>NC_089546.1:4635666-6006000 GCF_040115645.1 Euwallacea fornicatus
AATTTAATTAAAAATATGTTAATTTTCAAAGAATGCAGTATGCCTTGATTTTTATAATTCCGAAACTCAAATATTACCTTCTAGACTGACTAATTTTCTACTAAACTGCGACCTATAGCTGAACGATGGGTGAAATGAAAAGAATTTTAACAAAGATCCTTTAAATTTGTTACATCATAAAGAGCAGTTACGCCTTTGTATATTTGCAAACCTTTGAAAATCACAACCAACGACGAAATTTCAATTTTAATTTTTTATAGAAATGTAATACATTACTCTCACTTACGTTTAAATTTTAGATAATCTTAAACATCCAATTTTAGCTTATAGAAAAAACAGTAGATTACCATCAAAATCTACCAATCGTAAAGCAGCTTACATGAGACTGGAGACTTATAAAATGGTGACAAAAGCTCGTAATAAGATCACCACATTTAAAAATGCGTTGGTGTGAACAGAAATGTGATATGTCGATTTTTTAAATAATTTTAAAGCTGAAACATTAGTTTATAGAAAAACTAGTTTTTCTCGACAATCAGTGGTATCCTCGAGTAATAATCAATATACAAATAGGTCAGGCACAGGGTGAGACGAAACATTTACAACCTTAATTAGTAATCTAGCTCCGTGTTTAAAATTACCCCCCCTCCCCCTTCATCATGAACTAACCGAAGCAAACCTACATTATTATGTGGGGATTACATTTCTTGTGTTTACGGAGATGGATAGGTCAGAAGTACTAAGCATTTAAAAAAAAAAGTTTTGGAAAATATTGCATTATTTCTCAACATAGTCTCCCCTTTCCCCAGCGATGTTCTATGGCTTTTATACACTGTCTATGGAAAAAAGGTACGAATGTTTCCAAATTGGCATCAACCTCGAACTTTCATTATTAATAAATTTCTTTCCATCAAGATATTTTTCCAAGTTTGGAAATAGAAAATAATTTGAGGGGGCTAAATCTGGCGAGTAGGTTGGGTGAGGAAAAAGTTCGAAACCAACTTTATCGATTTTAACCGTCGAGATGACGAAAGTGTGGACTGGTGCTTTGTTTTGACGATGCAAGACGTTCTTATCCGCCAAATGCGGTGATTTCTTTCTAATCTCTTAACTCAAACGCTGCGATAAACGAGTATAATTTTCTCGGTTTATTCTTTTTCTTTTAAGGAGATAATCAATAACAAAGATCTCACGTTCATCAGAAAAAACTGACGCAATCACCTATCCTGCAGATGAAACGGTTTTCGCCTTCTTCGGAACCGTTTCCTCCTTCAAGACCATTCTTTTGACTGTCCTTTCGTCTCAGGTGTGAAATACTGGATCCATGTTTCATCCGCGGTTATGAAACGACGCAAAAACTCGGCTTTATTGGTGCAAAACTTTGCCAAACACTCCCTTAAAATATCATCACGGCCCTGTTTTAGTTCATCTTGCGCACAGCTTTCTCATATCTAATTGATCGATCAAAATACGATCTACAATACCTTTGGAAATGACTATCATGTCTGCTAACTCGCGTAACTTTTTGTAGAAAGTCTTCGAGTACAGTTTTGTGGATTTTTACCATAAAATCTGGAGCGATCAGATCTGGAGTGCCATTTTGTCGCCCACTGCGGAGTTCGTCTTGGCACCTTGTACCACCGCATTTAAATTCTGCTACTCGATAGTTTTTAGTAACGAAGGACTAGATTCTTTCCGAGTAGAATCTAATACTGTTTTGATGTTGAAACACCTTTCGAATGAAGGTATAGGATCGCGTATCGATAACCAATTCGTCTATGGTCACACACAAAATCTCTAAAAGCGTTTACTAGAAACGGCTCCAAAATATACAAATCAACGTAGCATCCCCAAATTTTAAAATTAAGGTTTGTAAGGTTATGTCTTTGTAAAATACGTAAATTTTTAACACAGGATACTGACATCTATGTATCAGGGCAGACACTTCTGGGACTCTCTTCGTACCGAAATTTACAATTTGTGGTCTAAAGTACCCAACACGTATTTCCACTTTTTAATATTCTCTTATTTTGATGGATTCAACCTGAGCTAACTAGTAATTCACTTAGATAATACATCAACGGTTTACTTTGTTTTCACTTCTCGACATTGTTAATATCAGTTAATTTGTACTTTGTATTCTACCGCATATCCTCGTAGGCACTTTAGATTAATTTATTGCCAGTTATTAGCTAGCTAAGATTTTTTACCTTCGTTCTATGTATTTTCTGCCCCTTTACTTCTAGCTGATTTTTTGAAGGTCGTCACTTATTCATATTGTTACGAATGCTCCGGGGAATTTTTCCTCGTCGGCAACTCTTAACTGGAATAAATCGCCATGCCCCCTTATTTATGTTTTACATGTAACTCTTCTAATTTGTCTGTACCTTCATGTCTCTCTGGAGTGGTCTCACAGACAATGTACAAATGTCTAGACTCTCATTAAAGCCTGCGGTAGCGCAAGCCTCACAGTTCCCTTGTTTGTTTTTTTGGTTATTTATGCAACCACATCTAGAGACCATAAATTTGAATGAGAGCCAATTAATTTTGAAATATGACCACTGGAACCTCCGTTTTTTTTTTTAACTTTATTTCTATTGTAAATTTAGGCATAGACTGCTGCATTGTTTTCAGGCATCAAACCTTTGAAATTTTAATGAGCAGTGGTCGATTTTTACGTAGAAAATAACTGATATTTTCAATCTCAGTAATTACTCTCTCTCTCTCTTTCTTTCTCTCTCTTTCTTTGCTGGCTCTATTACTCGAAAGGCACGGCTTAAATCTTTGAAAAACTGGGCAGATCCAAACTAGGCGATGCCGCATCAAACAGGAAATCACGTCAAGTATAGTTGAGGAAGGTAATGGGTCTAATTAAGGTCAAATTGCTGGTTCTCTAGTTTACAAACAAAGGAACAAAGTGTTCAATTTCTGCAAGAAGATTCTAAGTTATACCTACAGCGGCGACCATTAGAAGTTCTTACTTTTCACTTATTTGCCCCGCTGTAATGTGTAGAGTCAAAACAAAATATTAATGAAACTAAGTAGATCCTCATACGGATTCGACATATTCACTAAATATGAAATTCTTGAATGTTTAATACGTAATAACTATGCTCACCTATCTCTACCACTTTTATGGATCTAATGTATTGAATATAGAGAGAGTCGGGAAATAATGTCGAAATATTCTGGAAGCTGATTTTAGAGATTAAAATAATAATTAAATACGAATAAATATCTTTAAAAAAGTTTTTTTTAAATACCCCGAAAATTGCTTCTGAAGATTCTGAACAGAAAACATACATGAATAAATGATCGATCCTTAACAATATTAGTCTTGTTATTGCTGGCTACTAAAGAATATTTCGATGTCCATGTAATCGTGCATCGATTTATAAAAACTAATTTTTACGGGAAATGGTCTAGATATAATCAGAGGACATTTTTGACTTAAAAACATTTGCGATTCCATAATTTGATTTCAAAAATCGAAAAATGTCTTAAAGGAAAAACGTGAGGGCAACATTTACGTAGGAGGCCCTCTGTATATGACGCCCCTGACTAAAATCTAAAATTACTATCAAAAAAACTAAAAAAAAAAAAGTTGTCCTACAAGTATACAAAAATTCATAATTTTGGCGTAAGTCGTTTCGAAAATATTGCGAAAAAATCATCCTCAGAGTTACCTTTGTAAAAGCCTCCGGCTTTTTTACGACACAATGTTTGAGGCATGTCTGGGGGAACATTTTTTATTACTTTAATATCTAGAATCATCTGTCTAAATGTTTCGACGTTGTTTCCGAACACCTTGTATGTTTCAAACCTCTTTTGGCCTGGTAGGAAATCATCTAATTCCATCACATACTTCTGTATTGAAACTGCATTGGTGAGATAGTAAAAATGGGCAGAAACAAGGTAAAACATACTTTCTGGAAATAACTTTGTAATTTCTGGAAACATATTGCCAGTAGAAGAAATGAAGCAAGAAAAAAAAACGAAAAAAATGATTAAAAAGGTTTTTTCCACACAGCAATTTGATGAATGCGCTTTGCTGCAGCAGGTATCTTCAATAAGCAATAAAATGTTCAGTTCAATCGTGTGATAAACGGTGACCTAATCGTAGTACAAGATACCGACCTCTACCGTTTAATCTTGAAAATAAAATTTGAAAACTCTAATTTCCAAAATTCACGTAGTATTCGTTGCTACCTAAGTGCCGTTAATACCTAATGAGACTTTCACATAATTCACGTGAGAAAGAGAGGCATACGAGCCCGGGTCCAGAATCGTCATAGTTACTGCTTATAACTGGTAACTGAGAACCTGAAATTTTGAAAATTTTTAATTCTCAAAATTCAGACAATTGATACTGTGAGTAATCCATGAAACTCTCAGTCAAATCACACTTTTATCTATGGCGTTAACATTCGGCTCTTTTCGATAATATTTGTATTACGATAAATCTAACAAATCTCCTATGAAAAATATTTATAATCTTCGAATGACCAGTTACACCTAATATAGTAACAAACTTAGCAGGTAGTATCACCTTTAACCACTTAAGTCTCTTTGGATTAAATCAATTCAATGACAGGCGAAACCGAATCTCCCGTTCAATAAAGGTTTATGTGCCAATTAGTTTATAAAACCCTTTAAGCCTAGAAAAGCGCTTTTATCTTCTTTCGAGGATTAAACGAACATACACCTTTAACAGTGGGTACCGCCGCCACAGTAGGTATGTTCTCTCAATGCGCTTAGTGCACTATTATTTCAGCTCTTATGCGTCTATATAGAAAGCGAGCATAACACTGAAATTGGCGGGCTAATAGGTACCACCCAAGGTACCACAGTACTCAAACAAAAAGTTTATAAATTATAGTATGAAGGTAAACGAAATAATTTCAACCATCGTAATATGCACTTCTAAGGCCACTTTGGTACCCGTTCCAAATGCAAACAACCTGGAAAATGCTATCACTTCATTGAACGTGGATACCTATGTGTAATCCTAGACGCAAGCTTTAATATTCAAAATAACGGGTAGGTACCCTTTCACACGATTTCATTTATTGTGCACAAAAATATAGGGCTACATATAGTGGTAGTACTCCAGTACTTACCCAGACAATTTGAAAATCCCGTCACATTATCCAACGCACTTTAAATCCTAGCCACAAACCCTTCGCCGGCAGCGCTCTGTAAATCGCAGGTTATCAGACGGTGGTACCGCGATGGTACCAAAAAACTCGTACTTCGGCGATCAGCTGAGTGTATGAACAACAAACACGCAAGCGACGGTCGCGTCTTTCTCGCTCAACGGCCGAGACCATCTAGAGATTAAGTTGTGTTGGAAAGAGGCTGACAGCCGCCGGAGTACCTGGTAAGCTTTCTCTCTCTCCCTTTGTGCATGTCTTTTGCTCTTGGAGTCTTTCAATGGCCGCAGCTGCGCTCATTTGGCCGCGGGCCGTTTCTTTTATGATATTGTTATTGTGTTCTTAGATTTTGTCAGGGGCGGAACTTCGGGACAGGAGTTCGAGAGGAAGCCGTTGGGTACCCACGGTACTGCATGCGAAAGGAAAATTTTGATTTTGTTCTGGACTATATGTAAGCATGTATATAACAGAAGTTTAAGCAGGACCAGCGGAACCGCGAGGAAATCAAAGATCAGGTACCAATGGTACCGCTGCGAGTTCAAAAAAAGATTCTGTTTTATTATAGGTTGTTTTATAGCTTTTACATTGTTGAGAGGTAGAAAGTTAAAGGCGTTAGTTTAAATAGAAATTGTTGAGGATAATAATGGTACCGTCCTCGAAAATTGAAACTTTAGTGGTTTGCAGGTATTAACTTTCGAAAAAAATGTTATTACATATATTATTTGCTGAATTGAGTTGATATTGTCACAATCAGATTTGAGGTCAAGCGTTTAAGTAACAGCACCCCCCATTAGATATTTGATAAAGAAAAGTTTTAAAAAATGGTACCTTGTACGACGAAGCAGTTTGAGACAAATGCTACTGATTAAAAATAAAAAATTCCAATAATTTTTATGGGATTTTTTATTGTTTGGTCGAATTTTACCAGGGACCGACTTTCGGGGATAGTAGTACTAGACCTTGATAGTTCGCTAGTTAGGGCCGAATTATTAAAGCATTGTCAAACTTATCGAGCGGATAAAAATTTCCTGATTTTATCGAAAATTTTCTTAAGTAATTGTCACCAAATACAGTACCCGCATAATAATTTCCCATTTCCACAAAATGCACGTCGTTTGATTTTGACCACTAAAACTTACCAAAGCCCCCGCTATCATCGGGATAATAAGTACCTATTTCCTGCCTTTATTTGATAATAAACCATCCTGAACAAAAGACCCTCGTAGGTTTAAAAGACCATGACAAAGACAATGAAATTACAGAAGCACTAATAAGCGTGTTATAGTACCATAAGCTTAACAGTTAACAGTGTCGACCAACAATACTCATACAATGGAAGTAATGATGCAACCAGACATTTGTGGAGTGATAAATATTCAAAAGTACCTAGAAGGTACATCATTTGAAAATACTTTAGTTTTCATAGTTCAAGTTGTACTGGTACCATTAAAAGCAGTGCCATCGTTTGCGTGAATGATGAATACACAAGTACAAAATACTAATTAAATTTGAATGTCCAAAGTAATTTAGGATTAAAGTATTGCTACCCCCTTGGAACACCCAGTATATCCGATGTATTATGAACGTGCCATAAGTCATATGGAAAAATTTTGTGATACACTTTCCTATAGTTATATTTTTTTATTTCGAGTACGTCGAGCTTTAAATATGTATTTTTTTTAAATTTTGGAACACTACGTTTAGTTTGGGATGCGAAAATTCCACTTTTTCGTATAGAACGGCCTCTATATTATATTATATTTTAAATTTTCTATTAAACTGGTTGATTTATATATAGAAATCCTTATGCTCATGTCTCATAGCTAGTTTTTGATTGACATAAGCATCAAAAGAATCATATTTTTAATATCATTAAAAAAAAACAATTTCGAGTAATTCGCGCCTTGCAGAGGCCGCATTTTCCAAATTTTGGAAGCTTATTTTCGATCATTTTGGAATGTTAAAACTCTATTTTTTCATAATAAAACACCGTGCATGTTGTACGATTTCTCGAATATGCCCTTATTGGATATTATAAATCTATCAGTCATTAGAAACGATTTTTTAACAGCTACACTTTTGGTTTACGAGTAATTTGAGCTTTCATGAAGATATTTTTTTTAGTTTTGCAACGATTTTCGTAAAATTTTATACATTAAAACTGTATTTTTTCATATGGGACACCCTATATGCTAAGGGATTTTTTTTAGTTTGCCTCGCATTAAGGTCAATGTGTTGAACAAATCCTTATATTCATCTCTCTTAGTTTTCCAGTAATATGGCGATTAACACGCATTTTTATAGCTGCTTTTTATAGAAAGTCTTTGAAATTATTTTCTTTGAGTCTGGAAAATTCCATTATTGCACGTGCAGTATTTTGTTGAATACAATGAATCTACCAAAGATAAGAAACAATGCTTAATTAATTCATTCAACAATAGTCAATAAGAGAGTAGTTGTCAACTTTAACCGCAGGCTAAGTTTTAGATTTCGATGGAAAAACGTTTATTTACGTCAAGAATTCATTAATACAGGGTGCGGTACTGAAACTGTCTTTTTTTAAATCATGAATAAAAAAAATATATATATATATATATGTACGTATGTATATATATCTCGCCCATTATCGGAGAACAATAAGGAGATGTTTAAATATTCAATGTGCTGAAAGATGGTTAGGGCGAAATGGATCGATATTATAACCTGTCAGATCTGGTCTCAGTGACTACCATATCTGGGGACGAATGAAGGAACTAGTATACAATAAGGAAAATTATGATAGAGACCATCTCATCAAAAAAATCAATGGGGCAGCAGAAGTAATGAAGGCTGAAATGAGGCTGGGAGTAATCATTACAGAGATGTGACGGTGCCGACATTGGATCAGAACGGTGGTTCTCATTTCAAGCATTATAATTACCAACAAGTAAATAGTATAGTTAATGAATAAATAATAATTACTTATTAATTTTTTATTTAAGTTGTCAAATCGCCATGTGAATTCTTCTCAATTTTTTTTTTGTTTTTTTATCAAATATCTTATACAGCTTTAAATCTGGGTCTTTATACTTATCATTGGAAAGGGCAATGATCAGAGATGTTTTTAAAGATATTTTAACGGCTCTTCCATTTAGAAATTTCTTTTTAATAGCATAAACACTCAAGGTTTAATATTCAAAATATTAATTTTTAAAATTTTGAAAAGCTACAGGTTTTTTTTCATATGTAGATCTCCTTATTTGTTTGATTTCGATGAAAAATGTATCCAAATATGTATATAGAAAAAAAGGTAGAGTCGGGTCAAATGTTCCACTAAATTTTATTGCTATTTTTATGTGAGTGAGCCAATATCGACGATCATTTTGAAGCATTCTGGGATTAGTGCCAAGTGCTTCTCAACACTGTCCAGTAAGGCTACCGGTTTGTTGGCAACCATGTCCCGAATATTGTTCATCAAAAGTTCCACAGTCGGGGGATGGTTTGCTTAAGCAAGCGATTTCAGGCAGCTCCACAGGAAATGATCGCAGGAAGCCAAATCTGGAAAGCACGCGGGCTATGGGATGCGACTTTTGTTTGCGATTAGCCGCCTGGGAAAAGCTTCCTTCAAAGGACGAGCTTCGAAATTCTCGATGTGTGAGCTGTGGCATCATCTTACTGAAACCATACTTCGCTTACATTCGTGTTGAGAAATGACGGCAAAATAATCATCATACATTGCCACATAACGTTCAGTATTTACAATTAATGCACGAATGTCCTCTTCAAAGCAGTAAGACCCAGTAATTCCTAGTTTCGATAAAGCAGACCAAATTGATACCTATAGCTATCCCGGAGAGCGTTGAGAGGAACTTCAAAGGGTTGATCCAAGGATGCATCACGGTCCACAATTCTTAAACTACCTAATATAAATGTACGAAATTTTGGTATTATCACAATTTTAAGGTGCTCAATCCAAATATCTGATCAATGTAGGTAACTGTGAATCATAGACCTGCCATCGAGGCAGCTTCTGTTATGAAAAGAACTATATTTTTTTAGGGGATGCGAATTTCATTTTTTTTTTCAAAAAAGGTACTCGATGGTAATGTCTCTGTCACCATTTTTGAGAAAAATGCAGTTTAACGTCCTGCATATATCGTTTATTATCTTCAGTGAAATACTGAAATGAGCTTTGCAAGTAACACTAGTTGCTTAATGTTTGACAGTTTTATATTTTTTCTGCTAATCAGCTATTTTTATGAGATATTTTTTATTAAACTATTGTTACGGAACATAAAATAAAGCTAATAATAGCCACAAATAATGTGAATATCAGCTAGTTCATTACTTGCAAAACGGTCCTTAAGTCACTCTAAATTTAATTTCGACAACTAAAGGTTGCTTAACTAATTATTTTCTTACTTACTTTTCTTTCTTACTTTAATTGCTTTTTTTTTCAAATTAGTAGATATACATATGTATACACGATTTTTTTTTGTGGCCGTTGAAAAAATAATATTGCCGTGCCACACCCTGTATTATGGGGTTTTCAATGATTGCGGTCACGTTAAAATACTCCATAGAATCATATTCTACCAAAAATTACCATGGGTGAAGCGTGGCCGTGGCGTCACTAAATCGACGGGGATCTGACGAACAACTGCTCGGACAATCTGGCTGTAAATCTTCAAGGCCCATAAAAGGTGCAGTATAGCATTGACTTTGAAAGGAAATGAGCCATATGGTTAATAATTAGTTTAAAAATTGCTTCAAAACTTATTTTTTCTTCAAATATAAAGCCTCAAGTTAAAAAAGTTTTCAAGCTGCCATAGAATACTATTACGTGTTGGATGACAGATTTGGTTGCTGAGCCCACATCTTGATCCATCAAGGTCCCAAGGGTATCGAATTATCTTTTCATCTGTCACAAGTTAGTTTACAATGAGGTATGTATCTTGGAGACAAAAGGGCATATTGGATGACAGCCACCCTGCAGTGAGAAAAGTGTGTGTCTATTATCACAGGGTTTAAGGGTGTTCAATCACACAAAAACTGGTTTAAACTATGAGGTAGTTAGATCTATAGTGGTAGTTTTGTGTTGTCAAAAAAAGACAGATTAATTCTTGGTTTTATACTACCTGCTATACCGAATTGGAACTAAAGCGGCATATGCTTTCTGATTACACAAAGAGCAATAAAAGCAACCCCTCGATGGCATATGTGATACAGATGTTACTGTCCAGCTCGACAGGTCTGAATTATTGGCCTTTTTGTGAAGAAAATGGGCATGAGAATCACAAACTAAATCCTTTATTATTTCAGCTTGTCAGATGAATTGTGATCACTGAAACTGTGAGAATTTTTTCTGATTTTTTATCATTTTTAAAAAGTGCAATTTCCAACATCCCGAAATATCTCGTGATTTTTCCCTTTTCCGGGGGTATTGTTGTCTCTACCAAAAAACCGAGATGCGTTCCTAAGTGCAATTTGTTTTTTAATCCTTTAGGAGAGATTAATTTAAGTTTCTTTTAATAGAGACGGAGGACATGAAGATAAACATGTGCGAAACATGTCTCATCGTAAAACAATACTAATTTTTTTCAAAGTATGATTCCGTTAAATTCTGAGTCATTCCCACGTGTAGAAATGTTTTGTGCATCATAATGCTGCACCATAGTCACTTGTTTTGTCGTTGGGGAAACCCTGTGTAATCTAACTTAAAGGTTTTTGAAATATTTAAAATATATTAAAAAAAAAAGAAATGAATCACTCTGTATTTTGAAAACGAAGCGATTTCGGACCTAACTTGGTTCGATGTAAATATTTATTTTTACGAGTTCTAAATCTTCTGAATGTCGGTATCGTCATGAAACACCCCGTATATTTATTTTTACAGATTCATTTAGAACCGCCCCTGTTTATCCGATTTTTTCAAGTATCCGTTAATAGTTTCATTTTAAAATAAAGGACTCCAGTGGTGTGCCGCAACTTCGTAATATGTTTTTTTAAGTTAATTGCTTTCACGATTAGGAGAGAAACGTAAAGTCTGTCGTTTCTGTAGTGTTGTGCGCATGGGCTTCTGGGGAAAATTTTTGTGTAGAAATTAATTACTAAAAGGTCGATTTAACCACCAAACAATGCAAACTCCACTAAAATATTTAATCGAGGAGAAATGTAGCAAAATAAAAAAAAAATATTTATAAGAATGTTGTACTGATTTTCAAAACATTTTCTTTCCATTGCATTATACATGTAAAAATTCACGTTTAAACAGGGAAATAGTGTAAACTTAATATTTATTCATATTATAATCGAAATCGCATACCAATCGGTTTTCGTCGCAAAATGGCATTTTTGGGATTTTTGATTTTTTCGCTCTATGCACGATTCTCTGATCTTGAATAGAAAAAGTTGATGTTTAATGTGCATTTTCGATTTTATCTGGCAAATTACGAACCGATAATATCATAAATGTCGCTTTATAACATTAGGAAGAAAAAATTGTCGGAAGTATTGAAGCCATTTTCACGTTTTGTCCGGCAATCCATTTGATTGTTTGCCATGTTGATAAATTCGTCGATAGTAGCCATAGCTTAACATGACCAAGATTTGTAACAATAACACGTACCACTTTGTTCTACGTGCTGTAAATTCTTTTATCCTACATATGCGGTTAAGTGCTACTTTTTGCTTGCAGGCGCGTGCGGTAAGGCAACTTTACTGATTGCTCACAACGAAATGAACTTTGAAAGTATTTCTGCATAGGCCGATGACACTTTGTAGGCAACGTGAAGTTATGATAGCGGAACGTTTCCAACTCCTTACTCATCTATGGATCTTGAATTACTGAATGAATTTCAATGAAAATTTAATGTGAAAATAAGACACAAAACGAGTGTTCTTAACCTTTAGTCAGAAGTCGATTAAGCCGTAATGATCAGCGGTAGTAAACAAATTGTAACCGAATGTCAATAGTTCAGTCACTGACCTACAAGCCACCACTTGGAAATTTATATAAAGCAAATTGTTAATATAAATTTCATCTCGCGGATAAAACATACGATTTCTGATACGACCATCATAACTCATGCATTCTTGCATGTTGCGTCACATAAAACTGTCGAATGCCGTGTCAGACCCTTATAAATTCCTTATTTTTATCTATCTTCATAAAAACGCATCATCCCGAGTTTTTATTGGGGATTTTAGAGAAAATAAATTATGGAAGATAAAATTGCTTTCAAGATGGAACGAATTCAAACGGGCCGAAAGAAAGCTGTGTTTTGAAGTCGAGGTCAAAGAGGGGCGGGAAACGCCTTCGAGTTCAAGTCTTATAAGAACAAAAACCCATCGAGATAAGGTGCATCTTAATTAAGACATTTAGAAAAAAGCTAAACAGGAATTTATAATGGTACTAGTGACACTTCGGTGATAATGTCGTGGATTTAGGGTTTTAAGATGGTTGGGTCTCGAGCCTTCAACTAATCGAGAGGTCGAAACAGATTAATTCCTTGAGCAACACATCACTCAATAAGTCTCCGGTTTAACTAAGGCATTTAACATTTTTTAGAAAATCGACTTTGTCCATTAATAACTTTCCTTCAAGAGTGATACATCCGTTCCAACGCTCCTCTAGCTTTTCGATGCTTTTTTGTAAATCCATTTGCCGTTGCTCTCAAAATAGCCCTAAATTTCGGCAGTCACTTCCTCATTTTAGCCAAATTCCTATCCCTAGCGCATCCTTTTGACGCCTGCAAAAAGCTAGTGGTCGCTGGGAACCAGATCTGCAGAGTACGGTGGATGAGGAAGCAATTCGAAGTCAATTCATTCAATTTAACCACCGTTCTCATCAACTTGCGACAAGAGCTATTGCCTTGGTGGAGGAGGATTTCTTTCTTTCGCACGTGAGGTCGTTTTTTTTTATTTCTACACAAATCTTTTTTATCTTGCCTAAACAGCTCCAAACAATACTCAAAATTGTCGATGCGTTGTTCCGTCCGGTCCGGTGTGACCAAACGCAGCACCGGACCAAAATGTGAACTAACCGTCGAAATGTCATGAGGTGTTGACACCTAGAGGGTGCAGATTGGTTTCAACCGGAAATCATAAGGGTCTGTCAAAAACGTTGTCAAATATGTGTCAGACCGAAGACTTATTGAGAGATGTCAGCTAGAAGCATCTAATCTATGAAGACAATGGTTTTGCCAGTCGCACTCACGAAACATCAAGAAAACTAACATCTACACATATTATTCTAGTATTCGTCATGCTGTGATTGGTTGATGCGGTTGCTGTTTTTTTAGTTTTCAAATTAAGCCTTTTTATACCGCTGTTTTTAGACTCACAACATCTGAATATGAACTGTTCATACGGAACACTTGGAAGATTATTCAGAACGAAGTGTTTTGATACAGAAATTCGTATTACTTTTTCCAATCAATTTATAGTTTTTCGTATTATCACGGCTTCGCTACGCCATTGTTTTGTCGGTTAATTGATTTGAAATTTTTAGTATTTACTCACAATACTTGTGTTAAAAAATGTACTCTCATTGTCTTTGCCTTATTCGATACGTGTTTTATTTCATTTCGATGTAAATTTGTTTCAGCCCTTTAGTTATTGTTTCCATGCTAATTTTTATTGCGTTTAATTTCCGCTTTCATCTGTTGTTAGTTAGGATTTTTCTTCTAATTCGGTTCATGTTTCCTTTCAATCTCCTATACCTTCAATATATTACTCTTCTAGATTTAATTCTTGTTTTTTTCTTTTAAATATTTGTTGTCGTACACTTTCAAAGTATTTTGCTCATCAGGTGATGGTAACTCCAACACTTTGCTTTCTTTCTCGAAAAGGTTTTAAATGTGTTTTTGACTCGACGTAACCGAAATTAAATCTAAATGAGACAAACAAGAGAGAGAAGGGCTAAGTTGCAGAGCCAAACAGGAACGTAAATTTATTAATGGAAAACTCTAGAGGAGTTAAATTCTCCAACAGGAACAAAAGTAAATAGATTTTTGTGACTTTTCTCAAGCAAAGGAATATTATAATTTCAAATATATTTTCTCGAACTAGTTCATTTTGACATGTACATGCGTGGAAAGTCGTTATTGTACTCGTATTGGAATATGTTCTGACTTTGTTCTACTTTGGACAGTAGTTGCAAAATATGACAATATGTTACGCAAAAACAAAATAGCATATGACAGACATATGACAGACATATGACAGACATATGACAGACATATGGCATGAATGCTAAACTACTTGAGACTTTAAGCTAACTCTATAACAAGTTAAATACACTCCGAAGCATAAATTTAGGGTCACCTCGTAATTTGCATTTAATTTAATAACTTATAGTTTATTCGAAATTTGTTGACTTTCAACATAATTTACTGACTTGATGCGTTGATTATGTCGTGATTGCTCGAACTAAAAGAAATGTTTGTTGCATCATGTATTGGTCCTGAACAAAAAGTTTTTGCGAATTCCAGTGCGGAGTATTTCCTCCTCCAGCAACGATAACCGCTTGTAGACGACGAGGCATGCTTCGAACCACGCTTTGGACGACATTCTGCAGAAGATTCTCCCATTCCTGCACCAGCATTTCGCGAAACTCTCTGGGATTATCTCACTCACTTTATCTCATTCCACACATGCTCTATCAGATTCAAATCTGGACTTCAAGCAGGCCACACAAATCGCGTGATTTGAACCTCATTAAGAAAAGCGGTAACCATGCGAGCAGTCTGGGGCTGTGCATTATCATGCATAAAGTTTGCATTTTCTTCAAGAATAATCATGAACGGTAAAATACGGCCTTCAGGAACCTCCGTCTGGTACCTGTATGCATTCGGAATCCTATTTTGGATGAAGACTAAAATGCCTCCCCGTGCTATAACTGAGCCCCCACCAAATGGAGAAGATTAATTACAATTTTTACAAGAAGCTATTTATCCCTCTATAATTGATAGTTTTGAAGGAGATGACAAAGTTTTGAAATATGAATTCATATTTCGCATTGTCATGCAGAAATTCGCAATTTTTTAAATACCACTTTTCCCAATGGTTAGATTGGTAAAAGACACCCTACTAAATGGCCTCCAGGGCCTCTTGACTTCACTCCCCTGGATTTTTTCCATTCGAGTATTTAAAATCTAAGGGTTAGAGGACCAAACGCGAATGTATGTTTAGGTTTGAATTAAATTACTATTTTTCCTTTTCATTTATTTATTATCTTTATAGTTCTTACCTATTGTTGATTACTTGAATGCTTATACCTAGTTGTAAGGTAGCACATTTATGATATAGAAACGATTAAAAATAAAAATAGAAGAAAGAAAAGGGGGCGTGGCCGAAACGCAGGACATTGGAAAGTCAGAAACAGTCCCGCAATGTGAAAGACACAGGACAGTCGCACACAAAATTGGTTTAATTCAGTTTTTTTCGTGTATCATTCCTCTCGACATTGGTGGCTTTGTGTGTGAAAATAGTGTTTAAAAAGGTGCAAGTTCCAAGTGGTCAAAAATGTCAGAATCCTGTCCATTGCAAAAGACATCACATATTTAGTCTTCCAGACGTATCAGGAAACGTTTTTGGGTCCTGCGACCTGAGCCACACGCGGACGGAAACTCCAATGTTAATTGTACTGATTGTTGTTGCGGCTGTTTAAACAATGGCGGACGATCCAAAAACTTTTGAGTTTTTTGTTTGAGGCGCGATAGTTTGTACTCAGTACCAAGAAGTCAACAACTCAGGTTGGTTTTCTTGCAGATTCAGACAGTGTTTTTTTTTTTTAAGTTTAATTTTAAATTATTATCCACGAAACTATAAGCGCTCAAAACGGCGAGTTTAAGTTTTCTTTAACCCAAAAGTTTCTTAAGTTAACCTCTTAAGTCATCATGAAATGACTTTTAGAAAATTTTGGTGAAACCCCTTGGTTAGTAATAGTTGATAAAAAAAACCACATATTTCTAAATCGAATAAATTAATTGTGCTTTTTACTTCATCGCGATGAAAAGTGGAGATCGGCCAAGTATTGAACACATGAGGACGAGGATCATAAGAGTGATGTAGACGAGCGACTAAAAGCCACAAATAAGGTAGAAACCAACTGGCTGGACTACGACGTAAGTGCCATGATCTCTGTAGTTTGATTTTTGCTCTATTTTATATTACTCTCTCGTCTTGCGTTTATGGTAGTCAAGTACATTTGCGTTGATAACATCTTTTATGCCTCTATAAAACGAATAATCGTTCTTCGTAGATGGTATACGTATTTAGGATTTAAAATTATTTTAAAATTCAGTAGTGTATCTTGGCTTTACGAGCCTTTTCAAGCTTAAATTTTTTTGGGCTTACTTTCCCAGGCTTAGCCTTATTTGGTCTAATCATCTATTTTATGCGACACTAATTCCAGTTCGTTAGCAAACATATCAATCTCATCACAAGAGGGCACGCTAAAACTCCTCACATACAGGGTGTCTTTAGCTGAGCGTCGATGTGAAATATTTAAAGAATCGCGAAAGTTAGAGATGTATCGATTGAGAATAGTTTCGAAATAGCGGCATTACCGGAAGTATAGGAAATTAATAACAGCTTTGTTTGTTATGAATTTCCAATTTCCAATCCAAGTTTTGAATGTTGAATGACTATGTTTTTTCATTTTTCTCAGTTTTTATATTGAATTTCAAGTCAACTTTATGTAACATACTACTAATCTAAAATGTAAGCTTTCGGAGATAAAAATTGTTTTATGTCAAAATGCTCAAATATGCTCTGTGTAAAAGAAATTGTTATACTAGAACTAATAAAAGTAAAATAAGTAAATTTTCCCAGTAGAAAGTCAAAACATTGCACTTCGCTCTTGTCAGTTTCAATTTTGATAATTATCTACAGGGTGGCCCACCAAATAAATTGAACTAGACAACAGAAAAATGCCAAAAAGTTATTTCCTATAAATCGGGCACCCCACATTTTGTTATATGGGTAAAAAAGGCCATTTCATTCTTCAACCAATCATGTAACATTTTCCGATTTTTACATAAGAATTTTTTTCAGTTATTTGAGTTTAACTAGGTATACTTACGAACAGAAAAAATTATAAAAAAAAATGTTTGACATTTTGAACAATTATTATAATAATTTGTTGACGTGCAGGTAAGGATATTACAGCACCAAGCAACTAACTATGTTATGATTTTTTTCTTCACTTTTCATACTCAAATAACTAAAAAAAATCTTACGTAAGAATAGGAAAATGTTACATAACTGAGTGCAGAATGTAATGGTCCTTTAACCTATTTAATAAAATATAGTTTCCAATTTGAACAGAATTAACTTTCGGTATTTTTGCATTGGCCTAGCTTAATTTATTTTGCAGACGACCCTGTGGATGATTATCAAAATATATATCGAAAAGAGGGAAGCGCGGTGTTATAACTTTTTACTGAAACAAATTTTATTATTTTATCATTGTAATTTCCACTAAAATTATTTTTCATTACACACAGGATTTTTATCAAAATTGTGCTGAAACAATTTTTATCTCCAAAAGTTGCTATTAATAAAAATTAATAAAGTTAAATAAGATTGACCTGAAATTCAACATGGAAGCATAAAAAAATTAAAAAAAAACATTAAAAATAATAAAATCGTTATCTGTTTTCGGTGCTTCCGGGAGAGCCGCCATTTTGAAAATATCTTCAATCAATAGATTCGGAGCTTAAATGGCGGCATACCAAATTGTGATTTTCTAGCTTTTGCCGATCTCTAAATATTTCTAATGGACGCTTAGCTAAAGACACCCTGTATTCTGACAGCTTCTCCTATGTCTATATTGTTAAAAGTCGGGCGGCAGACAGGTTTTCTCGAAAGTGATTTGAGAGTATTCAAGCTGTTACATCCTACACCCAACGATGGTCTGGCCATAATTCTAGACCATTGTTTATGGGCCTTTTGTATCCGAGGGAGATAGCGTGAAAAAGGATTTTTTGAAATTTGTTTTTGTTCAGTTCCCATAAACCTACACAATACTGCTCGATCTTACTTCTCAGACCTTTGAATTTTTTTTTTATGAGTTTACACCTAACGATCTACAGAAGTCCTAAAAGAAGTCTTTTTTTTTTAACGATGTTTTGGCCCTTTGTTAAACTTGCCCGATTTTCTAAAGTTAAGCAATGCTTTTTATGATAAAATTCCCTAGGTATGGTGGTAAATGGCTAACATAATCCCTATAAATTACGATATAAAATCTCAATAATGCCACATAGAGAGAGACATAAAGAGTCTATAAATATTCCTGAGTCGAAAAATTCTTGGCAGCTGCACCTGAAAGAGATATTAATGCTTTCCTGTAGTATTTTAACCTGTAGTGTATACGGACAGCATATTTACTGTTAGGCCATGCATCATTTATTCTAATCCATTTTTTCTAGTTATCACATAATGAAGGCAAACGAAGCATTTAATGATATCTGATTGAACTTCTTTGAAATTCATTGAATTCCAAAGAAAAAACTGATAAATAGAGGAAATTGGACGTCTAGTGAAAGTGTTCCATTGTGAAATTCAAGTAAAATCGACTCTTCTTTAAGTTCATTTAGATTAGTCATAAGAATCACAGATTCTAGAGAACTATTTATATTCCATCGTTTTTAGATATTCACAATCCCAAGCTTTCTGATGATGTTCTGCATCTGAGCTTAAATTATAAAAATAATTCTGATATCGAGATGTTAGTTTATCAACATGACGTGAAAATATGATGACTTATTTCATCAAAAATTGTAAAATTTTCTAAGCCGATTTCAATTTTAATATTTTCGGTATCGAATTTTAAAGGTGAATGCAATGGTTTTACAGAGTGTTTCCATGCGCTATGATTGATATCTCTCAAAAGGTAAGAGTCGCGGGGTCGGTCAAATTAGAAAAAAAGATGCCAAATTTAGTACTTTTTCAAAATGTGAAAACAATATTGCTAAATGATTTTTAATTTTTAAATTATTGCGGACAATTTGTGGTAAATTTAGTCAAAAATGGTAGAACTTGGTCAGATGTGCTTGTCGAAATAAATGGAAGACTAAAGAACTTTCAGTAAAATATTTGACGACATTGTTTTATCATTTTCTTATGTCTACAAGCCAGTAAATTTCCAAATTTAAAATATTACTCAATTTTAGAGATAATCACAACTCGAGTTTTTTAAATACGGACCTGTATATTTTATAGCCGATTTTCAAAAGTCGTAAGTAGGCCCTTTATAATGATATGTCACACGGGTCCCTTCTTATGAAGTGCGGTAAATAAAGTAGTAAATTAAGTTTTGCAATTATTTAACTTTAAGCCAGTTTAAAATAAGAGTCTGAGACCTAGGAATTCGTCGTTTGGTAAATCGTGTTTTAGTGACCGGGTACTACTTGAATTTAACTCAAGTAAGTTCCGATTATCATCAGTATTTTTCCGTAGCCACTTGTATTTTTTAAATTTCGGTTCGTAAGCAATTATTTCTTCTTAATTAATAATACTCTTACATGTCGTCGATGATTTCGTCTGCCATTTTCGCTTAAATTTTGTTTCATATTCTCCTTCAATTTTTTCTCTTTCCGGTGATTTGATTCGTACTAATTGAACACTAATTTTTCTTCGTGTTTTTCCCTACCTTCTTCGTCGTAACTGTCTTATTCAACAGGGATCAATCATAATTTTCCTCTTCAATCCCTGTTGTTCGTATAATCCTTCCAAGCCAATCCTTCCACCATACAAATTCATGGTTTTTGCACCACGATAATGCACCATCTCACACTAAATTAATTCGTCAGGAACATTTTGACAAAAACTCAACTAGCATGGTTCTAAAACAACCGTGTTCACCTGATTTAGGTCGTTCCATTTTTGACTGTTCAACAAGCTGAAAAGGCTGTTCCGAGGACAATGTTTCGACAGTATTGAGGAGGTAAAAACCGAATCGGAAAAAGTATCGGAGCCCATCCCGGAGGAAAACTTCCCTGGTTGTTTCGATGGTGGGAAAGAACGATGGCAAAAGTGCATTGTGTCGGACAAGAAGTTCTTTGAAAACAATGAAATCTATTTGAAAGAATAAAGAAGGATTTTTTATTTTATAAATAAATTCACCTTATTTTTGGAACACAATGGAATTTCCAATAAAGCAGAGATGCATTGGCATTGGGTTTCAAAACCCAATGCCAAGAGCTAATTATTTTCCTTTTTCTCGGTTTCCCTCCAATTATTTCCTTTTTTCCTTTCGAGGAGCCTTTGTGTCGCTCATCCATATTCGTCGTCAATTTCATTTTAGATGAAACGAAACCAAAAAAAATCTCATTTCTTTTTGACCGATCGGTATCTTTAATTTATACGTTGCATTAATCTTCTTTTGTCCATCCACAAGAATAGATTCGAATGGTAAAAATCTGACAGGTACTTTCATGCATCTATAATCGAGACATGTCTTCAAGAAGATAATAATAAATTAAGCCGTTTGATTGAAGAGACATTCCAGAGGTGTCTGCCTTTAGTGGTGAGAGATAGAAGAAGAGATAATGCAGATCGACGTGCAGATAATGTCTGCAACATTTGCGATGGCTCTGAGTGTTGAATATAGTGCAGAGAAGCGATTACGCAAGAATATGCATGACGAGAGCCTTTTGGTTTAGTTCCTTTTATAAATTATGAGAAGAGATACCTAAGGTTTCTAGGCGTCTCTAGACGAAAAAGAGAGGACTAACACTAATGACTATTGTTGGCTGCTGGTAACTTTTAGACAATTCAAAAACGGAAGCGAGTTCTAACCCCTAACACAATGGAGCTTTATGAAAAGCCGCTCTATACAAATCAAAGTTTTTGTAGACAGGCGGCAAGTTTTAACGCACAAGCTCAACATATAAATTACCACGTTTACAATTCAAGGCGAATGGTGCGACGGGAAAGCTGTCGAAAAGCCGACTTTTTGAAAAATGCCGATGCCATTTTCGGGTTCTCCACGAACATCTATATTAAGGCCCATAATATATTACTACTGTGATAAGAAATAAGGTGACTTTATTTATAAAATGAAAAATCTTTATTTCTTCTCTCAAACATATTTCATCGCTTTCGAAGTACTCCGCGTCCTACACAATGCCCTTGTGCCATCGTTTTTTCCAATCGTCCAAAATGTCAGAGAAATCTTTTTCCGGGATGGCCTTCGATATCTTCGTTCGATTCGGATTTTATCTCCTCAATCGAGTCGAAACGGTGTCCCCGGGACGGTCTTTTCAGCATGTTAAACGGCCAGAACTCCAACGGTGGTAAATCTGGCGCATGCGATGGTTGCGGAATGATATGGGTCGAGCTTTTGGGAAAAGGTCCTCGAACGACCAATGCAATGGTGCAGAAACCATGAATTGTCTACCCGTAATTCTAGCGCCTTAAGGCGAATGGCGTCACGCAAACGACGCATATTGCTCAAATAATACTCCTCGTTAACAGTTTAACAATCGGATGAAATTCATAATAAATGATACCGTGATAATTCAAGAAAACTGTTGATACCACCTTGTTTTTTCAGCGGCTTTGGAGAGGTTTTTTCAGTCTTTTTGCACCTTCTGCACGATATCCACTCGATTGATCGGTTGATCTAAATAAGATGCCCGCAGCATCAGCAAGGTCTCTTATTGTCAATCGATTATTTCGAAGGACTAAACCTTTGACTTCCTTGTAATTTTTATCGGGACGTAACTCGTGTAAACCATATGGCCCTATCTGACGAACTTATCGAGATAGACCATTGAACTCCCCATTAACCTTCATTAAGGATCCAGCGATAAACAACGATATAAAACTGCCCTTGGACAACTTGAGTCATCAATCTATTCTTCATAATCCTCACATAAGCAGTTATGCTGATCAACTTGGTCATTTGTACTTAATAGTTTTAAAAAACGAAGTTTCCTTGTCGTGAAACTTAACTTATGTTAATGGCCGTCCGGGGTGCGGTTCATCTTGAACCCCTTCTCAGCCTTCTTCAAAGGCTTTGTACCACTTTTTTGTGACGTAACCGTATCACTAAAGAATTTCCGGGACCGATTCTGGACAGGTCCTTTTGGACTCCCAGAACACCGATTCCAAAATTCGCAACGATTAGCACCCAACACCGATTCCCTTGGGATCTTGCAGATGTCAAATTTTCCTTATAACCTGGAAACGGTAAATTTTTCAACGTAAGGTACTTTACATAAACTGGCCTTAAAGTTTAGCAAGAAATATGAAAATGGCAAAAAAATTAGGGGGTTCCATTCAAAATGGCGGAGTTGATAGCTACTTTTGGTATAACTGGAAGTGTCGCCGTTTTGAAAATATTTTACTTGGATTCAAAATGGTCAATTCTAGCCTGGAATCAAATGTCATTGAATTACCATGTCGTGCTGCTCTAAGTTGTCCCTCCTGTACAAAACGGTCGATTTTAAAAGATCCAACACGGGTCAAGGGACACCTAAAATTAAAAGTATTTCAAAACTGGATTAAATGGGATATTGCAATTCAAAATGTCTCGATTAATTTTTGAGAAAAATAAGTATAAATGTGGAAAAAAGTTGAATACGAACCCAGTTAAATAGCGTTAAAAAATGAAAAAACTTGTTTGTTGAAAGGAGACTGTGTTGTTTTCTATATTGTGCTCACAAACAGGCTTTGGTTATTTTTACATATTTTTCCATCTTTTTTTTTTAGCAGAAATCGAGACAAAAATAAGAAAAAAATATTTAAATAATAAACAAACGTCAAAACATAGTATTTTTTGTCCTATTTAATACTATTTTTGAATTTGTTGAAAATTTAATGGAAGGTGAGGGGGGGGGGGGGGTATGCAACTTTACAATTTAGAGGCGCATGGTAATGAAAATTCAAATTTTCTAATAAACGAGTTGCGTGGGTGACCTTATATACTTATACCCACTTACCTTTTTAGCCCCTTGCTGGTCGATCGAAGTAGATTTATAGACTTAGTCCTGCACCATATGAGTTCGGCGTTAAAATATTCCATCGTGACCGTTTTCATCGATAAGAAGTCGAAGAAACGTATGGACGTTACTATTAAACATACCTTGTATGTATGCACACCTAACACCTTTATTTATGGCGCATTACCACAGCATTGTGTTACCGGTGCTGGCAGGGCCATAACTTTGAGTCTTCAGTTATTCCTGCTGAAGTGTTGAATGTAGCTAACAGCTTGAATATTGTATTTAATGGAGAACATTCTGAAAATGGCGAGGTGAAGATTTATTTATTAGCATTTTGTAATTTATGAGGATAGTTCCAGAAGTACCCCGACCAACCTGACATATAAATGGCGATTTTTTGTTAAAAATTTGCCTACATTACACAGATCCAACTTTAAAAAGCTGATGAGTAGAGTTTGAGTGTGCGAAATTGATTTGTGTTTGTTTCGGAGCCGTTTTTAGTAAACGATTTTAGAAATTTTGTGAAAACAAAACAAATTGGTCATCGATTCATGATTCAATATTTTCATTTGAAAAGTTTCAGTCCGTTCAACATCAAATCGTAATTACATTTTACACTGAAGAAATCTGGTCCTTCGTTAACAACCGTAAAGTATTGGGTGGCAGAGTTTAAACGCGGTCGTACCGGCTGCCAAGATAAATTCCGCAGTGGTCAACCCAATGACACTCCAGATCTGACCGCTTCAAATATTGTGGTGGAAGTCCACAAAGCTGTACTGGAAGATAGGCATTTTAAAAAGTGATATACATTTCATTTTTACCGAACAATTGGATATGAGGAAGCTGAGGACAAAATGGAGGCCGCAATCGCTCACAATGGAAAAACAACAGTGCCGTGAGGATGCTTAATGGAAGCGTTTGGCAAAGTTTCGCAGCAGTAAAGGCGAGTTTTCGCGTCGATCCATAACCATGGATTAAGCATGGGTTAATCATTTCACACTTGAGGAAAAGAGCAGTCAAAACAATGGGCTCAAAGGGGAGTGTCGACTCTAAAAAAGGCGAAAACCGTTCGGTCTGCAGGAAAGGTGACGGCGTCAGTATTTTGGAATATACATGGGATAATTTTTACAGGCGATCTTTTTAAAGGAAAAACAACAATGAAGGGAGAATATTATACAAATTTATTTTGTCATTTGAGCGAAGAAGTTAAGAAAAAACGACCGCATTTGGCGAAAGAGAAAATGTCGCTTCATCAAGAAAACGCACCAGCCCGCACTTCCACCATCGCGATGGTCAAAATCGATCAGCTTGATTCTCATCCACCCTTTTCGCCAGATTTAGCCCCCTCGGATCATTTTCTATTTACAAATTTGATATAACGGGTGAGCGAAAAGAGATTTGGCAATAATGGTGAAGTGGCGTTCGAGGTCGATGCCTATTTCGAAACATTCGAAGCCTCTTACCATAAGCAGGGCATAGAAGCGATAGAGCGTTCCTGAGAAGAGCGTGTCAATCTCAAGGGAAGTTACGTTAAAAAAAAATACAATATTTTTCAATTATTTTTTTTCTTTAAGCGTTAGGTCAGGCACTTCTAGGTCTGTTCTCGTAAAATGTAAAAGTTCGCAAGTCGTTCGGCTGAATGAATTCCGAAGCTCCGTGAACGTTTGGGAGAAAAATCCGGTCCCTCGAAAAGACATAGTCTTGGAATTTTTTTAAATTCTCTATCAGGCGAAACATCTCGTTAAAAAAGTGGTTACAAGGCAAGGCAATTAGATTCATCTCATAACACATTGGCTAATTAAGATGCAAGTCCGCTTGTCTGATAAATTTATGAAAAGAATGCGTGGTCACATACGTCTTATTACCAACGGATGTTGATGCTACGTGTAGATCGACTCGCGTAGATAGGATCACTTAACACGCTACGGCCACTTAATATGCTGTCAATTTAAGCAAAAATATAATTTATAGTAAAGTCCAATTAGGGATATTGCTTATTACACTGGTCACTTCCTCAGCCTGTCTTGTACGTGAGGCTGCAACTTGACAAATGATTCTTGCAGCAAACTTGTTATTTCAAACACGATTCTTAGAAAACCACTAAAAAAGCCTTTCTGGAAAATATCTGCTTGGTTTATTAGCTACTTATGTAAGAATTTAATGTTCTTCATCTTGATAGCGGCAAAATAATACGTTTCTTGGGCGCCTAACGAACTATAATAAAGACGCCTGTCGAGCTCTTTTGTGGCACCAAGAATTTTTAAATCTTTAGCCTGCCCTGCATGCACCATATGGAAAAACCCAGTGGCGTAGAGTAAACTCTACACGGTGTTTCACGGGAAAGTGTCCACCCTCGACATCTCTGCTGTTTGTTAAAAAAAAAAAACCTTAACACACGTCAACTTTGATAAGGAGAAGAACATTATTTGGTGAAAAAGTTATTTTTGGAAACGTCATGCCCCTACCCCTGGAAACGATCCTTTTTAAATTTTTAATTTTAAATTCAACTTTTTTGTGCAAACCGTAATTTTTTCTCTTAGCTGAAAGCCGCTGAGCAGTTAAACTTTGAACTTAAGGAAGAACTAGTTTTTCCTCCATGTAGTACGTACCGCGAAACGGTTTTAATAGACTTTTTATGAAGTTGCCACGAGCGTATCGTAGCGCTTCTAATGAACAACTTTCCTCATCATCGAAAACTTGGATCGAATTAGATTGCATAAAAGGTGTCGGTATCTTTGGAATCAACGCAGATATCAAAATAAATAAATAAGTTGATTTTTGAAATTATAGTCAAGGAACATCTCAGACCTTTGTGTGTGTGAAAGTGTGTCATTTTGATCCAATAAACGTTAAAATGTCTATAATAAATTTACGAAAAAAAAGTTACAAATCCAAGACTATCATACTTTTTATAAGTTAACATAGTCGCCATTTTGCAAACCTTTAGCAAGTTTCTAAGATCATTTAAAAACAACCCAACAAACCGGACGACCTAATCTGTATTAAAGCATTGAAGCAACAAGTGAATTTTCTTTGAATCTACTGTTTTTTAGAATCTACTAAAGGAGAATGTATTAAGATTCCTTTACGCATCTAGCCACTTAAAAAGCCGAGTGTTACTATAGAATAGCCCAGCAAATTACTGGTTTTTCCCACTACCCCCACGAAACAAAAAAAAACAAAGAGATTCGATAAACGCGTGTGTTAAATATTTCTATCACACACGTTTGTTAGGAAAAGACAAATGAATGATGGATATAGCGCAATGAACTATTACCACGAGTACATAACTCGCAAGAAAGTTTCTTAACAGACTCGCCGGATTGCCGCTTTCGCCAGTGCGCAACATTTAGCACTTGTGTGTTAAAAGTTACCTTCTTTGCTTGTTATTTAAATGAAGTATTTTATAAAAATATCAACTATAACTTGACTCAATGAATCCGTATTAATGAATCAAAAAATAGACTCATCAGACAAGTAAACGACTGCGCTGATTATTGAGAATTAGGACTTTTTATATGCATATCTTGGTGCTCTGAATTTCAGAACCATTCTTATCTACGAGAGCGTTATATGAACTTGTCAGATGTATACTGCGTGACATAGAAAAGGGAACACCCCGTAAAAATAGTTTCATTTAAATAGTTTTTGGTGTGCATGTTTCTTACACTAAAACAAATACTTCATCAAAAAATCTAACAAATTTAATTGTTAAAAACTAAAAAAAATGTTTGCTCCTCCGCTGTATCTTATACATTCCTGTACACTTCTAGGCACGGATCTAATGAGGCGATTGATATCCTCTTGAGGGGTTTCATTCCCGGCTCACTGGACAGCATGACAGCGCCGCCAGGGTTTACGGGGGATGGGTAAATCATGCAACCTTCTACCTACAATGTCCCGTACATGTTCAATCGGTGAGAGGTCTGGAGATCGACGTGTCCGAGGTAGCAAATAGATTGCATTTTGTTGAAAGAAGTCCATAGTCACTCTATCCACATGTGATCGTGCATTGTCTTGGTACAAAACTGGATTTACGAGAGCTTCCAAATACGGCGCGAGATCAGGTTTCTAGACTTCCTGAATGTATCTTTGGGCTGTCATAGTGCCTACAATTAAACGTAAAGGTGGTCTGCTACCATATGTAATAACACCCCAAACCAGTGTCGCAACAATCTGATGGACATGACTCTGTATTGCAAACTGAGGATCCCGTCTTTCACTCCGTCTGCTTACTCTTGCCCGACCATCACACATATCCAAACACAATTTGGATTCGTCAATAAACATGATATTGTCTTATTCCAGATTCCAATGTATCCATTCTTTGCACCACTGCAGTCGATTTTGACGATGATTTAAAGTGAAGGTTATCACAAGATGAAGACGGTAGAAAATTACTTCAAAACTTCTTATCCGACCATAAATGGTTCGAACCTCAATGCGCCTTCCATACTCAACAACCCTCTGCCCAGCCAGCGTCGTCGACAAGACGAATCTATCACTTAAGGCCATAATTCGAAGGCGGCGATCTTGGCGTTCTGTAGTTCTTCGGCATCGTCTAGTACCTCTTCTTCTGTCTGTTTGCTCTTCTTGGAACCATGCCTGACAATCTCTCGCTATAACGTTTACACTATGGTTCAATCTAGTAATGATTTCTCTAAAAGACCGATCAGCCTCTTGTAGACTCGCAATGATTTTTTGTGTTCCGATATACAAACATACGTCCCAAAAATTATTTAAATAAAACCATTTTTACGGTCTGTTCTCCTTTCTATGTCACGCAGTGTACATCGGAAGCACCTTTGAATATCTCAATTTTCAAGATTTTTACTTGTTCTGATTTTTTGATTAAATCGGACGCCCCTGATTACAATCCCCAGCACGTTGCAAGCCTCCCAATTACGATGCCAACATAATGACAGGGCGATTTGACCGTCATAATGTCAGTTTTACTCAAGAGCCCATCGGTCCGTGCCCAAGTAATTATCGGCTTAGGGTACACGGTCGATGGAGCAGTTAAGGAACCCTACGTCTTGTTTCTTTTATTGAACTCTTGCATGGTCATTATCTAAAATTGAGGTGCATTTGGCTAGTTCCACGTGATCAGATTCAGGAAAAAGCAAATTAAATCTCGACTCAAATCGTGCCGATTTATTCGTAAAGATTTAAATTTTACAATGGTTTTTCTCGTGTTCTCATTACATCTCAATTATCCGTTTGACTAGCGGCACGCTTTGTCTTTCAATCGAAATATACCATAACGTGTTATACCCGCTGAATTAATAAACAATTATGCAACCAAGATTTCCAATATAACCATTAATGCGTAAAATGGAAAATATTTTTAAGGAAACCAATATAATTTATTCGCCTTTAGTGCAGATCTCTGATTGTGCGCAGTCAAGTAACCAACGAAGCCCATCTAAACATTCACTTCAAAGTATCCAGTACTACCTTTGTTCCACATCTCATTTAACTTGTTTTAATAGATTGTGAAAATAATGAAATCACACATGCCAATAGTTATTTAGTTAATTTATCCAGCGCAATCCAGCGAGATAACGTTAGACCACGTTGCTGAGTTGATGATGAGGAAGTTATTCTCGCTGGTACTGAAAATGGGTGGAGCATAAGAATGGTTTGTCAACCACCAAATAGTGTTTTTTTAACATCAATCATTACAACTCAAAGAGTCCCCATCCAGTATTAATGAACTCATTGCGACTGTGTATAAAGCATTGGACGAAATAACCGCCGTAAAACTTAACAATGTTTTCATTACATTGCAAAAGTGTATGGAATTGATAATAAGTGTTAATTTTCGAAGGATTTCGAATTCATGTTATGTTTTAGTTGTGAAAATACACGTTATAAATCTTTTCGCATATTTTTTAGGAAATTGACACTTATTTTGGGACGGAGGTAATAATTTAGAAATTCTAAAGTATAATTACTTGCGCAATACTCCAACGAGCGCATTGTTAAGCCTGACGGAGGAATAAATTGATTCGTGTAACGTAAGAAGCATTACATTGACGTCTTACATCCGTGCATGTTTGCAATCGTCCTTTATAACGGTTAGATATTAAATTAAAAAAATGGATAAAGCGCTCTCCAAACCGATTACCACTTCTCCTCAGTTGCACCTTTTACTTTTTAATCATAAACATCTTCTATAAGAATGCATCGTATCTCTTGGGCTAACGCTGGTGTTAATTTCACGTACAGGTGCCTCATAACTAACATCCAAAAGTCTTGGTTATCGCCGCCATCTCACATCCCTACCAATGAACCTTCGAGAACCACACGGGGTAGACTCGAATCTAATGAACCATCTATTACCTACTATAAATCAAAATCAAAAAATTACGCAAGCTTTCTTTGTCTTGTTGCTCTTGTTCCCAGAACCGGCGTCGAAATTAAGTTGTTAAGTGGTGCCCTGGGGCTGGGATGCAGAGTTTGATGGTAAGTACCAGTGGCGTATGTTGAACGTGCAGCTCAAGCATAAATCCAGAAAGTCGAAGAAATTCGAGGAAATATTGTTTCTTTTAAGGACATTACTAGCAGTCGTACAATGTTGGAGGTCCAGTGAGGTGGAAAATGGTTATTTTGTAAAGTTTTTTATGATAATTGTTGCTCGACGCAATAAAGTACTTTCCGCTATAGTTCGTCTACTATTGAGCCGAGCAGTGTGGGGCTATCTACAGTGTCACCCATTAAGTCCGCATCATATGGGAATTATTTTATTTATGAATTTCGGTAAATTTTGACTTTGCTTTCGGGTTATGCTCTACAAACGATTAGAAATAACAAATTCACAATGCGATTTTTTCCAATGCATTAAATATTTGCCATTATTTCTCAGAATTTTGAAAAATCACAAAGGGAAAAGTGTCTTAGTTTCTTATTTTCTACCCACATGCTAATTTTTAACTTTCTCAGAAAATTTTCATTGTTTTAAAACTCCTGTATTGCTGCATTTCCGAGATATTCAAATCGGTCAGTAATTTTGTAGGAATAACTATATGTATTATATTAAAATAATTGTTGAACTGGGCATTCATTAATTTTGAAAAAATTAATAAAACCATTTTAAACTACTATTTTTAAAGCTTCCTCTAATATGCATATATTTGCCAGTACTGTATGAATACAGGGAATTCCATTTAAAGCTGTGATTGAAAATTACTGAAAACGATAGATTGTATGAAAAAAAGTTTGAAATAAAAGTTTTTCGGTAAAAATGGGGACATGTCATGAAGACAGTGACTTTTAGCCAAAACGTCATTTTAATGTCATTTCAAGAGCAACTTTTTTTTTAAATGGCAACCCCGCATTTGTTTACAGAATCCTTCCTTCAAAAATTGATTATCTTATATTTGAACAATTTTTTTATTAGACGTTTTGTTGCAGAGTTATACTTGATTTTTGTGTTCGTGTTCAAAACAAAGTATTGCCTTTCTAGAAACCCCCTTCATTTAATTCTTGATGGCTTACGTGCTAATGTGTAAAATACATTCTTGAATAAGTTCCTCAACATGATTGACAGAATCTTTCATTGCAAAAAGGTGTTCGTTTATGAACGTTTTATTTTAGAAACCCGCATAAAAATAAATCCAGCGGGGTCAAATCAGATGACCTACGTGGCCAGAGTTGTTCCATGTTAAGTCCAATTATCCTGCATAAAACATTTCTAGAACACGTTCTTTAATTGTGCACACCTTGAATTATGAATAGGTGCTTCGCCGGCCTGATACCACGAAGTGTTGCTTACGGCCAGAGGCATATTATGTATATATTGTATACATAAATATGTATATGTATTTAAGAAATTTTTAGGAGTTCTCGTAATTCAAGTTCCGGCTAAAAAAGCAAGGATCGATGATTTAATTATTCTATATACCACATCATAGAAAAGTATTTAAAAAATATTGATCGCGACGTTCAGTTCTCAAATTCGGATTTTCTTGGGTCCATCACCTGCAGTTTTATGAACTCATTGCTCCATTAGATATAAAGAAAGCTTCGTCGGTTCACAATATTTGATTTAAAAAAACTCAAAAATTTCTTCTATTTTACCTTCAAATAAAAAAAAAACAAATGCAGTCTTACACAGTCATCAAGGTATTTATAAATTTTGACTTGCATCGATGGAATTTATTCCCATGTAAAACGCATTTTATATTCTCGCGCTAAACATATTTTCTCTCGCAAATGCCTTTAATACTTGTTTTCTTAATGTCGACCACATCCAGATATACGTAATTCTGCATCATCAGTATTTTATGACAGCTTGTGAGGTGTTTTGAAATGAATACCTACTGACCCAGTTAACTTAAATTTTAGATTGGCTTACAAATAATGTCTGCATGGAAAACAGTACATAATGGCCATTTTACGCTCTTCTTTGTTTATACACGGAGGACCAAAAGTCTCGCATAAATTTAAAAAAAAATGAAGAAAATATTTTTCATAAAAATACTGATAGACATTAAATATTGTTTTTAGCTGTGTATTTTTTTTTCGACGTAACAAACATGTATACAGGGTCACTCGTGTAGTAGATAAATGTAGTTTTCCATTTTTTTTCGTATCGATTTCGTTAGAGTCCTTTGAGAACGAATTTATGCGGAATTTTTGGTCTTCTACATACATATATCTAACTCTGTGTCAATCAACTTTATAAAAATACCACAGTAAGGTAACCTGAACATTTTCTTTATAAACTAGATTAACTTTGTATCAAGGCATGCGTAGCAAGTAATTTTGCATTTCCTTTAAAAAGATGTATTAATTACAACTTTACCTAACGAATATTCATCCAGCCAATTACATTGAAATACTATAACTATTCGTATGAGATTGCTGGCTCATTTTAGTACATCGAAAATGCAGAGATAAAGCAAAAAGATGACAATTGACATATGGGTAGAAAATAAGGAACTAAGACTTTTTTGCCTTGTGATTTTTCGAAAATTTTGAGAAATAATGACAGATTTTTGAATGTTTAAAAAAAAAATGCAATTTGACAGTGACACTCAGTCATTTGTTTTTCGATTTGTGCGGAATTTCTCCTGATTTGTGAAGCACAACCGAAAGTAAAAGTCAAAATTTATCCAACTTCATAAGTAAAATAGTGTCTCGTATAATGCGGACTTTATGGATGACACGGTATATCATTTGTTAACTCAACGATTAGTCGAGGTTAGGAGGTAAAAAAACCATTGACGCCTCTCCTTGGGGACCTCTGAACGTGTCCTGCCCCGTGATCGGGTTACTAATCCCCGGAGGACCGAGACAGATGTGAGAAACACGAAAGGCACAAAATGGACGTTCAATAGGTAAAACTGGGGAACATCTTGGCGCGGGCCTGCTAAAGCAACGATCTATTGTATCAGCAGAAACCAACTTTGGGGCAAACACGGCAAGAAGGGTCATAGAAAATGAAGAAGAAATGATGAAAGGACTAAGCGCTCATTGATGGCCGTATACGTATGGTTGCTAAACCGCAAAGAGAGGCATCTCAGAAGAAAACGCAGACATGTAGGAATAATTTACAATCCTGAAGAAGAAAGGAAAAAGTTCTGTCGGATGCATAAGACATTTTTCAAAATGTGTTTACTTTATTAGTGAAACCAGTTTTACAAATCTTGAACAAGTAAATTTAAAATATACACTACTGGTCTACGGAAAATTCTCACTGGATCAGTGGCCGTAGTCTGTAAACATTTAGCGTGGGATACTTAAACGAGAAATTTTATGTCGTAAATATTCCAATCGATGAATTGGACGTGGCGGACGTATTCCTTGGCCAGCACGATTGCCTAATCTTACCCCGCTTGACTTTTAGTTATAGCACCATCTCAAAGAAAAAGTATATTCTACAGCGCCCACAACAACCAAAAAGAATTAAGGAAGAATTAAGGATATTTGTGTCTCTATTGTTTTTTTTTTATGAAATTGATAAAGGTTGTGGACATTTTGAATATTTGCTTCATTATTAATTTAATGTTTGATTTGTCGAGATTATTAGAATAAAAATTAAATTCCAAAGTGAAGTTAAATTTATTTTTGACAGGCGGCTTTCTTTCTTTCAATTTTATGGAATGTATAAAAAAAACATTTTCCATTAAAAAAAAAGAAAAGACGCGATACTTTTTTCGGGAATCAGGATAAAACGTATTTTTCTTATTATATTATAGTATCATCTGTCGCGAATCGATAGAAAAGTTTTAGATAAACCCCACGTAATTTTCGTCATAAATCCGAATTTGCAATAAAAAATGGGGGTTGCAATTTAAGATTTGAAAGTTACCCCCGCCCCATCCACAAGTGGTAGCGTTGGGGAGTCGTGTTTGGTGTCATTGAATAAGCCCCTGCGAGACCAAACAAATCTGATTTGGAATTTTTTTCAATCCGATGCGTAAGTTTCAAGATATTCCTATTAGTTATGTTAAATAGAGCATCCGGTATAGGTCCCTCAGAGACGATTCGGGAGTCCTAGAAAGTTGTTTCATCCCGACGTTTTTAGTTGATGGAATGAATTTTTTTCCAATGAATTCCCCACTACCCAGCCACTAAAACACCAGGTTGGGTGTCTCAACGATACTCCTCAAGAGAAAAAAAATTCAACTTAGGGATACCCACGTAGTGCCCTGGTGCGGCCAGTGGAAACGCTAATAGGAATCGTTTTACACGCACTCAAATGGAAAATGCATTATCCTATTAATTACCCATGTGAAAATTACTAACTTTCTACCCGGACTGAAAGTGACAGTTAAAAATCAAACTGGAAATAGTATCATTACGTGTATAGTTCTAAGTAAAATTACTTATTTTGAAAAGAACACAATTAAGAGTTTATATTATCGAATTCCTAGTTTTCTCTAGCTGTTGTAGATATATGTCAACTGAATTCACCTTCTAATGAATTCTATAAAAACCAAAATATTTTATATCTAAAATATCGTTTACATTGAAGACGATTTTGAATTTCTACGTTTTATTGTAATTGTTTCAATCTCTTTCAAAGTAAGATAAAAATGGATTATCTATCTAGGGTGCAAATACTAAAAATTTTAATCTTTTTAGCATACGGACTTTATTCATTTTTTTTAAGGAAATGGTAGATACAAGTTTAATTCTGAGAATACCCTTATATCCATTATTGAATTACCTTCACTTGATATACCGTAATGGGTACCTTTCCATTGGAAAATAAAAAGTTAACTGGGGTAGTTGGATAGGGGTAGAAAATCTGAACATTGAAAATAATGCATTAATTTTTTTTTTAACAAAAATATACGTTGTTAAGCATTTTTTGAAAAATATTAGATTTATGAACGTTATTAACGCGTTGAAATACTTTTTACAGGAGCTGAACATCGGTTTATCATTAAGTTTTCGAAACCAGTTTGCTGCTCAGAGCATTCTGAGTCCGATTCTGTACAAAAAAGAAACAAATCCTATGAACATCGGCCCAGAAATGTTTGATGAGCTATATACATATATGTATATATTGAAACCATTCTCAATATTTTCTTTACGACTCCTAGACATTACGAGATATTTAGTACAAACTTGAAATACTACTCTTTGACATAGTTGTGGTGTGCACTCAGTCCTATACATAAAGAATTCCTTTGTGTTCAATTACTGATATGGTGCCAGTAATGCATTACTTATATGTAGATGTTAAAATTTACGAGGGTTGGGCATAAATGCACCCACCTTAAGCCATAAACTCAGCCTTAGAGCCACTTTTACAAGTTCAATTTCCACTTCGAATTAAACATGAAGCATACAAAAATTTGTTATTTACAACTAAGCATAAACTACAAGCCGAAGTTTAATAGATACCGACATGTCGGGTATGGTTTAAGCCTCAATCCGAACTTTATATCTCAAAAAAGGTATTATTTTACGACTCTTGAAGCGTTTGAAGACTTTCGATTTATTTAATAATATTCTTCAATGACCGTTTAAACACAACAGTTAACAAAAACGTATAAAATATTTTTCAAAATCTTGACTCTTGAGACTTGCAGTATGACCGCTTATGAAAAATTATGAAGAAAAATGATACAATTCACTAGTTAAGGGCGCTTTCATGTTCTTCCTTATTATTGTACTATCTGTACTACCAGGTGAATTTATGCGGGGTAATATATAGTGTTTTCATTTAGAAACTTACCATTCCAATAAGGTCAGAACGAAAAGCGATACTGAAATGCAGTTTTGGGGATCTTAAAAGTTGTAAGGAGGAAACAGGCATTGGTGACAGCAGGAATGTTAACGTTACGCACACTCATTCATCTCCAGCCACCTCAAACTTCAGAATCTTAAATAGCACCCTACCTCGACATGTATACCTTATATCAAAAGATATTTAAATTATTTTCATATATAGTATATATAATTCTAAAATTGATAAAGTTATTTTCGAGAAATTTGTAAATAACTAACTCAATATTTCAATATCAATATCTTTTCGACAAAAACAAGAAATATCCTAAAAAATATATAAACTTAAAAATAAATGTATTAAATGTTCATATGTTTCCCCATTATTTTCTAAACAAGGGTGTAATCTGTTTTCTACCCATTCTTACACTTGTCTAAAAGTTTCTCTAGTAATTTTCCGATATTCTGCAGTTATCCGATTTTTTTATTCATTAATTTTCAGAGACACCGTTTTGCAAACTACAAATTTAAGTTATTACCAAACGAGAAAGTCAACCAACATTAATTCGAGAGATTTTACCGGCCATTCTATTACACGTAATTGAACGAGACATTGAAAGGCGAAAAATAATTTGTGAAGTTTTGCTTGCCAGGAAGAAACGCAAGAGTTATTTATATCAAGATATCACAGGTGATCAGACGTGGATTTATTTTGACAACCCGAAAGGGAAAAATCATGAGAAGATCCAAGCCAACCATTAACATCCCAACCAGCATGCAATATCCATGTAAAGAAGGTATGACTGTGTATTTGGTGGGATAATCGAGGAGTTGTGTTTTACGAATTGCTGAAACTTGGTGAAACGATTACTGGCGATCGGTGCTGAAAACAATTAATAAAATTAAATCGAGCATTGGAGGAAAAAAGACTAAAATATGCCTAAAGACACGATAGAGTTACAGGATTACATTCGGCCTCGTGATGAAAAATCAGCAAAATAACATTTGGAAGACGTTAAATTAATAAACGCCATACTTTCCGGATTTAGCCCCTTCGAACTACTATTTATTCCGGTCAATGCAACACTCACTTTCAGAACAACACTTCGATTCTCACGAAGAAATAAAAATTTCTCATGATAACTGGTTGACCTCGAAAAGCAAAAAATTCTTTTGGTGCAGAATCCATTCTTTAACGAAAAGATGGGAAAAAGCAACTGCTCACAATGGCCAATATTTTGATTATTAAAATAAATGAAATTGTTATAGAAATAAACTTAAATTCATTTGCCAAATTGAAAAAATATATATATATTTTTTAATTAGATACAAGGATTGTTATAAGTTTTAAACAGAATACGTATTGCAAAACTTTCCAAGAAAAAAAAATGCAACAATTTCGACTATCTCAAAAATTTGACAAAAATCAAGGATAATTCTGTGGCAAAACGTCTAATGAAAAAATGTTCGAAGAAAAGATATTCAATTTTTGAAGGTCTACAAGGATCTGTAAAAAAATGCGGGGTTGCCATTCAAAAAAAATGTTACCCTTGAAATGGCCTTAAAATGACGTTTTGACTAAAGTCACTGTCTTCATGACATGTCCCCCTCTTTATCGGACAATTTTTATGTTAAACTTTTTAACACATAACGTACTGTTCTTGAGTGATCCTCATCCACAAATTAAATGGGGCACCTTGTATATTCCCCCTGTTAGGTCCGCAACACGTTCCCAGCTTATTTCAAACCTTGACTATCCAATCTCTGCTTATGCAATTAGTATAAACCATACAAAACTGCCTACTGGTTCATTAGACGCCGTTGCCGCTTTAATTTCTAGCTAAGTTTACTGCACTTTAAATCACGAATTTTACAAGCGGATGTAATATGCAAATTAGCCTTAATTAAAGCCAGCTTGACTGCATAATATTTTAACCATCTATCTTGGAGTAATCCTTGCGATCCAGATCCCGAATCGCTCCCTATGATTGTAATAAATGAGCTTAATTGGGCATTTCGTTGATCGGTTTATTGCAGTTCGTTGACTTGAATATAATAGCAGCAAGGAATTTCCATCATTATTTTAATGTAAACCTTCATTTTATGATACTTTTGAATTCTTTAGTCCGTATTAATATACAAGGATAATTCTAGAAGTACCCGATGTGACTTGTAGATGGCGATTTTTGACTAAGACCTAACCTTAAAAAGCTTTTGTTTATAGTTCAAAGGTGTTACGTCAATTTGTGTTTGGTATTGACCCGTTTTTAGCGAGCGTTTTTAGAATATTCGTAAACATGGAGAAAATTGTTCATGGATTGGTTATTCGATATATTCATTTGAAAGGTCTTGGTCCAGCCAACGTCAAAACGGAGGTAGATTCTGCTCTGGAAGACTCTGGTCCGTCGTTAACAACTGCAAAGTATTGAGCTCATACGTGGTTGCACGAGCTGCCAAGGCGAACTCCGCAGCAGTCCACTCAATGACAATCCAGATTTGACCTCTCCAGATATTTCTGGGGAAAATCGGCAAAATTGTACTGGAATATGCACATTTCAAAAAGTCCTGTGCGTCGCATTTTTGCCAAACAATTGTATATGAGAAAGGTGTGCGCGAGGTGACTGCGACGATTACTCACAATGGAACAAACACAGCGCCGTGAGCATGTTTCAAAGGAGCGTTTGGGAAAGTTTCACAGCAAAAAAGCCGAGTTCTTGCGTCGTTTCATAACCGTGGATGCAACATGGATCCAGCGCTTCACACCTGTGATGAAAGAAGGGTCGAAACAATGGACTCAAAGGGGAGAATTGGCTCCACAGAAGGCGAAAACCGCTCCATCTGCAAGCAAAGGTGATGGCGCCAATTTTTTGGGATAATTTTAATTGACTATTTCCCTGATGGAAAAACAATAAAGGGACAATATTATGCAAATTTATCGCAGCGTTTGAGCGAAAAAATTAAGGGAATGCGACTACATTTGATGAAAAACAAAGTTTTGTCCCATTAAAATAACGCACCAGCTCACACTTCCGCCATCGCGATGGTCAAAATCGATCAACTCGGCTTCGAACTTTTTCCTCACCAACCTTGCTCGCCAGATTTAGCCCCCTGAGATTATTTGATGTTTCCAAACTTGAAAAAATGCCTCAGTGAAAAGAGATTTGCCAGCGATGAGGACGTCGAGTCCGAGGTTGATGCCCATCTTGAAACATTCAAAGCTTCTTACTATAAAGCGAAGCTCACGAAAGCTATAGAACGTCACTGACAAATGTGTCAATCTCAAAGAAGACTACGTTGGGAGATAATGTAATATTTGCCAAAATGTTTTTTTCTTTAAGCATTAGATGGGTTACTTCTGGGACTGTCCTCGTAGTTGTATCCTAGCAGCAACACCTGATTAAGTTGTTCGTGCATAAGCAAACAAGGAAATATTTCAAATGAAGCATCATAGTGCTCAAACAAGAAATGAGTTGATAATTTACAGTCCAAGTCCCGCTTTGTTGGTTTAGTAAAGTAAGTAGAGTGTTTATTTTAAGATAAACAAACAAAGGCGAGAAGTCGTTTGTCACGATCGGGAATACCTCAGGCCCGTCGACAAATATTGACCGAAAGGATTTGCTGCCGGAGGAGGTAAAAATAATTCTCAGCCACCTGAGCTTCTTGTGTTATATTTGTTTGCCTCGTGTCAGATTGGATAATGGATTTGTTTCATTCCAAGATAAAAAAGAATCTCCTTTGGGCCCACTAACGGCACCTTTGAAGCGTCGAAGTAAAAATATACCAGTTGCACTATAATGGGTAAATTATGGTATTATGGCACGCCTTATTACAGGACCAACTGGATGTCCAAATTATTCTAGTCGGTTAAGTCTTTGATAACACAAAAAGAGCCGTTACCGCTTGAAGTACTGCTTAAAGGCGGTTCCAAGCGGAAACATGGCGAAGAGGGAGGTTTTAGTGGGTAGTCGTTCCCATAAAAGACGAATCCCACATAAACTGATTACCGCACCAACAGACCGGGACCTATGAAAATTTTCTCTTATACAAAAAAAAAGCCTCTTCGAATTCTATTTTACCATTGGGGGCGACAAAAAAGTCGAAAGTGCGCGTAAATACTTTTCGTTGTGCACGCGCACCTGCGGTTGCGACTTTATAGTCGCACGACAGAACATGCCAAGTGCGTGCTACGCCTAAGGAGCACACTGCGTCCTTCTCTATTATTTTGAAAAAGATAGCCTGGATCGTTGTAAATCTCATATTACGCTCCTTGCAATTTATTCCTAATTTTCCTTTTAAACCATCATGCGCTAGCTGAAAGTACAACTAATGACGTGCGCTCGGTTAAAGTTCTTTGCTCATAAGTACCTCCAATATTTCCTTGATGCCTAATAATAACCCTTTTGTCATAATCATCAGTAATTTTGCAAGCAGTTAGAACATACAAAAAACTTCCGCTTTCACCCATCTACTTCGTCTCCTTAATGATCATCACGGAGTTAAACTTGAACGAACCTATCATTAACGAAAATTACCCCAAAAAAGTGCGATGTAACTTGAGTAATGGCACTTTAAACTTTAATTACTGGTTCCCCCGAGCCCATTGCCACAGAGGTTCTTTCGAATTTGTGATTGCGTCACTCAGGTAAAAGAGATCAAAGGAGCCGCCTTTTATTGAGACGTAACTGCGAGTAGAAAAACTGGCATTATACCGCAAAGCCAGTGGTCCGAATTGTAACTTTGTAATAATTACAGTGGTGTGGTTATTTAATGTCCATGTGGACACGGTTTTTCTTCGAGTTTAATGCCTTTTTGATAGTCTTCCTTCGAAGAAATAATTTGCAATAAAAATATGGATATAGGCCTACAAATAACGCATATAATATTTAGCCCTACGTTCGATGGGTGGGGTCTGTGCATTCACGACAAAATGAAAATTGTTTGTTTTTTTTTTATTAATATTTTTTTGCAGATCCCGATATTTAGAATACCTTATAGACACATAAAATTCAAATATTTTCTCAATATATAAATAATTTTTAAAAATGTCAATAGTTTTCATGTAATAAATTGTTCTGATAGACCGCATCCATTTGAATATGTTGGAAAAAAAGTTAGGAACATTGTCACTACTCCTGGACCATTGAGATGCACTAAATAATATGATGAGTTCCCCAGCCGATCAGTTTGATGTTAAATAAAGGGGCTATATATCATATATAGTATGTTTCCATTGATGTTGAGTAGTAAAGGGAAAATAATATTTGACCGTATTGATATGTTATGTAAAGATAAATTCTTTAACAATCTAACTTCTTATACCAAATGTATTTTATACGTGTTAGCATTCTGAAATGGATCTATATACAGGGTTTTTAAAGGAAAAATAGCAACCTTTAGTAACTTTCAAAACTACCTTTTGGTTGGAGATTACCAAGACGTGCCAAGAAAGATAACAAAGGACACATCTTTTTAAATAAAATCGGAATTTCTGCCATCAAATCCTTAACCATCACAGCGAGCCCCTCTAAATTTTCAAATGGCCCCATTCCATGTGTGGCACATCATTGCAAAGGTTATTTCGTAAGAAATGCATCTTCCTAATCAATTTGTGTGCATGTGGGTTTTATAGAGGCCTTCTACGCCAATGACATGCAGCCTGAATAAACACTGATAGAATAACAGCAGCGTAGCGAAACTGGAATTGGGGACAAGAGAAAGCGTACTTTAAGTGTTTGTCCAAAAAAGAGAAATTTTAAAGAATTATTGCTTCCTAAATACGGGGTATTTACTAAGTACGATCCATAACTTCAGGACACAATTTTTTATGACATTAAAAGAAGGTCCTATAAACATGTGGCCGGAAACGTTTAGGTTCCGAGAAACAGGGTGTTAAAAATTAAAAACAATACAGGGCGTACTTCGCCAAAATAATAAAAAATTGCTAGTAGCCCCATGGTCAACACCATCTTGATATACGGGGTGGCGACGTTTCAATTTTTTAAAAATATTTCGCAGTGATCGGACGTATGCTTTGAGTTAAATTTTGAAAATGCAAAGTGTCAAAAATCAAAACAAACGCTGAAATTCGATCATGGTATCGATCACAGACCGGAATATGTAAACTGAACTTCCTCAATTTACATCGATAGAGAATTTTCCAAATTGTAAGAAAACGGTGTTGGTAGGAAAATACTGCAAGGGACCACAAAGCTAAAGAATTGAAGAAATAATTTTAATTTTGTATCAGCATTCATACAGAATGTTCCAAAAAAAAAGTACAAAGCATAAAATTGTGTATGACTTCAAAATACATAACACCCTGCGGATAGCAATAAAAGATTTTAACATTTTGGGGTAGAAGGCCATAAAGAAAATAGGTGAACGAAATTTCCTAAAATTTAGGTCAAGGCACACATGAGAAATTGCAAAATATGAGGAAAAAATGTGAAATTTTGTCACCCTGTATAACGAAAAAGGTGCGTTTTTTACTATTAGTCTATTAGTAATTTTTATTTATTTTGCAAAATACTATCACCCCCCGAAGTATCTCCTTGATGACATGTTATACTCTGTAAATCATTATTTTAAATAAAATTGGAACCGTCAGCGCTAGGTTTCTAAAATTTTGCAATAATTTTATGTTGATAGAGCTCCATTTTTAGTATAAAGTAAATGTTTATCGACGTGGTTAGGTTTGAATCAGTCGAAGATTTCATTGTAAAATGTAGAACGCCAATGGATTTTTTAACGTTTTTATTATTTTCCGACTCTTCTAATATTTTACAACAAAAGAGATCTCTTCATTTTTTCTTTGATACTAACCTATCTTTAGAAAAATGACTTATTTTGATCTTGTGTCGAGTCTAATTATTTACATGATTCTCGTTAGTAGTTGCCGGCCGTTTTCCTAAAAACAGTTTTGTATTAGGTAAAAAAGTAACCTTTTTGTCGTGAAACGTTAGAAGAGTTCGAAAATAATAAAAATGTTAAACAATCCATTGACGTTTTATATTTTATGACGAAAACGTCGACTGACTCATATCCAACTACGCCACTGGTGGCAGATAAAAATTGACTATAAATGCAACTTTTTACCGACGTACAATAACTATAAAATTTTTGGAACTGAGCATTGGCTGTTCCAAATTTATTTTAAACATATGTTTTTTTTTATTATTATTATTTAAACACCCTCTATCACAGAGTCTACGCGATTTCCGACCACATATTCATAGGATTTTTTCCCTTCAAATACCATAAGAAATTACATCCGGAAGTTACGAACCGTATTGAGGAAATACCCTATTTACTACATCTTGCTGCGCTTCTCAACTTCAGATTAAATAATATCATATATAATGTATAAATCGGAAAATTTTCAATTTTACTGATAAAAGATAATGGCGCGATACACCTAAAGCTATCGGGGGACAGTTGCAAGCACATTTATTATAGAAAAACCTACAAAAAGAAAGTTTTCTGGAAAATTCACTGTATGGACTATCTGCATCGCATTAATTTAATAACATTATTTTCTTGAATTACACTGAAAACTTATTTAAACCTAAAAAACTTCAATCACCGATAGACAATTTCCTTCCATTAGAGGCGGCATTCTCAAATAATAGCCTCGCAGCATTCTTCTGGTGCTTCTCATGCACTTTATATCCTCTCACGATTCGCGAATAAATAAGACATTATCTACCTTAGCGAATGGTGCGCACGTAAGGTGTTTGCGTATTTTTATCCTGCTTCATTTAAATACTGCCAAGTTCAGCTTTACATAAGTTTTCTCGCGAAGGAGAGGGCTCCTTTTGCGCCCAGTTTGGTCGTGACCAAGATGCTGCGACCTGAAACGCTCTCTTTGTTCTGCCTTAATTTTATACCGAAATCTGCATAAATGGTAATGCACTCCGAAGAAATGTGGCGTGATAGAGGAAACCGACCGAGGAAATGTGTGTTTGATAGACCGGAATTGGTACCATATGTGGAGGTCTTTGATCTGACGAGAGAATATTGATTAAAATGTTGAGACCTGAGGAATGTACGGCTTTCCTGCAGCCTACCATCAAGGTATGCGGTAAAAGTTTGTACTAGCAGATGTCATCCAGAATAATCCAAATCTGCTAATTTGTTTTTCAAACAGTCCTAAATTTGATCAAAATAGCTTTTGGTGAAAGTTTCTTTCGCGCTGGTTGATGAAACTTTTATGGAGCATCAATATATGAAGGAGGATATTGGGAAAAAAAATTTACAAACAATTTCAAAATTTTCCAAAATAGAAAAAAAAATTGTTCAAAATTTCCCAAAATTTTTTTTCCTTTTGGACGCTTAAATCCCACTTTTTCATATAGATTAATCAGTCTAAAGAAATATCACGTAAGGAATGTTATAAGTTATATACCTCCTGCATTATTATCTTAATGTAATAATAAATTCCAGTTTTTTTTCAATCTTACAATGACTTCCCCAATGTCAGTTGCAATTCTCATTATGCAACCATTATATAATAGATCTATTATGCAGTAGTGCGCAAGATATAAAATGTTAAAGTTTGGGTTTTTTTTTAGAAACGTTCATCTGAATATAATTGTGTTTCCTTTAATATCAAAATCGGCATTGATTACATCTTTTCGAGCAAAAACTTTGCTCTTATTAAGGCTTATTATATTCGGGTAAATAATAAGTTTTGGATTTCAAAGGGGGGCCATTGACGAGATTTGGGGATGCACCTTTCCTCTTTGTACACCTTTTTTGCGTTTGAAAACCTCTCTGGATTTGTCTCTGAGAGTCTCCTTCGAAACTAGATGTTGAATACTTAGATTATGAGAATCTCCTTCGATTTCGTTTAAAAATGTTCCATTTAGCTCAATTCCGATCATTTAAGAGAATTTTTCATTCAGGTGATTTATGCACTTACCATACCCGACAAAACTGGAAAAACTTTCATTAATTAGGTATAATTTTTGACAATGTAGAAGAATCCAAATAAATCATATTCATATATTAATATAGGAAAATCTGTAAAAAAATGATCAAAAAAAAGTTTTAAAAAAATTACCTTCATTATGAGTAAACAAGATCACAACAGGTCCATAATGCGGACAAAAATTGAGAAACATTTATGAAAATCAAAATTACAAATATGTTTTTTCAATATTTTGTTATCAAATCTTTCCTTCTGATAATTGTTTAACATCTTTTGTGCATCAATTTTATTAGTTTTTTTTAATAACGTTTTTCATTACTACACCTCAAGATCGTGAATAATTCTTCTTTATTTTTTCGCTTTCTCTCTCACATCAGCTTCAAGTCGGACCCGTAAAGTTTCCAACGAATTCAAGTCGGTGCTCTGGGCTGGCTGTTTCATCACCTCAACTTGTTTTCTTTTCAGAAAGTCTTTAATTAATTTGGTATTATGTCTGAGATCATTATCGTGCATGAATTTGCAAGTTCTAGGCCTCAGCATATGGTAACATTGTATTCTGTCACATATTGAATTACGTATGCTGGTGCATAATCCCATTTATTTGTACCAGTGGTTCTACTTCATGACCAGGAAAACATGGTCAAACAAAGATGTTTCCTTTTCCAAATCTTATTGTGAATATAGTATACGTAAAATTGAATTATTCACTGGAGGGACATCTTACCCACTTAATACTGTTAGATCCAAAAGAACTCATTTTTTCATTGGTCGTATTCCAGGTCAAATGTTCTAAAGCGAAGGTAAGTCTAGTCTTTCTATTTTTTCTAGAAATAAATCGTTTTTTGCTAGGTCTCCTGGCGTATAGTTTTATTTGGCATAGCACCTAATAGAAATTGAAGTTTTTGTGTCCTCAGCAGGGAAAAATTGAGTTTCTAATAGGCATCTTCTTACCAATTCATCTGTCGCCAAAGTCGTTTTTCTAGGTCTTCCAGGGTTACAAAAACTAGCAATGGTCTCCCGACTGTACATGAAATGAATTTGTTTACAAACAACTATTTTATGCTAATTTAATTACTTAGTGATATCAACTTGTTTTACTCCGAGTCTATATTTATCAATGATAATTTCTTTAATTTGTTCAGATAAATTCCTACCTCAGGGCATTTTCTTGGCTCCTTTGAATACACCAGCAAAATTAGAAGCTATTTAAGTGAGCAAAACACAAGAAATTGTATTTATAATAAAAAAGTCTTTATTTACAGCTGTTTGTATAGATTTTTTTTCTTTATTCTAATGCCGTTAGAATTTCGTTTTCAAGTTTAGTCAGAAAACTGCCTAATTGAAGATATTTTTCTAAAAAAAAAGAAATGAAGCGTATAACGCATGAATATACAGGGTTTGTCTTTGCAAGCTGACACAATCCATATATAAAAAATTCCAAGTTTAATGTATTTTTGTTTAGTGAAGAAAAGTTGACATTGTAAAAAAAACCAAACAAACAGGCGAAATAAATATTAAGCAACTTAATCCCGTAAAGGTACGCTAATATGTCTATTATATACACAACATTAAGTAATTTTTTCCATTTACTCAAAAAGTATTAATTTTTAATATTTTTAATTTTAATACTTGCTCAGCATAGTACTAAGATAATTGTACGAAACTCTTTTCAAAAAATTACTTTTTTAATTTTAAAAATTCTAAATATCAATAGTTTTTCTAAAAACTTTTGCAAATATATTTTTTAATTTTTTAATTGTTTATAAACATTTGTAAATTTTTAAATAATTAAAAATTTATTTCATCACTTTATGTAAAATACATTTAAAGATAACCGAGTTTCAGTTAAACTCTACAAGTGTTGAAAAAGTCGTAAAAATTAAAATAAATATTAAAACAGTTGGGAATCGGTACTATGTTGTATTATGAAACTTACGTAAAATTTCGACAAAAAAAAACAATTTCATAAAAAAAACTGCCATATTCCATTAAAAAAAAAATAAGAAAGAGTCAGTTTGAAAATATTTTTAGAGTGTCGAGTTTTCTCCACAAAATAAAAACATAAACTCCAAAAATAGGTTAAACTTGTAGTGTTCCATGTACGGATCATGTCAGCTCCCAAAGGCAAATTCTGTATAAATTTGAACATGATTTAAACGTTTGTCTATTTTTGGCCGCTACTGTATAAGTTTCGTTTACTCCAGGTTAGTCGAGAATAATAGATATTTTTATTCAAATCAATCGGTGTTTATTCGACCTAGATCGAGGTCAGTCCGGGTTGGTCCAGGTTAGTATATGCATGATTTGGGTCATTCCAATTTAAGAAGAATGCCTATAATTCTTCAACAAGATCAATTTAAGTTAGTTAATCAAGAACTTTTCACATATCTGACTGAGGTGACGAGTAATCGAGAATCCTGATGCATATTTTTCATTGAGTTTAATTCAAGTCAACTATAAATCCTTCGATTAGGTCACTTCGAATGGATCGAAAATTTTGCACTTATCAGCTTCAACTCACGTCAGGTTATTCAGGAGTCCTGAAAATCTGCAACCTTGGATATATCGGTTAGTTCAAGTTTCATTTAGGCCAATTCCGGTTTGTATTAAACCTCGTGCGTGATTCGTGAACCTACCTTCGCGCACGGGATAACTTTTGGTTGGAGAAAGCAGTTGGAACCGAGTCACTGGTATCGTTACGACCTTTTATTTAGTATTTGTGTACTTCTGTGGAAAAATTACCTAAAATAGGTATACAAAGTGAATCTTAAGTAGGAGTTTTCCTTTTAACACGACATAAGCTTCAAAAAACTAGGCAAAATCTTTAAGTAACATTTTTTTGAAATGTCAAAAATAACCGAAATATACGCATATGAGAAAAAGTAAAAAAGCACCAGACATTTCAACAATCAATTTTCTAACAGGTGAATAGGTCGCAGTGGACCACTAAATGGCCCGCGAGGACGCCAGACCTAAATCCATGTCATTTTTATCTGTAGGGTTATACGAAAAGTTTCAAGTTGACGGTTAAAATTAACACAGTGACAGAGTTGTGTGAATGGATAAAAAATGCTGAAGAAATGATTGGAGGAAAAACATTAATAGCAAATACAGAGTCGTGAACAGGACAAGCGATATTTGGCGTAAACGAAACCAATGGCGACAATTTCGAACACCTTTTGTAGCCAGTCCCGGAGTGAATAATCATTAAAGGTTTTGTAATTTATTAAAACTTTCAAATGTGCATATTTCGGTTGTTTTCGAGATTTCGAACCAATGTTACATAATGATTCTACGTAGTATTTTAAAGTCTACGTTATATTAAAAGGGCCAACTTAAGATTCGTCCTGTATTTTTTATCTCTGTTCCATTAGCAAAAAAATGCTCATAGCGAGCAAAATATTTGAATCTGTTTCATTTGATAAGGATCGTATAAAAATAAATTTAAAACGACACCTAAAAAGGTGAATCTCACGATACCAAAAACAAATCTTGTTTCCAACAAAAATTTTATTAACAAAACTTAACCTTTATTGTCTACATTATTGGTTTTTTACGCTAAAAATAACGCAGAAATTAAAACTAAACGTTTGCCACTTCAATACACAAATCTATTATCGGTTATTTTTCTATTTGTTGCAACAAGCTTTTCTGACTGCTTACGGATACGGGGATAAATCTAACAGATATGGCATTTTATAACAGATATGGAAGATTTCCCACCTCAACAAGTACAAATTATTGTACAAAACTTAGAAAGTTATTCAATACCTCTAATTTACATTCATTAAAACTTTGTTCTAAAATACTTTTGGAACTCTTAAGGCTATTTTCTACTATTAAAGTCCTTAGCTTAGAGTACATAAAGCAAGCGAGCAACCTATTTTAAGTATAAAGCAGTGAGCATGTCTTAAAGTTTTAATAAATAACCTAATTTACCATTTAGTCTTGTCTACAACTTTATTATTTCTTTGGAGGGACTAACTCGAACTTCCATACCTTGTTGGGTCCAATTTCCACCACATACAAGGCAGACCCGTTGGCGTTCACTGCAATGTCATGAGGGTTATTAAATCCCTGAAAAAGTACAGCAAATCTCATAAACTGCTCTATAATATGATCCAATTTACATGGAGATGCCCATAAAATGAGGTAAAATATGTGCTCGTGTCTGCCACAGACGAAACTACAGAAATACTAATAAACATCGAGAAACGCAGAAACGAGTTTTTTTGAAGTCTTAACGACGGTCAGCGATATTTAACAATTCCAATTAGCAATCGGAAGATATGGGCACTTTGCGGCTTCTTTGAGGCCGGACATGTTCTCTGCAGTAATTTTCCGTATGACCAATCTGTCCGATTGTCTCATATTTTAACACTGATTAGTTGTCAGATAAAAAAACTGGACGTTCTGCCAATAAATAAAGTTGTCTTCACTCGTTTACGACGAGTTAATTTGGATGAGGCTTAAGAAGCAGATACCGCGGAATTTGTGGTTGAAGATCTTCATTTGTGTCAATGCAATTATGATTAAACTGACACTCATTAATTATTGAAGAGTTTGATATGTGTGAGTTAGATATTAGAGACTGTGTACCTCTTCCGGTGCCCAATGGTCTATAACAGACTCGCTTTCCGGGTCGAGAGTGAGCCCTTGGACAGGCAAAAGTTGATTTGTGGGGCCGTTGACTGCGTAAATCAGCCTTCCTGGAAGAGAAGCAGCAAGTTAACTAAAAATGTTGCAAACATTGGCCTAAATCCCTCATAAGATTTTATGAAAATAGATTTTTTAACCAATGCATCTACCTAAGTACATTATCTGTATTTATAGTATTGTTAATGAGGAAACAATTACACAGTGGACGCGTATTTAAAAATGCGACATACATTTCATAAAAAGTGAAAACAATGAACCATTGTAGTCGCTCAAATAGAATTGCACCATTGAATTTCGAATTCAACAATGCCTCTATGTATAATTTGAAGTTGATAGAAAATCTTTCTTAGACAGAAGAGCTTTATTGTAAAGAGATACAGACGGAGTTCCATCTCAAGACATTAGAAAACTCGAAAGAACGTATATTTTGTTCGTGGTCATATTATGAAAGTTAATAAATGCCCGCCAAGACAAGGAAAAAATTACGAAAAAAACCTTCCTTAAACGTTGATATTTCGAAAATTATAAAAATTATAAAGCCAAAACATTTATTGAAGGCGGAGAAAACCCCTTTTCTTCTCGAATTAAATATATAGAAATTGTGCGTATTTCCGATATTAGTTGCGATTCTTAAATGATCCAACAGATTTATAGAGGAAAACTATTTTTTCTATAATTGTATCAAAACATTCAATAAATATACCATCGATCTCATTTTTCGTCCCAGTATATCCCAGAGACCAATTTTCATATAGGAGAATAAATTAAACTTTACAAAAAACGAAATAAAACTTTTAAAGATAGGAAAAGTATATATGTAAATTTTCTTTCGGTGTTAACACGCATCAATGAAATATTTACAAGTACAGGGTGTTCTATTAATAGAGTTCATCGGTATATCCCAAAAACTACATACGTATAAACGGCAAAATTTCGAAGCAAACATTTTATTAACTCTGGTTAGGAATTTTTTGTAAGTTCAGAAATATAACTGGAAAAAATACTTCAAAAGTACTTTCGTTATTGCAGCGAATGCATGTTTTACCAGAAAGTAAAATCATCATCAGTTTTTGTAGAGACCACCCCTGGCAAAACACCAAATAGTCGATAACCTCTATATATATCTTAAAATAATATACAGGGCGTTCATTTGACAGCCCCTCAAACATACATAAAATATAAGTATAATTGTGATTTCATAAAAAAATTAATTTTGAGGAACTGCAGGAGAGTAATAGAGGTGAATTTTGGGACTGCAGTACCGGACGCCCCCCCTGCCCAAAAAATTTAATTTTTGAAATGGAACCACCTGCATTTTTTTCACGCCATAGAATCCCCTCCTGATCTAGTGTTGGTTCTCAAATTCTTTTTACCCTGGGATGCAGTAACTCGCGGGTGCCTCATTGAAAATTAAGATCACTTTAGAAGGCAGAAAAGCTCATTTCACCAAAAATACATACAGGGTGTTAACAGTAACAACTTTAATTTTCACCTTTTCAACTTCGTTTTTCTTGAATTTTTAAAATGGATTGGTATAGTTTTTATGAAGTAGGATGAGAGAAAATCCAATTTTCATTTTGATATAAAATATTGTCATATTTACCTTAAATGATAATGAAATTATTATGAGAATACCTACTTTTATAGCTGAGTGTCTGAAAGTTGAGCATTCGTTGCCAAAGTTTCTAGTATTGTTTGTTTTGAGTTCAACTCACGGTTTCTTCAAAAATTGTTTATTTTAAAACTGACTATAAATATGAAATATACTTAAAAAGAACTTATTAGTATGATTTATATTTTTCGTTCGTGTGACGAAAATAGTTTATTAGCATCTCAGATTATACAGGTATTATAAGACATCCTGATGTAAGGAATCTAGAAAGTATAAAGGAACGTTTTGAAAGAAGAGGGAGTATTAATTATGGAAGGAATAAACGAAAGAAGAGGATTTTAGGAGAAGAAAAAAGTGAAATATGTACACCTGGATAAAATTTTAAGTCCAAAACATAGAGTAATCTATGTTTATGGAAATGACAAGAAACATGAACTTGTATGATGTTACAATGTAAAAATGTATCTTTCTGGACAATATGTTGAACACGCCTTTCTTAGTTGTTTACGGGAGTTCTTCATATTGATCAAATTCTCATATCAGGTTTAGTATAAGGACTCCGGGAGTTCCGGGCAACTTTGAATTTTGCAAAGTTTTGTTGCTGGTGCTTACGTATCATTTATGTACAACATCCAATTGCACATTCATACATAATATTGAACAATAGAGTTGTTGATTTTGTGGGCGAAAGAAACCACAAAAAACGGAATTAATTTCGAATATTTATTTCAAATTATTTTCGATGTTTTAATCGGGAAACTTGTTTTTTTGAACAACATTTATAGTTACATTTGAACACACTGTATACAGTGCATTTACTTAAGGTTGAGTCACATGGGAAACATTTTTTATTATTAATTTTAAAGGGAAACGTTATTCTCCATAGAAGCTCTGCATAATCTTAAACCTAAAACGAAATAATCAAAGATCACATTTTTGGAGCCCTATACCAGCTTCCTTAAAGATGTGATTTTGCTAAAAAAAATTCATTATTGTTAGCTTTAATAATCCGTATTTGTATCTATTTTAGTTAGCTCCATATCATCAAGACATAATCCATAGGGGTTAAGTCAGGAGATCCAGCAGGTGATGAAATACTTGATTGTCTATGAATTATTATTATATAATTATATATTTGTCTGACTAACGTGCTGTGGCAAGATGTACCGTCGCGTTGGCACAAATTTGCTGACGATCTTGTGCAAGTTAAATTTCCAACACGTATAAAACTTCACTGTGGAAAAACGATTAAATGTTTCGAACAAAGGGACATATATATCGAGGCACTAGTGGAGCAACTTAAAAGTAAAGTAAATAATCTTACATAGCTCCCCAAATTATTAACTCTTGTTCCTTAGTAGCAACGGTTAGACACCCACCCAATTCGTCGTGTTTTACTTACATCTGGGTCTATAATATATTACAGACTTAAGAACTCATAAATCACTCAGCTTAAGGGTTGTTCTGAGTCGACCGTAAGACCATATGAGAAGAAATGCAGACGCCACTTATAAACGTTGATATTGACCATGCCCTTCGCAGAGTCAATGTGTCAAAATGTTAATTGCAAAAACCTTTTAAGGTTTACATTTAAATAATTTAAACTAAAACCCCAAATTCGTGGGAACCAACTAATAAGTGTTCTGATTGGTCAATTAGGACAAAGAAGGCAGATAACAAACCCTGCTCATTTTTCTCTCTAAAGTTTTCCCAAGACAGAAATAATTTGGGACTTGAGCCGAAAGGTAGTTATCCGCGTAATCGTTCTGATTCAGTCTTAAACTTGTTATCGTGCCCACGTTACACATAAGAAGTAATCACTTTGTAATACAGACAATTGTTGAAGTTCACGGTAGTGGTTTTCCGTGGCGGTATGCACGTACAAAATAATACCTGATGTCAGAAGACCTTTCCCGAAGACTCCGGCACACCATAATTATTATTGTGCGTTAATTACGTATTTAAATTGCGCAATTATTATGAAAACATATTAAACTATACAAAATATATAATATTTTCAATGATCACAATATAAACGTGCATTATTGAAACAAACACAATTTTTTTTTTTTTAGCAAAATTGACCTTTTAAACGTGCAGGTGTACAACTCGATAAATTCGATGTAGGATTATTTCGTTTTAGGTTTAAGATCACGCAGAACTTTTTGTGAAGAACAACTTTTAAAAAACAAAAATATATTATACAAAAATTTTACATCATTCCAACTTGAGTAGACACACTGTCTTTGGTACCCCTTTTCGAGCGTATGCATTGATATGTTTATTTAAGCATTAACACAATATATGACATAAGAAACGGATACTTTAGTCGTGAAAACACGTGCCCCTAAACACACACTTGCGTGATAGCCACCCTCGCCCGGGACTCGGACCCAAGGCTTCACATTCGGGCCTTAAGGATTCATTCCTTTCTTTGCCATGTAAATATATTATACAGTCTTTCGACAAACCCAATACTAGTGCCTTTTAAAGCTACTGGTAGAAAATAAAATTTAAGATTTTTTCATCTCACCTTTCGCAGTAACAGCAAACAGCCTGCCCATATCAGGCTGTTGAATCGTCAAAGGGTTATCCTTCTTGCCCTTCAAACTGTACAGCCCCGCTCTTGGACAAACGACCCTCATGTTTTCTCTGTCTGCAATGCAGAGCCGATCCATCGTTTCGATTAGTGCGAGAGAGTGTGGAACTTGCAGCGATATTACGTCTATGATTAGCATCAAATACATTTATTCATTTCATCATACGTTTTATCAAAATTACCAGAAAGATTTGATATAATTTTAAGTAAACCCCCAGCAGCATTATATTTCAAGATCCTGCTATTGCAATATCCGTCAGCAATGAAAATTTCTCCTGTGGTTGCCACAGCAATAGAAGTGGGTTTGCAGAGGTGTTTGACATCAGAACCCGGAACCAGGAGTTCTCCGAAAATCAGTGCTGGCTGCTGTTCTCCAGGTTTAAACTGAAGGAAAGAAGAAATTTCTCCAGTCGATTGATATTTTCAGAACTTAACAACCGCTAGAAAACTTGTTTGCCAGATTTTCCTTGATTAATCGATCATTCAAATGATTGAAACGATCGAAAATCAGTCGCTGTACAAGTTTTGTTGTTAATCGAAAAATTGAGGAAGCCATTACATACTTTGAATGCTTGATGCATTCCAACATCAGTGATCCAAAGATTGTCATGCCTGTCAATAGTGAGGCCATGGGGCATGTAAAACATGTCAGCCCCCCACTTTCCTATGACGCTCCCATTGTGGGGATCTAAGGTCAAGATCGTGTGATCTTTTATTGGCCCCAAGTGGGCTTGGAGATAGTGGTTGGAGAAGTTGAAGGTGCTGAAACAAAACAACTTTGTTAGTAGTTAATGATGAAAAAGGTACAAAAATGAGTAGGAATTAACTGCAACTGAGTAAGAAAGTTTTGGCGGATGCAGTGTAATGAAAGTTTGAAAGTAAAGTGAGCTTATTTAGGAAATTTTAATCGCATTTAATATTCACGTCGAACATCGAACATCGAACATCGAACATCGAACATCGTATCGAACAATAAATGAAAATCGTCATAGCTTTTATTGTAATATCTGATACCGATCAATACGTTTCTATTCTTAGCAATTTGGTACTGAATGTTTGAATTTATTTCTCTTATAGCTAGTTTTATCCGGTACGGAAACCTATGCTTCCTCAAGAACCTGACCACTACATCCAAAAACCAAGTCCTTTTTGGTTACAGAATCCTTCATTATAATGAGTTTACGTATGATTTTCAATTCTTAAAACCAGTTCAGGCTAAAAAACAGACTGCGAATCTTTATTCTGTATATCATTAAACAGCATTCTGCCTCTGAAGAATTTAGTTATATCTCAGAGATATTTTTAGGTCTCTAGTTTCGTTACTATCAGGACTACGCCACTTGAAAAAATGTAATTGAACGTTTTTTTATTTCCTTAATTAGGTAATTAGGCCTTCATGACTCAATACCCGATTACGAATATGCAGACATTTTTGTTTACTCTTCGTAGGGCCATTTCAGATTTCTTACTACAAATTATTATGGTTTCAAACATTTTCTCAAGTAATTTCTCATAGAAATCAAAATAAAACACTGTTAAATTCTCTTGTTTCTTATCAAATCTTGAGAGAAGAAATGTAACCCAAGCTTGGACTTAAATTTATGAGGGTACGTGAGGGTATTTCTTAATAAAATCAACCTTAAAATTACACATTTAATAAAAGGATTTTTTGAGAAAAACCTTAACATGAGAGATTTCTAAGTTTTTTTCTCGATTTTTGAAGAAATAAATTATTGTTTTGTATAGCAACGACTAAGACTGATTTTTTTTATTTCACTATTCTTACGAAATATTTTTTAACAAGAATACAAGATTTCTCATACTCCAAGCTGATAAGCAATAGCTTTTCATTGATCAAAGTCTATGAGCCTTTAAAAGCCCATAGACCTTGACAAGCTGTCATATAAGGGGGATAAGGACATTGACTTCAAACTTGAAAGTTATAATCAGAATACGACTACCTTTAAAATTAGCTATCCCTTGATACCCTTTCTCAATAGAAATTTTGAGGGCAACTGTCACCCCTGTTGAAGGATTGAAGTTAAAGGGTTGGAAATGCATTAAAAAAATGCTCCCCCTCGAATCAAAAATTGACGAGGCGGAGCGTATTTATTATTTATTTTAATATTTTATTTCTGAATAATGAAAATCGAGTTGGAAAATTATCGTTGTGTCACCTTTATATGAGTTAATACTTACAATCGATCCCATGATCTTTCAGCTCTATGGAAAATCACGGGCTGCTGAGCTGAATTGACCGCCACAGCGGTCACTTGTCCCAAATTTAAATCTTCAACTGGCCAGTTTTTCACTTCTTTAGGGACGTCTAGCTTATCTACAATGCTAGACTGGGATTCAGATATAGAAGCCGGTGTGTCTTCTCCCTTCAAGAGAAGAACAGATAGTGATTTATTCTGCTTATTAAAAGTTCCCGTGATATAGGTTTTCACCAATTTTTCTCCTTTATGGAAAATAGAATTTCTAGGTCAGAGCTTCTTGGTGATTTATACCTTTAGAGATACATATTTTAATGTAAAATCTATAAATTATCGCGAAAGCTTTCGTTCTATGTCCTTGTAAGTGCTACCAAAACGTCCATCAAAATCATGTACTTCATAATACGAAATTGAGCTATTATTTGCACATTCACTTCATCACTATAAATCTCCCGATTATTAATGTTTGCCAACCACTCACGAAAGCCAGATTTTAGTTTGAATGGGGGAATATTAACATGAAGCTCTCTAATGGGAAAAAATTATTAATCATTTTTATAATAATATTCGCCGGTTTATAAAAAGGTTTTCTACGAAATAACGGCAATAATCAATAAATAAAAATACGCATATTATTTTATTGAAGAATTTATTAATAAAATAAACTAAACCAAGGAACTAAAAAAAAGTTCTTGATATGCATGAAATTTATACAGTTTTTTAAATTAGCCAAAAAACTGGGTTATTGCAAGGAATTTTGGAATATTATAATCTCTTATAGGTTGTCCAGCACTAAAACCGATGCACATCATGACGGTGTCCTCGGTTGCAGGATTAATTCAGTATTTCTTATACAATACGTAAATCTACAGGATCTCCGTTTAACAGCCCCTCCTATGATGTTTCTGTGATTTCATGAAAAATTCAATTATGGAGGTGTTTATGAGGTTAATGAAGATGAATTTTAATACTAGTGACAACGCTCCGGAGTGCCTCCAAAAGGTGGGGCGGCATAAAATGGAATATTTTTTAATGGGATTTTTTCACGTGATAGGCTTTCCTCGAGTCTATGTTAATTCCTGCTAACACAGGCTCAACCTCAGAATTTAAACAACATCGAAACCTAAAAAAACCGTCAGGCGCACTTATGAATGAACACAAGTTTTCCTGAAATAATTAATAATAATTCCCTTAGCATTTAAGATAAACGTGGCATTAGATTATACCGAAATGAAAAGAATTTCATTTTCGTTCGTCCTACGAGATCGTAAACTGATTCGCGTATTGAAAAAGCCATAGTTCCTGCCGCATTAAATAAAAACAATTTTCAGAAATTGAGAACACAGCTATTACAAATTTCGCAAACAGAATTCGCGAACGGTTTATCCACATGATCATTGTACAGCTTGCGACCAATTCCTCGGTGCAAATTTTTCGTATTTTGAACATGAGGGTTGGACAATGAACTCAAATGGTTTATGACGTGCATCGGCTTTAGTATTGAACAATCTATAGAAAATAATTCAATTTAAATTAAACGGTTGAATTTAAGAACTTATTCCAGAATCTAGTTGCAAAATTTTTACAATATTTCAAAATAAGAATGCCCCATCGTCAGCGATGATCTTTCAACGAGGGCGCCTGAGGGGGTCGTCAGAAACGGGATTGCTGAAGGGGAGTTGTCGGAGGAAGGATTGCTGGAGGGGGAGTTGTTGAGAGTAAGAAATTAGCTGTTAGTGTGCACACTCTTCGGTAATCCATGATGTAACCGCCGATGTCTTTATGCCAGAAAGTACGCAGATGTATTTCGAGTATCATATTTATGGGGCTTCATGTAGCATCTCTAAGTAAAACAATTAGTGTATTGTAATCGATTGAACAAACTATGAAAGTTAAAAGTGTTAAAATTCAGATGTAACTATATGATGATTTGGCTGACCCGAAAAAATTATCGCCCTGTTTATAATTAAAATAATTTATTACATCATTAATAGCAAACAAGAAATTTTGTGTCTTGTTAGTTTGATGCTAATAGACTATAATATTTGACAAATATCACGTCTTTATGTGAAATAGTTGTGTACTTTTATTCCACTGTTCTGAATATATTACTTGTTAAGGATAATAATTATTCATCAGCAAACTAACAAAGAGGAATATCTAATTTCCCAGTAATCGAATAACATAGAGAAAAATGTTTGAATAAAATCATATTATGAATTTTAATTCAAATTGGCATAATCTTTACGATATTCCTAATCAAATTATCCGCTATTTTCAATGCCTGGGTTGCTACCCGATGTGTGACCCCTCGACCAACTCTTATTTTCCCTAATTTTCACAACTTTTTTGGCTCTTCGCGCAGGCTCTGCGATTATCCCAGTTAGTGAAACGCACCTAACAAAAATGGATAATATTTTCACATTTCACTTCTACATTCTCCAAAACAACGATGGTCACTGCACTTTTTCACCTTTCTTAAAATGCCTCTATGTCCACTCGTAAATACTCTTTCTGACTTCACTTCGTCTACTACTGCTTCTTGTTGCCTCTGCACTTCTACTGATGTTAACTGCTGGATCGAGTTTTAAAGATTTAATATTTATTAAATTCTGTTGAGATGACTCGTAATTTACATCTAATATATTCTTTTTTAATTATCATGTTCGCAACTCTGAATTAATTTTTCTATGTCGCTTTAAAAATGATGAAAAAGCTCATCTCATCCTTTGTCCCTGGTATTAAACATGTACTCGTATAAGTCTTTTCGATTGTTTGCTCTTTTTAGTGGCAACAGACCCTCATAATTCGCTGATTCTTACACTTTAAATATATTGTGAATTTCTTCTCTAACAGAACTTATTCAATTGAACCATGAGACATTTTTTGCCTTATCTGATTTCCTATCTTTTTCAGTCGCCACAAACTAGATTTTAAACGCCTGAAAAAATGTGTTAAAACTTTTGTTCGAGCTGCTTTCATCTCTCATGGGCTCTGCTAGTCTTTCCTTCATTCTTCGTTAATATAAAGCTTCTAGTTATTTCTCAACTGTGTCATGCAGTAATGCGAACAATACAATGCTAATTATCGCACTTGCTAAATAACTGCCCTTAATAAGATATTTATTTTTAATATCTAACGAACCATAATTTCTGCGTCTCAAATCCACTGTCCCCAGCCAACTTTTTTTGAGCCTCCAGTCACGTCAGACATTACTGACTGTTCTTCCTCAACCTTAATACCAGAGCCGGACACGTACATGCCGACAGGACTACTTTACGAGGACAGTCAATATGTTAAGAGTTCTTGAGGTTAATGAGCAAATATTACAAATATGTTAACTTTGAGCAAAAGACTTCACATTGGACGATAAAGGGGAGGGGGGAGCTTTGAACAGTGGTACACCTCAGTTAGTCTTTAACGTTTGCCAAAGGAATTTCATGCAATATAAGGGTGTTGGGAAATAACGTGACGGCATAACGGAAATATTTTCGGGAGTGATTCTAGACATTAAAATAATATAAAAAATTATAAATAAGATCCAAAAATTACTTCTTAAAGGGGCTAAAACCGTTCAAAAAAAGGAACTCTGAAGATTGTTCTTTCGCAATATTTTGGGAACGATTTACACTAAAATTATGAAATTCGGTATATTTTGGTAAGTTAGAACGGGAAATTTTTTTTATGTTAATTATTTCAGTTTTTAGCCAGGGGCGTCACATATAGGAAAGTATCCAGGGTGTCCACTAAATAATATTAATTGAAAGGGGTGATTCCTTGTCACATTTCATGAAAAAAAGTCCTAATAAACGTATGTCCTATCTTGTTTCGTTTTCGTGATACAGGGTGTCAAAGTTTTATTCATTTTTTCGGTTTTTCATAAATACTTTCAGACGTAAGGGCAATATCTCGATGAAATCCCGTATTCAGGGGTTTTCCCCCGTATCCGACACCCAGTATCACGAAAACGAAGCAAGATAGGACATACGTTTATTAGGACTTTCTTTTATAAAATGTGACAAGAAATCACCCCTTGAAATTAATGCCATCATTCAGTAGACACTCTGTATATACTAACTGGGATTTTTCCGGCAAAATATCTATTAAAAATGAAAATGTTTAAAACTAGGTTCTAACAATTTCTACCGAGCTTAGTTTGCCGTTAACAAAGGGGCGCTATCCCACTTTACTAACTCAAGTTGTTCTTCGAAAAACTTTTAGAAACGGTCTTAAAAAATTTGAATGATACATATCACTGCAAGACAAGGACACCAATATTTTCCATTTACGCAAATCATTAAATACAAAATCACATACATATAGGAATTCAAGAAATTGCACTCTTTGCTATCAACAACATAAGAATTGAAAGCAATAAATTTCTTCAAAGCCCCCACTTATCAACTCTCAACTCACCTCATCAACAGTCAACAGGATTACTATCAACAAAACGAAAAATGACAAAGTACCACCAGCGATAACACATTCTCGCCTCATATTATTAAAACAAAAAGCTTATGAGTAATATTTCGACTTATCTTTCATTGTTTTACGTGGTACTGAATTGTCGTACCGGAGTGGTAAAGGTAACAGTACCTGCCGGCAACAACGTAATGTGAAAGTAAACTCGACCAAGTAGTACGCAATAGTTTTCGTTCGTTAATAATTACAAGCTGATTATTTTCGCTTTCAGGTGCATAAATCTGAATTTGTTGGAGACATATTTGGGTTGGTGGGTGTTGGTGGAAGATCGGAAGAGGTTGGTGATGATGAGAGTGCAGTGAAGATAGATGGAATACAAGTGGAAGAGTAGAGAATGTCGTTTCGTGGGTCTTAGGAAGCGGAGGTTAAATTTGTTTGAAGCTATATACTCATATACTGATGAGAATTAGTTTGACCAACAGTGAAAAAATCTAATGAAGTGATCTAATATATTATGTACACCGTCTGTTAACACACTATAACGCAATATGTAATCTCATGGGAAAATATAGAGTTTCCTAATAAATTCCAACTAAAAATTACATAAAACGTAGTCGAACTTAAGCTTACTACAACTTAAATATATAACAGGGCATATTTCTTAAAGACGTAATAACCATATTGCGAATTTAGCTTTATTAGTAAGTGGTACATATGATATTTTGCCCATTGTGAATGGATTGAAAGAGCCCTACGTCCTACCAATTTATTATTAACAAATAAGATCAGAATTCCTTGAAAGACGTAGAAACATATAAATAAGTTTCGATATTATTGACAAGAATTGTAAATAAAACTCACCTGTCTTGCACCCCGGTTCAAAGACAGGAGTTGCTCCACCTCGTTGTATATGATTCCATCGTCCTCAGGGGCGAATTCCAGAGGGAGGGCTTGTAGGACTTCCTCCAAGTTTGTCAAGAGGAAAAGGGAGAACAATTGGCCGATCCTGAGGGCCATGATCGACTATGTTTCACTTGGCACGACTTGAAATCGATAAGAAGAATTGGGATTTTGTAGCGCGCATGGAGTCGACACGAGGGCTGGCGTCCTTGTACGCCAGTGGTGGATTTTTCTTCAGAACGATCTATATTATTTTTTAATGAAGTATGACGAGATTAATTTGCAACCTAGGTTACTAAGTACTATACGTTTTATCTGAATTTTGTCTAATCAGAAATTTATTTGGGTTTTCTTTCCGTGCTTGAAGTGGTCTGTACCAGTTGAACCGGTCCTGGGCCACTGACACGATGCCTTCAACGTGCAGAAATCTTACGCATATTTGTTTATTTATAGAGCAGATCTAATTTTCCTAGGAAGCTCTAGAATTGCCATTGCAAAATTTCTCTAAATTATTAGGTATATGGAGTGTTCCTTAATGTCATGCTAATATGTCAGGGTGTGATTCCTCAGGTTATTTTTATAATGAACAGTTCACATGAACAGTCATATGTTTGCAACGGTCCAAATTTTTATCTATAAGGTGTTGAATTTTTTTTTCAAATCGTCATTTTTTTAATTTCTCATTTAATTTAGATATTATTTTAAATTCTGGGGCATTTTAATAAGACAAGACATGAAACCCCGTATTTTAATAAGAAAAGCAGTTGAGCAATACAATCATTTTTCTTATTAAAATATAGGGTTTTATGTTTTATCAACTCACACCAAAATTTAAAGTAGTACCTCAAGTACTTCCCAGAAAATTTAAAAATATCTATTAGAAAAGAATAATTTCAACACTCTGTAGCTAAAAATTTAGGCTGTTGCAGATATATGGTCATATGAACTTTTACTTATAAAAGACTTCAGAAATTATATTCTAAAATATTAGCATGATATTGGAAAATCCTATACAGCGATTCCGCCTTTAGTTCGTAATACGCCTGCGGCCAATTCTGTTTTTTTGTTTAAATCAGAAGCTATTTTTGAGCACAAAATTGAAAATAACAAACAATTTCCTATCAACAAACAAGTTTTTCCATTGTTTATGTACTATTTAACTCAGTTTATATTGTACTTTTTACTAAATTTATACCTCTTTGTTTCAAAAACTAATAGATAGATTTTGAATCCGAATACACCATTAAATGTAGTTTTAAAAGTCCTTTAATTTGAAGTATCACTTGACCCATGGTTCAATTTTTTTTAAATCGTCTCTTTTATGCCGCCGGTGATGTAAACAAAATTTAAAAAAATAAACAAGTTACTAAGTGAGGAAATTTAGAGCAGCCCAGTATTAACGTTATTTGGAAAGAAAAATTTTCATTATTTTGCGTGTAATTTAATCCTGAAAGCCCTGAATCTAAGCTTGATACGCCACTGTTTACTACCTAATACAATCACCAAACTCAAATAATATTATGAAAATAGTACGTTTGTTAGTAGAAATTGACCACTACTAGAAAGTTCCTAAATTTCATAACATTTTTGTATTTGAGAAGTACAATAAAGATACTAGATCTGACCTAATCCTGACCTGCTATCTTGTATTATCTGACACATTTCTCTATTTCAAAAATTGACCAAAATTAATTAACGAATTCTAAATATTTGTCAATAAATACCAAAATTCGCAGCGATTAGCGCACAGTACAGATTGCCGTTGAATCTTGTCGCTATTAAAATATTCAAGTTTTCGACGTAACTTGAAAACAGTAAATTTTAGAATCTTTACATAAACTGAACTTAAAATTTAGCGAGAAATCCGAAAATTATAAAAAAATAGAAGATTCCATTTAAAATAACGAAATTGGTAGTTGTTTCCGATGCAAACAAAAGTGCCGCTATTTTGAAAATATTTTAGTTGGATTCAAAAGAGTTGAATCTATCCTAAAACCAAACTTCATTTGGTTACATTAATCACAGTTAAAAATTTTCTACTGATAGGGATCTGTGGCCAACCCTGTACACATATAGATACCAATGTTCAAAACTTTCAAGGAACTTGGCATGTCATTCCTTATATGTTGAGATTTGTTATAGGCAACTGAAGAAAAACTTGTTAATTAAAAATTTTTATTTTAACCAAATGCCGAATTTTACAATTTTTCGCTGTAGTAAATAGGTGTACATTAAATTAGAAAAGAAAACAACAAAAATTGAAAAAATAACAAGAAAAATCTTAAATAAATCGAAGTTTATTAGATAGAACAGAAGTCCGTAGTTTGTCTCTATACCTTGCGGTTTTTCGATATGTTTTGAGGTATTTTATTTTGCAAAATATCTATCGCATTTAAAAAGTTTTCATTTTCCGGATGTCACCTGTCCATAATATGTTACGATCTTCAAAGCAGAAAAAGCTTCTTGAGCTACAGAACTTGCAACTATATTAGTCCTGTCAACTTCCTCCTCATCACTCAAACCGTTTTCATATTGATCATAGGCAGTTATTTGCATACTATCAATATCATTAGAAAATTTAGCTACTTTCATGTGTTCCTCAATCATGTTATGTTCATTTAACTTAATTTGCTCAAAATTAGAAATGTACCGGTTTTTACTTCATTCATCTAAATCTCTAGCAGCTCGCTCACAGCAGCATTTCCCGATGATTCATTATAATCGACCTCAAAGCTCCAGAACATAATAAAAGTGAAATGTTATAACCGAATAAAAATATGTACATTAGTTGTATAAGACCATGGATAGGGCTTTTTTATTCGTTCGTTATAACTGAGTGTACATTGTAGCCAAATTTTATTTTATATTTAATGCACACTAGTGTCACTGAAGAAAAAAATATAATGTTGGAAAAACTCAGATAAATTTGATCGATTTTGCTCGCACATTTCGATTTCATAGTAATATAATCGTTTTCGACTGTTTTGGTTCAATTAAACATAATTTTCTGTGTCGAAACCGGTACACAGCTCAGCTTAATAGACTTTTTCGTAATTAGTTGAACTTTGCATTTTTTGTATATTTTCTGGCAGATCCTCGACATCTAATAGTTTTGGGGCATTTATCCAGAATCATTATAAGATCTTTATCTGTAAATGGGAACGATAAATATCTCCACAAATGATTACAAGTTTTCTTGAAAATATTAAGAGTAGCAAGAGGTGCCAAATTTTAATCAATTTTTGAACTTTTATACCGCGATATTTTGATAATTATAAGAGCAATTGCATTAAAAAATATATATCCCCGGTAATCTGCTCTAAGTGGTTTTGGATACCTTACATGAAATTTTGAAATCCTGGAAAATCATTCTTAAGGTTTCCCATTATACAAAACAGTTTTTTGCCAAAACAAAGTTTGATGATATATCAAATATTGTGATATTTCTAAATACATATATTAAGAAGAATTTTTTAGTTTTAAAAATGCCAATTACAAAACGTTAAAGCACTGTGCGAGACTGAAATTTTGAAAAAAATTTACTAGTTTTCCAAAATTGTTTAGTCTGGAAACGTTGGAGGAAAAAAAGCGCATTAAAATGTAGAGTTTTTTACTTATGGCGCCATCTATAAAACCATTCGACCCTCGTCACACTACTGTTGCATTCGCAGGCAGGTTTTTTCTTGTACTAAATAATTCTACCTACTCACATGTAGATGGCGCAAGAGAAAACAGATATTTCTTTATACAGAACTGAATAGTTACTAGCTGTGTAATATAGATACGCTTACGAACATTTTTTAATTCAATTTTCTGGCAATTATTGTGGGTATTTCAGGCAATCAAAATACTAACTAGAAAGTATACAGCAGCCCAGATCGAAAAAAATTGACTACTAGATTACTATATATATTTGTTTAATATTAATTAAAAAATATTATTATAATATGGCATGAGAGCCATATTACATATGAAATGTTTCCTGCGCTAACATATCCTTTGATATGATCTAATATGTATATATGGGTTAAAAAGGTTTACCTTTTATTTTAGAATTACTATATATTATTTTAGGGTAGCACATATTAAAAGTACATGTGTATTTCACGACGATTTTCCAATATTTCAGAAATTTGGTGACGAATTCTCCATTCGCCCAGGTACTTAATAGATTAGATATTTTAATCCAAAGAGGCTCTCAAAGGCTCTAATTATAGTACAAAAGGGAATTGTAAAATGTCTCTGTGGTCTTAACCTGTTATAATAAACCCTTCATTATTATCTTACCAACAATTCTGAAAAACTATAGTTAGCTATAAGGAGACAAAATTTAGACCTATTTCCTTTTTATATCATATATTCCAGGTATATCGTACCAATTCACAGTAAGAACATCTTAAAATTACAAAACGATATATCACAATAATTTACTTCACCAAATTGTCAAGTAATATTCGCGCAGCTCATGAAATTTTCTTTATTAAAATTATATTAAGATTTATCTTAATAGCAAATAATCTAAAAAAAATTGACATTTGCGAAGCAAATACCACTTTTGGTAGAATGAATACTAAAATTTTGAAATATTTCTACGGAACTTAAGTTTAAATGTTATAAACCGATACTAATTGGGGAGAACGAGAATCAATAAAATCTTGAAGACGTCGTTGTATGCTTTTTAGTAAGGTCAGCTATGTGATTTCGACGAATATGCTGCCATTGTTCTGCAGCAGCAATAACAAACTCGTGGATGATTCTGAGAGGATATCTTCGAGAGATTTGTAGCACTAGAAAATATATTCCATGTATGTTTTATAAGGTTCACGTCAGTCGACAATGCACACCAATCTAAATGGTTGATTTCCTCACTTTTAAGGCAGTTATATACTGCCATAGTACGATAAGCATGGGCATTGCCGTTAATGAAGACCCATCTGTCACCAACTGCCCTTCACCCCGATGCCTAACACGCAGATTCAGAATATTCCTAATACAACTATCGCTCGTATTTGTCCTTTGAATGTGAACTACGTCGGTGCGCCCGTCGGACTTTATACCAGTTCAAAACATAGTACTCCTGCAAAAAGAGGCATTGGTCGAGTGTGAGTAAGTTAAGGAGCCCTTGTTGACTATCTCGAAACTTAAATCCATCCCTATTGTTTACCAGACAAGTATTGAAAAAAAGAACAAAATTCTTCGGTACGTGCTGTTCGGTCCACTGTTATCAACGAAGTCTGTGTTGAGATTTTACCCGAGAAACTTATTGATCGATGATATCGCATATTAGACTAAATGAATCATCTTCTTAGCGGTGAATGAGAAATAGTAAATCTAAGTGCACGTCTAACTTCTCTTTGAAAATCTTACCATAGTAGCCTTTCCTCAAATTGTTAAGTTTATATAGAGATTCGGCCGTTTGTTAATAATAGTCCTACGGCCACTCCAGTGTTTATCTTACACAGAGTTAAACTCTAAATAACGATTCCATATGTGGAAGACGTCGCTTTGAAAAACGCCTATTCACTCAGTTATAAACGTCTGCTAATACTCTTTTTTCCTTAAAGCCACTATTTTTACGCTATCAATTTGTAGTGTCACTGAGCGATTCATGGGTTCTGCTTTAAACCCTAAAGTAGTTAGCACTACCCCAAACCGTCAATATAAACCTTGAATTCTTTATTTAATAAAAATTATGTAAACAATTGTTCATCGATACAAAAAGGATACTGTTTGAATAATAAATCATAAATATGAAGGTAACAAAAAACTCTTGTGAGAAATTACTTTAAAACAGAAACATCAGGTGACGCAACACGTTTGAAGCTATGTATATTTTCACAGAAACAAGCCAGTTCGATGGGTAAATAAAAAATTTATTTGATGTTACAGGTTCTTAAACAATGAAATTACTGAAGCACCATTAAATTGCAAAATTGTCTTGAGTTTTTTTTCTTTACGTGTAACTCTGTAGGTTGTAGATTGAGAACCAGAGCTGCATTATCTTAGAAGTGCGTATTTACATTATTAGTGATTAACTTATGAAATGCTGCTGTGATTCAAAATCTGAAATGAACAAAGGGGTCTTATAGGTTTTAAGGCAAAATACTTTAATAATCACATTTTTTTTATCATAAAAAGTACCTATGTAGGTACTATTCCCCAGTTCATTTCTTGTTAAACTAATATTAATTATAAAAAATATATTTCAATCTAAGAGTGTAATGAGTCTTCCTTGAAACTAATCAATAGTTAGAGGAAGAGTGATTTCAGCTCTTATTGAAACTAATCTTACATAATAAATTAGCCCATCACCCGACCCTGATTAAATATTAAAAGGATATCGCCGTATAACTAGACAAGTCTGAGTAAAAATGTAAATTTTGTATCCCAGTTCCTAAGAGCACAATGTCTGAATGATAAATGAACAATTACTCTTAATTATCATTCGATATTATCCTCCTTGAAACCAGCAAATCACATAGAAGAAGTGATGCAAGGCACTATAAGTAAAATATGAGCACTTTCGACTGAAAAGCCATGATGGCACTTTTAGGAGCAGCATTCTTGTGTTTCAACCTAAGGATTTGTGGTTATCCCATACTTCATCATTTTGCTGTAAACGTAGCAACGTAAGCAAATTCTGTGTGTCGATATTATTAAAAGAAACAAAGGTAGACAGTTTGGACGGAGAGGATACAATTTTCGAAATGGCAAGGTGAAAATTAGGTATCCACTTGAATAAAGTGTCTTAAACTAAACGAATCAACTGCTATGACTATACGCAGTGTTAGTGTAAGGTCCGCTATAAATGGAGCTTCCTGGATTTGAAACTGACTTCTTTCTTCTTCTAGCTAATAAGCACAAAATTGCAGCCAGCACGCATAACATCAGGATCAGGCCTGCAACGCATATTCCTATGGCAAAGTTTCGCTGAGAGATGCAAATGGCGTCATCGGGATACTAAAAATAAAATAGTAGCGAATATACGTATCCATGTATAATCTGTACCTAATTAAAAAAAATATTGCTCATTCATTACAGTTGAACATCACAATGAATTCTGAAATAAATGATTAACCGCCAAGGTACAGGTACACAATATCTTTTCCGATAGATTACTCATATTGTTAATAATTCATTACACGCAATATGCTGCTATTAAATAATGATTTATAAACGAGAAAGAACGGATGTAGTATGTGATGCGTTCCTATGAATGCACCATGCTCATTGTCTTTCTGGTTGGTGAAGTTAGCGTACTATGTCTTTTCCACGTATATGTAGTTAGTATTCCTCGTACGCATACAAACGAAATACGACCGACTTCCTTTCCTATCTTTACGATTAATTTGGTAAATGTACTTTTGTGGTTTCCTTAGCAGCAGCGCAAAAAATGTATTAAAAACAATGATCATAGAAGTTTTTAAATAGGTATACGGTTATTTTTTTTTATATTGTAAATGAATGGTAAGGAGTAGTGGATTACGATCATCAACATAATCATTACTTTTATTAAAAAATAATAACGCCGTAAAAAATCATAGATTCAGCTTGGGTTTACCAACCTTCTCACTGAAGACCGAGTCATCATCTAGACCGGCTTTGGCGAGGTCGTTGGCTTCGTTAACATAAAGGCCGCTGTATACTTCGATGGTAGCGGGGGTGCCATCCGAGTCACTGCCTTCCGCCCCCGCTTGACGACGAGGCCGAGTACCTGTGATTCCGCTGCAAACTGAGGGCTAAAACAAACAATATATAATTTATTGTTACGCAAATGTATGTTTATTGGAAAAATCGATAATATGTTAAAAAATGTGCGACGAAACCACTTAAAATACTGGAGGTCAATTCTGGAGAATGGCATGACGCGGGTAGCACATGGAGTGGTTCAACCACTACTTTAATAGGTATTTGGCAAGTTTATACCGGCACAAAGGTAGGTAAGTTATTACCTTTTTTTCTTTAATACCTTATGATAATAAAGAGTAAGGGTGCGGGTTCATCAACCGTAAAGTGCTAATTTACGCTAGAAAACAATAGCGCTTTTTAAGCGATAGTAATAATGATTAGAACGCCATGAATACGGATGTTCCATCTCCGTTCAGCTGATTGAAAAGCCTGAAAATCACCAATAATAATATGAGTTGTAAGTCAATTGTGAGGATGAGTCCGCAAATTGAACGTTTCAATTCTACACTTTGTTGGAGGAATTTTATCATCGTCATCTTTTACCTCGGCTCTAAGGTGGGCTCGGTACAATGTTTCGGGTCATATCCCAGTTGGAGGTGTGCGCTAACTTGGCACTCTTAATCAAAAAGTACCAAATCCGTTACTTTGAAGGTCAGGAAGGTTAATTTATTAATTTTCTATTTAAGTAAAACATACAAGAATTACTTCCCCACAGCTGAGTAACCGTTAACTATTCAATTTTTTAAAGTGAAGTATGCCAAATCTACTCATCATGAAGTTTTCATAAATTCATAACTATGATAATTCAGAAGCAAAATGTGGTTTTATAGGAGTCTGAGAAGCCCGTAACATGTTTAGGTAAATACATACCTTCGAGTCACAACCGTCATGGGCTTTCAGGCACAGCTTGACATTACATTGATAATACACGGAGGCAATGTATGGGAACTTATGAGCTTTAAACTGAACTTCGGCTCTATTACTGTCCGACGAATACTGGAATATCCCCATTATTTCTTTGTCTGTGGGACACCCTTCAGAATCAATGAGCTTTTGTTCTCCCCAACCCAGACCGTCTGAAAAAAGCCACGAAAAGTTATTTAATCGAATGGAAGCCAATTTTTTACTACCTTTTACTACGCAGTCAGTAACTCGAATTCCATAAATGTCCTGAGAATCAATGGACACAACTAAGCTCAGGGGGTCCCCAATTTTGACGTTTTCTGCCACCACATGGTTAGTTGATTCACCGGAGTAAATTTTCATGCTACATCCTGGCATTGCTGCTATTGCCGTTACTGGGTCTTCAGATGATGAGCTAAAATTGCAACAATGCAAAAATTGCAAAGAGGACCAAAAGTCATCAACCTACTAAGAAAGCAACTTTATTATAAAAACTTACTCCATCTTCAATGCTTCGTTATAGGCCGTATTGTTTCTAGTCTTGTAACGGCATCTAATGTGGTATCCCTTGCCTTGGTTTGTGACTAATTTTAAATGTGGCTGAACGACTATTGTATTAAAATATTCAATGCCGCCGTCATCCTGGAATAGAAAGGAACTCATTATTGTATATCCTTTTTTATCGTCGATTGTTATCAACACATAGATTTGAAATAACCATAGAAGGGTACCGCCTTTTATACGATAGGCTAATACTTTTGAAAACTTTCAGTACCATTTAATACCAATAAGCTTAAAATCATGCATAGTATTCATTAATGGGAGATGTTAATTAGTTGCTGGCGGTTTTAAGGTTACCATCGTTGCTAAAAGATCATCAGATGAGATATGAAACCTTGAATACACCAGGAAATTATGGTCATTTCTTAATGTACATGAAGGTGACTACTAAATTCACATTAGCCTACTCGTATCTACCGCAAAACCATCATAAAATACGCATTGCGTCACCATTAAAAAAGACAGGTATTGCACTGAACAACACTTATCAAAATACGAATATCACACACACATATATATATAAGTTCCTATCGACCTTCAATTAGAAATAATTAATATTAAAGCCAATTAAATATAAAGTTCGATAATAATGATGTAAATGGTAGATGATTTTAACGAGTCATTAACGGCATTTTTCTAGCCGTTCATCATCTAACAAACAGATATATATATATTCTTAATTCTGGTTTGGTAATGGTTTGATGTTACTTTCCAATAAATCAAGGTGTTCAAGGTCGTAAATAAGCAACATCAAGAGAGGACGAAAGTTCATATTTGGAGCTGAGGCTTGACGAGAATAACCATGAAGTGTGACTGGTGACCGAATATTATCTATGCAGGATACGGGAATCATTTCAAAAGTACCCAATCTGACATATAGAGGGCAAATTTCTTGTTAAAAATTTGCCTACATTACAAAGGCTTAACTTTAAAAAAGCTTACGTCTGTTTGACAGTTGAAGTTCGTGAGTGCCAAATTGAGTTCTACACATTTGGGAGCCGTTTTTAGTGAATACTTTTAGAGGTTTTGTGAACACGGAAAAAATTAGCGATCGACATGTCATTCAATATATGAAGGTTTTAATCCATCAAACATAAAAACGTAGTTAAGTTCTATTCTGGAATGGGGAGGATCTGATTCTTCGTTAACAATTGTAAAACACGTACAAGCTGTCAAGACGAACTCCGCAATGGTCGACCTGATGACACTCCATAACTGACCACTCCAGATACTGTGGTGAAAATCCACAAACCTGTACTGAATGGAGAGGTATTTCAAAGAGGACTATACTTCGCATTTTGACCGAAGAATTAGGCATAAGAAAGCTAGCTTTGCGCAATATGGCGGCCGCTGTTACCCACAATTCAACATCACCGTAAGGATGTTCCATAGAAGTGTTTGACGAATTTTCGCAGCAATAAAGCCGAGTTTTTATATCGATTCAGAACCATGGATAAAACATGGAGTCTATCGTTTCACACGTGAGACGAATGAGCAGTCAAAACAACGAACTCAAAGAGGAGAATCGGTTCCAAAGAGAGCGAAAACTGTTCCATCTGCAGGAAAGGGGATGGCGTCAGTTTTTTTGGGATGAACGTGGGATCTTTGTCATTTACTATCTCCCTAAAGGTAAAAGAATAAATGGAGGATATTATGCGCGTTTATTGCAGCGTTTGAACTAAGAAATTAGGAAAAAATCACCGCATTTGGCGAAAAAGAACGTCTTGTTTCATCGAAACAACGCACCAGTCCACATTTTCGTCATCGCGATAGCCAAAATCAATCAACTTGATTTTGAATTTTTTTCTCACCCACCGTTTTCACCAGATTTAACCGCATCAGATTATTTTCAAACCTGAAAATATGGCTCAGTGACAAGAGATTTGCCAATAACGAAGAGGTGGAGTCCGAGATTGATGCCCATTCGAATCTTCTTACTATAAAAAGGGTTTAAAAGCTATAGAACCTCGCTGGAAAAAGTGTGTCAACCTTAAAGTTAATGTTGAGAAATAATAAAATATTTTTCATTTTTTTCCTTTAAGTGTTAGATCGGGTGTTCCTGGGTTTATCCTTGTAGCTCAGAATCAAGATGAGGCTGTGACTCTTATCACAATGGATTCGGTTTAAAATAATCCAAAACTTTCTTTACGGCGAAGATCACGTTAATCAGAAATAACTAAAACGCATATACAATAAATATTGAAATCATTGAAAAAGAATTTCTTCAATTATATTTTTAAACTCGCTTTAGAGCCACGAGATGAAGAGAAACGTTTTGATTTCTACTTGTGAATGGGCGCCTAAATCCGCGATAACAAATATTTTTAACTAGGCATATTCTCTAATGAAACCACGTTCTGCACCAATGGTACTCTTTCATCTCGGTATGGAAGGTACTACAACCATCACAATCCCCATTTCCGAATCACTCGTAATCGGCCATATTCGGCTAAAGTGAAGGTATGGTGTGCAATTTTTTACCATGGATAATTTGGATAATTTGTGTTTGTGAAATTTTGATTTATAGTTTCCTGTTTTTTATTCAATTATTGTAATTAAAACATAATAACCAAAAGGCTTGATTGCGGTTACCATGAAGACGAGAATTAATTTTTGGGACTTGGAACAATATTCAACTAAATAGAAGATTTAGTTGAACTGTATTTTTCGATGTTTATAAGGAAAATGAAAACTGAAACCTTGAGAACTGATTTAACTGTTTTGGAACCGGTCAAAATTTTCATAAAGAATACATCTTTTTCGGAAAATGAAAAATAAGAAACTCTCCTATTGGCAATCCCATCTGGGGACACACTGGATATTTTACTAATTGCACTTTTGCCTGCGTTTTCATCCTTAGGAGCTGACAAGAGAAAAATGGTATAGTATGATATGATACAATAAGCTTCTATAGGTGAAGGCGTATATAGAACCTTCAAGGTTTCACGTGGGAGCCTTTAAAGGTTAATGTCAAATTCTTTGTTACAATCCACACGCAAAAACAAACTAACGATTAATATCAATGGAGCCTTTATTCTCACCTGCTTCTAAAATTTACATCTTAAGTTTGATTCAAAACCGAAAGTGGAAGGCGTGAACGTAAACGTTCACTAAATGTATCTATATTTCTACAACATCGATGCTCCTTCGCCTACATATTCGTATGTGAGATTCACATCTGTGTTACAAAACAAGTTATGACATAGTCCTTTAGCTTCATATTTTCTAATCAAATGGGTGTTCAACAAGGTTCTCCAATTCTAGAAAATTATTAAACTTTGAAATTATAGGCGAGGTAATTGTTACGAAAGATACTGTACAGGGTCTCTCAATAAAAGGGCTATAACTCAGCTATTTATGGACGGATTTTGATGAACTAAAAACCAAATAAAATGGTATTTTTCAAACTACTGAATAACGTTAAATTTGATTTTTTTAACTCAACTTCTTCGATCTCAGGTGTTAATTTTAGAATTTCAAATAAAATTCCACTTTTTTTACATTATTTGGTAGGAAGTATTTTTCTGAAATTAATGATGTACGAAAAGTTAAAGTTAAAAGAATTTTTAACTAAAAAAATTGAAAAATTCGAACAATGCGAGTTACGTAACCACCTGTGTCGTCATAGAGCCGTGTGCGTTATTCTGTGATCGTCTGCATTTCATTTCCATCTCATCCTATTATATCATTCTATACACAAAGCGCCTGGCGCCATGGACAAGTGGCGCTCATGTGATATCCAGCGAAAAGGGACAAGATAAGTAGGTATTTGTAAGAGAAATTGCTAAGGTATTCACCTCGTCCAAAGATAAAATTCAAAAATTTTGGAGTAAAAAGAGCACAACATTTGAAAGCCAATAGGCCTAATAGACAAATTCGATTTTGCAATCATTTTCTTAGCTAGCTGCAAGCTGAAACACTTTTTATGCAAAAGCTATTTGGTTCGACAAATGCGCTTTCAACAACAATCGAATGTTCAATAGAAATATTCATCAACGTAGGAACCAAGAAAATTCTCAATTTGTAGTAGCAAATCATTTTCAAAGAAGGTTTAGCCTTAATGCTTGATGTGGAATTTTTTTTTATTGATTAGTCGGTCAATTTTTTATTAATGGAGCATCAAATCAAGCAAAATACTATGAACTGTTAATAGGCCATATTAATTATTTCCTGGATAATTTACGTCTTGAAGAATTGAACGGCATTTATTCTCAACGAGACGATGCGACAATCATAACACCAGAATAAGTGTTGGATGGTTAAATTCTGGATTCCAGGAAAAATGGATAAGAATCAATGGTCCAGTCCGTTGGCCAGCTCGTTCACCGGATCTTTCTCCGCTGGATTTTGGGCTAAGGAGCTACCTTCAAGATAAAGTCTGTGTTTCCCAGATAGAAAATATCGGTATTTTAAGACAAAAGATTATAAATGCCTGTCAGGAAATTGCACCAAATGTTATCGTAAATGCTACGCATGGTGTAATCACAAGATGTTAGTTATTTGTACAACATGATGGCAGTCAATTTGAGCAATATCTTGAGAAATAATATTCTCTGTAAACTAGGGATAAATATGCTGTTAAATGCAGAAGGAAAATCCTATTTGTAATATTCAAATATTCAAGCCAATGTGTTAGTACTAAAAGAAATATATTTTTTTAATTTATTTAGTTTGTTTTAACATTAACTTGTAATACATCATCAGCGTCAGACAAACATTTTCTATGAAAAAATGTAAACGAGTATGGAGTTCTACTGTAAAATTCTGAAGTTGAGACAGGAATCAAAAGAAGTTGAGTTAAGAAAATAAATGTTGATGTTACTTAGTACTCTCAAAAACATCATTTTATTTGGTTTAAAGGTAATCAAAATCCGTTTATAAATAATTATCTCATCACTTTGTTCGTTTTATTCAGGCACCCTGTGTTAGCAACAATATGTGCTCCGCTCTTTTCAAGAATCCCAAAGGTTCTAGTTGAAAAAACTTGAACAATTGCCATTTTCGTTCTAATCCTATTTCGCCAAGTTCATTATACTTTTGCTACCGTTATAATAACACTCGCATATGCATATTCCGATTACCATGTTTGCTATGCATCTTCCAGTATGCCTTATAAGCTATATGTGGCACGTTAGTTATTATTAATGACATCGCAGGTGTGATCGTGCAGAATTTAAATGTAAAGATACCTAACCATGCTTATATGTCTCACATAACAGTACACTTCCTTGATGCACTTAACCGCTTTTGAGCTGTAATGTGAGAACCTTGTTAATGATAATATGTAACTAATATGATTTCTTATTGAATGTCAATAGAATTGGTATCAAGTTTATATTAAATGTAACTAAAAGAAGTGGCAATTTGCGGCTTTACACAGGGTGTTACAGTTTTCCGATATTCTTCAGCTGTCATTTTTCTGACTTCTATCTGAACTCTTTCGAGGGATGGTACCCTGCGACCGAATTAAAAAATGCTAATAAGTCCACGGTTACAAACGCGGCATTTTCGATGTACAGGGGGACAAAGTCTTGAAGCAAACGGGTGCGTCGAATTTCAAAAATTTTACTCAAGAGCAAGAAGAACGCAAGGTAGGAGACGAAATGTGAAACTTTCCCACTTTGTATGTCCAAAAAGGTGGAATCGTGGCCCTGGGTCTGTTACCACTTTTTAAATTACTTTGTAGAGTACTATCGCCCCCTGAAGTTTGCTCAAGATGACATGTTACACCCTGCATAGAATCCTGAGGCAAAAAGTGAAGGCAGCTTGAAAACTTACTTAACAACTAACTATGATATTTGAATGCCATAAGTCGAATTATCAATGCCATTACCTAAATCACTTTAATAAATTCCTTACATATGGAGTAGACGCTGAACGACTAAACTACAGTTTCATTATAAAACCTTTGCTTTCTCACAGCAATAATTCCAGGAAACATGGACACTGAACCTTTATTATTATCTCTTTTCTAAGTTCCATAAAAATGATATACTGCCATCGTCAAGGCATAGACCTATTAAAACACCCATCCTCCATGATTGCCGTGTTTTTCTTACTTCCATCTTGTTACGCTTAATAACGCTGCCTGTGGCAAAACAGTTTGCTATTATATGATCGTAATAAGGCGTTTTATAATGAGTATACGTGTACCGGCCCTGAAAATATCTTCACGATGACTATCGGGCCGAAGATCTTCCTGAGCAGCGCGAGCGTCCTTCCACTATAAAAAAGGAATTTTAAAAGTGGTCTGTTGCAAAACCGGTCTGAACTTCGGTGCAATGCTCTTGAAATCATGAAATCAAGCTGAAATAGCTTTACACTTGTCTCAGGACCTTAATATACTCGTATGCTACAGTTAGGTAGTTTCTCATATTTTTTTGTTCTGCCGTAGACAATTAAATTCGAGTTATACTGAACCGATACAAAAAAGAGTGCAGTCTTCCACGCAAGAAGCCATAACGGCTATAATTTACAAGTTTTAATTAATGAAGTGTTACCACAATTTTAACTGACGATAACCGTTAATTTATTCAGTACTAATTGCTATTTCATGCGTTTTTCCGTGCAGTTATGTTTAAGATTATTTGAAGAGCAAAATGCATATCCACTTTGATGAACAAACTTTTAGCTTGACTGACTTACCTCTGAGAGCCTTGCCGATTTAATAGGACTCACATCGTATACAAGGTGACAATATGGAAACTTACAATGGCTATATCTGGGGAACAAAAGAAGACATCGAAAATATTTTCGAATGAATTTCTATGATATCTAGGGAGAAAAACCAAAATGATGTATTAACAAATCCGTTCTCAGTTTCTCCTCCATCCCCAGCCGCCCAAACTAACTAATGTTAAATGGCGATACCCCATTTATGATACTGGACCCTTGTCACTTTAATGCACTGAAAATTAATGGCTTCTTCTTCGAAAAAATGTCTTCTCTCTTATTGTAATACGCGATTTTTTACAAAAAATTATAGACTTATTTTCCGTATAATAAATAAGTGCAACTTTTCGGGGTCGTGGAGTAAATAGAGATACTGGGTGGGGCAAAATAATACAAACAAAAACAGTTGAAAAATACAATAAATAATATTATGAAACTTGACCTAATCATACCCAAACCTACCACAACTTTTTTTTATAGAGGTTTGGGAGACTCTGTAATCAGACTTTTGGACCAGGCACAAGGAGATCTTTGTTGCCCTCTTCGTGTCGGATTGGTGTCCCTACTCCTAGGAAACATCGACCGACTAAACCCCTTTTTCTCTCTTCATCCTCGATCCTCTCCGGGACTGCCGTTAGGCATGACTTCGGGGAACCCACCAAACCTAAACTAACTTAACCAAACCATCCTTATCCAAATAAAAACAAACATATAACATAATTGAAAATCAGTTAAATGGTGGGTTTGGCTATGGTTAACTTAGGTGAGATTTTATTATATTATTTATTATGTTTTTTAACTGATTTTTGTTCTATTTTTGCCCCGTCCGAAAGCTTGCACATATTCGCTCGTATTTGGAAAATAAATAAAATAATCCGCAATTGTTGTAAAAAACATGTGATACAATGTTAAAAAAGTCATTTTCTCAAAGAAGATATCATTAATTTTTGTCGAATTAAAGCGTTATGGCAACGTGATACCTTATCTTCCAGCTCTCAAAAAATGCTTTTGGATGGTATTCTACAAAGCTACATTTGATCAAGTATGGTACCGGTGTCAAACCGGTTGATTAAGGAAAATTTAATTGAAATGTATAACCATTTAATTTATTCATTATTGTTTTAATAAATACTGAACATCATTTACATTAGTGTCCTGGTAGCAATCTTAAAACTCTTATACATTTTAAAGCATTTTTGTTTGTTGAGTTAATAATAAAGACCACAGACACAAAAAGCCTTTCAAGTGTTTAAGAAATTTAAGATTAATACCAAGACACTAATGTGAATTATTTTCACTAATTATTAAATTAATAACGAATAACTTAAATGGTTGTACATGTAAATTAGATTTGCCTTAATCGACGGAGCACCACTTGGTCAAATGTAACTTTGTAAGATATAACCAAAAAACATTTTTTTAGAACTTAAAGGTAAAGTATCACAAGGAGGGGGGGGGGCGGCGGCGGCAACCTAACAATATTTAGTTGGAGTGGCCGGGGATGAGGGTATAAGTGAGGGAGAATTTGTTAATACATCATTTTGGTTCCTCCTCGTCATTATAGAAATAGATTCGAGCAATTTTTGATATCTTTTTTTCTTCCCCAAACATAGCCATTGCAAGTTATAAAATCATCACTCTGTATGTAGAGCTACCATATTCACGTTCTAACCATTCGTTTATGGGGTATTTATCAGAGAGAACGAAGTATCTTATTATGTCGTACATAGTGTGTTCAAAATAAAGATGTCCAGCTTGGGAATTTTGTAAACAATAGTTGATATGAATTTGGTTAAAAAAGACAAATTGCCCATTTATGGGAGTAGTTTCACGACGCAGATAAATCTACAGAATTATTTTATGAATTTTAATTAGTTTTGGAAAAAACCGAAATTTTCGAATATCTTCCTGATTTTCTTTCCGAATTAGGGCAGCAATAGAGTAGAAGCTTTTTTTTGTTGTTTCTCGTGGACCGTTACGTGTCAATAACTGTTGTTCAAGTTCAGGTTTGTTCATATTATACAGTACCTCCAAGATAAAGATGTCTAGTATGGGAATCTCGTAGTAATACATACAAATTTGCTTAAATAGGAGATATATTGCACAATCAAGGTAGAAGTTTCGCGGTGCAAATTGATCTACAATTTTTTATTCATTTTTGAATACCTTTACGAATTACCCAAGAGCTTTACAGTTTGGCAGTATATACCATCCCACATGAACATGCGTTCAGAATTTTTTTATTTATTCACCTATTTCGCGTTTCGCAATTGTTACGTACATCCTTGATGAAGTCATCACGTAGATTTGCTAGCCTTGCTTCAAGGTGACAAAATCATCATCGACCAATCCATATGTGTCATTATTTATTAATTATTTAATTCGGTTCTATAGTAAATACTTTATGTGTAGAATAAAACTTTGTGCCACAGCGAGACTCACAGGGGGAACATTAATTGAACATATTCGTAACTAGAGAATGATCGAACTCTCAAGATTGGAAGGTCATGTGTAATGAACTAACGAAGAAATTCAATAATTGTTTACCAACGAAAGGACATACAGGCAAAAGCATTCTTAACAGACAAGATATCCGATTTTTCATCGAAGAACCTTCAACTTTGCTTCCATTTCATTTGTGTGGTACTACTTGATGGTTTTTGACGACTTTTGTCTGTTCAGCGCTAATTCATGTCATTGATGGTCAACTTTGGACTCACTAGTTAAGACTCGTTTCGCCTATAAGTTGTTTGTTAATATCACTGTTTGTGAGCAAAATGTAAATTCTGATAATTTCGCAAACATTCTCTTCGTCGACCTACATTACACGCACATATTTTAGTAGTTTCGGAATTATACAGGAGTAATTTTATATGGATTTCCTTTTAAGAAAGGTCGCTCTAAGCGTTTTTTTTAATTTTTTTCCTGTCCGCAAATGGTAGAGATACAAGGTTTTATAAGAGAAACGATATGTTAAGTGACTATTCTAAATATCGCATAAGATTAAAGTGTCTGATTATTGCACAATGTTACCCGATTATTTTTAATAATTAACTTCAGTAATTACATTAGTTATTACATTAATTATTTGCCTATATCGAGAGCATCTTTTCAGTTAGATGATATAATGGATTTCACCACGATTATCACGCTCAGAGGATAAATTTTCGTCTGTAAAACTATCTCTTAATGAAATCCTTTTAGGCAGGTTCTTCTCACTTATCATTCACAAGTTACCTCCAAATGCTTTCTTCTTAGATATTCATGCAAAATGGGTCCTAAGAAGGTACCCATGGCAATTTCACTTTACCAGAAATAAGAGAGAATGTTTTCAACTTTCAAGAAATGAAAGAAAAATATTATACACAGGTTTTATCTATTCTTACGTCACTCCAAGTAATTCCGCTATCATTCACATATAGAGCAATTAAAATTGAAAATAAACATGTTTTAAAAAATATATATTTTTGTAGATGAATTTAATACATTTCTTGTTTGTACAAATATTGCAAAAGTACAAATATATTTTCAATACATTTTGTTCATACCTTTTTTTCAGACTATTTTGTTTTTCATAGGGTTCATATGCGAAGCAATCAATTTGTTTATTTATGTGGTTGTATAATATCGACTTTGCTACTCACAGTATTGACTGAAAATATGTCGAGATGCCAAGAAGTGTTCATTTATCACGTCAGTGAACGGAAATTTTTTTTAAAGAATTTTGGAGTAGTGAAAAACAATGTAAAATTGCAAAAGATTTAAACTTAAATGGATCAATAATATCAAGGGGGATTTTTAATGTTAAAACTAGAGGAACCTTAAATGAATTTTCAAAGTGCGAGAGAATAAAGTGATGGGTACAAGAATTACAACGTTATGCATCCAGGATCTTTTTAACACGGCAAGTCGCACGCAATAAGAGTTATGTTTCAATATTAGTAAGTATTATAGAACGAAGATCAAAAAGCGCTGGTTCACATAAGAGAAAAGCGGCAAATAAACCTTTTGTCTCAAAGTAAAATGAAAAGGCAAGATTTTGTTTTGCAAAAGAGTATGTGAAAAATGGCCTTTCCTCGGATAAAAGTTGATTTAAACAGCGCAAACTAAATGAAATTCTAATTGAATTAGAACGCCAATTAATTAACGGTTTAATCCGAAATATGCTAAATCCACGTTTAAACATGGAGGTTGCGATATTATGCTTCAGAGGGTTTGAAATGAGTCCGTTAGTAAAAGTTGATGGTATTATGAATTGATATGTTTATAAAAATATTCTAGAAAATCATATGTTACCCTGGGCAAAAGTAAATATGAGCCTTCGGTGGACATTTCAACACGATAGTGACCTGATCCAAATTAATTAAAGGGTGATTGACCGTACAATACGTCGATGTGGTGATCTGGCCGGCTTAAAGCCCCGATCTGAACCTTATAGACAAAAGAATTCACGAAAAAAAAAAGAAATATAGCAGATTTGTTCAAAAATGTTCAAAATATTTAGAATTCAATATCTGAATATTGTATTGAAAAGTAATTAAAGTTTATAAATAAAAAAAAACGTTGGGAGGTACTTAAAAAAAGGAATATGCTACTAGATACTAAATAATAGAATTAATTGAACGAGAAAATATAAGAAATGTTTTAGTTCCTCTAGTTTTGACCTATATGTTTTAGTATATATTTTTTTTCACTTGTCATTAACAATTAATGTAATAGATTACATCAAATTCACGTTTTTACAGAAAAAAAATCGAATTTAAAAAGGTGCTCTACATATGAGCGACAGTGTATCCGTTAGTAGCTTCTCAGTTAATTGTAAATAGCTTCAAAGGAAATATTACCGTTTCAACGTGACTGTGCCTTAAAAAGTTCAATAATCATTGTTGCTTATCTAGAATTCCGCCATTTTATGTATGAAAATTACAGTACGTTGATCTCAATTTTTTCATTTCATATTATATACAGTAATTCAATGATTAATAAGTACGTAACGTTTACAATCGCCATTTTTTTTTTTTAATTTAATTCCTATTAAATTAATTCTGTCAATTTAACTAATGAGCTCAGGTAACTCAATCTCCTTTCCTCGACATTTTTATAACAGAAAAATTATTGCAAAACTGACCACACAAACTCTCATAACCTACTTTTGTCTGCTACAACAGTGCCAATGCAGACAAATATTAAACCGCTTAATTTCACTTTCATATAAGGTCAGTTCAACTTATGTAATCGTTCGTAATATGTCTTTAATATTGCGGTGTTTAACTGTCACTGTATTAAATTTAAATATATTAGTGAAATTCCCTTGGAAAATCTTAGAAAGTAAATTAGCTGGAAGTGCCTACCATTAGACTTTGCCAAGTACTTGTAGTGTGTACAACCAAGTGCTGTACAAGACTGTTGTCGGTCAATATAAAAGTCATGAATCGGCATACTTAACTGAATTATTTTAAGGAACGATTTAAAAAGTAGACATTTTTTGCCATAAATGACATTTTTGCTATAAAATATCGCATTGTTAGTTTGTCTAAAATTGAGTGATTGCGGATGTATCTCGTAAGATTAGTCACTATTATTAGAAATTTGTGAAATATCATTTACGATGGAAGTTCAAATCAGGTAGTTCTTTCACTCCAGCCACAGAACGATACTCGCAAAATGGAAAAATTTACAGTGTGGCTATAGGTGCGGTTGCTAGAAAGAGAAACTTTCTCATTTTCCATTTCGTGAGAAAAATGCCTTCTTCATGAAAGTTTTTGCTTCTTCAAAAACGGCTAAATCAGTCGTCAACGTTTCAATTTTCCTTTCGGTTACAGAAAAATGTCCAAGAATAGTTTCTTTTAGCTGAACGTTGTTCCAAGTCCCAAAAATTAATTCTCGTTTTTATGGTAATCGTAATCGAGAATTTTGTTTTTGTGTTTTATTACAATAATTCAACCAAAAAGAGGAAATTACAAATGCAAATTTCACTCGATCCATTTACCACTTCCTTGAACGCACGGCTCAAGTCTTCGACGCAGTTCGCTATAACTTTTTCGGATCTCTTCGAGCGGTAAAGACCCCACGGCATCTCCGACCTCCTTCCAAACGTTCTGCATTTGGAAGATCAATCGCGCAAACTCTTTGTTTTAAACGGCCTTAAAGTGAAAACTTGTTATAGTCAAATCATAGCTTCTCAATGGCCATAAAGAAATAGAATTTCGACATATCCAATTTTCTCAAAATTGCTGAATCGACCATTTAAAAACTTTTCGCACACGATGGGCGGGACAACTATCTTGTTGAAAGTAGCACCTCGTGCGCTAATTAATCGGTAGATCATTCGACCTTTCTTTTAGAAAATGTAACATATTTAAATACGTGTGCTGGTTAACCGAATTCCCGAAAAAATTTTTGAACAATTGTACCATGGTAAGAAATTAAACACCATACGTTCACTTCAGCCAAATATGGCCGATTACGAGCGATTTGACTTGTCGTGGCTCTCAGTATCTTTCATGACGAGTTGAAAAATTACCATTGGTGGAGGACCTGGCTTCATCAGAGAATACAGTGCCTCGCTAAAAGTATTGGTTATCCATGATTTGAGCGCCCATCCACGAGGAGAAATCAAAACGTTTTTCTTGATCCCGTAGCTGTAAAGCGCGATTAAAAATTGATTTGACGAAATTATTTCGATTTTTTTTTTGTATATAAATTTTATTTATTTCTAATCGAGGCGATCTTCAGCATGAAGAGAAATTTGGAGCATTTCACAACGATAAGAATTGCAGAGTTATCGTCATCTCCAGCTATTTTTCCATTATAGCTAAAACAAAGTCAGTAGTTAAGAATTTCCTGACGAATTTTCCTGCACAAAATATTGAGAAGTGAAAATACGGAAACTCTTAATTGAATTCCTCGATAACTCGACGAATTCCTCGATCACCATTCCCATGGCACTGTCTAAGGTAAACTCGTTGCTCGTTCGACAATGTTGTGATTTAATTAAAGTCTTGTTTATGGTTGTTATGAAAACGAGAGTTAATTTTTGGGACTTTCAACGACTTTCAACTGAACGAACCGATATTCCACACATCTTCGTGATGAAAAATAAAAATTGAATGGTGAGAACCGATTTAATCCTTTTTGGAACAGGCAAAAGCTTTCGTCAAGAATATATATTTTTTTGCAAAATGAAAAATAAGAAACTTTCGCCGTTTGGCAGCCCCATCCGGGGACCTACTGCACGTTTGCGCAGTTACTGCAGGACATTAAAAAAAGTATTCAAGGCTCCACTGGGTGTTCTATTTATTGTTACATACTCTATTAGTCACAGTCACTATGTTATTATGCACCGCCGTACTCAAATTGAATGAAGTAATTTAGTTACTTTTAAACCTTGAAAAGCCTATATTTCGTTGTAAAACCTAGCAGCCTTACTTGGATAGCTTTACGTTGTTCAAGAACCTACTTCAATTTCAATTTCGTAAACAGTGTGAATGAAATGAAATGTTGTAACATATTATATTTCAATTGTCTTCACATAAATTGGGTCAGTTCGTATAAGGAAGCATTCTACGGTAAGACTGAAGTATATCGTACAATTTGACTACGATATTACTCGGAGGATATTTTACTTATGGTAAATAATGTGGTTGTAGTAAATTTCAATACCTCTCTAAGAAACGAGAATAAGCTGATTATTTTATGTCGTAAAACCACGAATGTTACATATGCTGTATTAATTGAATCGTGGGCAAAAATCATTCTATTTAATAAGTAGACGTTTACTTACCAATTCTGTGCTCATCGTATTACATCCTCGTAGCGGCAATGTGTAAATGATGGGAGCTTTGCGTTGCACCCATTCAGTGAGGCAGTGTGTATTTTTCGACAACCCCCTGGGGTATATCATTCCATTAAACCTACCAGTCCTCGTATCAATGTTGACCACAATTTCGTTGCTGTTACACTCTACCCTAACGTCGGCATCAATAACTTCAGTTACTGAGTTGCCTTCCTCGTCTACTGTAACAAAAATGTCGTTTAAATTACTTTTAAGGTACAGGGTGTTAAAAAAACAGCAAAATATTTAAGAAAGTAATAGTATGGACCAAAATAATGTGGTTTCGGAGACTAGGAAGGTTAATCCTTTTTGGAACATTTATTTATTATTTATTATGTACAAACAAACGAAAGAACCTTCAAGCAAATAGAAAAAAATAAAGTTGGATAAGATGTTCAAAGTGCTCTCGTTTCATTTCCAGGCGGGCACATCTTTATCTGAAAAATGTTCGAACTTTTTCTAGAAACCCCTCATTGGCTCATGGCCATTTCTGGTCGATTCGCAAATGCAGCTCCTCGAGGCTGTTTACAGGAGTACCATAAACTAATATTTTCAAGTGTCCCCAAAAAAATAAATCTAGAGAGTTCAAATTCGAGTGATCTTGCTGGTTATAATGCAGGTCCGCCCTTGTTTACCCATCTGCGTGGAAGAGTTTGGTGTAAATGTTCTCTAACGGCAATCGAAAAATGAGCAGGAGAACCATCATGCTGGAACCATATTTGCTGCCTTTGGTCTGAAGGCATACATGCATGTCGGTTAAACAACCGTAGCAAACAAAAAGTTGTAAACGGACAATAAAATATTTAAAGTTTATAATAAGATAAGAAAATTCAAGGTTTTGCAAAATGAAAAAAGGAGGTGAAAAAAGCAATAACTTTTGTTGCTTGTTCGTGATAAATAAGTAATAAATAATTGCAAATAAATGTTTCAAACAAGAATAACCTTCCATATCTCGGATATCTTTACTTTGCGGACCTATTAAAACTTTTTGTTTATTTTGGTTCACACCGTTACCTCCATAAATTTTTTACACTCGTTTTTAACACTCTGTATATCGACGTTATATTGATATGGAAGACATATCATAAAATCACATTTCACATCCTTTATTTTTTAATTTGTATGATTGACGACTTGCCTGGCGATTCAAGAACATTTTATTTGAACGAAGATGAAATAAAGAAAGCGGTGATCACGGTTTTAAAAATTAATGTATTAAATGTTCAAATACTCCGTCATCATTTTCTAAACAAAGGCACAATCTTCTTTCAACCTGTTCTCGGATTATTCAGAAAGTTTCTCTTATAATATTTCGACATTCTGCGGATATCTGATTTTTAAAATCATTAATATCCTGAGGAACCATTCTATAAACTATAGCTTTAAGGTGCGCCCAAAGGAAAAAAATCAAACGGCGTTAAATCGGGATATCTTGCTGGCCATCCTATGGCTGTTTTCCTGCCAATCCACGTATCTAAGAACCTCTCGTCAAACCACTCTCGCACTGATCTTACATAATGAAGTGTTGCTCCGTCTTCTGACAGTGTATTAGATTTTCTTCTAAAACACGACTACCATATTCACCTGTTTAGTTTCCTAATACTTGAATAATAAGAGGATCGATTGCATTTTATAATAAATCAAAATACTCTCTCTGTTACGATTTCGATTAGGAATTAATGGTCCAATAATGCTATCTCCCAAAATCCCCGCCCAAACGTTTCTTTTTTTTTTCGGGTCACTGAGTATGACCTTTCCTAAATAGATACGGTTTTGAGTTGCTCCAATAACGGCAGTTATGTTTGCTTAAAGACAGTTATTGTTAATGAAATTTGGATTATAATCAATCAATTCGGTAATCAACTCACAATATTCTATTCTATGGTTAAAGTTATCTTTAGTGTTTATTCAATTTGCAACTTGTATGAATGCCGCTTATGATTTTTTGTTCTTTCGTGCACTGACCCTAATAAAATCTCGGACTCGTGGGATTTTTTCCTTGGTGATGTAGTTAGCTCGACTGCAAAGTGGCCTAGCACTTCGATCTCAACAACTTTATCAATCACCCTGTGACTACTTTATTTCGTGTTTATTTCAGATTCAGTCGTTCTAAATTTTTCCAATAAGTTGAATAACATGAACGTGCGAAACATATTTCGCAAGACGTCTCTCATTGAATACTGCCGCAGTACGTCTAGGCCACTCATTATTCGCACCATAAATTAATACGATCTCGACTCTTTCTTCTATGAAATAAATCATTTTTAATAAACTAACACTTTAATAATAATAGTAAATTATTTATCGTTCGCTAAACAGTAATATTCAAATCTAACTGGTTTCTGTGAAGTTTGTTTATTATTTTAAATAACTGTTTTTTTTTTAATATCCCGAAAACAACTTTATCAATTATAGTGTTATTTACCTCAAAATAACGCATTTTGAATGCCCTTTAATATGAGGTGTCGTTTAAGGTTCTGACCTTTGGGTGGTTGGGGGCAATTGGGTGTGCGTAATATTAACACTGCTGCTTCCAAAAGTGTTTCCTTTAACAACCTTTAAGAACCCCACAAACCGTATTTCAGTATCTCTTTTCGTTCTGACCCTGTTGGGATGGTGAGTTTTAAACCTTTCCGTGTCCGAGCGGGGCATTTTAGATACCCCGGATACGGTTTATTTCAAACAACTTTTCTATTTGTTTTTATTTTATTTTTTCCCTCTGCGTAATCCTAGAAAATATATTACCAAACCTATTTTTAATAAAAACGTTCAATTTGGTATCAATTTCCAATGAAGAACTAAAATTAATTACGTAGGGTACGTGATCCTATTAGAGAGATTCGACAGAATACAAATCGAAGATGCGGCTTTTGTGCCAGATCGCGGGATAGAAAGACTAAAATATCATGTAGTACGTGCAAAAAAACCATTTGCAATATGCACCGAGAAGAAATCAAAACATTTTTATGTCCTAACTGCAATAATAATGAGTAAACGTAAACAACAATTTAAGGCAAAAATTAAAAGATTTTTATTATTAAACCATATACAAAATGTTTGAGTTGTTAGCGTTTTATTGTATAATTGTGCGAACAAACATGAATAATTTAAATAAATGACAAAATTTTAATAGTTTCTGAAGTATTTCGGTGGGGTATCACAGTTACCCCACACGGCCTGAAACGTTATTTTTTGTAGCACGGTTCGGGGAAGGTCAAATAAACGCACTGTACATATTATAGAGATTAAGACGAGATGCGCTTCTACGACATAATCTGACTGGAAATTATGCCAACACTTATTTGAGATACTCGAAATGTTGAATTTTATTTATCTTGGTGACCTGAAATTGGCTAATTCATCACGGCATGAGCTGTAAAACTACATTGCTGGCCGCTGAAAATCTTTAATTATCGAGTACAGTGAGCGTGAGCGTTAATACGATTAAACATTGATTATTCTCTATACTGCAAAATCATTTACCAGCATTAAAGTTGCATTTTCTAATTTTAACAAATAAAGTAACAGTTTTCTTAATAGAAATCGGTGACTAAACAGGCTTCATTTCGTAATTAACTACATGATGAAAATAGATACCTTCATTTCATGACTCAGTTAACAAACGGCACTAAGAACGATGCTCTGGAGATACAAAACACAAATTGAACATGGCGGTTTTGTGCTAATATTTTGTTATTTCTTTACTACGTAGCCGAATAGAAAAAAACGTATGAAAGATGTTAGGAAATACTATTTGGAGTACCACAATACAATAGGAAATTGGGAGACATCACTTCGTCCGTTCCGCAGAATTTTACTTGTTACATAAATCTATGTATTTCGTAATTGGATGCATAAATAGGTATTCCGTGGTATCACGGTCTAATGTCCTATTCATTACCTATTAACACAACTAAAGCTTTCACATAATGCTACAGGACATTAACTCTAAACGAAAGTACTATTTACGTTCTTTCAGCTCTATTATTACTGTGATCATATTGTCGTACTCGTACTTCGTTTAAAGACGAATGAATTCAAAGCATGGTTTTCTCGTCAATCTGATAAATCTCTTGTTATCCCGTCTCCTTTAATGGTTACAATGGTAAAATCGTGAAAGGAAAACAGACACTGCAGTACGACATCATCTTGTTAATTTCGGAGATGAGCTTCATGACCAAAAGGGGATTGTTAAGCTTCGAGGTCGATATTCGAAGTTGGTACATTTAAGGAATTTGAAAAAGTTTGTTTGCTTAATCAGATGTTGCAAAAGAAGTCATTTTGAGTAAGTAGATGATTGGTTTAATCATTTTTGGGCAAATAGATTAAGTTTAACTATATTATTATCAAGAGCATTAGCAATGCTTTTCTTAGTTCAAACATCAAATATATGTATAGCTCATTTAAAACGGTTCACCTGAAATATCTTGAATGAAACTTTTTCCTTCGTAAAACCCCGAACAACATCAATTTTACTTTTAAGGGGGACATTTTTGGATCATAAATTCGTGGATGTAGAGTCGTCTCCCTAAAAGGGGGTGGTAAACCCTTTAAAAATATTAAATGGCAAGGGTGATCAAGCTGCACATTATATCAAATTTATTTTTATTCTTTTTATGCTTAAATTTATTTGCTCCGCGTTTAAATACTGCAAACAAACCGGTTTAAAACACCGGTGAAATAAATTGAAAAAAATTCGTTTTTAAATAACATTTTATTTAATTAAATGGTCATGAGTCCTTTCACCACATGCTATCACCATTCGGTGATCACGATCTTCTAAAGGGGTAGATTGCGTATTATAAACAACAGTTTTTAAATGACCCCGTAAGAAAAATCCAATGGTGTTAAATCAGGTGATCTTGGGGACCATTCAATGAAACCCGTTCTTTCAATCCAGTGTTCGGGAAAACGTTTATCCAAAAAGTTACGTACAACAACTGTATTGTGTGGCGGGACGCCGTTCTGTTGAAAAAAATCATCATTCTCTGGGGTCTGATCGTCGTTTTCAGGAATATCGACAACATCAAGGTAGATGAAGTCTTGAACCAGATTGAGGTAAGATTCATCCATTAGGTTATCAGGTAGCAAAAAGGTCCAACAATGCGATTTCCCAGCCCATACATTAAATTTCTCTACATGCTGTAAATGCTGTTCTCTCACAATTCTAGCATTCGTATTATTTGAATATCTGCAATTATGCCCGTTGACGAAGCCGTTCAGAAAGAATGTGCATTCATCAGAAAAGCGTGCAGAATATGAAAAATTGGAATTGATCAAAATGCTTTCCCTCATCGCCTCACAAAATTGCACACGGCGATCTGGATCATATTCATTAAGCTCATGTATGAGATAAATTTTGTAAGGATGGAAACTATGCTTTTTCAAGATCCTCCGAGTGCTACTATGCGGAATACATGATGTTGCTTGTAATACTCGGGTACTTGAAACGAATCTTCCTTGATTTACATGATTCAGTTCAATACGACCCAAAGAATGCAATTTGTGCAGCCCCGTTGATAACGGTGTGTCGCCTTTCATGTTTTTTGTTAGCAACGGATCCAGTCTCCATGAATTTATATATTAAATTCGTCATGTAGAGATGGCTCAGATTCTTTCCGGGATGCGTTCCATTAAAAATGATTGCAGTTTCTCGGACCATTTAATTGTTTTTTAAATAAATGGTGACAATTTCAATCCTCTTTGCCATGGTCCAAACCCATGATGCTTTGAATCGTCGGATGAATCGACAAATTTCGCGGTATTATCCTGATCAGTGTAAAATCGGAACAAAACTACCCGTTCAATGCTGACAAAACCCATCATCTTATCTTAAGAATTCGATAATAAACATCATTTTTTGTAGTATTGGTGAGTTTATTATTATTAAATTTAGGTCGTTTTTTTTCGATTTATTTTACCAATGTTTTAAAACGGTTTTTTTATACTTAAAGGCAGAATTAAAAAAATTTCAGCATATTTATAAAGAGAATCGAAATACTTGTGATTTAAGGTGCCACTCGACACCCCGTCTCATTTAAGATTTTTGAAGGAGTTGGCACCCCGTTTACGGGGATGGCTCTACTTCGACGAAAAGTAAAATTGGCATGTCTTGGAGTTTTCCGAAGAAAAACAATCCATTTAAGATATTTCAGATGGACTGTTTTAAATGGATCACCCTGTATACTCATTAATGATAGTATTGGTTGTTTCTACCCTTATATGGAGTGTATACATTTAGAAAATTAAAATTATCTTACATGATTCTGTAGGCAAGTTGGCGCATCTTGCTGACGAAACCTGTAACAGAAAATAATCATTTTAGTTCCCAACCTAAGCAACAATTTTTTATTTCATTTTACATACTGTATGACCAAAAAATTCCCGGTAAGTTAAAAAATTGTAATTTGTCACACAGGTCTGCAGAAAATATGCATATGGTATACATATGGCACGTACCATTGATAACTTTGCACTCAACTTATTTTGTACTACGATCAAAATATTAGAAATTGTTGCAACACGTCGATTTTGTTTTTGAAAGAGACACATTTTAGCGTTAAATGATCACATATTCACTAAAACAGCCCCTTTGGGGAAGTGTATTGAACTTTAGATTCTCAAATGGCACTATAGGCAGATTGACACCACATTCGACAAGATTTTAATTCTGATTGGAAACATGTAATTTTTTTACAATTTTAGATTACCTAAATAATAACGAACCAACGTAATCCACACTTTTTAAAGTAGGTACCGGCCGAGCAAATTACAGTAAACTTTAAGATGGCTAAATGTAACATCTTTCCACTTTTTCCATTTATCCAATACGCATCCACAGCTTATCATTTTCTGCAAATGTGTTTATTAGTAGCTCAATTTGAATGCAAAATTCCAAAAATTTCAATTACAGTTGCGACTCATTACTTCGGATCGTTGCAATCCGGATGTTGCGGTAAGCCGGCCAAGCCAAAGCTAGCATTACGTACTTTATAGTCCGGCAAATGCGAATATGATGGGCACGTTTATGGAAAAAGGAAATACCAGCAATATGCAACTGTTATGCCACATAAGTCATACGCACTTGACTAAAAAAACCATTGATATAAAACTAATTTAATTACATCATTAAGGGTCAGATTTAGGGATGTAATATCCCTGCATCAATTTGCATGCAACTGCAACGTGCAACTCTACTCTGGGTAACTAAAGGCGGAAATAGATTGTTTTTCGACGTAGTTTCATTGTAATACAAAATAATCGTAGGATTCCGTTCACAATTTTTACGCATTGACCGTTTTTTGATGTCCAAGTTGGGTCCATCTTTGTGGACGCCCTATAAAAAATATTAGGCAAAGCTTGGCAGCATATGAAATACCGACCTTCTACAGTTTGTGACAAAAAATTGTTACAAAATGCCTTTTCGTTTGGTGACGATTTGCAATTCTGCAGAAATCTTGTATGTCACTTTCAACATTCCATTGCAAATATCTTGAAAATGATTAATTCTAAGAAAGTCAATGTATTAATAAACTTGCATTAAAATCGAACATAGAATCCAAAAATGCAATAATGTATAGTGTATTCCATCGAAAATACGCAAGCAAGCATGGACTTCCGGTACAACCGGAAGTGTGACATCATAAAAATTATTTTAGAAGAGTACGCCCCCGTGCCGTTACCAAACCACTAAACTTTCGTAACTTTGCTACTCGTAATTCTCCCAAAACGCCTAATGGCCGTTCCAGATGGGACACCTTGGATTACCATCTACTTTACAAAGTCCTAAAACGAAACAATGCTATAATTACAATCATTCCGCGATATATCTTCACGCAACAGTGGGCATTTGCAGGATCCATTAAAAATTCAAAATCATTAGGTACTGTTCGACCCACGATTTGTGAATTTGCTTCGCCAAGGTAATCAGGATTTATTACGTCACGAGATATAAACGTCTGCAGAGTAACATGGACGTGGTGCTCAAGGTTGTCTCCTTATTAGTTACTTTAAAACCAGATTTTACGTGAACATATATTGCTTATCTCTAAGAACATCCCACGGAGATTTAACAGCTTCGAAATGCCACTTTTAATCTTTGCATTTTATGTCCCGATTGCTTACGAAATGCAATTTCGAAGATACGAACATTAACTAATTAAAGCTGGTGTAATCAATTCAGTAAATCAATTCAGTATATGTTTGCCCTTTCGTTTTAACTTTTTTTAATGCATATACGTCAAAAGAGTTCATTAATTAACGTTCAATATGTGCCGAGTTGTTTTGAATAACTTAAATTGATCGGTTACATAACTAACTGGGGAAGGTGCTAGTAATTGCAAACAATTAATTAGGATAAAGTTTTAGTCAACAACTTCATGTAAAGTACAACTATAATTTTCAGATTTTATGTACTTTCTATATTACGTATTTTTATATTTTTTTTATATTAAATTCTTTTTTATTTCATATTTTATTGGTGTACTGGGCAGTACTAAAAGAATGTACTGTGCCAAGATTTCTCGAACACTGACAGCTACTTTAAGTAACTCAAGCACTCTTTTAAAATTTAACACACCACACTTACCTCATGCAACACAGTAAGTATCTATTATAGTAAGCAAAAATAACTTACCAAAATTAGAGTGACTATAAAAATCTGCAGTGGTGCCATTACTTCTAGTATTGCTTTAGGAAACAGGCAATTCAGTCTTAAAATACCCTGAAAATAAAAAGAATCGTTAGAGTGGAACTCTGAATATCCTGTGAATATACACGGTGAGCTCATATTCATTAAACGAGTTTTATAAAAATGTTAAAAAATATTTCTATGAATTTCAATTTTGTGCGGTCAGCCCTACTTGGTTAAGGGCAAATTTCTACGACAATTTCAATTTTGAAAAATAAAACATTTGTTAAAATTTCTTCATACGTATTGATAAGGTAACCGTAGCAGTGTACCGCATGTGTGCCTGAAAGTCAAAATTTTTGTGGCTATTTGACATCGAAATGCCTTCGATAAAACTTCTTGTTGCATGTGAATATGCAAAAATTTTACCGCACATCTACAGTTAATATTTGCCCATGAGTTTATATCACCATGACCCAGCTTGACAATGTCGTGTGGTTCCACCTTTAAATCGATGCATGTTAAGTGAACCGTAATCTGTTCGTCTTTTATGGTGGGAACATTCCAGCTGAGTGTATGGAAATATTCAGCAAATGCTCAGCTATGAAACAACCCGTAATGAGGAAATAAACTGCGAAAAGAGTGCGTCAAGGACTAATAAGAATAAAATAGAAAAATAACCGCTAATAGTAAGCCAGCTCCTGTGGCAAAGACTGACTGTTATGGGAGGCAAGAAAATGATGTTCAAAGATTAATCCTCGGAATTTTAGAAGATCAATGAACCTTTAAATCGTCCAATAAAGGTGCCATATGAATAAGGTGAAATATGAAAGTCTGTGCCAGTTCAGTCTGTATAGTCTTGGGAGTGCCTTGCTCAAATCTTCATAAATATTGATTAAAATAATGAAACAAATTACAATTTGTAAAGAAGTGATTTTACCGCAAGAGTTAATCAAAATACTCGTAAATCTGTTGTTACTGAGGAAAGCCGTCAATGGCCTATTAGATGGAACCTGAAGTTATGTTGAGCCATAGGTTACAAGTTACCCAATAATAGTCATTATCGTTAAAATGGAAAGCATCAAAATTTTAAAATATGAAAGGTTATTAACATGAAATGCTACTTGTTATAGAAATTTTACTGGGATTTCCTGATCGATGCGTTAACTATTTGATCGTGGATAATGAATGAATGAATTGCGTCCCGTACTATTCAAATCGCTAACTAAAGTCTTAGAGAAGTTAACATGCACTATCGCTCATATGTAGAACAATTTTGTAAATTAGATTTTTTTTTAAAATATAAAAACACGATTTAATATAGTCCATTACATTAATTGTTAATTATAACTAAAAATAAATGGATTAATGTTGAGGTTTATTTATGAAATATTTTTAAACAGTAAATGAAAGAAATATTCTCAAACGTATGCGTGAAAGTAGAGCAACTAAAAAATTTCTTACGTTTCCCCTTACAATTACATCTTTTATTGAGTATCTAGTAGCATATAACTTATTTTTAATTACTTCCCGACCTCTGTTGTTCATAGACTTTTATAATATTTCAATATAACCTTCAGATATTGAAATCCAAGTGTTTTGCATTTTTTTGAACAAATTCACAATAATACTTGTTATTCTTTTTTCATGAATTCTCGTGTCAATGTCATCCAAAAGGTTCTCTATAGGGTTTAAATCAGGGCTCCGAGCCGGCCAGATCATTACATCAACGTTATGTACGATTTACCACTCTTTTATGAATTTAGAGATATGCTTCAGGTTGTTGTCGTGTTGAAACGTCCACCGAAAGTTAATATTTTCTTCTAACCATGACAGCATGTCATTCTTCAGAATATTCTTATAAACACCTTGTTTCATAATACCACATAATTTTTACAAATGGTCCAATGCCAAACCCTCCGACGCACCGCCCAAATTATAATATAGCCACTTCCACATTTAAACGTGAATTTAACATATTTCGAACCAAACCGTTCATTAATTGGTGTTCTAACCCAACGAATCCCATCTGAGTTGAGCAATTTAAATCGACTTTCATCTGAGGAGAGGACATTTTTCCATTTTTCATATGATTGGTTCACGTGGTCTTTCACAGAACGTAGTGTAGCCTTTCTATTTCTCTTTAAGATAAGACTCGTTTGCCACTTTTCTTCCACATAAACCAGCGATTTTTAATCTTCGTTTGGTGATACTAATACGGAAACAGAAGTCTTGTTGAATGCCACTTGCACTCTTTTAAACGGATCCTGGATGGATAACATTTTAATTTTTATGCCCGTCACTTCATCAATTTTCCATTGTAGGCCCACTTCGGAAGTTCATCTGAAGTTTTTCTATCTTTAAAGTTAGAAATCGCCCTTGATATTGTTCACTTATTTAAATTAAAATCTTTTACAACTTTACACTGCTTTTCACTACTTTAGCATTTTTCTAAGATTTTTTTTCTTTTAACTAAGATGGTAAATGAACACCTCTTGGCATCTTGAAATATTTTTAGTCAATAATATAAGTAGCCAAGTCGATATCTCACAACAACATAAATAAACAAATTGGTTGCTCTGCATAAGAACTTTACGAAAAAGAAAATAGGATGGAAAAAGGATATAAACAAAATGTATTGAAAATATATGTCGGAATAAAAGTGTAAGTTCCTTAGGATGCCGCACTCAGGAAGTAAAAATACACTCGACTAATGCTGTTGATTATATTAAAAGGAACTGCATTGACGCTTTAAACAAATTGGTATAAAGTCACTAATGTAGATTTCTAGAACAAACGCAAAGAACTGGTAAATCCGGACGAGCGTGCTCTATCACTACCTCTTTCTTCCCATTTTTCTTGGGGCATCAGTCCCTCCCAGGTTATCTTTTCTAATTTCCCCCCCAGCCCCGTTCCACCCGACCCGGTCAAGTTTCACATATCGAGTCTCTTCTTTATCCAAACCTAAACCAGTCATCCACCCATAAACTCATATTCAGCTGATTCTTAAAAACTCGTCACGAACCCTTAACTAATCATCAGGCCCCTTTTTCTCAATTATTTATTAATAACACATCAAAGCGCCGATACTTGTGGACCTTTTCAATATTTGAATAAACGAGAAATATATTTTTATTCATTCTAAAAAAATATTTTTTGGAAACATGCTTGTTGTAAATATTTAATTAGTTACTTTTTACATGTGGGAGATAGTGTAGATCATAAGAACTTGTATAATCTAATATTAACATGAAATATTCTATTAAATCTACATATATCATTTGTTACGTGAAAATATTGTTAAGTCGTAATTGCCTCATTTCAATATAAACGTAAACAAAATGTAAATGTGTCCAATAAACGAACACCATAACTTTATCGCTAGAAAATAGGCAAAATATAACAGGAAAGTGACTAAGACTGAACTTTAACTCATCGCCAAAATATATTGAAGAATGGCAGATTTTTCTCATTAATAATTCACGTTAATTAAATATAAGACTGTGTAATTGACGGAGGACAAGTGATGTGAGGGCATAAAGAAATAAAATAAAACAAGCAAACGATCAAATCATTACCTTGGAATAAAATAATGCCATACTGTTACAACAAACCATTAGATATCCGTGGTTTCTTGATACAATTGGAAAATCTGAGGCTCGATTCTTAAATACCAGCTGTCTCATAAAAAATGGGCGAAGCTGTAACTTAGTTATTTATAAATGGATTTTGAAAAGGTAAAAACCAAATAAATTAATTTTGTTTGGATTATTAAATAACGTCGAAGTTGATTTTTTAAAACTAAACTTCTTTTGCGTCAAGTATCAACTTCATAATTTTAAATAGGACTCGGTTTTTTTTAATTTTTTCAGTTTTTTCAAATGCCCATAGCGTCATAAGTAGCCTTCTAAAATTTTTTATTTATTATAATAAGGTATTTTCCTATTAGAAAAACGAATATAATAAAGACCTGTACCGCTTTACCGGAGTTTTTAGTGCTTTGGAAATAGGCTTCAAGCATGTCTGTAAACTCATTATTAATTTTTAAATATTTTAAACTCTTTTTAGTACTTGGCTGTTGTCGCTAATAACAACATTAAAAACAATAAATTATGTCTGCTGGGTTATAAATAAAAATAACAACATCCAAATTGAACATTTATTGTCACAGATGGTTCAAATTTTTCAATTTTTTTCTTCTAAAAATTATTTTAACATCAACTTATCATACATCATCAAATTCAGAATAACGCTTTCTATCAAGAAATGTACCAAAAAAATACGGAATTCTATTCAAAATTTTGAAATTGACACCTGAAGCAGACAAAGTTGAGTTAAAAAAAATCAACTTTGACGCTCAGTTTTAAGTTCATTAAAATCCCCTCAAAAATGAGTTACAGCTTAATTCGTGTTTTTATAAAACATCCGGTATACAGAGTAAGACATTATTGGGGAAAATGTTCTGTCTACGACTTTGTAAATGTTTTAGAACCGTATTGGCGGCAGTTTAATGAGTGAGTGCCCTGCGGCTAAAAAGCTAAGATGTCGGACTTAGCGTTGAAATCCGGACCTCAGACAAGAATCCTTCAGAGAAAATGTACACTATCTAGTTCTAGTACTGTGTTTCATCTAGAATTGTTGATCGTGTAGGATCGTAGGCTTTGCATAGACATTCCTAGGAAAAAGAAAAAATCTACCGAGAAATGTGGATGACCAACGGGAACGAATGCAACGAGAGGGTATCGAAAGTTTTTGGTTGTCACGTATTCTCCGACATAAGTACATTCACACTCTTTTAGCAAAATTATTTATGCATTGCGCAACTTCACACTGACGATAAGTTCCATCCTCTCTGAGTCATGAATGTAACGAAATCATTAATGAAATATATGGTTAACGCGAGGAGAAAGCTCGCCTTTTTGGCAGACATAATATACTACTAATTTTCATACAATGCTCATATGTGTGCAATCTTATTATTTGTTACATAGGCGTAATTTATATAACATCTCTCTACATCCCTGTTATTTTTCTTCGTCATAACACTCCATCGCACCTAATTCTAGAGGAAGGGCCCAAGAATTGAAGGAGAATATTTAAATATATGAAAAAAAACGAATTTATCGGTTTTCCAGAATATTTTCTCTTGTTATTATAATTAACTAAAACACGTTAATTCGGAAGTTTTACTCGGTACCTGTTCGGTAATCGATTTCCACTATCGTGCATGTAATATTTATGCGCTAATGCACAAATTGATAAGAGCTATTACTGGTATTAAACCTCCATTCACCAAAAGAGGAAACAATCACCTAAAAAAGTAATTACTTTCTAATATAACAGATCTAATCTACCCTATAGACAGAAAAGGAAAGTACATGTATTTATCAACTAGGTCACACTCAACAACAGCCTTGATGAAAGCAAAACGAACAGTCAATAATTACATCATTCACCATGGTATTAAACAATCAAGCACAATCATACTGCAATTACTCATTACCATGTCTCTGATGGCCCAAATTCTTTTACCATTTATCTAGAAGAGTGAATCGTATACGTAATTATAGTTTGTTAATGATATGTATTTCATGCAGTTTAGAAAAAAAATATATGAAATATGAATTTTTCTATATTTTCTCAATATGCAAATTCCACTGTCGCAAGATTTATTTTCAGATCTATGAACATCAATGGTGAATATAGTGTTGTTCATGCTGAAGAGAATGACATGTACCATATGTCATTTGAGTGTGAAACATGAATGAATGACACACACATGAATTTGAGTATTAAAATCAGATGAGAACTAGAGATATACATTACATTGCTTAACTACATTTATTATTATTATTATTTACTAAAGCGTTTTCATTTGAAACCACACCACATCGTTTTTGAGCCATGTTTTGGGTCATTCCTATTGCCCTTAAGGCACGAGCGTGAATGTTACGTACGAGCCACAGGCGAGGGCGGCAATCATGCAAGACGATTTTGTAAAGAGAATGGAATTGTCAGATCAAAATTCAGCATAAGCTATAATAATGTCGCTGTTGGGCTTAAGAAAATGTTGCTGCTGAGACCAGGAAGATTAGAAAAGATGCACGCATGGATAATAATACATATGCCCAATTTGGTTCACTATTTTTAAATCCAGTTTTAACAGGTGCAAACAACAGCCCATACCGAGAATCAAATAGATCCAGCGTTATCTATCCCAACGAACGTAATCCCGTATCTAGGTTACTGTCCTAATATCACGTTGATATCTTTAGAATATGAACATGTGTTACAGCCTCCGTTTCGGCTTGAATATCGAAAAAATAACTCTATATGGACAACATATGGTGTAACATTAATCATAATTGTCTAATTATCAGTTTCAAGACTTAAAGAGGGCAAAAGCCATAATAATCAAATACCAATACACCAATTACCACTTCTTTTCAATGTTTACAAACCAAAATGGTTCGGCAGCAGCAGTAGTACGTAATATGATTGCCTTATTTTAATTCGCTTTTATAACTTGCCATAAGTGATCATAAGGAGGATTTGAAGAAATTATCCACGCAACAGATTAGTTTAAGTAAGCAGCAAATATGGGTGAATTTACTCCCTCTTGCGCTGTATTTATTTAAATTATATTGGAATTTATGTTATAGTGTAATTTATAATATATTATATTGTATGCAGCATGTTGGTAATGGGTTATAGAAATAAAACTCCCTTTTTGTTTTATGTCATATGCAGTGTGACCCATTGGATTTGGGGTCAGTCTGTAAAAAATTTATTGATGGTGCGATTTAGTCCGGATTTTTTTTTAATTATAAAGCTTGATAAAATGCACATTTTCAGCGAAAATGGCCTCGTTGGTATAACATTCATGGCCTACAATGACAGTTTCTAGGTGCAAAATTTTAATAAATCATATTAGGGACTTTTTTAGAAAAAATCCGTGCACGCCACTGGATTGACCACCTCTCAAAACGGGCCTGTACAAAATTTCATCGAGAAATTTTAAATAATAACGATTTTGTAGAAGAATTAAAAATGAACACTCGGTATTTGTTTATTTTGAAAAATTCATAGTAGGCTATGGGGGACAAGTGAAGTGTTTAACTGTCAAACAAACGCAACAAGCGTCAACATCGATAGTGGAACTCATTTGTGCTTGATGCAAATTAAATGATTAATCGTGATAATTGTGGAAAATTCGAGTGTAAGAGGAAAAACTGAAATTGTTCGTGTTGTTGGCGACAACGTGCGCTCGGCAACAGAAGCTGCGGCAGAATGCAGAATTCAACATCAGACATCCAGATAGACCGGTAAGCCGAAGTAACGAGACAAAATGGACGTCGTAGAGTTTTTCTTTAAATAACAACCAAGGTTTGGAATATTTTAACGACAATCCCCGAAATAGTATTGAAATGACTAGTTTGGGCCTTTATATACCCAGAGAAAGTATAAGAAGATGTAAGTGAGTACCCAGTGTGCATTTTTAATTCTTTTACAAAATCGTTATTACTCAAAATTTTTCATTAAAATTTTATACATGCCCGTTTTAAGGGGTAGTTAATCCAGTGGCGTGCACAGATTTGTTCTAAAAAAAATCGCTAATATGATTTAATAAAATTTTGCTTCTTGAAACTATCATATATGTTATCTTCGTAAAACGTAAATATAAAAAATCTGAAGATTTATCTAAATTGTGCCATTAATTAGGTTAGTGTCGCCTTTTAGGGTTTAGGTGTCCATAACTCAACAGAGCACTTTTTGAGAAATTAAAAAAAAAACGATTTAAAAAGAAAAATTTCAAAACCCTGTAGCGAAAAATTTGAGTCGCTCCGGACATATATTGAAGAGAGAGAAACCGCACCTAGAAATATTAACATGACATAAAGGAACACTGTATATTATATAGGGTGTTCCTTATGTCAACGCCTGATGTCGTTCCTTAATATGTGCTATTCAAATATCGTTTCGACCTCTTAGATCTAGACTAAAGAGAAGCGCGATCCTGCCAGTTTTGTTGACACCAACACTTCCCACATAACAATTATCTATTGCATGTATCAATAACCTGTGACAAAAAGATTCTTAATAGGGATAGAAGAACTATTTTAATTTTTTGCGCACAAACTGTTGGTTGTATGAAAAAATTATAAGGGTGAAAAAAGTTTTTAAATTATAGGTAGTACATATTTAAAACCTTTTGTTGGAATCGACTATTGCAGGAAAAAGTTCTGAAAGAAATTAAATTAGGGGTTCCTGCCCTCCACGGACATGAGTCAAAGAATGGACACCACCACAAAATATAATTCGACTAACTGCTAATAAGTATCAAAATTTAATTTTGTAAATTTACTTGTTATTAATATATAAATATATTATTTTCCGTCATTGCGCCACTCGAATATCTTGACAGAAATACCCAAATTGAAAAGTTTCATACGAAATCCCGTTCTAACATGGTGGGTAAAATACCATGTTAAAAGATTTGATCATAATTCCGAAACAGCGTGTATAACAAAAACAATATCAAGTCAAAAATTTCAAAGCACTACTCCAAACATTGTTTTACCTTCATGATAATAAGTAACCTAAATAAATCCTTAGCTGAGGCCGAAATTCACTGTAAAACAAATAAGAATATCACAGCGGGTAAACGCATTCACTCGCGCTATGCAAACATACACCCGATCTAATTTTTCAACATTTCCCGTATCCCGAATAACGTTTTATGTGCTCTTTCATATTCTTGATTATTTATTCTGTTAATTGGCAGTAGATGTGTTACAACGGTCATTAAGTTACGCGATGTTACATGCTGCGGAAGCAGTGAGATTTTCAAACACGAGAGTAACTGCACCACGGCGCTACAGCAACTTCTCGTTCGTGACTTCGACTGTCTGCCTTGAGTTTGGGTTGGATTTGGTTAATTACCGTATACCAACGACTGAGGTTGAAAGCAAAAGCTGCGCCAACATTGAATTCACGACTTACGCGCTGTTGCAAAGCTCGGCTACGACCCGCGCCGACACGCCATTTTCTTAAGACCTTGGATATACCTACCATACATATGCAGGGTTTTTTTGGTGGTTTATATAAGGTAAATGTCCCACAACCTTTTCGAAATGGTATGTCACGTGTATTTTTGTCAGCGTGACAAGGAACCCAACATTTACAGGGTGATTAATTGATAATGAGATAACCAAAAATTGGAAATACTACAAGTCAAATGGTGACGATTTTAGAAAATGTGCCTTATCTGAAAGTTGATAGTTTTCGAATATATACGGGTGTCGAAAATTAAAATTTTAATTAATGTGTTTGCTATTATTCTAAAAATATCTAGATAAGACACATGATATTTTCAGAATAATAGTTGTCGCCGTTTAAAATACATAACTTTTCAAATTTTCAAGTGTCTAACCTAGATATATTCAGAATAGTAACAAAAAAAATTATTAAACATTTTAACTTTAACAACCTGTATATATTCGAAATCATCAACTTTTGAATAAGACATATTTTCTCCAATCGTCACCATTTGTCGTACAGTGTCTTTAGCTTTCAGTTGTCCCATTGTTAATGAATTACCTCCGATGGAACGAACCCTCACATATTTAATTTTTAGGTTCTCTATTTTTTGTTGATAATTTCTCTAATAATTCTTATACATATCTATCTCTAGTGGTTACTGAAACATCAACGCCGTTTTTTACGAATTTGCTCCATATAACGGATTATAGGATGTAAAGAAATGGTGGTTCGTTAGAAAGAGCTCGTTATGTTCTATCAAAAATGTGTAAGAAAATCCATTTTAATTAATGAAGGTGTCTTTGGAGGGCGTTTTATTGTGAAATTTGAAATTTTCGTAAATTTCTTACAAATATCAAATGGAATCATATGTGTTTGATATTTTAGTTAGCAAGGACATAAAATTTTACTTATACCTTAAAAATTTTAACTCGATATTTCTATTTGTTTAGAAAATATGCCCGTTTTTATTCGGAACCCATGGCGCTACATTATGCATATCACGCTTGGTGGCGACCAAGCGTTAAATTTTCAAGACTTTTACCGATTGTATCATTGTTATTGGATGCTCAACATGATAACACAAAATCCAAGGTTTTCATTCGATATATTATGGACAAATGAAGCTACCTTTCATAGTGGCGAACACGTAAATTTGTACAATACACATTACTGGTTTCATACCAATTCTCATTGGTTAGAAGAAATGCAAAACCAAGGGAGATGGTATGTCAATGTATAGTGCAGTACTTTGAGCTGAATGGAGCCAAATATTTAGATTTTCTTCCGAATTTTCTACTTCTATTACTAGAAGAAGTGCCATTGGAAATTCGGCGAAATATTTTTTTCAAACAAAGTGAATGTCCAGCCCATTTTTTTCAAAATATTCAGCAATTCTTGGATAACATTTCCCAACAGGTGAATAGGAAAAGGTAAATTATTCCCATGACGACCTAGGTATTATAGTCAATAATGCAAATTATTTGTTTTTTCAATGTTAATTCATTTTTAAGTCTTTCGACTTAACCAATTTAGATTTTTACTTATGGGGGAGATTAAACCAGTTAGTTCATGTCAATAACCCAACAACAAAGGAAGACATGGTCTGAAAAATAAGAGACTGCATGCAAGGCATCTCCGCTGCAAAGATAGAATCTGCTGTTTCGTCAACCGCTGAGCAATTGCGCATGTGTATTTATAATGACAGGCGCTGGTTCGAACATTTGGGACATCATTAAAAAATCATAATAATAAACCTCATCGTATATATCCTTGAAGATATGGTCACATTTTCCAAACATCCAGAATACGTTCGCAACATGTAGACAGTCTTCGTATGAAATACTCATTTTGGGAAATAACGACATAAAGAATGCAAAGAACAAAAAGAGCTACAAACGCGATTGTTTTGATTCAAATCAATGTAGCTCTATCTGCGATCAATTTGAAACTTAAACAAAAACATTAAACTCGTTTTTTCGTTAATTTCAAAGAGAGATTTTTTTTACTTAATTAAACAAAAATTCTATGGTTTTCACATTTGACGTGAGGGACGAAGCTTACGGACGATTTTTGGCAGAAAACTTTTTTGTGTACAAGAGTTCAAAGTATTAGAACTTGTGAAAATATTTAAGTTATCTGCACGGATAAAGAAAAAACAGATGTTTTGAATGAATTTATCGTACCTCAAAATCTCCCTCTTTATACTAAACTTACAGAATTGGGATTATTTCGTACCATATAGAATGAAAATAAGTAACTTGTGTATGAAACAAGTTTTGCTAAATCGTTTTACTTTCTTGCCCCTTAGAACTTCACACCGATTTGTATCATTGCCGTGGGGACACCCTGTAAAGTAGTTCTATAGGATTCGAAATGATTTTAAATTGCTTTCGATCAAAAATTGACATGCATCACTCTGTCGTGACATTTCTGTAATTTTAATGTTACGTTTTGCCATTTGACAAATGACGTACAATTTGTAAGGTTATGGGTTGATTAACTATCGTTTTGTTGCCAGTCACCATTTCCTATAGGGTTAGATAGTGTTATAATTTACATATTTGCTGCAGCAGTCCAGACTTCTCAAAATATCTTTATCCTTTTGAAGCTCCTTAAAGATATTTGAGAATCATGGGTTTCGTGAAAACCGTCACGGATGAAGCCAACTTTCAGGCAGAGTTAGCCAATGCTGGTACCAAACTAGTGGTAGTAGATTTTACTGCTAGCTGGTAAGTGTATCATATCATTTCATGAGAGCAACTCGTTACTCATCAGCCACTTACCTTCCCTAAGAACTTACACTCAACATGTTTTTTGCATAATCAAAGAAATATTAAAGAGACAATCATTTTATGAATACTGTCGTACATAAATATTTAAAACTCCGAACATTGAGCCATTTCTCAAATATAACCTGTTTATGTGATATGCATCACCTAACTTGAAGCGATTTGAAGCATGACTAAATTAGTTTTCTAAAGAGTTTTTTTTTCACCAGAAAAAAAAAACACTCAGCAGACTTTGTTGTTTTGATATTTTAGGTGTGGACCATGCCAAAGAATGGCACCAGTTTTTCAACAATATTCTACTAAATACCCCAAAGCTGTATTCCTAAAAGTTGATGTTGATCAGTGTCAAGAAACTGCTGCTGCACAAGGAGTGTCAGCAATGCCAACTTTCATTTTTTATAGAAACAAAGTGAGTTTTTTTATTATTTTTTTAGAAATGTGGTAGGTTAAGTTAAGTACATATCAATAGTTCTGACAATCTACATTGTGCTTGGCATAGATGAAGTCTCTTTGCAAGAAAAAATATTGTCAATTCATAATTATAATTCTTATTCTTAGTTTTGCTTCGGCTTATTGACTCAAGACAAAAGGTTGATTTTATTTAAACCAGTATTTTACCATTACTATTTTGATTTAAATCACATACATAGTTAAACAAATCTTAACTAGCAAGTTCAAAGTTCAGTACCTATTCAAATTAAAGTTAAATGAATAAGTTGCAACTTTTAATTTTATTTTGGAAAATTTTAAATATCTTGAAAACTTTTAAATCCAGGTAAAAACATTATACATAAAACATGTTTATAACACTCAACAGAATTGAAATTTGATATAATATTCACGGTGATCCATTTAAAATAAGTGAGTTGACATTCATTTCTGGCATAACTGCAAGTGATACTTTTCTAAAAATACTTTTAATCAATAGATCACCTCCATTTTAGTATGTTACCTGTATTTCAACCTTTTTCCTAGTCACAGTTTTCAAGATACAGATAGAGACCCATATTTATAGGATGCCTTGTATATGATGGACCCTGTACATGTTAACTATTTTTATCTGTCAGTATTGTAAATTATCTATTCCAATGTCAGACTAAAATTGAGAGACTTCAAGGAGCTGATCCAACTGGCCTGGAAAGCAAAATACGCCAATTCTATGGCTCAGAAGAAGGAGATGATGGTGAAGGGATTGCAGGACATGTAAGTTGTACTTCTTCTATCAATGAAATATTTTTAATTACTGAGGTTTTTCCTACAAAAGTTTCTAGCAGTTATATTTAATGTTTGGACATTGTTTCTGAGATTTTTGAAACATAATTTCACTGATTTAAGAGTAAACAAAAAAAATACATGATTAATATGCATTTTATTTTCATTATTTTCAGATGGATTTGTCTCCATTTATCGCAAAGGCCCAATGTGAATGTCTTAATGAAAGTGATGAACATCCACTATCTCATGCTCTGACACCTAGTGGCGGTTATTTAGAGTCAGACTGTGATGAACAACTAATTATTTCCATAACATTTAATCAGTCAGTAAAAATCCATAGCATTAAAATGAAGGCGCCTTCAGACAAGGGGCCAAAGAATGTTAAAATTTTTATTAATCAAACTAGAACTTTTGATTTTGATCTGGCCAATAGTTACACCAGTGTTCATGACTTAGAGTGAGTATTATGAATTTTTTTTACATGTCCATATTGAAATTATGTTTAATATATGTTTTAGACTAACGAGTGAAGATTTAGAAGGAAACCCAATCAACTTAAAATATGTCAAATTCCAGAATGTACAAAACATTCAATTCTTTATAAAAGACAACCAATCTGGAGGACAAGTAACACAAATTGATCATTTAGCGATTATTGGTTCACCAATTAATACCACAAATATGAATGATTTTAAACGAGTTGGTGGTAAAAAGGGAGAAAGTCACTGAAAATTATAACAATGTACTTGTTTTGTGGTAAGATTTTTTACAATGATACATTTTATAAATGATATTGTTATTAATCTAATTATCTGGGTAGATGTAAAAACACCGTTATTCATAACTTTGTAAGTGAATAAAAAGATCTAATATAAAAAATTCAATTGTTTACACCTAAATCCAATGAGATCCAAAGAGACGCTTAAATAGAAGATGTTTAGCTTTTGGAAATTAGATTTAACTTGTGAATGTGAAACGATGACATTTTATTTTAATATTCATTTCTATGGCAATTATCAAATTGAATGAGAATAAACTTGAGTTCCTCAAGATTTTATTAAATTTGCTGTGAATGAAAGACTCGTAAAAATTTGTGTAAAAACAATATAATTCAAAGACCAAAGAAATCATACTTTACCTACGCCAATTGCTACCTGCCTGACTTCCTCCATCTATGTTGATTTTCTATTGATTTAATATTTTCCTTTGTTTCTTTCTTAATATTTTGTACAGCATTTTTGACCTGCATATTTTTATACTCCACTTGCTTGTTATCTTCTTCTTCTTCAAACAAGGCACTCACCTCCATTAACCTATTGTTCTTTTGTGAAAACACAAAGTTTAGTTTCTCTTGCGCGTCTTGCTTCACTTCAAATATTGTTAACAATCCTTTGTCGTCTAATTTACTTTTTTGGGATTCTAGGAACCACGCTGCGTTCCTCACCTTGATTTTAAAACGATCTAGTTCCTCTATACTGACATTTTTACTAACATTCAATCCCCTTTCGAGGGGGTTGACGATATAAAGTGGGCTATGTTCTGGTTTTGTTATTGAAACGGCTTCGTTGAGGCAAATCGCTTTCTGAGAGAAATCGAATTGAGCGTAATGTTCGAAAAATTCCAGCAGTAAAGATTCAAGGGAATCTGTATTTTCATTCTTTAAATTTAGATTTTTTATGTTTCTCACGAATGTTCCGTTTATTCCTTCTTCGGTAATATATTGATCTTCTGGACCTGGAAAATTTAAATATCTTTCAATTAGATTATTGAAACAACAGACATTGTATCTTTTGTTATATGGAATAACTTAATCATTGGATTACATTATTAAAGTATTTTGATAGAAATGGAGACAAAGACGTGCTTACGGATAGTTCACGAAAAACTATGTATGAATTGCGTAACAACGCCTGGAAAATATGAAGTACATATATATGGTAGTGCTTATGAATTGTGATACTCAAAAGACATAAGTAAAAGGTCATTGAAAAATAAGTCTAGTTTAATTAATAAATTAATGTATGCAAATCTGTGGTATTCGCAATATGGGGTCTTAAAATAGTACCATGGAAATTGTTTCAACTCAATAAAAACTGAATTGCCATGTATTAAAGTTTTTTGAGATATTTAAGAAAATGGAAGTTCCATCTTACGTAGCACAAGTCACGAAAAAAAGGTTTAAGTTTGACATTGAAACTTAACATTGCCTAGAAAAGCTAAATAGACAATATGAATAACACGCACGCGTAATTGGAGTTCTTGGGTACTTTGCATATGGTTGATCAAAATTATATTTGATGTTCAAAAATGTTTTCACCTTTTAATTAATCTCAATTGGTTTCAAATGCACTTACCAGCTAGTTTTATTAAATGATTTAAAGTAGGTAAGACTGGCGGTGAACGCAACGGTTTTTGTAGGAATGCTAGAACTAACAATGTCAATGCAAAGTTTGATATCCATTTTCCGGGTGTCGTGTTTGTTAGATATATCTCCTTTGCCCATTTTCTAATGGCAAAAACTAGCGGTCTAACCCTTGGATCTATTTCACCCATAATGAATAGAAAGTCAGACATATACACCCCACTCCTGAGAACAATAATAATTTCTGTTTAGTCGGTCAAATTCCAAATATTCATACACTACTTACATATTTGACATTGAAAGATCACATTCAATGTTAGTTAGCTGTTGATGGTATTTGATAATTGGCACCTTAGCTTGTAATATCCTTCTTATTTGGGAACAACCAGGTAAAAACAAGTTTAGCAAGTCACCAACAGTTTCCATATTTCGTTGGTTTGTTGATCGCTCCGAACCTGATGCAGCTTTACAATGATATACAAGCCTACTGGTGTCTTTTTCCTAAAAACCGCTTCAAATTTCAGGTTGTTTTAAGTTAGATATAGGTCAAAATTTTTTGTAGAAAGATAATTTCTAAATGTTTATTGAATATTTAGTAGTTTCATGTTAATGGCCATCTAATAATTTATATAAAAATACAGGTAACAGTAAAATTTTAAATGTTAATTTGCACTTTACAAAAACGTGAAAAGCTTTTCTAAAATTGTTTTTCCAAATAGTTTGAATTGTTGTAATTACCTTCTCTGATGCAAGTCTTAAAACAATATCCAAATCACAACCCATCTTCCCAAATCCATTAACAGAGGATCCAAATGGAAATGCACACACTTTCGGAAATATTCCAGACATTGCACCTTCCACTTGTTTAGCAGTCAAAAACCTTAACCTTTGCCCAAGATCATTTAATCTTGTTAAATTGTATAATTTATTAATTTGATCTGAAACCTGTTTATTATTAGGTATTTTCAGAGTAAAAAATCTCATAAGAAGGAATTATTTATTAATGGACATGTGATAGTATGCATAATATATAAACCTCAACAGTATGTACATACTTAGGATCTGCCATTTTAATGTATCACTAAAACATAAAAAAAAAGGGGAAGGTCTTAAGGCAATCTATAGTATTTGATTATTTTTATGATCAGTTCATGATTTTTTTACATGAAACGCAAATAGCAGATGATATTGAAAAATCAAAAACTACAAAACTAAAAATAAGTTGATTTACAAACTTACTGTTTTGCAATGCTTTAATGTTGCTCTCAACTCGTTTTCACTTATAACTTTTGTCCCATTTTCAATGGACAATTTAGCCTGCTTACTTTGTTTCAATTTTCCTAATTTTTTCGATGCAGCTCTAAACCACAGAAATTGTGAAGTAGCTGGAACATTTTGATTGTCTTGAGTATGAGTGCTTGTTTCTAATACCTTTTTCACATCATCTTCAGATGAAAACTCAACCAATATAAAATGCTATAAATTGAAAGCATTTGTAAATTCATTAGTTGCAAGAAGCAATTAAATACCATTGCTTCAGAACCTTCAGAATAATGAAACATATTCTTCACTTTTCCAATAGATTCACAGTATGTTGAAAGTTCTTTGTATGACTGTGCTGACTGCACTTGTATTAAAACACTTCTTGAGGCTTGAGAACGTCTCATTTCAATAACTTTCATGAATGGCATGAAGACATTTGTGCTATCATCCTCTCTTGCTATAAAATTATTTACATTTAGATTTAACATCAGCATGCAATTCTTATACTAGAGTTCTGGACAAAATTATTGCATATAAAACTAGCTCATACATACCCTGTTGGCAATATGTTTTCAGATCACAGCAATTGTAAGATTTCTCTGAAAAGAAGCCCTGAATGACATTACCTATTTTAAAATAGCTTCTTCTGGCTTTCCACAGAAACATTTTCGAGGATTTTCATTAATTAAATAACTGGGTAGTTTGTCAAGTTAGTTAGCTCTGTGCAGTGCAAACAGAGTTTTACTAAGTTAATAATAAAATTCAATAAGTCATTTCCCTTATTATCATTTACTCTCTATTAAATTTTCCATTTTCATTAACAATTCCAACTTGTAAATTATCTTTCCCAAATTTCAAAGAAAATTTTCATTTTCTGAGGTTATGTCATGCACATTTTTACTAGGGATGGTTAAAATCGATAAGTAATATGTTACATAGCTGGACGCTTATCGATTTAAAGACTGAATTTGCTGAATCAGTTCTTGGACTGGCAAAAGCTTTAAAGAAGGAAACATGATCAGAGATGAAACTGGACTAAAGCGAAAGCAGAATAAAAGGCGATAGTTCCGCTCAACACTGCTCGCTCTCTCAGATTAACAATAAAAGCGCGACCAAGAAATTCGAACATCAAAACTCGAAATCCTTTGCAACAAGATTTTTTTTTTCAGTGAAATCCCATACAAGCTGGTTGCACGCCTGTATGTATACACTAAATAAATAAGCACTACATTCTTATGTATTGGAAAAAGCGCCGCGCTCATTAAGATATCAGTATGAGCGTCGCTTAACCGCTATCATGAAATGGACTTTACTTTTACATGTATTAAAATTTTGAACGTTGTTTGAATGGAGTGGGATAGTGGCTCTAGTTTGAAACAACCTTAGTACTTCTTTTTCCTGGTTATATATTAGCTCTGTATTCAAATATAGTATAATAGTCTTGTAGTTTGTGATGTCAAACTGTTTTATAATGATTGCGTGCTTGTGTTTGATTCCGATAGATTTCTTTTCTTGAGCATACAGCACCACTAATTGACAGTAATGCGCGCTTGCTATATTACTTTCTGGTCTAGTCAACAATGGAAGCTTCATTAGAAAATGTCAGTTTTCATTAAATATCAAACGTCAAAGTTAAAAAAAAATATCTAAACAAAAATAATAAGAACCAATAATAAATACTTAATAATAATCCGTACAAATGTTCAAAAATATGGAAGTAATTACTTAAAAGAAACCAAACCATACATTAACCACAGGAAAAAAATTTATGCTCTGCGTCCTGTGTTACATAACTTAAATTTAAAAGGTAATGGGGAGATTTGAAAGTTAAACACCTTTAGTATACAAGGAAGCACATACTCTTAGTGAAGTGATGCAATTTATCTGCTAGAAAAGTGAATCTAAGTCCCGGGTGTCAAAAAGTTACTTAATAGTGCAATTTTTTTTTTACTTACATACATGAAGTAACCATTAAAAAAACACTAAAAGATATTATGACCACCGAACATAATGGAAAACTTCTTCAGGAAGGCACAAAGAAGAATATTGTCAACTTGTTTTCTAAACAAGCTGACTGCTCATATGTCTCTTGCTACTGGTAAGTAATTTAATGATTAAAGAGTGTTATAATTTTAAATCATTTAAAATGTGAGTAGATAAGCTCTTTTGATTTTTTTTTTAATTTCTCACACTACTCCTACAGTTTTTGAGATAATTTACTAAATTTTTTGCTATTTGTTACCTATGGTGGTCCACAAGTTTTGATATGTCTAGAGAATTTAAAAAGCAGTCAGTTAAGCTCCTTTTTACTATCTAGACTTTTTTTTGTTTTGTCAATAATTCTTTAATCATAAAAACTTGGGTTCCTCATTCAATTTAGAAATTATTTTTGTATTTTGCACTTTTGTTATATCTGCAACAGATTTCAAGTTATTTGAAAATGTCTTTGAAATAGTATGTCATTAATAAACATCTTATTCATTCATAATTTAAAAATCTAGAAAATTTTGAGGCAGCCATTCAAATCAGGAGTAAAATAAAATAGTTCAGGTTATTTGTAAAGTAATAATGCCTTAGCTTATTATTATTGCTTGCTTTCATGCAAATATTTTTGATAATTTTGGAAACACTTATGCTATTACCCCCTTCAACATTTTTAAAAATTGTTCTTTCAGAGACTTTATCAAATTAATTGAAAATGGTTACAAACAACAACATTGCAAAAGATAATAAAGCTTCTAAACTGAACGTAGATTCCAAATTTGTGGGATCAAACAGTCAGTATAATACCTCAAAAAAGTTATGAATGATAAAAAGAAGCTCGACTGTCAAAAAAAAAATCATCCTGTAGTTTTTGAAATCCTCTTGACGTGTCAAAAATTGTGGATCACTGTAAATAACAAATGGTAAAAATTTTCATCAATTATTTCAAAAACTAAAGAAGCTATGTGGGAAAAAAATCAAAAACTTTGACATCCTGTGTTTCAAAAATGAAGAGTTTGTCAACATATGTTTATATGATAAACTGAATTTAAAATGAGATACTTTATCGAATGCCATGGTCCTGCTTATATAAATTGACTCACCCTATATATCCTAATCTGCATTTAGTAGAAACAACTTAAATTGGGAACCTATGTTTTTTTTCCACTGTCAAAATTAAAACAATGATTTATTTCTTTTAGTGAAGAAAATGTATATAAGCTTGTAGAAGAAGTAACAAAATCCTATCCCAGTGAACTTAGTAAATGCTTTGTAGTTTTTATATCAAACCAAAGCCAAACTGTACCTCTATGGAAACAAAGAGCTGGAAAAGATGAAGATCGCTTGGTAATCTGGGTAAGATTCAAGCTCAAATTTAACATTATGTATTATATCTATTGACATTTTTTTTCAAGTTGCTATTTATTTTGCTAATTATTTAACATAACTAAAAAGAAATAATTAATTAAAAGATATTTAATATTAATTTACATAGGAGTTCCTGTTAATATTATTCATGAGGCTTGCAAAGTGTATTATGACAGCTATTTAAAAACTAGTAAATACAAAAGTCCTGTTTTAAAACACTTAGGTATACAGAGAAAATTATGACATTAGGTTGATCAGGCAATTAAAGTAAATTAATAGCTGTCTGCTTGAATATGTCATCATTAATTTTTAAAATATGCCATATCGACTTCTTTAAAAATATTACTCAGTCAGCATAAGTTAATTCGTCATGAACTAATCGATTTTAATGGTAAAAATATTAATAAAATTACTCTTTTTTTTTAAATGCCTTTCGTTTTGTATTAAAGACATAAGGAAGATCACATAACCAGGGAGGTTTAGTGCCTGATCTCTAATAATTCCATGCTTTAACTGAAATAATTTCCATCATCCAGTCTACTAACTGTAATAACCTGGACTTGTATGTATAGTTTTTTGAAAGGCAATAAATTTTGTAGACTTTGACTAAAATTTAAATGAAATCTTGATAGAAATCTTGTACCTATCTGTGATTGAATTTGTCATATTTCAGGACTACCATGTGATATTTGTGTACCATCCAGAACCAGAGAAATGTCTAGTTTATGACTTAGACTCTGAGTTGCCTTTTCCAACTTATGTCCATAAATATGTAATAGAGACATTTAGGACAGATCAGATACTAAAGCCAGATTATTTCAGGTAAGTTGGTATTGTACATAACAATTGATTAATAAGTTTCATATCAGATAATATTTTTTCATATGATCATAATGTTTAACTTGTAATGACTACTTATTAATATATATATAATATTTAAGAAAGGATGTCTTGCGAAGTAAATTTTATAAATCTAACACTTTGATTGTTCTATTTTTTGTCTCATGCCTCTTTTAATTTTTACTGCTGATACTGAATTATTTGTTGCAGGTATTTTAGAGTCATTGGAGCATGTGAATTTATAAAAGAATTCGCATCTGATAGGCGTCATATGCGAAGACCAGATGGATCTTGGATTAAACCACCACCAAATTATCCAGCAATTATGGCTACAAGTAAGTACTCATTAAGTGCTTAATATTTATACGAATCGTTGTTTTTTAAGGAAATAATTGAAAATATGTAACCAATGAAAAAAAAACAAAAACATTTTTTAGGTGTTAAGCAGTGAATTTCTGGCTAAAGCTAAGTATTTCTTGTGGATTCGATATTTTGAAAAAGTTGCAACTGAAAATGTCCCCTTTTTAGTTTTATTTTATGATAGAAAGAAATTCCCAACTTAAAAAACACCTTATGGAACTATTATCCTTTATTTCTTTTTTATTTCATTAGAAGTCATTTTTCGTTTCAGATTCAATTCATAATCTTGAAGAGTACATTCAAATGGACCATAGTAAAGGACCAGGGCAAGTATTAAATCTTACTCAATTCGTTCAGAGATTTTATAAACCTGCAACATAATGAAAATAACGTTGATGTTAAGCTTCGTTATGTGTATCCGCATTGAAAAGACATAAACATATGATCGTTACTAACTGGCAATTTATCTATATTTGACAGAATATATATATCTATGTTTTTAAATTGCTTCTCAAATATGAAATTTATATGTGGCACCTTTTCATAGATGTATAATCCTTGATTCTAGAATAATCGCTATTTAACGATCTATTTACCAAACTATTGATACTGTGACTGTCAATTGGCAGACTCTTTATACATATATGTACTTATTTGGCAATATTTATATTTGCTTCCCCTCTTTGATTGACATTTGATCGACTTCAGGAGGGAATGACCAATAATATTTGCATAGAGCAGTCTGTATACGTATTGTTGCCATATACCAAATACTGAATGCTTGCTATTTAACATTCGCCGAATCTCGCACATGTAACTCTGGCTTAAGAAAAAAAATTCTTAAAGTTTCTGAATAATGTTTAGATGGCGTTCGTAATTCTAACACAACTTATATCGCTGCTGTAGTTGCCCACATACGATTGTGTACAAATCTTTAAAACCGGTCGGAATATGAGTTGGAGTCTTAAATATGAGCCCGGAAAGATTGCCGGGTTGATTCTCGTCAACATCAATCTTTGGTTCAATGATGCAATCTCAATCATCATATGTTTTTGAGATATTGTTTTACTTATCTTTAATAGTAAACATACATACTTATTGAAGATGATTATATGTTATAATAAAAAAGCCATTACCACTATATGCCATCTAAGATTAAGTCAAAAACTTTACTGTTATTTGTAGTTCTAAGACTGCACTTTGCCTTCCATTTTTACATGAATTGTCCGATATATCTGTATTCTGTAAAAATTTACCTAATTTCCAATTTTAAATGTTTATTGTACAATGTTGGTTTAGTTGAAGTTTATAAAGTATGCAAAATAAGAGTTTATACGTGATTTTTCATAAATGTACGAACTATTTATTGTTATGGCCTAATGTTTACTGTAAGAATTTTAAATGTATTATATTATAATATCTATTAACACGTTCGTTCTCGTGCTATTTTTTGCTGTTTGTTATAATCCAACCTTATACTATATTTAAGTTCCGTGGGTAAAATCGGAAAAAGTTAAGTACACCAAGTCACATATTAGGAACACGAAGACGCAGGTAAACGATCATGTTAGAAATTTGTGACTGGGCATATGGTCAATTTTCCATACAATATGCCTGTTATCACACCAATGTAAAATCGGATCCATATCAATAAAAATTTGTATTGTGCGTTGAAATCGACGCGCATTTTTGTGTGTGTGTAAAGATTTTTATTGATATTGACTGTGCGCCGTACGAATTTCAACATAAATAATTTTTTGACGAACACACGCTGTCGACAGTATTGTCGGTTTTTCACTTAAATTCAAAGAGTTTTGTGTCACACAGTCATACCAATGTGGACGTCGTTGTTAGTTTATCTGAACTCTACTTCGATTTTTTACATAAATATTTATTGGTTGCAGAATATGTTTGCTCACTAGAAGAATAAATGTGCTTTGTTTATAATCTTATATCAGCATTTATATTGAAGAAAAAAAAATTAATAAGACTAAAAAGGCTGGTGCTATTAGACGAGCAGATTTTTTTACATAGAAAGCAAAATAGTCATGACAAAATAGAAAATAAGGGAACAAAAAAAGAAAAAATAAGGAAATAAAATAATAAAGAAACAAAATAATACAAAAGAGAAAAGACACAAAAAAGAAGGGAAAAACGTACTAAAGAAACAAAATAATAAAAAAGAGAAAAGACACAAAAAAGAAGGAAAAACGTACTAAAGAAACAAAATAATAAAAAAGAGAAAAGACACAAAAAAGAAGGGAAAAAAATATTAAAGAAACAAAATAATAAAAAAGAGCAAAGACACAAAAAAAAAGGAAAAACATACTAAAGAAACAAAATAATAAAAAAGAGAAAAGACACAAAAAAGAAGGAAAAACGTACTAAAGAAACAAAATAATAAAAAAGAGAAAAGACACAAAAAAGAAGGGAAAAAAATATTAAAGGAACGAAATAATAAAAAAAAGAAAAGACAAAAGGAAGGGAAAAAAATACTAAAGAAACAAAATAATAAAATAGAGAAAAAACACAAAAAAGAAGGGAAAAAAATATTAAAGAAACAAAATAATAGAAAAGAGAAAAAACACAAAAAATGAGGAAAAACATACTAAAGAAACAAAATAATAAAAAAGAGAAAAGACACAAAAAAGAAGGAAAAACGTACTAAAGAAACAAAATAATAAAAAAGAGAAAAGACACAAAAAAGAAGGGAAAAACGTACTAAAGAAACAAAATAATAAAAAAGAGAAAAGAAAAAAAAGAAGGAAAAAAAATATTAAAGAAACAAAATAATAAAAAAGAGAAAAGACACAAAAAAGGAGGGAAAAACGTACTAAAGATACAAAATAATAAAAAAGAGAAAAGACACAAAAAAGAAGGGAAAAACGTACTAAAGATACAAAATAATAAAAAAGAGAAAAGACACAAAAAAGAAGGGAAAAAAATATTAAAGAAACAAAATAATAAAAAAGAGCAAAGACACAAAAAAGGAGGAAAAACATACTAAAGAAATAAAATAATAAAAAAGAGAAAAGACACAAAAAAGAAGGAAAAACATACTAAAGAAACAAAATAATAAAAAAGAGAAAAGACACAAAAAAAGAAGGAAAAAAATATTAAAGGAACGAAATAATAAAAAAGAGAAAAGACACAAAAAAGAAGGGAAAAAAATATTAAAGAAACAAAATAATAAAAAAGAGAAAAGACACAAAAAAGAAGGAAAAACGTACTAAAGAAACAAAATAATAAAAAAGAGAAAAGACACAAAAAAGAAGGGAAAAAAATATTAAAGAAACAAAATAATAAAAAAGAGAAAAGACACAAAAAAGAAGGAAAAACGTACTAAAGAAACAAAATAATAAAAAAGAGAAAAGACACAAAAAAGAAGGAAAAACGTACTAAAGAAACAAAATAATAAAAAAGAGGAAAGACACAAAAAAGAAGGGAAAAACGTACTAAAGAAACAAAATAATAAAAAAGAGAAAAGACACAAAAAAGAAGGAAAAACGTACTAAAGAAACAAAATAATAAAAAAGAGAAAAGACACAAAAAAGAAGGGAAAAAAATATTAAAGGAACGAAATAATAAAAAAAAGAAAAGACAAAAGGAAGGGAAAAAAATACTAAAGAAACAAAATAATAAAATAGAGAAAAAACACAAAAAAGAAGGGAAAAAAATATTAAAGAAACAAAATAATAGAAAAGAGAAAAAACACAAAAAATGAGGAAAAACATACTAAAGAAACAAAATAATAAAAAAGAGAAAAGACACAAAAAAGAAGGGAAAAAAATATTAAAGAAACAAAATAATAAAAAAGAGCAAAGACACAAAAAAAAAGGAAAAACATACTAAAGAAACAAAATAATAAAAAAGAGAAAAGACACAAAAAAGAAGGAAAAACGTACTAAAGAAACAAAATAATAAAAAAGAGAAAAGACACAAAAAAGAAGGGAAAAAAATATTAAAGGAACGAAATAATAAAAAAAAGAAAAGACAAAAGGAAGGGAAAAAAATACTAAAGAAACAAAATAATAAAATAGAGAAAAAACACAAAAAAGAAGGGAAAAAAATATTAAAGAAACAAAATAATAGAAAAGAGAAAAAACACAAAAAATGAGGAAAAACATACTAAAGAAACAAAATAATAAAAAAGAGAAAAGACACAAAAAAGAAGGAAAAACGTACTAAAGAAACAAAATAATAAAAAAGAGAAAAGACACAAAAAAGGAGGGAAAAACGTACTAAAGATACAAAATAATAAAAAAGAGAAAAGACACAAAAAAGAAGGGAAAAACGTACTAAAGATACAAAATAATAAAAAAGAGAAAAGACACAAAAAAGAAGGGAAAAAAATATTAAAGAAACAAAATAATAAAAAAGAGCAAAGACACAAAAAAGGAGGAAAAACATACTAAAGAAATAAAATAATAAAAAAGAGAAAAGACACAAAAAAGAAGGAAAAACATACTAAAGAAACAAAATAATAAAAAAGAGAAAAGACACAAAAAAAGAAGGAAAAAAATATTAAAGGAACGAAATAATAAAAAAGAGAAAAGACACAAAAAAGAAGGGAAAAAAATATTAAAGAAACAAAATAATAAAAAAGAGAAAAGACACAAAAAAGAAGGAAAAACGTACTAAAGAAACAAAATAATAAAAAAGAGAAAAGACACAAAAAAGAAGGGAAAAAAATATTAAAGAAACAAAATAATAAAAAAGAGAAAAGACACAAAAAAGAAGGAAAAACGTACTAAAGAAACAAAATAATAAAAAAGAGAAAAGACACAAAAAAGAAGGAAAAACGTACTAAAGAAACAAAATAATAAAAAAGAGGAAAGACACAAAAAAGAAGGGAAAAACGTACTAAAGAAACAAAATAATAAAAAAGAGAAAAGACACAAAAAAGAAGGAAAAACGTACTAAAGAAACAAAATAATAAAAAAGAGAAAAGACACAAAAAAGAAGGAAAAACATACTAAAGAAACAAAATAATACAAAAGAGAAAAGACACAAAAAAGAAGGGAAAAACGTACTAAAGAAACAAAATAATAAAAAAGAGAAAAGACAAAAAAGAAGGGAAAAAAATATTAAAGAAACAAAATAATAAAAAAGAGAAAAGACACAAAAAAGAAGGGAAAAACGTACTAAAGAAACAAAATAATAAAAAAGAGAAAAGACACAAAAAAGAAGGGAAAAAAATATTAAAGAAACAAAATAATAAAAAAGAGCAAAGACACAAAAAAGGAGGAAAAACATACTAAAGAAACAAAATAATAAAAAAGAGAAAAGACACAAAAAAGAAGGAAAAACGTACTAAAGAAACAAAATAATAAAAAAGAGAAAAGACACAAAAAAGAAGGGAAAAAAATATTAAAGAAACAAAATAATAAAAAAGAGCAAAGACACAAAAAAGGAGGAAAAACATACTAAAGAAACAAAATAATAAAAAAGAGAAAAGACACAAAAAAGAAGGAAAAACGTACTAAAGAAACAAAATAATAAAAAAGAGAAAAGACACAAAAAAGAAGGGAAAAAAATATTAAAGGAACGAAATAATAAAAAAAGAAAAGACACAAAAAAGAAGGAAAAAAATATTAAAGAAACAAAATAATAAAAAAGAGAAAAGACACAAAAAAGAAGGGAAAAAAATATTAAAGAAACAAAATAATAAAAAAGAGAAAAGACACAAAAAAGAAGGAAAAACGTACTAAAGAAACAAAATAATAAAAAAGAGAAAAGACACAAAAAAGAAGGAAAAACGTACTAAAGAAACAAAATAATAAAAAAGAGGAAAGACACAAAAAAGAAGGAAAAACGTACTAAAGAAACAAAATAATAAAAAAGAGAAAAGACACAAAAAAGAAGGGAAAAAAATATTAAAGAAACAAAATAATAAAAAAGAGCAAAGACACAAAAAAAAAGGAAAAACATACTAAAGAAACAAAATAATAAAAAAGAGAAAAGACACAAAAAAGAAGGAAAAACGTACTAAAGAAACAAAATAATAAAAAAGAGAAAAGACACAAAAAAGAAGGGAAAAAAATATTAAAGGAACGAAATAATAAAAAAAAGAAAAGACAAAAGGAAGGGAAAAAAATACTAAAGAAACAAAATAATAAAATAGAGAAAAAACACAAAAAAGAAGGGAAAAAAATATTAAAGAAACAAAATAATAGAAAAGAGAAAAAACACAAAAAATGAGGAAAAACATACTAAAGAAACAAAATAATAAAAAAGAGAAAAGACACAAAAAAGAAGGAAAAACGTACTAAAGAAACAAAATAATAAAAAAGAGAAAAGACACAAAAAAGAAGGAAAAACGTACTAAAGAAACAAAATAATAAAAAAGAGGAAAGACACAAAAAAGAAGGAAAAACGTACTAAAGAAACAAAATAATAAAAAAGAGAAAAGACACAAAAAAGAAGGGAAAAAAATATTAAAGAAACAAAATAATAAAAAAGAGCAAAGACACAAAAAAAAAGGAAAAACATACTAAAGAAACAAAATAATAAAAAAGAGAAAAGACACAAAAAAGAAGGAAAAACGTACTAAAGAAACAAAATAATAAAAAAGAGAAAAGACACAAAAAAGAAGGGAAAAAAATATTAAAGGAACGAAATAATAAAAAAAAGAAAAGACAAAAGGAAGGGAAAAAAATACTAAAGAAACAAAATAATAAAATAGAGAAAAAACACAAAAAAGAAGGGAAAAAAATATTAAAGAAACAAAATAATAGAAAAGAGAAAAGACACAAAAAAGAAGGAAAAAAATATTAAAGAAACAAAATAATAAAAAAGAGAAAAGACACAAAAAAGAAGGGAAAAAAATATTAAAGAAACAAAATAATAAAAAAGAGAAAAGACACAAAAAAGAAGGAAAAACGTACTAAAGAAACAAAATAATAAAAAAGAGAAAAGACACAAAAAAGAAGGGAAAAAAATATTAAAGAAACAAAATAATAAAAAAGAGCAAAGACACAAAAAAGGAGGAAACACATACTAAAGAAACAAAATAATAAAAAAGAGAAAAGACACAAAAAAGAAGGAAAAACGTACTAAAGAAACAAAATAATAAAAAAGAGAAAAGACACAAAAAAGAAGGGAAAAAAATATTAAAGGAACGAAATAATAAAAAAAGAAAAGACACAAAAAAGAAGGAAAAAAATATTAAAGAAACAAAATAATAAAAAAGAGAAAAGACACAAAAAAGAAGGGAAAAAAATATTAAAGAAACAAAATAATAAAAAAGAGAAAAGACACAAAAAAGAAGGAAAAACGTACTAAAGAAACAAAATAATAAAAAAGAGAAAAGACACAAAAAAGAAGGAAAAACGTACTAAAGAAACAAAATAATAAAAAAGAGGAAAGACACAAAAAAGAAGGGAAAAACGTACTAAAGAAACAAAATAATAAAAAAGAGAAAAGACACAAAAAAGAAGGAAAAACGTACTAAAGAAACAAAATAATAAAAAAGAGAAAAGACACAAAAAAGAAGGAAAAACATACTAAAGAAACAAAATAATACAAAAGAGAAAAGACACAAAAAAGAAGGGAAAAACGTACTAAAGAAACAAAATAATAAAAAAGAGAAAAGACACAAAAAAGAAGGGAAAAAAATATTAAAGAAACAAAATAATAAAAAAGAGCAAAGACACAAAAAAGGAGGAAACACATACTAAAGAAACAAAATAATAAAAAAGAGAAAAGACACAAAAAAGAAGGAAAAACGTACTAAAGAAACAAAATAATAAAAAAGAGAAAAGACACAAAAAAGAAGGGAAAAAAATATTAAAGGAACGAAATAATAAAAAAAGAAAAGACACAAAAAAGAAGGAAAAAAATATTAAAGAAACAAAATAATAAAAAAGAGAAAAGACACAAAAAAGAAGGGAAAAAAATATTAAAGAAACAAAATAATAAAAAAGAGAAAAGACACAAAAAAGAAGGAAAAACGTACTAAAGAAACAAAATAATAAAAAAGAGAAAAGACACAAAAAAGAAGGAAAAACGTACTAAAGAAACAAAATAATAAAAAAGAGGAAAGACACAAAAAAGAAGGGAAAAACGTACTAAAGAAACAAAATAATAAAAAAGAGAAAAGACACAAAAAAGAAGGAAAAACGTACTAAAGAAACAAAATAATAAAAAAGAGAAAAGACACAAAAAAGAAGGAAAAACATACTAAAGAAACAAAATAATACAAAAGAGAAAAGACACAAAAAAGAAGGGAAAAACGTACTAAAGAAACAAAATAATAAAAAAGAGAAAAGACACAAAAAAGAAGGGAAAAAAATATTAAAGAAACAAAATAATAAAAAAGAGCAAAGACACAAAAAAGGAGGAAAAACATACTAAAGAAACAAAATAATAAAAAAGAGAAAAGACACAAAAAAGAAGGAAAAACGTACTAAAGAAACAAAATAATAAAAAAGAGAAAAGACACAAAAAAGAAGGGAAAAAAATATTAAAGGAACGAAATAATAAAAAAAGAAAAGACACAAAAAAGAAGGAAAAAAATATTAAAGAAACAAAATAATAAAAAAGAGAAAAGACACAAAAAAGAAGGGAAAAAAATATTAAAGAAACAAAATAATAAAAAAGAGAAAAGACACAAAAAAGAAGGAAAAACGTACTAAAGAAACAAAATAATAAAAAAGAGAAAAGACACAAAAAAGAAGGAAAAACGTACTAAAGAAACAAAATAATAAAAAAGAGGAAAGACACAAAAAAGAAGGGAAAAACGTACTAAAGAAACAAAATAATAAAAAAGAGAAAAGACACAAAAAAGAAGGAAAAACGTACTAAAGAAACAAAATAATAAAAAAGAGAAAAGACACAAAAAAGAAGGAAAAACATACTAAAGAAACAAAATAATACAAAAGAGAAAAGACACAAAAAAGAAGGGAAAAAAATATTAAAGGAACGAAATAATAAAAAAAGAAAAGACACAAAAAAGAAGGAAAAAAATATTAAAGAAACAAAATAATAAAAAAGAGAAAAGACACAAAAAAGAAGGGAAAAAAATATTAAAGAAACAAAATAATAAAAAAGAGAAAAGACACAAAAAAGAAGGAAAAACGTACTAAAGAAACAAAATAATAAAAATGAGAAAAGACACAAAAAAGAAGGAAAAACGTACTAAAGAAACAAAATAATAAAAAAGAGGAAAGACACAAAAAAGAAGGGAAAAACGTACTAAAGAAACAAAATAATAAAAAAGAGAAAAGACACAAAAAAGAAGGGAAAAAAATATTAAAGAAACAAAATAATAAAAAAGAGCAAAGACACAAAAAAGGAGGAAAAACATACTAAAGAAACAAAATAATAAAAAAGAGAAAAGACACAAAAAAGAAGGAAAAACGTACTAAAGAAACAAAATAATAAAAAAGAGAAGACACAAAAAAGAAGGGAAAAAAATATTAAAGAAACAAAATAATAAAAAAGAGCAAAGACACAAAAAAGGAGGAAAAACATACTAAAGAAACAAAATAATAAAAAAGAGAAAAGACACAAAAAAGAAGGAAAAACGTACTAAAGAAACAAAATAATAAAAAAGAGAAAAGACACAAAAAAGAAGGGAAAAAAATATTAAAGGAACGAAATAATAAAAAAAAGAAAAGACAAAAAAGAAGGGAAAAAAATATTAAAGAAACAAAATAATAAAAAAGAGAAAAGACACAAAAAAGAAGGAAAAACGTACTAAAGAAACAAAATAATAAAAAAGAGAAAAGACACAAAAAAGAAGGAAAAACGTACTAAAGAAACAAAATAATAAAAAAGAGAAAAGACACAAAAAAGAAGGGAAAAACGTACTAAAGAAACAAAATAATAAAAAAGAGAAAAGACACAAAAAAGAAGGGAAAAAAATATTAAAGAAACAAAATAATAAAAAAGAGAAAAGACACAAAAAAAGAAGGAAAAACGTACTAAAGAAACAAAATAATAATAAAAAAGAAAGAAAAATATTAAGTAAACAATATAATGAAAAAAAGAAAAAAATATTAAGGAAGTAAAATAATAAAAGAAAGAAAAGACACCAAAAACCAAAAAAATAATAGGGAAGCAAATTTCTGTTATGGTACTTTAGGTGTTAAAAAGCCAGCGGCACTGCAGAATGCGACGCATTAGCTCTTATAAGAGAAAATAGTAGTGAACGTGTTAATGGATTGACTAGATGTAGGAATTGATCTTATCAATCGTAAACAGAAACTAATTTTACCATTTAAACCATTCGATTGCCCATGTCACACATCTGTGACATAATTCACGTTTGCATTGCACACATATGAACATATATGTGATGCGTGAGAACAAATGTGCTAAAAAATCTTGCTACTCTATTTTTGGAAAATAATAAAGCACAATATTAAAAAAAGAAGTGTGTTTCTGTGAGTTTACTTTTATACAGGATATTAGTTTGACAAACTTTAGGAGATGATTGCTAACAATATTGTTGATGAAATGTTCCATGACGGAGATACAGGGTGACTTACACAAGTTTTTGCAAAACACCGGATTTTAGATATCAAGTAGGTAGTTGCAAGTTCATGTTTTAGCTAAAATAAAACACAGAAATTCTTCATCTTCTCATTTATTCATAACATAGAAAAATTAACTCCCACAGGGGATTTCGCTACACTCTTAATTACATCAGCAGAATAATCGTCACCAAGTTTTGATAAGCATATTCGAGAATTCACCCTTTCGAATAGCCCATCTCCGAAAGATGGCTGACAGCAAACATTGCCGTTTTTTATTTTAGTGGTAAAATTGTTTGTGATAACAATCTGTAAAAATAGTCAATGTTATCTTGGTACAAGCAAGAAAAAGTTATAATCGTACATTTCACCACGGCCAGCAACATTTTTTAATATAATTCGTTGTGCAGAAAAAGCCCTTTTACTTATACATACACAGCCAAATTTTGGGGAAATTTTCTACACGTTTCAATATAGCAAACGCATTTGAATAATATATTACAATTAGTGCCTTTTTTCTAAGTCAGATTATGTAAATTGTTTTAAATGATCAAGAATTTTTGATGCAGCAATTTTATTTAAAGAACAATTTCAACAATTAAGTGTTTCGTATTTGTGACACATTTGTATATCTTCGAGTCGTAAATATTAACAGACATTTTTGCTCATATATTTTATCGGGACAAATGCATCATATCAATTTACTACCGGATAAATTTTCCGAGCATCAATAAAAGCGTAGTTTTTATAGCGATAAAAAAAAACAGTTTTTATCAGTTGGACTTTGGTAGGTCTTTTACTTTTATGCAAGACAATGATCCGAAACCTTCCGCACATCTAGCGAAAGAATGGCTATTATATAACGTTAAGAACACTCTAAATCACCCATCCCAATCGCCGGATCCAAATCCGATTGAGCCTTTGTGAGGAACACTTAGAGCAGAAAAAAAACCGATAAAATATTAATTATTTATCGTTCGAACAATTTCGTTAATAATAGTTTAGTTGTATGAGATCGCTCGGAGAATTTTTTGTATAAAAAGTTGAACGTTTTAGAGAAAAGTTTACCTAAAATTGAAATTTCTTGATTATTATTGTCAATGGACCAACAAATATTCCACTAGTTAGATTGTTCCATATTTTGCTAATAAAATTGTTTTTCTTGCCTCTAAACCTCTATGCATTCATGGGATAATTAACCGTGCTGAAATTTTTTGTATCACTGTATGTATATGTACTTGTTAAGACTCATACCGTATAAAATCAATGGATTATTTCCGCCATAATGAGTAGCCGCGGTGAAATGTCTTGAACTGACAAAGTACCCTGGACATTCTTATACTTACGGCAAATTTTAACTTGACCGCCAAAAGTTGCAAGCTATCCAAAAGCTTATATGCAAAAGTTAGCCTTTCCATGGAATCTCTTATTTTTTTTAAAGGCAAGTAGATGCTATCTATTATCAAAAGTTTTACCTGGAACATGATGTTACGAAAAGCCCCTTACATTTAGATGAAAAATGACCTTACATTTTTTCCAACCAAAAACCGTTCTAAAAATAATACTGTGGAGAGAACTTCTGTCACAGTTTGAACGTTAAATACGAAAATGTTCTTCAATATTTCTTCATCGCTGTTTAAATGGCCGAGATTCTCTGGTTGAACGTTTAACGTTTCTACTAATAAAGATCGAATTTCTTTCACGCGTCCAGGGGAAAAATTTTTGTTTGTATTCAGATAAACAACTTGTCCTTCTAAGCCTCCCACAGACTTTGGTGCTTGAACGGTAATGCATAGCTGGAAGCTGAAGCAAAAAATTTAAACTTAGATAGGATTCATCTTTTTTACTGTAAATATTAAATAGGTATCTCGGTTATCGTTAAAGTTGGGGTAACCCAAACATTTATTTTCTCTTTATGTGAAGTGAAATTCTCATGGTTAACCATTTATAAGTATTATATAGGTAAGCCTTGTAATTTCCACGTACCAAATTTGGGTTTTTCCAGAACCAGGAAATCCTGCTATTTCAGTGATTTTGCCAAAGACAATTTCATCTTTTAAAACAGTATCAAGTTTTTTATTGAAAGTTAAAATGGAGTGAGTTAACAATTCTTCTTCTAACAAGTCGATAGCAGACACGTGAGGAGCCTTGTAAAATTTAATATTAAGCGCGTTTAGTTCCAAATCATTTAAATCCGTCACACGCAGCTTTCCAGATATTTTTAATTTTTTAATGGTTTCTAATTGTAAATTTAAACTTGATATGTGTTGGTCCATTTCTATCTCAGTTTTTACACAGTTCTCGAAATTAGGCGGCCATAATTACGCAGAAAAACCTTCAATGAAAGTAATACTAGTTTGCTAGATAACCTGTATTCCAAAAATGCTTTGTTACTGAGATACAATGTTAAATTAGACTTTTTTTAGATTTATGTTACATGTCGTTTAGTTATTGAGATATCAAGTTAATACGTTAGATATATGCCATTCTATAGAATTTATACACGATATTTTTTGGAAGTTAGAATCTATTTTACGCACTCGAACTTTTTCTCGTACGACACTGTTCTATTTAAATCCTTTTTTACACTTTATTTGATCGTTAATTTGATTATACGATCATTAAGTACGAAACTAAAAAAAAAATTAATATAACATAAAAACTACAAAAAGATATGCACACAAATAAACTAAATAGCAAATAGCAAAACAAAAAGGAAATTATACCCATATAGCTTAGTACCTAGAATAGTACTAGCCGTTGGCCATGCATGCAGCTGCCAAGCTACGAAACAGAATGGCAACAGCGCCGATCCTCAAATCGCCCTCCTTATGTCACCATTGTGCTTACGAAAAACGGATGAATGTCGATGATAATTAGATTTTGAATATAAATTAGCACTTACTCTAAGCACTACCTTCAGCAATGCGAGAGTGTAAACGAAAACAAATACCGAAGTAAATTTCATATTTCAACGACATTATTTCTTTTGATTACATTCGTACAGCGCGCAACCACCCATTGCCATCAAGTAATAACGATGTCAGTGCAACAGGAGTACTAGGAGTAAGACCTTGTTAATCTTGCAATTATACAAACGCTTTTTCCCATTAGGCACCTGTCAATGACAGTTGCCTTTCTGTCAAAACAAAAAACAAGTATAAACGTCAAAGGAGAAACAAAATTAAATGGACAAATTCGAGTTGGTTGTCGTTTGGTGTTGAATTGAGTGTAATAGTTTGTCAGAAAAGTCGATCCAAATTCATAATTTTGTTGGACGATATATACAAATGAAACCTAATAAACAAGTACTCTTATTTTTATTTCCATAAGTGACCTGTTTTGAACCCCTCCAAAAGAATGGCCTCTGGCGATACTATAGAAACTATTCAAGTTCTAAGCTCAAATTCAGCATTAAATATGAACAATTCCAAGGAGCCTCCCGGAATTTATGAAAGTGGAGCTGCAGGTGAATCGGACGGTAAGTAATTTGCGATATTAAAGAGCAATTCAAATTCATGATATGCACAACATCCATTGTTGCATTTAATTTTAGGTCAAATGTTCATATATGTAAAAAATAATTTTACCTTGAAACATTTGTTGAGATAGATTTTATATTTTCCATTTCTTGGTTTCGTTCTTGGATATTTATTTTGTTAACATGTAGTTCTTAAAAATAGGCTCTTCCTGGGTCATCTAAATTAGAGTATTTTCAAAATTATTTCCTCAAGCCCCAGTTGTTTAAAAGGTATATGGCATTCAAGGTTCACATATTTTAATATATCACATGGATTTTAATTTGTGGAGATAATTTTTTTTGTTTTTGAAGAAGTGGGTGTCAAAGTTTAAATAAAAAAATTGTTGTTTCATTAACTAAGTAAATTGTTTAGTATATTAAAATCATTGAGTACCAGTGTGCCACTGTTTTTTCCTTATTTTTGATATATTTTTTTAGATTAAACAATTATAACATGAAAAATACAATTTTATTGCTCCTCAATTTTCTAATGTCCCATTTAATTTTTTCCTAATCCCATAAGTCCAGTTCTATAGGTCTAGTGGTGTTTGAAGAATTAATCTGTATGTAATTCATTTTTTGAATGCAGACCCTATTACTAGGACAGTTTTTATTATATTGAAAGTCCCTACAGACAACTTTTTGTTAGCCTGCAGTTTAATTAGTTGCTTAAAACTATTAACGAACAGCTGATAAATACATAACCATGATTGTGCAGGCTAATGACTAAGTTTGAAAATCAGGAATTTTTCAGAGAATGATCTTGGTTAATTACATTTTTTGACCATTTTGAGGGCTATTTAATCTAAAAACCCTTTTACATAGGAAGAAAATTACTAGCACTTTAATATCCCAGTTAATAATTTTGATTCTTTTTTTAAATAGCAATACTGAACAAGTTACAAAAAGCTTACAATACCAAAGTACAAATCTTCACAACTTGTTAGTCAAAACCTGATTTATGTTTTTTATTTTGAATTTAAAATTTTTTGCAAGTGTTAATATTTATAAATATCCTGTGCACCCAATACCTATATACAGGTTGGTACAAATTCTCTGTGTGTTAGAGAGAGTTAGTTAAATTGAGGTAAAGCTGCGCATTTTTTGCTGAATACTTTGTTAAAGAGAAATGTAAAATTTTCCAATTACTTCTGGAGATATCCAAAAAAAACTGAAAGGATTACATATAACAGTTTGTTTTTTATATTACATCAAATTTATTTTTTTAAATACGGACCTGGATTGTTTATTACATCAATTAGTAAATTTTGCCCTGACAAAGGTTTCAATTTTTTTAAAAATAGAACAGTCGGTTTTAGCGTTGAATTACAAGAAAACGTAAGTATTTGATTTTCACAGTACACGACATTGTTTCTTGTCTCTGGGGCGACTTAAATTCCTATTTCAAAATGTACTTTTAAAACGAACTAAAAATTTGATATTATTAATATTTATTACTTATGTCAATTAAATACTAGAAATGCGTTTGAAATGTATCTTAAAAAAATTCTGAACGTCGACTACTACACTTAATACGAAAAAGTGTTCATTATTAGATGGGCGGTTAAGATAAGATGGAATATTCCAAAAAAAAACGAAACAAATTTGGAAGTAAAATTAGCGAACAAGACAGAGAATGGGTATTAAAAGAGATAAAAAATAATATAAATAAATAATTAAAATGAAATATTTTAACACAACATATTTTACACAAACAAAAACTTTAAGTAAATAATAACTTTGTATCTATTTGACAAATAATCAAAAATTGAATGAGCCAATGGTACACCATGTGCTCAAAACATGGAAGATATTATAGTGTCATTAAACGTTATAAAATCTATGGATCATAGCAACTGCTCCCCAGTAATTCAGAAAAAAGATTAAATTATTGCTTGTGGTGGAAATGGCAAATTGATAGAGGTGGAGATTTTGTGGTGGATTTTGTAGAAAACATTTTGTGCTCCGATAAATGTAAGTTTATTGTGGCTTTTTCAATTAAAAGTATGAGCATGTTTAGAGCTTTGAAAATCCCAAGGTCAATAGGGAAATAAGGAAAAAATGTCTGATATTTCTCTGGGCACACTACATCGAATCTGATTGCAGCAAGACGGGGAACCCCCACAATACAAGGGGCATTTGAATTTCCTTAATTTAGGAATTTCCTCAAAGATGAATTGGAAATGGTGGCTTTATCGCTTATCCAACGCTATCGCCTGACCTTTCCATGTTAGATTTCTATTTGTGCGGGGCGTTGAAAAATGCCAACCATGAAACCGAGGTAAATACTTTAAAAGAAGTAAACATTTGCATCAGAAATGCTTTTCACGTGACTCGAAGTTCTGTGCAAAGAGTAGTAAATAAAATAGCTAAAGATATCGGCAAGTGTATTCATGTTAATGGTAATCTTTTTGAATATTTAAACAAGTAAAGTAAATTTTTTGTGAGTTTTTAAATAATGTTAAAAGTAAGGTTGAAGTTGTTAAAAAAGATCCAGGCCCGTATTTAAAAAAGAAATTCAATTGGGTGTCTAAAATCGATGCAATTTTGAAAAGACTGTAAATATTTCTTAAAGCTCATCATTTTTTGCCAAGTGTAATATATGGTTACATTTGACAAAATGTACTGATTGATGAAATAAAAAATTCAGGTCCATAATAAAAAAAAATTAAAGTTGATGACATTATTTGAAAAACGAAATGTCGTAACTGAAAAATAAAGTTAGTTTCTTGAGCAACGCAAAAAAGTGCTCTTTGTTTTTTAAAATGATTAGCCGTAAAGTAGTGAAAAAATAAAAAAGAAGTTGTGTTTTTTTCTGAATATCTCCGGAAGTAATCGAACAATATTACGTTTCTTTTTAATAAAATATTCAGCAACAAAATGCGCAACTTTGCCTCCATTTAACGAACTCCACTATTTATAGATGCTCAGATAACAAAGCTAATACTTTGACCTCGTAACACTGTGTATACAGGATGTCTCATTAACTATTTATTCTTCATCTAATTCCTTTACTTTTAACATTCTAAAAATGGTTCAAACGAAGACCTCCCTTCGTTTTAAGAGTTAAACTCAAAAATGGCCTCGTTGTTCACCCCCTCACATAACATAAATTTTCTTATTTTAAGTGAAATTTTCGATTGTTTTTTCCATTTTTGGATTTTTCGTTAAATTTTAAGATCAGTTTATATGAGGTGTCTTACCTTTGAAATGTACAATTTAGAGTTATTCCGCAAAATTTGACAATTTTAACAGGTGGAAAGTCCCACGAAACTCGGTGTTGTTTCCTAACTGCTGTGAATTTCGGAATTGGCCTCTTAGAGCTAAGAAGGACCTAATAAGCTACGTTTTGATGAATTTTAATTTCGAAAAGTCTTTCACAATTCTCGATATACACATTTGAATTTACCCGATTTCGAACATAAATAACTTGTTTATTTAAAATGTTCAAAAATTTCAAACATGACTCTCTCTACGACTAGCTGTTTCCCAGTTCCAGAAAATTAATTCCTTTTGTGGGTTAAGACTAAATGTTGACGTGCACAAATTTTGATATTTCAACAAAAAAAAAAGAAAATTGACAATGATTTGAAAAATTTTAGAATATATTTTTTGTACAGTTTAATGTTTGTATTGGTCAAAATGCTTTGCAACATTGTTTATTCTCAAAAAGGGAAACAGGATATACTTCAAATATATTTTAAATTTGATAAATAATTCAAAAGAAGTATTAGAATGTATCGCGAAAGATTTCTTGATCGTTTCACACCTACATTTTTAAATTCTGGGTACGAAGCAGTCGAAAAAATTGGGACATTCCATTTGAAATAAATAAGTTTTTGACGTTTGGAATATCGTAAATTCGAAGATGTATTTCGACGGTTGTGGAAGACTTTTTTCAAATTTAAATGCATTCAAACATAGCTTATTAGGTGCTCTCTTAGCTCTAAAAGGCAAATTCGGAAATTCGTAGCGTTTAGGAAACAACGCCGATTTTCGTGGGACTTTGCAGCTGCCAAAATTTTCAAATTTTACCGGAATAACTCGAGAACAGGAAATTTTAAAGATAAGACAGCTTACATAAACTGACCTTAAAGTTTAACGAGAAATAAAAAAATTAAGGTTCCATTTTTAAAACAACAAAATTTATGTCGTGTGCAGGGAAACTGATAATCAGGAGAATGGCAATGAGGTAATTTTTAAGTTTAACTCTTAAAATGAAGGGTGGGTCCTCGTTTCAATATTTTTTGTAATGTCAAAAATGAAAAAAGTAGATGGGAGGGTAAAATGTTAATGGGACATCGTGCATATGTATGTATATACCATTCACCTTCGTATTATGACATATAAAGAATTTAAATATAATTATAATAATTTCTTTTTCAGATAAGGACAATATTTCAACATTGAATAAGAGTTTTCAAGATGTAAGTTTTTTATGGATTTTTTTTTTATCAAATAAAGTAAAGTACCCAAGTGTAAAATCTCAGTTAATCAATTAATGAGTGATCATTTTGCTGTATCAGGAATTATTAGTTATTATTTATCTTGAACAGCTAATCCGCTTTATTTTTGAGCATGCAAAACGTACAAATGAAAGAAATAAATATTACAATCAAATCATAATAATATAAAAAATAGAATGTAATATCTTATTAATCGATGTTATTGTTCTTGTTGATACAAAAAAAGTGAAATGTGTAGCTTCATTTGTCTATGCTTTTGTAAACAGCAAAGTTAACACCGATGAAATCTAAATTCTGACAATGATAATTTGTTCAAGAGGGTAATGCCTGAAGCTATTACACCTACCAATTGCATGAATGTCCAAATGATCTATCGAAAAATCAATTCTAAGGGCCAAGATCAATTGCTAATATTCAAATTAATTCGTGGTAATTTTACTTGGATCGTAATTTTAGTTTAGTTTTTTGATTAGCAGAGAATTCATAATTTAGTTTAATTGGTGATTTCCTAAACACCCTATATATATATATATATATATATACGTTTTTAAAACAAAAATTTAATAGGAAGCCCACAATGGGCCACATTTTCAACTGCAATTTTCAAAAAACCAGCAAATTGTACAGGGTGTTCTAAAACTAACGCTAAATTTGTACACCTTGTAACTGTTATTACGTATTAAATATGGAACAATTACATAAATGTTAAGAATTTCTCTGAAGACATTCAAATTCCGCCTATTCTGACGATCAACTGTTTTGAATAAATGTCTGTTCTCCGTGTCATAATAATGAAAATTATTACAATTTATCAAACCGTTATTATGAAAAGTTGCTTCGTCTATGAATAAAACGAAATCGAAAAAACTAAAGTTCTCTCTGGAAAGTTCGAGTATCCAGTATCAAGTCTACAATCGAAATCCGCGCCATATAAATGTTGATGAAGTGGGATATGAAGCGGCCGGAAATTAAAATTATTTAAGACCCGCCTTACACTAGTGCGACTTATACCGGTTTCTTTGGCAATTTTTCTAGAACTTATATTGGGATTCTCTTCAATTGATTTTAATATCAGAAATTGGTTTGCTTCCATATCGGTCACAAGTCTTTTCGTTTTGTTTTACATAATTAACATTACCCGATATGCGAAAACTCTTCAATAACCTTTGAAATATCCGTTTATCTGGATGTCTTTGATCCGGATGCTTTTGGGCTTAAACTCTTGATGCCAAAAGGCAGTTTTGTTGGCATTCTCTTATCACTATAATCATGTCAATTCGTTCTATTACTGAATATGAAAACATCTTTCCAGTTAAAATTTTTTAACATTTTGAATAAACAAATTACTTTTAACTAAATATGACAGACCTAAACAAGATGGAAACGTAACTTAATGTCAAGATTCCTTGGATATTTTGGCAATTTTATATGATATAATGTTGAAACAGAGTACTTAGATATTTTTCTAAAAACGTATGGTTTTGTGAAAATGAGTAGAGATAGGTATAGGGGACTCCAATGATAATCAGTACATATGTAAATTTGGCATCTAACAGCAGCACAAAATACCAAGTGTCCCATTTAAATTAAAGAAGTTATAGCAGGGAAAGTTGCACAAATTGAACGCTACTTTTAGAACACCTTGTAGAATTTGCTGGCCTTTTGAAAATTGCAGTACAAAATTTGATTTGTTGTTGGCTTCCTATTAAAATTTCGTTTTAAAAAGTTAAGTACGGGATGAAATATTGGATGTTGCAAATTATGTTGCATTTTCACAAAAACTGAATTATTTCAAAAACTGCTAGAGTTAGATACCATAAACCTTAATCAAACTTAATTTTATTTTAATGGTTGAAGTGAAAAATGATAAAATATATAGGAGGTCCCATTGAAAATAATGCAGCTTTGATCAATTTTACGTGTGTTTGGGACACTTTGTATACTTTGAAAATAATTTTTAAATCTCTTGGCTTTGCCATTATATTCCGAGGCGTTATTCATGGCCCACCCTATATACATATATATGGTAGACTTTTTTCCCTGAAGTCTGCAACGATTTTCACTGGATTTTAACATTGTAGTAAAACAATGAAAATTCCTCCGATACAGCGCGGAAAAGATACATGGAAAATTGTAGATTAGTTAATTTTAATATGTTACTTTGTATTTTCTTTCATTTTTCATTAGGCTAGTGGTGAAAATAAAGCAATTTCAAATGCGGCAAGAGCAAGGGCCGAGAGGGATCGGGAGAAAGATAGAAAAATTGGACACCGAAGAGTGGGGGTGGGCGGCGAAATTACCTATAAGAAAATCCAGTCCACCCAAATTATGGGATCTATACAACTGGGTAAGTGAGAATTAATATGAGGCATGAAAATTTACATAACTACCTAAGGTGTCTAATTAGAATAAGGATAAGATACACTTACATGTTGATGGGACAAAGTTAAAATTTTAAAAACTAGTATGAGGAAAGATCGTTTATGTCAAAGTTTTTAATTAAAATTTTTAAATTAGTTTATACATATCCTAAGACCAATTCTCAAATTCGGTTTGATTTAACTATAGATATATGACTGATATTGTGGTACGATTTACAGCATTTTTATTAATTTTTTTTTTGGGGGAATGAAAAACTTTTATCGTTTCTTTCGTATTTATTTTCTTTTGCTAATGACCTATAGGTCTTAAAAATATCCGCAAATCAATAAAAATTCATAGGATGGGTTATTTACATAAATTAATCTATCCACTTTTTTCCTGCATACTAGTCGCATCAATTAATTTCGGGTTTTAAGTATATAGATTTAAAACAGTGCTACTTGTCTTAAAGAGTAAAATGGTTAGATATAAACGTATTAATAAACGATTGGAATTGCCAGTGATAATGTGTTATTATTTTTTACATTTATATTTTCAAATGCTTTATACGTTAACTAGATCCTAAACGACTCCGAAAGTTAACTCTCCCTGTACAGCAGATTTCCTCGTGACTTCCAGTTCGATTTCACATATCCCCATTAATTCTATAATTTACAACTATGTTGTAATTTATGACATGTTACATGCGAAATTGGTAACAACATACATATAAGGTAGTAAAGTGAAATAAGCAATAAATATTTAAGATGCGTATTCGAGAATATGAATATGTTTTTACAAAAAAATTGACAGAAAATGAATCACTTTTCAGAAGAACGTATTAACATCATAGACACGGTGATAAACTATTAGAGATAAGCGTTTCGCAATTTTTTACGTTTTGAGCTTATTAAATTCATTAACTTCCCTTATCGCTTTTGATAATGCGAGATTACGTTATTGGATAAATCTTGCGTTAGTAGAATGCCAGCTAATCAAACTCAATCAATTTACACATTTATCGCCTTTCAATGATGCTTTAATGGTTATATTCAGTAGTTTTCATAATGTACTTTGAATCAGGATACCTTCCTCGAACTATTTCTTGTATGAGCTTTGTGAACCATCAATCCAATTTGAACAAGAAAATTCAAACAGGTGTGTTTTGTATCAGTTGCATTATATTACTTGTTTGGTGAGGATTCCAGAAACGGTAATATGTAATATATGATTTTTCTAACTCGCTTATTTTCGTTTGAAATTCGAGTTTGCTTTGGACTCGTGTTATATTTTTAAAATTGCAATATTAATTTTGCAACAGATCGTGTTAAGTAATAAACTGAATTATTGCGGATCAGTTGCCTGCAACTCTTGAAACATTTAAACGGGAAATGCTGTAATCGTTGATATCGAGTCGATTGCTTTTTGGTGTTCTGAAGGGATGAAGTGGATTAATTAGAGGTATCCACAGAATTGCATTTATATTGAGGCTTAAGGAGGATGAGGATTTCCTCGTTTCGTGCTATATTACAATTAAACGAATTTGTTTTTTCGTTTAGACACAACGCATTAATCTTTTCATTATTTCCTTGTATTTTCATTAGCTCTTTGTATAATTGCTTATATTATTGTCTTTATTTTTGTGCGTACTGGTTACGTAATTTTTTTGAAATCTGTAGTTATGATTGAAAATCTACCAGTTTCCTCCAACTCTTTGTCGGGGTTTCCGTAAACGGCTTTTTCTCACAATACGACCCTGATGCAATAAAAAAATCTTCAACAGAACCTTCGAAATCAAAAATATACCATAAAAAACGCTGATTACAAAAACAGACCGGTATTATCAGATCATTTGTGTATTTAACAATTCATAACATGCGAATGCTCAGAGAATTTTCCAAGGCGGGTTAGACAATTAAACTGAAACATTGCAAAATTGTTTACTTGCTAATTGTTCACATTTAAATTCATTGTTGGGTGACGCATGATCAAGGCACTACATGAATTGATGATATATTAGCATTGGAATTTACGATTCATTATTTACATTCTACGTTTGTCGACATTATTGGGTATTTTTTAATTTTGTAGAATATTATAAATTGGGTTCATTGATCGTTTTTGCTATTTGTGTTAAAAAATTAATTGTTCGTGTTATTTCCGCTTATAGAAGCTTTTTGTACTTCCCTTTTTCTGACGTTAATAACTCTGTTATACCGTTATGATTTTAAGCAAACTTGTCTAAGTAACCTTTTGGATTACAACGATTATACATGGTGCAATTACAGAAATCAGGGTGTTGTTACATTCCTTGTTAGATGACACAGATCAATGAAAAAACTTGTATATATGTATTGTGGCTGCATTTTAAAGGTCACTTTCTGTTATTCTATAATCAAAAACAACCATGAACCTTGTTTTTAGCCAAAGAGTCATTTGAGTTTTTATGACTATTTAAGCGACAGGTTTTTTTTTCTGTTTAATGATTCGGATTAGGAGGAACAAGCAAATTAAATATCGCTACTTGGTGCATAATTATCAAAGTTACGTAGTTTCTTGTACTATTAAACGCCTATATTAGGTAGTTAGAATTTTAAACAGCCAATACGCCCTTATGGACAATATTACATATGTGCGGAAAGGCTTTAAATTCCTAGTTCAGTGATTTTAAAAGTATTAATTTTTAGCTTATCTTTTTTTTATAATGTAACTTTTTAAAGTTTGTTTTTATATTTGTAAACACAACCTTCATCCATACATTTACTAGATTTATCCCATTTTTGCATACAATAAAGATATGAAAAAAGGAACATGTTCGTAAAATCAGTATTTAATTTTATTCTTATTTTCGAACTTAGTGAATAAATAAACTATTTTTTCTATGATTAATTAGGTGAGAAAAATAAGAATCCCGTAAAAACCTGGGCAGAAAATTTGTGTTGTTTATGTTGGGATGTCATTAGTATTTGTGTATTATGTGAAAATTGAATAGGGTGAAAATTTCATATTTTGAACTTCTTTTTGTTGCATAAGAAAAGGAAGATTCTACAACTCCACGTATGTTTTCGCACAACGTTTGATTTTTTTTACGCGGGCTTCACACATAATTAACCAACAGTTATATAAAATGAACAAATGCGTCACGGTAATTTTCCTTAAACATTCTTTCATTATTCAAAATGATTATGTATTTGTTAAAATTATTTTTGGACTTTAGATGTTGGGTTAAACTTCTTCTTAGCCAGTATTTATAGCTTACTAAGAATGGCATTTTACTTATATATAAAATTATTTCAATACTCAGGGTTTCAGAAATCATTTTTTTTCTCCTATGTATATTTTGTTATGTTTGTTAGCACTTGTGGTGTAGTCAAAAATGTATTTTTTGTTGTTGTTCTTTTGAAAGATCAATCGATAAAATAGAAACTCGTTTTTGTCAGTCATTAGTAAGGTTTCTAGTAAATTCCACGGTTTCAAATAATCTCTTGTGTAGGGCTTAAGTACACTTCCCACCCCTTTTTATTCAGTCGTGTAGTACAAATTTTGTTTAATCTTTCCACACCTCCCACGTCTTTGAAAAATAAGGGTTGAAATGTCTGAAATGTGGCTTGTCAATAAAAGCACTCTTGCAGTGAAGTAATTGGGTTGGGTCGACCGTTAAATTATCCGCGTAATTAATGTACTAAGATGTAGGTGTAACTTTTCTTTATTGTCTTGGGAAAATATGAAATAAAGTTTCATAGATTACCTTATTGTTTTTGAAACCCGCCTTTAATAGTAAGGTTTGAAAGGGTTTAAAATGATAATTTTTATGTCTGGAATTATTTGTTTTTCAGGGTTCAAATTGCCACAACAAATTTTTTGTGCATTTACGTACACTTCCGGACAAAGGTTTGGATACACTTGTTTAATCATGAATAACTGTTTATCAATTGTGTTTACCAATTACTAAATATGACTATTTATTTATTTTATGTTAATATTTAATGTTTACACTTAAAAACAGACAAAAAATCCGCTCAATACTTCGTGACTACTCGAATCGGTATATCAAGAATAAAAAAAGGCCTTTCTTCGCTTATCAGAAATAAGGAATTTACCGTTCACCTGCTACTTTTATAATCCACGTTCAAAGTAACTGTGGTTGTTTACATCTGAATAGATCTGAAAGAACATTTGAAAATATTGCCACGTGTGCTCAAGTGCGGAACACGTCGAAACCTTTCTAGAAAATTCGTGGACAAATTCTTTAACAATCCATTGGTTTAAAAAAATTTAAATGGCAAAAAGGATTGAAATTAGTGTCGAAAAACGAAGTGCAATAATCACTTTGTAAGGCGAAAGATTTTCATATCGCCAAATTCCTAAAAGAGTGAAAGTTTCCCTCAAAGGTGTACAATTAACAATTAATCGATTCAATCAGACGGGCAGTTTTCGTGATCGCCCTCGTAGTGGACGGCAAAAAGTTACCACCCCATAAGAAGATACCCATGTTATTGTTACCAGCAAAAGAAATAAGCGATTAACAGCACCAGAAATCCGAGCAACTTTGAAAAGTACCCGGCTAAGCCTCGTATCGTGAACAACAGCAAAAAGAAGACTGAGACGAGGGGAATTAAAGGGATGCATTGCTGTGAAGAGACCGTTGTATACATTGGCAAATCAAGGAAATCGCAATTAGACTATTGAATAATGGAAAAATGTGCTATGGACGGACGAATCAAAATTGTAGATCTTTAGAAATCGTCGATGAATTTTCGTCAGAAGAAGGTCATCTAAGAAAATGACTCCGCAGTGTTTGGTGCCAACCGTAAAGCACGGGGGTGGTTCATTCATCATTGTATGGGTATGTTTCTCGGGGCACGATGTCGGCAATTTCGTCAAAATCTAAGAAATTTTTAACGAGCAATATAAGAAAATCCTTCTCGAAAATGCCATCCCATCGCGGTGCCGACTTATTGGGCATGGGCTCGTCTTTCAGCATAATAATCCCAAGCACACTTCTTGCCTCTGTTGAACCTATTTGGAAGAGAAATAGATTGCTGGAACGTTAGAGAAGATGATTTGGTTTCCTGAGTCGTCTGATTTCCACCAAATCGAGTTATTATGGGAAGATTTAGATTCGAAGATCCGAATTTCGTGACCTTCACCGGCAGCTGAACTGTGGCAGAAATTAGAAAGTGTATGGACATCGATACAACAAGAAACTTTAAATAAACTGGTGGAAAAGATGCCACGATTCATAGAAATGATTATAAAAGTGAATGGTGTTTTTTTTTTTTTTTAATGAAAATATAGTTTGTGGTTTTTGAGATTTTTGGTTTTTTTTCCAAATTTTAGCCATCGTTATTGATTGCATTCTAACTTCTCGGCTCTTTTTGAATGGTTTGAGTGTTTAAATGGAAAACATTCACGGAATCCTAGAGTATTCAATGAAAAAATCACTTTCCGTTAATTGTATCCAAACTTTTGGCCAGTAAAATTCTGTCGACTTTATTTTGCTGAAAGTAATTAGGTTCTTTATTATTATATATCACAAACTTTATTTGATGGTCTCCCAACAAGTTGATTAAGTGTTGATTCATTCGCAACATCGAAACATTTAATAATTTATTTACGTGGAAACGTAGTCAGATTAAGAAATTCTCATCTTCTAAGTTTTAGCAATCCACATCAAACCAGTACATTGGAAATCTAATTTTTGGGGCCGCTACCCACTGGAACAATTCATTTCGGTTTTGTTACTTCTAGCTTCATTCAAAAGTTCACGTATTTTATGTTTCATTTACTATAGACAAAGTTTCCTTAGTTGAAGTTCAAATGTGGATGCTCGTTACATGCAAAGCTAGTCGATAGGTGTGGCTAACATGTACTCAGCTGTAACGTTAGGTGTATGTTTTTAAGGTAAACATAAGTTTTCACTTTACAGTTAACGTTTCGTTAATTTCGCTTGTTTGTACCTTTACAAGTAGATTTAAATGGTCGAAACTGTGTCATTCTAATAAACGGAAATTGCTCTGATGCTGTCGATAGTGCTATAGTCATTCATTAATAGTTCAGTTAATTGATAGATTTACTCTCGGACTTATCTTTACAAAACTAATCGATATGCAATTTTCTATTTGTGGATCTATTATAAACTTGTTAGAATCTTAAAAATACTTCGAGCTTCAAGAGGTGGGACGGTCAAATAAATATTAGTTTCTTTTAACGAAATCCTGCTGCGAAGTGCAAATAAACTGTTGGGAATTCCAATCATGTTAAGCTGAAAAATTTAACTTTTTAATCCTTGATAAGCCCGTACAACACTAATATGGTAGAGTGGAAACGCTATATTTAAAAATCACACTTGCCATAAAATCTGACAAGTGTGTCTTGTTCAGAATATTATTCCCTACAAGATCTTTATTTACATTGTTTCTCTAAGCCCAATAATAACTCTGCTAGATCGACCTTAAGAAGTCGACAAATTTTCAAATTGATGTTCGTGAAACTGCAATTATTTCCACATTGAACTTACCATTCCACTAATTTCTGATATCTCTTCGTTGAATCCAAACATCAAAAAACCCATCCTGTAAAGTGAATTTACATAATTACGTACGTTTATCATTAACTTATGAAGATAATTAGATGACGTAAGAATGATGTCATTTATCATTGTATTTTTTGGTGAGGAATCTATTTCATATTAAGCTATGTATTTTCAATTGCATTATATCTAGTCGGTGTTTTTGCCACTGCGAGCAAAATTTATTAAGTATCGTCTTAATCGCTTATAATGTTCGTTTCAAGTTCCTTTTCAACATTTTTAAATGACCAACTATCATAAAATAAAAATATTTCTACTTAAGATTTCAATGGTAATTCTAATAAATGCACAAATAACATTTTCTTCGCTTCTCCTGTTCTAAGGTTTGTTCACTCATCTAAAGTATTCTTCGGTGCATACATTAGGAATAATGTTTAATTAAAAAACAATTCGGAATATACACTCAATCTGGGGTCATTGGTTATATTATCATGCCACCTTGAACCAGCATGTTATCGTTTTGCAAGTTCCTGTTTGAGCCATTTTATTGTTATTTATTTATTTATTATCTCGCATAAACTATTTCTTTTCACTACAAATTTTGCAGTCGTTACGAGTTATGATCCGAAACTGTAATATTTTAGGGATCCAACATGCTGTCGGTGGGTTGGCTTCCAAACCTGAGAGGGATTTGTTGATGCAGGACTTTATGACAGTGGAAACGACTAATTTTCCTTCCGAAGGCTCCAATCACACGCCAGCTCATCACTATTCAGATTTTAAATATAAGAATTATGCTCCCATAGCTTTTAGGTATTTTAGAGATTTGTTTGGAATTCAACCTGATGATTTTCTGGTGAGTCAGTTATTGTTTGCTTCAAAGCATTAAAAAAAAATCTAATGATTAAAACTATTTATGAGAACGTACAATAAACACAACTTCCCCCAAAAGTTGATAACTTTGAACAACATTTAGTAATGTGGAAATACAATTTTGAAACAACTGATTCTTCTGATAAAGTGATTTGCAGTGGCAATGTGTTGGTCTGTGAGAATAGAACTTACGTAAATGATTTTACGACGTATTCAGATTTGTATTGTTTGATTTGAAATACAACCCACTTTTACATACCTATTTACAAAAACCTATCGCTTTGGAGATTATCTATGTATGAATAAGCTATACCTGCATACCGGCTGTTTTATAAAAACCGAGCGAAGCTTAATATTTAGTCATTTATGAATGGATTTTGAGGAGCCAAAAACGAAATAAAATGATACGTTTCAGACGAAATAACGTCACAGCTGGTTTTTTTAACTCCTTCGGCTCAGGGTATTAACTTTAGAATTTTAAATAGATCCCCATATTTTCTTGACATTTTTTTTACAGAAAGTAGTTTTCTGAATTTTATGAGTATGACAAGTGAATGTTAAAACTATTTTAAATTACAAAATTTAATAGTTTTATTTCTATGAGTATACTAATACATTGTCTTGAATGTTGGAAACGGCTTTCAAAAAGATCTATAGCGTCATAAGTTGTCTTCTAAATGTTCAAATTTATTACAATTAGGTTCTTCTCTATTAGAAAAATGGGTAGAATAACGGCATACTGCTTCACCAAAGTTCCTATTGCTTTGGAAACATGCTTGTAGCATACCTGTAAATCCACTGTTATGTTTAAATATTTTCAACTGAAATTCACGTTTGATCGTTATCACCAATAATAACAATAATAATTATTTTTATCGTCCTAAAGAACTAATTTGCAATGATCAGATTTGAAGCATAACTGCTCACAGAAAATTATAACGAAGAATGATATGATTCCAATGGTTGCGGGCGGTTTTAATTTGTCCTAATGGGCTTCACTTGTCCATGGCCCAGGCATCTTTGCACAGGATAATGCAATGGGATAACATGCGATAAAATGCAGATGACCACAGGATAACTCAGATGGCTACATAGCGCGTATAGTTCAAATGTTCAATTTTTTTTAGTTAAAAGTTGTTTTAATATTCATTTGTTGTACTTCATCAAATTCAGAAAAATACTTTCTATCAATAAATGCAGAAAATGCAGAGGTCTGTTTAAAGTTATGAAGTTGACCTTTAAAGCAGAATAAGGTCCGATTTAAAAAATCAACTTTAATATTACTTAGTGGTCTGAACAATATCATTTTATTCGATTTTTAGTTCATCAAAATCTGTTCATAAATAACTGAGTTATAGGTACATCTATTTTTTTATTAAAAAGCCGCTATAGTGTAATAATTATTTACTCTACAGACGTTGCTTACTCCACATATAAAGCTTTAAAAATTATTTTACATAATTTTTCTAATGATATATTGGGTCTATTAAAGAGTGATTATATTTACCTTGTATCTTGAAGAAATAAAATTTTACCTTCACGTGACAAAATTAATCTAACGTATTTTCCATTTTAATTGTTAAATATTTAAGTTTACTTGGCAAACAACATCAAATTCTATATATCCTTGTGACCTGCACCTATCATGTTATAAATGTGTTTATGATCAAAGCGTATCTTCTGGATCATAGTTTTATCCTTTATTGCAGATGTCAATGTGTGATTCACCTTTAAGAGAATTATCAAATCCAGGTGCTAGTGGTTCTATATTTTATTTGACTAGCGATGATGAGTTTATAGTAAAGACTGTTCAACATAAAGAAGGAGAATTTCTTCAAAAACTTTTACCTGGTAACATTTCATTCATTCCTCGTTGAGAATGTAATGCTCTAAAGGTGTTTTGTTTCAATTTTTTTCAGGTTATTATATGAATCTTAATCAAAACCCTAGGACTCTGTTACCAAAGTTTTTTGGTTTGTATTGTTATCAATGCAATAGTAAAAATGTGAGGCTGGTTATAATGAATAACTTGTTACCTAGTAATGTAGTTATGCATCAAAAATATGACCTTAAAGGAAGCACATATAAACGGAAGGTGAGTTAATTGGGCTGAAATTAAACAATTCCCAAACGGCATCTATATTTTACATATTTTTAAATAACCAAATTAAAATAATTGAAAGATGAACGGTAATTTTAGGCTTCGAAAGCCGAAAGACAGAAAAGGTCGCCCACATACAAAGATCTAGATTTCATGGAACATCATGCAGAGGGAGTACTAATGGAATCGGATACCTATAATGCCTTAATGAAGACTATACAACGAGATTGTAGGGTGTTAGAAAGTTTTAAAATTATGGACTACAGTTTACTACTGGCTATTCACAATTTAGATCAAGCCCAAAAAGAAAAAATTGTGAGTTATAAATGATTTAGAGACTTGATCGTTAGTAAATTTAGGTCAATTGGAAAATCACCGAGGAGTAATAATTGTTAATAATTTCGAAGATGCAAACATATTTCAAGATTTTTAAAAACATTTTTATAGTGTATGATTCAATAATTGAATATAGCCGAACCGAAATTATTTACTAGTTAGCACTATCCAAGAAAATTCATTGGTCAATATATCCTTAAAAGTGTACTGCCCTGGTGGTAAATCCTAAATGCAATCCAAAACTTTCAAGACGTTAAACATAAATTTTAAAAATTTATGAGCCCATTCAACAAAAATACTTACTCTAAACGTCATAATTCATTGTAATTTATAACATATTAACTATTTTTCTTAGGAAAAAAAATCTCATACTAATCTCCAACACATACCGCAAGACGGAGACGTTGGCGGACCGAGTAGTTTGTTTTTGCAAGAGGAGCGTGACCGGGAAAGAGAAGACAGAATAGGAGCAGCTGCTTTAAATAGAAGTCGATCTATTAACAGGCAGCGATTAGTTGCACATTCCACTGCGATGGAGAGTATACAGGCTGAATCCGAACCCATAGATGAAGACGATGATACACCGTAAGTATTAAATCCCTGACTATCAGGAAAAAAAAAATCGTTAACATTTAAATTTAATTATAATTTAACTTCTAGACCAGGTGGAATACCAGCGAGAAACGACAAAGGAGAACGGTTGCTTTTATTCATTGGTATTATCGATATATTGCAGAGTTATAGGTTAAAGAAAAAGCTAGAGCATACCTGGAAATCTATGATCCATGACGGGGTAAGTAGCACTAGCCCCAGACATAGACCCAATTTTGAAATAAAAAATAGTTGTAGTATTACATTTTATTCTGAATATAAGTTACTTTATGTGAGTCGTATTGATTTAATATTCTTCCACTCAATAATTTAATATTCTATATCCTTCACATAACGTATCCTTATAATCCCTGATAAAACAAATATTTATTATTTAGAGTTAATAAAATACCATAATAACAATTCTACGTCGGTGTTTTAGGATACCGTTTCGGTTCACAGACCCAGTTTTTATGCTCATCGTTTTCAAAAGTTTATGGCAGAGAAGGTGTTTAAGAAGATTCCCTCGCGTAAGTACTTTTTAATATATTCCTATAATACTTATAACATGACCCAATACTGTGCAGCGGGTGTATTAATTGTATTGAGTACCTACCTAATTAAATGTTTGGAGGAAATGTTAAGTTTTACGTTGTACGTGGAAACTTAATGATTTACAAATATCTGAGTTATTCCAATCTAGAAGAATAAACTAATTCTGTAGTTATAATTGTTTAAGTTATTTCTTGTCAGAGATAATTTACAAGTTTTAGTTTTAAAATTTATACTTCTATGAAAGCGTTATAAATTTTGTTCACTAACGTAACAATTGTCATAATGTTCCTCCGTAGATAAATCTTTATATTGGGTATGTAATATTTATACTTTCGATACCGTCAAATCGATACTGACATAATATCTGAAAGTATTTGATTTTGATATAACAACAATATGTTGTTCAATTAGAAATCAAAACATTAAAACATTTATTAAAAATAATTAAAATTAGAATATCTGCCGGTTTTACTTCAATGCGGTGAAAATATAAACGCGCTTACAATGTTTGTATATCGGCAATGAATCCTTTGCTGAAGGTTTATTAATATAGACTTTGGCACAAGAATAAAATAGTTGCGAGTATAAGAGTTTGGACACTAAACTTCCCATATGTATGTTGAATATAGAATATCTATATTATTCCTTTTAATATATCGAACAGTTAAATGTGGATGTATGTATGATACATATGTATCTACAAGCTGTCCCAAAAATAAATCGCCATATGTTAACCATATATTCTACGTCAAAAAATCACTCTTGTTTACTATATAGACTATAGTCCAAAGATGTTTCGTTAGAAATATACAGAGTGTTGAAATAAAATTTTAAAGACTAAAAAAAAGCTCAATTATTTTCAAAATTGTTTTAAATATTTTAATATATTTTGAGTGACGTCGATAGAATTGTAAGCCGAGTATTTTGCAATGCAGAATAATTTTTCAGCACTATCAGTGTATAGCGCAACGCCACTGAGTATTTCTTAAGAAAACAAAACACATCACTGATTGTTCTGTAAATAAATTATTTCGCTTAATTTCTTGCGTCATTTTGAAAGAACTAGCTCCCTTAACATTTTAGCGTACGATGCTCCGTGTTTGAGAAAAAAAAATATATTATTATGCACCGTATTATGCTATAAAGAAAGTATTCTCGTAACGAATTATTTTACGGTCTAGAAAACTTAAAATCAATGTTAAAATAAGCATTAAATTTTAAATAAATAATAAAGCCAAAAGGTCTACAAAAATGACTCAAAATAGTTTCCATTTATTGTAGTACAAGCTTCCGAAACTCCTAATTGTCCAGTCAACTACTTTAAATTATCGTAAATTTTGCCTTATGATAAGCATTGCGGCATCAATTCTAAGTATCAAATTTCCTTTGCGTTACAACTTGGGCGAAATAAGTCGCCGGATCTTCACTTCAAGTCTTTATTTTACTTTGCGTGCAAATAGAATAATTCACCAAAAATGTCAGATCGTAGGGATTAGACATCGCCAGCCGCATAGTTAACCGCGTCATCACAACTTGGCTGAATCACCCAATGAATAATATACGACAAATAAACAACCATCACCAATAATTAATAAATAACATTTGCTATTTATTTCATAGCGGAACAACAGCTGTTTTATGTAGCCCCATAAATAAAAATCTATACATGAAAGATTTGATGAGCAAGGTGATCATGCAATAGGTCACCTCGAATAATCATGGATAATTCGCATCAAGCCAATCACGTATATTTATCTCATGTTGCGGGAGCTCCGTCCGTTTGGAAAATCATATTTTGTTTCATGTTTAGTGGAACATCATCAAGATGATTGTTTAATTCGTTATGTAAAAACAACAAATGGATGTTGGCATTTAAACGTTTGGGAAGAACACGCGGCCCAATTAACTCGTTGTTGACAATACCGTCCCATAAATTTGTCGAAAACTTGTGATATGGTTTTAAACAAAAAAGTTTCTTGCAACAGGGGTGCAAAACCTAATAGTTAAAAAAATATACGTTAAAGTCGACAACCGAAAAGTTATGAAAAGTTTAAAATAAAAAAAAAGTGTGGAAAAAACGTACTTAACAGATGTTGATTGTTTGACGTATAAAAAAAAGTTAAAATCATTCAACAATAGCATTGTTAAAAACAATTTGAGACTAAATTAATAACTAGTAATACAACTTACGAGGTAACGTCGCACTGAACCATGAAAACCTGACTCGTTATAAGGTTGCTGAAGTTTACTTTGTAGGTGAAGCGATAAAGCATTGGATCGTCAGTAAACAGATATCGGACCAAAAAAAACCATGTAAAAATGCATATTCGGTTTATGCGGCTACTTAGGGAGGTATCAAAATGAAATAAAAATCATGTGACGTTGCCAATTCTGAAAAGATTTTTTTATGTTTTCAGCGAAAATAGTTGTATTTACGATCTCTTTTGTAAGGATTTTTTTGTTTAAAATAATGTTCTTAATCTTTGGTTCAATTTACGAAAGTTATTTCTTTAACATTTTCTACACCTATTTGATTTTGTAATCTTTGAACGGTCACTTCAGTTATGCATCTCGTTGAAATAAGTAGTATTTCCGGATTTTGAACGCTTTGTTATATTAAATTATTGCTATACTTTATTTATTGTTAGTATACATTTTGAATAAAATTGTCTTGAAAATTAAGTAAAGATATTAGCTTAAAACTTAATATTTCCTCCATTGTCACCACATTTTTATGTCATAGTTAGATTCGATGTTACTAAATGTCGTAACAGCCGCGCATATTTAACCCTGTTTACCTCTTTTTTAATATAAAAACATATTTGCGTTATGTGTAAGCTATAAAAATTTTCATTTAAGTAATAATGGGAATAATAAATACTTAAAATTAATTTTATTATTTATTGATATTGATTCATTGATGGTACTAATAGGGATTCTCTATGTTCCTGGTAAAACAGAAATCAATGTGTGCCTTGACTTCGGATGCATCCGGTGTTGCCAAACCAATCCTATTATTTTAATTTCGATGATAAAACCAAAATGTACACCTTCTTCTCTAACACCAGTATGTGGTTATATGGATCCACTGTTTTGTCCTTTTTCCTTAGTGTAGTGAGTTTTCCTCAGAAAGATACAATGAACACCCAAGAACATAACTCATCGTTAATTAGTGGTTGCTAATATAGATTTGAGTTCAAAAGGATATTTTTTGATTTAGAATAATAAATGAATAGCGGATTTGTATACACACTGCAAATGCAGAATATTTAGCAGTCGAAATGTAAAAGAAAAAAATACGAAGTGGCATTAATGCAGCATGACACATAGTATTTCCAAAACAAAGCTGAGAAATAATTAACTTTTTTGCCGACGGGTGTTAAAACGAAGAAGATTTTATATTATTCTGGCGCCACGGGGGTAATATTTTCGACTGAATTATGAAGGTGGTAAAAATTTTATTTGTAGTTAAAATTAACTTGTACAAGTTATATTGCAGATTCATTAAACTTCGCACCATTACTGATGCCGATGACGTGCATTGAGTTTTGTTTTGGCTGGAGCATACTACATGTTTCTGTAAAGTCTATCCCCCCTCCCCGGATTTAAAAATGTCAACCCGTTTTGGTGTTACACAAAACCCGAAAGCAACTTAATAGAATTTGAAAACAATACCGAGGTTGTAGTCTGCATATAATCTGCATAAGAGAATGTTGGACACTAGTTTTTACAACAAGAACCGCTATGAGATTTGCGATTATTTAAACTATAAGCTAAACGATGCGCTTTCAGGTGAAATAGTTTTATAACTCATGGAGTGCTTTTACCTTCATCTGTGACTACTATTTATTTCTACATCAAAATATGGTTATCAAGTGCATTACAGAAAATTATAAATCAGAAGGATACAGATTAGGTTAGTTTAGATTAGTTACACTTGCAGATTTTTTTACTTTTGGACACCCGAACTCACAAATAGTGGACAAGTATAATTATAGTGGATTAATTCCTAGTGGTGCACTTGGGCCTGCGTGACATACCGTCAATTGACAATATGTTTTATTTGAGAATTTTTAAGGCTCACTGTAGCTCCAACATTAAATGGAGAGAATATAAACTACCCAAAAAGGCGGTAGTCTCACAGTTATAAACATTATGTTGAAATAGTAGTATTGTAGGTACTCATATTCTTGACTAAATTTGAATACAAATTGGCTGTTAGCCTGTTCTCTACTTGTGTGCATATTTAATCCTGACCTTTAAGCGATAGTAATTGTGTTGTTGGGTAGATCTCTGATTTTTGTGTGTGTTTTTAATGCTTCGTTGTAGTGGACATGCCTGAAATTAAGGGCAATCATCGTAAATTCCGCACCCTGGTAACGAGCTACATAGGTAAAGTTTATTCACACATTGTTATATTGTTTTGTTCAGTTTTCGCACAATTAATTTTTTGTTCTTTTACTTGAGTTGTTTTAACAGATATTTCTGAAACATCCGTTTCGCTATAGTGACTGGTTTAATAGTAGATAATTAATCAAAAACTCATTTTATTTAAAGTAAAATTTCAATTTAAACTGTCTGAATACGTTTTAAGGTTAAATAATCTAAACTGCTTGCAGTAATACAAAATCCAAAAGCAATTTTTTTTCAGAAAATACCTGTCAACTCTCAGGTAATTGAAGCATTTGCTTTGTGCGGCACTGGCGTGACTAATTTTTTTTTACTGCTTGAGTTGAGCAAAGAATTAAAATGTTTACGTTTAATTTTATTGCGTTTTTAACTATTTCAAGTGGTTCCACGAGTACTCTTGCCACATTTTTTCTTACATATTCTTTGCATTTAATTTAGAACTTGTTTTAACAAATAAATCTGCCAGCGACATAAGGTAATAAACTGTATATAGATATATGTTCATGTTTGAGCAACTCTATAATTTCCTCTAAGGCTAATCTGTGTTTAAGACTGCGCCTCGGATTTTACTTTGATGGTAATAGAAGTGTGTGGCCTTAACTCAAGTTCAGTTTGGATTTTATATGCTCCTTTTACGGAAATTATAGATTAGTAGTGCATTTAAAACTTGCTGTATATTTTCATTTGTTACCCAATGCTGCTTTTTAATGTGTTCTAAACTAAACTTTGACTTTTTGTTGGATTGCCGTTTTGATTACTTAGTTCTTTTAAAAATTGAAGGTATTTTAATGGAAGTGTTCTTGTTGCAGCCCTGAAGCATTCCCCATCGAAACGAAAATCGCTATCTAAACCACTGAGACATGAGGAGTTAATTGACAATAGTAAGTAGACATTTCTAGTTTTGTGAGATTTGTGTCTCTAATTATCATTCTGTTAAGGTTAGGCTACTTGATAGATTTAATGATTTTTCTTTTGATATCGAAAAATTTTGGGGACTTTAATAACCTGTTGGCAATCCGTGAAATAATGCTGTAAGTAAATGGGTTGCATGTTATCGGTCACGGTGGGAATATGTTGGCTTGCAGGAAAACATTCACACCCAATTCTGGTTTTATAGTTCGTTAGAAAGGCTATTAAATCCGAATAAATCTTGCCGTTTTGATAACATTTTAAGAATAAGGAATACTTCCTTCGTCCCAAAATAAAGTATACATTTTTGCAGATGCGAAAATTATTGACATTATTTAGAAGAGGCTGTTTTGTTTATTTATTATTTATTTACAAACCAAATTTTATAGAACAACAAAACCTAAGCAATTTGTATAGGTTATAATTATTTTAATGACAGTTCAGAATTTCTCTATAGTTAATCCAATTTTGGGTGCACTTGCTCTTAACACAGAAGTTGATTTTTTACCATGGAAATTGAGTTGTTGCCTAAAATAAAAATCAAATTAATGGAACAAAATAAGTTTGATTAAAGATGAAAGGAATGGTGTTTCGGAAATTTTGCTAAAATATGCGAACAAGTCGAATGAACTTCAACGCGATATTATAAATAAAGTTGCGAGGGCATTTGACATTACGACTCTAACCATATCAAAAACATGGCAAAAAGCAAAACAGCAATATTGTGATGGCAAAATCTCTGTAAATGTTTCATATGGTCGAAAACGTAAAGATTTCGGGGAAAACTTGGAAAAAATCAAAACTGTTTTTTCCTTTTGAATAAACAGAGTTCTTTTCGCACTTTAGCAGGCAGTAAAGATACAAAGATCAACTTTATTCTAAAGATTTAAAGAGGGAAATGATTTCAACCGTATTTCATCGATAGTCCAACTTTTGGTGACTAAACAAAATAAGTTTACCTGCTTAGAATGTGGCATTGGCAAAAGGGGAAAAAATTACTTATTGTACGTTACAGCGTTCTAGAATCAGTAAAAATTATAATTTGATGAATAGTTAATGACCTGGTTGAACAGTGATATGGAAATAACATTGTCAGGTTCGAGAGAAAACAAATATCGTCAAAACAAGGAATACTCACGAAGATTAAAATCAGGATTCTGACGAAAAAGTACAACGGCAGCTATAAGCGCATCCAAATCTCTCTCGAACAAAAATATGAAACGGCAAAGAAACAGTAGCCGGGTTTCTTTATTTGAAAAATAGGTTAAATGGTGCCATATTCGCCGAGTCAATAGTTGATTGTACATTTTAAGTTAGAACTTATTTTTAAAACTAAATAATGGAAGCTACACTACATTAAATACAGTCGTAAGTGAACGACTTATTTTTCTGGTTTTGAGTATTTTCTAACTTCTAAATTTGGTAAAATCTATTTAATGTCGAAAACATCTCACACCTATATATATTTTTACCCCAATTTCAAAATAAAAAAATATATATGTATGTTTCCCTTGCAAACCGACGATTCGCATGTCCTTATAGTATATGGAATACAATAATTTTAATATGCAAACATTGTAGAACTAATCATACTTCACGATTGCATAGCTAATTCTGAAGGACATACGGTTATTAACCAATTTAATGGGGCTAAGGCTGGTGAGTTTTCAGATACCTGCGACCAACTCACTATTTTTTTCCATGTATATGTGGCCCTTTCTTAGATGTACCATAGTATAATACTTTGCTACAAACGTTAAACTAAAATACCTTCTTTATTTCTTTTCATGCTGCTTGATTGGATTGCCTTCCGACACAATTTAATTCCCTTTAGTGAGTCCTACGGAAGCAGTGCCAAGCACTAAAAGTGCCCCACCCGCATACCAACCTCCTTCTACCTCGACTCCCACTACTGCGCCAATATCTCCGGCGTATACATCCTCTTCGACTCCGATAACGTCTCCCCCAACAATATTCCCTGCCGTTTTGGTGGGTCCCAAGCAGAAGGTGCCTCCTCCGGTGCCTCCAAGGGGAACGCCGAAAGTTAAAAGATCCGATCTGAACGGAAAAGGTGTGAAGCATTGTTCATCGCTGCCCCGTGCTATTGATTCTCGGCTTTTTAATTTCCCTGTAGCATCTTCTTTGGTATTATTGTCGCATGCTGAAGACTTTAGAAAGGACAGTAGGGTATCGAGCATTAAAAAAGGCTATGTTAGTAAAGTTGTTGCTAGATTTGAGACTTTAGAACATTTGAAGTCCGAACACCCTAAACAGTGTTTACAATATAAAAATTTAAGTACTTTTAGTAAGACTCCGAGTAAGTTCGAGCAGTATGTTTGAACTTGTGTTATAAAATGGGAAATTAAACTGGCAACAGCTTCGTTATTTTGCAACTTATCCTGATTTGCACCTTTTGATTTTATTATTTTTGCTTCTCTATTAGGGCGTTATTCCCATGGCCGTCGTAGCAGTTTTCGCTTTAATTCTTGCAGAGTTGCTTAACCCAGACATAAAAATTGTTATGTGGCATGCTTAACTAAGAGCATTATTATTAACAGGTCATTGAAGTCATCAGGACATTTGAACAAATAATTTTAATACAATACTCTATTTGATAGGAAACACTTTGACGTGATGAAGTTTTAAATCAAATTCAAAATCAAGTATCTGGTAAAGCAGTGATTTGAGTTCTGTGTTCCTTGAAGCACCAGATATAAATATTACGAATATTATGTATAGAGCCCATTTGTCATCAATAGTTTAGAAACTTTAAGGATTTCAAGGTGAGGTAAATTACTTTCATGATCCTAATTTGGGTGATAAATTCAGATTTTGAAACAGTGTTGTCAAATTTAATTGAATTTTCAAAACATTGAGAAAAAAAAACAAAATCGAAGAGAAACGTTTTTAAAATCAACAGTTAATTACCTGTCGTATGAAATTCTGTATTGGACATATTTATATGATGGATCTAATCGGCAGTAACTCAATACAATTTACTTTTAGCGAAAATTATGAAACGGTTGGTCTTCATAAGAGTCACTTTCAGCGCCGTTGGTATTATCATTATCTCAAAAATTCCAATATGATCTAGTGATATTAGTCCCACGAATATATTTTTCTGTTTATTGAAGACCCTGTTTTATCATACTAATATGTCATAAGATGAACCACTGTTAGCCATAAAGAGAAAACCGTGCCCAATCAGAACCTTCAAGAAGCGCTGAATTTAAATCATTGGTTCTTGAGATATTAGATGTTGACTATACTCTGAAGCCCCATTTTCGTTTCACCTGTGCAGTATTGTAGTTTAAAAAGCTTATATAGAATTTAAATTAAACGTTCCGTAATAGAATGTTAGTTCTGATTATTTCACTGCTAGAACTGCTAATGATTAGAAGTTCTGTAGCAATTCCCTTCTATTAAAAGTTTTTTTTACAAATTTTCCTCCCAGGAATGTACTCAACTTTTATAGCTCAGCTTCTAGTATGATTTTAGAATTTGCAGCATACAGTATGTACAACACGTATTTAGGCATTTAAACTATTGTTTTTGCATAAACATTTGAATCCTTGCCACCGGTATATTTGTAATTAATTCGAGTAGACGTATACTTATAATATTGTTACGTGTGTGTTTGTGTGTTGTCCTACCCTGTCCTTAGTGGCTAGACTGTAGAGCTGCGCTTGTATGTACAGGTATAGCACCCAGCTGCTGCAGCACGCCACCTCCGACATATTCGGAAGGATATGATCGTAGCGACGCTGGATCCATCGTAGGGTCGGTGTCGGGCCATGTATCTTCGACGAGGGGTCCCAAACATCATGGTGGACACCACCATCATCATGTGAACCTCAGAAATTATAGGGACGATTCTGTTAGGTAAGCAGGACACTCTAAATAATTCTAACCTGATTTGACCTAATTCATTAAAACAAGAGCAGTTAAAAAAATTATATAATAATAGAGATTTTGCATAAGTATTATTGATTTTAAAAGAAATATGAACATTATGTTTTCAGTTAAAGTAAAGCATGATGAAATTTATTTCTTTTTATTTTGCTGCAGAAAGAAATGTTTTTGTTTAAAGATATTTACGGATATCATATTTATTGCTCAGTCCTATTATACAGGGTGTTTGGTAAACGATTTGACAAAAGTTTTTGGGTAATAAGGGAAGTTATTTAGAACCGATTTAAAGTAATTTGTCTCGATGCAAAACCTCACGGTTCCCGAAATATGATTTTATTTGTGATTTTCCACGAACTACGCAAAGTTTCACATTTAGGCTTCAACTATATTTATTCTGTAACGTGAATGTATGCTTTTTCTAAATAGGCCATAAAAATTAAAGTCCAGGCATAATAAAGATAAAAAAGAAGTAATAAGTTATAAGGATATGAAAGAATGGAGGAGTTTAAATTATTAGAAGTAAAATTTGATTCCAACTGAAAATCGTACAAATTTTCAAACTCGGCCAAAAACTTGTATATTTTGTGCCTAATCTACGAATAATGGTGTCACATGTTACAAAATGTTAATTAAACTTAATAAATTCGGCATCATTAAGGAAAAAAACAATAAAAATTACCAAATAATATTTAAACATTTATTAAAGATTTTGCTCAATTCGAGAATCACCGTTGCGTACAGAAATGTTACACTTTACTCAAATTTCCAAAGTAGTTACAAAAAGAAGTTTTACTTCTCTCATTGTTTGAAATGCAGCATTTACTTTTCTTCGTAAGTGTTCTTGAAATTTAATTACTTAATTGTAAACTAATGTTTTGACACGTTCCTAAACGTAGAAATCTAAAAAAGTTAAGTTTTCAGTTAGTTTAAGCTGATATGATATGATTCTCAATTTATACGCTAAAAATTGCATAAAACATTTTGCAGTATAACTGACATCAAACTGGAATCCAGAGCCGAAACCAAGTCATCTCTTAGCGTAGAATCTTCCGGGGGCAGTTCGACGGCAGGTGGTCATTCGTCATCTGGAGGTCACTCATCTCGAACTGGTTTAACTTGGACGCCACCCACTTCGGTTGAGGGATCTACACCCACCTGCACCGAAGGTACACGTTCATTTACCGAATCGTCAAGTAGCGGGGATATGGGTGAGTACCGGTAGCTTTTAGGCCATTGCTTTGAACGGGGCTTGTTTTTAATGTTTTTGTCAAATGAGCGGTAATCGAAATATGGTTGAAGTTATCTTCTTTAATATAAATATTGAAGTATTTTGATAGTTGATACCACGATAATAGATATGAACGATTTCATGGTGCCGCGATGTTTAATTTTGATAGTAAAAGTTCAAAATGGCTGTAAGTCTGATCAATTCCTCGGCTTTGCTTCAACGTTTGTATGCAAATTAGCTCGCAATTAAAGTGAACAACCTGAAAAAAGTCTATAAAACTGATTTTTCTGATATTACAATGGTCTAGAATGATAATTTTTGATACCCAAAATTCTTTCTATTTGAAATCGTCCTGTTGTATTTAATTCCTATGAACAAAATTGTATAAAAATATCAACCACATTCGATACTGTAATCATTTTACTGTTTGTCGTATTTATGCTTTTGTTATTGGCAATCTGCAGCATTTTAGGACACGTATTCGTAAGGCTTTTTGGTATTTAATGTCTACTGCGTAGTTGAGTTCTAGTCCATTTGGCATAATTTAAAATTATAAAAATTACTTATAGGTTGTCCGACCACACCATTAAGACCTGGATCAACTTCTTCTTCTGGGAAACATCACAAAAAAGCAGTGGATCACGCAATTAATAGTCTCACCTCCGAAATGGTAAGTCCGAAGCATTAAGTCAGGTGTGTGATAATTCAAAAAAATGTTTAAACCATTTACATGATCAAAACTAAATGTGTTTCAGGATGTCTAAACGTGATTTTTCGGTAAAAAATGTTTTTTATTTTTATTTTACTTTGAGTCGTATGTGGTTTAATCAACATAAAAAGCGCACCATCACCTATTTTGTAATTTTTTTCACCAATCATTTGTTATTACACTTTGATTGGTTTCGATTATAAATTTTTCGTTAAAATGACTAATTCAGTTTTGGTAAAGCAATTAATTTATCAATTACATGACAAAGTTTTGACTATCAATTTTTTCCTTATTTAAATGAACAGAAGGATATATTCACCTTCGCAAATGCTTTTTTACTATATCGCATGTTTAGTTGAACGTGCGGATATTCCGATATTTTTATAGCTTTTGAAGGTCGCTGTAGACAGTATAAGATCCATGGTGTTGTTCTTTTAATTGCATGCTTTTTTGTCTTAGCCGTCTTTGCATCTTTTGTGTAGAAATTTATTTTTAACATTTTTTACCAATCTTCTAAAGTAAAATTTTTGCATCGATCTTACGTTGGTTGTGCTTTATACAGAAAATGAGAGAAAATGTCAAATCCCTTATTTTCGTGGCATTTTATTTATCGTTTGGAAATACCTCAATATTAATCTGTAATAATTTCCATTTGATCTAAATATTAACTAGAGCTATAATTCAAATGTAAATTTAAAATGGTACCGTCGTTCACCAGTACCATTTTAAAGGTTGAGTGTAAGTTCCTATCCGGAAAAGTCCAATGCAAGTGTATAAAAAATATCACATTTTAATTTGGTACCCGTATTTAGTTGAACCTTTGTTAGTTAATTACTCATATTATCCATTATGAAACTGAGATAAATCAGATTATTAGAAATAATACTGCCTAGGTTAGAATTTAGTTATTTATGATATAGTTCTATAATATTTTACATCCAGGTTTAGTTCTAAGTTACAACTATATATACAGTACCTTTCTCGTTGCTATGCACATGGAGTTTTGTGGGTGAAAGCAAAAGGCAATTAGGCGATTGATCGGCTAGCATCGTTTGACTCGTAAGCAATACATTTTAATTCGACTGGGACTGTAGTTCTACGTGATGTTGGAGGACGCAAATTACGTGCATATATGCATATTTGGATGCGTTCCTCGAGGATAAATTTCATGATGAATTTTAATGTAGTTGTACGTCTCGAAATACTAAGTAAAAATTGTATTTTTAAAACACATCAATTGCGAAAACAAGCTGGCATGATCCGTCCTCAGTTTAAGGCGTCCTTTTTTTACCTAATAAACATTTTCAGGACACCCGGCCTGTCGTTCTGGCGCTCAGGTACTGTGGGATTCGCCAGAACAATTACCAACTAAAAAACCTCGTATTTTCCGTCCAACCTGCTCTGACTTGGAACCGTCCCTGAGAAATAAATCTTCGGAGTCGATGCGGTGTGAGTTTAGTGTGGTCTGTCCGTATTTCCATTCCTAATGTAAGAAACGTTCTTTCTTTTCTTTGTTTTTGACCATCTCAGAATGGCATCACTGCAGTGATCCTATTTTGTTTTATTTTCGAGCATTTTGTTGATCTAGGATTCTGATGTTAGGACGTTCACACATTAATTGCTAAATGAATCATTAGGACGAACAGCGATTAAACCTAAAAGCTTTGACACGCAACTAATGTCAAAGTTCTATATATGCAACTACTTCTACAGAACGTAAAATACACATTCAGCGTTTTTGGTCATCAATTCCTTTGATCGAGGGATATTTCTCACTCGATAAGTTTTTGTCTTTTTGTTTAGAACTTGGGGCACTGAAAGATCCAGTGTTTCCTGGTGTCGGTGACTTCCCAAACACTGCATTTCGGACTCGATTTTCCTATTCGGTGCGTGAAGTATTTGAAGTTTGCTAAATCTAAGACGTGATCGCTGAGCGATTAAGTGAGATGAAAATTTAGACACACTTATTGCCACGACATCCAAATGTTGAGGGCAAGAATTAAACACTTTGTCCATCGACCCTTGTCCTTCAGCTTCGACCATCTTTTTTGCGATTTTCGTATGTTCCTTTTCCTAGCTTCTTTCCTCCAGGTTCAAGTCGATAGGGGGGAGCACTCGTCAGCGCTTGGAATGCCTGAGAGACACCGTGTGGTACGCGCATATGACTCGCAGCAATGCTTTTCTTTGTACGCTTAGAATCATATGCATGTACTTCTTCACCCCCTGTATTTCTCCCCAGATTGGTGCAGCACACAGGAGTCTGGACTAGATTACCTCGTAGAACAGTCGTCTCTTCTGCATGCTCGGTTCCTTGATGGTCCAGATCAATCTTTGTAGTTTTTCCATTTTATTCTGACATATGTCGATAACTTATTGCGAGAAGTACCTGTTTTCGCCGAACTGTATCACCACATACCTGTGGGGTTCCTTCGGGAAGAGCTTGAGGCTGCCTGCCCAAAACGAGACGTCTTTTTGTCTCATTTTCCGCAAAGTATGACGTCCTATGGAAGCCCCTTATTGGGGTCAATAAGTTGAAATATTTTCTAAAGTAAACTATAATTCAAAATTTTATAAGAATGAAGAAATCCAGATAAAGAAACAACTGCTTAGAATAACTAAACAAATATACCATTGACTTATGCAAAAAAATTGACGTAAAACGTATACATGGCTCTCCATTTTTCCCATTGTTTCTCCAATTTTTTTTACCCAAATCATGGTAAATGTGCGTTTAATCAAACTCAAACATCAATGCAAAATGTCATTACAATATGTTAAGAAACACTCAAGTTATTCACAAAAATAATTTTTTACTAACTTCAACACCCTGTGTAACGAGTATAAAGCGCTAAAGAAAAAAGTGCAATAAAAAAAATCTAATTATTTTCGTACAAGGAATTTCCGGTCAACGAATTGACCTACCATATTAAAACGAGACACCATGTATATATTATACAGGATGTCCCAAAAATAAATTCCATAATTTGAATCAATAGTAGAGCTTGTAAAAAGCAACATTTTTTGCGTAAGAGGTATAACTTTCCAGTTCAATTTATTAAAAAATTTATTACAATTCCATTAGCTGCCTATAACATCTAAAATTGTTTATCCTATTTCGGATCCTTCGCTTAGGTACCTACCAAATTTTTTGCCTGCTTTCTGAAGTTCATGTGTTACAACTTGAACGAAATAAAACGCCGAATCTGTACTTCACGTCTTTATTTTACTTCGGCTGCAAATAGAATAATTTGCCAAAAGTGCCAGATCGTAGGGATTACACGTCATCATCACAACTTGACTGAATCACCCAATGGATAATACGCGACAAATAAACAACCACCACCAATAATTAATTAGTAACACATGTCTTTTTTGCGAATAGTCAATAAACGTGTACAGCTAAGTAGTAGGAGTTATTGGGGTTTTGCATTATTTACTGTTAAAATAATTAAAATTTTTGACTTACCGACAAAAGAGACTACACTAAGTGTTTAGAATGTCTTCCATTGTTGGAAATTATGAGTATGTTTAGGGATATTGGGATTAACAAAACAAGAATGCACTAACCGACCGTCTTTACTTATAAACGGTAGAATCACTACTGCAGTACGAGCATCGTTAAAGATTACAAGAAATATTTCCCTTTTTATATACACCTGAATCAGCTTGGTGCGTACACAATATGAGTCAACCATGCCGAAATTATTATTGATCTATTACTATTTAGATTCTAATTTTGTTCATTGATTGGTAATTTAACAAATCCAACAATTATTCTCAAAGCATAATTACAGTCGGCGTTGAAGATTTTCTTCAACTCTCAGTAACGTTTTCCTATCATTTCAAATCGTTCTAGCGACATTTTCAACGCGTCCTCATAGTTCCTCAATTGTATCAACTGGGGTAAAATACACTCTCTGTTTCATATGGCCCCATAAATAAAAATCGCAAGGATATAAATCTTGGGATCGAGCGGACCACGCAACAGATCTATTTCGACCAATCCCCCTACTAGGAAAGTGCTCATTTAACCATTCTCGTACAATTCGGGCGTTACGTTTAAGAGCACCATCATGAAAATACCACATGTTTTCACGAATTTCCAGCGACACATCTTCTAATAAATGATGTAGCTCGTTATTTAAAAACTGTAAATAACTTCGACCATCTAATCGATCTGGTAAAAAATAAGGGCCGATGAGCCGACCGTTTACTATTCCAGCCCACACATTTATTGGAAATCTCTCTTGAAAATTGCGAGGCCTTATACCATAAGGATTTTCATCTGTACAAATGCGAGTGTCGAGCATATTAAATACTTTTTACCTGGTGAATCTCGCTTCCTCGGTGGCTAATACATAGCTAAGGAAGTTTGGAACCCGTCTTAGTTTTTTTGAAACCCAGTTGCAGAAACGCTGTCGATGATGATAATCCTGCCGTTGTAAACACTGAACTTTTTGACACATCACGAGTTCTACTCCCAGGATTATTTCCAACACTTTCCAAAACTTCATTTTCAACATTTGCAAAACGATTAAGGCCGTTGTCTGCGGCGATCTTGATATGCACCTGCACAAGTTCTACTATTTTGAAGTCCTCCAATAACACGAACGAACGTGCCCTTATGGGGTGTAGGACGATCCGGGAAACGGTGTGTATAAATCCTACGAGTCCGATTAGAATTTCCACGAGTTTCCCCATAAGCTAACACAATATCAGTGAATTCATTATTTGCAAAACGTGGCGTTTTACACGAAAATTTCTCATTACTATCAATCGTACACAATACAAGACTTGCGGTGCATCGACCTTGAATCCCGGTAAGCAAAAAAACTGCGATAAAAAAACATCAACAAAATATCCAGTGCGTATTTGGATTTTTTTTAAATCCATAAGCGGCGCCACAGAGTGGTTTTAATAGGTAAAAGTACCGGAAGTAAATGTGAATTAAAAAAAAAAAAACTTATTTGACAAAAATTGTTGCTATTGATGAGTTCTATTACTTGTTGAAATTATGGCGCCTATTTCTGGGACACCCTGTATTGTATAGGTATCTATTGGGCTCGCTTTCCACTATTATGTCTACATTTCGCTTCCCTGCTTTCAGGTAAGCCATACAATGGAACTTTTTCGAGCAATCCGCGTTGGTTGTATAAATGTATATTTCCTGTTTATTGACAGCAGGAATTAGCTATGAGCTATTCACAAATTATCTATAAATTGGTTCAGTCTCAGGCTTCTGGACAAATTCAGAGTTCCCCTTCGCTTCATTCGGTTTCTTCCAGTTTCACTTCGGAGGCCGGAGCAGTTAACTGACGACTGCCCCCCTGGCATTTATCAATCGCCTAATTGCCTTTTGTTTGCACTCACTGAAATTCAATATGCGTAGCAGCGAAAAAGGTACTATATACATATACAGTGTGACCCATTTGTTTTGGGGATAGTCTGTCAAAAGTTTATTAATTGTGCGATTTAGCCTGGATTTTTTTTTCATTGTAGAGCCTGGTAAACTACAAATATTCAGCAAAAATGGCCTGGTTGACATGAAATTCAAGGCCTACTATGATAGTTTCTAGGAGGAAAATTTTAATAAATCATATTAGGGACTTTTTCAGAAAAAATCTGTGCACGCCACTGGATTGACCACCTCTCAAAACGGGCCTGTATAAAATTTCATCGAGAAATTTTAAGTAATAACGATTTTGTAGAAGAATTAAAAATGAACACTCGGTATTTGTTTATTTTGAAAAATTCATAGTAGGCTATGGGAGACAAGTGAAGTGTTTAACTGTCAAACAAACGCAACAAGCGTCAACATCGATAGTGGAACTCATTTGTGCTTGATGCAAATTAAATTATTAATCGTGATAATTGTGGAAAATTCGAGTGTAAGAGGAAAAACAGAAATTGTTCGTGTTGTTGGCGACAACGTGCGCTCGGCAACAGAAGCTGCGGCAGAATGCAGAATTCAACATCAGACATCCAGATAGAGCAGTAAGTCGAAGTACTGTGCAACGCATAAATAATATTTTCGATGAAACTGGATCGATTTCCAAAAATTTGCTTAAAACGAGGCAAAATTGTGATGTAATTAATTTTTTTTGTTTTATTTGTTCTGTATAAGCCCAAGAACATAACTAAGTTGTTATAAACTATAAATTTTAGAAAATAAGTAAGTACCTAGTGTGCATTTTTAATTCTTCTACTTGAGGAAAGTTGCTTGTAATTTGTCAGTGAAATTTCTTTAGGTATTAACCCAATATCTCGACGCGACGGCTCAAAATCTAAAAAAAGTGTTTTTTTTTTACTGCACGTTGTGCTTTAGTGTTAAGTAATTATTTGAGATTTACTAATAAAAATACCACTTACTTAGCAGCTTGGCTTATCTTTCGTAATCAAATATTAGAAGCTTCATTAATAGTTCTTCATAACTAAAATAGAAACTTGTAATGTCTGCTGGTGCTAAAAAAAAATTAAACCTATTTTCCTTTTGCACGTATAATTTTAAAATAATAAATTTCTTCATGATTTATCTGTAGACTGTTGTACCGGCTACTTTCCCTTATTTTCTTAAGCCTCTGCTGTACAATAGTGCGATACCCTCAATCTAGGTAAGTTGTTACATTAAAAATATTCGTCGTCTTAATTATTCGCCTCCTACGTTGGGGCAAAAATGACCAAAATTATTTTGAAGTTCTGATTATAGAACTTACTGCAACAGGTATCCATTAATTATTGGTACAAGACGGTCCACGTAAGATGGCCCACTACCTTATCTAAAAAACTGCGAGGTTCAAAAAAAAGTTTAATATAAAAATTATTAAGTTTTTCATGAATTGTCATTTTTAAATATTTTAATAAGTTACAACTTTGTCCAAAAACTACACCTTTTAAAATAGAATATCCTATATTTTCTAACGGATATTAATTAACTTTGCTTGTAGCTATAAGTATTTTTTGTTACTACAAAATTTGATTTTTTTTAGCAGTTTTTAGTTATCAATTTAAAATAAAGGTCGAAGGAAAAATAAGCCTTTAAAAATTCTGAATAAAATCACATAGTATTAATTGAACCGTTTGAAAACTTGTCAATTTAGAAGCAAACGTTCGCATCCTACTAGAGTATATTTTAAAAAAATAATAGGTATCCTATTGAAAAAAATCGTATTTGAGACATTTGAAATGTGAAAATTTGGATTTTTTTTCACCTCCTGTAGCAAATTTCTTGAAAATGAAGATATATTCTAGTAGGACAGCCCTTTATTTTTAACTAGACAAGTTTTCAAACGATTCATTTAATATTACGAAAGTTTATTGATCATTTTAAAAAGCTCATTTTTCCTTCGATCTTTGAATCGAATTATCTCAAATATTGCAAAAAAATAATGTTTTCTAATAACAAAATATAGGGTGTTCCATTTAAAAAATTGTAGTTTTGTCGCCCCACGGTTCCCTGGACCCCCTGTAACTTCGAAAATTTTAGGAAATAAAAATTAATTGAAAAACTGAATAACTCCTATAGTAAATATTTTCCTAAACCTTACAGTTTTTATGTTAAGGTAGTAGACCACCTCACGTGGATCAGCCTGTACAGCTTATTACAACGGAGGCTTAGAATTATGCGCTTATTATTTGTATCCTTAGGCCGAGTTGTTTATTATTTATTATCAGCTTAAGCAAAATCATCGTTTAAACCCGGTTGGGCCAAACCCGACCCTTGTATACATCTTATAAATACACATAAGAAATTTATTTATGCCAGAGTGTTGGTATTGTAACAGCAATGCATGTTTTGTGGATGCGAAAATTTACGAGAGTCAGGTTTTGGACAGGTACATTGACACAGCCACTCAAGTGTCATGTAAACCTATTGAAATTTCTTTATTTGGATTCAATCAGGAACAGTTGAAGCAACGCGTTGACGTGGATTACGACTGACGATAACAGGATCGGTATAAATTCCGGAAATGTGGTGTAATAGCAAACTGATTGCTTATCGTACATCATCTGAGTGTTCATCATTTCATATTAGAATAAGAAAGAATGTTACGTTATTGTTATGGGTTGGTAATTAATACCATTTTTATGTAATTTCACGTTTGTTTATTGTGCATTTTAAAACCAATTACACTCCCAAACTATAAAATCGTAGATTTGACTTAAGTTTTTACAAACTATTTAATCTATCAATATTTTAGTGTTTGTTTAGAATGATATTTATACATACTTATTGCTTTAGTCAAGTACGTTTAAATATGAGAAAACGATCAAACAAAAACTAATTGTTGTATTTTTATGAGGTGTGCAGATTCGGTGCATACTACAAGAAATGATAGTTCGTCTTCCATCATTTGTACTCGTATTTAACTAACATGAACGTGCAGCTATCACCAGTTTAAGACTAAACCTAGGAATTATGCAAGTGCGAGACGAGCCACACGTGGCATAATATGCATCCGACAAAGACCAACTGTGAAGTGAGCGGAGTCAGTCCGACCGGTGCCTTCACTTCGATGTCCTGCCTTCACGGTGATCGAAATTTTTACAAATATTAGAGCAAATTCAGCAACGTAAATAAATGAAAAAAAAAATCGAAACCACAATAACTCTGCGCGTTCAAATCGAATTTCCTTACATGATTTACCTATACCAGTCAATTTATTTATTTCCGCTATCGTTTTAAACGATAAAGCAATTGTCCGGTTCCGTTCATCAATTGACCTAGAGTCTGCAGCTAGTGCTGCCAGCTCAGTCTTGGACCCGTCAAAAGATCATAAACAATAATCAGCACATTCACCAGATCATATTCATCAAGAAGGTACCTAATATGATATAATGAAGAGAAATTCAATAATTTATAAAGAACTAAAAATTCTAAAATGATTTAATATATCCCTTCAACTTATATCAGTATAAATTCTGACTAAAACCACATCTGGACTGACTCCGGTCACTTCGACATTGGTCTTTGCCGGAAACATATTGAATCTTATGCGACCCTTCTCTCTCTTGTACAATTTTTATGTTCGCGATGAACTGGTGATAGCTGTAGAACGTGAGAACCAAAAGTCCATCGCACCTTGGCTTCTTTTAACTTTTCACTCGTTGAATAAAAATTTGAACACATATAAGACTGCAGTTTCTTGTCTGTGAGATGTTAATGACAACTCTAACTGTGTAATTAACAGCTGCAACAGCTGTTAAGCTAACCTTTACTGTACGAGGATGTTGCAATCAATGCGAAAATGTGTAACTAAGCCGCGGGTGCGGACAGTAATTTAATCGCGAAAAGTAACATTCTTGGTTTCAGTATTTTTTCTATGGCTTGCCCAGTTCAGTAACAGCAACTCAATTACAATTGTCCGTGCTATTTGATCATAAACTTTTTGAAGACTTAATAATTACGCCAATTTAACTAGAGATGACATTTACTTTTGTGCAAATAACAAGATTTTTGGTGTTCACTGTATAGTTTTTTAACTTTTTGTGTGCTTGTTAAACCATTTAGTTAATTCCGAAGAAGTTATAATAAGTTTTTCCTGGTATAAAAAAAATTTGTTTTGGAAGTTATTCTCTAAAACAGTATTTGCCAGTCCAAAAGTAAATTAAAGTGAACATTAATAAAATAAAAACGAACGATTCTACAGTTCCCGACACTTTTGAAGATATCTGAGAATTACTCATTGCACAAATATGAAAATAAGATGTAATAAGGACATTCCATGAAAAATCAAAATATGTTGTTTATCTGGTTTAGTTTTGTTTGTTTAAAACGAAAAATTTCTAGATGCTTTGATATGAAGGCAATCTCAAATTAAAAAACGTTAAAATTTATATGTATATGGATTGACTTGAAAATCCTTAATTTGGACACATTGTATATGCGTAGGGTCACAAACACGTAATTTTCTGCTTGGTTTAATCCTCAAGTGCCAACACAGTGAATCACTCGCAGCCACACTAACACGCCATCTGAGAGACGAAGCGAGAAGAAAAACTTTATTTTGTTGCTAAGATATGTTTTTCTCACGTGAAACAATTTATTCACATTATAACGATAAGAAAAAGCCTTTCCAACGGTTACTTATACGCCAATATTTTGACAGTGTTAAATGAAATCTATTTCTCGTTTTTTGACATATCTGTCGTAGTTCCTAATATATAGAGGAAAAAATAAGAGGACCAAAGAAAATATTTATTTTCAAGTAAACGATACAATAAAATATGTAGCATCAAACACTGTAAAATTTCATTTTTCAAAAATTATGCTCTATGTCGCTTGTTAATATGTGTCATGCCTAAAAAAATTATAAAGGTTTATGAAGCAAATTGTGTAATACCCTTATAAATAATATTAATGCAAATTATATCGTCTTTAGCGTATTAAATATTTATTCCTAAAATACTTCTTTCCATTCGGGAAGCAATGTATAGTTTGAAAGATACCGTTCGATTTCGAGTCCTTTCAATTATTTTGTTTTAAATATTGTCGGCTAATTTCTCAATAAACGCACCTATACAGGGTGTAACATAAGTAGGGGTTTTCCTTTTGACACGACATAGACCTCAAAAAACTAAGCAATAGTTTTATGTATCATTTTTTCGAAATCTCAAAAAAAAAGAAATATGCGCAGATGAAATTTAATACATTTTTCTATAAAATCTAAATCCATTCCTGCATAAAAGAGTCATTCAATGTAAAGGAAATAGAATGTCCCACAAAAAATTATCAGCAATTGCAGAAACGCAAAAAACATTTCATGTTTACTGTTTTTATGCAATTTACCCACGCCGGTTAAAAATCAATCGTGAAGTTTAGCTCCAGGTGTTATTTTGATAAACAATCACTATTGATGCTATTAAATTAACAAAGGCCCATAATTACTCGAATCACGAAATGGGGGACATGTTGTTGATATACGTGGAGTGTGACCAGAATTACCTCGCAGCTTCGCTGTTGTATGCCGAGTGCTTTCCGAAAATGCATTATCCTGCAGCCCGTAAATTTGTTTATCTTATTGGAAGAGCTTGTGAAATCGGAAACCTAACATCAATGCGTGGTGGACATGCTGGAAGACCTAGGCCACCTAGAACGGCACCCATTGAGGAGCATGTTTCAGATATCAGAACTACCTGTAGTAGAAGTATCGCAGAGCAAGATCCTGCATATCACATGGCAGTGTGGAGATTTTTAAATGAAAACCAACTTTATCTTTATCACGTGCAACGAGTTCAAGCGCTAATGCCACAAGACTATCTCCCGAGAGTGTACTTTTGTGAGTGACTTACAGGAAACCGTTCATAATGAAAATTTCCTTAAATTTATTCTTGTAGCGGAATAAAATAATTTTCGAAATATGCACGATGGGCAATGGAAAGTCCTCACGCTATTCGCCGAACTAATTTTCAGCAGAGATTTTCTTTACATGTTTGGGCCAGTATGGTTAACAGCATGTTTATCGGACCTCTTTGTCTTCCAGATAGAATGACGGACTTAGATCTCCATTTTCCGGAACATAATTTGCCTGAACTTCTTGAAAAGGTGCCTTTAAATGTTAGACCTCATTTTCGGCGCGAAGTACGGGACTTTTTAAACGATCAATTTCCTAACAGGTGAACAGGTCGCAACGGACCAATAAGACGGCCCGCAAGATCACCAGACCTTAATCCGTGTAATTTTATTTGAGGGGTTACATAAAAAGCTTAGTGTTTACGAGTGAAATTAACACAGTGGAAGAATTGCGTGAACGGATAGAAAACGGCGCAAAAATAATTAGAGGAAAAGCATCTCTCCTAACAGCAGTTTGTGCAAATAAAACCAATGGAGAAAATTTCGAACACCCTTTGTAGCCAGTCCCGGCGTGAGTAGTAGTAGCTAAAGATGTAGTACTTATTAAAACTTTCATAGGCGCATATTTCGGTCGTTTTTGAGATTTCGAAAAAACGTTATATAAAAATTGCTTAGTTCTTTGAGGTCTATGTCGTATTAAAGGGAAAACCCCTACTTATGTTACACCCTGTATTTTTAGAATTGATATGGACATTACATTTTTTTTCATATGGAGCGATTTTTATTCGTTTTAGGCATTATGAAATATTTATTTAAGAATTCACTAATTTTTTACATAAACAAAGCGAATTTGCAGAACAAAGCCTGTTTTAACACCTTAACAAGCTTTAGATACCAACAAGACCGTCGCCACGAATAGTCTCATTTTATTACACCTTTGTCGGTCTCGTCGAGATCGTCTCGTTGCCTCTTCGGAAAATTCAAATTCGGTTTCGTTTCGATTTGTTGCGTTGGATGAGTCACTCACGAACAACTGATGAGTGACTCTTGATCGAGTGAGGGCTACATTTTAAATTGTTTAAGAAACTCACCCACGACTGAGAAATGGAAATTTTGTGAATCACTTACAATTACAAAAGTGATTTCTGAGCCGTAATTTACGACTCAGGGGTGAGTTTTCCCGAACCTTGACTGAAATTGCATAAAACTTGCGGACGTGCGCGTGCGTGGAGACACCACCCATTTCACCTTTTCGTTCCTTCTGCGAGATGATGTGTGTTTGTACTTAAGGGCTAAGCAAGTTTTGACGAGAACAAAACCAGCAATAAACAATTTTCTGCAAATTATGAGATTAAGCCACGAAGATTATCGTTAAAAAACGTTTAAAAGATGTTTCAAAAATTTCGCGTAATGCTATTTTTATTATAGAACGAAAGCATGAAGGAACCCGTACAAATTCCATTTAACATTTAACGTAATTGCCACGTATAAACTATATGAAGGTTAAAGGAAATGGTCATTTCATTCTCATTCAATTTTACGTAATTATAAAACGACATGGTCCGCAAGGTCCCTAGTGAGGTTGCATCTGCGTGACTCAAAGGGAAATTAATACTTTCATTGCATTAAAATGTTTTCCACCAGCATTTTCTCGCTCACATTAATTTTTCATTACATATTTTGTTTCTGTTATAGTTATTGATTATATTGTGTTTTATTATTGTTTTAGTATGAGAGCCGTACAATTCTCATTCTAAGAAGACATTAAAATCCAGTTTCCCTAATGTCCATCTTTCAGGTCGAGGAGCTTTCTATTTTTGTTTTATTCCCATATAATCGCGTAAAAGCTTGAATAAAATGGAATAGCAGCTTCAAAAATAAATATTGTATTCAACAAGCACCCTAAGTTCTTAACAGATTCATCGAAAAACATAAGATAGTATTTAGCAGATTTTTAGGAAAATGTAGTTCATTCCATTGTAATTATCAATTTTGTTAGGAACTGCGTCTTCTCAAGAAGTGTGAACATTCCATATCATAGCAACATGAGTTGCTGTAAAGCCTAAATAAATGTATAATACGTGTATATCCTGTTATTATGCCACTTGGACATGTTTAGGAAGCTATTCGTCACTGTAAACTACGTACAATTGCAAACCTTTTTTTGTACATAAATAAGCTTTTGAACAGTCGCATCCCTAACAGTTTCGAGTGGTGTACTGTTGATGTTATGTAATAAGATGTAATCTCGTATTCCAATATACTAGTGTGATTCCTTTGAATAAATTAGTTGTAGATCGTATATCAAATATCTGTTGTGAGAAATTAATTTATTGTTGTTAAAAACAGACCCTCGAAATTTGGCATTTTTAAAGACATTTGATATCCGTTATTTTAGTAGTGTAATAGATTGTCTACGCTCTTGATGTAAATGTGGCAATAATTCGATAGACTTAATTCTTGTTCGTGAGATTTTAATTTAAATTTATTTTTATATATTTACTTGGTGTTAACGGAGTTTTCTTCGAAACACTACGAAATATTAATAATACTTCAATGACATTATTTTATTTATAAGTCGCAAAACTATTTTTATTATTAAATTGTATACGTTTTAACCCAGTTAAAATGACTGAAGTTATTTCTTTAACGTACTATTTTAATCTTAGATTTCTAAACTTAAAATAGCACCCGAAGTACTAACAAAAAAACCTTTATTTAAATAATAACTGCTCTATGCATATGTGAATTTATCACAATAATGGATTTTTATTTTAAAACCTTATGTGACTAAATTGGGAGAATGTGATAAACGAGAAAATTGTTTGTTTGTTGTATTACCATGAGATAAAAGTTTACTTGTAAGTACGTAATACAGACTTTACTGTTAAATATAACACTGTGAATATGCTTAATTTCTGTAGTGTTACGATTGACAGAAAAAATTTGAGATTTTGATAACAAATATTGACATTTAACTGACACAGCAAACGACCATATACATCAAACGCCGGCAGTGCATTCCACAAACTATCAATATTTGTCAATTGACGTGAGACATCCAACAAAGTTCTATGGTTATGAAACTGGGAAAAAATTCTAAAAGACGTTATAAATACCAATGTTCGATGTACGAGCACTGAAAAAGTAAATTATTTGGTTTTGAATGGTAGGAGCAAATGATACATACGAGAGATTTTTTTGTCAAAGACGTTTTCGATAAATTAATTGTTATGTACATATATAATGGAGAAATATTACAAATTTTTAAGTCATTATTGTGCTTAATCGGCTTTCGAAATATAAATATTGCAGCGCAAACGATTTTTTAATTTTCCTCCCCCGATAAATTAAATATTTTTTGTCCCGCGGAAAGCTTCATTCAAGTTTAAAAACGTTTTCCATGCGACTGTAAATTTGCCGTGCTGATACCTAAATTATCAAATCGTTCTTAATAACTTTTCGTTAAAGTTTGATGTTGTACTTGCGTCGACATTTGCCCGCTTATTTTTACTGCAACAAGTACCCAACGTTACATGTCAGCGCAGGTTAAAATTAATAAATACAAAGACGACAAAAAAGCATGCCTAAGGACAATTTGAATGTTTTTATAAATAACTCTTCCAGCTACTAACCAATAAAATATTCTAGACCCGTCTCTGAATATTATGCACCCGTAACATACTGCTGGAAGCAAACTACGAGTGATTCGTATCAGTGAATCAGGGCTATCGAAGTGACGTGCCAGGGAATCATTACCGTTCAATCCATGTTACCTAGTCCAAAGAAAATAATTATATACCTACTTCTAGAAAACAAGCGATATGCAGTGCATATTTTAACGTAGGTAGTAGCACAATAAAATAGTTAAATTTCTTAAATTTCAAAGGAACCTGAGAATTTAAAAACTTGGCACCTTGCAACACCAAATTCCCCCAGAGATTTAGAAGGGTTTATGAAATTGTGCAACAAATATGGGGAAAAGACACCGCATTTGCATTTTCCAAAAAAATTATTTATTATTAGTATATTATACACCAAAGGTGAAGTACATCATTGTAACTCAAATGTTACATTTAAGTCACCGGGCGCATGGCGCCCAGAGATTTAAGCCGTGAGGGTCAAACATTTATTACCGTGGTATATACTCGATTTTTCCCATTACTAGGTGTGATTTTTCGTTTAAAAATTATATAAATTCTAATAAATTAAGTGCGTAACACAAGAAATCGGCACGTCTTGAATCTTAACATCAACGATGACGTTTTATTCGAAATTGATTTCGGTAACAATTTTTATTAGGTCGCTAGGTATATAACGAGCGATGTGAGTCTCATTATTAACCTGTTCTGGAAACAAAAGCGGGAAAACGCGGTAATCCAACATATCCAACAATGATATTTTTAAACGCTAGTAGCGGGAAAAATCATACTATTTTAATTATTGCAAAGTTCGTACTATTGTTAGTTAAGTAGGTGATCTTCATTCTATTATTGATGTTCTATTGTCCAATGCAGTTTAAGTTATAGTTCGATATAAATTATTGCCAAAATGCGCACTGGAAAATTGTACCTTTTCATTATATCTTAAAGATATACTTGAAAATAGGTGCATTTTTACTGTTAAAAGTAAGGAACATACTTATTAATTAATTAATAAATATTTGTTCGATATAGAAAATATGACTTTTGGAGGAAATTGAGAAATAGTAATCGTCACAGGTCACTCTAACCAAGTGCCGAGGCGATAATACGAGTCCTAACAATTATATGTTGGAACAATCAGTTATTCTTCGGGAAAAATTTTTTTGGTGGAAACTAAACATATTTATTGTGTTACGTGGACTCAAACAGGTAGCAACCCACTCAAACTAACAATTGTGAATGATTTTTATTTAAAAATGATAACTATTTTGATCGATATGTGTAATCATATCGCTCTTTGTCGGAAAACGCTGACAACTAAATATTGGAACAACTGGAAATTTAAGCACAAATATAAATATTAATACTGTGTGACACCTCCTTTTGCCCGAATACCTTCCTGAGTTCTATCTGGCATTGAGTCAATAAGTCTCTTGCATAACTCAGACTCTACCACTACTTCAAACTATCCCATATTTTTTGCAATTTTGAACGCAATTGAGTTGTTGTTCACTTTATGCCAAAGAATTTCAATTCGGTTGAGATCCGGGCTGTTGGAAGGACGTGATAATACATTCACATTATCTTCGCCAAACCATTTTTTGTTGCCTTTGCGGTGCGACAGGAGGCACCGTTTTGCTGAAAAATGAAGTCTCCGGTCCGGCACAATTTTGCTGCGCTTGGTTGCAGGACACTTCCAAGAATATTTTGGTACTTGATTGCGTTTGCTGTGCCCTCAATAAGGCACTCCTTTGGCGGACATACAACCCCACCCCATGGTGCCTTGCGGAAATTTTACAGTTCTTTTAATACAGTGCTTATCAAAAACCTCAGTTTTATATCGAACGATACGCTTTTGGTAATCTCTTACAGAAACGTCAAGTTTGCTTTCGTCGCTTTATATTACTTTGCTCTAATCGTTGTTTGTCCATAACAGTTTTGATTTCGCCCAAGTGAAACGGTTTTTAATTTGAGCCGCCGTCAATAACGATTTTTCTTTGGCTTTTAAATAAATGTGTTCAAAATAGTTGCGAAAGTTGTTGTAAAATTTACCTTGCAAAAACTTAAAACACCTTTTTGGATATACAGTCGTGGAAAAAGGTATTCATACATCATAAAAAATTAGTTTATAATGCGATTTATGCAAAAACCTCTTAAATATATGTATTTCTATTAATTTATGTCTGTACATGGTCTAATCTTTTTAATACTAACTTAACAGGTATTTATGGTATCACTTTACGAAAGAAACATTGCACATTTCGAAAAATGTGTCGAAAAAAACCATATCAATACTTTTTTCCCTATTTTAATTGAATATTTTTCGAAATATGAGATGTTTCTTTTATTAAGTGACGACATAAATTAATAGAAATGCATGTATTTAAGAGGTTTTTGTATAAACTGTATTATAAAGTAATTTCCTATAATGTATGAACACTTTTTTCCGAGACTGTATACGTTTGTTCCAATATTTAGTTCTCAGAGTTCTATGACAAGTGAGTGTTTAAAACAATATTAAATATATAATAATATAATAAAATATTTATAATTTCGAAGTTAAAATAATCTAATCAACTGATGAAGCGTACCTACTTACTCGAATCCATTTTGATAAAATGAAATTATTAAACATTTAGAAAAGAGGAATTTTCTTTGACGAGCTACTGCATGTTCCAACGTGTGGTTATTAGGTCTCGTATTAGTTTGGTCACAGCTTTGATAAAGCAAAACTTCTGGTGATAGTAGTTCAATTCAGCTTTAAATAAACTCGGAAAACAAAGTTTATAGATTTAAGTTGATACAAAATCCAATATTAAGTTGCAACTCACCCAAAAAGTGCACATAATAAATTTTTCAAGGCGAATTTTCAAAGTTTTAACATTATTCGTGAAGGTTACTGTGCAACTTTCGCTTAAATTGAGCCATAGCAAGTGGTTGGCTTCTTGAACTTAACTTTTACTACTTAATTGAAACATAATATTGGATGCAATTTATTATTATTATTTTTTTAAGATCTAACATGAGAAGAGATTATTTTATACTGTAATATTACTGATTATTAAAGTTAATTGAAGTAAAAATTAAATGTAATTTTTTGGTCTTTATTTAAATATAGATATTTTTATTTATTTGGCCTTTTGTTTGTTACTTATTTCGATGTAGACTATCTATAATTTCCTGGTTACACGCAGATTACAGGAAAGGATGCAAAGGTGACTTTATATTGATTGTTAGCCCTTGGGTAAATAAGTGTCAATTACGTTAATTTGTTGCTTTTGTTTGCATTTCTACAATACACTAAAACCCGTTTGAGACATCCCACTCTTGATCGATTCTTTAAATACGGAAATTTTTCAGTACTGCCTTGGAAATTAACGTGACAACATATGTATGTATAATCAGTCACAGAAGTCTACGAACACCTAACAAACTCGTATTATTTCATAGTTAGAATGACGATCCAAAAAATATTTTTAATTATATTGAAACCCTCTCATCAATGATCATTATTGGTAACTAATAAATTGGAATTTCAATTAATAGGTTAGAAGAAAAAAAATTATATAAAAATTTCCTTTTACCATGATGAAGTACCTATAGATGGAGCAACTTCATTTAGGAATGCTTTGAAAGTTGTACAAAATATATCAATGTAACCAGAATCACAACCTTTGCATAGAATTGGACGACTCATCAAATATTTTTTTAGGGAATTAGTACGGAAATCCTCGAGATATTAATCAACGAAGTTTAAATGATATAAAAAAGCAGGTACTACTTATCTTAGTATTTGTCAAAGTTGACAACTGCCACTATCTTATTTTTACAGGAAGAAAAACGTCTACATTCTATGCCAAGCCGAGATTTTTATTAAGCAGAAATACGGAATTAATTGTTATAAAACTGAACAAAACAGTCTTTAAAATTTTCTTATCTTCAAGCTTGTTTACTTATTGCTGATGGAAACTTCGTTGGAATAAACACGCAAATCACAGATATCCAACATAGGTAGGTGCGCCACTTGAAATGCAATCAACTTAAGACAGACATCTTTATTCGAAAACCTATTTAATTGGTCGATGATTGGACTCCACTAATAAAGATTCTAATTTGAATGTTACATTATCACTAATATTCAATTGGTGAGTCCAGTAGGCAGCAAGAAACATGGCTTCACTTTTACTCGTTGAATGGGCAATATTTTCGAGAACACATTGTTTGACCTGCAATATCATTCATAGGAAGTTGTAAAATGCCATCATTAAAAAAACCTTGCAGTGAGTAGTGAATCAGACATATAGGGTGATGACTTAGTATTTACTATTTACCACAAAATGTTGACAACACATAACATATGAATTTATTAATGAGTTGCTTCTACTATTTCAACACCGCTTTCAGGTTGTTTTATTGATTACTTTTTGTTATCATTGTATTGAACGAATTAGATAAATAAATATAGATTTAAAGATAACATTTTTCGTAAATCTATTTTAGCCAATTTGTGGGGGATTTCTTTAGTTTATTGATTTAAAATCTTCGTCTCGGAAGGTGTAAACAGTATATACAGATGTTTTTGTAATTTTGTCATTCTTGTTCGTAAATTATGAACTTACCTTAAATTCCTTTTCATAAGCTTCACAAATAAACTGGAATAACTCAAGGATTTTAGCAGATTTTAGTGAGAAAAATACAGGTTCTGATACATTTGGCAATTTTGAGAAAGCTTCTACTTGGCTGTTTAGAAGTTGGAATGCTATGTAATTCTTTTTCAAACCAGAAACCACAATATCTAATTGGTTAGTGTATTCCTCTAATTCTGATGTATAAAGCCTTGGTTCATTGGCCTTTAATGATGAAATTTGTTTGAGTATTGAACATCCTTTTATATGAAGTGAGTTCCAGCTTTGTATATTATTATAAATATCGGCAATGATATCCCGGCATACTCTTGGCGGTCCAGTTAGGTTTCTTTGAGGTGATTCAGCAGCAGGGCTCTTATGCACTAAACCATTAGAATTTTTTTTACTAGGTGCATATACAGTACTTTCATTTCAGAAGTAGCCACCTCCATTATTTGTTATAATAATGAAAATTAGGTTACAACAACAAATAGATTAATAGAAACTCTTAAGGTTGGTGTGAAGTGGATTGAAACCTTCAGCTAACTAATTTTAAAATATTTCGTGATATACCCCAGTCTTAGTTTCTTATAAATCAATTTAATGGCCCTAACAATAATGATTATGTATAAGATGGGACTTATGTTAGAAGATCCATCAACTTTTGCAACTACATCTAATTGCAATTGAGTTATGTTAGTGTCTCACTCATATACTTGGTGACCTTAAAAAATATACTCCATATCACCTACACCTTAGAATTCTAAAGTGAAGAAATGTAGTTTTTCTTGAGACAAATCATGTTTCGTAAGATTGAATGCCTGTAGTGCAATGAAATTAAACATCTTACATTAGAGCCAGCAATAGCCACATTTAGAAGAACTATTGAAATACTATAATTGGTGCAGAAGCCAGACATTGTGAGTGTGAGTTATGGTGTACTCGGCATGTATTTGGGAGTTATTATAAATATTATTTTATTAAATATATTAGAATAGTGTGGTTAAATAGTGAATGACACATACTATTCTTTCTCATTGTAAGCAACATACAGACAAAATATTCTAATTGTAAAGAATCATGTAGTAACTTTTGCAGCTGAAGGTACTGCATATCTTTTCGAAAAATGGTCAAAGTTTCAACTTTATACTCTTTCTCGTTTGAAGGCTCTCCTATCAGAAACACTCCAAAACAAAATGGACAAGAGTGATGTCTTTGTTAAGTACCGTTTGGTCCGTTCAGCATCTCTTTTCAATCTATCTTTTACTGACTGAAATTACATGGTCCTAGTTCCAGTAATGGTACAGCGAAATAATACAGGTGACATCTCTTGAAATTACAACGTTAAATTGGATATTTAAGACAGTACTCACAGATTATCGGGGACAAGCTACAGTTAGCTTTTAAAGGTGTGTTTGAAGGAGTTTTCTTACTCATGTTTAAAAATAACGCTTAACTTAAAAAAAAAAACATTTAACATAACCTCAACCTAGCGACAGTAATGATATGACAATGCGCTAATTCTGATTTCGTTAAGGAGAATAGTAAAAGACTTTTTCAATTTAATTTACTCTGTAAGTTTGAACATTGAATTCGTTAAGAATTAAATTGTTCCTAGAACCGCATGTTGTTTTAGTACCGCTTGGCCAAATCTGAATACCCATCCAAAATATAATTATAGCAGTTCAAATATATTCATCAGGTCAGATGAAGATTCTTCTAGGTCACAAGTTTAAAAGTAAACCAATGACTTAGATGAAGCGGCCGTAGCAAGATTTGATATCAACCTTCTAAAATGTGTTTTTAATTGTTAGTTTGATTTACTAATGAAAATGATATTAAGTTTTCATCTTACTTTATACGTTACACAAATATAGCAAATAATTATTTCAATTAAACACGTAAACGACAGTTAAATTCAATATTTTATGATCTTAAGGTTGGCAACACTACATCTTAATTTACAACGTTGCCATTAATGTTTTATGGTTTATTATTGCGTGTGCTAGCATTATATATTTTTGGCGATTTTAACTTATAACTGTAGATCTTTTTCTCAGTATTTTTTTGAAAATCGTTCGTTTAAAAACAAAAAGGGTAGAGTGCGTATAATTGCCATGCTAAATTATGGAATTTTATCGCAAATAGTATAAATAACCAAAATTGTTAAACAACAGTTTGAGGATTCGGTGTTCGATACAAACATAACCTAAATATACAAGCAAAACCCGTTTGTTTCTTTGTCATTCAAAAATCTAAATATATCACTAAATATTTCAAAAGGAAAAGGAAAATTTAGCAAATTTAATGTCTCCTGTACATGTTTGGGTAGAAAATTAAAAATTATATAAAGCATTGTATCTATTAATTTGTCATGTATTCCCAAGTACTGAACCTTACAAAATTCCTAGATAGAGACGTCCAAAAGAAAATATTTAAATTGAAAACAGAGGATTCAAGCGGGTAAGACGTTTTAAATTATTCCTAATTTTCTTCTCATGACATTATCTTTTAGTTTAATATTTAATCTTTATCAGACTGACGGTAGAAAAAGTTTAAAGTTCTTACATTATGACTTTGACTGTAATGGTACTGTCTTGGCATTATCCAACATTGATGGCCAAATTTTTATTCTTAATTTTGTTACTATGAAAAGCTGGAGATTAAAGAAATTTCAGTTGTGTTCATGCATAAAAGTCTCAGAATATAATAAAAATGAATTGTTGATTGGCAAGAGGAACGGCATTCTTGAAGTAGTAGATATTGCTACTGGAAATTGCATAGAAAAACTTTTGGGACATCAGGAAGCAGTGGCCTCTGTGTCCTTTTCACAAAATGGAAATTGTATAACGTCTTCACTCAACGATGCTATTATATGGGATATGGCTAATTATAGCAAACTTCAGATATTGGCTTTGGAAAAGGATTGTGCTTTAAAATTTGTAAGAATTTATTATAAGAATAATAGTGTGCTAAAACTTTCAGTTGATTTTATCTTAATTTTTACATAGTTAGATACCTGTTTTCAATATTATATGGTTTAGTTGAAGTTAAATCAGGTACAGGTACCAGAAAAAAAAATTAAAAAAGGTCAAATTTAATATTCAAATTTTTTTGAAAAAAGCAAGATTGTTTAGACAACAATTTTAAATATACCACCGTCACAGATCAGCCATTTTCACATAACAGCAAAATTGCAAGGTCTATTCTTGTACAGTGGATTGTAAAGATTATTCTCTTTTATACTTTTTTTGTTATCATTATTGATATGTCCCAATCCCTAAGAAATTGCCCAAAATTAAATATTTACAAATAAGCAAAAAAATGCAAATTCCATTATACCCACCAAATATATTAATTAATAATCAATCTTACTATTTGTGAGTTTCACCTCTGATATTAAAATTGTTCAGTTTAAATTCGACTTTGGAGATATGGCATTTAGCATCAACAATTTTATCTTGGGTTCTCTGGAGGTCCATCAGCTGAGCTTCAGCCTATATATGATTCAATATAACATTTATGCATGGAAAATTGTCCATTTAAGCTATTTTTGAGAATTAAACTGGCTTTTGTAATTAAGAAGAATTTGGAAATTAGTCAGATATTTGTAGGTTCAAATTGAAAAACTTTGTAAAAATATAGAAATTAATTTTTCTTTCTAGCATATATTTTTTTTTATCATACGGTGAACGTTTCAGGCCTTATTTGTTCCAATATCAAATCATATATTAGTATGTTATAAAGATGATATAATTCAAATGTGGCAAAATGAGAGCTTTGAAAGCTTGAAACAGTTTCATCCCTCCAATTGGCGGAATTACATTGTTAGATCATTGACTATTTCCAGGCAAGTACTTATGTTAAGGTACTAAATTGTTAGGTATTTTTATTCTAAGAGATATTGAAAGAATCAGTCTTGAATTAAGTTACATTGCCTACAACATCTTCATTATAATTTACTAAAATTCAAGTGTTGTACTTTTAAAGTAGCATGATGATTCATTAACAATGGGACAACCAAAAGATGGAGATCCTACACATGGAATGATAATAATTGGAGAAAATATGCTTTATCTCAAAGTTGATAAAACTTTAATTCATTTTTTTGCCATTATTTTAACAATATCTATGTTAAACACTTGCAAATTTGTAAAGTGATGTTTTTCTTGTGATGAATAAGATGTTTTTGTTATTTTCACGTTGCTGATATAGAGCACCATTTATGGTCAACTTTGTAAAATTTACAATTAATAACGTGTTACCCCGTATATGTAATGTTAAATTTGATTCAAAATCAGAAAGAGCAGTAATTTTTCAATCAATTAGGCATTCTTGTTCCATTTCCATATCCCGATTCGTTTTCGAGAAAAATTTACTTCACGAACGATATATTTAAATTCGATAATATGAGAAATTAAAAATGAAACACACGGAACATATTTTTATTTTTAAGAACACATAATTCGTCACTTAAAAAAACGCAACTTTACAAATTTTCAATTGCCTAATCAACATATTTTCAGAATAGTGGCGATATAATTAATTAAAAGTCTAACTTTTAACACCCTGTATGTATTCGAAATTGCCAACCTCCAGATGAGACATTTTTTCCAATCGTCAGCTTTCGATTGTTCCATTATTACTGAGTCACCCTGTATACAAGTATATAACAGTTCCGAACATCGAAGTGTTCCAACGATTGTTGATATTACGTCGTCATATTAAAGGTAAATATACGCTAACGTTGCGTCACTTCTTTGTATATCTGGGCAGATATCCTAAATATAACAAAATGCTGTGGGGCGCTATTGTGATACGATTTTAGTTTCCAGTTTTTATGTATTTTGAGGAACATTCTCAAAATCTCACAGATTTCAACTATTTCCACTAAGCAACCAATATTTTAGGAATGGCAAAATAATGGTAATAAGTGGATTCCTACCAATCTTAGCAATGTTTCAATTGGATGTTTGGAAATTACTTAAACTTATAAGTTTACCTGATCACATAAATTCTGTGAAACAGATCCAATTCATTCCTCAAAATTTTGACGCAGGGTGCAATAAGTTATTAGCAATATTGGCAGGGTCAGGAGTAATATATTTCTATAATATTGAAACCAACACTCTGATGTCTGAGTTGAGACTTAAATGTGAGATAAACAGCTTTAGAATACCTTGCGCCAATGCTCAATACCTGTCATGTCTACTAAGTAATGGAGAAGTGGAGCTCTATGACCTGAGTTTTTATATTTTAAAAGACGAGAAACCTATTGCTGAAAGAGCTAAAGAACGAAGTTTTAAACATGTGTCAAAATTTACTTCTGCGAGACAATATCAGAAACTGGATATTCGAATAAAACAACAGGTAGAGTAAGTGTTATCAGATATTTGCTGTTCGGTGAATTACCATTATCATTAAATACCGATGATTTTAATTTTGAAAATAATTTTGAAACATGGAGTTCGTGATACAATGGTTTTATTTAAGTTCGACTCAGTTCTGGAAATAGAAAAATTAAAATCGATTATAAAGGAGTACAAAGAGTTTCCCGAAGCGTTTCGTGCCACAATTTGGGAGAAATTATTGAAGTTACCAAATAATAGAAAACAGTACAATAGAATTGTCAACAACATAAGCGTTCTGGGTTTTGAAGGCCTACAGGATGCATTTCCACTGGAAGATAAAGTTTCCATTAGATCTTTGAGTCACCTGCTAAATAATATTTGTACGTGGTGTCCGTTCTTTGCCCAAGTGGAATATCTGCCCTATTTCCTTTACCCGTTTGTGAAGATCTTTCATAAGAAGCCTATATCTTGTTTCGAATTATGCTGTACACTTCTAGGTATGTATTGTGTGAATTAAATAAATAAATTGATGTGAACAGTAGTGGTATAAGGGTCGAATAAAGATGATGGTATGAACGTACGTCTTTTAGTAGATTATTTGTTACAAATCTACCACGATCAGAGGCGTGATAATATATATTAATGATTTCACTGTGTTACGTATAACTATAAACGGTTTTTGTGATTTTCACTTTATTTTTCTGGTGTTTAGTTTATAAATGAATAGTTCTTCATCTTCATGTTTTATGTTGATCTTTATTTGATTTCATGCATAGGGTTCGTACGTAGGACGCACATGCAAAAGTCAAAGTTACGAACTATGCATTAGAAATAGATTAATATACAACTTTTCAAATATATTAAACAAATTAAAAAATATCCTTTACAGGTGATACATATTTGTTTCAGTAAATTGGTGCCAACATTGGTTCGAATACCACCCACTCCCACCTGTTAATATATTGGCAATTATTGACAACATGCTCATAGAACATGACGTTCAAATTTTAGAACATTTTTCTCGATACAACGTCAAACCAGTAACATACGCATGGCGTGTATTGGAATCTGCGTTTTCGGAAGTTCTGAGCGCAAATGAGTGGCTTGTATTATGGGACCATATTTTCGTCAATGAGCCAAGCTTCTTGCTGTGCGCAGTGGTTGCTTTTATAATGTTGGAGAAGAAGCATATTTTATGTTTAACAGTTGAAGAAGAAATTGCAAATTTTTTCCATTTACAAACTACAATAAACGCCAAAAGGCTAATTTCAAAGACTAATCTTATACTGACGAATACAAGTGAGAAGAATCATCCACGGCAATATTTTAATGCATTTATGTGCTTAGAGTATGGTTGTTATCCAATATTTACGCAGTATCCCAAAGAAGTTGTAAATCTTCAAGTGAAGAATATAAATCTTTTAGAACAACAGTTAAAGAATGTTAGAGACTTAAAATATATTTTAAAGCAAAAGCAAAAGCAATTTGAAGAATCGGAAATGAATATAAAGAATGAAGAAGACAGAAGAATAATTGGTAAGTGTGCTGTAATTACGATCCACTAATTTTTCTAAATATTTTTTTATTAATGAGGTGTCTAAACTTGAAAATTGCATTTAAGAGTCTACCTACGACTTTTTTTTTTCAAAAACAGCTATTTATCGCATTACGTGTTATTCTTTATTACAGAAGTGACGAAGGCATGTTTGGATAAAATGAAATCATACCAGCAAAATTTAATCTCTCAGCAAGTAGATATAAAACAGCTAAAACGGGAATTAATAGATCACGAACGTGAGATTATCCAAGATTCGCGAAATAAATTTCAAATGCGTACAACACGGAAAAAAATCGATGGCCCGTCAATGAGTGATGAACTAAATATTGATCAAAAGATTAAACAGGTAACTTAAAAAGATATTTTTATTTAACTTTTAATAACTCGCTACGATGATGTTCACGTATTTTTTAAAAGGGTCATAAGATGCGAAAAACCTTCTTCATTAGTTCTCATCCTCTCTTATTATGTATTATTATTTTAGACCCAAATTGATTTGAGACCTACCAAGAAATCAGATATTATCTCCGCAGTTATATCGATGAACAATTTAATTAGCAAAATTAAATTAGAGTTGAAGAAGGAGGAGACGTCGTCAAACAATAAAAATACAAAAGAAAATATAAAGGTAACTTTATTTTTACATTGTTATTAACGTAAACATTTTTAATTTTCTTAATATATTATTGCAGATCTACGAATTAGAGAAAGAAACAAAAAACTTACAAAAAGAAACATCTAGACTACTAAGACATCTAGTCGAAAAGCGTGGAAGTGCTGACGAAGGAGACAATTTCCCAACTTGTTCGGGTGCACCATGTTTTAGTACAGATTCCGATATGCAACAAGATAAGGCTGTTAGGTTTTTGAGCATTTTTTAATGATTTATTAATAGCAGTTTATTAGATTTTATTGTGAGAAATATATATATTTTTGTTTTAAAGTAACTAATGTGGTTTTTTTGTATTACACTATTTTCAGTCGATAGGTACAATTGAGATTAAGTCAGATTTGTGAAACTTTCTCACCGATTCGTTTGTCGGTTAAAACTGAGAACAAACCGCAGAAGACATGACTGTCATGTATTCATGTCAAGAACCAATCTTGTATGGATGAATTACATGTTAATAGCATTCTTAATTATGCATTTTGTCAGTGGCAGTCCCTTCAAAGCGTCAATTTGTCGATGACCGCCTCAAAAATATTTCAAAAACTAGGCAAAAAACCGGTGTTTTTTCTTGAAAGAGCAAATATATGCACTTTTAAGCACGAGAGTGACCCGATTACTCTACTACTAACTCCTTTACAATACAAAAGTAGTTAAGTACTTAAATTAAATCTACACAACGCTTGTAATAGAACATTATTGTAAAAAGAAAAATACGAAAAACTTAAAAGATTTCTAGCCCAATAAATTCATATTTGGAAAAATAAAGTTACATAGTAAAAAGAAAGTATGACATATACTATACTAAAGCATTCAAAATAAAAAAATCCGGAAAATTTGATTTTCCCATACGTTTATTGCAGACGTGAATTTTTCTCTGTTCTTATATGGAAGAGGTATTTTTAACATGCACTGTTAAAAAATGTTTATAACAGATTTTTTATGCACAAATGGAGTTGCTAGTTCAATCGATCAAAATCATTTCAAAACCTGAACTATTCGTTTACCAATAGTTTTAATCCACGGAAAACAATGAGTTTATTACAGGCGTATAATACCGCCTATAACTGTGTGTATATATAATATATAATAACGCTCGTTGTTCTTGGCAACGAGTTGTAAAGTAATAATAGCACTGAATAATTTTTTAACCGCCTTTAATCAAATAACTAGACACAATATAATTCCAATTCCAGGCAGAAGATTAAAAAATATAACTTCTGTGTAAAACTTATACCCTGGACCGAAAGAAAAATTACTCTTTTGACCGTAGTTAACTACTGTTAGTAGTGAGAAAGTTAGAATGAAATTCTGAATGGTAAATTACAGACAAATTGCTGCGAAAAATCTGCTGCCTGTCCAATATGAGTGAAAAGGTGTCTAATACTTGATAAAAAGTTTTAAGAACGTACCTTAAAACTAGGACATACTATAAACAAATACGAAACGAATTACTTAACATTGAACTTCTTTTAGTTCTCTCTACCGCTTTAATTTTGTTCATCATCGGGTACGTCGCAATCATATTCCGAATCTAAATCGGAACAAACAATATACATCGCATCATTATTATCGTCGTCTTCCGAGCTTGAGTCGCTGATATTTAAATCCATAAATCGCTTTCGCTTGCTACTATCCTCATCCACTTCAATAGTTGTAACATCGTAATAAAGTTTCCGTACCTTCTCCTGACTGAAAAGTAGCCTGGGCCACATTTCGGCGTATGATTTATTTAATGTGACTCGTATTTGAGCTCCTAAGATTGTGTGCTGGACAGTGCTTCCTACTTTTCCGTATAGGAAAAAATTGAGGCGATATTTCTTGTCGTTCTTTTCTGTACTAAAATTTGAAATAATGAATGAATAACTTTTTATCAAATTTTTAAATTATTTGAAAAGAGATTTGTAATTTTTCTCATGCTAAGACACGTAAAACATTATTTTCGTGAAAGTTTCTTTACTTTTATAACACAACGACTTTCAGTAAGAGGTTTTGTATTAGGTCTAATACTAAACTTATGAAAAATGTCTTCGGCAAAATATTTACAAAGACAATCACGGTATCACCAGATTTAACTTATTAAAAAACAATACGATCTTTCGGTCTAACAAAAAGTGACGCCAACCTTAGGTTTTTAAATTATTGTGTAATATTTTGAGTTTATTGGATGACTTACGACTGATAGTACCGTTTTCAAGAACTTTGTACTGTGCCAGAAAACCAACATCTCTACAATTTTATAAATTTCATCTATGAACATTAAAGTGAACGAATTGTGATATGTATCTTTGATTTGCAATCTTACCTAAACTGGAAATTTCTACCATGTTTGACCACCATTTTCGCATGAAGTACATCAGAAATTTTTATGTTCAATTTTATCACATTGTCAGTTTGCGACCAGGAAACCTCAGGAGTCAGATAGTCGACGGCTGGTGCCGCCTTAATGGGTGGTAAATCATTTGTTTCTTGACCACTAGTAATTTCTTTACAAGAGCTTTCAGCTGCCCTTACGGGTATATTCATACTCTTCAAGAATCCTTCCATATCAATAATTTCAAGATCAAAGTTGTCGTACATATCTTCAAATTCTGTTAAAGTAAGATAAATGAGATATGTAATGGTATGTAAGTTATTAAAGTATATATTAAAACAATAATAAAAGCACTAAATTATGATCCTTGGAGCTCTTCATTGCTATTTATTCAAATGTGGCACAAAAAGAAACAGTTCTCGTAACAATACGACTCGAGAACAACACAGTTCTAGGAACAAATAAACATAATAAATTATTTACTCGCCTTCATCTTCAGAATTGAAGTCATCGTTATAATTAGGTCGCTTGACTTCTTCGATATTCTCATCATTAAGATCATCCTTGTTAATTTCCACTTCGGGCAAGTCAAAGTTCGGTATTTCATTACCACGAGCAAAACCAGAGTCAATCAGCAATTGATTAACTAACTCATGACGTCCCAAACTATCCTTCATAATAACGGAATAAGAATATTGTTTTTGTACTATGTTATTGTCTTGCTTCGAATCTACTTTAATAAACAGAGGTCTCAAGACCAAACCTACAATGCAAATTGGTCTACATTTAAAGTTCAATTTCATTATGTGTAACATATGTACTTTCTTCAAAAGCCATCGTGTAGAGTAAATCAGTAGCTGAATCACTCCATTGATCTTCAATCGACTCAACCCCGTACATGGAACATTGAATACTTTGAAAAGGCAATTTTGAAATAATTTCATTGGACATGTACTTTAAAGATGCGACATCTTCATTGATCACATCTCCGTAATCTACGCATAAAATGTCTGCTTTGTCGTTCGAGATATTTAAAATCATTCCTCGCACATATTTATGCTCTACTGTGTCTTTAACTAAACAGCACTTGTACACTTCATGGTTTTGGAATGATGGATAAAACGGCTTTAGAATAGCTTTTTGTATATCTTTTTCCAGTTGACAGAGTCTGAAAATAATAAGTTATTTCTTTTAGCTAATTATAGAAAGGTATTTTTACTGTGAGGTATAGTATATCATTAAACACACTTACTGTTGACTAAATTTATTTTGCCTGACATAAAAATTATCAGGGCTGGTAGCAAAAGTAAACGTAACTTCATGAATTAAACTTTCATCTAAAAAGGCCCAATGTGGTTCTACTTGACTCGGTTCTTTGGCTTCTTGTTTTATATTAGGCCTTGAAAGGCAGTACTTTGGTAGCTCTATTTCAGCTTTGTCGCATAAAGTATAAAGGTTACGAAGTGGAACGTTGCTACTAACAGCTATTCCTTGCTCAATCTGAAAAATTGTATTCGTTGATTAGCATCTATTACTTTAATTAGTATTTACGTTTATACAGCAGAAACTATATCATCATGAAATATGCCAAAAGAGACAGTAGTTATCGTTTAGCTAAATAGCCCGCACAAAAATTAACTTAAAAAATTGAGAATAAATGTGCAGTCAAATTAATGGTACTTTTCACGCATCTTACCAATTTTTTAGTCAACTGCAGCCCCATAGCTGGCAAACTCTTGTCGTACATATCACGATATTCATAAACATCGTCAATCCAAATGTTGTCCCCTAATTGTAAAACAACTGTTGCCATCATAACTGCATTGCGGCAATTACTGTCGACCAAAAATTGCGCCTTTAAGTGGGCCGTTTTACAGAACCGTGTATCTTCAAAGGGCGGAACAATATTGGCGAAATATGCTTCATAACCTAAACATCAAAACCATATTGAAATTGTAATTCAGAATGGCGCCACACAATTTAATCCTTACATTCTGGGGGTATTGACTTAATATTCTCGGACATTTGGTACAATTCCTTTACGGTGGCCTTACGATAAATTCCTAGATCAATTAGATATACTAATAAGTCTTCTCTGCGCTCAATAACTTTACATCTGAGGTATCGTTCGTCCTCGTAAAGTAAATACAGATGCATTGGCTTCGGATTATTGGCTAATTTGTAATCAACATTCACAGCTAACATGTCATTAATTTCCTCACTTTTGCTTTCATATTTGCGTATGCTGACGCCGTTTAGATCAAATTGTTCCAAAAGCTTAATGGAACAACTAGCTGCATCTGTCATAGTAAGAATTTTGAATTTAATTATCCCATTTTGCGGCAAGATGTTAACGTTTTTGTCAAGTTTCTGGTCCAAGATATGTCTCCTGTCGCAATCCATTGCTTCGCATTTGCCTACGACTCGAAGTGTTGGGCAGATTTCTATTCGTTTTTTGACACGTTCATATTCAACATTTGATGATACTTCCTGAAAATATCAAGCATTCGATAAAAAAAAACGACCCACAAGAATATAAATCTGTTATTATTAGAAATTTCCCTGCAATGTTTTCGCAGCAGTATCTAGTTTACAATATTTAGTGCCCAAGCCAAAAAGCTTGCAAATATTATAGAAAATCCTTCAAATTGTATCCCACATGATCCTCATATTTGATGAAAACATGTTAACATTTTTTCGTAATAGTCAAATAAAATTAAGTGAGATGAGATGCCTAACTAAAGTAGTAAGTGTCAATACTGGATTTAATACATTACTTATTCTAAATTATCTCCATTTCCTGTTAACATTATATCAAACGAAGGCTTTTTAGATATTTTTACCAACATCTTATGTTGAGTGTTAAAAAAGCAATGTAGGTTAATTCCTCTTAAAAGATACTCTTCACATTGTTAATTCCATATGATTTTACCTTGAAGAATGTTTTAACTTTCTCCGGAAGTCCTTTTTCCAAACCAGAGATTTTTACAAAATTACAAAATTTAGACATGTACTGTTCACAGCTTTCGTCGATGAATACATAACTGCTAATTTCGGATTTTTGCTAAAAAAAGAAAAAAAAACGAAATATACAAACAATATTGAAGGAAAAACTTCACACTGCCCCCAATTCCGGTTAATGTGAGTGTTCATTAACTTTAGGAACATGTAAAGAGGTTCAATTTTATTGCACACAAGGAAAAACTTTAAAATATTTAACGAAACAAGAAATACGCAAAAAAAACAACTTGGATCCAGAGTTAAACTCGAACAAATACTAGAGATCAATTCTAGAAATTCAAATTCTAAGAACGTCAAAATTGTATAAACTTCATAGAATTTACCGTTAAAAATCTATGAAGGTTACGACATTCAAACGTGAATTACTGTTAATCGAATTGAGCCTCTGAAAAAAGAAGACTCAGTAACTGAATATAAGTCATTTAAAAGATCGTTTCTTCTTCAATTCTGTAAATTTACGAATATTAATTATTCAAGAAAAATGATAAAATTAATAGTCGAATTGAATTGAATCTTACCTTATCTATATCTTCAAGCGGAGTGGGAACATTTTCCAGCAGACAGCTAAATCGCCTTTTGAATTGAGACCAGTTATGTGGTAATGAATAATGGATAAGGAGATGGGCATTTGTAATAGTCAGGATGTTATAAATTTCATCAGTACATATTAAAACTTAAAAAGAGAAACGTAGGATGAGATTTAATTACATGCTTAAGACCAAACACGTAAGAAGTGTATGAAAAGAACATGAACATACTTTTTATTTTAAAACAAAAATTAGACAAGATTTTGAATTAAATAATTGAAGTTTACCCGAATACATTCCTCCTGAGGATTTACTCCATACCGTTTCCAAATATAGAATATCTTCTTCCTGGGTCTCGCCTATAAAACAAGTAAAGTCTATTCCGTTCAACGTTAACAAAGTTTGTATTTCCTCTAACTCGTTCTCATTGCAAATTATTACCGATTTTGTGAATTTGTAGCAGTCTTTCAATATTTCTACAAAAAATGTCAGAGTAAATTTAAATTAAGGCAAAAAATACACTTATGTTATCAGATTGCAATATTAATATAATTTAAACTAAATTTTTTAAATGATATTTTACGACATCAAGCGATTTAAATACTTCTAATCATACTATGATGATTAGTGTGTAATAAGAAATTATGAAAAACTAAAAAGTGCAAAATTAATAATAATTAATTACCCTGCTACTTTTGCATGAGATGTAATAAAATATAAGAATCTTTTATTTTGATTAAGAAATACATATGTTAGAATATTCAAGATATTTGCATCTTATTTATCTTACTGTTACTGTCTACTTACTTGTAAGGTTTTGTGTCTTGCAGGTGGCATCTAAAAATTTTATTACAAACTTCATTTTCCCATATAAGGCAGATTCTAAATGATCGCTTATACAAATTAAGGGTATTTTATTTAGGTTTAGGGCTAAATTTTCAATTTCCGCAGACCAGTGTTGAGCGCACAAAATCAATTGTATCGACTTAGGGCAGTTTCGACGACTTAGAATCTATAGAATTTTACATTAATGAGTGAAAAATAATATATTAAAATACAAAAGAAAACCTGATCGCCTAAATTTAACATCTTCATTACAAGTTCATTATGTTGCTTCAAAATAACATCGGCATCTTCAAGAACTAAATGGCACAGTAATTTTAAGTTAGTTGCTCGTTTGGTTATCATTGTCGATAAAATACTCGGCATAGTGATGAGTATATCAGCGTTACTCTGAAAAATAATACAAAAAAGTTGGGACTTTTAAATAGGTTAGTACGGGGTATATATTCTCTACGGTACCCAGGCTGTGATGAATGGGACTAATAATAACTGTAATTTTTAATTTCAAAAAAATATCGTTATTATAAATGCTGGTTATCATAATTGGTCAGATCTGATATAAAACTGTAGTCATTGTTCTGTGAACAAGAGGACGATCTGCGAATGCGATGCGCGCATATACTTACAATATTTCCATGTTCTGGATACGTAAGAAGCATACATTTCCTTTGATGCTTCTCCAGGATCATTTTCGCCGACCAATACACCTCCTCACATTTCATCGAATTACTACATAAAATGATAACTAAAGGACCCCCTCCTATTTTAAGTAATTGACTGTAACGCTCTTGTTTCTCCATAACAAATGATATTAAAATCGGAAGATAAGCCATTGTTTTTCCTGTTTTCTTGTCACCTATCATAAAAACATTTTGATTACGTGTGATGGATGGAAACGCGTAAAGCTGAATCCTTTTGGATTCTTTGTAGTTCATTCTGTTCATGCTATTGTGAATTTGGGGATGGATGTTTAGTTTCGATACGTCTCTTGTTGGTTTTGGTATTGATTCGCTGGAAAAAAAATAAAAACAAATTTGGGGAAATAATGTAAGCTTTTTAAAATTGAACCAAAACACAATAAGTAGACTTATGGCAATCACAACGTTCAGAACAAATGGTATAGCCCAATCCCCCCTATTTTTTTTCTTAAAAAATATATTTTTTTGATTAGATAGGATTGTTATGAGTTTTAAACAAAATATGTATTGCACAACTTTTCTAGAAAAAAAATTCAATTATTTTGACTATCTCAAAAATTAGACAAAAATCAATAGATAACTCTGTAGCAAAATATCTAATAAAAAAATTGTTCAAATAAAAGATATTAATTTTTTTAAGATCTATAATAATCTGTAAAAAAATCCGGGATTGCCATTTGGAAGAAAAGTTGACCTTGAAATAACCTTGAAATGACTGTTTGGCTAAAAATCATTATCTTCATAACATGTCCCCCTCTGTACCAAACAACTTTTATTTGAAATTCTTTTTTATACAACGTACCATTTTTGAGTAATCTTCAATAACAGTTTTAAATGGCACACCCTGTATAGTAAAACTGTCAATCGAATGACGTTCTTAGAACTTGTATCAGATTTTCTAGATTTTGAGCAACTATCAGCATTGAAATTACTTTACTTCTAAAATTTTATATTCTATAATGTATTTTTGATAGAATCATTGCTATTAGGATCTATCAACCCATTAATCCATGCTGGGCTTAAAGTTTAGACTTACCTATGCACTAAAATCTTGCCAGACAATTTTTTCTCCATAGTGGACATTCCTCTATAATTAATTGATAATATTTCACATGGTTCTTTAGTATTATCAGGAGTGTTATACTTTAATAATCTTGACGGTTTTATAATTGGACCTAAAATAGAAACTGGTTTGAGTTTTATACATAAAGATGGATTTCGAAAAATTTTCCAGTCATTTGTTAGTTAAGACTTTATTTTTTAAAACCATTTATAGAGACTAAAAATTATTTAGTCTTTCAGATGTCAAAAAAAGAAATTTCAAACCTTAAGCTAAAATTCATTGTTCTCTTATTTTAGGACTGCGTTGGACGATCATCAGCGCTTATGTTCTGTGTCCATTGATTGGAAAAGTAATTAACCCACCTTTCGACTTGCAATTTTTATTGATTTCGTGTGTGGAATCAAATTTGATAGGAGCGTCCCAATCATCTTCGTTAATGGCATTTCTACATTTTCTACAACTGCACCCGGTGACATTTGTCCAGAATTCATGTTTTGAATAAATAGGCTCACATAATTCTGACAATGACTCTTCTTTAGTCGATGGTTTCTGTACTTTTTCCGTAGACAATTGAGGATTGGTAAGTGTATTGAACTCATTAGGAACCTTATGAAATAATAATGTGGTATAGAAAGTTCTGATTGTTTTCTCGGATTAAGATGATGTACGATTAAAAATCATATGATAATCTCTTCGCTGACGTTTCGACTAACGTATGCCTAAAATTTCATGAGAGCTTTTACCTTTATTGTAAGAGAATCTTCATCCGTCTTCGATACAGCACTACTTTTGGGCACTACTTCAAACTCATTAGATATCTTGTGGTCAGCAGGAGTAGAATGACAAATATTAGATAATTTGTTTCTTATACCCGTAGTTCTTTCCATACCGGCCGGTACCAACACTATTTTTCTTTTAACGTTTTGCTTCTCAGACGTGATATTTGCAAAAGGAGAGTTGGAAACATCTAAAATAAGTCGGCGTTTTAGATTTAATAATTTAATGCTTTTACTATGCATATTTGCAATATATCGTGAGAAATGTGTATATTTTTAACAGGAAACGAAAGAAATTTTAAAAGCAGCAGAGGTGTACAAAGTTAAAGTGGTGTCTTAGGCCATATTTGACAGTGGTAGTTATTACTAGGCAATGTGAAATATTGCGGCAGTGGATTGACACGTTAAAACTTTGTGCGGCAGTTTTTAAAATTTCCGAGGGTCAGAGAACCAGGAGTAGGCTACAAAACTTAGTGAGTTCCTTAAGCAGTGGCCCACTATCCTGTGACTGCATAGACAAACTAAAGGATAGTTGACAAAAATGTATTTACCTTTTGAGTGCTTTGAGGCAGCCTTCTTCCTTTTGTACTCTCTAAGCTTTTCCCAACCACATAAATTTCTATTAAGGGTAGTTGATGGAATAGGTCTGATTAAATTTTCCTCTGTATCACTTTCACTGACGTTTAAGTAGTGCTCTTTACTCACTTTATTTCGTCGTCTACCATTTTCTAGAGGGGTCTGAAAAGCCATATGTTATAAAAATTACCTGGTAAACTTTAAGGTAGAGAAACTTACAAAATTACCAAGTTCCATTTCCTCTAAATCTGAATAAAAAGTATCGATTTTTTTATTGTTTGATGAGGAGCTCTCACACTCTGATAAATTTGAGAGGTTTGTTTTAAGCACTTTACCACTTTGAAATATCCCCTTAATATGAGTTTTAATATACTCTAATCCTCTGCATTTTATACCTGTGATCAACAGTTCATTTAGAATGCTGCTTTGAAAAGTAAAGTAAGAAACACTTACTTTCAAAAAGAGTCTCATTAATAGCCAAGAACTTTTTGTCACATAACTCTTTAGTCAAACAAAATACTTGTCCTTCTTTGTGAATGATTAGTTCACCAATCAAAGTATTTTTAATTATTTCATTTACTTCGAATGTTATCTTTTGGTAATTAGAAATAAGATCTGTGGCATATTTTAAGACTCCTAAATTGGGGACCACAGTAGGAATGCGCTTAACACTTCCTGCTACACCAATTTCGAGTTTCTGAAATAGTGATAAGCAATTATGAATTAACATTAAACTTTCCGAAACTGTTTAACTTATGATTAAAACTTATCAGCATCAATAAAAAATACTATAGAAATTAATAATGCAAATGCTGTTGTACCTCTCGTAAATAGCAAATATTCTTTAAACTGGCTGCCTGACACAATACAGGTCTCTTTTGAATGCTCTCTGGTATCTTGTATAGTTTAAAACTTTTGATTAAGGTGGCATGATCAATCAACCAACAATAGTAAACATAATCTTTTCCTGTATTATCAGGGAATTTCTCAACGACTTGTGCTCTTGCATATCCAGATTCGTAAGATACCCCCAAAATCTATAACGCAAAAAAAAGGCAAATGGTAATGTATATGTTGTTTTGTAGAGATTATTATAGCATATTTGCATTTGTTCTTATTTGGAGGGTCTAAAGTTTGTTAAGCATGGAAATAAAATAAAACAGAAACTTAAATAAATCTAGGAATAACATCTGTTTGGGAACTGGTACTCATGCCTTGTTGACACTTTAATTGATTTTTGGAGTTTTTAATATTATTTCCTGGATATATACTTTGACGAATTTAGACTTTTCCTTTCATTATGAAAACAATGAATCTGATTCAAAAAACTTCTTTTTTATGCTAAACAGCTGACATTTTGAAATTAATAATTATATCTTTTTATGACCACTACACAATATAGTTGCACAAATATTGCTCCTAATTCCAACTCCCTCAAAGGATTGTTTTTAGAGTCGTTTTTAAAGTCTCCTAATTCCAAAACCCATGAATGGATTCTGATGCCTCATAATTAAGTTTTTACCATTAAAATTTAAAGTATTGAAATGTAAGTTCCAGCTGTGTTATACAGAATGCAGGAGCAACTCAGGCAAGAAATAGGTTCACACACACAAAATAATATTATTGATTTAATAAAATGAAAATATGCAGATGAATTTTTTTAAATAGAGTTTTATAGGTGAGAATATTGCTGTCCATCTGAGAAACTCAGTCTTCTAACTTCCATTATGAGTGAAATCCCTGCGCCTGTTGTATCTGAAGACCTAAGTTCTTTGGAATTACTTAAAACTAAAGTAAATAATGTTATATATGTACACACACACACATTATTAACTGGTTGTCTTTTCCTTTCAGCAAAATAAATAATTGTTATGAGATAGGTGATTACATATTTAAATTGCACAATTGTTAAGAACATATATTAAGAGACAAAAAGTTATTCTATTTTCAAAAAACAAGAGATCAATGTGCATTATTGAAACTAACAATAATAAAATCTTTTTGAGCAGAATTCATGTTTATAAAATAGCTAGTATATCATTTAACAATGTGATATCTGACAAGTACATTTCAGATCGAAACCATGCAAAACTTATGAAAAATAACTTTATTTCATAAAATTAACAATAGTGTCCCATATGATTTCAACTTAAGTAAACATGCTGTATATAGTGAATATATAAACTTGTATCATGTCTTGAGTCTAGACATTAGATTTCATTTCAATCGAGGATTTAAAAAAAATGTTTAGGTTTGATACATACCTCATCAGGGCATCCACTATCCGAAATCCCTTGGCAATTCTTTTTAATTCCCAGAGAGATTTCATTCAAAAGATTAGCCCTTTCTTTGAGATTAGAGACTTTTGTAATATAAAATACATGAGGTGCTATAAAGTTGAGTACCTCAATTTCCATTTCTGTAACCTAATAAGTTTCAAGTAAACAAAATGGGAATAAAATATAAATTACCTTATGAACTATAAAATGCTCTTGGAGGAAATTCTAATGGAAAATGATGAATTAATTAAGTAATTCTAACATTCATGTTTTATCCCGTATCACGATAAAACTTCGGATCAACCCAAAATTGTGCTCGTACTCTAAACAAAAATAGCGGTAGCAACGAGCCGTTGAGGTGTCCGATTTTATAAAACGTGTGGAAGTGAGAAAGAAATTTTCTGTTATCAACATACACTCACTGCGCAGCCGCACTACGATAAAACTGTTATTTGTTTTGATTATAACATTCAAAAATGTCATTTATTTCTACTTCTAACCTCAAAGTTTGACAGCAAAAAACAAACAAAAAAGTGATGGAAAAAAAAACAAATCCAGAGATCCGCAGTACATCAATTATTATAAAGAAAGGTTCCTAAGTCCGATAAGAAATACCTGTGTGTATAGAAAAACTTATAATATAGCCCTAAAGGTCCTAAATTGCCGAATTAGATCAAAGTTATTATTATTGTATTATAGGTAGGTAAAGAATTACAGTCAGTGCAAAGAGCGTTCCTACAGCAGATAATATTATATAAAACATAATGTTTCGACGTTATTATACATTTTTTTACAACACTACATTGATCATTAGTATCCTTTGACCTTTTTAAAATATGATTTTACCAAATATTAAAAAAAAAAAAATAGTTGGTACAGGAATAACAACATAAGCAAACAAACGAGCAGGGCCAGGTTTGCAAAAAGGATTCATACACTTCTGAATTTTACACCTTAAACTATAGTTGAGACACAATCTATCTAAAATAACATATTAATAATGACAAGATGTAGCAGCTTCAGTTCATTCAGGGTGATAAGATTAAATTTTTAGTGACTATTGTGATCGTAGGACATAAAGGTAGCAAAATATCACAAGAGTTGCAACAAATAATTCTTAAACTACATAATGACTGCAAATTGTTGGCAGAAATTAGTTGAATAGTAAATAAATCAAGGTCTACTATTCAAAGTATAATAAACAGATACTATCTGCAAAAAACCTAAAAAAATCTACGACGCTCAAGACGTCTAATAAATAATTACTCAGAACATCTAATCACATGAAAAGTAAAAGAAAAGCCATGAAAAAATTACTGCAGAACTGAAAATTTTCAAAAATAAGGATGTTTCAACCAATATTATTGGAAGTTTTTAAAAAAATAAAGAGTAAAAAATAACTAAATTATGCTAATTGAAAGAAACAATTAGAGTTTGCTAGAACTTATATTAACACTCCCATAACATTATTAGAAAAGAGTGATTTTCACAGATGAGAGCAAATTTGAAGTTTTTGAGAATAAAAGACATTTTAAGGTGTGGAGGAAAAAGTTCACTGCATTTAATGCAGAAAATTTGTGACCAAATGTAATGGACTGCAGAGGTTCGGTAATGGTATCGGGCTGTATGAGCACCGCAGGAATAAGATGTCATTTGTGTCATTTTATAGATGGAATAGTAAACCAATATATGTTTATAAATATTGAAAAAATCCACGTTCATGGTAGGGCAATTAAAATGGAGATTAGGGATGATTTTATATTTAGTTAAGATAACAATTCCAAACACTAAACTCTATATCTTGCACAATACCCCAAAATATTTTAAGACATTTTCATAGTTACTGGACACTAACCTAATCAAACATCTGTTAGACTATCTCAGAAAAAAATAAGAATCATGTTATTTCATCCAAACAAAGGTTAATGGTGACTCTTCATGAAGAATGGAAGAAAATATCATCAAGTTTAGATAATTCTATGCCTAGAAAACTAGAAGCAATAATAAAGTCGAAAGCAAACTTAAAATGTTATTGAAACAAAATTTATTGTTATTATTTTAGGTCTTTATGTATACTTTGTGTGTGTTCCTATTTCATTTAGTTGTTTATATTAATCATTAGTAATCAACATTAATAATTTGTTATTTTTCATTAAAAATATATGCAAACATAAAATACAAAATTTATTATTATTTGTGGTCTTTTTTAATTTCTTAATAACGTTAAAACATTACCTTTTATATAACATTTTCTACTGTATGAATAATTTCTACACTGACTGTATGTGAAATGCATTGATTTTACTGATAGAGCCATAAATATGATTAGTTTTTTTGTATCTCAGGTTACCATTAAATCATAACTGAAAATCAAATCCCCAAAATGAGTTTTGTAGCACAGATCGTTCAATCCGCTACCGAAAATTGGGCCTCTACTCTTTCCAAAAATACTCCTGAGCTGGAACGTACTGTTGAGGAATTGATGAAGGATGTTACTACCTATGTTGAAAATGTTTATGTTAAATATGTTCAAAGGTTTGTATTTTATGACGTAGATATCGTATTTGTAAGTTTCGCATTTTTTTTATAGAAATACCACTAACAGTGCCTTATTGAATAAAGCTCTACTACATCGAACTAAATTAAAAGAACTACAAGAAAAAGCACAATGTATCAAAGATAAAGATCTAGATCTTGATGATGTTTCAAAAAATATTGCCAAATTACAAATAATTGATGCTAAATTACATTACTTGTTGAATATTCGGAAAATTCTTCAATTATTTAATGACCTGGACAGCAGTTTGACCTGTTCAGCCTATCTAAAAGGTGCTCATATTGTACTACAGTTGAGAGAAGCTGTTACATGTCTTTTATCAGAAAAAAGTCAAATATTTGATATACTAGAAGAAGCTTTGCAGGCTAAAGAAACAGTGTAAGTTTACTGTTATATTATCAGTTTTAAATCAGAGATTTATTGATAAAAAAAATAAGGATCAGATGTAAAGTAAGAAACAAATATTTGTTATAAAACTCTCACTGGGTTGTTTTGTTTTCAGTAGAACATGTTTCACTCTGTTTTTAGATTTTTTGAAGCCCTGAACACTACATTTAAAAATAATGTAAAATTAATAAAGAAAGATGACAAGTCATCATTGATTTTAAAAATTAAAAAGTACAATCCACAAATGCAAGAAGTAATTTCTGGTTTATACCAAACAATGGACCAAGTTACACCATTGTTTAATATGGCCATAGACCTTTGGTTGAATATATTTACTCCATTGGTAAACAACGAATTCACGGTGTCAACAAGAGAGGATGACACGTATGCCTTTCTTGAGTTAACAAAAACATCGGAAGAAAAAGCATCCTATAAGATCGTATTCAATAATTTACACACAGTTTTAAAATTTCTGAAGGAAAATTTTTCCTATAATGTGAATGAAGAGGAACCTGCACTTCAATATATCGGAAATGATATTAGAGATAATTTGTCCGAGTTGATAATAAAACAATGTTTAAGGGATACTATACCCTCTAACGAAGAAGCTTTGAAAGGATTTAAGGTAGTACAGCAGGCCACTGAAGACTTAGAGAAGTCGCTTTTAGGTATGTATATGTAAAATTAGAGTTTCCATGTTAATAAAATTTCATTCTCATACCATATCTTATCCAAATCCTACTGTTGCCTCCTAAGAAAATATTATAATTTATAAAGATAGAATCTTCCTAAGTGCAATAATCATGTAATTTTTAGTTATTGTTTTGGAGATTATTGACTTAGGTGTTATAAATTATTTAGCGCAAAATACTTCTCATATGTCTACAAAATTGCTCTACAATATACATGTACACTGGATTCTTCAAAAACTCCTAAACCTTTCCTGCAGAAATAATCATCCAAGTTTATTCAATAACACCCCTGCCGATGACAAATTTCTTATGTCATAATGTGGACGTTATAGGTCTCTTCAACACTATTATAAAGTGAATTTTCTGCTAATTTTTTTGTGATTTTTCATACTTCCGTTATATATATATTCTCATCTCATTATATTTGTAGTTTTCCTATATGCTATTCATGATATCAAATTTCTAAATTTTTTTAACGAAATGTAATGCTTTAAAAAGGTTTTTCCTAGTACTCAATTGAAATTCCCATATTTCAGAAGCGCATATTTTCACTACCGACACTGTATCGATTCTGCAATATATTAATAATATAGATGTATTGTTCATAAATAAGAAATGTGAAGCATACTTAAACACTGCTATGGAAATAATCAAGAAGGATCTTCATGATATAGTTGAACTGGAGATGCCTACTGAACTCGACTCTCCATTGGGTAAATTGGCAGTTACGAAATCTGGTCAATTACATTTGTACTCATTTAATTACATTTTCAGAGGACCACGAAAAGTTGTCACAATGTTCTGTCTCCAAAAACGTAGTTGAACTTTTAAAATTTTGTGAAAAAATTCTTCAGGCAGCAATAGAATCGTCTCCGGTAACAGGCGGTAGGCTCTTCGATACCGTAACAAAAATTCTGTGTAGCTATCGTACTTTTGTTCCCGGACACTACAAAACCTACTTAACAACTCTTCCACAGCAAATCGCAATATTTCTTAATAATTGCCAATACATCCGCTACAGATTAATACAGTGGGAGTTGGAATACAGCAATCAGTTAAAATACGACTTGCAGTACTGCGACTTTACCACAGAAATAAGAGCGTTTCCTGTAGTGGGGATGAGTTTATTCCACAAGTACCTCGATGCTCAGCTAAAGCAAATTGCAGAAATCATGGTAGGAGCCCAGCTCGGAGGCCCGACTATCGAGAAACTTGAACCAAACACTGAGAAATGCGTTAGACAGTGTTTGAGGCAACAAGAGCTACTGCGGACTGTGTGGCATAAAGTTTTACAATACAAAACTTATAATCAGAACATGGGGACCATAGTGAATACTCTATGCGAAAGCATCATTGGTCCGATAATGAAATGCCAGGATATTAGTGCCACCGCTGCGGGAGAACTAGTTGACATCATCAAGCTGGTATTAGCCAGGGGAGCAAAGCTCTTTACCAACCCGAACGAAGTAACATTGTACGTTCCTCTGTGGAATAAGTTGAATGAACTTAATTTTGTGTTAAACGCGAGTTTGGTAGACATTCAGGATAGATGGGCCAACAGAAAGGGGCCTTTAGCCTTGTATTTTACCGTACCCGAGCTAAAGCAGCTTATTATGGCATTGTTTCAGAACACCGACAGGAGAGCTCAAGTTTTATCCAGGATTTCCTAAGTTTTCAAAGATTATATCTATTTGATGTGGAATGTACCCAAACGTATGCGTTTCAGGGATAGAATCTATGACAGGGACTTAAGATTTTTTGTAGTATATAAGGTGCCTGTTTTGAATAATTTTCGATTAAAAATGCCTGTGTTTTTTTTTTTCATTTTTTCCTTGATGAGCTCTGTCGTTTGGGATCAGTTTGATTTGCATTGAATAAAGAACGAAAGAATTGTAACATTATTATAGTCCCAAATGAGACACTTTTGTGGTAGGTAAGTACATACTATACTAAAATTGAGTAAACTAGTGTATTTACTCGTGTTATCTCTAGCCATTTTCTTTGCTAAATGTAATTTAAGTTTATCTAAAGATAGATAAGCTGAGGCGATAACAACAAAGATATAGATATTTTAAAATCCTACCAACCTCATTCGTTTCCAGCTTATTGCTCCTGATATCAATTATATCTAAATAAATTGTAGCAAGAAATAATTGCGACGAACTGAAATCACCACCTTAATAATAACAATAATTTTAATAAGAGTTCATTACAACCAATTTAAACTAAAGTGTCTCAATTAAAATCCTTTCTTTAATTTTGTAACTCAATCAGTGAAGTGAAAATCGCCTTTGGAAATATGACAACAGAAAATCAAGAATTAGTTAAGCCCAGAGTGGATTTCGATGAAGTGAGAAATATTGTTTTTGATATGTATGGTTTGAAAGTGTTGAGTATTAGAGAATTAAATGGGTATGACGACAAAAACTTTCATATAGTAGTGGACGAGACAGTTAATAGTAATGCTCACATTGAAAAGTGTTTTAATGACGGGTACGTGCTTAAAATCGTCAATTCATTGGATTCCAAGAATAAACCAGGATTTGAGGCTCAAACGGAGCTACTCTGGTTTTTAAGTAAGTGTCTGTGCATGTCTAATTTTTTGTGGCAAACTCTTAAAGGTTTTGCTTATCTGCAAACAAGATTTGTGTATCAATATAGTTTTTTATTTCAGACCAAAATGGCATTCGTTGCCCCAAACCGGTAGTGACAAAAGAGCAAAAATCATTTGGTATTATATCTCTAGTCTCGGGAACTCATGTCGTCAGGCTTCTAGAGTATATTTCAGGGGATATTCTATATAAATTGGAAAATACGAACGAGCGACTGTATTTTGATGTAGGAGTTTTCACAGCAAAGATTGACTTGGTGCTGCAGGTGACGAAAATTTTAATGGAAATGAGAATATCTTAGATTTTAGCAAACAATAATAAATAACTGTTTAAGAAACAAATTTACAGCCTTATTTAACAGCAGCGTGGGCTAAATAGGTATTCTTGTGGTAATATCGAAAAGGGTAGTAGTTATCAAATCACCGTTATAAGTGCTAAAAAATCCACGGCACTTTTAAATTTTACAGGGTTAAACTAAAAAATTTACTATTTAGTTTTACATTTCATGTTGAACTGCATGCGCGATTTAACTATTTTCATCTCGAAGTTTTGATTATCTTATGTGATGCATTCAGCTTTATTTTTAGTTCAATTTTGTACTTTACCTATCCAGTTTTTTGTTATAGAAATTTGACCATCCCGCATATCACAAATATATGCAATGGTGCTTAGGATCGGCCCCAGATATACTCAATTACTTACATGCCGTTGAAGAATCTCGACAAACTCTAATTAAGAAAACTATTTCCGAGTTTAAATTACGTGTGATCGATATTCAGGACGAACTAGCCAAAGGTATAAATTCTCCGGGTTAATTCAAACTTTTTCACTTGGATTCTCTTTTATACTTTCGAAAATCATACTTAAAATATTTTAGGTATCATACACGGGGACATAAATGAGCAAAATTTAATAATTGACGCTAGTAACGAAGAAGTATCCGTAAAAGCCCTAATTGACTTCGGAGATACACATTATTGCTGCTATTTATACGAACTGGCACTTGCCATGACATACATGATTTCCTTAACAAATAATATAGACAGTGCAGGATATGTGTTGGGAGGATATTCTTCCTTTAGAAATATTACAGAAAATGAATTTCAGTTACTGAAAGTAAGATTTTATGACTTAGATTGAACGTGATGCATGTTTATGAAATTAATTTGTTTGTAGATTTGTGTTATGACCAGGTTTTGTCAATCTTTAGTTTTGGGAGCTTTCGCTAACTTACGCGAACCCGAAAACAAGTACGTCCTAACAACAGCGAGAAAAGGCTGGAAATTGCTGGAAGAATTAATGGCAAAGCCTGAAGATGACGTGCTACACAGATGGAAAGAACTAAGCTTACAGAAATTATAAAAGTGCATATGTACATGAAATATTTTTATCGATTCGAACTCACGTAACGGTATCCCTGACATATTTGATTTCTGCAAAAAGTTATGGTTGAGGGGAAAATGTAAGTTTAAAAACAATTTTAAGACTCAATTATATATTAACCTCCATAACATTAAATCATTAAATAATTATCGGTGAATGGCATCTACGAAGGATTGAAAGTATATAACTTAACAATGATAATAATCTTTTTACTGAGCGTACAAACTTGTAGTAAACAGCCTTGTTTTATAGTAACACGTTATGCCGGCTTAAATTCAAGAAAATAGGGAGTATATGGAAAAAAACAAGATTGCTTTAACTGTATAATAATTGGACTTACGTATTAAATAACTATTGACTTATATAAACAATCTTATCATTCGTTTAATAAGCTGAATATAGTTTAGGCAGGTTTTAACAATAATTTAATTTAACCATTATATTGACCTAAAATTTCTTAGAATTAGATATTGATTTAATATTATCGTAGATATACAATATATTTTTACAATTTATTTTTTATTTAATAATAAAGCTCATTTGTCTTACAATTAAAGCTGGTTTTGTAACATATATTATGTTAACTTATTAAATTAGAAACGTTTCTAGATACAATTATTTTTAATTATGTATTCCATTTTACACGTATTATTTAATAATACTGCTTTATTAATGTTTCTTCTGTGTTCAGTCTCAAACCACGAGCCAAATGCACTCAGGAAGAGACCCGAGGCACACATGAACTAAAATTAGAATTCACTTGGACCGAATACCTACCCCAATCATGGATTGAAACTTTTTTGGAAATAAATATTATATTAATCTTACTTATTTATTATTAATTACCTACCTACCAAGTAAACTAAAATTTTATCTCAAGTATAAAATAGCTATTGATTGGCTGCTTTTCTTGTATCTACTACTTTAATAACATAACGGATATCTAAATAAATTAAGGACTGAATATGTAACATATGGGTGATCATAAAAAGAAACTCGCAAGTGGATGCTGGCTTGTTCAATATTTACTTAGTTTTTTTTTATTAATCACCCTTTATATTAATACTTACATTATACTTAACTACAAATTCCCTTGAATAGACCATTTAGTTTCAGTGAAAAATAAGTTAAACTTATTTTTTTTAGTACAGACGCAGGACTAAGTACAATAAATATGAAACGAATAATAAAATTACAAAACGGAAATTTACAAGCAAATTTGCTTTGAGGTGATTCTACTGGTTGCAATTGATTATTGTAAAAAAGATATTTCTTTAATATCTGATAATCTTGAATTAGAAGAATGTCAGCTAGTAGAACCTACAAGGCAAAATATTCTATCAGATTATATTTAGATCCAATCCATTAGGACACCATATGAATGATCTGTTAAGATCGTGAAAATCTCAATAGATCTTATTAGAGGAAATTATTCTTATTCCGATATGAGAATCTTTCACATTATTAACTATCTATTCCTTAAGTAAAGTAAGCAAGTAATAATATTGTATTGACTATTATTATTATTAACAGTACAATATCAAGATTAGGGAGCAGGATTCCAACAGGGACATTCTTAGGCTCTTTTAAACCTTTAAGGTGATGATATTATCAATGCGATGCATTAATTTATTCCTCGATGTTTCATTTCTCTTAATATTTAAGATCAAAATACAGTCTAATAATAATTTCTGCAACTGTTACAGCATTGCTGTTTATATCGCACTACTGTGCACAAGTTGAAAGTTTTGACGTTGGTACAGTACCTGGACAGGTCCTTACAACCTTTCGCTGAAAGGGAATCGAATAATCAGTTATTTGAAATCTAAAGGATTAAATTAAGTATGCTTACATGAATTTTTTGAACAGGGGGGGCCTCTACACGGTTTGCTCTTTAACGGTTTAGGAACATTTTTGCAAGCATCACCAGCTGGTTTTTTTGTGCCGTACCAAACGCAGTGAAAAGTTCGGTACTTATCACCTATTTCTCCACATTGAGCGTTGCACTGAAAATTATAATGTTAAAATTTTATGGGTCGCTGAATGTAGAATTTATTTAAAAGAAAAAGTAGATATGTGATGTTTGAATGCTGATGAGTTAGGTACTGGTTTTCAACTTGTTTATTCAATACTTTAAAGAGAATAATAGCTGGTCGTAAGTCGAAACGGTATATTTAATTTGAAAGAATTCGTTTGTGTAAAGTTGAATTATATGTAATGCCTTTGAAGGATACGACACTTGATGCTTGTTCAGTATTCAAAAAGGACACATCTCCGCCTACATTCAGTACAAACGTATCTGTGTTAGTAATTTTCAGTGACTTGATGCAACTGGCCAAGGTAAGGCCATGAGTGCAATGCATGCAAAATAAAGTTACCTGTGACCAACTGCTAACTTTCCACATTCCTACACATTTAGTATTATTGCATTCTTGTTTATCACTAGGTCTCTCTTTGAACGAACACAAGTTATTATTTACAGATAAATTCCCAGAGAGCTGACATCTAACCAACCGCTTTTGCATTGCTGGAATTAAAATGGATTGGATTAATTAATACGCAAGTTGTTCCTGTAGCGAACTGTTGCTTATTCAATATTTGGGGAATATGAATTAATTATAAGTAAAAAATATTTAAGCTCGGGTCACAAAGCTGTTGATGATCCATTTTAAAAGGCCCCTAAGGAGCGATTATATATTTTTTTATTCATTTATTGCAAGTAACTTTAAATGCAAAGAACACAGTTTAAAAAATATGATATACCTTTTTGTAGTGAAGAACATTTGGAACTTTCACAAGTGCTCCATTCGCTAGTGCTCCAAAAGGGACATTCTTGAAATCCACATGTTCTTTTTGAATCAGGTTTTGGTATTTTAGCCTGTTCGCAAAACTCATCTTCAGTGGACCGACTTGCATTGACTAATTGTATTCTACAACTGAATGAAAAATGTAAACTTACATATTAACGACTTAAGACTGTGTATTAATAATACAGGGTCCCAGAAAAAAATAAAGGGACAAAAATAGGTGGATTCAATTGATTTACCTATACGTAAAACTGCTTCATTTTCAATAAATTTCCCTTTCGGTGTACTACAAGATTCACAGAGCAACTTTAGTAGCTCGGTGAATATTGTGCTCCCCAAGATAGACCAGCTAATCGAGATGCTATAAGGCATTGTAAAATTATTAGGTGTTTACTCTAGGTTTTTTGCATATGTGTACATACACCAGTTATCATAGTACATAGTTTAATTTTCCTATTTACACCTGAGGAGTTCGTAGTATAATCATGCTGGTAATTTTTAGGGATACACAATATAAATTTGGGACGTATACAAGGTTGTTCAAAAGTAAGCTTTTTCGAAGGAGAAAGATTTTATTTTCATTTGGCAGAGCTGTTCTGTTAGGGATTTTAATGATGCTCTAAAGTGACTCTAATGCTATTATTATAGCCTTATTTAGACTGCTGGGAAAGCTGGTTTAAAAATTTAAATGTTCCTTCTATTCTCGATTGTTTTTTTATCTTTAGTTTGATGTTTTGTTAATTTTATTATTTGCTTTTTTTTTTCAATTATTATAAACATATTTTGTCTTAAGTACGTAATTACAGTTTATCGTAAAAAATGCAATACACGGTCAGTTTAGTGCGTAAACAATGAAAAAAAATGGTTAAACACCTTAAAGATAAAAAAATAAAAAACTATAAAAGAAATTTAAAAGTATAAATAAATAATTAAAAATAACTAAAAATTGTTGGTGAGCACAAATTCGAAAACAAATAGATTTCCCGTCAACAAACAAGTTTTTTTAGTGTTTACTTACTGTTAGTTAAACAGTAAAAAATCCAATAATAAATCAGTTAAATTTTTTACGAAATTTATAGCTGTTTTCATCAAACCTTAATCGGTAAATTTTGAATCGCATTGCATCATGCATACATAATGAATGTGGTTTTGCAGCACCTCGAATTTGAGGTTCCACATGACCCCTCCTGCCATTTAAAATTTTTGAGAGGGTAGCTGCGACGCGCATAAGGTTGAATTTTATATAACAATTCGTCCCCCTGAAAATCTCTTTTAACGTATCTTTGGGAATTTCCGAACAGTTTTTATTTTTCAAAGTTAAGGGAGGTCCAAGTTTTGGTTTCATGATCCTGTATACTTTAACGAATCATGGTAATTACGGACAACCCTTCGTAGTAAACATACATTTTCAGCGTTTCCTACTTTGAAGTAACCCTGTATTGGTACCTTAAGTTTCGAGTTTTTAAGCCTTTTCCCCCGCAAGATTCCGAGCATGCTGTCCAATTGGAGACTTTCCACTCGAGTTTGAATATTCGCCTTTTCATTCCACCCACCGCTACGTTGTCAATATTATTTAGTGGTGTGGTCACCCGTGGATGTTCAGTAGCGGGGATTTGTTCTGGAACTGTGAAAGTGGCCATCCTGTGTCCTCTTGACGGCTGAGAGTTGAATAACCATAGAGCCTAATTGAAATTGAATTGTAGTTATGCGTCTACTTTCTAAAGTTCCTCAGAATTTCACCATATTTACGAGAAGTAACTCAAATAAATGAATAATTTTAATTAGTAAACAGCAAATATCACTGTTGAGTATACAAAAGTCTATAAAATTGTTTAATTTATGTTAGTAACTATTTCGACAATATAAACCAGACACTGACAGAATTTAGTAACTAAACTTTCGAACCTGTATTTTGGAGATTAACGACAGAAAGTTTGGCATAATACGACTTGCAGAACTCCTGGAATCTCCATAATTCGGAGTATTCAGCAACTCCGAAGAGCTCGAAGGTAAGTTCGAGATTTTATCCTTGGTGCAGCAATTAGGGAAGTAAGAAAATTGTTAGAGATGTCGTATTAGTTTAGCGACATAAACAATTACAATTCAATTTGAAATTATGGTTAATTAGCACCGATATATATATATATATATATATATATATATATATATCGTCGTCCGACCCTGTTGTTTTTCAAGCGACTATCGATTTTGTACGTCGAATGGAGCAATAAGGGCCATTTGTGTGAGAAGCTTAAGTGTTTTTTTCATGTCGACGACGATATAACATCTCATGCAATTAGTAGCAAACTCCAAGCTGTGGATAATGGAGTTTAGGAATAGAGAATCGCTGGAAATGTCGGGTAGGTAACTTGAGCAATTCCAGTTATGCAGGTAAAGGAGTGCACAACAACAATAGCATTCTGTAATGAATACATAAAGTCTGCTGGGGCGATATGTGCCTCGTTAAGGATACTAATACACGATATTTTTTTGGTCCTATAGGTACCTGGTTTCGATTTGGAATAACTCCAGATTGGTCGGAGAGAGGGGTACTTTTTGCATATCCGTCCAACGTAAGGCTGGAAGGCGAGGAGGTAGGAGTGAAGAATCTAAAAATAAAAATATATGAGGTTGAAAAATAACGAGAGACTATAACATATATATATATATATATGCATTTATAAAAATGTATAAAAATATGTATAAAATATATAAAATACATAATAAGGTAGTCTTTTACTGTGGCTAAATATGCAGGTATCGTTATATCAAGTCGGAACATAGGAATTGCGCAGATAGGAGAAGGATTGCATAAGGTTTAAGATGTCTCTAACAAGGATCAACGAAATGGGCGAAGTCAGTCCGTTGTTTAGCCAGATATAACTTGAGATTGATTTTTACTTATTTATAAATTATTATATGTTTCTCCGTTATGTTATAAATTAGGTGGGTCATTGATGAATATAATGATGTGGATTCGCTGAAATTTGTTTATGACCTCTTGGTGGGTCTATGATTGAGTTGGTGACACTGGCTGTAGCATGTACGGAATTTCGATTTTAACGCGCAGAGGTGTTGTGGTTTCTTTTTTTTTTTTCATTTAGTATTTGCTTTATTCCTTATTGCTCTGATTATTTGAAAAATTCCACAACCGCTGCCAATCGATACTAATCTACACATCTACTTGGAGAAGTTGGCCGGACTCACTCCCCCCACTTAAATGTTACTCTTTGTCGGAGGCATATTGAAACTTATGCGGTCTTTCTCCCACTTGCACAATTCTCATGTTCCGATTCGAACTGGTGATACCTGTATATTTTTTTAAACATTCAGTTAATTTTTGTTTTTCGTGAGTACCAATTTTATATTCAATAAACATTCATATTATTTGTTAAATTTCTTCGCCACATTTTCCACTTCAAAATTGCCTCTACTTTTACTGTACCTATAACCTACGTGTCTATAGATAATCACTAAAATTGTAATGGATTTTTGCGACACTCAGATTACCTTAAGTTATTGGTTTATCACAGTCTTTTAAGATTCAGTCATTTTTAAAACTTATTCATTTTAAATGTAAATTTTTATCATCAGATCCAAGTTTTATAAAAACTAGTGGCCATCAACCTGTAACTCACAAGCAAAAGGAAATAGGGTCTACACTTATAAGAGCGTCTCTCGACCATTTCTGAAGTACTGGTTATAAAACCTAGGACATTTGTGTTAAAGTAGAATTTTGCTGTAAGTATTTGCTTACTTAAATGTCTTCGTCTTGGAGCTATCGGGCTTTTGTTCATGCGACTGATCGTCTGCAGTGTACACGGGTTTCCCGTCCGAACTTGGAATATGCTCGTTCGGAATCAAGTCCATCTGATATTGCTTTTGGACTTCCTCGGAGGTGGTGAATTCCCCTGGCTTAGGCCTTATTGATATTGATATGCTTGCTGCAGATTTTCCTGGAAATAGCGAATGTTTTTTTTAATCGCAAGCTAAGTATATTTTGTACCACTAAGGGGCATTACTGCGTTTAAACAAAATTTTAAAAGACATTAATTAAAAAGAAACTTTCCGCATAAAATTATATTTGCCGTTTACAAATAGGGAAAACTTTTCTATCCGAGACGTAGCAACTACTGATTAATCGATCTCACATCAATAATAAAACGAGATTTTCGGATGATGGATGGCCACAGTGACTGGGAAATTCCCATTTGTGTTCGAATATTTTCGGGTAACTTTCCAGATTTTTCAAGCTGGATTAGGTACCTGATCCAACAAAATGAAATAATAAAATACGTTGTTATTAGACGTTACCTACTCACCAGCTACGCACGTGTATGTACCCATATCCCTCAACGACAAATTCTGAACCCTTAAAGCTCCCTTCTTGGAGCTCTTGAATTTCTTATTTTGCGGAAGAAACGTATTGTCTTTTTTCCATAAAATTTTTGACCGGTCAAACCGCTTAACCGGACATTTGATTTTGACCGTGGTCCCAGTAAAGAGAGTAGCCGCTCCTCCAACTTTAACTGTAACTTTGTTTTTCTTTGGATCGTGTTGTATGAAAGTACTATTGGTGACACTAATAATCGGCTTATCGCTCTCAATCACACAGCTTTTGGTATTACAAGGTTTCCTTTCTAGTGGTTTCGGGGTGGGACACAGGGTCGACAGTCTGTCTACCGTGTGGTTTTGCGCCATAACTTGCTTGCAGTCTACCTTTCTTGACTTTTCGCCGCCTCCGCATGGTTTGGAGCATTTCGACCAATCCGAAACTTTCCATCTGAAAATCGGACATACTTATCATTAAAGTTCATTTGCCAAACAGAAACGTAAATGCAGTAAACATTCGCAAATCCACACCTTTGCATTGTATATGTTATGTAATTCTGTGTTGGAGTTTGAATTTCCTGTGTCGGATTTAAATAACTGTACCCGGCAAACTCCGACGCAAATTTAATTTATACGGGCAAGTACGGGGAGAATTATACTGAGAAGTTATAAATCCGCCAAACTACGGATTTAATCGGATAAAATCCCTAATCTTTTCTCCTCCCCTTTTAATCAAAATAATCCTATTTTTAATTAATTTTCTTTTCAACTTGTATTCAACCAGCAGCCAACACGCATAGGGGCGCTTCTCAACCCAAAGATTTTATGTAGTAACTAGTAAGGAAGTCGAATTTTTTGACACGGAATTTTTGATGAACAGACCCGATGCCCGTTGACCAAAGATCATCTTTGGCAATAAAATACGTTCTTCTTCCTCCTTCAGTATAAAAACGTATTAAAACGATTTTCGCATCAAAACCCGAAATTGTGTGATACCAATTTGCATAAAATTGCACTGATCAGAGTGACAGATTTCCTCGGGAAACTGAGTCTTCTGTGAACTGTAATAGATGCTGGGGCACAATAGAGCTTCTATTCAAATTATTCCGTTCGAATTAAATCTAATCTAATTTTGTTAATTAAGGCTGCAAACTTTGACGTTAGTCAATTATTGTAAGTTAGCTATATCGAATGTGATCTCTCCGAGTTTATCGAACTGATGGGAATTATTAAGTAGACACTAGTATAAATTTTTTATCTTTGGGCTTCGATCGGCGAGAACAAAGGAAAATCTTTTGGGTTAAAGAGGAGAAACGAAGGAAAATAACTGAGATTTAAATCGCATAGTAAAATATAAGAAAAAGAAGAGCAACGCGTGAAAGTAGCATAACACAAAAGTTAAATGTGCGAAACGGTAAAAAGGACCGTCCGAGGCCCAGCGTTCAGGAAAACGGCAGAGACCTACTCAAAACAACTAGAATCAGAGGAGAACGTCTAGAGGAGCAGTTGCAGGGATGGTGTAATACTTACTAAGAAAACTACCCGGAAAAGCAAAATTCTTATTTCATTCGCCTTGGTTGAGTTATTCCATTGTAAAAAAAAAAAACTGGACACCCTGTACTTGAAGAACTAATGACCAGAGACAATGAAGAACGCTATATCACGAGATTTGAAGATCAGAATGAGGTGGGGGGACCAACAAAAGAGGGTAGATGGTGAAATTATGTAATCGGTTTGGAAAATCTACCACCGTCAAAAGGCGAGCTTTCGATTTGACCGTATACCGATGGGGGCTTAAAAAGTGCATAATGGAGGGGTTGCACAAAACTCGATCTGTGGAGTGAAAGTAACAGAACTGGACCAGAATACTGTAGAGATATTGTGTTCGTCGACAGTCACAGTTCTTCAGATATGTTTGTAGAATTTCTTCTATTCTAAAAGTTGCAGTTAAAAGGGCTATACGCGCAGGGACACTTAGCCCTTTTGAAACAAACTCGATAAATGTTAGTGCGAATGATTTAGAGTAAAGTAGAGGAGAAGAGCAAATTGGCTTAGATGGGGACTGGTGAAAAAGGTTAATTCAGACCTTCAATTGCAATTTGATACCCGCTAATGATCTTAGTCCGAAACAGTGATTATACTCTCATATGCAAATAAAGAACAGCAATTCGTTCTTTTCTTATCGCTCACATGAGTATGACGTCGATGAATACGGTTCATGGCTAGCCTAAATAAACTGTTCCGGAAGAGTTGAGGGATTTCACAAGTTTTGAAATTAATTTAAAAGTTGTTTACTATTGTACAGTAACTACACTATATATTGTTCAAAAAAATATTTAAATATAGTGCTGGTGAAGAGTATTGCAACACGTTTATAAATTTCATAAATTTGAATTTTAAAAAAATGCTTAAACAAGAATAATTTTATTTAAAAAAGGGCATTTAATGCATTATTTATGACGTGCAAATTTTTCGCCCCTACCAACTACCGCCACTAACTTTTTATTTTCAAATGGAAGGGTAATCATCCCAGTATATCAAATGAAATTCAATTCAGTAGGGGATATAACGGTATACAAAAACCTAAAATTGAATCTACAGTTTCCTGAAAAATTAAATTTATTAGATACACGATAAAGTAACTCACTATTACATCAAACAAAATAAAAATGTCTGCAACAAATGCTTAAATCGGGCTCTAGTGATCGTTCGGCAACGACTCAGGTTAGTTCAGGTTAACAATTATCCAGTGTTACTTTTGTTATTAATTCTAAGTCTGTTTGAATTCTACGACGTAAATCATCAACATTTTGTGATTCATATTTGTAAACGAAACCTTTTAAGTGACCCCACCAAAAAAATCGAAATGCCTAAGATCTGGAGATTGTGGCGGCCATTCCATTCCGCCTCCTCCACCGATACATTTTCTAGGGAAATCTCATTAAAATTCGCTGTCGGAACCATAGTATGCTGTGGTGATGCACCATACTGCTGAAACCAAACGTTATTGGCTACTTGTTCCTTACGTTCTCCAGGAAAAATTTCGGCAATTAATGGAATTATTTCGTTTTACAATGCGCGGAAGTATAATGTATTGTTTAAGCTCATATCTATAAAAAATTGATCAATGATGATGGTTGATTACATCTATCCATACATTGAGTTTTTGCTGATGTTGTGTATGCAGAGTTTGCATCCAATGACGATTGTCTCTAGACTAGTAGTGATAATTACGACGAGGCGGCGACGGTGGCGGTAACAACCCTGGCGGGAATGCCATCGCTAGATCTGCTGGCGGAAAGAAGAAAGAGAGATTGGGAGGGGGGACCGCAGGTAGCAAAAGAATCGGAGGATCAAATGTACAGAGAATGGCAAGGAAGATGGGAGAATTACAATGGGTGGGCAAGAAAATTTGTCGGATGCGTCAGAAAATGGACGGAGAGGAGATTCGGGAGCTTGGACTGGCACGTGGTGCAGGCGATGACGGGACACGGAGTTTTCGGAGCCTATCTGAAGAGAATCGGAAAGAGGGAAGAAAATAGCTGCTGGTTTTGTGACGAAGACGACACGGCAGAACACACCGTGTTCCACTGCAAGGAGTTCGAGGCATGCAGAAGGGAGGCAGAGGAAGAGTGCGGAGCATCGCTCACGGTCAGAAACGTGAGTGAAATAATCTTGAGAAGCGAGAGGGATTAGAACATCGTGACTGGAATGTTGAGGGAAATAATGAGAAGGAAGGAAATAGAGGAGAAAAGAAGAGAAAGAACACTGATCGAGGAAAATCAAGCGAACAACGCGGAGTAAGCAAGAAAGAAGGGAAGAAAGGTAATCCTGAAGTAGTACCCGAAAGGGTGGTTCCAGGAAAAGGAGCGGAGTTTTTTAGTGGGTGTTACGACAGTAGAGTCCCACACTCCCCGACTGGCCAAATAACACAGTCGGGCGTGCGTAAAAGCATTTTTCTCCGCCAAAAAAAAAAAAAAAGGTTAGTTCAGGTTAGTTCAGGTTCACCGAACACGGCGTGTTCGGGAAATACCTGAAGCGGATACGAGTGGAGAGAAGTGCCGAATGTTGGTTTTGTAGCGAAAGGGAGGACACACCGGAGCACACACTGTGGATGTGTCCGGAGTGGGAGAGCTATCGCGCTGAGGCAAGGGCGGGGGGAATTGACCTAAACCGAAGTACGATAGGAACGAGCTGGTTGAAAGTAAGAGCAAGTGGATAGCGTTTGAGGGCCTGATGGAGAAGATCTTGAGGGCCAAGATTGTAAAAGAGAACGAGAGGAAGAAGAGTGGGGTGCGGAACCTTGTCCGTACCTAGTCCGAGGAAGCGAGGAAGATCTGATGAAATGCTGAGAAGTAGTCCCGGGGCAGAAGAGGGGAGGTGGGTTTAGTGGGTAGGCGGGCGACATAATGGTCGGTCGAATCCCACACTACCCGGCTGAGGACCAAACCGGGTGTCTTAAGATTCCCCCTCCTCGAAAAAAAAAAAAAAAAAAAAGGTTAGTTCAGGTCATACGTGAAAATTTGGTGAACGGTAATCGGTAATTTTTGAAACAATCTCAAAATCTGTGAACTCTTGCGGAGCAGCTTAAACGCCAGAAGTTGTGTATAGGGCAGGGATGAATTTGTAAATTTACGGAGTGTTGCTGATCTTTTAAAACTCTTACCTTAGGAAAAAAACTTTTTAGCTCTCGAGAAAAGAGAAAGTATTTACTTGTGCCGCACCGAGGCGAGTAGGAGGTCGTATATTGTTTTGAGTTTAAAAGAGAAAACATCTAGGAATACGTCAGACGTACTTCTTGGTTTTATTTTAAGAATTCAACGAGCTGGAAAGAGAAAAATACCACACTATTAAATTTACTTATCTGCTAACAATATTCAAGTTGAAGAGCAGAACTCAGAAGCAGACAAATAACGCTTCACTTAAAACTGGGGCATTATTTGCATCTTTGCAGTGTTTACGGCTCGGAAATCGGGACTACTAATTTGGTAGCAAATTGCCTACTTTTTTTCTCTTTAATGTTCTACACTTAACTCCCTAATTTTAAGTTTCATTTAACATGTTTTACGTTCCCTGGAGGCGGTTCTTTTCAGAGACTTAGAGATTTTAATTTCTGCTTCTAATTATTTTTTGCCATGTTTGCGTTTAAACGAATGGGGCACTAATTCCTGGTAAATGTCAGGTGCGGTTTTATCTTTAATCCTAGACTGCAATAGCCGATGTAAACATGCTGGTACACTTTAATGGAAACTGCATTGTATACTTTCTGAGTGAATTTGCACGTACGGGGTGCTCCAAAAAGGTCGTGCCAAACTTAAGGAGATCGTAGGGAACGCCGAGGCGAAAAGTTTTTGCACAGAAACCACTAGTGAGCCCTCTTAGCTTCCGGAATTTTTTTTTCCCCAAAATACTCCATCTAGAACGAAAGCGAACAAAACAAACAGTTTTTCGTATCTGCACATTTCCTTCGGGCCGTCCTTCCTCAACTACTGGACAACGCACACGTTCCGTGGACGTTCGGGGCAGGACGTGGTCGCAATATGACGCTGCACCTGCATGTTTTGCCCGCACCGTGTAAAATCGTCTAAACCGACATTTTCATAAGCTACGAATCGAAAGAGAGGGACCTCCCAAGTGACCAGCGTCAGATTTAAGCCCGCTGGACTTTTTCCCTGGGGTTATATCAAATTATCGGTGTTTGAAACTCCTAAAGCCGCCCAAGAGGAACTGTTAGGGAGAGTGATGGCTGCCTCCCTTTTCGTGCCGCAAGATCCGCGGGTGCGAGATTCAATCATTTTGCCTCTTTGAGATGTATTTTTCCTCATTAGACATCTTTAACGAAATTGAATTAATTATCGAAGTCTCTCGGTGTCGACGAGCTAACATTGCAGTTTCGAACGAGAACGACTCTATAGCCAGAGCGGTTTATGTTAGATCGGGGGTCGTTAGGTGCTTACATGTTACTTGTCATCCATTTTTGGCAGAAATTTATTAGCAGGACTGTCTCTTGGCAGACTCGCGAGGGCCCGTTCTTTCTACCATCAGAAAATTCCAAGAAGACCTGCGGTTGATTTATTCAGGCAGCCTTGCAACTATGATAAAAACGCAGATGCCTACCCCATGCGTTTCGGAACACCGGATTGCGGCACCGAGAATTAGCCCCTCCCGCCTTTCTTCTGACCTGGAACTTGCCAAAATTCACCGGGGAAGAACCAGACTGCTTAACGAGCATTCGCAGCGCACGCGTCGCAACCGATCAACCTAACACCTTACCGCACCTTACTAACGTTTTAAGATAGACTGTCTCATAGCGCTTAAGGACTCTTGTATTTAGATCCACTAATTTTAACATCTAACGATTAATGAATAACGTTTTAACCGACATTGTTATTAATCGAACAACTAATATCAGTTCGTTTTGTGAATTTGACAATCGCGAGCGAAACGGGGGTTTCCACGTGAAAATTTCTCAGGGTAGCGTCCTATGTAACCTCTTGTAAGTATGACGTAATCGTTCTGGAACACCTTGTGTAACAGTGCTCTTCTCGTTCGCAGTAAGTTTCCCGCTAAATAATTTGAGCACAATCAAGGAAATTTTTGCATATAATCGGGCAATTTCTCGTTTCAATCCCTTTCGGAACGTTCGTGGAAGTAACAGGGAACTTGGAAGGTAATGAGTTGTAAGAAACAGCACTTAAGACCATTTCTGGTGGATTTAAAATGAAGTGCGTTAAATTATCTCTAATGGCCGAAGGAGTGGGACGTTATCAATCTAATTCCTGCGTTGAGTCTATTCCGATCCTGCAGATTTGTTAAATTCCCGATATCGCCGAATTCGCCCGTTCAGGTTACAAATTGGAATCGATGCTCCACTAGTTTTATTACTATGTTCTGAAACGCAATTGCTTGTGTGCAAGCAATTGATGGAAGAGGAATAATAATTTGTTCAACGTGAATAACAAACCGGGAAAAATTGATAATGCAAACGGATCCATTCAAATATGTGATAATCCCTGAGTGTTGCATACACGCATATACAGTGTAATCGTCTTTAAAACGATCTCGTCAAATAAATTGGCATCAGGACGAATATCATCGGCTTAATCGCAGCAAGTTCGAATAGAATTATTATTAAATCTACTGGGAATCAAATGGTTAAAATTGCGTTATTATGTACAGATGGAATGAGTCCAGTGCAATTTAATTGAAAGATAATCTGGAGTCCACATGCATAATGCCAAAAAGGCAAATGATATCACCTTTGCAGTTTCGACGTTTAATAGGAACATTAGTACGGACTATTTTCCAAATGAGTCCATTGCTACATACAGGATGTTTCAAAAAGGTTGTGCCGAACTTCAAGAGATTACAAGAGTGAACAATTTATGCACAGAAACTTCTTGTGTTAGGTCGTGTAGCATGAAATGAGTAGATTCTCGAAATGCCACATTCAACTGCGAATAACTTCACTCTAAATCCATATTTGGACTTGACTTTTTTATGTGGAAAAGGCACATTCTTCCTCTTTCGATCGGATATTAAAGTGTTAAAAATTATTGAAAACTTTTATTTTTATAAAAATTTTTGTGCAGCCATGCAAAATAGTGAAATTCGTGTGCTAATGAAGTATGAGCTCCACCGTGGAACCACAACAGCTCAGACGGCTCGCAATATTAACGATGGTACTGAAGTCACTTCACAGCAAACAGTATCTCGTAGGCTCATGAAATTTCGTTCTGGCAATTTTGACCTAACAAATGGACGACCTGAAACTCAAGTGGATAAGGATCATCTGAAAGACGTGGTAGAAGCGAATCCACGTCAAAGTGCGTTCGAATTTTCGTTACTACTCAGTGTAACCAAAAAAAAAACAATATTGACTCATTTGGCTGAAATTGGTAAGGTGAAGAAGCTGGACAAGTAGGTACTGCATGAGTTGAGCGACATACAGAAAGAACGACGTCTCGAAGCTTGTGTCTCTTTGTTGTGCCGGTATAATAACGATCCATTTTTGAATCGGATTGTTACTTGTGATGAGAAACGGATCCTATATGACAATACCAGACGTTCATCGCAGTGGTTGGATCAAGATGAACCACCAAAACATTGTGCGAAAAAAAATCTTCATCAAAAGAAGCTTATGGTGTCCGTTTGGGGGTCCAACGCAGGTGTCATCCATCACAGCTTCATGAAACCTGGTGAATCGATTACGGCTGATGTCCACTGCCGACAACTGGCCGAAATGATCAGGCAACTGACGGTCAAGCAGCCAAGATTAGTCAATCGAAGCGCACCGCTATTGTTGCACGACAACGCTCGGCCACACACCGCACAAGTCACCTCGGCCAAGCTACAGGAGTTGGAATTGGAAACTCTTCGTCATCCACCGTATTCACCCGACTTAGCACCCACTGATTACCACTTCTTTCAAAATTTGGATAACTTCTTGGTAGGGAAAACATTCAACTCCGACGAGGCTGTCAAAGCTGCCTTCCACGAGTTTATCGACTCCCGGCCTGCAGGCTTTTACAGCAGGGGAATCAATGAACTTCCCGTTAAATGGCAAAAGTGTATTGATAATGGTGGTGCATACTTCGATTGACAATAAAGACATTTCATATGAAAAAAAAATGACTAAAGTTTCAATTCAATTCTACTCATTTCATACTACACAACCTATTATATTCATTTTAAGTAAATAGAATAAAAACAAGGAAAATGAACACGTTTTGTCTCCTGATACAATACGGAACGATTATAATCCTCACGCTGCATGGTCGGTGATTGTCAAAACCAATTTGCCATTAACATGTGGGCCGGTATCGTTGGCGACTTCTTAATTGGCCCGTTCCTGCTTCCACTTCGGCTAATTGATAACACCTATACGGGGTACAATGTGGTTCCACATGACGAGACACCTGCACATTTTGCCTGTATTGTGCAGGATCATCTAAACCAACATTTTCATGGGTGATGGATTGGGAGAGAGGGACCTATCGGATGGTCAGCGCGAAGTTCCGATTTAGGGCCGTTGAATTTTTTCCTCCGAATCACGTCAAGTCGTCGGTATGTGAAACTCGTGTAGCCACCCAAGAGGGATCGGCGGGAAGATTGATGGTAGTCCCTCGTTTCGTGCAGCAAGATCCGCACGTCTTATACTAGGTGGGTACTTCGATGATTCAAATAACAAATTTACGCATCCAGGCTGGGGGGTCGTCATTCTGAACCTTTATTATAATGTTTTTGCGTTTTTGAACAAAAATGTCTTTTGCCTAGGGGTTTTCATAGACAAATTGTTCACCACGCATTCCCCCATAACCTCCATAAGTTTGGAACTATCTTTTTGGAACACCCTGTATATTATATACGTAACAGCTGGAGACATAAGTTTGATTTCGAGAAGATTAAGGTCTACTACAATTTTGTGCCATCATTCTACTTCCCCCATTAATTAACTTAGACGCCGAGAAAGGCAGTTTTGCCCCTTTTAGGTTTAGGAAGTTTAGTTTATCTCGAATCAGTCAAATGTAGGCAGAAATCGACCATGTGTGCGTTTTACTGTGTTTCCACAAAATTTTCGAATGCAAGCAGCAAGAGGCCATATCAACTGCTCTTCGGGACAGGTATTCAAGTTAATTAAAAGCAGAGCTAGAACGACCGCACAAAGCCATAATAGTCCTTTATTTTTTCAAATTATGTTTTCTCTCCTTTACAGCTGTTGAAAAATTTACTTAAAAAGAGATCGTCGTTATCATTTAATTCTTGGTATTTTCTCCATATCAAGTTCAGAAAGTATTAATTTCTTAACTCATCAGCCCTTGATGTAACGTCAACCCTTTTTTCCTTTTCCTTACAACACAGACCTGGTACCATTATTTATCTTTCAGAATACTCCTCTTGATCACTAACGTTTTTATAGTAGATTATGCTATTAAGAGTAAAGAGAGATTTTTTTATGCAAAGTCCAGAGGCCTGAAGGCCCAAGCGACAAGGTCTTCAGAAGTTTTCTCAAATTTAAAAAGAACCAAAATAGGGTAAAGATTTTCGAAATGCATTTGCCAAAAAATACTATTGCAGAGGCAAGAGTAGGACAACTAACCACTTTGAATCGATTTGGAACTGGAGTGTGGCCGAAACCCTGTGACTCCGTTCTTAAGCTGAAACTATGATATATAAGTAAGTATTCAGTCACAAATCAATATCAAACGACAACAAATAAATTAAACAAAAACTTACCTCACAGGACAGTCTAGTACATTACAATACTGTCGATCAGGAGGAGGAGGTTGTGGGCAACGATTGTTAGGAACGATGACAGTATTGCTGCCACCTTGGGTAATTTCATGGATGCAGTTCACATCCCTAGTCTGGATACCAATTCCACAGCTCTGCGAGCATGGGGAAAATTCTGTATAGGACCATCGAGGGGGGCAAGAGTGTTCATTACACGCTCTGAATATAGATATTAAATATTAACGATTCTGTAGATATACGGGTATGGCCAGTTTAAGTCGGAACATACGAATTGTGCAAGTGGGAGAAGAACCGCATAAGGTTTAATATGCCTCCGACAGAGACCAACGAAGTGCGTTGCGAGGCTAGCGGTTGAAGTGGACGAAGTTAGTCCAGAACCAGCTGCCAGATTCCTCACCATTTCAGAATTTTTATTCACATAAATGCCAGTGAAGAATTAAATGATTCTAATTTTTCGTTGTTTATAAATTATTGTACATTTCGCCATTATAGCATAATTTAGGTGTTTCATTGATGAGTATGATGATCTCGATTCCCTGATATTTGACTATGATCTTTTGGTGGGGGCAGAACTGAGGCGTCAACACTAGCTGTAATTGCGATAAAAAAAATAGAATGACATCAGAAATTAAATAAGTGAACCAGCGCAGGTGTAACATGTGAAAAATTTCGATTTTAAGGCGCAGAATTATCGTATTTTCGTTTTTGTCCATTTAGTTAAATTGATGCTTTTTGCTCTGATATTTACAAAAAAATTCCATCGCCACGAAGGCAGCGAAATCGGCACTAATCCAACATCAAAGTGGAGATGCCGGCCGTACAGACTCCGCCCACTTCCACTACTAGCCTCTCGACGTATTTATTTGGTCTCTGTCGCAGGCATATCAGAACTTATGTGATCCTCTCACTTGCACAATTTCTATGTTCTGACTTGAACCGGTGACCCCTGTATGATACGAATAAATTATATTTGTATGTTTTTCATTTTCCAGGTTTCTCCGTGAGACCCTTACTCTTAGCTTATTGTCAAGACAGGTGAGGGCTGCGGCAAAGGCCGAAAGGTAAAAAGGACGATTCATATTATCGGTCAAGCCAAATATTGACACATTAATTTTTAATTGTCGATACACAGGAACATGCACGGTCGCATCACGGTTAAGCAATAGAAAATGAATGTTACAGTATCCGACCTCACTGCGATCAGAGCGTGAGCTGACCGATAATATGAAATGATGTTACAGGGGATTTTAAAAGTCCTGCCCTCTCAAAAGTTTTATATCGAAATTTGATTTATAAATCCCACATAAATTTTAAAAATTTTCCGCCAAAAATGTCAAAGTATTATCTCGTTTCTTAAAAATACGTGAAAAAAGAGGAAACATCGTGGTATCTACCTAATAATAATTTCAGGTTTTAGTTCTATGGGGCACATGTAGGGAGAAGTTACTTTTTCAGTGTCGTCACGGACACAGTTTACGATCAGTTCCTGGACTCCACCAAGGCAGGAAGCACTACAAGGAGTAAATCCTTGTTCTTTCCAGGAATACGATTTTGCAGGACTTCCGGATCCGACCTAAAAACCGAAGGAATATTTACACCTTCGGCCTCGTTGCAAAGAGTGCGAGGATGTCTTGTCTCTTGTTAACAAATCGTGTGTCATACCTTAATATTTGTCGGATCGTCTTTAAAATCTAATTCGATTCTCTCAATGAGACAAGGGTCTCGAACGCATTTCTCGATTTCGATAGGTTTGTCCCCAGAGCATTGCTTATCTGGTAGCTTAGCGATAGTTCGAGAAAACTCTAGGAATATTTTGCAGTGCACTTCTCGTTTCCGGATACCCTCCCCACAGGACACACTGCATGGACCCCATTCATCCGGTACAAATCTGAAAGAAGTGTTAAATAAATGTAGTTCAGTTGGGGAGACAACGATTAAATGTAATAATGAATTTGGCAAGGGGGGCTTTCATGTGCGAATTCTCATATCAAAGCGCTTGAAGAATGTCAATTCACAATTAGAAGGGTGAATAATACGGGGTCAAGATAATGATTTAAGATTGCCGCTTGGACGTTGAAACCGTAGGAAGGGTGGACAATAGGGTAGTTCCGTTGAGACACAGAGAGGTAACCAAAATCCTGTATTCGCGTTTAGTCGCTACTAACAATAATAATGTGGAAATATGAATTTTTCAGGGACAAACCGAAATACTAATGGCACGTAATGCAATTGCAATTTTGATATTTTAACATCGATATAGGAATGAAAACACATAAATATGTATGTATAGAGAAATTTGCTGGAAATATGAACCATGACATTTCCTGAACTGAAAACAATATTGCCAGTAATAAAGAAACAGAAAAATGAATGTAAATAATAAAAGTCTGTAATAATGTGGCTCACGTATACCTAGCCGCTGGCTGAATACAGTTTGTAATTGCTTAAAAGACAACGAAGACAAATGGAAGATCGTTTATTTGGTGCTTGCGGAGCATTTGCGTGTCATGAAATAGATCCAGAATATTGATGGCATGTTAACTCGTTGCATAACGTCTACGTGGAACAAAAAACTGTGTCCTGAACATCTGAAAGTATGCCGTCCGTAATTGCTTAGGTATTTAACACAAATATACAGGGTGTCTCGATAACGATTTCCCCCACGGAATTTATTTTTAGAATAAGAAAAATGCCCAAAAAAATCTGGAGGGACACCCCCCCTTATTTCAGGAGTAAAAGTTCAAAATTTGACTCGTTTCCCCACCCCGCATGATCCGTTCCTTCGCACGTGACACGAACTTCCTTATTTTAAGTGGGGCCCCCCAATTTTTTTGGATTTCTTGTTAAACTTTACGGCCAGTCTATTTAAGATGTCGTATCTGTAAAATTCACCGTCACCTCACGTTTATGAGCTATTCCAGAAAATTTGAAAATTTTGACACCTCTAAGGTCTCATGGAAACCGGTGTCGTCCCTTAACCACTGCGAATTTCGGTATCCGTCTAATAACGATCACAGCATACCAAAAGGCAAAAAGCCTTCCAGAACCCTCGAAATATGCCTTAGAATTTCCACGATTTTTAGAGTCAATAACTCGTTTATTTCGAATGGAATATCTCAATTTTCTCGGCGGCATCGTGTTCAGAATTCAATAATCTACAACTTTTATTAACATGATTCCATCCCTAGACCCAGCCGTTTCTATGTTTGCGAAAACTGCCTCCTTTGAGGGTCTAGTGTAAGTGTTGATAACGTTGTCTTAAGTGACGTAAGCAAATTTTGGTATTTGATTTCTAAAAAAAATTACGATGATTCGAAAATTTTTATAATACACACTAGTCAAAATGCCTCGTTATTTCATTTATTTCCAAAGAGAAAAGGGGCTACACGTCAAATTTATTTTGAATTTGATAAATAATCAAAAAGAGGTGTTTCGTGAACGATTTCCCGGTCATTCTACACTTAGATCTTTGAATTCTGACCGCGATGCCGTCGGAAAGTTGGGACGTCCCATTTGAAATAAATAAGTCATTGTCGTTTGAAATTGGGTAAATTCGGGGGCGCGTTTCGAGGGTCGTGGAAGACCTTTTCGCAAATTCAAATACGTCAAAACGTAGCTTCTTAGGTCCTCTCTTAGCTCTAAAAGGCCAATCCTGAAATTCGCAGCGGCTCGGGAACAACACCCATTTTTGTGTGAAAATTTGCAGCTTTCCAAATTTTGAAAATTTGAAAATCGAAATTCACAAATTGATCTCAAAATTTAGTGAGAAATCCAAAAATGCCAAAAAATTGCAAAGTTCCAATTGAAATAAGGAAGTTACGTCATGTGTGGGGGAAAGATCACGCGGGGGACGGTTACGAGGCCATTCTTACGTTCTGCTTCTAAAATGAAAGGGGAGTTCGTGTTTTAACCTTTTTTCTAATGTCAAAGGTAAAGGAATTAAATGGGGATAAATTATTAATGGAACGCCTTGTAGAGCGGAACACACACACACACACACATGGATAGAGAGGAAAGAGTCGAATTTCCATCAAACGTTTGAAAACAAAACACACTCCAAAAATGCGGTCTAGTCGCTCAGGGAGTGAAAACAGAATTATAACCGACTTGTAACATCAACTCAGTTAATACATATTTGTTCCATTCAAAAGTAAGAAAATAAATATAAATAAATTAAAACAAAATAAATAATTGAGTAACGAATCCCATTACAGAAGCGGGGAGAGAAACAGAATTACAGCGATTTTCCATTCATACAGCATACCGCAAATTTGCGTTTATTAAGGGATCTTGAAAACCGCAAGAGATATAAATCCAGTTAATTTAGCGCAGATATGGAATATTGGAATATCGAATTGGAATACTATTAAAAGGTCGTAAAATTCAAATATTTACCTACTGAAAGAGATAACTGGGAAAATTCGAATATTGTGCGGTTTTCAGGTTCTATACAGCCAGATAGCGATGCGTTTAGTATTGAATATTTGTTAACAAGGTAAGACTACATCCTAACGAATCCAGAATAGGGCGACCACAGCAACAATGGAATATTTTCAGAATTCGTGAGCGATCGCTGAGACGGGTTGGTGTTCTGCTGGTGATAAACATGCTGGTTGCAGGCCGGTTCGTAAGACTGCCACAACAGGTGATGACGTCGATGATGTTGAAGGCCGTGGCGAAGACTGATTTGACTCAAGATCCAGTGTGAATGTAATATGTCTTAGAGCGCTACATCAAGCCAAACTCGCTATCAACTAGTTTTCCATCTATCTCTATTTCATGTCCGCCACGGCTGCATTTAATGGTACCCCAGTTAGGGGTAGTGTTAGCCGATCGGCGCCTCAATGGGGATGAATCGTGTGTGCTTCAACTGTGCACCAATGGCGCCTTACCGTTAGTTACGTCATTTAAAAATTGCCGATATTATTCACCGTTGACTTCTGGGGGAGCGACATTTTACCTTTACCGTCACATGGGTGTCCGATGATTGTACCATGCAGCTGCATCAAATGCAATTCTGTGCGTTGACTTGGGTGAATTAACACTCAGTTTGCTGTGACCGGAGGTCTATAGCAGTCCAGTGAAAATCCACGCGTTTCGATTCATTAGTTATCCTCCGGTGCAGGGATCCCCAAACTACGGCTCTCACGTCAAATCTCGCAAAAATGGGTCGACAAAAAAGTCCATGAGTATTCACTACATTAATGCTAATGCCATATAAGAGTATTGGAAATTTCCAATCCACAAACTTAAGTAGGGAAACGCTTAATTTAATGCAAGTTATATCTGTCGTCGTTTCTGCAGTAAATTTTATAAGAAAAGCTGGATTTAATCACAGACAGTTTTCTCGAACATATTGAACCTGGGAATGACGATTTATTGTACCACACCGAAGTGCGACGGTTGAGCCGCGGAAAAGTGCTAAAATGCTTCTTTAAGTTACGAAACGAAATTGATATATTTATGATGGAAAATTTAAGGCCAGTTCCAGAACTTTCAAATCCCATATAGTTGTGGGATCTAGCACTTTTGACTGACATAACTGAACAGCTTGACTTCCTTAATGCAAACTTACAAGGAAAAGAAAATACTTGTACATGAACTCTTTTCCCGTATTAAGTTATTTCAAAGAAAATTACTTCATTTCAAGTAACAGTTGCAACAAAGCAATTTTTCACATTTTCGGTGTTGCGAAAATTTACGAAATAAATTTAAATTTTCCCCTCAAAGTTGCATTGAAAAAATTGTATCGTTAGGAAACGAGCTACGTATGCGGTTTGAAGATTTTTGTAAATATGAAAAAATGTTCATTTCGCTGCGAAATGCATTTAAGGTGCATCCTGCTGAGGTTCGTGCAGAATGTGCAATTGGAACTGATAGATTTGCAATCTGACAGTACCCCGAATTGTTTGGTTTAAAAATGAAAATTGAATTCGGTTTTATTCGTTTTCCCCCAAAAAGATCAGTGGCGATTTCAAAAATTTTATTACAGAAATGATTTTTATTTTTGAAAAAACTTACCTCGGTGAACAAAATGTTTCCAGATTGAAATACATGTCGGGGTAACGTTAGGAATTTTCTCCATCATCAACAATTTTAATGTTTTATTATATTAAATAATAGTGAGGCAAGGCTAACGAATTCTACGACAGCTACTTCGCCCTTCTTTCTGTTTGCTGCCATCTTCACTTTTCCCATTCCCCATGGTCCTCTCGGCTCGAGGGAATGGTACCTGCTCGTCCTGGTTCTCCCACGGACCAAGTTCCACACATGGCCCGTAATTGCGTCGGTGATAGTGACCTCGTTCGACAGTGCTTTATCTTCACGATAAACCTGTCAGGCTGCTCCTCACCCTTATTGCTAACTCAAATTTTACATTTTTAAACTTAAGAACTAATAAATCTCCGACATATACAAAATTTTTAAAAAAAGTTCAAAATTGACTGGTAGTTATCTGAAAGATTTTCTGACTATTGATGCTCCTAAACCAGCACGGAATACAAATACAATAATTTAAAGATCTACAAAACAGGCACGCAAATCACATTCAATATTTATGTTTATTTGCATCTATTTGTACTTTTGTTTGATAATTTTATGTATCTTCATAAATAATAAAAATTCAATAAGTAATTTTACTAATATTATTTTCTAACGAAACTTTATATCTGGGGACCAATAGTTTTCTACAGGGTGTCATTTAAGTACGCGGCCATACTTCTAGGGATGATTCTTTGGGAGATTCTGAGACGAAAATTTTATAAAAAACATATGTCCGGTAATTCTTCGATTTCATCATACAGGGTGTCGCACTTGTTTCAAGAAATCGTGACATGTTAAAAAATCGCCTAAACGGCAAGAAGACGCAAGCTAATGCGACGTTGGAACTTGGTGACAGTTTTTAAAGTTGTACAAAAGGAAATTTTAAGCTGGAAACTGTTGGTCCCCTTTTGCTAGGGACGGGCACAGAGGTAATGCCGGAAATTTAAGAAAAGTCAGACAAGAAAAACGCTTTATTAAAACTACCCTTAAACAATTGATACGCATTTTTTCAGTAAAATAACATTTAACAATAAATAAAACGAAACCTACAACGGTTGCTGCAAATGTCCACCTTCAACTTTAATGCAAGCATTAGCTTGTTTTAACGTCGATTGCCGAACACGTTGAAATATTCCCAGCGTATATCTTATTTGATTACATGAATCCCGCATTGGTTGGATTAATTTTTCTTCCGGGTTGACCGGAATTTGATGAACGAAGGAATTCACATGCCCCCAAAAGAAAAAGTCTCACGGATTTAAATCCGGTGGCCTGGGTGGCCATGGCCGTGCTTAACGTAAAAAACTATCAAAGTTTCAAAAAAATCTGTAGTGCATGATAGCAGCAATAATCAGAGATAGTACTGCCTTTTAACGAAGTCGGCTGAAGGACTATTAGGCTTTTTGAGAAAAGACGATTTTTAAACAAAAGTTTAACACTTTGTGCCTTGAAAACGAAGCATCACCGGACCAATGTTTATACAGGGTGTTAGTGAAATAAGTTTCGAAAATTTAACTTGTGATTAAGAACGTTATTTTAAACAAAAAAGTTTCGTGTAAGAGGGGTCGTAAATACAACCATTTTCCCGGAAAATCAAAAAGATACTTTTGAGAATTGGCAACGTCGCGTCGTGTTTATTTCATTTTGATATTTCCCTAAGCAGCCTCATAAACTAGATATGGTGCATTTGAACAGGTTTTTTGGGCCCGATAGGTTTTGTGGTTAACACGTAAACATTACGCGATTTTTGAACTCTTTTTACATGAAAAGGATAGAGCAATCGCTCCTTTAACGTTCTATGGACATTTCAATGAGAAGTTAACTTAGGCGACCCTTCAAAAAGACAGGTTTGCAGGGTTCAGTGCGGCTTTGCCGCTTAAAGTTACTTTTATCGTTTAAGTCGTATTATTAGTCTCAATTAAGTTTAAAAATTTTTTTAGCAATGTTAATGCCGAATAATTCCAACTTTTTTTATTACACGTCAAACAATCAACATGTGGAAAATAGGTTTTTCAACATTTTATTAAAATTTTAAGCTTATCACGGCTGTTCGGTTATCAACTTTAACATTTTTTTTTAATTATTAAGTTTTCCACCTCTATTGCGAGGAACTTTCTTTGTTTAAAATGATGTTCTTAATCATCGGTTAAATTTACGAAACCCATTTCACTAACACCCTGTATAAACGTTTCGTCTTAGAATCACTCAAAGAATCACCCCTTGAAATTTGGCCACTCATTTAATACAATTAACAACCCGTATACTGACGTTCGGCACTGTCTCTAAAAAGTTTGGGGACCTCGCCTTCGTATGCTCAGGTTCCTCCGGAGCTTGGGTACCTCTTCAAATTAAGCTCTGGCTAGATCTTCGGATCTGATCGCCAGTGACGTACAAGAAGCAGTGCCTCACGAGAGTTTTAAACGTGACAAATCGCATCTATGCCCAACACCTCGCAGCTGCCTTTAGGTCAAGGAAGTAGCGCAGCTGAAAATTTGACGCCACTGCCAGAACCGAGGCCTGTTCAAAGTAATGGCTCGGGCCCATTGTATCAGCTTCAAACGAGCTTCAGACTCTGCACACTCGGCAGTTTTTATCTCTGAGAAATGTGCGAACTGGGCCGAGTCGAGTAAGCCGATCCAAGTCATTTCGGTGAAGCTAGGTTCTCTTAGGAATAGGTGCTGTAACATGGCGCGAACAATACTTTGCAACGTAAATTTCGGTCCCGTCGACCTTTACCTAAAACCCGCATGAATGTAAAATGCATGGGCAACGTTTTATAGCGGCCGCTACATTAGGGCATTGCGGTCCTAGGCCCGCTTAATGACCACACGCAGTGAACCAAATCGGATCGGAATCGGGATTTTCAGATTCAGTGCTTCGTGACGTATTTGATTCCATGCATTAAAAAAGTTGCGGATTGTGCCCACTGATCCGAGTAACTCGGGTGTGGTCCTACAGAGCCTCAATCACCACATCAGAATTTGATTATACGGACACTCTCTACTAAGCAAGAAACCAATCTGATATTTGAGCATCCCCGATTAATCAGACCGAAACCTTCCGAGTTCCTCGGCATCGGGCTTATCTAATTCACATCACTGATATCGTTTTCTTTGATTTTGGTTTTTTACTTCATATTTACAGTTTTATGTTCAGCCATAGTTTTTCATGGATATCGAAGCTTCTTGGCAGTTGTGTAAGGTGCAATAATGTAGAGATTTCGATGGAGAATATAAGAACGTAAAATCTCAGATTTATCGATATTGATTTGAATTTTACAATATCTCGTTTCACGAAAGCCGAGCAAAAAGTTATGACCCACAAGTAAATATTTATGCTCTAGATTTTGGTTTGTTTTCGTGTAATAATAGTGCTCAGAGAGTTCCATATTATACGGCGTAGTCCTAAGACCCGTTCCAGGAGAAGCATCTACACAGTGGTACCTTCTTATGGATCTTCTAGTACAGGGAAACATGTAGCTGCACTATGGGTGAATAATGAAGAATTTAGTCGTAGGTCATATAGAAAATATTTGCAAATAAACACATCTTCCCATTACAGCGGGCCAAAGCTGTCGTCGAATGCCAAAAAGGTCAAATAAACTCAGTTCAATAAAATTTTCTTAGCATCTTCCGCCAACGGCGATTTTCTACTTTCGCAGATGCGGTTTCGTCAACTCCTGACATTGTGGTGAACTGAATCGTGAGATTTCATTTTACCAAAAATTTTCAAACGTTCGAAAATAATAGCAGCGACCTTACTCGCAAGTACTACCTGTATAAAATTGCGTATTCTAATAGAAAATGTATCTATTGAGGTGTTTAAGAAGAAAAACTGTAAACGAAAGGCACTGTGTTGAAGTTTTAGATCAATATGAGAGGTTTAAAAATGTGTATTATTTTGAATTATTGTACGTTTTGTCGATCGCCATAGAAATGATTTTCTGCTTGCCATCCGGAGGTTTTCGAGTGACCTATCGTGAGGACTCCTTACTACATTATTGAGATGTTCAGTAGACCCTCGATAATGTAAGCTAATTCAATTCAAGTGTGGTTCACATTATCGAGGTGTTTTCATTAGCGAACGTGATTTAAATAACAAACGATTTATTAAAGAAACGTTTAATACATATGTATATACCGGGTGGTCCATTTAACTTGAGATAGGTAAGTACCTGGGCGTCTACCAACTTCACAATATACTGCTAGTCGTCCAAGAGGCTTTCGAACAGTCACAATCAACAGAGATATTAAAATTTTTGAATGAGCACGTATTTTTGTGTTTTTCCTATTATCATCGGTTTTATTTTGTGTGTCACCAAGACCTGTTTACTTCATCGAGTGTACGCATTGTTTACGTTATAGCGCATTCCGCTTGATCCTGTAGTACGTGTTTTCTATTTACGTTAACGCAACATTTTCATCATCACGTGTTTACGTTATCGAGCGTCTGCTGTACGATAATATCCGGACAACTGTGCGGCAATGACAAACCTTGCTCTTTGTTACCATACCCCAACGCCGCTTGGTTAGAAGTGAGTTGATCCAGGAAATTTACGCGTTTTTACCGTTACTTTTGCTTATTATTTCTTCGTGACGTCCATGGTTTTCTGACGATGTGCGTGTGAAGCCGCTCCAATGAGGGGAGCCGGAGTCTCAGTCTGGTGCAGGGAATTCCAAGCATGGAACTTTCCGAAAATTTCGTTAAAATTCCATTTCGGTAGGCCGTCTACACAGGTCGCAAACATCAATTAATCGCGATGAAACTCCAAGCCTTCATTACTGTACGGCTGGACAGTGAAATCGATCGAACAGGGAAATTGTGAGAAGTTCCTAAAACTTGCAAACTTGGGACGTTTTTTCCCTTACACGTCTCCCCCTTTTAGTTGGAAGAGCTCCGCTCTTTGAAACGGTTCGTCCGTTTTACATGGCGGCACCGAAAAGGACACATCTGGACAGGAAGACACTCCTGCATTGGAAGTGATCTCAGAGGTCGCACCATAAAGTAGTGAAAACTGAACATCTGCAAGTTAGCACGTGGTTGTGTGACTTTCAGGTCGCTTAGTGATTTTCCCGTTGGAAACGTCGTAATGCGCCTGGCTCCATAAGAATGTTTCGAGTTTTCCATGTATTATTTATCTGCCACGTTTCCTCGGGAACATTTAGAAATTGCTTTAAATTTAATTAGAAAACAAGGAGAAACCAGGTCGCAGAGTTTGTAATTTTTTTCAATTTGAAGAAATTTCGAATCATCGGGGTCACCCTTATCCTATTTATTCCGGTACCCTACAGGGTTCTGGTTAGTTCAGGTTAGTGCGATGGAGATGGCCATTTTTCGCTTATCAACAGGCGACAGTTCGATTATGTTTTTGTAATTACTCGAAATAAATTGGGGCCCGGAGAAAATACGACCCGGAAGCGGAAAAAACCTGAAGGATGCATAAAATTTAAGTCTTGCGAGGTCTCTGTACCAAGCCCGGGTGTTTGTGTCGCATTTTGACGAGATATTTCGCATAATGAATGCCCGGAGTGTCGAATTGAAGCAAAATGGTCGGCTTCAAGTCTTTAGTGTTTCGTGGGTAGAAAACCCGGCAGAGGTAATTTGGAAGAATCAAAATATGGAAAACTGAGCTATTACCTGTGTTATTTGTTGAAATCGTGATGTGTTTGTATTACGTTTGAGGGAGAAATAATCTAATCAAATCCCGGAGTCTGCCATGTGCCTTTGTAAAACGTGAAAAATATGTAAGTCAACACGTTGATTTAACAATAATACGTTTCAGAAATGGAAAATACTGGATGGATCTGACTCGGATCTTCGCAGGAGCATTGAGCCGAATTCCACTCAGTTTCGACCTCGTTTACAATTATTTCTCTAAACTTCTGCCTCCAATCTAATAACAAACGTCAGCATAAATATATTAAATAAATACCGATTTACAATCGTCATAAACAGAACAAAGGCAGATGATAAATATTAATTCCACTTTGTGCACAATGTTATGGCTACAGTTTCAATTGTATTAAGTCATGTACAGTGTGTTCGTTTGAAAACTTACCACATCTAATGTCGTAGAAGCCGAAATAGGTATGAAAGTATTGAGCGAGATGGTCTTTCGAGTTGGAAGGGGAAACATTTTTGACATTATCTGTCCAAACCTAATCGTCACGTTTGGCTACCCTGCCACCCTCAATTGAAGATTTTCAATGGCACCCCCATCGAGTTACACTCCATATTAAAGGTAATTAAATATACAAAATATCGGTGCTTTAAGAAACTCGATTTCACAAAGCGTTTTTGAAAAATCAAGGAAAAGCGAAAAAAACAGTGATTTTAATTTTATTTCTCAATAGGGCTAAAATATCAGCTTACTCGTAGCAAATGTGTAGAAATAAGATTTTTACACTTGTAATTTTGACATCTTTAAGTCACTACATGTTTAAAACGATTTCGATTTTGTGCCAAGAAAAATACAATCTGTTCCTCAATTCCTTTCGGGCTCTTTGAAAAGTGTCTTCAGTAATGGCCTGACATTCTGCGGTTATGCGATTTTTTCGTTCTTCAATATATTTAGGATCTACCTTAAAAACAACCGATTTAAAATGATCTCAGAGCGAAAAATCAAGAGGTGTTAAATCAGGAGACCACGGAGCACACTCGATTGCACCTCTTCTGGTGATCCATCTATCTGGGAATCAGCCATCGAGCCATTCTCGCACCGGCATGACGTAATATGGCGGTCCCTCATCTTGTTAAAAGTGCAAAATATTTTATTTCGTGGATAATAGCCGTTGTGAGCTACTTTCGTTTGTGCGGGCTCTATTACGAGATTATCGATTAACTCTTGTAATATATTGAGGTATACTTCATCATCAAGGATGCTACCGATGAATAATGGTCCAATTACAGCATCTTCTAATGTTTCAGTCCACGCATTAGCTTTTTGACGCTACTAAGTATGGCCTTACCTAAAAACATGAGCATTTTCGTCAAACCAATAACGACAATCCTGTTTGTTCACAAAATTATTTAAATTAAGTGAGCGCTGATGGCAGAATAGGTTTTTTCACAAGATTTTGGGGTAGTGGTAATCGGTGCTGTCATCTTTCCACAAAACTCAATTCTGCGATTGGGGTCATCCTCAATCAATGCCTGCTGAATTTGCATTTTGTACAGGTGGAACTTACGTATGTTTGCCACTTTTGCAATGGAACCAATTGAAAATCGAGTTTAATGAGAAACTTTTCTAATTTATGCAGTTAATTCAGTCACAAATTGCTCCGACACTTCAATTGTTGTGGCCTTATCCAATACTTTCGTTTGATTTCGTTTTAAATGGGCTACTCACCCTGTCGTAAATTGTTTTAGAAGTCGATTCACACAAAAATGAGAAATATTTTTGTGAGAATGTTTCTCGTTGAAAACCCTAGCAAGTTCCCGAGGGGATTGATTAGCTGCACCGTGCATTAAGACAATTCCCACCCCATTTTCTAGAGAATATGTTATGTAAGTGAAGATGTTAGTGTTAAATTACCGCACATCATTTAACAAATACTAAATGGCAAAATCTGTGTAAAATGAGTTTCTGCCATCATTTTATCTAAAAATGATGAATGGAATGTGTCCTGTCCAATGAAAAATATTTATTTTTTTGCTTGCTGTACAGAAAGGAATAAGAAAAAATTTGAGAAGTTCGAAAAGTTATTGCACGTACATATACAGGGTGTCCCAGAAGTGTTTCATTATATTTCAGTGGGTAATAGTACATTGAAAAATAATATGACTCCCTATATAAACCATATTCCAATAATGCTTCATTAAGAAGATACAGGGTGTTAAACTTTACTTAAAAAATCTAACTTTTATTGATATATTCAAAACCGTTTGAAATATGTAAGTGAAATTTGGCATTTTTGGCCACCAATTTGAACAATTTCTATAATGTTATAGCAAATAAATAATATTTAAAACAAACTTAATATTATTAAAACCATTTAGAGAATATCGTGCATATAGACGGTATTCAATTTTTTACTGGCAAACGATACGTCGGACGAAAAAGAGTCAAGTGAGCATTTTTCTTCTAAATGAATTAAACTTCTAAAAATAATTTTTATTTTGATAAAAGGCAGTGGCGCACCATGTTTTTCTTTAAAAATGTGCTGAGAGGTGTCCGTACGCACGTCACTGGTGAAACGAAAAATAGCCCTTTTGCATAAATAAATGCGTCTACATTAACTCTCAAAACATCCCAAATTTCACTTACATATCTCAAACGGTTTTGAATATATCAATAAAAGTTAGATTTTTTAAGTAGTTTAACACCCTGTATCTTCTTAATGAAGCATTATTGGAATATGGTTTATATAGGGAGTCATATTATTTTTCAATGTACTATTACCCACTGAAATATAATGAAACACTTGTGGGACACCCTGTATATTTGAAATCGTTATATTAGTTTTTCCTCGATTTTTCCAAAAAGCTTTGACACGTGAAATTTCTCAATACACCAACATTATATACTTTGAATTACCTTTAGTATATGGTGGAACTTGATCAGACTGTTGTTTAAAATTCTTAATCGGAGGTAGCGAGGTGGTAAGGGGTGATAATTAGGTTTACGCAAGTGACGTCAACAGCGCTCTCCCTCGCAACCTGGAAAACCACATTACTCAACAATACTTATGTATTTTCGTTTTTGCAACGTTTGGAATGGTAATTTTGCAAATGAACACTGTATCTGTTTCAAGTGGTTTCTAAACCTATTTTGCTGTTACTTTAATTAGCACCATTGGGTGTGGGAGAGCGTAATAGGTCTACCACTGAAAAAGAGTATTCAACAATCTTCAAGTAATCAAGAACGAAATTGGTAAGAGGCTAATTACTGATCACTTTTTTTTTACTCACCAACCCGAGATCGCTATAATAGGTAGTCTTTGGGGAATTTTGCAAGAACACAAGTTGTATTGAAGAAAAGTTTCTGACAATGGTAGATATATTTTCATTACACTATTTCATTCGACATTCATTCTAAATCTGTTATTGGCGGTTCGGGAAACTTCAAAACTAACGAAAATTGGAGTGTCGAACTTGAAAAGTATACCAGGTGATCTGTTTAAAATTATGAACCTTTGCATCGAAGAAGGCGAAAGGAATAAAATGGAGTTCTTTCGAAATCCGCCATTGGAGACTGGTTTTTTGGAGACGGAAATTTCAAAACCTGTGAAAATTAGTAAGGTAGAAAAAAGATGGAAATCATCCTTTTAATTGTAAACGTTTGCTTTAGGGCCGCGTTTTTCTAATATGAACGAGAGAATGGAAATGCATTGTGTCGTTGATATTATGAAAAACATAACGAAATTGTGAAAACGCCACTACAGGAAACATATGATTCATAATATGTCCTTAGAAACTATATGAATAACAAAATTAAAAAATTAATTTGTGGCCAACCGCATTAAATTGCTGAAAATCCTACGGCAGATAATGTGCGGCTCATTGTATATAATTTACTAAAAAAATCATATATTATATACTTACGTGCTTTCTGATGGCACTACTTGTTCGCCTATCAATTTTTCAGCCATAGGAGGGAGGGCTTGGTACAAGTTTCCAGTGTTATCTGGTTGATACGCGTCTACAATCGAAATAAGCAAATTACTATTGTGAGGCATTTTAACCGTATTTAAACTTTATAAATAAAACGTAATATTTCTTCCTGTTATTTATTTATTATAATTTGGCCCGGTTATGCTCCATTATCGTATTATAAAAGTTTGATTATGCGTTATATTATAGTACAGTTGTAGTAATTTTTTCTTTTTTTCCTATTGTGTTGGCTGCAGTTGAGTTACACAACTTTAAATGCGAATTTTACAAAACTTCGTCCAAAAATGTCTCCCGTTTTTCCATTCGGGTCGAAAAATTAAAATAAAAATTAAAAAAAAAAGGAAAATATTATGTATGCAATAATTTTATGCCTGTAACAATTAGGCCAAAAACATTATTGAAAAATAGTTTATGCATTTTCTGAAGATATTCTTTTAAATTTACCGTTTAAATTGTTTAAATCAATATTAGCCAACATAACAGGGGAAAAATAACCATAGTAGTACAATAATGTAGCTAACAGTTTAACTGCGGATGGTGTTATAAAGTGACCATACGGAATAGTACTACCGACCATACATAGTACAGCGTGGTAACTCTAACCGGAACAAACTCGGTATCCACGTGTCAGTTAATTTTTTCCAATATTATGTAAATACGGCAATTTTTCTTTTACTCGGTATACTTTTTGGTAATGTTTCGATGCGGCAAATGTAAACCACCTGTCTAGGGTGATGATTACCGTTAAAAGTTTAAACGCACAGGGGTTCAAGTGATTTATCATTTTAAAGATATTTTCAGCCTGGCTCTACGTGAGATATTACTTTTATTCATAGGAAAAAATAGTACCAGAAAATACATAGATAGAAATAAATTATTATTTCTTTTAAACTTAGCAACTGCTGGAAATGTTCACGGTTGACTTCTCGGCATGGCTCCAAATGATGATAAAACTGATCTCTTCGATTTTATAAAATTTTTGGAGTGATTTGCCTAATTTCGTTTTTCATGCGTTCTTTGAGTTCGTCGATATCGTGTGGTTTCGCATTGTGAACTTTGGATTTCAGATATTCTAATAAAAAAAAAAAATGAAAATGGAGAGGAGTGAAACTGGGAGATCTTGGCGGTTTTTCCGTCGAGCCTTTTCTTTTTATCGGTTAATATCGAAAAGTTTTATCTAGGTATCAGCGAACATTCCGAGCAAAATGTGACGGTGCTGAATGTTGTTGTAACCAAATCTGTTCGTCAGGCATTCCTGAGTTGAATTCACTAGGCAACAAATTAGATAACAAAGGGACTAGTCCGCCTTGCAGAAATTCCAAATATCCTTTAACATTTGATCGAAAAATATTGGTCCTACTATTCAGGTTTATATTATACCCGTCAAGCATTTACTTTTAACGGGTACTACGTGCGACCTTCTTTGATCCACCGAAGCCTCATTGAGGATCAATATCCGCAATTTTGTCTATTGACATGACCATCGACATTTAAAGTAACAAGTGGACTCATCAGTAAACAAGATCCACTTCATAGGTATTTTAAATTGATGAGCAGCATTCACACTCTTTTCGAAAAATACAATTCGTTGATTTTCATCATCTTCAAGCAATTTTGGATAAATTTGCCTTATATATCTCTATAAATTCGAATATTTTAGTCTTTTAACATTTTATGTTTATGCGTCCTAAAAGGTTGCATTACTGATTAGATTTGCATGATCTATCTGCCGAGCTCGCGTCATCGAGTTTTCTTCAAACGCCAAGAGTGCCTTAACTCTTGTATCGTCATCAATTTTTTGAGGTCCATTCCTAATGATATTTCTCACAAGAGCATAATCTTTAAATTTTTCCTGTTGCACTTACGGGTCCTTTGATTAATGGGTGCAAACGCGGTCATTTTATCAAAATAATTGCAGAATTGCATTTTGTGTTCGGACCCCGTTTCCGTATCGTTATATTCATTATTACCGCACATTATTGTCGTAATCATTATTAAAATTTCTATTTTACGAGATTCGGTTGAATAAGACGCTCTTCGCAATTTTTAGAAGTTACCCGAAGCACTTCATTTCTACAACAGAGGAAAATAATGAAATTTTGCACTGATGGAATACTCGGATTGTTGTAGTGATTCACGCATTAAAAAAAGTTGAAAATAAATCAAATTTAAGTAGAGAAAAAAATGTTTAGTACTCGTATTGCTATCTTGCTCGAAGGAAAGTAACATGTCAAATTAAGTCAGGTTGAAAAGGCCTCGAAAGTAATATGTTACCTAAACTCCCTTTCCATTTTAATTTTTAAGGGTAACTATAACTGTGACTAAGGAGTTGACATTCATAGCATCAAAACCCCACTAAAACGTGCATCCAGCAAAATACAAATTGACGTGTTTAAGCAATTTTGGCAGATGTCAAATGCCACATAGATGCCGCATTTTTTCCAGTTAAAGCCACCACCTTGTATATTCATCATAGGAACTTCAGTCGGCAAAGTGCAACGCGAGTGCCTACAAAGTATTGGTCGTAATGGAACCGACACATTCACACGTTGTCGGAACGTTTGTTGAGGGATACCCTGTACACCTATTGTACAGCACCTTCAGAGAGTAACAGTGAAAATGGGACTTGTTGATGGCGATGAGCAAAATCTAGGTCAACTATCCACTTTCACTCTTACCGGGAAAAACCGCCCCATCGTCGCTATCAGTACCGTCAGGAACGAACGTGCAAGCAATTCCCGTGGTGCATTCTTGTCTTGTTTTAGGCCTGCTCTCCTCGTCACAAAGGTCACTTAGTTGACTGCCTTCATCTCGACATTCAATTTGCCTAGTCTGGATTCCTTCTCCGCACGACACAGAACACTAAAAATGGGAATAAAGTATAATAAATAAATAATAAATATAGCGTGTAACGCAGGTTTTGAGTGAAAGCCTTGGGGGTTATTTATTTAAAAAAATGGTGTAATTTTTCAAAATTGTTACGTATCATATTGCATATTTGGCAAATCGTGGTTTTTTAAACGGCAAAAAACTACGAATTTCATGGAACCACTTTTCGAGCGGTCGAAGCTCAATTTAAAGCACTGGGCCACATACTTAAAGCTAAATGTTAAATCGATTCTTATACCACGTCAAAGGCCCCTTCGAGTATTTGCTCTAATCGTACTTATATAAAATATGAAACCTTACCCCTGACCATTTTGTCGTAACCCAAACAGGACATTCGTTTTCATTGCAAGATTCTTGAAACGAGGGTTTGCGTCCTTCACATTTCGCTTCAACCACCTGTAACATGAAAGTTCTACGTTATTCCTTCTGAAGGTGCGTTATCGTTTATTAAAAGGGTTCGTCCATTCTTCGTGTTTTTGTTTAGTAAACTTAGATGTTGACGAAGAGTGCCAACGGAAGTTTCGCTAATATCGATGGGTCGGTGACAGAATAAATTTTCATCTGAAAAGCTAAATAATTTCGTTTAACCCAGTATAAAACTAACCTTAAGTAGGTTAAAAGTGTTAGCTTTAAGCAAATTTTAAACTTTGTGCTTCGACTATAAAGAAATGTCGCACTGAAACTTGTCAGTAAAATGCTTTAAGTTCTATCTTTCATGAATTATTCAGTGGGGAGTTATAAATTTAATTAATTGTCTTTTCTTTAACTTTTCAGTGAATTTCAAAGTACCCATTTCATTGTTTTGTATGATAATACCATTTACAATGTCCCTTATTTTATCTGCCATAATACGTATTTGACTATGTCTCCGCGTACTTAAAATAAATTAGTCCTAATTAATAGAGACAATGGTTAAAAAGTTTCTAAACCATCTACGATTTTTATTTTACTATAGTTTCTGGAACTTTCCGGTCGATTACAGTTGAGTTCTCAGAGAACTTTTGACGGGAGAAGTTACACAACTTCGGCGAAAATTAGACAATTTCCGAGAAAAATACCTCAGAGTGATTGTTCAGCTCAGACCATTTTCAGCGAAATAAAAAAGATTTGGGTTTTATTGTTCGGGCAATCAAATAGAACTGTTGCCAATGAGGCTAGTTCTTCTAGACACAGTTTCAGAGGTTTTACATCACCTTGATTCTTGGATATTTTATCATGGAGCGCAAAAAAAATTATTAAATAACTATTTATTAACGATTTTTTTTAAATCAATTAGTTCGCGCAATAACGACTTCACCATTAAGCCTTAAAAATAAAAAAAAAATTCCAAGGAACAAAGAAATTGATAACGCGCATTTCCACCCCCGCCAACGGCACAAGCTCGAAGACGACGCCGCACGCTTGGAACGACGTTAGCTGTGAGACCTTGAGGAATTTGCTTCAATTCTTCTGCACCAGCAATACCAAACCCCCGAAGGGCGCTGCTAGGATCTCTCCGAGAGATCGCAGCTCCGGAAAGCCTCAGTTTTCTCAACAAAGAATTGCTTCGGCGACGAGTGCACCTCCTTCCTTGATGGGCAGGTCAATGAGCAGAACTGTCGACATTCGAGTGGCGAAAATCCTCACGTTTTTTAGCGGTACACAGTGACCGGAAAAAAAAAATGCTTGGGCTGGTATTCTCGGAAATCGGACCACTGTTTACTCGGGAAAATTTAATCGGAGAGCTGCACTGAAACCTATTTGAAAACGTAATTGATCGTTTAATAATAACTGATTCGGAAGGTCAAGTGGGCGGAAATATCTTGCAAGAAGGCCAAACACTTTTCCGGCAAGATGAAGCTCCACCGTATTTCTAGCGTGTTAAAAATGTGAAGTGGTTGGGCGACCGACAAATGGATTTGCAGAAAGTGACTGAGAGAATGGCGTCCGAGATCACCAGACTTAATGCCGTTGGATTATTTTTTATGGGGCAACTTCGGTTGTTTGAAAAGCCAGCCTGGCGATTTGAGCGAATTACAGAGGCAATCAGGACTATTCCGGAGGCGGAATTTGAAAATGTCACGGAAGAGCTTCAGAATAGCTTTGCTATTGTTGGGAAAATGATAGAGAACATTTCGAAAAATCTAACAAACTAAAAATGTTGAAAACAGCAATTCCAATTATTAGCACGTTTTTTTTTTAAGAATAGAAGTCGGAAAAGTTTTTAAATTTAAAACTGCTACGCAGAAATTTTTTATAACAATTTCCTAATCGTAAGACACGTTTAAGTAAAAAAAAAATCTTTGTTTCGACGCTATCAAAACACCAACAGGAAAAGTGAATTTAGAATAATCAAAAACGCCTAATTTGATAACGCAACCGTTAAATGTTAGAAATGAAGCACCATCATATAGACAATGGAAAGCCCTTTAAAATGATATGTAGAGGGCTGAAAGAGGTGCAGTAAATTCTACATAAAAATTGTTTCCTCTCAGTAACAAAATCGACGCGTTCAGACGATTTTCAAAAAGCTCTCCCGTTTCGACATAATACGGGTTGGGAGTTTTCAAATTGACACCCTGTATATTGGTTCATAAGTCCTTAAATGAAATGCAAGTTACCTACTCCTGCAGACTGCATATCAAACTGATATTTTTCTATCCGGCCCAAATAAGGCGATTTTGATTTCATCAGCGAATATTACTGAATTTTATACGTTTAAATCTTTATTAATTTGTTCTTTAGTGTACTCCAATCATGCTCTTCTGTTTCTTTCGCCAATGAACGGTTTATTTCTCGCAATCCAACTCTGTATCTAATTTTTTTTTGTCAAAATGCACCGTATTCTTGTCGGGTTGCATCTTTTTGCAAAATTATCTTGCCAATTTGGCGAACAAAGTTGGACAAATTTTTAGGAATATTGGTTTTCTTGCACAATCCATCGTTTTTCGAGTTTCGTGAATATTTTATTTGGGGTCACCCGGGCCCTATTCCTGATTCTATTTTCTTTGCGGTAACGCTCAATGATGTGCTGAATAATTGATGGACATCAATTTACCATTTTGGCTATGTCCCTTTGCTTGTATTCACCTCTACAGTAGATAAGAATTCCTACACAATTTCGTTTAACTTATTGAAATGTTGCTTTGAAATGTCAAACTAGGAAACCAAGCAACAAATTATTATTAAATGAACGTTGACTTCCTAAATTAAAATTAACACGTTTCGTGCCGTTTTCAACTTAACTGCATCATTTAAGCTGTGACATTTAAATCGCACGTAAAATTCAACAAATGTACTGAGTGATATAGGAAAGAGAACACCCCGCAAAAATGGTTGTATTCAAATAATTTTTGGTGCGCATGTTTCATACTCCAAAACAAATACTTCATTAAAAATTGAACAAATTTAATTGTTAAAAACCAAAAAAAAAATGATCGGTACTTCGCGGGGTCTAATAGAATTCTTGTACAGGTATGTAGATCTAATGAGATGTTTGATGTCATCCTGGGAAACCTCGTTCCAGGCTAACTGGACAGCATGACATAGCATCGTTAGGGTGTGTGGGGGGCGGGATGAAGCATGCAACCTTCTACCTAAAACATTCCATACATGCTCAATCCATGAGAGGCCTGGAGATTGAGGTGGCCCAGGTAGCAAACTGATTGCATTTTGTCGAAAGAAGTCCATAGACACTCTAACCACATGTGGTCGTACATTGTTTTGCTACAAAACTGGATTAACAAGAGTTTCCAGATAACGCACGAGATGCGGTTCCAGGACTTCCCGGATGTATCGTCGGGCTGTCATACTGCCTCTAATGAATATTAAAGGTGTCCTGCTAACGTATGCAGTAGCACTGCAAACCATTAATCCAATAGTCTGATGGACGTGTCTTCGTATCATAAACTGAAGATCCCGTCTTTCACCCCGTCTTCTTCTCGCTCTTGTCCCATCATCATGCCTACCCAAACAAAATCGGGATTCGTCACTAAACACGATATTATCTCATTCCAGATTTCAATGTGTTCGTTCTCTGCACTACTGCAGTCGATTTTGACGATAATTTCAGGTGAGAGGAAACACAAGATGGGGATGGTAGGAAATCAGTCCAATGCTTTTTATCCGGCGATAAATGGTTCGAATCCCAATACCCAGCAAAGCATTGATCCGCCAGACTCCTCCACGAGACGAACCTATCTTTTAGGGCCATAATTCGGAGGCGGCGATCTTGGCGTTTTGTAGTTCTTCGGAATCATCCGGTACCTCTTCTTCTGCCTGTTTGCTCTTTTTGGAACTACGTCTGGTAATATCTCACTATAGTGTTTACACTACGGTTCAGTCTAGTGGCGATTGCCCTAAATGACCGACCAGCCTCTCGTAGTCCCATTATTCGACCTCTGCCAAACTCGCTCAATTGATGATAATTTCGCTGCGTTCTGCTTCTAGGCACATTTGATTGATCTAAAAGCGCTTCCTGACCACTCTATACACCAATAAATGATATTTTGCAGTCATATTGTTGATGTTTTATTGCAATTTTTTTAGTAAAAAAAAACTTCAAATTCTTGATAGCTCGTAAGTACATTGATAAATATGATTGAAAATTTAATTCGTTTTTTGCTTTCCCGTATCGAAACGTGCGTACCAAAAATGATTTAAATCACGCCGTTTTTACAGGGTGTCCCCGTTTCTATGTCACGCAGTATATGCGCCCTTTACTTAATAGTGACAGATTTGAGTAAGGTATGAACTCATATGCTTTCAGAGCACTCATACTGATTCAATTTCAGGTCAGCTTTTCCTAATGCGATCTGCATCATTTAAGCTGCGGGACACTGCACGTGTACATTTTACGTTACGTTATACAATTCTTGATGAGTTAAAAGAGAAGAAAATATGAAATGATTGATCTCACGTACTATTTACATTCACAACTTCGTGATGATTTTTCTAAACTTCTCGTTTTGCATAGAGGCACGACATTATTTCAGACAGACAGCGGTGACAGAGGTAACAGCAATTTATCACAGGACGGCTGTGCGAGATGATGAACACGACATGGACATGACATTTCCCTGCACCCTTACGCCCTCCGAGTTGCCATTCGGTCTATTTTATATGAGAGACAAAAATAGTTGTTTGTGTTTCTTTGTGCCCAAAGTTTTTCCCCTTGAAGTGAAATATTGTTAGCTGTAGGGTGGAATTTTTATATTTCAGGTTCATGCATTATCAAGCTCTGTTACTTACGATCGTGGACTGCTAATCCTTTTAAATTTAGTTCAAAATGTGTTTTCAGTTGATAAGTTCGTATCACGTTCGTGCTTGCCATGTCACTAATGTCCTCGTGGACCTCATGGTATCCCTGACTGCTTTTTTTTTTTTTTAACGAGACTGTTCCCATTTCTGTTCCTTTCTATGCTAATTGTAACTAATTTCCCCTTTTCCTTGGTCCTCTTCATTAACTTTTCATCATTATTTTTCCACAGAGATAATACTGTTAAAATGAAGTAAGACATTTTTATAATGTAATAACGAAAGTTAAGAAAGCTGTTTGCGGTATCGTCCTCTTTGTTTATAAAGTAGGGCAGCAATTTTCCTTCGCTCCTCCTCCTCCCTCCTCGTCCTCCTCCATTCTTCAATGCTCTACCACACTCCATGAGAGCTAACTTTCGGCTGGGAGTTGAAACTTTTATAGTCACCGAAATGAACCGTAAACAACAGGTTCGTTGCATTTTACGTGGCTTAAAATTTTGAGAACAACGTTGTAAAATATTATCAGAAAATATGACGGCTCAGGATTGGAGCGTTGACCGTCACGTGATACATCACGACTCATCTGCCATTCGCGTCGTAGTTTACACACCACTCAGACATTTTCTGAAAGATTTGGCTCTCTTGAGGGAAGCTAAGAACGTTCAAAGTCTTTTCACCGACAGGTGCAAAGTCCCGTTCCAACGTATTTTTCGTAACATCAAACCCGTCTATAACGCATTTTGCAATGCTATATTTCCGATTTTAAACCTTGAACCCTTCTAATTAACGGGAGTACAATCCATCTATAGAGCATCCGCTGCACTTTTTGAAAGGAGAGCTATAAAAACTAGCCAACAAAAGCCCGCTTGAAAACAAACCAAAACGGAAATGGAATTGGATACTCAAAAGGCTTTTAAGGGAATCCAACTTAATTAACTACTAACTAGGACAAGAGAAACTAGTCCGACTAACCTTTATTTTTGTGTTATTCATTTCTTCAACGCAGAACACCTGTCGTAATCGAAATCCTCCGCCACAACTTGTGCTGCATGAGCCCCAGTCTGAGACGTGCCACCTGAAAATGTAAATAGTATGTTTGCTTATACGGGTTGAGTTACAATTAATATCAATGCTGGATGGTGTACTTTATTTCTAAAACTATCATTCATTTTAAAAATGCAAATTTGCAACAAGCTTCAGAACTCGAAGGTTAGCTGCCGTTGATCCTGACTTCTCGGTGTCATCATTCGTCTTCACTGTTTCTGTTCTTGTATAGTCGAGAAGAATGTCTTCGTCGAAAACGAAAGAAAAAAAAAAAAAAGAACCCAGGTGCAGATTTATGTCTTCTGCTGTAGCGATACTGTGATCGGGACCGGTCCCGACAAAGGAAAAATCAGTATTAAAAAAAATACCGTCGTTTGATGGATATAGTGAAAAACCTTGTATATTTTGCTGAAGATTCATTCACCTCTCATTTTAAATGATCGCTACGAACCATTAAAGCCATATAGGTGTGGGTTCCAGGGCAGCCCGAACAGCCTCCCAGATCACCCGATTTGACTCCCGTTGATTTTTTTCTACGGGGTAATTTAAAAAATGTTGAAAAATAAAATACTAAAGTCACCATCGTCACATCGTTGGCATCACTACCCGACGGTCGCAATTATCCTGTCTACGCAATTCTCAAGAATTTGTTTGCAAAATAAAGTTGCTGAAAAATGAAATCTTTTCAAACATGAAACTTCGTAAAAAACATCATTTGATTGATGCTCGTAAAAGAATTATTGATTATTTGTCCGTTTTGCAGTGCCCACAACAAATTAGTAAGGTATATCAGTCGGTAGGTGGAATTTGACAAATTATCTTTTCTCTGTTTTTCTACCCTTGCGCATTATTTTTCATTCGTTAGAGAAGTTTCGGTGGGACAAAAAAATTGTTACAAACAGCCTGAGGAACCATGTTCCATCTCTGGTGGAAGGTAATCAGGGCCAGATGCTTTCTTTAACTTGATTTTCTTAACTGCTGTGATCAATTCATCCCTTGCCACGACTGTGTTCGTTGCTTTGGCAGGCAGGCGCCCTTGGTTTATATAACTTTTCGGGAAGAATTTTTTTATTTTTTCTGTAATTTTTTCATTAAATTTTTTTTTGTTTTGACAATGAATTCAGTTTTCTCCTGTTTTTTTCCCTCAAATATTATTTTGGAGGTATTAGATAGTTCTCTCCACTTCTATTTTTGGCCATTAACGCCGTTCTTCAATTCGCTTTTAGCTACTTTGTATTTCTCTTCTATATGCTCACAATTCTCATTTGCTGTGTGGAATTCGTTTAACTTTCTCGATTTTTCCCCCGTTTCATACCATCTCTCCGTCCTTTGGCTGAAATAGGCAGTGTTCAGAAAATCATTGAACGTGAAAATTAAAATGATCTTCGTCGGGCTCCCGTCAGTTGTTCTGGAAAAAATTAAACAAACTTTTTGCTAACGACTACGTTCGGGGTAAGTATTGAACAGTTTCTCGAACATTTTTTTAGCTCAAACTTTAATTCCGTCTTTGCGGCAATATGGTACGAATTCAATAAAACAAAATTAGGAAACTTTCGGTGAGGTAGTTAAAAATCGCTCGGGAATTATTTCGATATTATCCAACAAAAGCTTATTACATTGAACGAAAATCAAGTAAAACGAACGTTCTCCATTACGAAGAGGTCATTTCCTGCATCAAAAATAAAAACCCGTATTGGATGTTCATCCGTTCTCCGCAATGCCCTCATTTACCCGCATAACGCTTGACGAAACAAACGGCGTATCATAAACAAAAAGTTTGTGGAGAGATAAAATGGCCCGCCCTTGTTACTACTCGGATTTGAAAAAATGGGACCTAAAAAACTTTCTTCGAGATATGATGTTTCTGATAAACCCATATCTGTTTGAGCAAAGAAGGGTATTACTATGGCATATTACGGTGCGGCTGAAATTCAAGTAGTGGAGATAAGGCTTTGCCTTTATAACATTTAAAAGAATTGCAGAAGGTTTAGGTACTTATGTGCGAGCTGAAAATTCGATACACGAGGTTCGGCAAAGTAATGGAATTCTTTTCTTCGGGTAAACGGGAACACATGTGAAGACGTTGCATCACTTGGAGTTATGTGTTTGATTGTATGATCTCACAGCAGCGCCGTCGTTCTCGACATTTTTAGTTTATTGCAACATAAGTTTTTTGATTTAACTTATTGAGTATCAACTTGTGAAGCAGTCGCCTTTGGAAGGTGGCCCAATCCGTATATGGAAAATTGCAAGTTTAATATATTTTTTTGGTTTATATTTTTGATTTGTGGAAAAGCTTGACGTTGTAAAAGAAAAAAAAATGCAAAATGAATATTAAACAACTGGGTCGTGTAAAGGTGCGCCTATGTATCTATTACCCACGCAGTATAAAGCATTTTATAGTTTTTTTTTTCGACTCACTCAAAAAGTGTTAACTTTTCATACCTGTGATGCATATCGTGATTGTCGATTTTTTCTGCAAATCTAGTAGTACAAAAACAATTTTAGAGTGCCATTTGGGAAAAACGACTTTCTAATTCAAAAATTCTAAATTTCCACAATTCTTGTTAAAAACATTTCCAAATATTTCTCTTAATTTTTAAATTGTTCATAAATACTTGTTAATTTTTCAGTAATTTAAAATAAATTTCATTGCGTCAAATAGTTTTGTAGACTGTTGAGTTTTAGTAAAGTTCTACAAGTGTCGAAAGAATCGCAAAAATCAAATAAATCACAAACTGTCAAGAATGGGTGCCATGTTGTATTATAAAACTATGTTTACTTTCGATTAAAAAAAAAAAAAAAATTCATCGAAAAAACTGCCACATTCCAGCTAAAAAAACTGAAGTAACGTTCAGATTCCGATTTAACCACAAGTCATATCGGGGTGAAAACAATTTTACAATGTCAAGTTTTTCTTATAAAATAAAAGCGCACTAAACCTGTAGTTTTTCATATACGGATTGTCTCACCTCTTAAAGACGACCATGTATAGTTGAACTTTGCGTTCTTTTTTCGTTGTTTTAATTTACTCAATATTTGATTTAATGTGAATTCAACTAAAACTATATTAACGCAAAGAACTTCATTTTTTAACGGTAGCAAATGCACAATAAATGCTACCGCAAAATGATCAAGCTAAAACAGTAAATAAACGACGAATAATACAGTAACATAAGATAAATTAATTGCAAAAAAATAAATTTGGGAAATAAATCGCCAAACTACTAAAATACGATTGAGGGACGACTAAAAGTACTATACTTCGCGCTTGCTTCTTGCTCCCTTCACTCCCTAGAGCTAATTCGAAAAAAGCTCAGTCCGACCCGAAGAATGTATTCAAAAATAGCTCCCAAGAGGAACCGTCGAAAAGGGCATTTTAAATTTGGCGCCCGAGCACTTGTAAGTGCACCATTTTTCATTAGGAAGGCATCATGCTCTTGATCTCTGCTAGACTCATTACTCTATCTGCCTTCGTGAGGAGTTTAAATTCTTCATTCAGAAGGTTCATATTAGATTCACAGCAAACTTTCTTTCTTGAAAATTTAATTGCAACCCATTTTTTACGGAAAATGATGAGTGGATTTTTCATTTGAATTCTTAGCACAGGGGGGGCTTCACTTGATTCAGTTTCCAGGGATAATTTTCACGAAGTACTATTGAGTTGACAGTGCTAGAGAAACTCGAGTCTTACCAGAGTATGGTAGGGCCCAGCATCGACTATCATTTGGAAGGGCCCATACATGGTCATTCAGAAGCAGAGTTGAACTAACGTTAAGCAACGCGGCCACAATTGATTGATTATTGGAAATCATGGAAAACTTTAGTGGTTCGTTGACTTATTTTTTGTGGGACTATGTTCCTGCTAAACTAAGGAGATTTTATCAAACTGTTTCGCAAAAGTTAAGGAAGTTCACAAACTTTGAGATCGTTTCAAAGGTCGTTGATTATTGTTGAGCAAAATTTCATATATATGACGATTTCACTGTTTACCATCCTCTTTGAATGCTTTTTTTTTTTGTTTTTACTGTGATATTTTTTTCAGTTTTAGGCAAGTTCTTGCTTTTTGGGTTTTTAGCAAAAATTTAGCCTCTTCAGCAAATGAAAAGGAGAGAGTTCAAGAGAGGGTATGGCTTCGGTTTTGCATACTGCCGTTCAGGCGGCAGTGGCAATTGCGGGACTCCATGAAGCTCCAAAACATCACGGAGAGTTTTCGCATCTCGAAGTCGCGCATTATCATCCACAAATAAGGAATTTGGCCCAACTGCAGCATGGAATAAATCGATAATATTGTTGATGCCTTGTTCGACGTAACTTTGCGCATTCATAATCCCATCAAACATCGACAATTCTGTGCATTAATTCAACAAATTCCTTCCTAGATAGCAACCGCGCCGCTTCTGAACCGATGAATTTCCTGAACCGATCTACGGTTTCTGGGCATCAGAGGAAAACTCCATGGTCGAACATGTTGACCATTTCAAAATTCGTCCATATTTTGACTCGTGTGCTAACAATGCGGACCTCTATTGATTATTAATAATTCACTCGCCCGTTAGTCTATTCTAGTTAAAGTCGCATATGAAGATGTGGGGTTCTTTACAAAAGTCATTGTGACGTAAATGAACTTCTCGAAGCCTTTGACGAACTCTTTCGATTGAAACTGCAAGACCAGAAGCATTTAGAACCCGCTGTTGAACGATCCGACAAAGGCCGTTATTAACGGGTAGATACTGTCGGAAATCGGTCTTGTACAGAGGTGGTAATTCTTGGGCATCCTTTCTCGGTAATATTGGCTTCATTCGCAACAAGTGTATAGTTGGGCATTATTGCGAAAAAACATTTTCAGATTAAATCGGTCTTGATAGCATAAACTCAAAACGAGTAGCCGCCTAAAATTCTTATAGGTCACGAACGATAAGGACATGTTTAGAATTTGAAAAAAATGTCAAACGAAGGAGCAAAAACACTCAGATAAAGCGGTAAACATTTAAATCTTCACATATGAAAGTTTAAAAAACAATATTTAGAAGACTTTAAGATGATCTCGAAATTCGTGAATTTTTAAAATTTTTGCGGAGCAGTTTATTTCGGCCCTAAAACCGAGTTTCTGAATCACTGCTCAAGTTCGGCTTTGTAAAACTTGCCCTTCGTACATTGTGGAAAGGTACAAAGGAATTTGTTCACGTCAAATTGTCATGCAGCGCTTTTTGATGAACGGCATAATTTGGGGGTATCAAGTTTAAATGAACCAAACTAAAACTATGATTCAACAGTTCAGTCCAAGTAACCTAAGTAAGTTTCCGAAACTGATTGATGTTCTGGATATTTTACCGGCAAATTGGTGAACTCATCTTTTCCTGGAGGTACTTTGTCGGAAATTTCACGTTCGAGTAGTTTTTCATTGTTGTATCGTAACTTTTTCAAAGCAGCTTTCAAGCAGGGAGAAATAATTTTTTGCGGTCCGGAACCATTGGGATCTTCCTTACAGTCGTAATTTAACAATTAGTCACTTCCGCTTCAATTTTGAAACTTACCAGCTTTTATTTCGATCTTGCTTGATTTCCTATAGTTCAGTTGACTTTGGTAAAATTCTCATATTTAAAAAAACTGAAGTGAATGTCTAGCAATTTTATTTTATATAATTTGAAACATGTTTCTAACTTCAATGACAAACCACCGAGGACTCGTCCAAAATTTAAGGAGGAGACCTTGTGCTTAACAAATATTTACAAAGTCAGAAAGGAAGCCACCGCGAATGAAACATAAAAAGAGGAAACCCATTAAATTCGCTATTCAGCAAATATTTTAAAAAATTTATTTTTCTGAGTTTCAACATGTATTTCATTACAACGTTCTACATCTTTTCAATATGCATTTTGCAGCGTGTAATTTAAAATGCTGTTAGAATGGTATTATAATGCATACTATTTTCTGCAGTTCTCACAATAGGAATCTCTCTAAAGCCTCCGAAATTGAATTTTTAATTTAAAGAAAATGTTACTTTTAGAACATAAATTTGCGCATCAGTATCCGCAATGTTGGAAGGAAATATTTTTGTGTATTCCATATTTCATAAGATATCTCGCTGAAATAAACTTCTGACCACTCTTCCGGAATTACGACTTTTTCTGTGATTTAGAGCTTCAAATTCTTTAAATGGGATGCGCCGCTAATATGCACTTTCAATGCCTTTTTATTTTTTAATTCAAGGTGTATCATTTTATTAAAAACGATTCGCCTGGATGGAAAAATACTAATGATTTCACCAAAAAGACGATATCTATGGATCGTTAAAAGATATGCATGGTTTGTGTGCTATTTAAACCGCTGCACGCCATAAACCACGTGATTTCATTGCCAACCCTCACGTTTAAAATGCAAAAAGTTTTCAACGAGGAACTCCTCTCAAGCTAAACAATAATAATTATAGACATAAACTGCAAATACTATTTAGATCTAAGGGTGACGCATCGTTGGTTAAATACTTAACATGAACCTAAATAACGAAAATGTTAACAACAATATTGGCAATAGGGCGCAGTGTTGCCAAGTTAGTTATATCTTTGTCCGTTTTGAAATCACGCCTTCCTCATTCCACGGTTTTATTTTATTCTGACATTCGTGTTTATTTAAATAAAATCCAACTTTTCGTCGTATTTTATCAAAGTTTCCGCTTTACTAGTGATTTATTTACCAGAAAGTGTTCTTTCGAGAACACGGGCTAGTGTGAATATACTCCACGTTTATTATTAGTGTTTTTCGAGATGCCAAAGCAGTTTAAGAGCCGATGTAAGCAGCTTGTCGCTTCCTTAAGAGAGCATTTTAAGCGGGAAAGGAACAAGGGCTCTTTGCTGCCATTGAATGCCGCCAGAGAAGTATGTTCGTCATTTTTATTGAATTTTGCAGATTGTATATTGTACATTTATATAGTTGATAAAAAAAAGTTTTTGCAGACAAGAAAAATTGCCTTTAAAGCGAAATTAAAACATACTTCTTCGGAATTAGGCCTATTATTTCACAAGTCACTTAATGTTACATACATTGCACCAAAGTGTCATATCATTAAACCAAGCACCCTATGTTACGCTTATGGATCTATTTCCCCTTTACATTGTTGCTATTCGATTAATCATGAAAACCTAATGGTGATGTCGCAGCACGATAAGAGTACTGGTTTATTTAAAAAACGCAATCCCTTTGTCTGACACGACGAAATCATCAAAATATAGTTAACTTAGACCAAAGATCTAAGGTCTGTTTAAGTTACTAACTGCCCTCAATGACGTGCTCTAGATAAATTCATGTCATCAGTTGTACGCCCATGGTTTCACGGTAGTATAAGTAGTCAAGACCCTTCCATTCATGGAGACATTCATATTCCAGATTCATAGAGATTCCATTATTCTAGATTCATTCAAATTATTATCAGATTATTACACGTTGTCGCTGACTCTCTTGTGTTCTAAATACTCGTACTATCGTTCGCCATTGGAAACGCTGGTGAAGTTGCTAGAAGTGCGCTAGAAAGTTGTTAGTGAGTTAGAGAGTTGTCTCAGTCCTGACAAATCTACATCGTGGTGTCGATCACGTGTAAAATACCGGCTGGCGTCACAACAAAACGAGAATAAAAAAAAGTGTTCCTAATTTTAGAAATCAACAAATAATTTTTAATGCAAAAAAAAGTCGCACGTGATCAAAAAACCTGGAAAAACTAACAACTGCGGCCGAAATGATTAAATAAGTAACGTACTTACATTAAGTACGTACACGTTTTGCCTTAATAATTGTTCCTAATCGTCGATTTTACGAGTTTACTTGCAATATATGACGTCATTTCATTCTAGTCTTCAGTGACTAATGTTTTAAAAAATTCATTATTGGATGCACGCTTTACTACGTCATCAAATGCCATCAATTTTTAATTGAATTTAATAAGTATTTAATAAAGAAGATCTGGGGATTGAGGTGCAGTTGAAAGCCTGCTACGAGGACAGTCCCAGAAGTACCCGACCTAATGCTTAAAGAAAAAAATGTTTGGTAAATGTAGCATCGTAATTCAATGCGATATCAAGTTCCAATGCTATTGCAGATATGTGGTGGTTATATCTACGAAAGGAATCACAGTTCAAGAAATAAGTGCTATAAGTGCGCGTTTATTAACTAAAATAGAAGAACAAAGGAAGGAGCAGTAAGGGGACTGAGGCCTTTCTTGTCTCTGTTCGTGTTTTTGGGACTGTTCGGCTCAGCCTCTCCATTTTATCCCTTAACTTAACTACTAGCTGGGTTTCTCATCCCCGCTTGGTCACATCTAGGCACCAGATGCCTAGAGGGTCGTCACTCTAATTGTCTTATCACAGTGTCTTCAAGGATATGGATGCGGCGTTGTAAAATGAAAAGAACCGATACATAAATTTAAGAAAACGTCGATGGTCAACTAAATTACCACTTGGTTCTACAGCCCCACACAAATATTATATTATTTCTAAACACAGTCCTATGGCTTTCAAACCATGTTTATAGTAAGGAGCTTCGAATGCTCCATAACAGACATCAGCCTCTGGCTCCACCTATTCATCATTAGTAAATCTCTTTCCCCGAGCCATTTTTTCAAGTTTCCAAATGAAGAATAATCTAATGGGGCTAAATCAGGCGAACAGGGCGAGTGAGAAAAAAATTCTAAACCAAGCTGATTGATTTTGCCTGTCGCGATGACGGAAGTGTGAACTGGTGCGTTGTGTTGATGAAATAAGACTTTCTTTTCCGCCAAATGCGGTCGATTTCTCCTAATTTCATCACTCAAACGCTAGAATAAATTTATATAATGTTCTCCGTTTATTGTTTTTCCTTTAGGGAGATAATCAATAACAAATATACCACGTGAATCGCAAAAAACTGCCTCTACCACCTTTCCAATATATCGAACGGTTTTCGCCTCCTTTGGAGCCGCCTCTCCCCTTTGAGTCCATTGTTTTGACTGCTCTTTCGTTTCAGGTGTGAAATGATGGATCTGTGTTCTATCCGTGGTTATGAATCGACGTAAGAATTCGGCCTAATTGGCATGAAACTTGGCCAATCACTCACTTGAAACTTCCTGACGGCGCTGTTTTTGTTCAATTGTGAGTAATCGCGGCACCCGTCTTGCGCACACCTTTCTCAAATCCAACTCTCGAGTTAAAGAGCGACGTACAGTAATTTTTGAAATGTCCATCTTAAAGTACAGTTTTGTGGGTTTTCTCCACAATTTCAGGAGTAGTCACCTCATTGGGTCAACTACTGCGGAGTTCGACTTGACCGTTCGTACCACTGAGTTTAAACTCTGCCGCCCAATATTTTATAGTTGTTAACAAAGGTCCAGACTCTCGCAAAATGGAACCTAACTCCGCTTTGACGTTAGATAGATTAAGACCTTTCAAATGTGAGTAATAAATCATGTATCGATGACCAATTTTTCCATGTTCACAAAATCTCTAAAAGCGTTCATTAAAAACACGCTCCAGAACATATACAAATCAATGTAGCGTTCCCAAACTTTAAACATAAGCTTCTTAAGGTTAGGTCTTTGTAATACACGCAAATTTTTAACAACAAAACCGCCATCTAGTTGTCAGCTCGGGCACTTCTGGGATTATTCTCGTAGGTGCGTTGTAGGCGAACCATTTTCGACTAATATGTGCTGTATGATTAGTATTGTAATCCTGCTGATAACAAAAGCCATTTTCCAACCTTAATTCTATATGGAATCATGGTACTTTTTATGATTTGTAAATTTCTAATTCTGTCCCGTGTCATACATCTCCGACCCACTATATTCCCACTACCAAGCTTAAAGGTACTGAGCTTTTGCTTTTCTAGATCTATGTTCTTTTTCTCCAAATCGTCAAGATTTTATATGGCTCAAAAAGCTCGAATTTCCATTAATCAGAAAATACAAAATTTTTCCAAAACTCCATAAGTTCCTGCAAAGTCTAGCAGATTCGCTTGGTTATTCGTACTTATAAACGGTTTTCTCTTAGGTCGCCTCCCGCGAAGATTTGCCTTACGGAGGAGCATTTCTCATTGTTTGTGGTGTAACAACTTTTCCAGATGTTGGACCGATGTCTTCGGTAAGGCTTCTAGGGCTTTAATGGGATTTTTTAAAATTATTTCGAACAATATGGTTCTTACAGTAAATTTACAAGAACAATAACTTCGAGGTTTATTATCGAGCGTTCCGGTCACTACGTGTTTTTTTAATTGCGTATATCACTGTGGAGAAGTTTAATTTGAATTTTGATGCCATTTTTCTGTAGCTTTTCCCCTGATTACGCGAAATAGCAATGTCAAGTTTAGTTTTACAAATAATTTCACTTTTCCTCGGAGATACCTGTACGGCAATGAATTTGTCGTGGAACTAAAACAGTAGAGATTGTAAGTACATATACAAACATAAATAAAATTTTAAGGCATTATTTCCTGTTTTCAGCCACGATTTGAACCAATCATCGTGAAAAAGCAAAAAGTGCAACTGTTTCTTTTGCATTAAAAAGTAATTTATTGATTTTTTAAAAAATTTTCTTTTGATGAAATATGCACAATTTTAAGTAACTTTTGAAATAATATACCTAATTTGTCAGAAATATGTTTTAATTTCATGTTAAAGACAATTCATCGTGCACGCAAATTCCTTCCTTGTCGGCTTCATATTGTATAAATAATAGTGAATTAATCATACAACGGTAACGCTGCTGGATTTCAGCGTTATGACGTTCATCGGTGTTAGTACTGCAGAACATATAGAATCAGTATTAATCAGTTTCGCGGCTTTAAAAGAAATTATCTTCCAGATAAAATTGCTGGTACACTGAACTAGTCGCTCTAAAGCATTAAGATCCACGTCTATCCAGATGTCTTGGATGTGACACTGTAATCTGGCAAATTAAAAAGGTTACTTAAACGTCGTTTAACGCCATTAAAGACTAATAGAATGTTTAAAAAGAGTTAAAAGCGATTTTTAAAACCATCCTGAAATCTTGGAAAACTGTTTTAGCATTTCAAGCTAAGGTAATTAGAGTCTAGGATAACGAGACTGAGATAGTAATGGATTTTCCCCGTATTCCTTCCTCGTTTTTATTTTAAATGTGCTTCTCTTAGTTACAGAGAAGTGTATAAAAGCAAATGTTTGCTTTTTGAGAATTGAATTAATTGAAGCGATTACAAATTATTTAATTCTGCTGTATTCTTCATGCTTTGATGTAGAGCTGTATTATGAAATGATATTGTATGGAAATTTGAAAGAATAGCATTAGTTTTTCAGATTTTTCTCTGTGTTATGGGAAACGGAAATTTTATTTTACGAGGGTATGCCTTGCAATTTTATAGATTTCGCAACGTACTTCCTGAAAATTCAATCTTTCATCTAACTAAATAGCTTTAAAAGAGTTCGAGTTTAAAGAACTTTTATCTAATGATAAACTTTTTGCGTTTTCTGTTTCCTTATGGTTTGCCAGACTAGTTCCCTATACTTTTCATTAAAAACTTTCCATTTGCCGTTATTTCTACTTCTCCCGTTAAAGGGATGAATAAAGCAATGAGGTAAGTTTCAGGTGACAGAAACTTTGTAGTTTTCTAAGTTAGTTAGTATACCACCGAAACTTTATAGAGAAGTTCTTTAAGTGCCAACTTTTTCTATTCGCGTGACCGCGTTAATGTCATTGTACAATAAAATTGCCTCTCTTCCTCTTAAGTAATGAACGTTACTCTCTGGTGAGGATACTCTATTTGTTTTTTTTTTGGTGATTGTAGGAAGTTGGCGTTTCAAAAGTATCGGCAGTGAGCCCCGGGGGTCTAATCCCCTATATCTTGGAACAGGCTTTCCTGTAACTACACGCCACAGCAGCAGGAGATCGCTAACAACGGTGGATCGTTTCAAAATGATCCTACTAGGCTTGGTGGATGAGTTTTTGGGGGTACGCGAGGAGTAAATCTCAATAAAGCCTCCCGAGTACGATAGTTGATCAGCAAAGTGACTCTCCACTTAGGAGTGCAACCTCTCTTGAGATAGACTGCAAAGAAGGCTAAACGAAGCAATGACTGCAATGAAGACATGGCTTAGGTCTCCTCCTAAACCATGGCACCCAACGACTCGTCCCGATGGCGGAAATACAGTTTGTCTTCCGATGAAGAGGCCCTCCCTCACTTGGGAAGTAACCAGCATTTATCAACTCCTGCTTGAATTTCTCCATAAATTGTGTACTGCCAAAGTTTCTGGGAAAAGTTGGAATTCCCCACTGCAGAGGCCAAAAGGGTAACCCGCATCCGTCTTAAGTTTGTTAGAACATTATATCAGATTTTAAATTGTAAATGAAACCCATTGATTTTTGAAATAGTACTGATGTTTAACTTCTATTACAATGTACATATATCTAAAAATTCAGAGTATAACAGATTATGGGGCTGAATTTCATTTACTTGTTTGGTCGTGTCAAACAATGGAGACCGAAATTGGCCACTTTCACCAATAACCTCTGCAATTTCTTTCCCTGAGGTTTTTTCAGTGTTTTCGTGGTAGCTAAGTAATAAGCTAGAAGTCGGACTTTGATAAACCAAATTCAATCGTTACTGAGTAAATTGGGTCGCAAAAGCGTTATCGACAATTCCCTTGAAAGAAGATAATGCTGTCCAAACATTTTTTTATTTATAATTTTGAGATGGCCGCAAGTTCCAATGCATGTCCAAGATCTGTAAAAATAATTAAAAATCAAAATAGTGACAGGAATTATCAAAAAAATGTAACTTACCTTTTATTCTTTATCACTATTTTGTTGGTATTCTTTGGTGCTTTATTCTATTCACTAGAGATTATCTGATCAAATATGTACATATGACATAAAGAAAATTGTTCAACACTTATTAATTGTTGCTATCTCTGTGTCAACATTTTTAAAAGGTAATAGTGACAAAGACACAACAGGGTCTACTCTTTTCGCTTACACACATGTATTCAGTTTTACCTCTAATTTATTATCGCTGACAAAGACCTAAAAATTCACTTTTAAAAAGTTTTAGTGAAATAAATTTTCACATTATACAGCATGTAACATTTAAATTATTCTGAGGGGAAATCGTAGTGTTACTAAAGTTGATTTACCCCCCTCCCCCCTTTCCTCCTACTGAGGGTTAATTTCTCAATTTCGAATGACAACACCAATTTTTTTACAAATTCGAATAATAGGGCTAGAAATAAGGAAAATTCGTTCGAAATATTTTTTTCCATTAATTCTACACGGCCATTAACGAAATTCAACTCATATACTAATGGAAACCTTTATTTAAAAAATATATCTATGGAAAAAATTGTGATAAATAAACAATAAAATTAGCAAATAAAACATCTACTTTTAAACATTCTCTTGTTAATACTGATTCTCGATGGAGTATTTGGCCGTTGAAGAGAAAATCGAAATGGTTTCGGTCTATGATGATGCTGGTAGGCGTTTAGATCATGCCGTTAACCACTACGCTCATCGTTTTCCTGAAAGTCTACGACTTCGCACTTCTTTCTTTCGTGTGATTAAAAATTTTGCTAATGAAGGGGCTGTAAATCGGAACAAAAGAACTCGCCCAGCTACTGCTTGTGGAGAAAACAACAAAATTGCAGCCCTAGGTGCTGCGACTTTTAATCCTCCAGGAGAGCACAAGGGAAATATTAGCATTATCAGGAATTTCTGATGCGAGTGTGTGGAGAATGCTGAGGATGCACAAGTTTCATCCTTACCATGTCTCTTTACACCAAGAGCTTGATGAAGCACATTTTTAAAATCGTTTATATTTTTGTGAGCAGGCATGTGAACAGACGGAACGAAGTCTCAATTTTTTCAGTTGCGTGTTATTCTCTGATGATGATTCTCTTCCAAATCATGGTACAGTTCATAGTCTTAACATGCATTATTAGATTGTTGAAAATCTTCATTGGCTTCGACAATTTGAGCACCAGCATCCTTGGCCCGTTAACATATGGTGTGGAAGCATTGACAGTAGACTTATCGACCCCCGCATAGTTGAAGGAAACTTGAATGGTGAAATGTCCCAGAATATTTTGGAAAATGGACTTCCCAAGTTACTCCGGGATTTAAACTTAGAAGACGTCAGAACACGTGGTTTCAACGTGACGGTTGTGCAGCTTACTCTTTTGCGGTTGCACCAGAAGTTCTTAATCGTAATTTTAACGATGGATGGATCGGCAGATCTGATACTTTGAATCGGCCTGTTGGGTCTTCAGATTTTTCTTCGCCGGATTTATTTTTGTGGGAACGTCTCAAAGATCAGGTTTACAAAGAAATACCACCGACATGTGAGAATATGATTTTGCAAATTATAAACGTTTGTGCCAATAGTCCAGAAGCTACACTTCGTGGATATAAAGAGCTCTTAAAAACACGGATAAATAGGTGCATTGCAGTTCAAGGCGCCCCATTCCGAGCAATTACTTTAAATAAAAGCTATACAAAAATTCACGTTTTCATTCATTCTAAAGCAGATATCATTGAACTTTCAGTAGATCATAAGCGAAAGAGAAATTGAATAGCATTAATTACTGTGTTTTTCAGTATATATCGGAAAAAACGTTTCGGACAAATGTATCTTATTTTTCGCTGTATTAGCCAACTCTGTAAAAAATGGGAGTTCCCGTTTGAAATTAAGAAGTTTACCTCCCCCCCTCACTGGCCGACCGGTGGTCGTGAGCAAATCAACTTTAGTACCGATATATTTCATCCTCAGAACAATTAAAACTTGATACTAAACATTTCCTTATGGGATATTATCACGCACCACTTCCGTTAGGTTTCTCGGCACACTCCTCACTAGAGTTATGATAATCTCTCGAGCAACTGCCTTTCATTCTTCTTCCTTATTAACTAAAATTTTCGAACTAAAATTCGGCCTTCTAATTTTAGCAACGCCGAACGAGCTTCGACGTGAAAATAAAAAGCTTCACGTAAAAATGTGGCTTTCAGGTTAGCTCAGATCAGTTCAGAATCAGTGCCGTCCTAGGTGTAAAGCTCTGTCCGGCTCATAAGTAATACCTGCATGGGAGGATTCGAAACAGTGTGACGTAGCAATTTTAGGCGGATATTTGTTTATAAATCTATTTTGTGTCGATTAGCTGTGCGAAAATACCACAGGAAGTTGTACCGAAATTGCATTAAGGTATGCGCAGCCTTTTTACTGCACTTTTCGTGCATTTTCTTCATGAAGATTTGTTCACTACTGTTTTTAGTGATAATTTCTAATCGATTCGAATATTTTGGCAATTGTAGTGATATTTTTTCAGCTTGGCTTTATTTAATTATTATTTTATATTTTAATTTATTTTAACGTTCAAACATTTTTTACGCATACTTTAGTTTATGAGTAGTAGCAGCAAGAACATGAAATGGCTTACTTGTTACGATGGGACGTCAAACACGTATAAAACGCGCTGAAAACAACTAAATTTTACGATTCTAACATATTTCTATACCAAAACCGTCGAACTTTCTAATAAATGCTGTTTTGTGTGTTGGTTCTAAATATTCAATTATTTTTACATTTTTGCCTAAAGTGGGTCTGGAGCGCCAAGATAGCTACAAAAATGTAAATATTCGCTAAGCTAAAAATGATGGTCAGTGGCGCAGATTACAAAATTTTAGGAAACAAAAGCAAATGCGTTGTCCAACGTTGTTGGGCAAAAATTTGTTCTTTCTTTTATTCTGTTTGGAAATAAGACTTCGCACACACGTAGGGGTGGATTTGCCCATTACTCTCGAGTAAAACGAACTGAGAATAACATTCATCATTTATTAAGGGCTCTGACGACCGACGAATAATAATAATAATAATAATAACAACCGAATGTGTGGCTAAGTTTGAATTCATTTAAGCTGTAGAAAAAACAGCTGAAATTTAACCGCAGTTAGGTCAAAACTCACCGGACTTGATCAAAACCGTATTTTTTTTTTTAAATACTCGAGTAAACTCGGTTAAGGCACAAAGTGTAGAAAAATTCAAATAGGTTAAATCTCAGTCGGAAGTAACTCAATTCTGAATAATTCAATTTATTTTACGGGCAATTTTAATAGTATTATTTGTCAACTTGATTCTACATAATTACAGTTGCGAGCACCGAGAATAGAGCCGTTTAACTTGCTTGGAATAGAGGCACACACTTTTAAGCTAGATCGGGTAACCAGGCTCAAATTCCGCTCCAAAGTTTGAGGCCTGGCGACCGTAATTATTTACCTTAATTCATTTGCCCGCGCAATTATTGCGTTTTAAGATAGAGCACCGCATTACTTTTGAGTGGAAGGGCGAGTTTAATGAAGAGTGCTGAAATATGCTTAGAAAATAATAGGGCATGTGTGTAAGTGTGGTGTGCAAATGAACACCCGACACGACTCATACATAAAGGTAAAAGTTGCATTTGAGAATAAATGCGGAATTACAGTACGCTGCTCTTGTGAATATTGAAATATCCCATCAGAATGGAAAATATTTTAAAATCGTGATTCTAAAATTTTTTACCGAGTAAATATGAACTGAAATCGATGATCGAATTGAAAATTGATCGTAAATATAATAACGGCACATAACCCACATATCCCTTAGGATTTTCTATAACTGAGTTAATCATCATTGTTGATGAATTAATTCTCCAACCAAGCCCATCGGCACGTACAACATTGTAAACAAGCAGGAATCCAACGTTAAATGTGAAGCTACATGAAACATCCTAATAATCTTTTGGCAGAGGAAAACCAATCACTTCGTTAGCCATGAAAAATATATACAGGACGTTCGGGAAAGGTGTACGCGGAAGGCGATCTCTTCAGGTAGAAAATATTATTCCTTCATTAAATAAAAAGTCATAAACGTTTAGTTATTAAGATATATGAAGTGTTAAAATTTCAGGTTTTTGAAGATTTTGAGATATCCAGTTAAATCTCTAGTGCTTCGGGGAAGTGGTTATATAATTTGTTATACTGCTATCATAAATTCAAAATATCTGCAATGTTCCTATACTTAACAAGACATTGCTATAGCCTGCCACAAAATAATAAGGTAACAATTTTCCCAAGCAACATTAATTAGGTGGTAACAAGTGTTGAATTATAATCAATCCACGAAGTCGGAAGCCACTTGGGGAGGAAGTTGCTGCTTTATGCTAACTTTACTGTTTAGGGTTAAACTACGTCCGTTTGGCACAGGTCAAAACGCATCATTGCCATACGCAAATTGCTCAACATATAAATTTTAAGATGCACTTGGCAGAATTTTAATTTTGCAATGCAAAAGTTGTTTAATTAAACTTTAGAAAAATACGCTGATAGTTTGTCATCCTGTATGAGACCCTTTCGTTCAAATTAGAAAATTATGTGAAATTCAGTAACATTTTCTCAATTTGTCTCCTGTATTTATCGTAGATCGCGTTTCAAAAAATGTTGGGGCTTCAAATCGAATTTATGAGCAATTTAATTTATACAGGGTGTCCCCAACAAGTCTGCACGCCTAGTATTTTTTTACCGAGAGTGACGCGATAACCAATTTCTTGAGTGCCGTTGTCACCCCTTAAACTAGAGTTTCCTACAAAAGGGGTGCGCTAATATGGCCGATGCTATAAAACTCTCCTCATTCATGAGGTTTTTTAGGTATCGGTAGACAAAATGGCGAACGACGTTGGAAAGTATTACTGAAGTGACGATACCGTTCTCATAGGAAAAATAATACAGTCGCTCAGAAAAGTATTCGTACAGCGGGAAAAAAATTCTGTGACCAATAATTTTCGACTGATTTTGTTCAAAATTTGTATAATGAAAAATCAATCCTAAACTCAGTTTAGGTGTTCGAGCAAGTTTTGAAAATTAAATTTTTAGAGTGCTTTTCATGGTCTTAAAAAAAACTCCATTTCGAAAACTTCTTGTGCGGTGGAAATTTTTTAGTAGGATTTTAATGATCCTGTAGAGGGGATTTTTCTACGTATATCCTGAAAATTTAATCAAAGTCAGGCCACAAATAAGGGAGTTGCAGCTTTTTAAATTCTAATTAAATTAAATTTAAATTTAAATTAAATGTTTAAATTTTATTATTTTGCGTGAGAACCGTCACTTTTGGCGATTTAAAAAAGCTGCAACTCCCTTATTTGTTTTCTGACTTTCATCAAATTTTCAGGATATACGTAGAAAAATCCCCTCTACAGGATCATTAAAATCCTACTAAAAAATTTCCACCGCACAAGAAGTTTTCAAAATGGAGGTTTTTTTAAGACCGTGAAAAGCACTCTAAAAATTTAATTTTCAAAACTTGCTCGAACACCTAAACTGAGTTTAGGATTGATTTTTCATTATACAAATTTTGAACAAAATCAGTCGAAAATTATGGGTCACAGAATTTTTTTCCCGCCGTACGAATACTTTTTTGAGCGACTGTAGCTCTGCATAGTAGAAAATGCGAAGGTTACTGGCGCAAGGGTGTTTCATTGTGAAAGTGCGCATGTGCAAATGTAAAACGCTTGTATACGTGTTTCCTGACTTTTTTAACACCATATACTATGACAGTTTCTAGGAGCGAAATTTTAATAAATCATATTAGCAATTTTTTTAGGAAGATCTGGGCACGCCACTGGATTGACTACCCCTCAAAACGAGCTTGTACAAACTTTTAATGAAAAATTTTGAGTAATAACGATTTTGTAGAAGAATTAAAAATGCACACTAGGTACTTACTTACTTTCAAAAATTTATAGTTTATAACAATTTAGTTACGTTCTTAGTCTTATATAGACCAAATAAAACAAAAAATATGAAAATCACACAAGAAATAATTAAATTTAATTTATTCATAATAAAATTCATCGAAAACATTATTTATGCGTTGCACAGTACTTCGACTTACTGCTCTATCTGGATGTCTGATGTTGAATTCTGCATTCTGCCGCAGCTTCTGTTGCCGAGCGCACGTTGTCGCCAACAACACGAACAATTTCTGTTTTTCCTCTTACACTCGAATTTTCCACGATTATCACGATTAATAATTTAATTTGCATCAAGCACAAATGAGTTCCACTATCGATGTTGACGCTTGTTGCGTTTGTTTGACAGTTAAACACTTCACTTGTCCCCCATAGCCTACTATGAATTTTTCAAAATAAACAAATACCGAGTGTTCACTTTTAATTCTTTTACAAAATCGTTATTACTCAAAATTTTTCGTTAAAATTTTGCACAAGCCAGTTTCAGGGGTGGCCAATCCAGAGGCGTGCACAGATTTTTGCTAAAAAATTCCTAAAATGATTTATTAAAATTTTGCTCCTGGAAGCTGTCATAGTAGGTCTTGAATTTTATGTCAACCAGGCCATTCTTGATGAAAATGCGCACTTTATCCAGCTCTATAATAATAAAAAAAAATCCGGGCTAAATCACACTATCAATAACATTTTTACAGACTGACCCCAAAACAAATGGGTCACACTGTATATCGGAATTTTTGAGAATTATTTAAGTATGATCTCTACGAGGGACGTGTGCAAAGTGCAAATGGCTCCTAAAAGGAACTTGTTTCCGATCAGAATCAGTTGTCGTTGTATTTGAATGAATGAATAACTGAGGCGAAGGCGGAACACAGGCCACAATATTAGGAGCGTTATGTAGCGCCCAAGTAGAGTCGCAGTAGTCCAATCAACTTGGGCTGCTGTAATTTCAATTTATTGAGGTGTAGCTGATTTGGTTGGGCAATAGGATTGATATCCCTAGTCGAGTATTCTGAAAAGCAAGAAAGTTGAGCATGCCAGAAGCATGTGTCGAGATGTCTCGTCCTTTTCACGGCATTAAAAGCACTTGGGATTTCCGGCAATGCTCATCGGATATTAATCTCGTCGGAGGTGACTGGCCAGTCACTACACCGGCCACCATCGTTATGTGCGTCTGTTCATACCGAAGCACTGGGCTATTGTCCAGGGGTGCACGAACGTCCGCTCAATCATCGATCTCAGTGATAGAAATTTTTAAAGACATTTTTCTTTAATTGTAGAGTATAAGCTTTGCACCATTCAGATGTTTGTCCAATAAAATACACCTCGTCTTACCTAATTCCGCTAATTTAGAGTTGCTATTAGAATTTACGACGGAATTACATTGGAACTTCCATAACAAAAGATTATTCGATTATTCGAGCTAAAGTTAGAGCAGTTCTTGCAGACTGCAGAAAAGGAAAATTTGTCTCTAAATAATTTTTGAAACTCTAATTTACGTTTGAAAGCGGCGGTCTTTTATTACGCCCACTTCCCGGTTCTGTACCAAAATGAAAGACGATATGTTGACAAAGTGAAAGATATATAAATTAATATGCAATTCCTTTAAGGAAGCATGCTAGCCATTAAAGAGGTACCTAATTATCTCTTAACGTACGTTGCAGATCCTTGAGCTATATGTTAATTAATTGACTGATTTGGTATTGTACGAGTTTACACAGCGCTTTGATAAGTGACGTCACTTTTGAATTATTTTTCAGTAACGTCAGAGATAAAGAATTTCGACAAGGTTATGCTAAAAAAAATCGTGTAAAATTCCATCCGAGCAATTAAAAATTAGTTAAAAATGAAAGTGACCTTTGCTGGTTGATGAAAATTTGCGACGTCTCCATAGAAGCCAATTGTTACTAGCAACAAATGAGTTTATTTGTCCATTTTCCGACGTGTTCGAGTGGCAAAATGGTAAAATTTTCCAACTTTCCCGTTTAAATTTAAAATGAAAATTTTTTTATGGGCATTTTACAGGAAACACAGTCCATACGGGAAACCCACGAAGTGGGCACAATTTCCGCCATCTTCCGAACTTGTAAATTTTTATTTTTCCCAACCTTAACCTGCGGCCTGCGCTTTCGGCGTGTGAAGACGGTCCAGAATCTGCTCGTTTCGACGCGCCTCTGCAAGCTGGTCCAAGCTAGGCGAACAAACGAAAAATTCATTTTTTTTTTTTACTTCGGGAGTTCCCCCCGATTTCCCCACTCGAGCGAATCCCGCGCCCAGCAATAGTCTTTTGCATGCTTCTCGATCTTCCGAGTTTCCCCGGCAAAAATGGCGACCTACATCGCAACTTACCCGAAAGAAATTAAGTGTTTCGACTTTCTTGCGGCACTACTCCGATGCTCTTCAGCGAATCAGATTGCCGCGGCCCTCGTGAGAAAGCTCAAACATTTCCATTTCGAGTGAGACCGCGCGGTATCTCACGGCTCAGGGAGAGCGGCCGTTATGGCCGGTGAATGAATAAAAAACGTCTTGAATCAAGGTAGGGCGACGATAACTCATACCAAAGCTGACGGGCGGCAATAAGTTATTAGAAATGGAAAATAGCAAGGAAAATATTAAGTTTAAATAGCGATTGGACACTTACTTTGGGGGGCAGCCATGCGTGTTGCATTCGACTATTGTCGAATCCGGCTTCTGTGAATCATTGCACAAATCGTCCTGCACTTCTTCGCCAGAGATGCGGTTCTGACAGGTCGGACGAGACATTTTGTATCCTGTAGAAAATTACCCAATATACCAGCGGCACGTTACTGTAAACAAGACTTATATTTTCTATTTTCCTATCCAATTTACAACTATATGAAGAAATCTCCGTTCCGAAAAAGAATCACACGCTACCGACATTAAAGCAGAAAGTATATTACGTCTATTTAATAATAAAGCCCAGCAATATATAAGGAGTCCTGAGATCATTAATTCTGGAGTATTAGAGAACACGGGCTCGGACTAAGTGTTATTTTGCGCAGAACGTGACATTTCCTAGGCCGTAATAACCAGAAAACTTAGCACATTTGTTGCCTGCTGTTGAAAACAGTCATTTTAATATTCCAACTTAATAGGAATTTCCATCACGACTGTTGCAAGCTGCATTGCAAGTGCGCTTTATAATTGGAAAATGTAATGAAATCCTGTGGATTAGTTATTAGTGCCCAAAATCTGTTTACTGAAAAAAACCGCTTTGTGATCTATTCATTCGAAAGGGGAAACATGATCGTTATTTCATTTTAGAATTCGATGGTCTGACGTTTAAATGACGTTTACTTCGTACGTCTAATTTAAACACAGACCGATTCTAACAGTGAAAATTATCGATTAATTTAATTGGTTCTCGTAAATTATAAATCACAGAGCATTTGGGCATTTCATTAAAACGACATGCTCGTTTACTCTGCGTATGTATAATTACGTAAAATTTAAATATTTTGGAGAGATTTATGTGAAACTTTTTATTGAATGAGTTCTTCATACTTTTAAGTCGCATGGCATCCATACTAACGACTTCTGGTTGTATGCACCAGCGAGATTAAGCTGTTTGTGAGAGTTGCAAGCTGTTCGGTGTTCACGTCGTTCTTTACTTTAAGCGGCTCTTGTTAGCGAAGAGTGCCAGATACGCTTTCCATCAAAAGAGTAACTTTTATTTTTCAACTCTCCGACTAATCTTCCACCCTTATTTTATGCCGCATATTACAAAAGTGGAATTTGGATTCCTACTTCTGCTCATGCATCATTTATTAGACCAGTTTTTCGATGTAAACGCATTACATCAATCAAAATCGTAAAAACTTTTCATCTAGAAATTACAATGGGCAGGTTCACGGTTAGGACATTGTTTCCCCACGGAGCAGGATAAGGCGTCGCTTGCATGCATGCTCCGCAAGATTTCCCCCAATGCATTTTCGTGATTCGAGTGAATTATTTTTTCACCATGTTGGTTATTATTAGGTCGTGTAGCATGAAATGAGTAGATTCTCGAAATGCCACATTCAACTGCGAATAACTTCACTCTAAATCCATATTTGGACTTGACTTTTTTATGTGGAAAAGGCACATTCTTCCTCTTTCGATCGGATATTAAAGTGTTAAAAATTATTGAAAACTTTTATTTTTATAAAAATTTTTGTGCAGCCATGCAAAATAGTGAAATTCGTGTGCTAATGAAGTATGAGCTCCACCGTGGAACCACAACAGCTCAGACGGCTCGCAATATTAACGATGGTACTGAAGTCACTTCACAGCAAACAGTATCTCGTAGGCTCATGAAATTTCGTTCTGGCAATTTTGACCTAACAAATGGACGACCTGAAACTCAAGTGGATAACGATCATCTGAAAGACGTGGTAGAAGCGAATCCACGTCAAAGTGCGTTCGAATTTTCGTTATTACTCAGTGTAACCAAAAAAAAAATATATTGACTCATTTGGCTGAAATTGGTAAGGTGAAGAAGCTGGACAAGTGGGTACTGCATGAGTTGAGCGACATACAGAAAGAACGACGCCTCGAAGCTTGTGTCTCTTTGTTGTGCCGGTATAATAACGATCCATTTTTGAATCGGATTGTTACTTGTGATGAGAAACGGATCCTATATGACAATACCAGACGTTCATCGCAGTGGTTGGATCAAGATGAACTACCAAAACATTGCGCGAAAAAAAATCTTCATCAAAAGAAGCTTATGGTGTCCGTTTGGTGGTCCAACGCAGTTGTCGTCCATCACAGCTTCATGAAACCTGGTGAATCGATTACGGTTGATGTCCACTGCCAACAACTGGCCGAAATGATCAGGCAACTGACGGTCAAGCAGCCAAGATTAGTCAATCGAAGCGCACCGCTATTGTTGCACGACAACGCTCGGCCACACACCGCACAAGTCACCTCGGCCAAGCTACAGGAGTTGGAATTGGAAACTCTTCGTCATCCACCGTATTCACCCGACTTAGCACCCACTGATTACCACTTCTTTCAAAATTTGGATAACTTCTTGGTAGGGAAAACATTCAATTCCGACGAGGCTGTCAAAGCTGCCTTCCACGAGTTTATCGATTCCCGGCCTGCAGGCTTTTACAGCAGGGGAATCAATGAACTTCCCGTTAAATGGCAAAAGTGTATTGATAATGGTGGTGCATACTTCGATTGACAATAAAGACATTTCATATGAAAAAAAAAATGACTAAAGTTTCAATTCAATTCTACTCATTTCATACTACACGACCTAATATATTTAATCGCGTACAGGGTGTGTCAGCGAAAACGAAACGGAGCATTTTTATGAAAACGCAGGAAACTTGTAATGTTGGTTAGAGAGGGGGAAGCATTTTGCGTAAATTATCTATGTTGAGACTTGAGGGGCCAAAACTTGATACATTGGTAGTTGATGTAAACCCCAAAGCTACGCCCCTGCACATCTTGTACTTGCTTGCTTCCCAGATGTCACGACCCGTCATAGTTGACACAAATGGTTTATTCGTCAAAATTCCTCGGCTTTGTGTTCTTCCAAAGAAGCTATATTGCGAGGCAATCAAGCTATAAATGTGCATCGGGCGTGGTTCTTGGGTGTCGGAATTCCCCATCGTTACCTTTGGCGGTGGGCGACATTGGGGGTACCGTCACGTTTTGTTCAGAACGACGGCAATATTCCGGTCACGGGATAACCTGCTCATTGGCCGTCGTTCTGGACATAACGGGCCTTCTTCAAGGGAAAGTCATCCCGAGTAATAGTACGCCTATGTCGGTTGGCCATCATCTCCCAGTATTTAAGGACTGGGAGAGGATGGGATTTATCATTCATTTCTTCTTGTTGTCATAATCACTACTCTGACCAGTGTCGCTGACGGGTCAACACCTCGAATACCCCACAAAATCACAACTCGTACTAATACTCGGCCACGCAATCAATCAATCTCGTGTTTACTTCAATTAAGTTTAGTAATAACTATTTACGAATCAGTTAATAAATAGTGCAATAATTTGACGGGTTGTCCTAATTTCATGGTTTTCGGGAAATCCCACGTGTTTACCTTGCTAAGCAGATATCTAGTCCGTCCTGGACTCTCGTAACTAAAGGTGCAACGTCGGTACTTTGAACCGACGAGTACTACGAGTAGTGCTCGCGTGTAAGCGCTCTCGTACAATAACTCGCGGGTGGTATCTGCAACCTCAAGGAAGGAACCCCTGCATATCGCTCAACAATCTAATTGACGTTTTCGATCCCTACGCAAGGGTGACACCAACTCCAATAATTTTAAATGGAATGACCTACCGAGTGATACCTCTTTTCGAAGGGCTTCACAGCCTCTTTTCAAAACATTAATTTTTTTTTTTAATTGGTTAAAAACTGTTGCAAAACATTTCAAATCATGCTGATTTTTTTTCGAAAATGGAACAAAGGTTAAGAAATTCGACAGTAACCCATTTGACCTAACTTTTTTCAATTTGCTCGAAACATTCGTTAAATGGCGCCTCGAAAAAAATATTAACAGAATAATTAAAAATCTGAAACACGAGCACTTTAATAACGAGTACCTAACGTAATAAACTTCGAAAACGGGCATCACCTGCTTCCATGCAAAAATAGAGATTTTATTCAAAGCATTGTCAGAGATGTTGCTATATTTCAGGCGTTATCTGGCAGCATTCATTTACAATTCTTTGGCGTAAGACCTCTAGTCACTACGGAGAAATACCGTACAATTTTGATTTTAAATGCCCTCGTAAAAATAGATCTAAAGGTGACAAATCACGAGATCAGGCCGGCCATTTCGCGAAGGGTCCCCTCTTCCAATCGAGCGGCTAGGAAGCGTCTCTTTGCGACACCCTCGAACGCGTATATGCGTCGTGTGATGGAACATCGTCTTGTAAAAAAACTAGAAGATTTTAGTTATGTTGATCCATTTGTTCAATTATTTCTGCAAGTCTCGGATTAGTGACGTTTCCCACTCGATCAAGATGAATACCGCCGTTGAAATTTTTCGGTAAAAACGGAAGGTCCAAACAAAGAGTTGGTAAAGGTTGCAGCTGAAATATTCGGTTTTTGAGAATGTGTGTGGTTTTCACGAAATTCCCTAGGATTGGCATCAGATCAATATCGACAATTGTGATGATCTACTTTTCCATTGAGAAGAAAAGTGCGTTCATCAGAAATGCAGATGCTAAAAATAAGGTGCTCGCTAATGGCAAATATTCCACTGAGGCTTTCGCAAAATTGTATACGTATATTAAAATCATCCTCCTTTAATTCCTGTGGCAAGTCAAGTTTGTAAGGGTGAAACTTGTGACGCTTCAGAATCCTGTGAACGCTATAACGACTTATTCCTGTAGCTGTTCCTAATTCTCTAACATTCTTTGTTGGTGCAACATGAGTCTGACACATAACTACAATTTGCACGCATCCCTTCATTGCTGAGAATGGCACCATGCTGAACGTCTCGTTTTTTTTTTTTTTTTATTTAGAACGCTTCCAGTTTCTCTAAATTTAACGACTCATTCTAATGCGTACTTTCTGCTAACTTGTTTTTGTTGATGATCGTCATTATACGACTGAACGGTTTTGCTAGCACAATTGTTATTAGAAAAAGAAAAGTTTAGTTATTTGAATATTTTCCGTAGTAAAACATATCATTGTTAAATTTGTAAATGCGCTACTTCAAAATGTTCAAATACTTTTAATACAGCGAAATCCCTCAGTTATCTCAAATTTCGATTCATTATTGTTAAATTTCTTAAGTTTTTGTTCCACTTTTGAAGGAAACAAAATTTCGGTTTAAGCTGCGATGCGTCGCAAAATCTTCGACCAAATTTCACGAATCGAAGTGTGTTGAAAAGGGACGTTATAGGCCTTTAAAGAGGCACCACCCGATTGATAATTATATGCAAAATTTTTAGGGTTGACGTCACCTCTATGTAGTGATCGAACACGGCGATTAGAGAATATGCTCAAAATGTTTCCCCTTCCCCAGCTGACTTTACGTCTTTCGGCGATTTCTCATTTTCAATCGGCAAATTGCAAAACGCTGTTTCGTTTTTGCTGGGACCCCTTGTGTTTTATATCGAATCAACCCATAATGGGATGTTAAGCGAATCAAGCGATGGGTCTTGTGTTTATGGTACTGTTTCAAACCAACCTCGCTTAAATCAAATCCGAGCGAAGCTTTCAAAATTTCCAATGCATTGCAATCAAGCTTATTGATGATTCTTGGCAGCTTTTACCGTTCCCAAGATAGAAATAGTTCAGTTTCACTTCGGTTCCTATGTTACGAAGGTAATTGATAATCTACACTAGTGCAATCACCCGATAATTGCAATAGTGCAAATCACACGATGATGCGATTGTGTAACTACTAAATTTAACATTCCGACAACAGAAGTTACTTAAAATAACAATTTTTAAAATACTTATGGTAATTCTTGAAGGTCTCACACGGTAAACATTATAAGTCAGGCTTACCCCCTCCACAGGAAACGGAGCACAGAGATGCGTATGTAAGTGTCCAGTGGTACAAAGGTTTGGCGCATGTTGTTCCTTCTCCGCCGCATATACCACACTCGTCTATTTGTTTTCCAGATCCCAACTTTAAGTCACACCCCACTCTCTGTAAATTTAAACATTACTTCACAGTTCAAACTTGCAATTCTGACGAAGTAAAAATCATTGGCAACCATGCTCCCCATGACTATGTAATACGCCTGCCATCACCACCAGTAAGAGAGTTATTCAATCAATGCAACTCAGAACTCAATACTTTTGTTTTTGGAACATGTTTAATGAGCTAAATCCCCTCAAACTCGGACTGGGAACTATAGGCAATTAAAACTTAGAACTAAGTCTGTAATATGAATTCCAAACCAAACGGTAACCGACCGACATCGGCGGGGCAGTTAACGACTTTAAGAACTAAAATAATTCAAAATTTTTGGAGCATAGCAAGTGGTTATCTCACATCGGTTACATTAAACCTCGATATCCAGCCTTGTAATAGCCCCATAAAAGTTTTAATTTTATCCAAACCCTCCTGACAAGAATCTTGTAACTTATGAAATGGGTCATTATATCCTAAAATTTCCATTCATTTTGATAGGTTAAACAATGTTACTGCAATTGAGATTTTCGTATTGAATATACAAGGAGTGGTAGGTATCTCCATCGGAAAATTGAGTAGAAAGGATGAAACTCTGATGCTATCTGCCTGTATATCGCTTAGACGGGGGAAAACGGTATTATTAACAGGGATGCACGTGTACGGTGCCACCATTTTATCTTGATAACGTTTCATTTTGCAATAACTTTTTCGTTTTTAAATACGTAGGCATTCGACAAACGTTCTTTCTTCACAAAAGTTTTGTAAAACTAAATTGAATTCCTGTGACTGTCAAATTTTGATATTTATGGACGTAATATAATTTTTTTTAAACGGAACGCCCCGTATATTTTCTCATTTTTGTATTCTAGGAAAAATCCCGAACATATTTCACATAACACTTAGTATGTGTATCCCTTATCGTTAGCTTAGTATGTCAATTTAAAAATCGAAAATAGTTTTCACATAAAAGAGTCTTGTTAGAGTCAGTGACGTACTGCAAAATACCGTAAATAATACGAATCAAGTTAAAACGCGCTTTTGAAATTGTGCTTTTTACAACACCATAAACTTATTCCTTTATTACACGTCTATTAAGCAATTAATGAAAATAATTAGTAACAATTAAAAATAAACAACAATTTATTACCGGCTACCGTTAGTTAAGAAAATTGCCGAATGTGACCACTCTGTTGCCCGACACATTTTCGATGAACCTTAATAGTACGCCTCAGAGAATTAATGAGCATTTCTGATCTCTGTGTTAATCCTTGGAGAACGTTTTTTATTCTTAATTGTGGTTCTTAAAGGCCGTTGCATGATGTTTCGTAAATTTTACTTTTCATATATGCCCAAAAGCAAAAATCCAATATCGCCAAATTTAAATTGAAATTTTTAATAAAAATTTAATTTTAGTTTTAATTAAAAACGAATTAAGTTAGAGGCTACCTGCATAATAGGAAAACTATTTTTAATTTTTAAATTGGGATATTAAACGTAGAGTAAAAGATAGCCATGCTAAGTGTTATATAAAATAAGCTTAGAATGTTCCCTAGAATACGAAAATGGCAAAATATACAGGATGTTCCAATTTACAAAATGCAAGTAAAGGCTATAAATGTCAAAACTTAGTAGTTAGGGAAATTCATTTTAAGTTAAAAAAAATTGTGAAGGAGTCCTAGAGAATGGCCTCTGTCGCGTGGTGATGTCATTAAAAACAAAAAAGTTGTTGCAAAATGGAGCTTTATAAATAACAATAACATGATCACACCGCACTTCTTGCCTGAAATAGAGAATGATGTATTTTGAAGAGATTCTCAATCTTCACTCTACAACCTACAAGTCTTAGAACGTGTAAGACAGGTATTTTTTTTAAATTTGGAAATAAATGCTTTGGTGTTTGACAAATGACAATCTTTTCTACGTATTTGGTTCTGACGATTGGTGCCTCCCCTCGTGGATCGATCTCGATCCACCTGGAATTCTTTGGCGAAGCACATCTCGGTTTAAAAATGCGATAATCTCTCAGACTTGTTGCTATAACATTGAAGTTTTGGGTAATACTATTATTCGAGTATACAGAGTATCACAAAAGTGTACCAACAAACTTTGAGGGGTGATGGGGGACGTCAATACAAATTTTTTTCTTTAATAAACATCCGCCCGGAAATGGGCTGTTTGGGCAGAAAAAGGCAATGTGGTTTTAGTAACTATATATTATGACTTTCTGTTCTTATTCGACTTTGTTTTATTGATAAATGAACGATAGCCGACCATAATTATTCAAAATGCTGACCATTTGCTTCAATACAAAGATTGCACCGTTGGCTCATTGACACGTGGACCCTATGGAATGTTTCAGGAACATCTTCTAAATGTGTACAATTGGTCGTTATTCTTGTTAAAAGGTGTTCCTCAGTGCGAATGAGCGTGTCGCAGACCAAATATTTGAGATAACTCCAGAGGAAAGTCCAAGGGATTGAGATCAGGAGAACGCGCGGGCCAGGCTACAGGACTCCTCTTTCAATCAATCATTTGAGAAATTGCTGACCTAAGTACTGACGCACGTTTAAACTAAAATGTGGAGGTGCCCCGTCATGTCGCACCACATGTCAGTTTTAACGTCTATAGGGACATTTTCTAACAATTGAGGTAAACATTTTTGCAGAAAATGGAGATAAATGTGTGTGTTCAAAGGAACTGGCAACAAGTGAACTTTTAGATTTTCTCCAACAATACCAGCCCACATGTTTATCCGAAATTGTTGCTGCTGTTTTGTAGAGACCACAGAGTAAGAATTTTCGTCATCCCAAATGTGGCCATTTTGACCATTAAACTAACCATTGCGCGTGAAATATGCCTCATGAGTAAACAAACTATTCTCCCGAAATGAGGTTCTATTAAGTTGTGACTTAGAAACCATGGGCAAAAAGCGAATTGATGTGGATAATCTTCAGGATTTAAAGCTTGTAAGCATTGTAAACAGTAAAAGTACAGAAGTTGTTTATGTATCACACGCTGTACCGTCGACTGGGAGGATCCCCCATATGGTGTGCAATGGCGCGAGCACTTGTGGATTGATTTCCTTCCAGACAGTCCTTCAAATTCAGTCGTATGAACTGTTCTTGTTAGACCATCACCACCAGGACGCTTTAGGTTCCCATTTTCTTTAAGACGACGGTGGATGGAAGCAAAAGTTGCATGATGAGGTTGCCGGCGTCCTGAATATCTCTGCTCGTACAAGCGTGCAGCTTTTCTTTCATTACAGTTTGCTGCACCATAAGCAAAGGGCATATCTTGCAAGTTCTTCAAGTGAGAAATTAACGTCCATTTTTAACACAATTTTTGATTTACCACTCAACAAATAATACATGCTACGGTCTTCAAATTCACAATTTTGGAACGTCTAATTGTGATAAAGAAACGTTTGTGCTCCCCAGCAATGAACGTAGTCGAAACAAAAAATTGTTGAACAAAACCCAGTGGTGTGCAAGTAAATCAAGAATTAATTTAGTCATTTGATTTGACTTAAAATATTTTACTTGGGCTACAGCTCGTACGGCTCGTTATGGGCGTGTGTTTATTGAGGAAAACAGTTTGTATTGATCTCCGCGATCACCCCTCAAGGCTTGCGGGTATTTATTTGGGACGCCCTGTATATCTATGCGATTGTCCAAAGTTCGCTAATCACGTATTATGGGTCGGGCCAGGCACCGGAGGAATAATTTATTTCCTAAAATAACTACAGAGAGAGATTCGTTATGTTGATCTACGAAATTTAATATGATTTTTATCGAAATTCTAAGACTACCAGCTTGTATCAACCAGGACGGGTAATTTACATTACTACACCAATAAAGTTCCATAACTAACAGTAACTTCCATTGCAATAATAATTCTGAATATACATTTCATAAAGTCAATCATCCAAATCCTATAATCGTTCAAAAAATTTGCCTGATTTGAAATGTGTAATTTGGAAGTTGACACGCTAATAAAGGGAAAACCATTAGCTCCCCTAATGTGGTTTGAATTTTGCAGATTTCGCGAACTGTATATAAATAGTGAAATATTATCTTAAATAACAACAATTACGTCTGTGATTCCGCAAAAATATTCAAACTTAGAAAGACGATATCAATTATTTTTTCTGTCAATCTACTTGGAGAACTGAGAAAAAAGAGAAGTATTGCTTTTCCATGATTGATCGAGGAAAACCGCGGAAAGCGATCTCAGGGGAAAGAAGCGAGAAATAAGCATAGACTTGCTAATTCTCCGGAAATAAGACGTATCTCTTTTTACTAATCCGAAATTCAATTCAGGGGAATAAACAACCTTTTCCTGCTCGAAATGGAAATAACTGTAAGTTGCTTGTGGAAATAAGTAAAACGTTCTTAAAGTGTTATTGTTTGTTCACACCTGTTTTTCGGCATTAATACCACAACAACAGTAATTAGCTTGGGTTTTACGTTAAGAACGAGAATTTGTATTCCCTAGATGTTTCAGGTTATATTTACCACAGGGGCTTGGGGCTTTAAAGTGAACTATAGTTCAGCAAATAGGTGTTAACGGTCACGTGACATACAACGTCTCGCTCGTCCATTTGATTTGCTAGGAAAAAGTTGGAATTTTTAGCGCTCCCGAGACTGCAAGTAGAGCGAATATACAGTAAGTAATAAAATTACAAAAAGAACAATTTTGGGACCCGCTGTGCTGGCATTCCATTGGTTGCAATTGGTTAATACAAATAGAAAATAAAATCGAGCATAAATTGCCACAAAGTAAAGTAGATAAATGAAGAAACAAAAAATATGGAGGGGGAGGTAGAGATATACAGGGTGAATCATTAACAATCAGACAACCGAAAGCTGGAGATACTACACCTAAAATGGCGATAATTGAACAATATATGTAACATTTAACCTGGAATATGGAAATATCTCGTATACTAGGTGTCCTATGACGAAACTATCACTATCAAGTTTTAATCACTCTGAGGGGAAAACGTATTGCTGCTAAAGTTGATCTCCTTCCACCCACTGTGTGGGCGGGGTGGGGGTTAACTTCTAAATTTATAATTCTCATTTTTTTTACAGATTCGGGTAAGCTGCGGCGGAGCACAAGGGAAATATTAGCATTATCAGGAATTTCTGATGCGAGTGTGTGGAGAATGCTGAGGATGCACAAGTTTCATCCTTACCATGTCTCTTTACACCAAGAGCTTGATGAAGCACATTTTTAAAATCGTTTATATTTTTGTGAGCAGGCATGTGAACAGACGGAACGAAGTCTCAATTTTTTCAGTTGCGTGTTATTCTCTGATGATGATTCTCTTCCAAATCATGGTACAGTTCATAGTCTTAACATGCATTATTAGAGTGTTGAAAATCTTCATTGGCTTCGACAATTTGAGCACCAGCATCCTTGGCCCGTTAACATATGGTGTGGAAGCATTGACAGTGGACTTATCGACCCCCGCATAATTGAAGGAAACTTGAATGGTGAAATGTACCAGAATATTTTGGAAAATGGACTTCCCAAGTTACTTCGGGACTTAAACTTAGAAGACGTCAGAACACGTGGTTTCAACGTGACGGTTGTGCAGCTTACTCTTTTGCGGTAGCACCAGAAGTTCTTAATCGTAATTTTAACGGTGGGTGGATCGGCAGATTTGATACGTCAAATTGGCCTGTTGGGTCTCCAGATCTTACTTCTCCGGATTTCTCTTTGTGGGATCGTCTCAAAGATCAGGTTTACAAAGAAATACGACCGACATGTGAATATATGATTCTGCGAATTATAAACGCTCGCACCAATATTTCAGAAGACACATTTCGTAGATGTGAAAAGTCCTTTGAAACCAGGATGAATAAGTACATTGAAGTTCAGCGACATCATTTTGTGCAGTTACTTCAAGTAAGAGCTATACAAAAATTCGCATTTTCATCTATTCTATAGCAGATATCATCAAACTTTTCGGTAAATTATAAGCGAAAGAGAAATTGAAGTTTGTTAATTACAGTGTTTTCTAAGATCATTCGAAAAAACTTTTCGAACAGATTTTTCTTGTTTTTAGCCGTATTATCCGAATCTGTAAAAAAATAGGGGTTGCTATTTGAAATTAAAAAGTTTATGCTTCACCCGCCTACAAGGGAGATGGAGGGGAATCAACTTTAGCACCAATACATTTCTCCCTCAGAGTGCTTAATGCTTGATACTAACAATTCCTTTATGGGATACGTACGTTCGAGATATTTTAATATTCCAGGTTAAATGGTACATCCTGTATAACCGAAACTACCAACTTTCGAATAAGGCATAGTTTCACCAACTGTCGCCAATTGTCAACAAATCGTATTGTGTAAATTTTTATTTAAACAATAATGAATAATAAAACAATTTATGTTTAACACACCGATAGATCTCACGACTGGTTTCGAATTAGGACTAAGACCCATAAGTCATAAGAAAAATTCGCGAATAAAAGAGTTCTTCAGACCATTTAAGTCTAGCTAGCACTACAAAGGGTAGAAATGGATTAATATATTAATCTGGACACTTGCCCAGAGGAGGGATCGAGGACTGTATTTAGCTCGGTTTATTTTTTCAATGGGAAAGATTGAACGTTGAACTATGGGGGAATCGAGATTAATGTTGCTAGTTTGTAAGGAAGGAGAACTTCCATACTAACTCTAGGGTAGAAAAGCTCATATTATGTACGTCGGGAATCTGTACCACAGACCAGCGATGGTCACATGACACTCTCTTTCCGTTACGTACAATTGAGAGGGGGAACGGGGCATATCAATCATTGTTGTGATAATGAAAGGGTCTTCGTATTCATTTTGAAAATAACTCCATTCTTTTCTGAAACCAGTTTTTGTCCATTTTCCAATCCTTTTTAACGACTCCAACATTAATTTGTGCAATATGATTTGAAAATTTCTTTTTAATTGCGGCTTGCAGTCCGGAAATTTAATCGTACTTACAAAGAAAAAAATAGAAGAATGGAATTCCTTACAGATTTTTAATATTTAAAATTCCATTTTGTGCCTGAAAGGTCAGTCACTAGGGCTATAAAACATTTATCAAACCATAGACCCATAGATTATTAAATTTACAAACCGTTCTGGCAAAGTAATATTCGTATGCCCGCCTGCAGTCGACAATCCGACAAATATTCACTCCGCATCACACTGGGAAATAATATAAATGTAAATACAAAAATATGCGAAGGCATATTGGAAAATCATCAGAAAAATATGGGATGATATCGATCGAAAAGGCGTACGGACTTTGTTTGGCTAAGATTTATTTATATCATCGTCGCCATACAGGGTTTAAATTTCGTCTGCATATGCCACCAATAGGGCTTTAGGGAATACGGATTATTTCTGCAGTTGAATACTGACAGTTGCGAACGGGATCACCGGGATAACACGGAAATGTTTGCCTTATGGGTCGGGATTATCTTTAAACAAAAGTTATAAAGTCTGGAGATAGAAGAGGATAGTTTAACTGAATTGCTGATGTAATTTGCAAGAAATTATATTTTGGCCGAAATAGATCTGCCCAGAAATAGTAGAACTCGCATAAAAATATTCAAAAATCAGTTTTTTTTTTAACTAACAAAAAACAAGTTAGCTTACAAAAGCACTAAACTGCCTCTAACGAGATCTGCAGAGTGATTTAAGAAATTATAAAAAAAACACTTTTAAGTTAATTAATTAAATCAATTAAATTAAATTAAATTAAATTAAATTAATTAAACCAATTAAATTAAATTAATTAATTTAATTAATAATTTAAATGATTAAAATAAGTATGTTTTACCTTGTTCGAAAACATAATTATGGTTAGCACTAAAAGTCAGGGGTGAAAGACGTATCTGCGCATCTCCGCGTTGTGCCTCTTAGATGCCCCCTACCCCGAGTCCGACTGGTCAACTGCGGAGGAGGAAGACAGAGGTAACGAACGCGGAAGGCAAAAGGATCGATGTTCAAATAGTGAAACCGGGAAGTGACCACACGCGAGCCTGCCGAAGGAACGATCTATTGCACCATCAAAGACCAGCCCTTGGGGAAATACAAAAGGGAAGGCTATAGACAGTCAAGACGAAATGACGAAATACCCAAAGACTCCCGCACACGTTTCGATGCTACAACGGGAGCAAATCGAGAGAAAACGTAACCGAGTAGAAACAATTGCCATCGCCAAAGAAAACAAGCAAAAATTTTCACACAGGAAATTTTTGAAAATTTGTTTTCTTTACTGGGGATGGATCGTTAACAACGTGACATCCGACCAGAAGGTCGTAGGCAAAGTGGGGCGAGAGTTGCATTGCGTCGCAACTTAAAAGGGAACAAACCCAGCATGGGGAGGTGACAAGCGCTTTTTATTATAAACAAAAAGTGAAAATAAGCACGAGAGGACAGAAGCGACTTAAAGACGCGGCCAACGCTCTAAACACACAACAGATAAGATGAATCGGCTAGCAAAAGACGGGTGGAGTAGGTAGCAGCCACTCTCAGTCCTCTCTAACCCCGACGATACATCCCTCAGGAACAGTTCTGGAGTCGCAGAAGGTTCTTTCATCCCAAGGTTTGTAGTGGGTAAGCGCTCCAGTGAATCCCATATTATCCGGTCGTCGAAATATCAGGCCGAGTGTTTTTTAAAGATTTTCGTCGTGGCATGAACTAACCTGAACTAATCTAAACTAAAGCTATTAGATTTGAAATTACGGTGAGCTCAATGTCAGTTTGGGTTGACGTTAACCGTACAAAATGCACACCACAGAGCGAGCAGTTGTGATAAATTTGTTGAGGTTACTTACTGGGAACCCGCTGAATTCTAAAATCTCAGAAACGCAGGATATTAATTATACCAGCTGCTCATTTAATAGCCCCTCTGATTTTCATGAGTTTATTTGCTACTTTGTGACATAAAAACGTCAATTATAGAAATCTATATAACGCTAATGAAGACAGCTCTTAAAACAAGGACAATCCTACAGGGTGTACCATAAAAAAAAACAGGGCATCATGAAGTGTAATGTTATTAAATGGACACTCTGTATAGACAAACTTAAAGGAGCAAATGTTTGAAGAATATTGATGTAAAAAGTTTTTGTTAACGTGGATTGGCAACGGCTAAGCTGTCGAGGTACAGGGTAATCAAAAAAGCATTTTAATTTCGTTTTTTGATTAGTTCCGGACAGTAACGGGGATTCTGGAGAAATTTCGCATGTGCCAAAAGTTGACGATGGGACGCCTATGTGGAAAAAAAATTGTTGAAATTTGCGCACCTATTTCGATATCCAGAAGGACCCCTTACCTGACATTCTCCGTCAATGCACATATCGAGGCTCCCAGGACGACATCGAGTACCATCCTGTACTCCATCCTTCAGAGTAGAAACTACTAAGGGGACTTCGTCGGTAGCTCCTTTCAATTTTCCTTTACATATCAGCGTGCATGGTTCATCATCATCATAAAACGGGAACCAATCGTAGTAAACTCCATCATAGGGAACATTGTTGTAACTTGCGCATTGCTCTTCGCGGAAGTCCAAGGAGACCCCAGGACAAGGCTAGAAAAAAAAACGTTAATTTAACAAATGTTCATTTGTCTTTTAGGCCGGTTCTTCAATGTTCTGCTATAATTGCATATGTATGTAAATGTAATTTATAGGGAGTGTTTCAGATAGCTGTCTAATAGCATTTTCGGTTTACGTTCTGGGTCGCTCTGCGGTTGCTCTAACGGTTTGATAGTTCTGGAAAACTGATTAGTCCCACCGCTTCTCTGTATACACTCACTTGGAAACTCTCGCAATGTTCCAAATCAGATGTATCTTAGATCTGAATAGAATTTTCATTGGGAAATATCCCACGCAATAATTCTAAGTTCGAAAAAGTCCTGTCGATAAAAAAAAAAAAAAAAAAAAAAAAACTCCAATGAATTTATGATTTATAACTTCAACATTGATTTTTGCAGTCTTTGTGTATGCCCTTATTATTCCACCCAGTGTGGATTAATTTAAGACCTGAAACCGAACCGTTTAGAATAGAGGTAGCTCAGTAAATATAGCGCCCGAGAAAAGAAAATAGGGTTGGAAATTTTGCGCATTTGCATGGAAAATTTAGTGTTTGAGAAAAGTTGTCTATGATTGAATTTTCTACGCTGGGTGGCCGTTATCTATCCCGCTGAGGAGTATTTTTTTTTTCACAAACGAAGAAGGTAGTTGACCTACTATTATTAACATTGCCGAAGCATCCCGTGTACCCGCTCGGAACACATAAAACCCCTGAATAAAATCGTGAGGAACATTATTTCATGTCAGAACGATAGTACCCCATGAATACCTACTATATCGTTTCGATCACGACCTGAAACCTTAAATAAAACATGCTCGCAAGGTCGTCAGGCCGCCTAATGTGCCCCAGGCCCAGGCAATCGGACTCTGAGATCCGGATTTTTTCATGATTAACCAAAGGTGCCGAAGAACAGGCGTGACAGTCGAGATGGTACAAAATCGGCCTTTAATGTATTTTCAATGGAAGGTTTAAGAGGTCTCAATCCTTTTCTTGTTCATTCTATAAATCACTGTGTTTACCAGACAGACTAATGCATTCCTTATCGAAAATTTCAATTTGGATAGGGATGAAAAAAGACAATGCTTTCTACAATATGTCTGATCAATAACGCCTCATTTATCAAGAGAATTTTTTTATGCTAGATGAGCAGCACGTATTTATCATTCTTTAACTGTTTCAAGTCCTAGTGCGTTTTTGTGTAAATCTATATTATCCGCGATTATAATGTGCAATTTTAAGGCTAGTTTCATAATGGGATGTTGTGGTGTTGGGTTTGCAATAAAAGGAGTGTTTTAAATTGGACTAATGCGTCACGTATCAGCTTTAGCAAACTTTTGATACGTTACACACGTTAGACTGGTTTATACAGTACCAACATAAGATTTTCTTCTTACTCTTGAAATACTTCCAGACCACTTTCAGTTATAATAGGTGGTAACCTTGTTGGTTCCGAGTTTCAAGTTCATTGCAGACGTAATACCATATTGTTTGAACGTTTTTTGTGCATTTTAGTTTTTTACCTGTTAATTTGACACCTATTTTAGTTATTGGCTCTGATACACATTTGATTGCCGCACATAGCCATATTGCGTAATATTAACAAGTTTATATATCAGAATTTATAACGTATAATAGTTACGCGGTAAGTTTGTTGTTCGCTGGCTCACCGGCATATAATGAAGGCTGTCATTCCCGGTGGTTAAGTTCCCTCGAGGGGACAATTCTCATTATATGCGAGAACTATACTATGCTCTGTGGACGGGTAAATATCCGTACTTTATTCTGAGTATTCACAACTCGCATCGGCAAAATTTTCTGCTGCATCGAGTCATCGCATCGCCACATCGAAACTCCGAATACAGTACTTACTAAAACTTAGTATTTACTTTTTTCTATATAGGGTGTTCTTTAGCTGAGTGCTCTTTGGAAGCATTCAGAAATTGGGCGAAAGCTGTAAAATCGCTATTTGATATGCAGCTGTTTGAGTTCAAGATCTATTGATTGAACATATTTTCGAAATGGTAGTATTTTCAGAAGTATCGGAAATTGATAACAATTTTGTTATTTGAAGTTGAACGACTATGTTTTGTTATTTTTTTTATGATTTCACGTAGAATTCGAATCAACTTTACGTAACACAGTGGTAAATTGAAATGTCGATTGTCAAAGATAAAAATTGTTTTATGTCAAAATTGGCAAAAATCTGCTAAGTAATAAAAATTTGTCATATCTAAAGACAATAACAAAGGTATAAAAACAAAATTTTGCCTGTAAAAAGTCCAAACACTGCACTTTATTCTTCTGCCTGCAAAGTAAGTTGGACTAGGCAATACAAAAATGCCGACAAGTCATTTTCTTCACATGAGGCATGTATTTTATTACATGGGTTGAAAGGCTATTTTATTCTGCATTTAATCATATAACGTTTCCCTATTTTTACATAAATTTTTTTTCAGTAATTTGAGTTTCGACCAGGTATACTTGCGTGCAGAAAAATGTTTGGATTCAAATGGTGGAGATTTTGAACAATTATTAAAATAGTTTGATGACATGTAATTAAGAATATTACAGCACCGAGCAACTCACTATATTTTGCTTATTATTATTATTTTTTTAATTATCAAATTTAAAACTCAAAACTTGCAAACAAAAAAATCTTATGTAAAAACAGAAAAATGTTATATGATCATGCCCTTTAAATCGTGCAATGAAGTATGCAGTGTCCCGTTTGAAAAAAATGATTTTCCGGCATATTCGCATCGACCTAGTTCGATTTATTTTGCAGACGACCCTGTAGATGATAATTAAAATTGAGAAGAATGAAGTGCAGTGTTTTGACTTTTTACCGAGAAAGTTTTGATGTTTTATGTTCGTTATTTCCACTATAATGAAATGGTTATCATCCAGAAGGTTTTTGCCAATTTTGACGTAAAATTATTTTTGTATGTTGCATAAAGTTAACGTGAAATTCAACATCAAATCGTAAAAAAAAAATAAAAAACATAGTCAATCCATTTAAAATAGCAGAGATGTTATCAATTTTTGATACTTTCAGCAGTACCGCCATTTTGAAACTACAGTGGAAGTCGAATATAACGACGGGGAGGGGACCGAGTAAGAAGGGTCGTTATATTGAGTTTTTGTTACATCTAGACTTGGTTTTTTTTATGATTAAAGAAACATGAAAAAAAAAACAAAAATTACTTACAAAATTAAAAACTATAAGAGATAAATAATAAAACTTAAATAATTTAAATAACTTTTAACTTATTTATATTTACATACGTATGGTTTATTACTTTTTAATATACATACTTTAATATCCATTATTTATTTAAATATTCTGGAATTTTTGTTTCCATTTTGCAACGCAAGTTAAAATAAATCGGTTCAAATTGTTCTCTATGCAACTGATTTCATTCCAAAGCCTTTTGTCGCTTGAATAACTGAACAGCGCAAAACTCCTCGGGGTTTTTACAGCTTGTAAGGTTTCTACAATTGATGGTGGCTTAAAATCTTCACTACCCTCAAAGTCTTCAACACTTCCATCTTGGATTTCCCGAATGGTGAGCACTTTGCTTGAAGTTTGTTCATCAAATAAACCATCGTTTCTTTCCAAATGAAAGTCAACATTTACAAAATCACTTCATAATTCATTTTACAATGTACGATTTTCTTTTAGTATAGCCAGAGTCACGTCATTATCTTTTTTAAAGTCATTACTTATCCTTCTCGCAACCTCAGCTACAGGATCATTGTGCTCCTCTTCAAAGTTGTCAGCTACTGGTGCTAGTTGTAAAGGTGAATATCTAAAACAACTCGTGATTACTTGGGGTGACACCCTCTCCCATGGTTTAGAAATCATTGATATTGTATTCAAAAAATCAATGACATGCTCTTTGTTTCGGTGATTGTTTTTAATAATATTTGTTATCTAGAGCGTTCTAAAATTACCTTTCTTTGACGTTGTGATGTCCTGATCAACCGGCTGCAGAAATGATGTGGCCTGTGGTGGGAGATAGCGAACGTTAATGTTCTTCAAATTTGATATTTTTGGATGCGCTGGATGATTGTCTACCAAGAGCAATTTTTTAAATGATTTTTTTCTTTAATTCAATGTCCTCGCCTTGCAAAATTTTTATAAAAACAATTGACGTCATCCGGGTTTTTTTTTTTTTTAATTAGATATGTAGGAATCAGGTAATGACTTAATGTTCTGGAGCTAGTGAGGGCGTTTTGGTTTTCCAATAACAACCAAGTTTCCTTTTTCTGATCCTTTCATATTGGTAGCAACAAAGAGAGTAACTATTTCTTTTGACATTTTTCAATCTGTGCTCTTTTTTAAATTTTAGTGTTTCGTTCGGAATCATTTTGTAAAAAAGACCTGTTAAAACTGCATAAAAAATCTCGTCATGCCGGTAACTTTCTCTGTCTGTTCAGTTTGGAGCCAGTTTTCTGTCACTGCAACTGGTACACTAGCAGCTTGACCACTAATATTTCCACACACAATGTTATGTGTTTGCCGGGAGGGATTAATCCAACTTTCTGAGCATTTATATTCCGGCATTTATATTATCCATTATTTTCGCAAACTTTTTCGGTTTTGGCTGTAGTATTGGGTTTCTGATTGCTGATATCGTACCTTTTTCCTTTTTAAATCGCTTAAGTAATGCCTAATCAATATCCTCAAGGGTTAAATAATTGAACTTTTTCATTTGACTCAAAGTTTCATTAAACGCATTCTTGATACTTCCTTGGTTCTGCCAAATTGTAGAAACTGTCGAGTGCGGTAGGTGCAACCCATTTTCAATGGCATTGTTGTTTTCACCTGTTTCAAATTTGGAAAATTTTTCTTTTTTTTGAAGTAATTTTTTAGAACACAACAAAATTGCAATAACGCAAACAGGCTGAATATATACAATGAAGACAGCTTCTAATTTATGTATACCATATGTATAGTACTCGCTCTTAGCTCAAGAATTTTTCCAATAATTCCTGTTCTCTCTTCACTTTTTTATAAAAGTGAATTTCTTTAAACCATCCACCGATTCAACACATAAATGAAAATGTCGTCACATAAAAAATTTAGATTCTATGGCTTAAATCAACAAACCCTTTGTCGTTTTAGTCGCTTAGGGTCGGTGAATGTCTCAAACAAATCGAGTTTTTGTACATTTATAGTAATTGCAATATAATGTCGATATTGTCTGCATTCAATCAGAAATTCCGCATAAAGAGACTAACACTGTATAGAGTGGTGTATAAAGAAATCGTAGATAAACCGCAACCGTACGCAGGTGCGTCAAATACATATGTATATCGAAAAGAAATTTTCTGAGATTTGTCTATAAGGCCGCTAGAGGTCCTTCTTTAAAGAAAAAAAAAATCGAGCAACTCTTATCTGAATTTTCGAAAGTATACCGGCAGTGGGGATGTTATACTAAAATTACAAAAAATTACTATACTACACGTATATTCCACAGCGTTGTTATACCTGGTTAGGAAACCACCAAAAATGCCTTTTTTGCGGATGTTAAAAGCGCCTTTTTTTATAATGGAGCAAATGCAAACCCAACCAAACCTGCGAATTTCCTTCGTTCGATGCCACTTCCCCTTATAACTGATGTTGTTATTTGTGACTTTCACTGTATTTTCAATCAATACATCTTGGGTTCAAATGCCTACGTACCAAACAGTTATTTTCTAGCTTTCGCGAACCTAAATACTTTCAATGGGCACTCGGCTAAAGACACCCTATATATTTAGACAATCGTCATGCATTTAGATATGTTATTAGGCCCGTTTATAAGGAGATATGTTTGCAAACGTTTGGGGCACTTCGTCTTTATAACTAACGGAGTGTATTATTACAAACCATTGCCAGGGAATGATGAGTTCATCATTCATGCTCGCGGTGCATCCGAATTGTACTTGTTGCTCTGCAAAAATTAATGGCCGTTATTAACGTGTATTGTTATAGAGCTGTGAACAAAAACAAATTTTAACTGAACTTTATAGGTTCTGGTGAATTACTCCTTCAGGAAGCAAAGCAAATAGCAACGATATTTTACAAGCCTACTTAGTAGCTGTTTACGTGACTTCCATCAATTGAAAGAAGACAAAAATTAAGTACTTGCAATATAAATTACTGGCCCAACACGCAGATTAAATGGACGCCCTTAAGCTGCTCTTGTTAATAAAAGTTGTATAGATTAATTTTCCAACAAAAGATTAAGGTTACTCAAGGAAGCAGGGAAGTTATCTCGTATGATTACTTAGGTTTCGGTATACAAGTAAGTTGTGGAGTTTATAATTTAAAAATGGTTGAGAATTTAATAAGAAATGTCGAAAGGAATCTCAAGTTCAGTCCAGTTCTTGTGAAGAACCAGGTCGTCAACTTCGATTGCGTTTTCTGATTTTCTTTGGTGAATAGGGAAATGAACGATTTTACAGCGGTGACGATCGAAGGAGATCATCCATTTTCCTTGTGAGCATAGCTGGCCAATTTTTTCTCTTTATATAATAATAATAATAAAATTAGAGACGTTTAAATGCTCACATATAGTAAGCTATGAAATCTCAAAGGGTGACTAGTTTCCAACTACTTTCATAGAGAATAGACATATTTCAAGTTGTATGTGCTGTGTTCAATATGACGCACGACTTACTTTAGATATCCTACCTATGTAAGTCACTGATTGGTGAGCTACAAAACCTTAACAGACCTACCGTTAAACCGAAATTTTGATCCACTTTATGATCACTACGAAACAATGCAACATAACTAAATTGAAAAAAACGAAAGTGTGATGGGTCAATGCCTATCAACCTCGACGTGAACCATTTGAATAACAATGCTGCTCTTCACGTCCGTTCTTCAATGAACGTAGATTGAAGATAGTACCCGCAATAGTGAACAGCAGATCGGATGAAGTCATTCATAAATTCAGAACATATCGGCGCGTAAGTAGGTATTTTTCAAGTAACTATAGGCCAAGGCCGATTCGTTAGAACTGTATTTGAACGTAAAGTCAAGGGGGCAATTTCTGAAACTTTTTACCCTGCATCCTGTTTCAAAAAGTTGAAAAATGATTGCTCCGTCTCAACGATACGAATATATTATATAGTCGATGGCAAAGTGAGATAGTTACACGTAAAAAGGTTACCGCCCGATCAGGAAATGCTACTTAAAACCATCAGAATCCCAAATTTGCCATAAGTTTGTGGGCGTGCCCCAAACCGCAAGGTTATTAAAGCAATATAAATTGCTCAAAGAGATCAAATATGGTATCACTTGTTCGGGTTTGTACAGAACAGCAACAAGATCTGTAACAATGAACGTGTTCGTCAGTGTAAGTGGTCAACCTACATAATTTATTTATAATCTACTACTTCGATGATTGGGTGTGCATTCGGTGTGGTTTGCCTTAGTGTGGTATTCAGTCGAACCTTGCGAAACGACTCTGGAATTTTCTGGCTCACGTTTCTGATGAATGTCGCTCAAGATTCACTAGACATAAAAATTCACTATGTATTTTCGAAATGTTCACGACCTTCTAGACATTTTTGTCCTAGCCCTTTTCGAACAAATTATTCTACGACATTGTGCAACATCGTTATGGGTTGCGAAAAACGGTGGGAAAAAATCGCGTTGAGATCACTCGTGTTGGATCCGTTTGTGACAGAAATTTTTAAGGATAAGTAGTTTTCAGTAGGGAAATCGATTGGGAAAGTGTTAGCTTAATCACAGAGAAGTGTTTTTGGACATCGATAACTGCAGAGTGCATAAAGTTTCTCTTCTTCCGTGTCAAGGAAAACTTACTTCATTTTCACACGTTTATGTGTTAAATCACCGTTGAGCAATGAAACGATTTTAATTCACCCCATTGTCTCGTACACCTATGTCTAATCAATTTTTTAAACCTGGATGCGCATTTAAGAATTTTAATCTCTTCAGAATTGATTGTGTTATTTTTGACAGGGTCTTTCTGAGGGCATTTAATATGCTTTCCTACGCAAATTACGGGATGGAAATTCTGCACCGAAAGTCAGGTATTTCATTATTAAATAACAATTGTAATCACAGCAACACACACTGACAGAAATTTTAATTTGGTAAAATATCTCGACGGCAACAAAATTCCTAGAAAGCTGCAACAAATGCGTACTGTTTGGTTCATAAAATTTGTGTAAACGTAATTCCTGCATCGAAAATTTAACACTAATATTCATTCATGCAGTGTGGATGAGGAAGAAGAGCCTGAACCACAAGGGACACCGGTGCGTCTTTCATCCTGAATTGCATTCATGCATATTATCCTAAAGTTAATCAATAATTTACAATGAGCTGGCTACACATATTACGATTAGTTGTAATATAATTACATTTATGCGATTAATATATTATGTAATTACATTCATGTAATTGTGTTAAGACCCGATGGTAATTTCTCTCTGCAGTGATAACAGCAGTTGCGTGGAGTTGCTCTAAGCTGCATCGTTTGAGTAACATGTCGACACGGAAATTAATAACAAATTTGTTTATTTATTTTCAATTGCATTAAATGCGTGCGCAGAGAGTTCTACATTGGACAGGTATGTTAAATTTTGGGAAATAGGCCGCCAGGGGGAGACCCACCGCCGTTTGAAAGCGTAAAAAGGTATCTGGCTCGCTGAAAACATCACCCTGTAAATTTTAATCGTAAAACGTTTATTTCGCATACATTTTTAAACATATTTTATTCAGTTTTTGCTTTCGCTGCGACGTTCAAGATGTTGTGAAAAACGTACACCAATTTCGTTTTTTATCATTTTCATGATATTTGTTTGATTATTCAACAACGTTAAAGTCCACCATGTTCTTATTTGCTTACGTCAGTATTGTTATATTTCTTTATGTTACATATTGTCTGCTTCAAATATTGAATCTCCGTTTCAGTGATCTGACCACTAACTGTTATTTACGTAACTGAAACACACGAGTAATAGTCTGAATCAAGGACGCTGAAGGCTATTTATTTCCCGCAAGTTAAGAGTTTTTATTCAATACCAATTATAATGCGAGACTGTATGTGGATGGAATTTGTATTTCTCAACTTTCAGAAATCACTCAGTTATTCTTTGTGCCTTTGCCGACAATTTACATCCGCATTTAAATTACTTTTCCACCCTTTAATCATCTAGATACCATTATTTAGAAAGTATCATTAAGGCGACTAATGAATTCAGGATTGGACCAATCGTGCAGCTCCAGTTTCATTAACTTCACTATGGATTGTTGAACCACAAATAGTCATTCCGATTGCATGAAATATTTATTGGCCACCTTTGTACGAACCGTTTCTTACGTTTTAAGCAATAACCAGATCTGTCCCCAACGAAGTTTTCTTTCGTGAAAGCGAACTGAAGTGACCGGGACCAAAATGAAGTTATACTGACTAAGTACCTCAATTTAACTTGAACCAAACTCAACGGCTAAAAATTAGCCGAACGAACTGTTCTGCAGGAGTTATTCCGATCTGGCATGACCGGAATAGTTTATGTTACTCGAAAAATCATCCTAACTGCGTTGAAGTGGTTCGGCAACCTAAATTAATCCGAAACGTCCCGAATAATCACAATTGATCGAAATCTGTTCGGATCCCGAAGTAATCAAAACCAACTGAGAAGGAATTGATTCCGTAATTTACACTAACCTGAAACACTTGTGTAACCCGAATTGATCTGAATTCAATATTCTTATCATCCTGAAGTAACCTGAATAAAATTGTGTTAGTAAGCTTAAGTAACCCGAGGAGGTGTATATGAAATTTTCTCAATGATTTAAAGTGACCCGAATCGACCTGAGCGGGCAGAGGTGCAGAGAACGCAGGAGATTACTATATTGACCTTAAATGGAATTGATTTAAGAACTTAAAATAAGTCGTATCGATCTGAGTAAGTATTGTCGTATCCGGTAACAATAGAACCTTAGCGTGACTGAAATTTTCTTGGCAACCTGAAGATTTATCGTGCTTAACATCGGATTTGAGCTTACGGATACATCAATGACCCCCTCAAACGTCTGACTAGTCGTATACTGTCTACAGTTTGCGTTGTTATTTACAGAGCTTTGTTATCTTGGGTGTCCTCGCCGCCGCCAATGCTGGCATAATCGCCCCTACAATTTTGGCCGCCCCACACCAGGCCTTGGCCTACCCGGTGGCGTCTCCTGTTGTCCTTAGAGCCGCACTCCACGCTGCTGAAGGTCAATATCTCCACGATAACACCGAAAAACTGTACGACGACGGTTCCTACAGACCAGAATTGCAAGTCGTTCCGTTGGCCGCTTCCCCCTACGGTCTGACTCCCGCAGGATCTGGACTTGAAGGAGCTTACGTTCCTGACATCAACGAGAAGTTGTACGATGACGGTAGCTACAGACCAGAACTGAGAGCCGTCCCACTGGCCCCATCACCGTACGGGTTGACTCCAGCCGGATCTGGATTGGAAGGTGCCTACGTGCATGACATCAGCGAAAAATTGTATGACGATGGATCTTACAGACCCGGACTTATCCATTAAATTTAGGTTAGCGATAGGTTGTAAATAAGTTAATGCCAGCTTTGTTAATAAAAATATATGAAATATGACTCGTCGAATTCCAAATTGTAACTGAAAATCACTAGAGCTATTTACCAAAATATTTAATGAATTTCATTTGACGACGATAATTCTTTATAATGCTATGGAACAGTTTGCATACGAAATAGGCTATTTCGTAGAGGTAATCTTATATTCCTTTTAGTTTAAAGAAAATGTCTCATGTATATGCAATGAAAAGCCCAATTATGTGCTAAGTCGCAAGCTTTTATTTTTGTACCAACAATACTGCCAATAAACCAAGTGCTTTGATATTCCTCTAAACAATTTTATTCCAATATGTCTATTAATCGTTAGTAATATAATTACTAAACAACTTTAGATTAATTAACTTGGAAAACTTTTTCCAGGCATCCTACTTGCGGGTTTTGAGTGAATTGTAAAGACGTTCTTTGAAGTGGAAAGTCAAACCTCTGTTTTACTTGTTCCTGTGCCCCAGTATTTAAAAACCTTAAAATATTTTAAGAAACTTCAGGAAAAGTCGGTTTTGTGTGCCAGGCAATCAAAGTTCCTGTTTGCTACACTCGCACAAGCAAAAACATTAATTTCGACATTCATCTCTTTAATTTAATTTACTTTGTTACTAAAGACTTTTAGTAGATTAAAGAGAATAATAATTACTGTGCTTTCCTCTCAACTTTCAATGAAAATTTTATTTATGACAAAGTGTCGTATAAAGCGCAATTTTTAGTTTAAAAATATTCTTTTTAATTCATTTATATTCATTTTTTTTTTAATTTCGAGAAGGAACGTGGCGATTTTCCATACCGAAGCTGGTTATGGAAGTTATGGAACAAAAACAATTACCTTCTCTTCGCAATTCAGTCGACAAAAGATTCTGAAATTAGTTTTTTATTATACAAAACTGATAGGTAACCTTTCCATTAAGGGCACAGGAAAGCGCACCTTTCCTGCAAGCTCACGGAATTAATATCATCTTACGGACTCCCAATGAGGCTCAAATCCTAATAATAGAAAATATAGTTCGTTACATGTTCTAAAGTACAGCTACCAGAGCGGATATCGAGCCAGTCTCATCAGTATTTTTGCCAATGTGGCTCTAGAATTTTTCTATTCGTTTTTAAACACGCCTCAGAATTTCCAAATTTAAGTAAATACTTGGAGATATTCTCTAAGTGGGGGTTTCACAACGTTCGATAGGTAGATATGTGACCCAAGAAAATAAGTACAGTAGTGTATATGTCAAAGAGAAAGAAGGTACAAGACTGCATGAACAATTTTCCCGTTCATTCATCTGAGAAGGTAATTCAATGAAACTTTCTCCTTTATATAGTCTATTTCTGCTACAGAGTAACCCAATTCGAGGTATCGCTTTTTGCTTCCGAAGTCTAATAACAAAACGTTTAGTACCTAGCGCATCGTTCGTTACAGGTCCGAAATGCATTTTCGCGTACTTGTATGATAATCCCACATAGGACGCTGACACGAGTGCACGGCAAAATGCGATTTTCCGGGCTCGTAATGAAATGTACCACCTGGGGAATGATGCGAAAACACAAACGTCGTTGAAAAAACGTCATCAACCTACGAGACAACTAATTCAAAGACATTCGGTTATGGAAATTAAGAATAGCTGCACGGGATCTGATGATTGTTGCACCCTGCGTACGTAGAAACCAAAAAGTTGCTCATAATCGAAACATGGGAAATTTACATCCTTTAATAAAGATTTAGCTGATACCTGACTGTAGAATTCTACTTCGGATTCTTTTCAAACACGTTATGCTTCAATGGATTTGAAAAATTGATGTCGGAAGGTATAATGAAAACACTAATATTCTTTCACGGTTCTTCCTATATATGTTAACTAATTGTTTACCTTTTTAATCTGTAGATGTATTCGAGGATTGAAACCCAAATGAAACACTATATGTCAACCAATCCCTAATTAAAGCACTGCCTTTGCTTTAGCTCACATTAAGCACTTTAATTCCAGCTTCGGTCGGGACTCTAAAATAAATCGTTTAGAGCCGGCCCTCTTTCACCATCGCAATGCAATTTAACAAGTGATAACAGACTGCAAATTTCAATCGATTTTATAGGTTGTTCGATAACCTTGCACACCCAATTACTCCCTGTACGATAGTTTTTCTTAGCTATAGATTTTCCTATAGAAGCGGCTTTGTAAGGCATTAAAGTTGCAATAAAAGCTTTGAAGAGGGCTTCTTTCTTCTATTTTTCTTTAGGCAATGTACGAAGCTGCCCGAAAACTGGAGTTTTTTTTACCGTTCTTCATAAAAGCTGCAATGGACTTTAGATCTAATTGAAATTTGTAGCGTGTTTGGTCAATTGCCTGCAATCAAAAGTGGAGGTTTCGCCTGTGGATGTCATAAAACATTTGGTTTCGTAAAAAGTATTTTCTAGAAGGACATAAAATGATTATTAATAGGAAAATTAGTAAATCAAATGAGGCAGAGCATTTAGAACCACTTCTACAGTAAGCACGATTAGGGCGTAGAGTCCTATAACAGCGACGCGGTTCTCCATGAATATGGAATTTGATTTTTTTGCAACGTTTCTGAAAACTTTCGATCGTGTTTCCATTACTGTTTTGAATTTTAAAAAACTGTCGTATACGTGGGATTTGAGCACATATGGAATGCATTTTTATCCGGACTGGGAGTGATATACAATGCTAAATTAAATTCTATTGTGGATTTCATCATATCTTTCCTGTATATGTTAATAGTAACTAAACGTTATATATCACCTATTTTTCTAATTGGGGTGTGGACTTATGGGCAAGGTTACCCGCCCATATAAAATGGGTTATTGCATTTGCAAGCGCACCATTTGCAGTGGAGAAATCAGCAGATTAAAGCCATGTTTGCTCTGGTAAGTGAAATTTCAGTTATAGTTTTATTTTTGGTAAGAGGGATAATTTTAAAGTTTCCTTTGCAAATACTCCATATCGGAACTTCCATCCTTCATTGACGAAATTTCTGCAAAATGTTCACGTGGTTAATAGAAAATTCAAAACGACTTTTGAGAGGTCTACTTTTAACGTTAGAATTAACAGTCTGGAAAACATACGAACGAAATGAGAAATACTTTAACTGTGTTTGGAGAAAATACACTTATTTGCATGAAGTCGAATTATCTGCAAATTTAAATTATGTTATAACAGGCAACAGTCGCAATTCACATCATAATGCAATTTGTGCAACTTCGAAATTGAACTCGTAAAATGTTTTTAAAGACGGGGACATTTATGAAGAAAATTTAAGAAGATAAACTGCTCGAAAATGATGAAACAGTGGCAAACAGCTAGATACAGGCATTTACAATTTTAATGCCATAATTACCATTTGGATTGGTACGTTTTAGTACATGTGAGAAAAGAACTTTAAAGCACGCGGAACATATTAAAAAAGCACGATGCAAAGCTGAATGTTGTGCGGGCTTTAAGGGCTCTTAAGGGGCCGTATTATACAAAAATGTTTTTGCTAAAAATGCAGCAATATTAGAGCTAGGAGCTTAGACATGTCGGAAATGAAATGTTATACTGAGTAACATCTACGCTGTACGCACTGCAGCCGGCGTGAAGTGTCGATTATGAGGCACAGGTAATAAAAATAAATTTAATGTCATGTTAATAATTTTTTTGATCAATTTATGTTCAATATGTACGAAATTTTAGATAAAAAAGGAAAATATATTGTGTAGGACATTTTAAGTATTTCGACGCATGCATACATCAATTTCATTTGGCAAATGTGTATTGCCTCGAACCTATACCGAACGAGTATGTAAACTCTCGTGCTTATGGCAGATTAAAGTTTTCCCAACATTCATAACGCATCAATTTTCTAATTCACCTCTTGAAGCCTCGTTCTATTACTGAATAGCGTTACCCGAAAATTCCAAATTGATCGTCTATGTACTGTTGAAATCAAGCGGCCTTATTAAGCTGCGTATGTAAATGAACCCCAATGAGATCCGAATTGAAACTTCCGACGGAGCTTCGTCGAATTTTAGGAAACCATGGAAACGAATGAAATGGAAAGTGAAGGAAAAAAAAACGAAATTTCGTCGCTTCAAAATTGCATTTTTCTTCATGATGTGGATCGCAACCATCTGTACAATCAGTGCAACTTCCATTCTTCAGAAGAATTCACCATTGTTTGCGTCCTTTGCTAATTCACTAGGAATTGACACCTGCAAATCGCATTTCCTAAAATCTGACGAAACATCTTACTCAAAAGATCAACGCTTCTCACTATTAGTACTGTTGGAAACACCATAGTACTTCAACTTTTAATAACCGTCTATAGTATGCATTGATAATCAATTCTCAAATATCTTCGCCATTTTTACACAAAATTGATATGGTACTTTCTTCACATCTACATTTTATACTGGAAGTCAATATAAAACAATCGTGATGTTTTTATTTAATTACAGTTGGCTATCGCTCTTCTCGGCAGCCTCGCCTGCACCAATGCTGGTGGAATTGGTCTTGGACTGGCCGGAAGCGTTGATAGCGCCGCTGTCATCGCTGGCCCATCCGGAACCGTGAGCAGGACCGGTCTTGCCTCTGTAGGCCCCATCGCCGCTCCCGGTGCCATCGTTACCGGTGCCGGCCTTGTTGGCCCAGGTACTTCCCCTTTGAGCGCCCAATCGCAAATCCATCTCACACTTTGTTTCCTTACAGGTCTGATCTCTTCTGCTGTTGCCCCCGGTGCTGTACTCGCTGGACACGGTGGTCTCGGTCTTGGTGTCGGCTTGGCCGGTCCAGGATTGGCTGCCAAGGTTTTGGGCTTGGAAGGATCCGGAATTGAAGGACAATGGATTCCCGACATCAACGAGAAATTGCACGATGACGGATCTTACAAACCCGGCATCTACGGTCTGTAGATTTACTGAATGAAATGTAATTTAATTCTGACTGAGATACCTAATGCTGTGTACCTTACTTTAATAAAGGAGTGTTTTAGTGTATTTATTGTTGTTTTTACAAGGACACATCCGAAAGACGTCTTTAAATATTTTATTCGTTTAGGGTAATGGGGTATAATATTAATAACTAATTAAATAAATATTAGTTCGGTATCCATTATGGCAGATCAATAATGTTCAGGTCGATAACTGCCATCATCGTACTGCTGCTCTGCATTGTCAGCCATATAGATACCAGCAGAATCAGTGGTCATATACTCCATATCTTCGAAGGAGGTAATTGACTCCATGGTACTTGAAGTCTCGGCAGCTTCTTCACCAGTATTCGCAGAATTCCCGCTCTCAACAATGTGGTTAAGCAACAAATTTTGCGCATTAATCGCTTTGGAAACATCGCGCATTTCATTCGAAGTTTTCGTTGCGCGGGATAATATGGATTCTTGCAATGCCACTGTGGGCACCTCAGGGACTGCAGCTTGAGCAAGTACAACAGGCGCAGATTGCAGTAGAGAACCCACGTTTCCTTCAAGCACGACTTTTCCTCCAGGAATATACGAGTCGATTATACTGCCATCAGGGCCAATAAGTTTGGTTTTAGTGCTTGGGCCCTGCAGTACTTTAGCAGGGTAAGCACTGGCGAGAGCGAGGTGTGAGATAAGAAGGCACGCCACCTAAATTACGGTAGTAGAAAACAAATTATCAGGAATGTTTTTAAAAAAATGGTCTTGGTTTTATAACTGCTATTTCTCGTGTGAGACAATTAAGACTATCTACATAAATTATTTATAATGCGAGTTGCTATGGTGAAACAGCTTTCTGCATTGCTGGAAAAGTTAAAGACTACTATCGATACATATCTGAGGAATGATTACAAAGCCCGGATAACCTTGCACGTATCTAATAAACCTTAAAAAACGTGTGACAAATAAAGCGACGCATGTGTTACGCAAAGCAGAGAGTGGCGAATCTAAATAAGTGTACTCACGATTTTGTCCATTGCAACACGCCTGTGGAGACTGAAGATAGTGGTTTTAAGCTTTATATCCCAAGTTTTTATATTAAGAGACGTCCTTGCTGTGTTCTATCAAAAGGAGCAACTGCGAATTCGTGAAACGAGGAAATCATACCGGTTGGGACTTTATATTAACCACACCCAACGATCTAGAATGACAGGATGCAGCAAACAATTGCCGATGTTACAATAAAATCGGTTCTATATTTTTTTTTTAACTAAAAGTCGTCATGTCTTAGTACGCTCGTGACATCATTTTCCTTCCAGAAGTACGGTATGGGCCGCCACGGTCTGCGAATACGTGTGACGTAAGAGATCATGATGACGTTACATTTTCCGATTTCGCAGCCATGAATTAGTGCACAATTTGCAAAAAAATGGTGGGTAAAACTGTAAAGAAAAAACGGTGCAACATCCACTGCTTCTAGATCGTCAGCCGCATCAAGTATTTCGAGGACACCGTGGTATCACAAGAAGTATTTTCACTGAAACGCCCGTTAAGGAAGTAGTTGTTAAGAATATTGATGTAACACAAACGTTGACAATTGTAATATATGTTGGTAATAACTAGATGAAAACTGCACTGAAGCATTTGACTAGAACAGTAGGTTTAGGCTCAAATTTACAACACATTAATAACCTTATCAGGTAGATAATAGTTCGTACATGCTGGTCGGTTCAACTCAATTTCGGTAATCTGGTGGTAACAGCGCATTAATAACCAAATTTCAAGTGTCTTATGGTTGGATGCATCTACACCATGTTCTGTTAAACCAGGCAACTGCGAGTTGTTAATGAAATTGAATATAGGGCGATACGATATTGTCTTGAATAGATTTGGAATTGCTCCCGAAGTTATGAAAATGCTTATTTCACTGTTTATCCTTAATCTATTTTTTTTTAATATTTCAGGTTAAAGTTTTATCTATCAGTTCGGCGTTCACGAATTACCAGAAAGTCGGAAGCTTTCAAAAGAGAAGCTCCGACAGTATTGTTATATGTCGCAAGTGAACAAATTCGAATCACTACGGAGCGAAGCAGAAATCACGCAGACGCGTCAAATATTTGTGAATGCGCAAATGGTCACAAAATTCACGAACTCATTGTTGCATCTACCGCCGCTTTTCTTAACGCGTTAATTTATACGCATAAGGGATTATGGGTATTCCGACGATTTACATAGCAAGATCTTGTGGGAACAGGACCTTTCTGTGTTGTTTACTTTACCAATAAAATTCAGCTGAAGCATAAAAATTTTGTGATTTTGTGCTCATTTTCCGATAGTAAGTTGAACATTTAATTAAATGATTTGAAACTTTTTACGTTGTAGTTAAACTTTTATTGTGTCACCGCTAAATAGTCGCAAAAATTGCACTTATATACAGTGTGACCCATTTGTTTTGGGGTCGGTCTGTTAAAAATTTATTAATTGTGGGATTTAGCCCAAATTTTTTTTAATTATAGAGCTTGATAAACTGCACATTTCTATCAAAAACGGCCTGGTCTATATAAATTTCAAGGCCCAATATGACAGTTTCTAGGAGCGAAATTTCAATAAATAAAAGTAGCGATTTTTTTTAGAACAAATCTCTGCGCGCCACTGGATTGACTACTTCTCAAAACGGGCATGAACAAAATTTTAATAAACAATTTTGTAGAAGAATTAAATATGCACACTGGGTACTTACTTCTATCTTGTTATACTTTCTCTTGGTGTGTTAAGGGCCAAACTAGCCATTTTAATACTATTTCGGGGATTGTCGTTAAAATATTGCAAAAGTCGATTGTTATTTAGAAAAAGTCCATTGCGTCCATTTTGCCTGGTTACTTCGACTTGTCGGTCCATCTGGATGTCTGACGTTGAATTCTGCATTCTGCCGCAGCTTCTGTTGCCGAGCGCACGTTGTCAACAAGACGAACAATTTCTGTTTTTTCTCTTACACTTAATTTTTCCATAATTTTAATAATTAATAATTTAATTTGTATCAAACACAAATGAGTTCTAATATCGATGTTGACGTTTGTTGCGTTTGTTTGACAGTTAAACACTTCACTTGTTCTCCATTGCCTACTACGAATTTTTCAAAATAAATAACTACTGAGGGTGAAGTTTTAATTATTTTACGAAATCGTTATTACTTAAAATTTTTCATTAAAATCGTGTAGATGCCAGTTTGGAGGGGTGGTCAATCCAGTAGCGTTCACGAATTTGTCCTAAAAAGTCCCTAATATAATTTAGTAAAATTCCTAGAAACTGTCACGGTAGGCCTTGAATTTTATGTCAACCAGACAATTCTTGATGAAAATGAGCAGTTTATCAAGATCTACAATTTTAAAAAATCCGGGCTAAATCGCATAATAAGTACATTTTCGACAGACTGACCCCAAAACAAATAGGTCGCCCTGTACATATCTTGCGCACCACTCTACTTTTCGTGTTGGGAAGCCTTACTTGAAAGAACAAGGGGGTATCTTACTAACTGAGTCATCCTATGATTATATCACACGTGCAATATTTCCAAATCGTCAACATGGTTGATGGTACCTATATCACCCTTAACCATAGCTTCCAGCTATTTCGCATATGAATTATAAATGACACAACTATCGCCTAACTAAAATCAAAGCCGATTCTTTTGTGGTTATGTTGAAACAAACGAAGGAACCGTCCGAGTGAACAGCCCTGATATCATGATTTTGTCTTTCTTTGAGTCATACCGGTTGCGACCCCGAGACGAGGAGAGATATATGAACGACGTTTTAGTACTTTGTCTAAACTGCGTTGACCCACTGACCCATTGACCCACATGCCTACACCTTCTGGTGCTAAAAAAGTGAAATATCTGGACTGAGAATCTAACCGGTTTTTGGCAGCGTGACCTTTTTTTCGCTTTAATTAGCACTGGCTATCATTTCCAAAGCAAGAGGGTATAACCGTTTTTTTACACGCGTTTTCCCACATATACATGCAAATAAGTTGCGACACGGAAAATAGGACTTTTTTTAATATAGTCAGTAACTTTTAATATTCGGACACCGCAATATTTCATTTCAAAACCATCGTAATGCTATTCAAATCGCAATTAAAATCATATGAGATAATATATTTTATTAAAATATGTGTTCGATTAACATATAGCTTAATTTTTATTCAAATAAATACAATTGTTAGTAATTAACAAAATTAAAACGCAAATAGGTAAAAAATCTTAGTTACCTTAATATTTGGACACTACACGCCTTCTTAATAGTAGTTCAAGCATTTTTTTTATTTAGTTAATATTTTGTGGAATAAACATTGTTATCTACGGGGTGTTTCTTCAAAATGAAATGGGTGAATCGCCAGCTCATTTTAACGTAAAAAGTTCATGTAAAGGCATGTTCTACATTGCTTCCATATTGCTTTTCAGTGTTGAAGTTTCATTTGTTTTTTTTCGATTTTCATTAATTTTCCAATTTTTGTAAAGATAATTATCTTATAGTTGGTAGTAACAGTCGTTTCAGCATTACGAACAGACTGGAGTAGCAATCATTTCGAAATACTCTACAGGGCGTTAATTTTTTTGCGGCCGCTCTCAATATTTTACGTCAAAATTTTTTTAATGACGTTTTTAGATTTTATTCATTAACTTAACCTAATCGTTTATGTCTCTTATTAACTTAGTCCTCAATCCTGGTCTCCTCGGGCACCTAACCTAAATAGTTCAATTTTTTTTTAATGGGGGCATTTAAAAACTTTAGTATATTTTACGCCAGTGAACATTGAAAGACGATTAAAGAATATAATTGTGAATGCTTGTCGAACAATGGAATGGAATTTTTCATATAGTCTGGCTGTTAGTGAGAAGGTGTAATATTCTTGATCTGAAATTCTTCATCCTTTTACGGCCGCACCATTCTTCGACTATAGGGCCCAAAAATGTTCATCATTGAAAATAATATCGTTCCACTAAGTAAAAAAAAAAAAAAAAAAGTTTTTTTCCCAATTTAATCTTTATCTTCGGTTAACTTCGCTAACAAATGGTTTTTTCATAGCAACTCTTCTATTGTATCCATTTTCATTTAATGCTCGGTATATCGTTTGAGGATGCCGTTGTTCCCCGGTTTTTCTGAAGAGTTCGTCGGCTAATTTTGGTGCGCTGAATGCTGCATTATTTTTTATTTTTCGACGGATGGTTCTTTTATCACCCCAATCCAATTTTTTTGATTGCCCCTTTTGGGATATAGACTCGGAACGATCCTCCTGTTTAAATCACCCAACGACATCTGCCGTTGTACTCTTACTTATATACCATAATTCAGCAATTTTTCTGTAAGATTTTCCATCGGTATTATGGAAAATTACAAGTTGTCACATATCAAAACCGATATTTGTTTTGCGAGCTATTATAGCTATTAATAGTATGATGACTCATTGAAATTAACCCAAACAATTTTTTGTATCATTCCCCGAGTCATTGTGCAGGTACCAAAATAACATTCCAATTGATCTCCAGAGGAAAAAAAATTATTCAGTGCTCGCATATTAAATTTAGTTACTGCACAGGGTGATCCACGCAAGATGGTCCGCTACTTTAGTACCAACAAATTGCCGACAAGACTGCCATTTTACTATTTTTTCTTTGACTGCTCGTTTTTTAATACACTTGTCCCGTTACTTTGAATTTTATCAACATAATATCAAAATTTGTTTCAAACTTAATCACCAATTGAAATAAGGAGAACTATACGAAACACCTTCACAATTGGCAGAGGCACTTTGCCCGACGGTTATCTTTCACCGTAAGCTACTCCACATGCTGCTTAGCAGGATCCTGAAGAACCGGCCCGGAGTAAACTTCATAATGGAGAAGATCAATAGAGCGTATGGTTAAAGTTTTGATGCGGATAAAAGGCTTAGCGAGTTTGTATTGCGACAATTATAGAGGGAATAAGTAAAACTTCAGGGCAATTCATTACGTACATTTTTCATTGGTCAAGTTTCTAAATGGCCAAACAACAATGATATTATTCCACTCTAATTTCCTATAGGATCATGTGCAGGAGTGAACTTTTTTTAACTAATATAATAAATACGTGCTTTAGATCTAGCAAATGGATGAGGAAGGAGTTTATGTGAATAGAAAATAAACTATGACGTAACTGCTCCATTCCATGGATAAATTAATCTCCAATCTAATTTAAATATTTGAATCTCAGCACTTTATTCCTAAAGATTCACGCGTGTCCCAATTTGTCACGTCGATCAATCAGTTTCGTTAGTCACGAAGTCTGTTCAGGCTCAGGGCAAACATAACAAAAATAAGTTTATTAAATTATTACGAGCAATTACCATGCGATAAAATCTGGGCGTTCTCATTTTTGGACAGACAACCTTGTTACCAACGCCCAATTTCTTTTCAATTTCCGCATTCAATTACACACATCAAGGACTCGTTTGGCGTCGTTACCACATTTTCCCCATTATGTCTTCCAGAAATGAAGAAAATTATTATCTCCATAGAAATTGGGAATTATATTCATTAGAGCTTGAAGTTCAATCAATCTCTAACGAATCAAGTTCCGGATTTCAATCAACAAATATACAAGGTTTTTCTTAAATATGTAGCACAGCCTTAAGGATACCACAATATATAAATGTGTTATACATAAAAAATTAGTTTTTTTATCAAGTAAAAAGTGCTTATATCGGTTTCGTTAAAATTTTTATCGTTAATTAGCCGTTTTGCGAGATTTCTTTTAGACTTATCAGAGTTTACTATGAAATTGAAGACTTTAATACATTTTTTTTTAAAAGATCAATTTTCCAGGAAAGGCAAAAAATAATTCTTATTTGTGAAATTCTCTCATGCATCTATATCTCTATCTAAACAAACCAAAACTGATCGATATTCATAAGTGAAAGTCCAAATTTTAATAACTGAAACGTGTTTTACGCGTTTGAGGTTAATTGTTTGTTTTTCTTTTAACAACTTTCAAAGATTTTAATTAATTGTTTCAAAATGACCCACGCATCTGTGGTTCAAAACCCGAATCTGTAGTGTTTCTTTTAACTTTTAATAAACATTATATAATTTTTTTTTATGCAAAAAAAAGTGAAGGCGAAATAAAAATTAGTTTACAATTTTTTTATTTATTTTTTAATCAAACAGTTAAAAAACTAGGCGAAATGCGGCGTTCCTGCTTTATTTTTAGGTCGTTCCCTTTTCCCGTCTTCACCTTTTGCACCTCCTTACCTTCACATTTTTTGGCAACCGTTCTCGCAGTTCCTTCATCGCATGCCAAAGTTCGAGACCCATTTAGCTTACAAGTAAGCCCCTTCCCATCCCCCTCGGGGGTCGCTACAATGACCGCCGACGTTAAAAAAAAAAAAAAGGGAAAAACGCGTGAACGACAGTTATTGTTCGCCGGGGTTGTAATGGGTGTGGTTAAATACTAAAAATAATCAGATTGCGTGGTGCAGTAACGCGAAAAATACCACATAAGCCCCTTTCTTGCAGAAGCGCATATTGGGAGACAAGGAATTTTCTTTTATAACTCTATCGTAACGTGAAGTTTACTTTTAATTCCCAGGCAGCAAAGGGGACGCTTTACTGCATAGGAATTAAAGTAATGCCTGTCAATCACGCTTTCTGTCAATGGGAGAAAAATAATTTTTGTGGAGCTCACATAAGAAATTTGATTGACGTACTGGAAGAGCTTAAACGCCGTTTAAAATACACCCCGTATTGAACTTGCGACGATTGGTATAAAATGACGTAGGGAAATCCTTACAGGGGCATGATGAAATGACACTGATTTATGCTTGAAAAAATAATTGCATACTAGAATTATAGTATGCACAATCGATTTGGGCTCGCCATCCCGCAGGTTTATTAAATCTGTTTCTGCGGTAATGAGTTTGTGTAACAAAACAACATTTACCAACAACTGCAATGTCATTCGTTTAAAGTCAAGTTCGCCCTGAATTTATAAACTCGGTCATTAGCCCGTATAGGATCGGTCTAAAATTTATTTACGTAGCCGCAAATTTCAGTATTAAAATTTACAGAAAAACATCAAATTCAGATAAAATATTCAGATATCATTTTGGTTTTGACGCACCCCAGAGTTTCATGCGGAAAATTACGAATATTTATGCATACCCATGTAATAGAGATTTTATTCGCCACTTTTTAGAGTTGCGCTTTAAGGATTTTTTTCTTACTTCACAACAGTTTGCAGAATAACAATAAAGGCAAACATACGCTTGAATTGTGTGCGATAATAATACGAATAGATATTTAACATTCGTGCATGTTTTTCACGCCCCATATGGATAATTTTGATGACCTGTGCGGAAGGTACGGGACACCTGCGATAAAGTATTATTCTTTAACGTATCGTCTATAGCATAACGAAAAACACTCCTGAGGATAAAATTAGGGTCGTTTTATAGTTCTGCACGACCCGTTTAAATTGTTCATTGATGCCAAAATGCGGTTTGCAGACAGACTCGGGTTTGTTAAACTGGTGCGCTTAATGGATCGATCAGTTTTTTGGAGGTTTCCATAGCCTTCGACCACCGTTCAAATCGGCTACGCGCTACCGAACTTGATCGGTTTAAAAACGTTTTTAAAACAATGTCTTTCCCCACCCCAAAAGCATATGTTATTCGCATGCGCGATTTACCGGACTTACAGGCCTCAATAATTTTCTCTTAAGGTCTACCGACTAATGAACGCCACGGGGCCAGACCTCCACCCCGAAAGCGAGTAAAATCAAATAATAAACTAAATTTACTATCAAATTGTCTAAATTTTGACATAAGTATTTTTTAAAATTTTTTTATACCTCACTCGCAAAAACCAAAATCTCATCGAAAATAAACATATACACATAACAATAGTACTCTCATGAACAAAATGCTTTTTAAATAAAATATGGCCACTGCAATGTCCAATATTATTTTTTTTGTAATTTTACGTAGTCGTTTTAATTTTTTTCTATACAGTAAATGTTTTCTGACATTTTAACAGACGTTACCGTTGCAACATCGACTTTTTTCCGGAAACCAAGTTACCTGACTATCAGTGAAACTCATATACAGGGCGGCGCGCTGAAAAATTTCCACTAGTTTTTTTTCTTCTAACCGCATAAATGAAAATACTTAATTTTCAGCAGAACACATTTTTGACATATTCGCACCCTCTCTGCTTCAACCCTTACGAAAAGGTGGCTGTTACCTTTAAGATGTTAAATGCAAGAGGGGGGAGCGATATCTTGTGTTAAAGAAGATTGAATTCTTTTTGTTATGTGACCGTTCTTGTATTATTTGGTCGATAAATAAAACGCAAAGAAGTGCATTAATAATAATATTTAGAAATTTCACTTCTGTTTGCTTTTCGCAAAGGCAAATGGGTTGGGAGAAGAAGTCATATTGAATGGCCCGCAAGATTTCCGGTTTTGGCACCATTGGACTTTTCCTTGTAGGAGCATTTGGAATCTAAAATTTATGCAATTTTTTAGAAGACTCGAAGCAACGATTAGGGTGCGAGTGCAAACAGGGAATTCCCGAAATACTTCATAACCTTCGCGAAAATTTCGAACAGTGCCCTTATAATTGCATGGAGGTTGGAGATGAACATTTTCAAAATTGTTCTCATTGACACAAGCAGCAAGAAATTTTGTTACTTTTACATTTCATTTCTATATTTCCCACGAATTACTCGATGGATTTCAACGAGAAAGCTTCCGTAACAAAGGAAATTTAATTCGCTTTAAAATAAGATATCACTCGCCTCCCCCCCTTTCCATTAAAAATTTTAAGGATGACAGCAATCTCTTCGTAAGAGTCAGGGCAGAAGAGGTGCAAATGTGTAAAAAATATGTCCCCCTGAAAGCTAAAGTTTACGTATTCGAGTGTATTTTCATTAATTCTTTTGCAAGGAAGAAAAAAATCCGGTGGAAACTTTTCGATGTGGCACCCTGTATGATAAACTTTCACTCAGGGAAAGGAGGAGGTCAAATGGGACTGACGACACCTTTAGACAAAACACTGCACCGGAACACAGACATAGATTGAACTATCAATAAAGCGAAATAGTCCCATTGGACCTGCAACTTCTAATGATAAAAATAAAATAATCGTTTTCACAAGAAAGAATGGAACCGGTTGCAGACCACTTCTTGTTTAGCAAAATCCAGACTAGAGCCCAAAGTCTAAAAATCTCTCTTCGACTTCGGTTGCCATTTTGTCAAGTTTAATTGTCTTTTTAAAGGCAGATCTTAATTATTTGCAAAGATTTCGAAATGTGTTCCAAGGCAATTAAATTTGATAAAATATCTATCGAAATCCAGTCGAGATTTCACGAATCCGGCTTCAGAGAGGGCTGAAGCTCATGCATAGGGCGACTCTCCAAATCAGGCAGCGCTCAAGACACTTAACACTGCCAAATTCACACCATGGACGTTAAAATCTGGAATATATTATGGAAAGTATTGGGCTGACCCTGCACAATGGATATCTGGATTGTTACAAAGGAAACAGCCGGGGCAGAATTTATAGGACCAGAGCCGGTTTCTGGCACTGCTTGGGACATGGCAAAGAGACCAACCGAAACAAACAGAACGCTAACGGAGAGCTGCCAGGATCCAGCACACTCAAATGTATTAATTTGGAATTATTCTAAGAAAATCACAAAAAACTCTAAACTTGGACAGATAATACTTATGACCTGCTGTTAGACTCTCCTGTCCACTATCGATTAAAATACCGCCAGCACAAAACAGCGAGTAGTGGCGACAAAGCACTAGACATTCTTTTATCTATCGATGAAAACCCCATACAGTCTACCAGCGATCTTGCTGATTAATTTGATGTATCCGCAAGATCAGAAAGCAATCTTCCACAATGAGAACAGTTCCATCCATACAAAATTTTCCTTACCAAAGTGTTAACGCTTGAAGATTTTGGTCGCAAAATGGAATTTTGTCAATTGAAGCAAGAAAAAGGCGTTCAGGATAACAGGTTTCTTCCTAGAATTTTATTTTTGGGTAAAGCAACGTTTTGCTTAAACGGATCTATTTATCGACACAACTCTCGCTATTGGTTTGCAGACAGTCCTCATTGGATGCAGACTCTGCTGGCACAACAACTGCAACAACTCAATGCATGGATGGGTGTAATCGGCCACTAGTTGATTAGTTAATTTTTCACAAAAGGGACACTTCAACAACGTACCGTACTCACACTAATTGCAAAACGAAATAGTTCCATCAATCGCCGCTATTTTGCGTGCAGCAATCGGGGAACAAGGAACCAATAATAGTTGGTTCTAACGAGATGATGCACCACCACATTACGCTAGGGATGCGAGAGAGCACCTTGGTGAGATTTTTCCTAGAGGATGAACAGACAAAAAAGGCGCAACGGAATGGCCGCCACGATCTCCAGATCTGACGCCTTCCGATTTTCCTTTTGAGGTCGCTTAACAGGTTCCGGTTGTGAAATAGATCACTATTTTTAGAAGATTTACGTCGTAGACTTCAAACAGAATTAGCATTAAGAATAGAAGCAACACTGGGTGAATACATAAAAGGGTTCGAAGAAGAGCTGAACTATTACCAAATTGTTACTGGAGAGCAATTTCAGAATTTGCTATAGGAATTTCAGTTTTGCTTGACGCAATTGTGAGTCACCGTTTTGTTTCTAATAATTTCATTTCTTAGCGATACCGCAGAGCCGATTTTACTTTTGAGTATACCGTTGTATCCCTCATCTAATTACCTTCCATTTGATGTACTACAATGGGCACCATTCTATTTTAACATAAAACGTTAGTAGGGGTAACTGGGTCGGGGTGAAAAATTTGAACGTCGAAAATAATGCATTAAAGGACTCTTTTAAAGTTAAATTATATGCGTTTAAGCAATTTAAAAAAAATAGCAGGTTTATAAAAGATATAAACGTCATAAACGCTGAATAATTCACATCACGGGTGGAACATGCACAAGCGGAAAAGATTCGTTCAGCTTCATTTGATCACTGAAATGAGCATGATTAGGACTTGCAAAAAGTCCTTATAGGCGTCTGTCCTGTCTTGACGATCGACACTAATATATGAGCTTATCAAGTATAATCAACTTGTCTACGTTCGTTTGGTGCTAGATAAAAAGAACGTCCCTAAACTTTTGCTTATTTAAGAAAAGGGATGATAATATCGTGTGTCAATGTCGACACCACTTGGTTGACTTTGGATTTATACATTTTCTTTAGTGCCAATACAATCCGACAGGAGATGCGTCTGTTACATATCTGGCCATATCCTTTATCGGCGAACGGCGATTACCGGGGGATGATCCCGGGAATTACATTATATATTTTCCCTCTCCGAAAAATATTTTCTCTATAAATGTTTAGTGTTTTGCCCTTGATAGTGGATAAAACGATGTAATATCATCCCTAGAGCTTGAAATCGGGTTATTAAATGTTCCTCTCTAACTTACATTTATCCGTCAGATGAAGCTTGATGGTAAATATAAGTTAGAGAAGCATAAACGAAAAAGGCTAAATGGCCGTTCGGCCTTGACTGTGACCATCATATAGATTATTTTCCGAATTTAATTTGCAATATACGGCGTGTAATCGGTTTTCCAACCCATAATTTAACCTGGAATATCGAAATATCTCGAACACCAGGCATCCCGTAAAGAAATGTCTGGTATCAAGCTTTAATCGCTCTGACGGGAAAATGTATTGGTGCGTAAGTCGATTCCACCTACACCTCCCGCTTGGGCAATGTGGGGGTTAACTTTCTAATTTAAAATGACAACTCCCATTTTTCTCACAGATTGAAATAATACAGTGAAAAATAATGAAAATTTGCGGGATTTTTTTTTTAATTCATGCCGGTGAACACTAGAATCAACAAAATTGAATTCGTACCTTAAATTGCAAATTTTCACATTTAAAACATTTCTGTGGGCCAAAAGGAATTCTACGGTAATAAAACGTGGCAAATAGACAATAACGTAAATATACAAAACATCTGGTTTTAAACATTTTTCTGCCAATACTGCTTCACGATGAAGTGTTTGGCCCAAAAGGAGAAAATCGACTTTGGTGTATGGAGCAGCCGGTAGGCATTTAAATAATGCTGTTAACTTCTACGCTCAGGGTTTTCCTGAAAGACCACGATTCTGGACTTCTTTCTCTTGGGTAATTACAAAATTTATTAATGAAATGGCTATAAATCAGGAGAATTCATCCAGCCACTGTCTGCGGTGAAAACAATCAAATCGCAGTCCTAGGTGCTGTGGCTTTTAATTACCAAGGGAGCACAAGGGAAATATCGGGATTATCAAGATTTTCTTATACGAGTGTGAGTGGAGAATGCTGAACATGCACAAGTTCCGTCCTTCATCATATTTCTTTACTTCAAGAGTTCGATGAGGCACATTCGTAAAATCGCTTAGAGTTCTGTGAGTTGGCATGTGAACAGATAGAACGAAATCCCATTTTTTTCCGTTGGTGCGAAATCACTGGCAGTGAACTTATCAGCCTCCGCATAATTGAAGGTCACGTGAATGGTGAAATGTACCGGAACATTTTGGAAAATGAATTTCCCACACTCCTCCAGGATTCAAACTTGGAAGTGCGTCAGTACATGCGGTTTGAACGTGATAGTTGTTCAACTCGCTGTTCTTCAGTAGGGCGGAAACTCCATGATGGTAAATTTAAAAACAGTACTTAATAAAAGATACTGGTAGTTATGGTGATTTTATCAATTTCGTACTTTGATGAGGGTCGAGATATATACATAAATGTATTACTGTAAATGTAAATTCGCTTATTTCGAGATAATTAAAATCATATGCTTTCACTGACACTGATTGAGGCCTAATCTGTGGTATATTCGTGCAATCTATTGCGTGCATTAGCAACCTTGTTTCATGATACCTATTCCCTCTATCATTAATTAATTAATTCATATATATCTGGTGCCATTGTTTCAAAATCAGAGGGTGATTGTAATACAAACCATTGACATCCTTTTCGGGTTTGCCGATACTATACGACGGTAATTAATCAATCCTGTCTTAAAGTAATAATTAAAATTAACATATCGGCTTGCTCAAGTCTCCGTACCATTGAAGTTTCAGTAATATATGAGTGGGTACACACCTGCATATTGCATATCTGATACCGCACGTGACTTCCTCTGCAAGGCCCACCTTTGCATGTCCTTAGTTGATGTGAAATTCCACCGTCACATGACCTAAAACATGCAAATTTTTAATGCTAAAAATGACCAATTAAAAAATTGTTATAAGACGTCTTATCCCTTAAAGTTCTGATTTCAATATGATTTTATGAGAAATTATGCCGTGAAATATATTTCGTGGAAATTAATTAATTTTCTTTTTGTGGGTGGGCATAATTTGCGACATATTAACGTGGACACTAACCTGGAACAAGCTGACCATTGAGACCACGGCGCCCAACCTTGCGTTCTGGTCTCTACTTTTTGCAGTTGAGAAGAAAGGTCCTGAAAATACAAAGGATCTTACAGATTTTAAACAATTGTTATATTTGATGTTGGGTAAAACTCTAATTTTCAAATAAGTTTTTTTTAATCATTTCTCTATTTTGACTTTCATTATATGATGTGCCTTTGTGAAGAACTTTACAAAGATACCATTTTCAAGGTTAGATGATGATAATGACCGAACAAAGGTTAAGGTATTTGTCGGGTTAGGCATGCACCATCTGTCTGCTAAGTCATAGTACGGGGATAGTCCCAGAAGTACCCGGCCTACCACGTGAAAAGAAAATTGAAAAATTCTCAACATGGTCTCTTTCGAGACTGATACTTTTCCTAGCAATGTTCTTTGGCTTCCATGCCCTATTTATAGCAAGAAACTTCGAATGTTTCAAAATAAGCATCAACCTCGGCCTATACCTCTACATTATTACTAAATCTCTTTCCCCGAGCCATTTTTTCAAGTTCAGGAATAGAAAGTAATCTGAGAGGGCTAAATCTGACGAATAGCGTGGGTGCGGAAAAGGATCGAAACCAAGTTAAATTGATTTTTGCCATTGCGATGACGGAAGTGTGGACTGGTGCATTGTTTTGACGATGCAAGACGTTCTTATCCGCCAAATGCGGTCGTTTTCTACTAATTTCATCACTCAAACGTTACAATGAAATTGTATGATATTTTCTGTTTATTGTTTTTTCTTTAGGGAGATAATCAATAACAAATATACCACGTGCATCGCAAAAAACCGACGGCATTATCTTTCCCGCAGGAACGGTTTTCATCTCCATTGGAGCCAATTCCCCCCTTTAAGTCCATTGTTTTGACTGCTCTTTCGTCGGTGTGAAATGATGGGTTTACGTTTCATCTATGTGGTTATGAATTGACGCAAAAATTCGGCTTTCTTGTTGCGAAAGTGTGTCAAACACTCCCTTGAAACATCTTCACGGCTTTGTTTTTGCTGAACTTGCCCACAGCTTTCTCATATCCAATTGTCGGGCCAAAATGCGATGTCCAGAACTTTCCGAGATGCGTATCATGCCTGCTAACTCGCAAAATTTTAGCTGACGGTCTTCCAGTACGATTTCGTGGATTTCCACGAGAATATCCGGAGTAGTCAGATCTGGAGTGTCATTGGGTCGATCACTCTGGGGTTCCTCTTACCAGCTCGTACAACCGCGTTTAAACTCTGAAACCCAATATTTAACAGTTGTTAACGAGGGAACAGATTCACGCATAATAGGATCTAACTCCGCTTTGATGTTAGATCGACTAAGACCTTTCAAATGAAAGTATTATTTCAAGTAGCGATGTCCTCTTTTTTCCATGTTCACAAAATTTCTGAAAGCGTTCTCTAAAAATTACTCCAAAATAAATACAAATCGCCACGTAGCACCCTCAAGCTTTAAATATAAGCTTTTTGAGGTTATGTCTTTGTAATATACGCTAATTTTTAACAAAAAAATCGCTATCTAATTGTCCGGTCGGGTACTGCTGGGGCTATCCGCGTACCTACGGTGCACGGTCAGCTTCCGGATCACTCCGGTCAAATCTAGTTGAATTTTTAACATACATGATAGTAATGTTTCCTCGGACTAGACACGTCTCCAAACAATTTGGAACTTTATGGATTTCGAATTTCTCGTTTCCAGGAGCACGCGTCATTCAATAATGCTATTCAATACATCTGATTATGACGGAATGCCAAATACTCGAGCAGAGACTGCCAGAACTTTGTACTCTCTTCCATTGAATATTATAATTTGCAAATAGAGATGTTCCATGACTGGTGCGTAAAGAATTCAGGACCTCCGTTTTCTGTAAATTGATCGCCCCAACATATTTGACCACTCTTTACGGTTGAGGAAAGTGAATGCGAGCCGTAATACTCTTTGGTAGTACCCTGGAATTAGTATTAATATTTGAACAAATTTGTATTATTGCTTTTGCCATGATAAATTAACTTTCTCATAAAATCGTAATATTTTTTCCTGAAAATTAAGGTCGTTCCCACCCCACGAGATCGTGGAATTCTTCATTAATTTATAAAACCGAAACGGCCTGCCGGAACTCGCCGTACCCTGCCGGACGGACACATCAAAAATCAGTCTACTGAAACAGCTTTTTTTGAAATACTGCCCTTTTCGTTCTAGCATTGGGAATTTTAAAGCTTATCAACTATCTACTGTAACCTATTAAAATAGTATCGAGTGCCTTTTTCCATTGTTGTTCAAGCAACCAGGGCAAGTTTTCAGGCTCAACAATTCGTCTAGCAAAGTTCCCATCAGGACATTAGTAAAGCAATTAAAGTTCATTTACTGTAGATCAAGCTCTACAGGAAAAATATCGGTATGTATGAATCTTTAATTACCCAGAAGCCGCATAAATAACAAGACAGGAGGTATTTTTGAAATGCTTAAAGTTGAATTGATGGTTAAAATTGTCTTCGAAACATCAACTTTGTTTACTACCCGTAAAACGCATTTCCCAGCGAAATAAGTTCAGCTAAATAAATGAATTTCCCTCCAATTTCCTCGAAAGTTAAACAGAAGTTAACCAACCCCTTTTCCGCAAATGGAATAATTTTTGATAAATTCGGATCCGAGCGTGTCTTAATTAAATTCTCCCATTCATATGTTACACGCAAAGGAGACACTAACGATCCATTTCGTAATTGTAGGAAATGTGCCAGATATGCTCATGGGAAAAGGAGAAGAATATTGAGAAATATACGGAACAATTGATGTCATTCAATTGAGATTCTAACATCCTTGAAGACATTTACATGCATGATACATCAGAAAGGCCATTGCACGAGGTTCCTAGTGAATTCTTTTTTGAAATTATTACTACGTTATGCTTTAAATCATATGGGGGAGGATAGTAAAAGACTGGGAAATATCACTTTTATGTGAATCGTTGTGTACATACTGTGTGTTCATTTAAAAAATTACAACCGCAATAAGTTCAGAACGAAAACTCGTATCGAAATATGGTTGGTGTAGATCTCGAAGGTTGTACGAGGAAACATTTCTGACAGCAAGAGTTTTAGTACTACGCACATCCCTCCACTTCCAGTCATCTCAACTTCATAAAGTTTTTTTCAAAAAATTCCAAAAAAGAGCCACCTCTTTAACCAACTTGCCAGAACCGAGTCAGGTTTAAAAATTACCGTTTAATGACTGACAAATGACTTACTATTATTACTAAATTGGTAATTAATTAACAACACTTTATTCCATAGAAGAAAGAGATGGAATTGTGTTAATTCGTAATTCGATTAATGGATGTTTACGTCATTTGACTATTGGAAAAATTTACAATAATTGGATCTGTACTGGGCGTAAATCGAAGTAATCACAGGATGTTTGATGAAGCCGCGGATATTGAAATGCTAGGGCACTTTGCAGCTGAGCCGACTAAAATACAAAGCGTCCCCTGAAATCGAAATTTCACTAGATCCAAAGCGCGAAATAAAAAAAATTATAAAAATCGATAGAACGGCCGGCAATTTCTCCTGATGCAACGCCGCTTGATTTTTTCCTTTGGGGGCACATTAAACGTGTAGTTTACAAAACGGTTCCTCGGGATATTAAAGATCTGAAAAATCGAATAACTGTAGAATCTTGAGAGAAACTTTTGGAAGGGTCCGAGATCAGGTCAAAGGATGATCATATCTTTGTTTGGGAAATGACGGAGGAGTATTTGAACGTTTGATACATTAATTTTTATTTTTTGCATTTTTTTCTTCATATTTCCTGTTTCTGTCGAAAAGGAGTTTGGTTTGATCTTAAAACGTTCAATTACTCATTCGCAAATTTCTCGAAAATAAATTTATCAATTTTAAAATTGTTTAATTGAAAATAATGAATTTAAATGATTTTCAATGTGTATCGATGTGGGGCGCCACTCAAGATTCTGAAGTTAGGGCAGCCAAAGGCGATGGGGTGCGCGTAATATTACCACAGCTACTGTCAAAAATGGTTCCAACCTCCGACATCGCCCACAAATCGCATTTCAGTATCTCTCTTCGTTATGAACCTATCGGGTGAGACATTCAGACGTAATAAATACGAAATAGACCATCAAGGATCTCTAGGACCTCGACCTCTAATATCAAACCACGTGCGTGAAGGATAGTTTGGAGGAAGGAAGGTGCATCGGGTAGCAACCAAAACATGATAATTAATCGATTATTATACAAAAGCTGACATCGCTATTTATATCCTTATGAATATGGCCCAATAATCCTATTCTAGGACACTGTAAAGTATAGCAATTTACCGGCATAGAAAAAGTGCCTCTATTCAAATATTACTCCAGCGGTCGATTTTAAGCCCTCAATTCAATCCCCTTAAAGGAAGAGGATCATTAAGTAATAATACAATGGAGGCGTGTAGAAACTCAAAACCATTAAACAAAATCCGGAAAGTGTATTGGCATTCAACTTGAGTAAAACAGTCCTCAACAAAGGGAGTTTGAAAAGTTGTTACTTTACAAAATTAATGATATTAACTATAGCTCAAATAAAAGGAAACGGGGGCTGATCGATCTTCGACTAGAGCCAGTCTAGGCCTTAGATACCTAGTTTTTTTAAAAAGTTTTATGAGGTGCAATGATTTTTGTTTGTTCAACGTATTAGAAAGTTCCGCATGTCAACAAAACTTTTCTACGTTGACTTCCAACTTCGAGAGGATTTTATGTAAAGGGAAAGCAAAACATTAAACTGTCCTGGAACGTTGAGGTTGAAACTGAAGTTCATAATAAGTTTACGAAGACCGGTTTTCTTGACGGAGAGTTAGTTATGCAAATCTAGTTAAAGGAAATTCCTTATAGAAATTATTACATTCCTGTATGTTCGTAATATAAATACGATCGTAATTTGTAAGGAGAATAATATAGCCGATAAAACGTTAAACCTAAACGTTCCCGTGACCAACGTCCATCGTTGGTTCATACCACCCGTTGATGCTTTGCAGTTTGTGTGTCCGTTGTACGGGGTGGACGTCTGGAAACGAAACGCGCGAAATTTTAAATATCTAATAGAATTTCTGAAAAAACGCTGGAACAGGTAAAACTTATTTTCGATGAGGAGGAAGCATTCTAGGCCAGTTCGGATTCTGCTATCTGCAATCCCTTAAGCGAAAGGCCGTTCAACCCCAAAATCTGCAATGGAAAAGGGGGTCGAATGACAACTCATTTTGAAGGTAATTTAATGTGCTTTGTAACCCCCCGAGTTTCAAGTCTCTGCTGTCAACGCAACAAAGGTGGCACCGTCCCAAAAGTGCGCCAATAGAGTTATCGACTTTCAGTGGTTTTACCTGTTTCACTTTACTGTGACAACAAAAAATATCCGAATCAACAATAAATATTATACACTGCACCGCAAAATTAACGCATTTTCCTTTTCATGATTTTAGAGTAATTATTTTACGCTAGTATGACCACGATTTTCAATAGATCTAACTTGACGGAATCAATAAGGGGCATAGTTAAATGAACGCGCGGTGCATTAAAACAATTACATAATTTCTATTCGTTAATTTGTTCAACCAAATGAATATTTAATAGCTTGTATTGCCCCCTCTAGCTCTCATCACTACTCGACACCTCATCGGTGCTTTTGAAATTAAGTTTCGAATAGTATCTTGATTAATGTGATCCCACATTTCCGTGATCTTCAATGAGGGCTCATTTGAGTCCCTGAAGGGAACCCGTAAGGTTCCAACTTGTTGTCCCATAAATTTTCAATAGGGTTCAGATCAGGGCTTCTTGCCGGTCAAGGCAACGTCTGAATTTGCACATCTTCAAGGCAATTTTGTACTACGCATGCTGCGTGTAGACGTACATTATCGTGCATCGATAAAAATTCCTCACCGATGAATGGGGTATATGGCACTACGTGGGGTTCTAAAATGTCTATTATGTATCGGTGGGTTGCCAAAGCACCGTTCTGTAGCACAATTAGTTCCGTGCGACCTTCCCAACCAATAACTTATCATATCACAACAGATCCACCCCTATAAACCACATTTCCGACAATATTACACTGAGCGTATCGCTCTCCAGGACAACACACTCTTCCACGACGATAATCACTAAAAAAACAAAATCGAGAATCATCCGTAAAGAGTACGTTGTCCCACTGACAATCTCTCTAATCTTGGTGTTCTCGAGCAAGTTGAAGACGCTGCCTTCGATGTTCTGTGATCAATAGGAGCCCGCTGCAGTCCTAGAGGGGGTAATATTGCTTTATGCCAACCTTCTTCTCACTGTATCCTCAAACTACTTGCGCGTATTATAAATATTTTTGAAGGCAGATTTTGTAATTAAAATTTAAATTACTACAAGCCAATTGAGCAAATGTTGCAAATGCCCATCTCCGATCTCCATACAACAGAAAAAAAGTTGTTGTAACCTCTGTCGAAAGTATTAAAGCATCTCTGGAGCGATTTGATTATATTCGTGAATAAGCCGCTGACAAAACTTCCAAAGATTTTGGCCCGGTAACGTAGATGGTACTTTTAAGAAGGGCCCATAAAAAGAAATGCAAAGGACTTAAGTCTGGAGAACGCCGAGGCCACATCATAGGCTTTCTCCTCCCAATCGATTGCCCAGGAAACTTTTCATCTAATTATGGAGGAACGGTCAGTGCATAATGAGGTGCCACACCGTCCGGCTGGAATACCAGGCGGTTTAGCTTGTATTGGTCATTATTTGCAATTATCTCTGTAAATGCCGGATTAATAACGTTTTCGAATAACTTAAGATCATATTTCCCGATCAAATTGTCAAGTAAAAAATATGGGTCTATCAAACTGTCACCAAATATTCCCGACCAAAGGTTCAATTTTTCCTTACATTGTGTATGGACCTTGCGAATAACTGCAGGATTCTAATCAGATCAATAACGGCAGTTGTACCGATTCGTAGTACCGTTCAAGAAGAAAGAGCATTCGTCTGAGAAACATACATTCAAATAGGAACTGTTGATAATTTAGAATTCATTCTGATATACCTTCGGAAAATTGCGAGCGCCTATCAGAATCATCCTCATTAAGTTCTTGCACTCGATGTACACATTTTGTAAGGATGGAACTTGTATTTGTTTAAAATGACTAGAATGCCTGTATGCTTGACACCAGACATCACCTCTAATTTTCTTTCGCTTAATGGAGAGCCTGGAAAAATATGTTTCGAAACCGTCACCTCTGTTACCTCATTTACAACCGCGTTTCCAGCTTGACGCTTTTTGCTACGTATCGACCCCGTTTCCTTTTTTTGCGCAACAAAAACAATATAAAGAAAATATCATACAATTTACTGTGGGAAACTAAAAGTACTAGAGTAAGGTAAAGTAACTGAAAGTAAATAACTGAATTTGCGCATCTTTGAGAAGCCGCCATCTTGGTTCTGTTCCCAGCAGAGACTTGAAACTCGAGGGTAATAAAGTATATTAAATGACCTTCGAAATCAGGGATCACGCGACTCTCTTTTCCACATAAGACCATGGGGATGAACACCCTTCCGCTTAGGAGCAGATAGGGGAGTCCAAATTATCCTAACATATTTCCCCTTCAAAAATATGTTTTGTGTTTCCGAGCGTTTTTTCATAAACTCTCTTAGCTGTTCAGAATTGCGAGCGTATCGATTTCAAAAGGGCCACCCTGTATAATACCAATGGTATGTTAAACGATTGAAAAGGAAAAAGTAGAGAAAGCAAAATAAACTGACTGTAGAAAAGGCCGTAATATAAGAAATTTACGGTGTGCGTGGTTGCAGATCGCAGGAGTAATACGCATTTACGAATTAAAGGCTGGATATCCCTTTAAGTCAGGCAAGACCTTTCCAGTGTCGAGATAAATTTGTGGAAGGTTTCAGGATTTGAGATCAAAGTTGGGAAAAAGTAACACTTTCTTTCACTATCTGTAAAAGGTATTGCAACCTGTTTATAACTTTGGTAAACCCGATTAAAAAAAAAAAAGCATTTAATGCATTATTTTCGACGTTAAAATTTTTTACCCCTATCCAGCTATCTCTATTAACTTTCTATTTCCAAACGGAAAAGTACCCATTGTAGTATATCAAATGAAAGGCAATTCAATAAGAAATTCAGCAGTATACTCACACCTAAAATTGCATCTACAGTTTCCTTAAAAAATAAAATAAAGTTAATTTTTTTTAAATTAAAGCTTTTAACCCTTGCATCCTCGATAGACAATCTATTTTTATTTCGCTTTGAAAGACACAGAAAAAACGACAATAACGCGTAGAAATTCCACATTATCTTCAATATAAACAATTTTTTAATTACAAAGTATTTTTATTTACATGGGACTCAATAGTGGCTGGAATTCAGTTGTTAGGCATATACCACAGTTAGAATATAACAAAAATCGATCGGTTATCTAAAAATAAAAAAATTAAAATTTTTATCTTTTTGGGGTATGGAGATGCACAGAGGAGCTTATGAAGAGGCGTGTCTCATATGCATTGAGAAATATCCACATAGGGTTTTTCATAGAAGTGTAGTTTGTCGGATTAATAAAAAAATTCAATAAATTAGAAGTGTGAAAGTCGTTCGTGGAAGACCTCGAAGAGCAACTGGTGACAATAAAGCACTAGACATTATTTTATATATCGATGAAAATCGTAAAAAGTCTACCAGCAAACTTGCCGATGAATTTGATGTCTCTGGAAAATCAGTGAGCAATATTTTAAAACGAGAAAAATTTCATACATACAAAATTTTTCTTATCCAAAAGTTGACACCTGAAGAGTTTTATCACACGATGTAAATTTTTGAATTAATGCTAGAAAATGGTATTAGGTAATAGGTTTTTTTCTAGAAATTTCTTTTCATATGAAGAAACGAGAAATTTCATACGAAGAAAAGTTTTGCTTAAATGCGTCTATTCATCGACATAATTGTCGCCACTGGTCTACAGACAATCGTCACTGGATGTAGAGTTTGGACATATAACATTCGCAAAAACTCACTGTATGGATGGGTATATTGAGCACCAATCTATTGGTCCATTTTTCATAGAGGGGATCATAAACGGCGCATTATACTTGTACTTATTACGAAACGAAATAGTTCCATCAATCGGTGCAATTTTTCTTGGAGGAAATGGGAAACAAGAAGCCAATAATATTCGCTTCTGGCAAAACGGTTCACCAATACATTATGCCATGGTTATGGTTGGAGAGAGTATTTCAAATTAAGATATCTCCAGGAGATGGATCGGTAGAAAAAGCGCAAATGGCCGCTAGAATCTCCAGATCTTACGCCCCTGGTTTTTTTTTGTTGGTTTACTTAAACGGTTTTATTTGCAAAAACAGACCAGAAAATGTAAATGATTTATGTCTTAGAATTAAGACGGAGATAGAATTAATAACAGAAGCAACACGGGGTAATTGCATAAATGAGTTCAAAGAATGACTAAGTTATCGCCAAATTGATACTGGACTCTAAATGAGCATTTATTGTAGGAGGTTCATTTTTGTTTGATGTAATGGTGAGTTACTTTATTTTGGGTCTAATTTTTTCTGGAAACTATAGATCAAATTGTAGTTCTAAGTATACTGTTGTATCCCTTATTGAATTACCTTTCAGTTGATATACTACAACGGGCACCTTTCTATTTTAACATACAAAGTTAATAGGAATAGCTGGATAGACCTGAAAAATTCGAACATCGAAAATAATGCTTTAAATGTCTTTTTTTAAATAACGCTATACGTGTTTGAGTATTTAAAAAAAAACAGGTTTATGAAAATTATAAACGTGTTGCAATACTTTTCATAAGCGCTGTATACAGTAGCCCAAAAAAGTATTTATACACCTATTAGGTTGTTGCAGTTATCTATAGTATATCGTTAATAGTATGGCGAAATCGGAAACGTACAAAATGCACTTGCTGGGTTGGGAACTAAGTTCGCACCATTTCTTTTTTATTATTTTTTTAAGTTTGTTTTTTGATGAAAACTAACAACTACTTAATCAATAATGCGAATTCGAAAAAAGGATCGAACGCGAATTTTCATGCAAAAATTGATTTAATCGTTCTTCATCAAACTCAACGGGATGGCGGCGCGTCTTTGTGGTCAAAATATCCGTTTTTTAACTTGACACACCAATGGCGAGGGGCTCTTTCAAGCTGCGGCACCCTCTTCACACGCAGCACAGATATCGTGAGTGACATTTGCGGCCCTAGAAGCTTCATCAACAGCAAAACGAAGGAGGTGTGAAAAATATTCAATTTCTCAAATTGACATTCCATTTTCGTCATTTGAAAATTAAAATAAACTAACCGGAAGAAAAAAAACACGCAAAATACGTTCTAACAGAACAAAAGCTTTCTCTTTCGAATGATTTAAAACATTATTCCAAAAACATTTAATGACAGGCGGAATGTTAAAATTAAAAAAAGGGGGAGAACTCAGTCGCGAACCGAATTTAAGACCAGTATTCTATCATGTACATATTAAACAAATTTCCAAGTACAGACTTGATTGAAAATGGAGCACATTCAGGACACCCTTCCAAAATAACCAAGCGAAATGAACATTTCATCGTCGAACAAAAAAAATCCTTACGTAAGTGCCCCCTCCTTGGTTGCTGAATAGAAGTCTCCCACTGGACAATGAATTTATTCAGGAACGGTTCGGGTTTTTGCAAGAAAAAGTAATTTCCATGGTAAAAAAAACTGTAAAGAAGCCATGAATTAACCGGAAAAATTGAAAACTAAGAGTAGAGTTCGCAAGATCCCACTGAGATAAGCCCTTAGAATTTTAGTAAAAGGAAATTTTTGCGTGGAATGGGAAATCGTCATTTTATCGAACAAACCATGGATGGGTTTATGTGTAGGAACGTATTAACATAAAATTTACATGTGCTACAATGCTTAGATTGGCCGAAGATCGTTACTTTCAACAACATAAATACCCCAAACGTTGCCTCAAACCAGTGCGCGAGTGTTTTTTGCACAATGTTCCCCGCCAATTAAAAACACCTCCGCATCCTCCAGATCTGAACCTTACTGAAGACTTGTGGGAACGTCATGATAGGCAAATTCCGAAACATTAATTATAAAATAAAACTCAGCTATAAGAGTGTTAAAGGAAAAATGGCAAATAATTTCTCCAGAAACTATAAATACCTTAATAAGCTCTATGGCTCGTCATTTCCAAGCAGTTATTGAGGCTGAATGATACCCTACAAAATATGGAAACCCTAGTTTTCTACCTTTTTGATCAAAATTAATTGATATCAACTATGTGTACGAGTGCTTCTCTAGTTGAAATATTTTCAATTATTGTTTATCTTTTAGTTGCAATAAGTATTGATCTTTTGAGTTTTTTCTCATTAAACTCTGTTGATAAGTGCCCTTTTTCATTTTTTAGATTTCGTAGAACTATTAACGATAGATGTGTACATAAGCGCAGCAACCTAAGAAGTCTAGAAATATTTTTTCGTCCTACTCTAAGTAGACGTTTAAATATTTTAAATTCGAATCAATATCATTTTATTCATACCATAAAACTCAAAATAAACGAATTAATAAGTATAACTGAGGTTCTTTAGTTTGACGCAAATTAAATCCAACCTACGCGGATGTCACACACTACGCTCGCTCGGGAAGTCCTATAGAACGCAAAGATAAAGGGCGAATATTCAACCCTGTCCGTGCGTAGTTGACGCGTAACGTGGGGAATAGGTCATGTGTGGACGTACCTCTAACACAGTTTCGTGGGTAGTTCAAGAAGAGATTGTAGACAGGTTGACTTGGCTAAATTAATTAAAGCGGTTAAAGTTAGAGATCATGCTGTATTATCCAAGGTAGAATTAAATTCGTTCCTGGATTAATTCCTGAACTTAATTAAATTGCCCGCGATTTAATCTTAATGACTCCTTAAATATGTTTTGTGGGACTTGACTAGATAATTTATACTTTCGATAATATGTTTCTTTGGTTTTTCGCTCTTAGTCACTGTGAAATTACGCTGGTCAAGACGAGTAACTGACATTTAAAAATTGAACCTGCGAAACATCCCATATCATTCGATAAAGATTTTAAGATATTTCATACGGTAAATAGAGATATTTCCGCATAAAAGCATTCAAGTTTTTGTTATAAACCTTATTCCTGCGAGTTTGAGCCTGCAAGGTGTACTGGGCGTACCAAATTATGTGCGCACCATTTTAACGTTATTGTTAGTAGAGGTAGAACCTTAGCTTAAACTTCAGAAAGTTGTATTTTCTTAAGCTGATTACGATAGCGATACTAGAAAAACGGTTAAACCTCGTGTTGTAAAGGTAATTTTTAAATATACTTTTTCTTAACGGAACGCTGTATATTTATAAGCAACATCAAAAATGCGTTTAATTTTAAGCAAAAAACTTCAGTAACTTTTTTCTAAAAATTAATAGTTTTTTTTTAAGATAATAAGCCATTTTTGTTTGCAATTGTACTAGCGGCAATGACTCAAATTATTTAACAAAAGGTAGATACTTAAACTGGTGTTTGCTAAATCTATTAATAAAATTCTATCCTTCTTTCGGAATCTCCCTCATGAAGTTGATGAACTAATTAAAATTTATACGGAACAAACTTGAATTTATTTAAAATTCGCCAAATTGCAAATAAGGGTAGACCGCCTTCTCTTGCTAAGCCTCTCACAGATTTCTTGGAAAATGCTTCAAAACATGCCAGGACATTAATTTAGCTTTGTCCATTTACAACATAAATTTTTCTTTTTTTTTTTTTTTAACGTTGTCATTTCGTCGAAATTTTCACTAAAGCTCTAAAAAGTACCGGCGATCAGGAAATTTTTTTCCCCGGAAATGATTCCCGATATCTCTTTAGTGACCTTTTCGTTTGGTATTATGTGCGATTGCAACACATCACATTTTTCTTCATATGAAGAAAAGGTATTTGAAAATATTTTAGTAAATTTACAATTGCTTTAGATTTGACAGTTTATCAAATTAATGCATTATATTTTACTTTTGTGACTTAGCAGCTCCGTGTTAGGTAGATTAAATTATGTCCCCCGAAGTTTTACCGAAAGGTGGTCCCGGGGGGAGAAAAGAGGGGAGGTGGTTTTAGCCGGGTGTTTTTGAGAAGATTTCCACCTCCTCGCAAAAAAAAAAGATTAAATTATGTAATTTGATTGATTATTACTAGTACAATTACAAATAAAAATAGCTTAATATCTTAAAAATATCAATTAAAAAAAAATTACTGAGGTTTTGTAAATAAAACTTGACTAGTTTTAATTTCGTTTATAAATATACACGGCGTTCCAATTAAAAAAAAAAAAAAAAAAAAAAAAAAAGAAGCTTTTTAAAACTATCTTTACAACGTTACGTTTATTTGGTTTTCTAGTATTACCAACGCAACCAACCCAAAAAAATTCAACTCTACTATTGAAATTGAAATTCCATTTCCCCTAATAACAAAGTTAACAATGATGCGCCCTTATTTAGGTACACCCCGTGTAGACATGTAAATATGCGTGACAGGTTTCCGGTTTGCAGTTAAAAGTTTAATTTGGTTATTAAAGCTCTAAACGTATCTAACAAAATCATCAAAAATGGAAGAACATCACGATTTACTGGTAGCCGAGATTCGACGAGCCATTGGGCAGCTCGAAGAAGGGCACACCGACCAAGCAATTGCTCCAGTGTTTGGAGTAAGCCAGAGTGTCGTTTCACGAATTTGGAATCGATTCATGGAAAGTGGAAATGTTTCTCGGACGCAAGGTCAAGGCAGACCATCGTCGACATCACCAAGAAATTACCGTTATCTTTCACAATTTGTGTGAACAAGCCGATCCTTAAATGCGATACAGCTCCGAAGTGAATTTGCCTCTGCTGTTAGAAGGCTAGTTTCAGTATCACTACACACAATCACCGATAGCGTAAAATGGCCGAGTTTTTCAAATTCAAACATGGACCAAGTAACATCTTAACTTAAAAGTTTTTCAAAATTACGCTCAATGGTGTATCGCTATTCAACATCTGTCGATTACGTTTTGATAAAAAGAGCTATTAATTTGGCAAAAAATACAATATAAATGCATTCAAATAGTACGTAAATAATGGAAAAGTTGTTTGTTAATGGGAAATTGATTTCTTTTTGAGTTTATGCTCATAAACCGCCTTTGCTTAAAAATAAATAAATAAATTTATTTAAAAAAAAGTAAATAAATGAAAATAACGAAATCGCAAATTATCAATAAAATTATCTTTTTTAAAAAAAGGTTAAAAAAATTCCTGACCATTTGGATAGATTTATTATTAAAACGTATAAACAATTCTACCACTGTACCAGTGTACCGCCATGTGAGAACCAGATTTTCCCTTCTGGCCAAAATGGGTACATCTTCAAGTGAAACCGGTATATCTTCCTCTAAAAACCGACAATGATTTTCACCATTGAGCCCTGCAGGAAGGAAAAACTGACCTAAAAAATAATCCCCAGGGCTTCTAGCCCAGATGTTTACGGAGGGTTGTTCTTGAAAACGTGATTCTTCGAGTGCATTTGGATTTTCTTCTCAGCATAAATGATTGTTGTGAAAGTCAGCAAATAGCATTGCGTGAAAAATTTTCTGCATGAATAAGCAGAATTTCAGTGTCAAATAAAAGATCTTAAATAAGTTTTTGACGAAACCACACATAAAAGTTGTTACCCAACTGGAAGGCACGAGGGAGAAGAGTTTGCACTTTTTGCATTGATATGGATATCACATATTGTCAGTGAGAATTTTCCATATCAGAAAGAGGGAAATATTCAGCGTTCCTGCTACTTTTCTAGTGCTTGTTTTCAGATGTTTTCCAACTTAATTAAGAACTGCTTCCTAAATCTCGGCTGTTTGTACTGTTCGATGCGTTCTCGGAAGATAGCCGGATCTTTTAAAATTCTCCATTTCACTTAAATGGATGTGGATTCTTGGAAATATTTTTGAGGTGGGGATCGTTAGATTTGGATGCCGTTCTTCGTGCAATCATTTCCCCTCACACGCATCCCATTAGCAAGCCCATACTACGTGAAATGCATATCGACTAGTCCTGAATTAGTAAAATTTTCCATTTCCTGAAGGCAAATAATTTTCGCAATTTTCTTAAAGAGCAGCGTTTTCGTCACAATTTAAATTTAAAGTAATAAACAAATAACAAACAACTACAATAATTTTCTGTAAACTTATAGGTGAAATTTATAAGTTTCAGTTTAGTTCAACTTTCCTTTTTTTACAACTTGCTTTTCTCTGTATTTTCTTTCGGAAACACATCGGACAAAAATTAACAGTGTTTTTACGTTCGCTTGTGGCGATATCTATAAGGTACAACTAAACCATTGATAAATATGAATTTTTCATCCCAAAAACCTCCTGGATACGAAATTTCCTAAAATTAACCTTAAGAGATCAAAAGATATCAAAGAGTGTGGGATTTATTTTTTCAACTTTGATCCCTCGCATCTTGAAAACTGAACGAGCTGGGCCACAGGTTGATAAGAATCTTCCAGCTTAAAACTACTTAAAAATCACCCTGAGGAACATCGGACACCGGAATAACAACCTATATAACTGAAATTTTCGTCAAAATACAATTTTGTGGCTTTTAGACATATGAAAGATCGTTCAAAAGTTTCTGGGACGTGCCCACAGGACAGGGCTGTCAAAATCTTACACAAAAAGGGAAACCCCCGGCAGGTTTTTGCAATGTTTATAATTATTTCGCGTAGAATGACTTAAAATACTATATTTTTGTTCCTAGATTTTTTTGCATTTCTGCTCGTTTTTGAGTTTAGCATCCAAATTCTTGCACGTCTCCGAACTAACTAGAAATATAAATTAAGATATCGAAATTATTGAAGTAAAATATATTCACGTCTACCAAAATCACTGAAAATAGCTAATACCAGTTAGGTTGCAAGAATGCTCTTAAAGCTCTATCCCCCCCGTGGTGTCCCCACCTTATCGTGGTGAGGGAGCTTAGCGCGTGTTCCGACTCTTTCTGGGGACGGGAGAAGTCGGTGGATCGGGGAGCCGCAGAAACAAAGAGGGACACAAAAGATACCACCACCCCCCTGCAGTAATGCCTATCGGCGATTTCGGGGGGGAACAATGGTGAGGAGAGGAAGGGGGTTTTGGTGGGCAGCCGGCATTTCTGTTGTACACCGCAGCGCCACACCACCAGGCCGACTACTATCGTACCAACGCCGGCCTGGCGGAAGTGCGCAAATGCATTTCCCCTATCTCTATAAAAAAGAGCTAAAGCTCTATGGGAAATACCAATAACTTTGGAAAATTGGTGACACGATGTTGTACCCCTCAAAATGATTCGATGTCAAAATCACTCGATATCTCCAAATCGCCAAAATTGCACGTAGCTGCAATAAATTATAGGCCCGAACTTCCAGGCTATGTACAAGGAAAAATTACAACAATTAATTTTTGATCCCGAAAACGCACGCATGCAGTAAAAAGTATTGCGTTTTGTAGTTTTTTTTTGCATTGCATTGCATACTGCAAAATGGTTTTTCGCATTTAACGTAAGGCCATTCAAACCATCTAACTAAAAGTCATTGAAGACTGTCTATTGAAATTTACGTTACTGTTAGACATCGCTTATGTTCCCTTTATCAGAAATATAACACTGAAAGGATCAATGTACGACCCCCACCGGAATTATCACAGGTAAAATACCGATTGTTTAAAATGAAGAGATATGTCCTAGACCATAACAGAAAAATTATTCGAAAAAATTCGGTTATCCTGTAATAGATAACATGCCTCAATGGATAAAAGAACAATAAATCGAAGCTTACCGACTCTGATTCATCGCCACCCCTCGATGAAAAATCCAGGCCAATTCGAGGTATCGTTAAATTATTGTGGATACCACAACATGACGAGCCGAAACACGACATCTGAAAATTAGAGAGAAAAGTCGTTAAAACGAATTATGTATATTAAGATATTTTTTCTTTAAGTATTTTGAAATTTATTTGTATTTAGACCTACAGGCCAAAAACCACAATTTTTTTTTCAACAAATAATAAATCATCAATTCGGTTTTATTAATTTTCAAAAAAAACTTTTGCCAAATTACAAAAAAATTAAAAGTCTTTGACAAATGCAAAAGAAGTCTAATTTGAGCAGCTGTACAAAATGACTACCCTCCACCACCTCAATGCACTTTACCATCCCTTTTCCCAGATTTTTTTCCATTCTAAACTCCATATCGACGTTATTCCGAACTTACATCAGCTGCTTGTCGAATTTTTTGCCACAATTCCTCGCGGGCATTAATTGTCCTTTTCTACACGATTGTCTTCATACTTGACCATATTGAGAAGTTCAATGAGTTAAAGTCTGGACTCCTCGGATTTCACTTCAACGACCGATCCGTCGACGTGGAAAAACATTGTTCAAGTGTTGGCGCACTTGCAGCCACCGTCGTTTTTGATGATTTGAAATTGTACGATTCGAATTTAGTTATGGGTAAAAGTCTCGTAAATGAAGAGAGATATCGGGATATAACGAATGAGAATTCCTTTTTTGAGTAAAAATAGACGTTCTTTCGTCATGTTGAATAGAATTTGACCTTAGTCGCACTCTTAAGGAAATATGACCAACTGTACGGAAGCGCTGGGCTGGAACTAGCGCCCTCTAGGAACTGCGTAAAAATTAGAAAAAATTCTTACTGGGCACTCTATAAAACCCAAGTATACCAATTTTAGTGTCGATGCTGCGAAAACACAAAGAGTCGAGTCCGATGGTCATGTTTTGGTGCCCCCATCCGGGGTTTCGCCATGCCCCATTCCCAATGAGTCACCCCGTATTAACAAGAGCTTGCATACTCCTTGAAATGACAGGCATAATTAAACCTAACGCACTTTCCAGAAAACAAGCGTAGAGGGACAGGGTAAAGACTTCCTGCAAACCATGTTCGATAACAGCAAATCCTTAAAGTACTCAAAAAGTGTAAATTAATATAACATAAATGTATATATAACCCATGTTTATTCCCAAAGGAACGGGCTATCGACCATTTGGTCTTTCTGCCCCTGTTGTACGATTATCATATTTTGCTAACATATTTCACGAGAACGAGAAAACATAGCAATACAAAGATCAAAAGGAAGACTCACAAAAACAAAGAAGAGCTCTGCTGTGAATAGCACTCTAGTAAGGGTTTTGAGGGAATCTTGCTTGTTTCATCTGTCCCGCCGGACAAAGTGGGTTCAGTATCGTCCAATTGCGAGGGTTGTCTTTCCATCTGTCCTGCAGCTGTAGCAGTCTTTCAGTTATTCTTGTCACGTGCGTACGGTCATACAGTAGTTGGTTTGATGGGTTGCGTAGCGGGTTTCCAGGGTGTCCGATCTTGGTGATCAGTGCAATCTGTTCTGTTGTTGGTATGTATCGTTTGGTTTTATCTGTTGCATTGGCCCTCAACTCGCGACCCCAATCCTGTAACGGTCTGCATATAGCTTTGTACGTTTTCGTGGCATTCCCTGTACAGATTCCCTTGTCTCTGTAGGTTGGTGACCGAAAGTGTTTCGTCTTTCTGACAATTTCCGCTCTCACGTTCTGTACACGTTTAGCGAACTTTATTTTTGTCGATTGTTACTCCTAAGTATTTTACGTCATTGCCAGGCTCCGTTACGTGACCGCCTAACGTTGTTGCAGGTGAGTTTGGTTTAATTTGATGACTTGAAAGCAACAGGTGGTTTTCGTTGGAATTTGGTTTTGGTTCGAATCGGTCAAACCATTTCGTGGTGCAATATAAATATTCGAGTACCAGATGTGCTTTCCTAGAGTATGTTTCGAAACTACGAATCTTGGCGAAGACTCGGAACGGTTTATCTCCTGTGAGAAGATCCAGTTCGGGTTAGTGTTAGACAGGCCTCAGCAGGTCGAACGATATTTTGTTTTTTAATCTAGCGTTGTCGAAAAAAATGAGACTAATATCGGCCAAATCAACATAACATTTTCTAAATATCCCGAAACATCAACCGCACACCCCCCTAAAGTTAGTCAATATTGCATAAAGTTTTTATTAAGAACCCCTAACGAACGCTTCAACACAGATGTTACAACTATGAAGCTCAGGTGAAAGTTTATGAGAATGGCGAAGTTTAGTGATGCCGAAAAAGTATCGGATGGAGCATAATAATTAGTATCTGACTTATATATTAAAGTGAGTAAGTTGGTTTCAACGTACACCAGCTTGTAGAGACGGGAACAGGAGGCCATAATTTATACATTCGTATATATAGAAGCTATACGGGTTGGCATCGGAGTATTTTATTCTATGTCGTTTCAGGAAATATTGATGCGCTGATATATGGATTCATTATGTGAAAGTGTAGGGATTAATTATACTGAGTGTCCCTGAAATGGCTATACAACGCTCGACTAAAAGTTCCTTAAGCAAAAACTGGGCGTTCTAAGCAAACTTAACCGTATCCAATGTTGCTTCGTTCTGCCGCCGCAGGGCGCCAAAGTTCTCGAATTATTACGTTTTTTTCGAAATCGTTACTAAACGCTTTTATCGATTTTCACTAATTTTGGAATTTAGAGTCGCTACTGCGTAAGCTGGCGTATGTTGGCGTGAGCGGTATCTCCTTTACGCGTTGGACCATTAAGGGTGGCGCGTGGTTCGTAAATAAAAGTTTGTATTTTTGTTATACACTCGACGAATTCCTTCGATTTTGTCGCTGCCTCTAGCTGATTGTGTTTTGAAACTTTTTTGTCTCTTGTAAAATTTTTGCTCGGTGTACAGGTTCTTTACAAAAAATGATCTATGAAATCTTGTAATTCATCATTGTGAAAACAACGTTAAGACAAAGCCGACGACACGATGCCCAAAGCATGGATTAATTTTTGTTTAAGAACTCTCTTTTATGTTCCGGAAAATGGTTGATAGTTATTTACAATTAGAGTTTTTTTCCATGTTTTCGCCCCAACTAAACAAAATCAAACAAGACACATGAAAAATAGAGATGTTGACCTTATGGAAGAACGAAATTAATTTCCAATTTTTCTTTTAAAGCATCTTAGAGACCTCTTTTAGCTGCAAAACCTCTTTTTAACAACATTGATGGTTACTTCTGAACGCACTGTATACAGTGTGTCTGTTTAAATTGGAGCCATGAAACGAACTTTTTTTATTATTACGAAAAAAAAAATTCTTAATGACAAGTTCTGCATGGTCTTAAAACTAAAATTAAATAAACAGACAACCAATTTTGGAGCCGTACACCATCTTTCTCAACAATATGAATTTTGCTGAAGAAAATTTTATTATCGTCAATGTCAGTAGTGCACGTTGATTCCTTGTTTACTGAAAACATGAGAACTTTTCATGTGATCACATATTTTCATAACAATTGCGTAGTTTAAACAGGGAATTTATGTATAACAATCATTTACTTAGCTAATAGGCAAAGAAAAAGAGTTAATAATTGTAGAAGTATTTACTTTAGTTTTGTGCCTCAATGTAGCCACCTCTCTCCTTCAAAACATTTAACTGTTCTTCGACGATGAAATCTCCATATGTGTCAAAATGTTTATCCCTTACAACCACATCATCAAGTTTGATTCCAACGAGACGGTGTCTTATGCCACATCGCGTGAGCTGTTGGAGAACACTTCCAGAGTATCATCAATGCAAAAATAACTCACAGATGTTCAAATATTTTTTCAGCCTGATAAACTTCCTGACCTAACCCCTATGGATTATGTCATATGGGATTAATTAAAACAGAAAGTTTACGGGCCGTTTCGAGATGTCAAGCATTTCGGGAGGATCATTTCGTAAGCATATCAGGAAATTACTCCGAATACGATAATGCATGTATCACTATCTCCTCAAACGAAAACAATAAACGGAGATTATTATACAAATTTACTGAACCGTTTGAGCGAAGACATTAGGTAAAGGCGACCGCATTTTGGAGGAAGAAGAAAGTCTTGTTTCATCAAGATAACGCACCGATCCGCGTTTTCGTTATGGCGATGGCCCAAAATCAATAAAGTTGGTTTCGAACTTTTTCCTCGCCCACCCTATTCATCAGATTTAGCCCCCTCAGATTATTTTCTATTTCCAAACTTGAAAAAGTGGCCCGGTGAAAAGGGATTTGCCAATAATTAAGAGGTGATATCCGAGCTTGATGCCTCTTTTGAATCAGCCGAAGTTTCTCACTAATCACAGGGTACAGAAACTATGTAAAATGGCTGAGTAAAGTGTGCCAACCTGAAAGGAGACTATATTGAGAAAGAATGTAGTATTTTTCAATAATTTTTTTTAAGCGTGAGGTCATGTACCTCTAGGACTATCTTTGTAATTGAAGCTTTTTCTTTTACTTTATGGTTTTTAATGATTTACTAATGCGGATTATTCACCCTTGATGTTCTTCGTCCGCGGACAGGTGATAGGACATTTCCCGTACACATTCTGGAATTTCCACATATCGGACGGTGCTATGAGTTCTTTTACTTTTTTAACAATTCAGCCTAAGGAATTTCCTTGCTTGTCGGGGCCAACGATTAGATTAGGCGCATATGAAGACTTAACTCGAACACTTTTCCGAGGCATCTTTATGATTGATGCTGCAGTTAAATTATTAACGCACAAAACTCGCTGGCAATAAAGCATTAATCCAGAGATTAAAAACATCGAGGGGGTGAGAAATGACGTAAATAAATAAATAATTTTTTTTTTCATGTCCGAATATCTTGGACACGTGTTTTCTATTCTCATTCAAAAACGTGCGATTATGAATAAACCTAGAGAAATTTGAAATAGAGCATTGGTCGGAAGTTTTACTATAACGCTAGTAAGAAACGAGGTTTAAAAGAATATGTATATTTACTATTTATTACTCACATGTACGAATACTTTCTGTACCCACTGTATATCGAGCGGTACGTACATGTGTCGTTCATAAATCCTCTTTACTAAAGGCGAGAAACTTATAACACTTTGAAAACTGCTTAACTCAAGATATACAATACGACTCTGGAAGGTTTATCATCGATTTAACTTGTCAGATACTAAATAAATGTACTAAATCAAAGTTTTTACGTTAAGGGCCAGCTTTTTAAGTTATATATCATTCAACTAGGATCACTCCCTGACGGATTTTACAGAACACGAGATATTTCCGTAAATTCCGATAGGAAAATTGAGAAATTAATCACAGTTTCAGGATCGTATCAACCCTAAAGTAGAGATGGAGGAACATTGTTATCTGCGGTTGTGGAAAATTCGCGACTGTGTGTTATTCTTGGAACTACGAAGGAGAAGGGTATTTTCTATTAAAATGTTTAGGTCTCCTTAGTTTAGTTTCTCTTAGTTCAAGTTTTATCTTGGATTTGCTATCACCCCTTTTGAAATTATCACAACAGTCCATATATCGGAAAAATTGAAGAGCCCGATTCTCTTTGGCCCCATGAACTAAGCTCAAAAACGGAGCCCTCAACATATATCTTTTTTTTTTTAATGGACCCCTTGTAGCCTGTTCCTTACATCTCTCGGGCCAGCGTAAAGTAGCTTTAGCTCTCGCTGTAGCTGCTCTGTTTGTTTGCATCTCTCCATTGTTATAACAGTAGCTGAGGAGATCTATCTGCATTTCTAACGAATATCGGATATCGCGATTGTATACGGTTTCAGGTCCGCCGTAAAGAAGCAAAAGCGACCCACATAGCAATATTTCACTAAAAACTTTTTACCGACCTGTGAAGACGTGTGCTTCAGAGAGTGAACATCAATTTTTTAGCTTTGAATTTCGGGTCATTGAAAATATACAAGGTGTCAATTTGAAAACGTCCCAACCCTATTATCGAGAGACGGGATTGATTTTTAAAAAATCGCCGGAACATGTCGATTTCATATCAAGAGGGAAAATTTTTTATGTAGAATCCACTGCGCATCTTTCTGCCTTCTACCCCCAGGAGCCACCCTCCCAAATATCTTAAATGGCAAAAGGAGGTTAAGTGATACATCATTTTAAATGGCTTTTCATTCTGTATATTGTGATATTTCTTTTGTTACATTTGACTGTTGCGTTATCAAGTTAGGCGTCATTGATCATTCTAAATTAAATTTTCATATTAGCGTTTTGATAGCGTCGGAACTAAGATTTTTTTTTATTGAAACATGTCTTACGATTAGGAAATTGCTATAATAAACGTTGCATAGCCGTTGTGAGTCGTGTAAAATAAATAATTTTCTTTGCTGCTGATTTAAAAACGCTAATTACACGTTCAGAGTTGGAATTCCCATTTTCAACATTTTAGCTCATTAAATATTCAGAATTTTCTTCATTATTACCAAAACAATAATACGACCTGTTTCCCAACTCTTCCCTGGCGTTTCAACCACTGCTTCTGAAGAAGCCCTGCTTCTCCTTGAGATCGTTCTTGGCGAATCGCCAATGTTATCAGACTGGGTTTTGTAAACAACCGATTTCATATGCTCTCGTAAAAAAATAATCTAACGGCTTTAAATCTGGCGATCATGCAGGTCGTTTTAACGATCACCTTTTACCAATCCATTTGACTGGAAATGGACATCCAACCGTTCTCGCACTAAGAGAAAATGCTGCGGTGGAGCTTCATCTTGCTGAAAATGTTCTCGCGAGATGTTTCCACCAACTTGACTTTCCAAACGTGTTGTTCTTAAAGGATCAATTGTGTTTTCGTGTAAGTTTAAGCACGGCTCTTCTGCTAAGTTTTCCTCAACGAACAGAGATTCTGTAACAGCATTTCCGAGAATACCAAATTTTTGCTGACCACCGTGTAGCGTTCTCTCTGAAAACTTTCTCTGGGGATTTTCGTTACTCAGATGTCGACAGTTCTGTTTACAGACTCAACTGTTAAGCCAAAAAGGTGCCTTCATTCATGACCGAAACAAACGTTTGTTTAAAAAAAATTGGTTATTGTTAATTAAGTCGGTCATGGTTTGGCAAAACTCGATTCTTCTATAAAAATCGCCGTTAATTTCCGGTAGAATTTGCATTTCGTAGAAATAAAATTTGTTTAATGTTTGCACAGTTTCATGTGACTTTCCAGTTTGACTTGCGAACTCACGCAGTAAATTGTTGGGCTCTGCTACGAAGTTTCTCAGAATCTCTATTTGAACAGATTCATTTAAAACAAACCGAACGGACCTTTTTTTGTTTGCAATGGAACCCGTTTCAGTAATTTTTTTATTAAGTCTAAAACGTTTCTGTGACTCACATTTGAATTAGGATTTCCAGCCTTAAAAACTTCCGATATTCTTGCGCGCCTCCCCTGGCTCGCCACCAGCAAAAATAATTTCAGTTCTTAGCCGAATTGTGTGTGTTACTTTTAAAATTACTGACAATAACACAGGAATCATCGTAATACATTTTAACTGATTTGGATACCAAGCAACGTCGTCCAGTGTCACAGGCAAGTTTTAAGGGTAGATCGTGAACACAAGGAAAATAATTTTTTATTTGAAAAAATTATTTATTATTTAAAGAAATTATTTATTATTTAACGAATTACGATCGAAACACGTTAGGTGAGTCCGGCAACAATTCAGGACTCAATAACTGCCTGAACCAATTGGTTCCCCTCTTTACACAAAAAATATGCCGGCGTTAGCAAGAGCAAGGAATCTGTTAGTCCATGTTAGGATTGTGAAGCATATATGAAATTTCGATCCCTTTCAGCATCTTTAACGTTAGCTTAAGACCTTTACAGTTTTCTAAACGCACCATTTAGGCGCTAGATTTGTGTGTTTGCTTGACCAGCATTATTTCAATGATCGCCACTCGCAAATGGCCATAAAATTGGCAAAGTAAATGATATTTTCCCTGCAAGATAATATCAAAATTTGTCGAAACCGCATTCCTCTGCGAGCAAAAATAAACAATAAAAAAATTCACATTCTACGCTCATGTTTTTTTTTTTTTTTTTCGGGGACCGAGGGAAGTGGTTCGGTGATTAATGTTTTTATTATTTTGACGATCGCCCCGACAAACAATAAGTTAATAGGTTTTCCCACAACAATTTCCCGATCTCAAGACCCATTTAAATAAAAAAAAAAAAAAAAAAGCCCGAGTTCCAACGCCATCAAAACGCTAAGAGCAAAAATGAATTTGGAACGATGAAATAATGTATCGCTTAACCCCTTTTACCATTTAAGATATTTGAGAGGATGGGTCCGGGAAATTGAGGGTTGAAAGAGGCGCAGTAAATTCTACATAAAAATTGATCCGCCTCGATGGCAAAATACACGTGTTCGGAGGATTTTTTAAAAACCCACCCCCATTTCCAGATAATGGGGGTGGGGATGTTCCAAATTGGCTCCCTGTATGAATTTAATCATGTGACTCGTTCAAATTTATGTTTATTTGCGCAACACTGCGGATGTCATTTCTTCGTAAAGGCGCACTTGCAACTCCCCTATTCCGAAATCTATTGTTCTCTAACTATTCTAAAGTAATGCGTAAGTTGGTCTTTAAATGCGCCGAAGAAACTACGGCCGTTAATTTACATGTCATATCGAACAACAGGAAAATAAACATTGACAAATTTATTCAAGTTCATGTAATATGTCCACCTACTTTCGAAAGGGGTACTTTACCACCATGATTTATTGTGGTGGAAACTCCTTTGCTTCGACTAAACTCGCCGTTGTTTTTCACAATGGAGTTGGCCGTAAACAGTTCGAGCTTGTATTCCACCCATTTGTCGACTGCTAATTAATTTATCACATTTATTCTCCGAACTTTTTATGTCTGGTCGGATTCTCGTCGATAATTCTTTAAAACCAGAGATCAGTTTTTGCCTTGTAGCGTTAGGAAGTTCGAAACACTTCCAGTTACACCGAAGCAAGTTACGCCGAAGTAGTAAGAATATTTTATTTAGTGTATTTTATTCCTCTTTTAAACCTCTTTTGAAATTACGTTTGAAAAATTACACTTTCTACATCTTCGAAGATCGCAGTTTCGAAATGAAGGATGCGGACCACTAAGGGCGAATATCGATTTTTTTCCATTTTGAACCGTCCATTACCTTCGATTTTAAACAGAGAGAGAACTGTAGGATCCAGTAGTCAAACCGACCGCCCTGTACATAGTTTCTAATTGTATTGCATTGTGCATAATGAGCAGGTCGAGACTCTGTCGGAACGGTGGTAGATCGTAAATAGAGTTAGGGTTAAGTTATTGCTAAGGAGATGACGCACCCCTTTGGCACGCCCATGGTGGACTTGAGAATTCCCACCGAGTTGCCATGTCAGCATGGGAGTTCCCCGCGGAAGACTTCGTCGGCATCGGCGTGACTTATGATGATAAGCTCTGTAGGCCCTAATGATGCAGACGCAATTACCGACGACGAAGGATGTATGAGCTTCAGCACCACGAACCAATGCGACGGGTAGTGCACGTAGTGTCGATGGCACCTCCAACTAGTGTATGCTCGTGGTGCGCCGCCAGAGGGTTTAGTATTTAAGACTTTCCCGAAGACGCGGAATTCCTAATTCAACTCCGATTCCTATTGATATTCGAGTCGATTTCAAAGTGAAGACCAAAGCCGCGTCCACCTTCGTAAACACAGCTTTGAATTATACCTTAAACTAACGAAATAAAAACCTACAGAACTATACTTTAGAGAATAAAATTAAGGTCACTTGAAAAATTCCTCAAAGGTTGTACAAACAAATTCAGGGACACTGAGCCAGCTTCGGATGGCCTCTCTTCAAAAGCCAAAACGACCTTAAAAAATAATCACATGTTTCCTTGGGCGATCATAATAAAAAGCGGCCTTGTGCCAAAACTCCTAAAATGCTTTATCTACATTTTTGTGTCTTTATCTATATATTGCAAATGCTACGACTAGTGCCATTGCCATTCTCATTTGGTTCTTTCGTTATAGCGCCAATTACTTCTGTTGAATTATGACGTCTACAAAAGATGATCGTGGACAGGGCGAAACTGTTAGGAACTGTAGAGTTGGTCTATTTAATGTCCGACAAGTGCTTCAGCGGTACGAAGAGACTCAGCTGCTCAATCGAAAACTCGCATCAGGACGAAGAAGGGCTACAACATCTAGAGGTGAGCGTTTTCCTGTTTCTATTGCTCTGGGGAATCAGACATCTACAAAGTTTCCCTTCGAACACATCTGCAAGAAGTGAGAGACGACAAAGAGAGCGAGTGGACCGTTAGGAGGCGGCTACATGTTACTACATTATCCTCTCTAATTAGAGCTACAGGATCTTCATTTTCTCATAATCACCCGGTTGAGAAGTTCAATTTTCCACGAGAACACTTAGTTTGGGCGGAAAAGGAGTAAAGTCACGTATGGTTGATCCATGAATTTCGATTTTGTCTTACGGGCTCAGACAGACGTGCGAGAGTGTAACGACCACGAAACGAATGATATGCTCAATAGTGTATTACTCAGCGGTTTCTATTTGGTGGAGGCTTACTCATAACATGGGGAGGAATTTGTTCTGAAGCTGGTGCGGAGCTAGTGTTCGTCCAAAATGGGACTCTGAAGGCCTACAAGTACCTTACAGAGGTTCTAGGGACTATATTGTACCGTTTATGGTTGTTTTTGGAGATAATTCATCTTTTAAGTATGATAATGCACGGCTCGGCACTGCTCGCGTGGCTACCGTTTTTCTTAATGAGATTCAAATCACGCGATTTGTCCGTCCTGCTCGAAGTCCGGATTTGAATCTGATAAAGCATGTTTGGCATGAGATAAAGAGACGCTTACGAAGACATGTCCCGGCTTCTAGAAATTCCGGAAAGCTTCGCGAAACGTTGATGTCGGAATGTGACAATCTTCCGTAGATTTGATTCAAACCTGATTCGAAGCATGCCCTGTCGTCTGCAAGCTGTTTTCGCTGTTAAATGAATAAGAGGAGGAGGACTCGAGTACTGAAGCCCGCAAAACGTTCATGTTCGGAACGAATGCATATTTTTTAAATTCGTTATTTTTAATAAATTTTTCAGCAAAAACAAAAATTTTGTTTCGTTCGAGCAATTACGACAAAATTACCGCATAAAGTTAGTAAATTATGTTACAGGTGAAAAAAAAATTGAATAAATTATAAGCTATTAAATTAAATGCAAATTACGAGGTGGCCCTAATTTTATGCTCGGGATATTGTGAAGTAACATGATACAGGCCAAAAAAGGTTAACTCGGTAGATATAGACATTTTAAATTATGCTGCACTGGCTAAAAAGGGGGAGAGTCCGCACGTATGTAAGGTTCGCGGTTCAAGGGTGGAGAGGAACGATACAATTTTCAGAGCACTTCTTTATTCTCCATGATCCAAAACCGGAATCTCGATACAACCCGGTATCCATATACAGAACACATCCTCTCTTCGTGAGAGAACCGTTAGGATGGAAGGGCTTTTTCCCACGGGTACCAAACCCCTAAACATCTTTCTCACCTACGCTAAAGGAATTTATAAACAACCCTCTTTCCTCACGCTAATCTGAGGAAGAACTTGGTACCAAAAGCCTGTACCACTTTCAGATGATGCCAATTAATGATCTTAACATACACAAGAAATGCGAGGGAATTCATGTCAGCCCTTCCACCATTTTGTCACACTTATCTTGGGAGGAATCTAGAGCCAGAACCTCGTGATATTTTCAGATAATTGGTTGATAGTTTGAACATAGACAAGGAATGCTCACATGTATATTAAGAAAGTGACCTACAAATGGTCAATTTTAACAACTATTTTCTCGTGTTTGCTCTTGTCTTTTCCTATTGTGTTTATCACTTTTCGTTGCTTATTTTATGAAAAATTTGCGTGATCACAAGTAGTCGTGTTTCGGTTGGGGCGATAAACAATAAAATGAGTTCCAGCGTTAGTGATAGTGAAGATTTTGTTACCGAACCTCACGGGGAAAAAGAGTAAACGTTACTGGAGATTAACCGATGTCTCTGAAAAACTGAACCTACAAAGACATGACACTTAAAGCGATTGCCAGTGTGAACGTCTCAAATGTATCGATAAGGTGTTGGCCGACTCTAGAAAAAAAATCAGGAAGCAAGTTTAATTTATTAAGACCCATGGACAAGCAGAATGTCCATTTGTGTGGACTTATTAGCGTTTCCAGTGTAATTTCTAAAGACGAGAAGAGTGCGTGTTTACAAGAAGGAAATTCTTTCCTTACAAGGCATAAGCAGAAAATTTTTTTTAACTGTTCAGAAATTTTTCAAAATGTGTGGTAAAGTCCCAATTGATAAACAAGGAAAACACTCTAACAGGCCTCTCGAGTTAAAACCGGAGGCTAAAGATACAGTAGTCGGACATGTCAGATTTTTTAAAGCCACTAGAGCATCAAAGCTTCGTCAAAAGCCCACCTGCACGATGAATTAAATATCAATAAAATGTACAATATATACAGTAAAGGCAACAATATGGTTTGTCGTAAATTTATAAATCTATATATACAATACATATATATCATTGGCCTTTCTGTCCGTGATCTAATATCTTACATCTTTTTTACAGTTTGAAATTAACAATAATTCAGCTAATAAGAGGAAAAAAGAAGGGAAAAAACAAAAATCACAATTCTTGAAAATATTCTAAAAGCGTGGTGGAGGGGAAGAGGAAGCTAGATAGTCTTGTCTCTCTGGTTAAGCATAAGGGGTTCAGTATGGTCCAATTCTCTTTATTCTGCTACCATTTGTTCTGCAGTTGTTCAAGCCCTTTCGTGATTTTTGTCATGTGTGTGCCTTAGTATAGTGGTTTGTTGGGTGGGTTGTGTATCGAGTTGTAAGGGTGTCTTATTTTCGTTATTAGCGCTATCTGTTCTGTGGAGAAAAATAATATACTTACGAGCGTTCTGCAAGCGTATAAATTACTATATTACTCAGAGGTGCCGCCCTTAAGTAAAAATAAATATTTCTTGAATTTTAATTGCGATTTAAGTGTCACAGCTTAAACGATGCAGCTAAGAAAAACGACACCAAGAATGTCCATTTTACTTTACTAGAATGGCGTCGAGTTAGCAATTGTTTTTTACTTAGTTTCATGTTTCAAAGCAAATTTCAATCAGTTAAACGAAATTACATAAGAATGAGCCGTCCAACGATGGTCAGCGAGAGAATTCTAATGGACTGCAGAGATGGATACAGCCAAAGGGACATAGCCGAAATTGTAAATTGATGTTCATCAACTATTCAGCACATCATTAGGCGTTACCGCAATGAAAATAGAATCAGGAATAACTTCCGGGTGGCTCTAAATAAAATATTCATGGAACTCGAAGAACAATGGATCGTACAAGAAAACCAATATTCCTAAGAAAAGTTGCCCAACGTTGTGTGCCTACGTGGAAAGATAATTTGGAAAAAGATGCAACCCGGAAAGAATTCGAAGAATTTTGAGGAAAAAATACACACAGAATAGAACCGCCAGAAATAAATCATTTATTGGCCTAAGAAATAGAAGGGCACGATGGAGAATTCACCAGAGAACACATTAGCAAAAATTTGAACTTATGGAATTCTGTAACATTTGCTGATGAAACCAAAATCGACTTATTTGGGATGGACGGGAAAATATCAGCGTGGACAAAATCTAATATTTGATGAACCAATACATACATTTCGATATATTAACGCATTATCCCGAATGCTCAAAAATTAGGACTTCACAATAATTCAAGGTAACTATGTAATTGCCCAAATGTCACTAAAACACCAGCTCACTCAGCAGACTTTAATGTCATTGAAAACTTGTGGTTGGTATTACGAAATAAAGTGAGTAATAAGCCTAAATCTAACAAAAATGAATTAAAAACTAAAATTACCGATACTTCGAGCACTGTTACCCCAAACGACACAAGAAAGTTAGTAGAATCGATGCCTAAACGCCTACAGAGAGTCAGTGATAACACAGCAGGACCAACTAAATATTAACAGTGTCATATTAATTTATATCAATTTGTTGCTCTTGTTAATTTTATAATTCGGCGTTTTGCATCATTTATGCTATGACAATAACGCATTATTTTTGATGTTCAAAATTTTCTCCCCGATCCAACAGTCCCTACTAACTTTTCATTTTTAAATAGAAAGATACTCATTTCAGTAATTCATTAAGAGATACAATGGTACATTCAAAACTGTAATTGAGTCTATAGCTTCCTTGAAGAAAAAAAAGCTTTTCTTCCTTCCAGACAATCAATTCTTATTTCACTTTGAAAGACAGCGAAAAATTGACAATGAGGCATGAAGAATCCAAGTCCTCTTCAATGCAAATAATTTTTTAGATACAAAATATTTTGGTCTTCATAGAATTCATTAGTGGTTGAATTCAGTTCTTTGGCATCTATCGCAATTACAATATCAACAAAATAGTTCGTTCATCTGAGAGGCAAAGAAATTGAAATTTTCGTTGTATAAACAGCGCAAAAGAACTTACAAAGTTTGTTTATATTTATTAATGAAAAATATCCAGACCGACCTGTTGATGGGAGCGTAGTTTGTCGGATTAATAAAAAAATCAGCAAACTGGAAGTGTCAGGACTAATCCAAAATGTGGAAACGCCAAACATTCTTTTATCTATAGACGAAAATCCCACACAATCCACCAGTAAGCTTGCCGATGAATTTGATGTATCAGCAAAATTAGTAAGCAATCTTTGGAAATCGGAAAAAATTTCATCCATACAAATTTTCCCGCACCCAAGAGTTAAAGCGTGAAGATTTTCATCACAGGATGGAATTTTGTGAATTAATGTGAAAAAAAAGCATTCACTATAATAGGTTATTTTCTAGATTATTATTTATCGATGAAGCAACGTGTTGCTTAAATAGATTGATTCACCGACATAATTGTCGCTACTGGTCTACAGACAATCTGCATATATGTATGTATAACATTCGTAAAAACTTAACGTGTAGTTGGACATAATGGGCCACCAGTTCACCAGTCGATTTTTTTATAGAGGGGACTTCAAGCAACCGATCATACTGGGACTTACTGCAAAACAGAGTAGTTCCAACCAGATGGGACACCACCTTATTAGGGCTGTTAGAGAGTATCTTGACGAGATTTTCCCTAGGAGATGGATGGGTGAAAAAGACACAGTAAAATGGCCGACACGATCTTCAGGTCTTACCCTTCTCCGTTTTTTTTTGTAAGGGGGGGGGCACTTAAAAACCACAATATTTAGATGATTTACGTCTTAGAATTCAAACAGAATTAGAATTAATTACAGAGGCAACACTGGCTAAATACATAAAAGAATTCGAAGAAGAGCTGAATTATTGCCAAATTTTGGGAATCTTTCCATTTCGAAATAAAAGTTGGTAAAGTTAGCTGGATAGAGGGTGAAAACTGTGAACGTTGAAAATAATGCGTGAAATTCCTTTTTTGATATAAAATTTACGTGTTTAAGTATTTTTCAAAAATATCAGGTTTGTGAAAATTGTAGACAACTTGCAATACTTTTTAGAAGCGCTGAATGGTTTATATGCTTTCAAAAGAACGATACTAATTCAGTTTCATTATGTCGTTTTTTCTAAATAAATTCGTGCCTCTAGACAAAGTACTCTTTCTTAATATCAAATGCGTCATTTAAACCGTGAGTTGCTGTACCTACAACAAAGCGTATCCATCAAGAGGTTTAATGGAAGGCATTAAAGTAAAAAATAATACGATTCCAAACCTCAAGCATTGACTACTGAAAATGAACGTATTTGACATTCACCCCTTATTTGCCTGTAACTTGCAAGGGGATTCGATCAGAAGGATACGGTTTTACTTGGCTCTCTCATCACTGGGAAAGGAGCCTGGAAGCCTTCTGCCACGACAAACAGTAGCATATTGGGGTGAAGCGATATAAGTTTTAATTATATTAATCCTAACAGTTTTCATGATAAGGATTAAGGATGATTGATTAAGGATTTCTGTTACATGATAGTCGTATCAGGAAAATAACTGGACATTGATGAGGACGCTGCGAAATGCAAGCAGGCTACCAAAATTTATGGCAGAGTTACTCGTTTTCTCTTATTTGCATTTTTCCCATCAGCTGTTGCATTCATCTTTGGAGTTCATAATTCCATTACTTTCAACGCAATTCCTTGTCCGATACGAAATTATTCTAATGGAAATGAAATTCTTCGTTAGCATGACAGCTAGTAGAAATAATCTGTGAACATTCCATTATTTGATTTGGCACGAAAAGCCTCATCTATTGAAACAATAATATACAGGGTGTCTTATTAAAAAAGATAACTCGTGTCATATGTCAAAAACATGCTTCTTTTTCCATTAATCTCATGTAAATTTTAATGTTGCTACCTGTCATTTTTGTATTTAATTTTGTTTTCTACGTTGAGCAATGAAAAACTTAAAGGAAATACCTACTTGTAAACATTACTAGATAGCTGCCTTCTTATAATTTTCCAACAATTAGGATTTTCCCAATCCGACTCCAAAAATACGTCATCAATATTGTTTATGGCAATTTTAATGAATCCTTTTTCACCTTCACGGTGATTTTCGTGGTTCCTCGTAACGGGACAGTTATAAATTTTTTAATAAACGGCAGAGGAGACAAAAACAATAAATACAAATCTGTGGCGTATTTTTGCGATAAAATGTCCAAATCTATTTAAAAAAAATCTTGAACAGTAACAATTTACTTTTTGCTAGTATCAAATTTCAAGCATGCTCAAGCTGTCCTTCGCCTCATGTTCAGTAAGTTGAGTATGCCGTGCAGCCTTTATAATGACGTTATATTTGTTTCCCTTTCTGACGTGCAGCAAGATGAATTAGAAAAGTAAAACAAATTTTAGCCAATAGTAAGAAACTCCATCATGGTTAAATGCTGTAACCGCTCATAATCTCTGTGGGCCAAAACCGAACTTACAATCTAAGCGCGGCTTATACTGAGAATTTTCTATGGAAAAAAGTCAATTTAAGTATTCTTAGACTTTAAGCTCAGCTTTAGGCTTCGCGGAGCAGATCAGTGGTATACGTCTGAATTTGAGAAATTTCAAAAAATATGTGGGATGTTAAAACCGCTTTGCTCTAACTTGAGAATTTTCACAGTTAGGATTTTCGAAATTGCAAAAAGCGTCCTATTTCAAACATCAATATTTCGAAAATGCGTAATTGAAAAACAAAGTAAAATACTACACAAGGCGTTGGGGGATAATTTTCGTAAATTTAACCAAAAATCTATTTTGAATAAAAAACTTCCTTACAACAGAAGAAATCAAAACTTGATAGTTTTATTAAAAAAAAAAAAAAAAAAAAAAAAAAAAAAAATCAAGTTGGTAATCGAAAAGCTATGATAAGCTTCAAATTGTCATAAAGTGATGAAAACGTACTTAACAGACGTTGATTGTTTGAGGCGTAACAAAAAAAAGTTAAAACTGTTCATTAGTAACATTACTAAAAGCAATTTAAACTCTAATCAGTAACTAATAGTACAAGTCAAGCATTGAATATGACCGTTATTTTTGTTATGATTATTTTTTACAATTCCTTAATACCTGCTAGCTGATAAAACTTGAGCTTTTATTAGTACGCCAGTTTTTTTGAACTTATTAACAGTACCTACGGGAAAATGTATTCCTTACGTGAGTATCATGAGATACTTTTGATTTATGGAGAGACGTTACAAATTTCCAACGAAGTTGGACGCATTTGCGCTAATCGTTATCCAGAAAGAAAACTTCCAGCTCGACAAACGAAATTTTTCACCGTGCCGGAAAATCGGTTAAAATGTTGTCATGCATGCATGGACTGGAACGTTTAATTAATGTAGTAAAAACAATAACAAATTCGTGTTTTTAATTGTGATGTGCGTGACGTAAAATGCGTAACGTAACACGTTATGCGAATTAGAGATGACGACAATGATTAAAAGGTGAGTGGATTTTCAAAATAATAAAATAAGAGTCACGTGATGTTCAGATTTGAACTATAAAACCTACGTGGCCCAAAAAACCTGTGTACAAAAAATGGTTAACTAGTTGATGTCACTATTTAGGGAGATATTGAAACGAAATAAGCACCATGCAACGTTGCCAATTCTCAAAATATATTTTTTTTTTGTTTTCCGAGGGAGTTGTTGTATTTACGACCCCCGTTGTAAAGAACTTTTTTGTTCGAAGTGTTGGTCTTAATTATTGGTTAAATTCACGAAACTTATTTCCCTAATACTCTGTGTATCAAATTACGCCATGAATTTGGAAGCAAATACAAAAATTCCATATAATGTGGCGTTCCATTCGAGAGAACGTTGACGAGTTCCAGTATTAGGAAGTGCTGCCATCTTAAAAATACTTTAGTTACTACTGTTCAGAAATTTCTCACAATTTTTGACAGACAGCTTTCTTTCAGAACTCAAATTATGGCGAAAATTAGTGTTTAATCAAGCAGGGCCGAACCAGAAAAATTAAACACCGGTGGGATACCGCACACAGACATCAAACTTCGTAATTGACCATGGCCATGGGCAAAGTATAGTATTAAACTCGCTTTTTATGGCTATTATTCCCTTGGAATACTTGCGCTCCTAACCTTCGCCTCGGAACGAAAACGTCTCTTTAGGGCATAGGGGATGACATAAAACGCTCTCTTAATTATATACTATTGTCCACGACCACTTATTAATGAACCCCACGTTTACAGTTTAGCAGCTACTGCGAGATTTTTAGTGATCATCCAATACAAAAACAGTTTATGCAGATAATGCATCAACTGATAAGCTGATTATTTACAGGAACGGTCTTCACCATGCCGTTTCTACGTTAAATTTTTATTAGATCACGTATGTTTTCAGTTTGAATGTAAATAAACCATAAGTTCCAAATTTTTTTTAAATTTAAAACACCTTTATTTGCCAGTAAAAGGTAACGGTCATTTTGCCAAATCGCACCAGCGATATTTTCATTGCAATCTGTTGTTAAATGGAGCATATAACGTGAGAGTGAATAATGGGAGATCTGCGGGATATAAACTCTTTATTCCCGTTAAGTTAGGCACGCTGTCATGGCGACTCACTCGCGCATTATTGCGGGTGTTGACTACCGTATTGCTTAATTGCACAGTCCCGGCTAGCCAAACTCGTGTTTAATATTTCCAAAATGTTTTCATACTCCAATATTATCTATGTGTTAATAGGCCTTATCGGTGATAAAGGACACTGGTAGTGGGCAAAGTAGCTTTCATGAGCATTATCTCCACCAAAGGTTTGTGCTCTTCATCTGCATCTCAAGATGTAAACGTCTCCCTGAAGAAGCACGTATAATAACATACGATTGTAGGATTTACGTAATTGTTACTTATTTTAACAAGTGTTTACTACAACTGGGTTATTGCGACCCCGAAGGGTAGTTGGGTAGCGGGTAGGTACCCGTCTTAGACACAGTACAGTGTATGTGGTCGTAAGAAGTAATGCACTTGAAGGGTTTCAAAGGAGTAAATTTCTAAGGTTTTCAGTTAGTTTCAGTTCAGTCTTAGTTAGATTTCTTGGTTAACTGCTATTGGCGAAAACTTACAGTGTATTTAGGAGGGTCTTTAAAGTGTTGTTCGTATGGTGTGTAATATCTGGTTCAATGTTGTTTAATGCAGTTCAGTTAATAATTGACGAGGTTGTAAGTTTGAATGTTACTTATTAAGCTTTGCCATATTTAAATAACAAAACACCTCAGAAAATATGGCAGGATCTTCCAATTGCAGAAACAAACTGTTTCCGGAACGACAAGAACGCATTTTTGTGAGAATCCATTACTCTCCACGACATAATGATTCGCCCATTTTTGTAAGGGATTTACCGGCTTTTCTAAAAGTTTTTCTACAGCAAGAACAGATGTAATTTGAAATGATAAAATTAGTTTGAGCTGTCACCCACTCCCGATAACAACTACCCGTTAAATAATGTTTTGCTTTATTATTTCATCACACGTACGCAGGACGGCCCTTTGAAAACGAACGTCATTTCGTATTCCTTTAACTGACGGACGGAAATTTGGCAAAACATGACAAATTAGACGTCACGGGGATCAGTTTTTGGAGTATTTGTTGTTCTATTACATTCAACCCTCTGAGCCCTAGGAAGCCTACTCCTAAAGATTTAAATAGCAACCCCCAACTTTTATGTAATTTTTGATGCCCTTATGGGACTTTACACGGGTACCATCTGTTTTTGTATGAAAAAATTTTTTTGTCTAATTTTCACTAGTTTACCTCACAATTCGTCGAAAAGTTCAAAATCGATTTTAATCTAAATTAATGCAAAACTGGATTCAAATTTCCTTCGTTTTTTTACATCTTGTTATTACAAAACATGAAATAGTTCAAATATTCGGGTACGCTCAAACCTTCTTTTTTTGCTTCTTTTGCTTATTCCTGATATTATTTAGAGGTAATAAATGAGAATTGTTATTCTTAGTGGGTTGATATCTGTTTATTCGTTTGACGAATCGTTTATCAGTGAAAGTACTTAAAGTAATTTGAGTAATTCTATAAAAAAAAAATTAACAACTTTCAATTATTATCATTCTTGGTCGTATTGTACAGGGTTAATTTTTATAACTTGACAAGTTACTGCGAGTTTATTATTGAAGTTAGGAAAAAATTGCTTATATAAAAATTTTATACATTGACGATAATTCTTATATGATATTAAAAAAAAAAAAAAACAAATTAACATCAAAACCTTAAAAAATCAGAATTCTACTTTTTTTTCATGAAACTTTCTATATATCAATGCATAATTGGATTTTTCATTTTTTTCCCTTTCAAAAATATATATAAAGAAAAGCTTGTTAGCATTAACGTTACATTGAGCTATGGTGAAATATATTTGCTCAAGCTAGTAACATTAACAAAAGAAAAAAAGAAATAGAAATGATCATAAATGTTCAATATCGCTGCCATTATTGTATATAAACTCCATATAATCTTCGCTAAGTTGCAAAATCGTATTTGTAATAAAATCAGAATTTACTCCATTAAAATTTTTTATGCAATTTTATCTTTTATTTCGTTTAAGCCCCCATTAGTCTCGTTTAAACTTCAGCTTTCAAGCAGACCAATAAAAAACTATTTATCAGGGTAAGATCTGAGCTGTTTGGAGGCCGTAGAATACTTTCGACTTTGCTTATCTACACCTCATACCTATTGTTTAAATAATTTCTTCTGCAGTATTGTACGTAGGTGCTGGGTCTTGGTGTCAAATTGGGATGTTGTACTCTATGAGAGGAAGTGTTTCTAACTCATTTTCTATGTGATGTCGCAACGATTTTAAGTATTTTCCTTATGTTAAACGACTCTCATAAAACACAAGGCCAATGACATGGTTTCGGTGGATACCACAACAAACATTAACCAAAGTACGAGCTTGACGTGGGATCTTTCTAATAGAACGAGGATTTTCATTTGCTGAAATATGAGTATGTTTTGCGTTATATAAGTGTCAGCTGTTCTGAAAGATACCTTGTCGATCAGAAGTATCTTCTCAATACCTGGATCTCAATGCCCAGCACCTGGATCTTGATTTCTTAAACGCAGCATTTCATCGCAATATTCTAAAAACCGTATTCTTTGATTATATGTTACTTTCTGGACGGACGTTGTTTCATAAGGGTGGCAGTGATAGTCGTGAAAAACTGAAAAAATTCTTCTTTAACTTATATTCAAATATCTTGAAGCTTTCGCTGTAAAATCACTTGGCCTTCATTTAAAAACATTAAATATATTTTTTCTTGTTTCTGCTTAAGGAACTACATGGAGGTAATATTTTCTCACCTCGGAAAAATATGTTATATGTTTCGATTCAATTCTTCGTCTGAAAAAATTCTTCCTTTTTGTTTCTTAACATTTCATTCTATAAAGCATCGTTCAATATAACAAACTGAACCTCGAGAGGGAGAGGAAGCTCAGGATGCAAACCAGCGTTCTCTACCCGAGCTGCATTAACATTTTTATTATTTCTGTAAACTACACGAATAACCTTGCAGTTTTCCTCTTCGTTAAGCATTACTTCATATTTTTTTGATGATTGAACAATAAGTCATAAATAAGGTAATATTACATAAAAGTAGGAAATAACACTTTAACCCCTTATTCTTGTGTTGTCTCGCTTCCGACAGTGCGCCCCATTTTTTCAATGCTTTAGGTAAACTGAATACCTAGGCATATTGTATTTTTTTAAAAAGAGTAAAAACGGGGGAATCCAAATATGGATTAGTACATGGGGGGTCCCGTTAAAGAAAACTTACTTTTGATTGAACTTCTCGGGTAGTGACGTTCATTTGTTCTCTCTAATATCATATCATAAAAACATACGTTAATATACAAAACTTTAATGAATAACTTTTTCTTAGCTTCAACGATAAACTCTCAGTTACTGGCCGAATTACAAAAATCAACCCTCTACCCGCCCCTTAAAAAGGTTTATGCGATTTCTGAACGCGTCGCATTAACGTTTATTTATCGAGCTGAAAGTTGTTGCTTTGCAAGGGCGGCTGCCACGTTTAATGCTAGATATCCAGGAAAAAACTCTGAGTACGAGTACAGACATCCTACTACTAGTAGCTAAGTTTGAAGAAACTGGATCTGTTTGCAATAAGAAAAGGAACGAGGCAAGCAATGAGGTTATCAGGTTCAAGTTGTGGGCCAATTTGCAACGACTTCCACTATGTCGCTTCGTAAATCTGCAAACGTAACTGGAGTGTCTCCTGAATTAGCCAGAAAAGTACCGAATTTTCAAGAAATGTTTTTCATACGAGTTACAAGTTATCCAAAAATTAGAGGATGACGACCCCGACAGACGTATCGAGTTTTGCGAAATTGTTACTGATGCGATTATTGATCTGTCCCAGTTGATGAAACATCTCTTCTTTAGCGATGAACACGCTTCTCTATTCAAATGGCAGAACCAGCAAACAAAATTGCTGTCACTGGAGAGACTTTCGTCGTCACATAGCGCGGACACGCACAACGTCCTGGAAAATAAACGTTTGGACGGACATGTTGGGTGATGCCATCATCGGCCCTCTCTCCATAGATGGAAATTTAAATGCTGAAGCTTATGTTAAGACGTTAGATACAACTATTGAGCCCTATGTAACTCGTGTAATCGAAGACCAGAGGGATGTCAGTGGGAATCTTACTTTAGATAAACATTTGCTGCACCCCCTACGCGACGGAGCACCACGTTGTTAGGTGCGTTCAGTAAGAGAGCCCCCGGATTATCATTTTCCGAGGAAGCGGACTGGTAGAAGAGCACCTATTCAACGACCACCTAAGTCTCCAAATCTGACGACATTGGTTTTTTTTTCTATGGGCCGAATTGAAACCGGCAGCATTTAAAACCCAATCAGACCCAATACAACTCCAATAGCGGATTATTCAAGAAGACAGGGCCATTTCACCTCAGATATTTCAAAGCAGCAGTTCACGAATTAAAAGTGGAAAATTTTAATTTTTCCTAGCTTCATCGTGCCTTTAGGACGCGGATGTGGCAATGGAACTCCCTTAAACCTCGCATGCGTATTGCAAGTCGAACCTGAAGTCATTGCCTGGATACGTTGGAATCGATTTTAACATTTCGTTAAGTTGTGAAGTAAAATGTTCAAATTTGACTAGCAAAAGTTGGTGCATGTCTACATAGAATCCTATAGGGATATCAGAAATTACGTAAGGATTAGGGGTGGCCATTCAAAATTTGAAGGGTAGGCACGCTGGCGCGCAGAGGGTAAATGCATTGCATTATGTTATTTTCCACTTTCGGTGCTCGATATTGAACGAGAATAGGTGTCATCGCAAACTGGTCAAACAAAGGGCATTATTGCGGTAAAAAATGGTCGTTAATAATCTGAATACATTAAACTACAAGTGTCGTTCATTTATTTAACAAAACGCTTCTATTAAAGATGTAACATCAATTTACAACGCTTTACCCACGAAATACAAATGTTAGTGATTTACGGTTTCATTTATCCTCGGAAATTTAATTAATTAATACTTTTGATTAATTATTCCGTTGTTTTAGTCAGGTGCACAGCGAAACAATACTCCATCCCTATAAAAGGTAATATTTCTTATTTGTTTCCTTAACTAGGAACTTCACTAAGTAACTAACTCCTGCAGATTTATTCGGTAATGTATTATATTCTGATATTGCTTCTGAAACGTAATTAACTTTAGAGCTTATTTTAGAAAGTTCAATAAATTCGCCATGTAACTATTCATAATTAATAATTAAGCTCGGCATCCAAAGGGCAAATATTTAAACACTTTTAAGGGAAATTTTCAAAACGGCCATCAAGTTTACCGTTTGGAAATGGATATAAATTTATAATCCCACACCCTAAATATTTTGTTTTAGCCAGAGTAACCAATAGGGTTGAAATATATTGCTGATAAATCCGAAATTTATAACATAAATCTTAAATGCTGCTAAACCGTACAGGAAATTGTCCCGCCAAATATAAAATTTATGGAAAGGAGAGCGTTTCTAGGGAAAACTAAATTATTTTGCTTATCTTAATACCATCTGAACCTACATCGGGTTTATATCGACCTTAAAATTTGAGGCGTATTAACCCCCCTTGCACCCTGTAACTGAGGAGCTCGTTTAATTTATCACTCCATTTTATTGGCAGGATTCTCATATGAAAGTTAAAGGGTAGTTAATTCTTATAGGTTCAATTCAGTTCAGTTCAGTAAAGCGCGAAAGGCAACTCAGGCACTAAATTGGCTTAGACCAACGCCAGATAGACCTAAACAATGTAAAAGGAAGTTCTTACACAGAGTTGGTACGAGGATAGACCTAGAAGTACCCGACCCAACACTTGAAAAAAAAAAAGAAGGAAAATATTACGTCATTTCTCAACACGGTCTCTTTTAAGATTGGTACACTTTTCCCAGCGAAGTTCTATGGCTTTTATACTCTGTTTAGAGTAAGAAATTTTTAAATCTTCTAAATGGGCATCAACCTCGAACTTCACCTCTTTCTTACCGCCAAATCTCCTTCCACCGGGCCATTTTTTTCAAGTTTGGCAACAGAGAATTATCCCAGGGGGCTAAACCTGGCGAATAAGGAGGGTGAGGGAAAAGTTCGAAACCAAATTGATTTATTTTGGCCATCGCGAAGATGGAAGCGTGGACTGGTGCGTTGTCTCGACGAAACGGGACTTTCCTTTTCCTCCTTTTTTTCGCCAAATGCGGTCGCTTTTTTCTCCTTTCTTCTCTCACGCTCTGCAACGTATAATATTTTCCATCCAATGTTTTTCCTTTAGGGAAATAATCAATAAAAATGATCCCACGTGCATCCTAAAAAACCTACGCCATCACCTCTCTCGCAGTTAGGACGGTATCGTCTTCTTCGGAGCCGATTTTCCCTTTGAGTCGATTGCTTTGAATGCTCTTTCATCTCAGGTGTGAAATGATTGACCTGTGTTACATCTATCGTTATGAATCGACGAAAAAATCGGCATTATTGCTGCGAAGCTTTGCCAAACACTCACGCAATAAGTTATCGACTCGATCAGGATGTTGCTGTATCTTTGCCAACACGTATGTTGTCTCTTTCTTTTCCTTCTCGTTCTCTATCTTCTGTTTCATCCACCTCCTCGCCATACGTTTAGCAGTTGAATGTTCGCTTCTACACTGGTCAAGACAGGTAGCGGACATTTAAATGTTAGACCTTAAAAACGTCCTTGTCGTTCAGTAAACACTTTAAGATGCTTTATACAATAAATAGAGATATTTCTACATAAAAGAATTGAAGTTTTTGTTATAAATCTCATTTCTGCCAGTTAAAGCCGATTTGTTCCTCGAAGGTGTATGCACTGAGGCACAGTCAAGTTCGCTCACCAAACGAAAATAAATTTTTTCAGTGCAGAAAGCTTACGAAACGATTTCGACCAAAATAAAAAGGAACGTTTTAGGAGTATAGAAAAAAAGGAGAAATTACTAAGAGCAGTTCATTTTCATAAAAAATTCAAACGAAAAACTACTAAAAATTAAATTTTTTGGTGAAAGCGCTACTCACTGGTAACGTGAACGTCACATTTTTACCCACATGTGTGAGAAATTAATACCGAGCATTTCGAAAAAGTTCCGGTCAAGTAGTCTTTTGGACTATTTGAGGCTGAGCCCGTATGTCGGTGATATGTTCTTCTACATAATCTCGAACACAAACGCATAAACCTGATTTCATTTAAGTACGATTCCGGTTACTTTTATTAAACGGCCCACAGAATTTTTCTAACACAGTTCGGTCCGTTATTTTTGCAATGCTAATACCTTTCTAATAATGAAAAAAAGCTCATAAAGCCCTAATACGCGCCACTTTTCGGTAGCGTCGGAAGACCCTTTTACATCGGCAGGTGGTAAATTTTACGAGGGGAGTCGTTAAAAAAGGTGCATTTTAAAACCAAAATAAAATTCAAATGAAAGCGTTGTCAACATAAAAATTGTTGTCTTATTCAGTTTTCCTTTGGGTTTCGAACTGAGTGGTTTCGCGTTGTCAAGACAGTTTTTCGAACGACGAGAGTGTCAAGTCACACGCGCCGCAGTTGCAAAACATCTAACAAATTTTGCTATATTTTTGGAGAATTCCTTGTGAAATCTCAAGCCAGGTCATATTCGTTAAATGCAAAAAAGTCTATTTCACGTATTTTGGGGTTTTAATTGGAGATCAAGACAAGCAGTGGGCTCCCCATATGTGCCGCATCAGTTGTAGCACATCACTGGGGCAATGGATGAAAGGGAGAGAAAGAATATGCCTTTTGCAGTTCCGATGGTATGGCGAGAACTTACCAATCATTTCGATGATTGTTATTTTTGCGTGGCAAAGACTGAAGGTCGTCTCAAGAATGAAAAGCGCTGCCATAAGACCTGTTCCTCACAATGCAGACTTACCAGCACCGACTTCGCCGTTAGATTGACAAGATATTGGTTTGGGAGATGATGGAGGTAACGCATCATCAGACAGTTCTCAAGGACAATGTACCGACCCTACTTTTACTCCAGGACCCAGTTCCGGCGAACCACATTTGATTGATCAACGCGAATCAAATGATTTAGTACGATATTTGGGTTAATCAAAGCAACAGTCAGAACTTCCTGTTTCCCGTCTTGAGGAATGGAATTTACTAGCCAAGGAAGCAAAAATTGCAATTTTTAAGAAAAGAAATGCTACGTTTTCTGCATTTCACAATATGGAAAATTCTTTATGTGCACGTACAGACACAGATGGGTTAATACAAAAACTCAATATTCAGCATTTTCCTAATAAGCGGCGCTTGTCCATAGACTCTTCAAAGTTTAGCTTAAAACCTGTATTATTACATAATGGAAATTTGAAACAATCCAGACCAGTTGCCCATTCAGTGACGATGAAAGAAACCTATGGAAATATGCGCACACTTTTAGATAAAATGAACTACAACCGGTACAAATGGCAGATATGTGAGGATTTAAAAGTTGTAGCGATTTTGGTGGAACTTCAGAGAGGATTTACCAAGTATTACTGTTTTCTTTGTTTGTGGAACAGTCGGCAGTAAATGAACATTATGTAAAAAAAAATTGATCCGAAAAGAGCGAATTTCAACCAGGGACTCTAAAATGATAAATATGTGCATCTCGTGGGCCCAAAAAAATGTCCTTTTGCCTCCTCTTCACGTTAAACTTGGGCCGATGAAGAAGTTGGTGAAGGCTATCAATAATGAGGGGAAGGATGAACACCTAAGGCAGGTTTTTCCTCAGCTAAGTGATGCCAACTTAAAAGAAGGCATTCCTATTGGGCCACAAATTAGAAAATTACTGGACGATGTTAACTTTGTAGAAAACCTCACCGCAGAAGAACTTAGAGCTCGGAACTCATTTGTAAGTGTAGTGAGGGGATTTTTAGGCAACGATTTGGATCCAAGCTACGAAGAATTAGTTAATGAGCTTTTAGACTCCTACACAGCGATTGGTCGTCGAATGTCATTGAAACATCACTTTCTCCATACCCATTTAACATTTTTCCTACTGAATTTGGGAGCTGTCAGCGAGGAGCAGGGTGAAAGTTTTGATCGAGATATCAGGACAATGGACACTTTTTGCAGTAGAATAACTTCGTGAAAATATTTTTGATCTTTTTTGTAAAGATTTTTGACCTCAAAAATGTTCAATAATTGATCTTCCTCCATCAAAGGATGTTTGCTTACGTTACTGACCCATTTTGATTTATTTTACCATCAATTTTCTCGAAATTATGTTCGACCAATAATGTAAATAACTTTTAAAAAAATTACAACATCGTGATTGAAATTTTGAAAAGTATTTTATCCGAGCAGGTTTTCCCTCTGTCACAAAATTTTAGTTGTTATTCGTTTTTCGCTTGTATTTTTTATTCAAACGAATATTTTATAGTACTTCGATCTTTTTTGTAAAATACGATTCTTAAACTCTTAAAAAAAATGCTTTTTCCAAACGATGCTTTATCTATACAAAAAAATGTATTTTCGTTTGGCGAGCGAGCTTAGCTTTGACTTACTGTATGTATACACGTGTTACAGATTTTCGGTTTGCAACTAAAATTCCATTTTAGTTGTTAAACTGCTAAACGTATCTAACACAAAATCATCGAAAAATGGAACATCATCGTGATTATTGAAATCTGAGGGTTGATGGACTATTGGACAGCGCGAAGATGGTCGCATCCGACAAGTAGTCACTCGAGTACCATCACAATGTTGGATTACATACCAGGAGGTCTATGGTTTGCATACCATTAACCGCAGCCCATAAAAGGGCAGGACGAATGTGAGCAAATAAACATATCAGTTGCATGACTGGGTTCGAGTATTATTCAATGACGAAACCACAGTTATTTTGCAGTCAAATAACAATGGAGTTTTGCTTTGGCATGAATTCAATACAAGAAATTATCGATAATTATTACAGGAAGTTTCCCAATATGAGGGAGGTACAATAACGGTGTGCGCAGGTATTAGTGCCGGTGATCATACCGACCTCCATTTTATTGAGAATGACACTCTATCCGCCAAAAGGTGTTTAAATGATGTTTTTCACGCAGCAGCAGGAAATATTCATTTTAATGGATGATAATGTTCACCCAAACAGAGTAAACATAGTGGATAACTTTTTACATGATAGCGGAGTAGAAATAATGGACCGGCCAGCGCGCTGTCCAGATTCTAACCCAATTGAGCATGCACGAGACGCTCTGGAGAGACGAATCATGGTGAGGAATTTGTAGTTGTTTTCTGGATAGATTGGATGAGTAACCTCCTCCATTTTCCTTGATGGAATCTTCATGTGTGAAGGGCCTTGAGGGTTCGCCGTAGATATTTTTCACATTGATGCCATCTTCGTAGGCGATATTCTAAGTTTTTTGTTGGTTTAAACAACTCTAAAAATCAAACAGGGTTCCAAAGGCGCACAAATTCGAGCCAGTTAATTAGGAAATATACGTTTACTTTTGAATCCAGCGATTGTCAAAGTGAAATATGTTATCGCTTTATTATAGCATTAACGTTATTCAAAGCGATAAGGTGTAGTTAGCATAAAAGGAGTCCGTTCCTGCGATTTAACCATAAGGATTTCGGTGACCATGAAAGATACAAGATCGGTTAAATTGAGGTAAAATTGCGCAATAAGAACCGATTTTTAAAAAAGTTCGACACCATGTATGTAGGGTTACGCAACTAACCCTATGTTTTAGTTAGTACCTATTTTGTAAATATTCATTAATTTTAAGATAGCAATACCCTTTGAGACACGGCACTGGTAGGCATTGGCCAGAGCATGAGAATTTCCTATGCCATGCTTTGTCGATGTTGGAAATCCCCGCAATAAAACCGGGTCGGCATTGGAGCTGCATATAGTGGACTTTGTCGGTGCTGGGATTGCCCGCAATAGACCTTGTCGGTCCCACAGCTGCAGTTCCAATTCCCGGCTAAGATGCCACGGTTTGATGCGGCAAATGGTGCAGATGGCACCCTAGCGAAGGTACGCCCATGGTTTATCACCATGGGCGTTGGTACTTAAGATTGGACAAGGCATGGAGGGCCCTCTTCTTCTTGCCCTTGTTTTTGGGATACGGTCGGTCATGGTAACGCAGTCGTCGTGTCCGCGCTCATTACATTCATTAGTCTGTATATTCCTTGTTAATAAACGTAAACTTGTATACCTTCTCTCTGACCTGTGATTTTATTACAAAGATATAACCAACATCCTATATCTTAAGTAGCATTAAAAACACCCGATGCTACATTTGGGGGCTCGTCCGGGATCACAGTAATAGAAAAGGTATAAAGTCGGGAGTGCGTGTGAAAGTGTTAATTAAAGAAACAAAGCCAGATATGGAAGATACAATTAACCAGGTCGCAAGAGGTGTCGCCGTAGTAGAACTGGAAGACAGCCGGCTTCCGCAAAAGAGGGTGTCAGAGCTCAGAGAGGAGCTCAGGCGACGAAACCTAAGGGTGACGGGTCGAAAGCATGAATTGGTGACGAGACTAAAAGCAGCGCTTCTACTTGAGCGAGACCGCGTATCCGACCAGGAAGAAGGAGCATACAACGATGAAGAAGACGACGACGAAGTAGAAGACGATGAGGATGCCGAAGCTGCTGATGATGTAAGACGTACAGATACAGGTAATAGGCACAGAGACGCACGTGTCCTGAATCCTGCGTTTAGCGGCCAAGGGCATCACAACGACGAAGACGATGACGAGGGCACCGATGACGAACGCGCCCGGTACACACCAGTGACACAAAGACGGAACGTGTCACGGCGTGTATTATTGACGTTTAAAGACGTAGAAGGATCCCTGGAGAAGTTCAGCGGCGATGGTCACGCAAATATACAACGATGGCTAGAAGATTTTGAGGAGATGGCCGAGCTGTGTGGATGGAACGAGATCCAGAGGATAGCTTATTGCAAGCGGCTGCTGGAAGGATCAGCTAGCATGTTTGTCAAATACGAGCGATGCGGGAAAACTTGGGCAAAGCTAAAGAGAGCACTGAAGGACGAATTTGAAGAGGCCGTGGATAGCCTGCAGGTACATAGGAACCTAAGTAAGAGGAAGAAGAAACACGACGAAACGCTCCAACAATATGCGTATATAATGCTGCAGATTGCGGCGCCAGCAAATCTTGAGGCGCGGGCGGTCATTCAGTACATAATAGAGGGCATCCCTGATGATGCAGTAAATAAAGCTGTGTTGTACGGCGCTAAAAACATCAAACAGCTAAAAGAAAGGTTTGGGCACTACGAAATGATGAAGCAGGAGATGACGAGGTCCAAGGTAAAACCAACAGAGAGGAAAACTGGCAAAACAGGACGTGTGGAGAGCCAGGACAAGGGGAAAGTTGGAGTTCCGGGAAACGTGGCGAAGAGGCGCTGTTTCAACTGCGGAGCCGAGGACCATGTGAGTGTGGTGTGTCCCTTGAGGGAAAAAGGGAAAAAATGCTTTAAGTGTAGCACATTTGGGCATATCGCCGCGGAGTGTCCGGGAAAGCCCAAAGAGGTGTACGTAGTGTCGCAACTTAGAAAGGAACGGTGCCAACAGGAGGTGACAATTAAGGACGGTAAGACTTTAGCGTTAGTAGATACGGGTAGTGACCTAACTCTAATGAGTGAGGGGGAATACCAGAGATTGGGATCACCCCCGTTAGTAACTAGGCAATTATGTTTTGAGGGCGTAGGGTCTGAAGTAAACGAAACAATGGGTTCGTTTACCACTAGCATGACAGCAGGGTGTGATGACTTTGCCGTAGAGTTTCATGTCGTACCCGACACTATTCTTAAGCATCCGGTTATTTTGGGGACAGATTTTTTGGATCGCGTCGAGCTTCGCATTCGACGAGGGGAGACCACTTTTCTAAAGTTGGACGACGATGATGAGACCGATGTTAATAAAATCAGGCAGCCCCATATATTCAACGCTATTAATGAAGCAAAAGAGATTGACTTAGAGCACAGTAAAGAAGAACGCTATAAAGAGGGGATAGAAAAAATGATCAAGGAATACAGACCGGAAACAACGCGAGATGTGGGCGTACGGGCTAAAATCATTTTGAATTCCGACAAGCCCATAACCTCGCGACCGCGTAGATTGGCTGCATCAGAACGGAAGGAAATGAATGATCTTATGAACGCATGGGTGGCAGAAGGGGTTATTCGGCCGTCCAATTCTGAATATGCGAGTCCAATTGTCGTGGTCAGGAAAAAAGATGGCTCCATTCGGGTATGTGTGGACTATCGGAGGTTAAAGGATTGTAAGTTTCATTTTGGTGCAAAGGAGATAGAAGCATTCGAAAGATTGAGGGCTTCATTAATTAATGAACCTGTTCTGAAGATATATTGGGTGGGGGTAGACACAGAGCTACATACAGACGCGTCATGTTTGGGTTACGGGATGATCTCAATGCAGAAAGATGAAAGCGACGGCAAAGTTCACCCCATACGTTATGCTAATGGTAAGACGACCGACGCCGAATCCAGGTACTGTAGTTATGAATTAGAAGTGCTGGCCATTATAAAGGCATTAGAGAAATTTAGAGCGTATTCACTAAACATACCATTTAAAATCGTAACTGATTGTCAAGCATTCGCTGCGACAATAAGAAAGGAGAAATTATGCTTAAGAATAGCAAGATGGGTATTGTTGCTAGATGACTTTAAGTATGAAGTAGTTCATAGGCTAGGTAAAGACATGTCGCCTGTAGATGCGCTAAGCAGGAACTCTTTGCCTGTAATTATGTATATTAGTGAAGAAGACGGCGGTTTGGTTGCACGCTTGAGATATGAGAACAACAAAGATGAAGAGTTAGGGCAAATTATTCAGGCAAAAGCGCGCAACGAGGCCGACGGCTTCTATTTAAGCAATGACTTATTGTATGAAAATGTGGATAGGAAAAGTTTAGTGGTAGTTCCCAGGAGTATGGAAACGCGAGTGTTTAGGCAGACACACGACCGAGGGCATTTCGGGATTAACAAAACCGAAGCGCTGGTAAAAAGGCAATTTTGGTTCGAGGAAGATCGCAAAGAGCTGCGGCAGGAGACAAGGAGACAGATAGAGAAGACCCAGGAAGAAGAAGCCGCCGAAGATTCAACAAGAACCGCAAACCAGCCATGGGGAATGGGCCTCGAAGAAAGAATGGAAGCGGTTCATGGAGAATCCGAGGATGACAATTGGGGACAATTGTCGCCGCAGGATGGCCGAATGTAGGGTTACGCAACTAACCCTATGTTTTAGTTAGTACCTATTTTGTAAATATTCATTAATTTTAAGATAGCAATACCCTTTGAGACACGGCACTGGTAGGCATTGGCCAGAGCATGAGAATTTCCTATGCCATGCTTTGTCGATGTTGGAAATCCCCGCAATAAAACCGGGTCGGCATTGGAGCTGCATATAGTGGACTTTGTCGGTGCTGGGATTGCCCGCAATAGACCTTGTCGGTCCCACAGCTGCAGTTCCAATTCCCGGCTAAGATGCCACGGTTTGATGCGGCAAATGGTGCAGATGGCACCCTAGCGAAGGTACGCCCATGGTTTATCACCATGGGCGTTGGTACTTAAGATTGGACAAGGCATGGAGGGCCCTCTTCTTCTTGCCCTTGTTTTTGGGATACGGTCGGTCATGGTAACGCAGTCGTCGTGTCCGCGCTCATTACATTCATTAGTCTGTATATTCCTTGTTAATAAACGTAAACTTGTATACCTTCTCTCTGACCTGTGATTTTATTACAAAGATATAACCAACATCCTATATCTTAAGTAGCATTAAAAACACCCGATGCTACATGTATTTCTCAAATGAAGCTGCGCCGCATGTTTGTTCATAAGAAATGTTTTTCTTATGGTACGTATTTGCCATTAGCATGAATCGATGTGAGAATTGGTTCAATGAATGAACCAGTGCGTTTCGCTGATCGTGTCTAAAGTGATAAATCCGAAGACAGATCTATCCTCGTCAGTGTAATCAATATATCCGGTAATAAACTTTGGTAGATCATTAAACTTTTCAGCAAAACGAGGAAGTCAATTAAAAGCTCAGTCATTTGGTTCAACGACGGCACAAAACACACGGCACAAGTGTTTCCAATATTTCTTCTTATTGCAGGACATTATTTTATGGTAGGAGCCATTTAACAGAAATCTTATAAAGCTAAGCGAAGCCACATAAACAATATAACAACGAATCCATTATTGTCCGCCGGGTCTATTTGGATCTGGAATAGCGTAATAATTTCGGTCGTAACAATTATTACTGTACCGTATAGTAATTTAGATTGTGAAGATGACCAAAAGGAAAATGGAAATAGTGGTGTGGTTGTTTAAATGGGAATATCGCATATTTTTGTCATAAAAGTGAAATAACGCTCCAGTGGTGCAGAGCTTTAAGCTATTAGCCACGTAAAAGAAATAAATTGAATTTTATACCCATATATTTACCACACATCTTGATAAACATCTGGACTGGACGGGGTTAGTGAAAGAAGAAGAAATCCCAAAGTTGACTCAAAATGTCTGTTTCGGTCGCACATGTAAATACCAAAAAACTCATATTCGGGAGATAAAAGAGAATTAACCTAAACCACTTTGCAAAGGCAATAATTCGATGGATTCTAGAGCTATAAAATGGATAAATGACACAGCTTATCACACTTAATTTAGCCGCTGGGCAAAAGCCGTTAATTTATTTCACTGATAAGTTGATATTATTCAATAATGCTGATTTTCGAAGTTGTTCACCACTGGTTAATATCTCTTCCCCATTGAATATTCCATTCATATAAACTTAGTACTAAAATGGTATTGAAATCAATTTCAATGCAGTTAGAATAAATCGTACGTTTAAGCAATATGCAGCATTAGGATCTGGATTGCTATGAGTTCTATCCACAAGAAGTATGTACGTATTAGTAAATTTTAGAGTTCGCTTGAAGCCATTCTGATTAGTGAAAGATATATCAGCAATTTGACTGGTGCCGGTGGAAATCGGTATGCTCAAAATGGTTTGAGAAAAAACGGTTGGCGGCGTTTCCAGGTGTCTAAAGGGTGTTATTTAAATACATCTCTAAACTTCAAAAAATGATTCTAAGACGGAAAATGCATACAAACATCGGTCAAGCAATACTTCGTTTTCGAGATACAAAGAAACAACGAAGAACAAACAACAAACGAGAAACAAACTTTTTGGGAAAAATCGTTTTTTTTTTTTTTTTTAACTTTAATAAACCTTCAGCTGGCTCTGCTGTAATTTGGCAGTGCCATTTATTATTATTGTTGCTATTTACGCCCCGTCGACCCTTTTAAACTTTTATAATTTTTTCGCATTAACCACCGCCGTACCCACCGAGATCACTGGATTTAAATCCGTTTGATTTTTCCCTTTTCGGGGGCATGCAAAGTCCTTCCTTTATAGAACTCCAGTCAACACTGAAGAAGAGTTAATCGATACGGGATTTATGTAATCAGATGAGATATACGCCGGGAATATTTGAACGTGTTTGGCAATCGATGTTAAGACTACTACCTAAATAATATGCGCCCAGAACTAGAAGGGAGATATTTTCAATAACTATGGTAAGTTTCGTGTTAACTATTGATAAATGTTTGTTTGCCAAAAAAAATCATATCATGTGTTCAGGGGTAGTTTTAATAAAACATTACCCTTGTTTTATTTTTCCTGAATTTGTGACGTTACCCGTGTGCACGCCACTGGCAAAAGGAAGTAAACAATTTCTAACATAAAAGAGTTCTTCCTATCCATTAAAAACTATCACCAAGTTTCAGCATCATATTAGTTCGCACCTTCTGGTTATTTTGGCGTTTTTTTGATATGTAATAATTCGTTTAAAAAAGTTTGATATTCTGTATCTTGAAAACGAAGCATTGCTGGCCCTACATTTATATAAATTTTTTGTCTTAATATCACCTAAAAAATCACCTCTTGAAGTTTGGCCACGTACTTAAATAGCATCCCGTATATATGAAAGAGAAAATTATGAATTGCTTTTATTTTTTCGAAATTTTTACACGGGCGGAGTTTGTTTTGTATTCTTTCGTTGTTGTTTCTGCCTCATTGATCACTTCGGTTATATAATCATTCCGCCTTCGCTATCATAAAACTCATCATTTTCACCATCCGAACATTCAACGAACGTGTCTGCTGTATTTTCCAAAAACACACGAATTCTCTTTCGTTTTGGCATTTTTGGAACTTGACAATAATTAAAACAACAAACTGAAATGAATAATGTTTGTCTTTCTATTTAGTTTTCTTACCGAAAAATACGGTTTTGAATATTTAAGTATCCAAAAAAAATTTTTCTATCCAGTATAAAAAAAAAAAAAATTCAAAACTGCCACACCTCAAAATTTAATCGACGATTGTTACATTTTTATGCCATTATTGCATGCATATCATTTCTTTTGATCGTTCTGCAATTGCATAGTATTTACGATTTGAAATTCCTTCCATCACATGAAAAACGTATCAACCTGAACTAACCTGTTTGCAATAAGTACTGATTATCATCAAATACCTATTTATTTTGAATAAAAGATGAAACTGACCATTTGATATTATTCATTTAATTATCACTACAAATATCGTGACATTGTTTCAAAGTAAAATTATAAAGTCAGTTATTTTACCATTGTGATAAATCTAGTGTTAATTTAAGAGATTTGGTACTGTAAGTGCGGATGTCCCGTTTCTGTAGAGGAACAGAGCTTATAGTGTTGGGGCGAAAGGAAAAAAGTAAGCAAGGGATTAATCTAAAATTAACTAATAAAACAAGGACGAAAAATCAGCATGCGAAATTCATCAGCAGATAGACAACATATGCTATGACGATATTGTCGAAAAAAAGCCCCAACATTGAAAAATCGAATATGGCGGTCAGGAGAAAAGCTCACGTTGCACTACATATCTGGGGTACTTGGTGCAATAGAATGAAGCGGACAACCCTATTGCGCCATACCTATAAGGCCTTTACGACCGGCTTGGTTAAATCCTTTTGCATTGCATCGTTTCTGTTTTACGAGCAAAGAAACGGGAAAACGGAATTTCAGCTTTTTTTCCGAAAAAATTATCAAAGTAATGATAACACTGGTGATTGATATCGTGTTAACTCGTGCGTACTTCTGACTCAACTCAACTGACCTCCTAGGTATCCCTTGAGACGACCCAGATCCCCGCGACGGAGCTAGAAAAACTGATGCCGTCTATAAATGTTCCATTCTTGTTAAAATAATATGTTTAATTTCGACTTAGAACATCAACGTTTCCGGAAAAATCTCTAGGCCCAACATTTCAAAGTCCTGGTAAGTTTAGCAAGAAGATATTTTCCGCCCAATGGTTGCGCTACCCAGCTTCCGAAAGCTGGGTAGTAAAACGAATAGTCCCTGAAAGGAGGGACTTTTTCACGTAGTAGCTACTCTACTAGTACTGTATGGTACACAGTACCTCAAAGTTTTTCGTTTCGTAGCCGACGCGTTCTAACATTCACTTGAAAAGTTCCTTGGAACGTTCAATTAAATAAATTTAAACGACAATCGCCTCACTGCCGAAGAGATCATCGTTCTAGAAGCACCAAGGGCTTACCCCACGCCGGTTTCCGACCACCCAGACCATAAAATCGCTGCGAGGGCGACTTGCCACGAACACGCCTACAGAGTGATTACCGATGCTGGCTCACCACAATTTAACGAAAACGCCTTAGTTTCATATTTTATTAATTGGATTCACAATAGGGCCTCTCATCGTTTCGTCACACTCTCATTGGCAGGTTTGATCAACGTTCGCATAAACAGAGTTTCTGCTTAGCATTTCACTTAGCCGGTATTATTATGGTAATGTACCCCCCATTAGTAAACATATGATCGCGAAAGCCAGATTTGTTTTCAATAGCGACTAAAACAACCAAAAAATATAAAATAAGGCTGTTTTGGCTCCTTTCAGCATCGCTCAATAAAAGATTCCGATCCAACTAGACGAAGCCGACTATCTGGCGTCATGCTCTGGATTGTAATGGCGCCTTATAACGAGTTTTGGCGATTTTGTTACTAGTCTATTTGTAATACGACTCGTAGTATAAAATAGTAATCGTAGAGTAAGTTTTAGCGTACAAGACATCCAAAACGAAATAATCATTTTTTATTAAAGCTTTGCCTGCATTAAAGACACACGCCGGAAGAGTTTAAGGACATTTTCATAAATAAACGGAAATTTTTCTGAATTTAGTTCGAAAATTTAGTTATTCATTTATAGCGTTAGAAATTGTTTAATCCAAAACTAAGCGTTCGTTGACATATTTTTAAATCATATTTTTTCATTCACAGGTTGCAAATATAACCGAAAACGCCCTTCTTTTAACTCAAACAAAACATCATCCGCAACCGAACAAAGTTGAAGTCTCACATAAAACATGGGTTCTACCCATATGGGGATTGTTAATTGCAGCCCTAATTCTATCATCCAAACTCAAAATGACATTGCTGACTTTCGCCCGCGGTACCTTTTCCCATTCTTCTAGCTGCAGCTACTGGAATCGAAAAGCACAGCGATTGTTGGCCATATGTGACGAAACTGTTCCTTGAAGCACGTCCCAGAGATGGTCAATTGGATTAAGATCTGGCGATTGCCGTGGTCAGCGCAACAATTTCTTTGTTGGCCGACCAGTCACAGTACCGGCGACACGTGGAGGAGCATTGTCATGCATGAGACGAAGGTGTTGGCAACAAATAGTCAGACTGTGTACGGTCAGGAATGGTATCGACGTACTGACGAGCTGTCGGGGATCGATTTGACAAAAACGAGGTCGGTTCTGTCGTTAACCGTCCATCATTCCGGACCATACAATTATTATACTACATGTCTCCGACTGGACTTCCTGGACTTGTCGCAAACGTTCAACATTTCCGGGCTGCCTCCGCACTCCCGTTCGATGATGTCTGGGTGAAATCCAAATCTAGATTCGTTAGCAAAAAAACTGTGCCCCATTCCAATTTCCATATTCTTGACACCGCTTTGATCTCACAGCGCGATTGCCCCTAAAAAGATGTGGACATTTCATGGGACATTCGACTATGAAGGTTGGCTTCATGCGATTTCTCACGGTATCTCCGTTTAAAGTCACACAGTGCGCCCGTAGTAAACCTGCAACCAATTCAGGTGTCGCAACTGTGGATTTCCTTCAATTTGTTGAAACTAAAAATCAATCTTGAGCTGCAGTTTTACTGCGTCCACGTCCTGGACGTTGTTCGACGGTAATTCCAGTTTCCCTTAAACGTCGCCACGATCGACTGATAACACCACGGGAAACATCCATGAATTCAGCTACTTCCATTTGTCCTAAACCAGCTTGAAGAAGGCTTACCGCACGATCCATCTTATCCACAGTTAAATGTTGTCGTTTAATGGTAAAATGCAGTATTTTCCAAGCACCAGCTAGTATCGAAGGAATGTGATTCCAACAACCTGATAAATTAGAGTAGAAAACAGAATTCTAACTTTCGTACCCGTAAAAAAATTGTTTGTTTACTATTAGATTTTTTAACCAATTGAAATATGTATACAGACTGAGGATTTGCACCAATGAAGTACAGTACAAACTGCAATTGATATCGGTTTTATGATTTTTCAAAAATATTCATAAACTTTTCCAATGCGTGCAGTTTTCCATAGAAGCTGTCCAAGGCGAATTAATGATTTTTCTCCTAAAACCCTATTTTTTCGTGCAAATTCAATTAAACCTTTGTTAATTTGCATCTAATCGCACCTCTGTCAACTGAAAATCCTTCTTTTTTTCAATTGGTTAAAAGGTCATGGTCCGCAATTAAATGGTGAACGATGAATCCATGGTTGATTTATCTGGAAACATTAGTAGGTATTTGTACAGTTAGTAACAAAACTGACGGTACATAACGTAAAAGTTAATAAATCTGGTTGTATAATGTGTGTAAATAAATAAATGCTCTACCCTTTCTCTGTTTTAACGAACATACACAATGAACGCATGCGTAGAGTTGTAAAACTAAGGCGTAATTGCAGTTGACCATTTATCTATAGATTGTAGATATTCCTTTTTAAGTTGTATTAATGAGGGGGCATGCGGGACTTCATATTCCCTTAAGGTACGCCCGTGGTAAGCATTAGCTGGTATACGATAATTCCAAACGATTTGCTTTATCGGCATTGGAATTCCCCGCAATAGACTTTGTCGGCCCTGGAATTGCAGTCCCAATTCCGTTTGTCGAAATCGTCGACGAAGGACCAATTCCTAGTTTAGCCGCCACTGTTTAATGCAGCGGGTAATGTAAATAGCGTTAATGGCACCTTAACCAGGGTACGACCATGGTTTGTCACCATAGGCTTTTGATCCTCCTCGAGGAGTTGCAGAGCATGTACCAGCGCTTGTTGTCCCCGTCGGTCTCTTATGACTCAAAAGTCCTGCTATGTCCTCCATTTTGTTGTCACTTTACATTAATAAACTCGCATTTACAATCTTTCCCTTTGGCCTGCGATTTCTTTCATAGATGTTAAGAACACTCTGTATCCACGTTAGCATCAAAATCTGAGATTACATTATTTTATATTAATTATTAGATATTGTATAATTTATTGTAAGAGCCCTTTTTCATGTACAAATGATCAGTCTAAAAAAGGAGTCCCGCGAAACAATGCCAGTAGCGCACCACTTTTTTAGTAAATAATAATAGAAGATGTGTAAGTAGGGTCGCCACTGGTTGAGTAATATAATTACTTTTCTTACTAAAATAGGGGGCTTTATGTCCTATTAACTTACGCCAAATTGGAAGCGATACCTAAGGTGCTTTTTCACAAATAAAAAATAACCATATCAAGAGAAAAATTTTAACGCCCTCTAGCTGAAATTTTGGGCAGTTCCGGACATATGTTCATGTGAACCTTTTTTTATAAAATGATTTGAGGAATCACACCTTGAAATATTAGCATAACACTAAGGAACGCCTTGTGACAACACATATTGAAAATGCTTGCCGACGATACGTTGGAACCATGCCTGTGCTATTAAAAACCATAATTTGGAGTAGCTGGGACATATTCGCTAGAGGGTGGTGAGTTCGTCATACCCTGAATAATTTTCCCGCATAATACCACGGTATACGTGTTTTTGGATTTTTCTACTGCCGGCCTAATTTCCGAGATATCAGCATTTATACTTTTAAAAAATTCACTCGGTATTTAGAAAGTACAGTGGACACACGAAAAGTGGACGTATCACTCAGCACTCCTCTTGCGGACATTCAGAGTCATTTTCTGCGGTATGTCGTGTTCGTCCTGTGTGTAGGTTAAGTGCGACAAATCGTTAACAGCATTTTGTCGAGTGTTTGTCTCACTCAACACTACGGCCAGACTTCTCCAGCCGCGGACAACTGGACAAATCCTGGATATCTACCACCTGGATACGTCAGGGTGTAGTTAATTTGGTACGTGGAAGTGCAATTTATCGAGGATTAATTCTGCGCAAAGGTACAATAGCCGACATGTATTTTCGGTGTAACCGGAAGAAAGAAGTATAAGGCCTCCATCGATCCTTCTCCTTAATGTGGAACTCTGTCGCCATTATGAGTAATAGCCTCGATTCCAAGAAGTTTGTATGTGTGATTAGTTTGCAATGTGCATTCCCGTAACAGCCCAAAATTTTAGCTATGGCGTGTTCAAATTTTTATTTTCATATGGTTATTTTTAAATTTCTCAGAAATTACTTTAGATATTGCTTCCAACTTTAGTGTAAGTTAATAGGAAATAATGCCCCGTATTTCAATTGGGAAACTAATTATATTACTCAACTAGTAGCGGCCCTACATACACGTCTTCTAATATTATTTGCGATAAAAGCGGTACGCCACTGACATTTTTTCGCGGGACCATTTTTTCTAATTATGCTGGTCAATTGTATCTGAAAAAGGGCTGTTATAACGAATTATAAAATATATGATATTTAATATAAAACAATAACTTGCAATAAACTCTTAAAATAAACAAATTAATTGAGAACGTTTTTGTTGTTTTAACTGAGAAAAGCTTATCTAACGAGAAACGCGTAAGAGGCCGTTTTCACGTAGAATTGACCATTCTAATCAGAAAAAAATATTCCTGCGGAAAGTATCAGTGGGCTACCAATCTTTTCGTAGATAATGCTGGAAGACATATATGGAAGGACACCACTGGTTAAGAATCACTAGTCTCGTTAAAACACGAGATTTTATGTCCTGTTAACACGCAATAAAATTGAAAGTAATAACTAAATTATTTTCTGCCAAATTTAAAAATAACGAGCTGACAAAAAAATGTCAACACCCTGTAGTTAAAAATTTATGCCGTTGCGGACATACGAACTTTCCCTCATAAAATGACCTGAAGCATAACACCTTAAATGTTAGCACGACATTAAGGAACACCCAGTACACCTAATGTGCTAAAATTATTAAATTTTCTTCCTCAATCGGCAGATCTAAACCCGATTGACAATCGGTGGGTAATTTTAAAATAATGAGACTAAAAGCGACCATAGGGGTAACTTAGGATAATCCCGAAGTTGAAACTGCTTTATGTTTTTTCTAGTAGATTCTGTTCTATACTTATTTCCTATAGATACATATATTCATTGTATATGTTCATTAAGAGGAAAAAAAAGGATAGAAACATTTGTTCATACCGGAGTTATTAACGTTTCCGTCATGTACGGTCACTTTTTTCAGTAACTGCATGGTGGTACAATTCAGAAAAAAATCACTGAAACTGACTAGAACATGTTTAAACCCCCATCCCTCGTAGATGAAAGCTGATCTGGCGCGGCTTAAATTAACGCTTTTCCATACAGGATTATGAGTTTAAGCCGGGATTAGATTTTAAGTTTGGCTTTGGCTTACGCCGAGTGAGGGCGTATATGTTCTTAAAAATATTCATGATATTAAATTATCGACAATTAAGCTCATCGACTAGGCTAATTAGGAACACCACATTTAGCCTTTAAAATGCGAGCTTTGGTCTATATTCATTGAACCGAGCAGTATAATAAAATCTGCGAGAAATTAATAAGGGTGGGATAGTCTTAAGTGATTAATTTATTGCCTAGTTAACTCGGAGAAATATGTTTCTCTCGTTAACATAAACCTCTTCTTCTTTGACAAGATCTAAATCCCGTTTATCTCAGTTGATCCCCGAAAGACTAGAGAAAACATAATTTCAGATTTTTTATCCCGTAAGAATTATGGGACTATATCTTCTTGGCTTTATCGGTTGGCGGGATATATTTTATTTTTTAAATTATGGACTTTCTCACCGTTGCACCAATTTGTTTGGCATTATTTGGGAAATCGGTGAATGGTTTGAAGGGAAGACGTCGAACGTGGAAGGCCATCAGGTTACAAAAAAAAAATCTAATTTTTTGGTAAAACGTGATGATTACACGTTCAAATACGGCATTATGCGTATGCATGTATTACCAAAACCAATTGTCCAGTACCCACAAAATGGGCTACACCATTGAGAAGAGAATGATTTGGCCTGGTGAGTGATAGCGTTAAAATATACGTGTGGCGTGCTGCTTGTCTGGAGGTCTGAAAATTGAAGACCAAAAATTTGATTTGGACTCGAATTCGGCAGTGCTGAACAGTAAGATGAAAATGCAAGTGGGAAAGGTCGTTGCGAGACGATTAGAAATGGCTCCAATCGAAATCTACTTCTGAGTCCTTAAACCAATTCAACCGCACCTTCCCAGAAGCCTATGACTTAACAGCGAGACAACTTAGCTTCATATAGCGGGCAGCTCTAAATTTACCCCCTCCCCTCCTTTCTAAACCCTCTTTAACTTTTTTACAAGTTTTTTTTTTTTTTTTTAATTGAAAAGCACCATTAAATACGACTAAAATAACTATCTTTTGATGTTCCTTTGTTTTATTAAACGTTGTTTATGCCAGCAGTAGCGCAAAATGGTCAACTTTTTAAAATTAAAACATAGGTCAAGTGACCCTTCACATTAAAGGTCCTTCAAAACTACATTCTGTGGTGTGTCGCATCTCGAAATCTATCGATTCGTTTTTGAGAGAAATAGGTATAAACTTGGTCAAAAAGTGCAATATTAAATCAGTTAAATAGTACGTAAGCGATGAAAAAACGTCTTCGTTGGCAGGAAATTGGTTCGTTTTCGATTTTGTGCTGGCAAATGGTCTCTGGTTGGAGAAAAAAAAAAGGATAAATAAATAAACAAAAATAACCAGAGACAATAATATGCAAGTGCTTGGTGGAAGCGTAGAAAATTGAAACCAGAATATGACAAAATTGAAGAGATTTTTTAGTGAAAATGTGTAAAATGATATACTGTGATAAACATTCCTTTGATAAATACATTATTTACACATTTTTGTGAAAAACTAAATTTTCTTTTCAGTTTTCGCATAGTCCAACATCAAATTCTACAGATTTTGCACGTGTTATAGAGCCAAAATTTTCATCTGCACAATGAATTTTTCTCTTCTTCCGGAAAAGCACTAATAAGTGACTTTCTATGTGTTCCGATGTGTGTATCACCTATCGGGAGTGCAGGTGAATATTTCAGTACCATTTCAGGGTTGCCAAATGCTAACGCAAGCCCTTGTTGGGTTAATCCAGTATACAAGTCAATAATAGTTGATTTTTCTGGTACGGATTTTTCACAATGCTTATCAAGCCACTGTTTGGCTTCTATAGCATTTTCCCCACAGATACACAATGCTTAATCAACACAGGAAATTCTGCTTTACCCATTGTTATGAAAATTGCAAGACAGGGTTCACTAAAACCACTATAAACTGTAAACTAATCATCAAAATGTCATGAAATTTTGACATACATCCTTTAAAAGTTGGGGCTGCCCAAAACCCATATGGGTCTGTCAACAGTGTTGGCATATATATATATACATGTGTCGGACCAGAGACTTATTGAGTAATGTGTTATAAAAATGATAGTTCAGCAAGATATGCAGTGTGTCTCACAGCTAATGGAAAAAATGAGGAAAACTGGATCTGTAAGCAATGGACAGTCTCAGCGTCCTAGACTAGTTAGCAACGTTGTGGTGGTAGGGGCGGTGTTGCGTCAATTATTAACGAATAATGCTTAATCAGTAAGAAATTTAGCAAAAAAGATTTAAACATTAGGAATAGTGTTCGTCGTATTATAAGAAGTCATAAGTTTCATGAGATGATCCTGATCGGCGTCTTCAATTCTCTGAAGCATGCAATGAACAGTTGAATAATCCCAACTTATTTTACAATACGTGTTTTTCCGATGAATGGACAGTTTTCTTAAATGCACACAACTTCGGATATTGGACCGAAAACAATCCAGATTTAGCAATACCATGCGTAAAAAAAAATCCGATCGAGTAGACGTGGGAATTATTTTACACGGAGTACGTACGTCTTTGATATGCTCTACTTAATCTCGAACATAAATAAAGAAACTTAACCTCACTTTTAATTTTAGTCTTTACTAGCGGTCAAGAAAACATAAAACATAAATAAATCAAATTCGGATTTATTTATTCGCTCTATTTACAACAAATGTTGACAGTATTGTTCTTATTGTCCAAATACAAATTAACTCCACGTTTCATGTTATCAAACACTTTAATGAGAGTCTGTGGAAAAACACTTTTACATTCTTGTCAAATTTCGTCTTTAAGGTCCGCAATTGTGTGTATCGAAGTCTTAAAAATTATATTTCTTACCATCGAGAACAAGAAATAGTCGAGTGGGGTTAAATTCGAACGTCGTGGTGATTAGATGAGGGCTGCCTGCGAGCTTAGTAATCTATCGTTATACCGTGTGTCTTAAAAAAATTGCGCTCTACTAATCCATAGAATTATTTGAGCGCGAACCCGTATGTCTTTGATATGTTCTGCGTAATCTCGGGCATAAAGGGACCAACCTAACCCCACTTAAAACTACAACTCTATTAGTTGGTTTTTATTAAAAATAGTGTTTTCCGCGAATCCATGGACTTGTGTGTTGGTTAGTTAAAGTTTTCTGAGTGCAAAAACTGGTGTTTGTACTCGAACAAAAGGGCTTTATGGTTGAGTCTGATTGTCGGAATGACGGGTCCATACCCGGAGAATGGGTCCATAAAATTCGATCTTGGCTACGACAATTTTGTGAAAAATTTCCCCACGTTCCAGTGCTGGAATTGCAATTTAGCGATACTTTGAATTATGTTGTGAAATTGTTTGGTGAAACTGGCAGTGTTCGAAGAAAATTGGGAAGTGGTTGACCAACTAAATGAACCCCAGAACTTGTTGAAAATGTGAGGCGAGTAGTGGATGACAACCCCAGCACATCTTTAAGAAGACTTTCTCCATAAGTAGATGTACATATCTCCTAACACTTGTCGTTTAATTTTTGAAAAAATCCAGAATCATATCTATAGAAGGCGAAAGTGTATCAGGAACTGCAGCATCAGTTTACGAAACGAGATCGAGATGTCGCAATTGGTTTAATACAACAATGCACAACGACCTTCTGGATTTTACGTTTTTTACTGCACGTTTCATTACTGCACGTTTCATTTGTTGGGTTGCGTGAATTAATAAAATTCGAGAATATGGAGTGCATGCATTCTCCATATGTTTACGGAGAATCATCTTCACATCTCCAAAAAATTGGAATATGGGTTGCTATCTCACGAAGACGGTTAGTAAGATCTATTTTGTGCGATGACACCATACCAGCTGACCGATATCAGAATATCTTGAGTGAATTCATTAACCAACTTTACTTTGACGAACTGCGGTACTGATACTTTCAACAGGATAGAGCAACGGCCCATACAGTTAGGAGAACTCTTAATTACCTTAGGAAATAATAGGACAATAGGGTAATAAGCTCACAGGCGGACAGCACCTATCCACGACGATCTCCGGATTTAGCCTCATTCGGCTCTTCCTCTGAGAAAATTGCCACATCAGATTAATTTTTCTTGTGGCACCTGTCACAAAATTCTCAGAAAGGACCTAAAGTTTCCTTACAAAATACAAGTGTTCCAAGAACTTCAAGTTTTAGATTATGGAACGAGGATTGCCCCTGGTTCAACGAGAACGTGAACAATAATATTCTAGATCAATCATTCTTTAGTGATGAAAGCTGGTTTTATTTGTCGGGACACGTGAACTCTCAGAACATGCGAATTTAGAGTGCAAATGATATGCACATATTCCAAGAATCTCCATTACAACCGGAGAAATAATAAATTTTGCGTTGCTATCTCTCGAAGACGTTTAATTGGACCAATTTTCGTCAACAGCAGAGCGTTATCAAAACACGTTGGACGAGTTCATTAATCAACTACACCCTGACAAATTACAACAGGGTTATTTCTAATATGATGGAGCAACAGCTTATGTACCTCGTACAACCTTAAATTATCTAAGAGAATATTATGACAATCGTTTGTTAAGTTCGCACGTAGAGCGTATCTACCCACCTCGGTCCACAGATGTTACGCCACTGGAATACTTCTTGTTCCAATCTTTAAAAAATAACATTTCTAGACAACCAGTATACAGAATCGAAAACCTTAAAAAACAGAGTAGAGCAAAGCGTAAAAATCTCACCCCAGATGTTATCAGCAGTGTCTTCAAGAGTATGAAGCGCTGGATAAATTTGTCCATTGCTAATGGACAACACTTTCAGCAATTATGGTAAATTTTTCAGGCAATTAGACTTTTTCAATTAAATGCGTTGTTAAAAAATAGCTTTAACGTTTAATTGAAATCTTTAAAATTAAAAGTAAATAAAGAAACATAACCTTCATTATCAAAAGTTAATATCAATGGCGTTTGCGGCACATGATAAAGCTACGACCTACTTTTTATCTTCTATTTCTCTTGTGTAAAGTCCCGCAGCTGGGTAGATATCAAATTTAAATGATCTCAGTGTATTTGATAATATTAAACAAAGAGCGAATTTCTGTTTTGAAAATAACGGACGATATTTCGACAATTTGTTGTATATCGTGTAACTAAATAAATATTATTTTTGTGTTTTAATATTATATGCAATTTATGTTTAATAAATTATAAAATTTATTATATATGAATCAAATACAGTGTTTGGAAAAGTTGGTACCAAACTTGAGGAGGTGAAAATAGACCCAAAAATAGGAAAAAAACTTCCCATGAACATTGATTCTACAGCACACCGTTACTGAGACATGACACTTCAAAGGGGTCCTGTCATTTGAATATTTTAAAAAATAACTTTCTTCCTGATAACGATAATAGGATGAAAATCGTAGATGATAATAACAATACAAAAAAGTCTTTAACTATCTTAAGTTTCATCAAAATCGGTTATAAATTAGGGCAGTTTTACAACCACCCTTAACAGAAATGTTACGAATTTTATTTATAAGAAAGTCAGAAATAATGACTTTTTAAGTAATGTAGGGGTTGGAATAGGAACATTTTTTAAACATATTCACAATAGTAATTGTAGTGATTGAGCTTTCCGTGCTTTATTATTAAAATTTTCGGAAGTTCTTATCGAAAATTCAACATAAAAATTTGTTTTCTTTACCCTTTTGCTTGTTTATGATAATTAATAAAGTTCTAAATACGTCTATAGGTCCCTTTCAGCCTGCAGACTATTATTACTACAGAAAGTGGTTTTAAAAATGTGCTACGATTGTCATCCACAACTCGCTTTACATTTTCAACAAGTTCTGGGGTTTGTTTAGTTGGTCTACCATTTCCCAATTTTCTTTGAGCACTGTCAGTTTCACGAAACAATTTCACGACATAATTCAAAGTGTCGCGAAATCGCGATTTCAGCACTGCAACTTGGAGAAATGTTTCAGGAAACTCTTGAAGACGGAGTTGAATTTCAAAGGCCCATTCTCAGTATATGAACTGCCCATTTAAAAAATAAGACCAAATCTAAAAGGCTTTTTGACCAGAGGTCACCGCCATTTTTAGCACTTAAAAAACTTTAATTAACCAACACTCCAGTCCTTGGAGCCCTGAACAAGACCAGTTTTAATAAAATTCAACAAATACACAGTACAATGCACATACAATGAAGATAAATGGCGTCGAATTTAAGTGAGGTTAGGTTTATTTGTTTATGTTCGAGATTATGTAGGCGAACATATCAAAGACATACGGACTGAGACTACAATACTTTCAAAGTTTGCTTGATTGTTGATGTTGAACGTTTGAGCTGAAATCCTAGGCAGACACTTTCTTACGCCGTTTTCTATTAGTGAGACTTTAAGTGAAGAACGTCTCTTACAACTTTTACAAGAAGCTATTTAACCCGCTATAACTGAAATTCGTGAAGGGTATCCAGGTCTTCTGGAAAACGCTCACCTTCCAGAAGATTTTGTAGCGAATTAGTATTTTAGCAAGATGGATCTCCGCCTCACCTCCATGTAGAAATTCGCAAAATTTTACGCACCACTTGTCCCAACTGCCGGACTGGCAGAAGGGGTCCGATCGAATGGCCACCAAGAGCTCACTCCCCTGGATTTTTTCCACGTGGAAATTTGAAATTTAAGGTTTATAGGATCGAATCTGAATCTATAGAATTTTCCCGTCGGAAAATTGTATCAGAGTATTATGCTTTTACCCCCAACATGCTTTCAAATTTTCGGCAAGAATTTCAAAATAGACTATGTTGCTGTGACGAAGTGAATGGAGGTCATTTTGAACAATATAAAAAATAACTTTTGTACTTTAACCTCCTAGTACTGTAAAGAGCAAAGAGGTTCCTCGTGGCAGATAGATCTATCAAAAAAATTTATAAATAATCGTTTTTTGAGCTACTGAATACCCTTTCAAACCAGGTATCACTCGACCTCAACTCTCATTTATGTTCTTAAGGGGGCGGCTCTGCAGAGAGGAGGGACGGGAGCGAGTAGCCATCACGTATATTGTTATGGGTCTCCCTTGAAACTATGAATCACGTCCACCGAATTTTCATAAATTAAATAATAATAAACGAGTTATTAGGGGTGTCTAGTTTTCGCCGGGACGCCCTATATATTTATATATAGAACAGTACTTGAATATCACGTGTGGAATTAATAATTCTGATTAATAGCATCCTTTGTCGTGTAAATGTCGTTATTAGTAAGTTAATGGAGAGACAAGGGTGTGAAGCTTCTGTCGCTACCTCGAGTAATATATCCAAATTCAGTGTCGGGTCACTTATGGATAAAACCAATGCACCGAAATTCTTCCTCGTGGATGTAGAGGCTGGATATATGTATGTCGTCTCATACTCAACCGACTCGTAGACGATCAAGACTCGTCATTCTGTGACGTCACCACCCGCCAGCAATACGCACATACGTTATAAACGACAAGGCTCACGCCACTGGTTTAATTAACTGAAAAAACCTCACACTTACTACTCCATATCGGAATTGCTCCGCAGAAATTAAATTGATTTAGAGGCCTTTAGTTTCAGTGAGAGCTTTCACTGAAATTCCATTTTGCTAAACCTGCAGCCCCTATTTAGATAAGGGAAGGGTATGGAAACGTGTCACCTGGGAAAACAACTTCACTCAATAATGAAGAGTTAAAGAGGCTACATAAATACTTTTTCGTCGAATAAAATTACCGTCGACATTATTATTTTGCTAAAGCGGACCAATTATTCTCTTCGGGTAGGTACTAACTACTTCGTTGGAATTGTATTTTCTTGATGTTAGTTTCAGCAAAACTGATTGGTGTATTAAAATTTTAAATAAGAATCGCCTTATTCGTAGGGCGTTTCACATTTGCATTCTAGCAGAGGATAAAGTTCTAATGGATTTTTTTCTGCACATTAATTTGCGATCCGCATGTTCGCAGTCCGGCCTAGGAAGCTGCTACACGTTCAAACCTGTTTCGGTTCTCGACATTATGGCGAAGTGCTTGGTACAATTACAGTTTGACACGAGCTAAAGTTAAGTTTTACGTTAATAACAAATCCGATGGGACGTACGAGGATGGTCCCGAAAGTACGTTACTTTTCAACGCGGCCTCCTTTAAGATCGACGTACCTTTCCTGGCGACTTCCTACGCTGTCCGCGTCCTGTTTGCAGTAAAAAGCTCAGAAGGTTTCGGAACAGGAATCAATCTCGGATTCTGCGTATTCGCTACTGGGAAATCTTTTCGTACGGAGTCGTATTTTTAAGTTTTAAGGATAGAAAATAATCCGAGGGGGCTAAATCTGGCGAATAGCGTGGGCAAGGGAAAAGCTCGAAACCAAGTTGATTGATTTCGGCCATCGCGATTGCGAAAGTGTGAATTGGTGCGCTGATTTAATGAAACAAGATTTTTGTTTTCACAAAATGAGGTCGCTTTTTGCGAATTCCTCCGCTCAAACGCTGCAATAAATTTCTATAATATTCTCCGTTTATTTATTTTTCCTTTAGGCAAATGGTCAATGAAAGTGATCTCGCTCGCATCCTAAATAACTAACGCTACTACCTTTTCGGCAGATGAAACGGTTTCGGCTTTTTGGACGCGATTCCCCCCTTGGAGTTCAATGTTTTGACTGCCCTTTCGTCTCAGGTGTAAAACGACTGACCCGTGTTTCATTCATAGTTGCGAATCGATGCGAAAACTCGGCCTTATTGCTGCGAAACTTCACCAAACACTCTCCTGGAACATCCTCACGCCTCTATCTTGTTGATCTTGCTCACAGCTTTCTCATATCCAATTGTCGGGCCGAAAAGCGATGTCCAGAACTTTTCGAAATGCCCATCATGTCCGCTAACTCGCGCGATTTTAACCGACGCTCTTCCAGAGTACAGTTTTGTGGATTTTCACCGCAATATCTGGAAATCTGGAGCGTCGCTGGGCCAGGGTTCGTCTTGTCAGTTGATACCACCGCGTTTAAATTCTGCCACCCAATATCTTGCAGTTGTCAGTGAAGAACCTGATTCCCTCAGAGTAGAATCCAACTTCGCTTTGATGCTGGATGGACAAAGATCGTTCGAATGAAGGTATTAAATCACGTATCCATGGCCAATTTTATCCATGTTCACGAAACCTCTAAAAGCGTTCACGAGAGAAAGCTCCAAAACAAACACAAATCAATTTGGCATTGTCGAACCTCAGACATGAGCTTTTCAAGAATCGGTGGAATATTGGCAGATTTTTAACAAAAAAATCAAAATCCGAATGTCAGGTCGGGTGTTTCCGGGACTGTCTTCGTATTAAGTGCGCAGCCAGGAAAGAGTGTAACCCCGTTCATTAGAAATTATCTGTAATGTAAGTCTTGTATTTTTATATGGGATTTGATTGCTGCTAATGATGCCATAGGCAATATAAAGCTGCTCTAGATGCTTTAATAAAGCTATTTTCGGTGCCAGCGTGATATACAATTTAGCGCTGACCTAAATCAAGGCATAAAACAGTCGAGAGCAGTAAATTGCCTGAGTGGGCAAAGGGGGAAAAAGAAGTGCTCTCAAAGTCGCGTAAAGTAAGCAGTAAGAAGTGGACTATAACAGACGAGGCATAAACGTAATGTAAAGAAAACACATCCCTAAATACGTAAACCTGAATAATCAGTAAAGAACATTAACCTGGACTAACTCGATATTGGATGAATAATTGAAAACAACGAATTTACTTGGCATAATAAAAATTCACGATAAGTTTTGCTCTTCGTGATTTTCCAGACTAACACACCGCGCATTGTATCAATAATACCTCCTGATTGTTTTCGGAAGGTTGTTTAACTGTTGTTAAACTCAACAATCACTGATCATGAACGTGGAGTTTCCCTTCCCGCTTCCATTACTCGTTAAAATTCGATTTCAACTCTCAGGTCTGCACAAAAAGGGGGCACATGCGTTGGGATCGATGAAGACTTTTCTCCGGTGGAAGTGCAAATTTTCAAGTCCGTGCTCCGGTCTCATTAATTATCTAAGATTATCATAAGTTGAGGATTTAGAAAGTAAAGGTGCTTTAAAATGGTTGAAGACTTTCGCGAGGATAGATCGAGGTGAATTCACTAAAGTATGCACGTCCCAGACTCAAGTCAACCACGTTTTTACCATCACTCTGTCATTATTGTTGGCTACATCGATGAATAACCACTATACAGGGTGGGAAGTTTTTCCCGTTCCCAACATAAAGTTCGGGATATTGGCACTTATACTCTTAAAGAACTCACCGGGAATTTAGAAAATACAGTGGACACATGAAGAGCGGGCATATCACTCAGCTCTCATCTTGCGGGCATTCAGTCACTTTCTGGGGAATGTACGGGGCCTAGTTCGTCCTGTAAGTAGATTAAGTGCGACAAATTGTTCACAGCATTTTGCCTGGTGTTTGCTTCGCTCAACACTACGATGATGCTTCTTCAGCCGCAGACCACTGGACAAATCCTGGATACCTACCCCCTGGATATGTCAGGGTGTAGCTAATATTATACGTCGAAGTGCAACACGTCGAGGACCAACTCGGGGCAAAGGTACAATAGCTGACATGCATTTTCGGTGTTACAGGAAAGAAAGTAGTATAAGGCCTCCATCGATCCGTCTTCGTAATGTGGAACTGTGCCCTCATTATGAGTAATAGCGTCAATTCCAAGAAGTTTGTATGTGCGATTATTCTGCACTGTCTCGATAGAATTTCAATGAAGTTACGACATTTTCCAGACTTCTCACTTTCCGCAGGGTGGGCAGCATTACCAAGATATCCTTGGTTTAACTATATGGTGTTAGTCAATGGTCTCGCATGTCTTCCCATGTCAATATGTTAACAGCCGAATGTTGCTCACTCCATTGAGGCGCGAGTGGAACATACTAGAACTAATTTTAGATGGAAATCGGGAACTAGATAAAGGCATAGCTAACAGGACTTTCAGAACCTAGTCGGTGGTTTCATGTTAACTAATGCAATATATAATGTATTCGTTTGAGAACTTACCACCCCCAATATCATGGAAACTAAAATACATATGGAAGTGCTGAGAAAGGTGGTCTTCCAGGTTAAGAGGGGAACAGTTTTGGCATTATCCGCGCAAATCTAATTATCACCCCACTAGGGCTTGAAATTTTTAAAAATCACCCCCCTCCCCCCCCATCGATTTACATCTCATACTAAAAATAATTAAAAGTACAAAACATCGATGCATTGAGAAACTCGACTAAACACAATTACAATCTCCCTTGGAATTCCTGGTTGGGGTATGTGATTTTTCAGTTCATCAATATCTTCAGGATATGATTTATAAAGAACTCATTAGTGATGACCCCAAAGGAAAATGTCGAGAGAGGACCTTGGAGGCCTTTCATATGCCCTTCTTCTACCAATTCATCTATCTGCAAATAGGCCATCGAACGATAGTCGCACCGACATGACATAATGTAGCAGTGGGACATCTTGTTGAAAGTGCAAAATATTTTCATTCAGTAGATAATCGCCATTGTGATCTACTTGCATTGCTGTGGCCTCTATTGCGATATGATCAATTGACTCTTGTATCATATTGATTTCACTTCACAATCAGGTTATTATCGATGCATAATGGTCAATTTGCAGCACCTTCCGGTGTTCCAACTCATACATTAACTTTTTAAGGCCACTGGGTGTGGCGTTCCCGAATACCATGATAATTCTCATCGCACCAATGACGACAAATTTGCTTGTTAACAAAAACATTTAAATAAAAAGTGTATTCATAGCAAAAACAAATATTTTGCACAAAATTCGGAGTTGTGGTAATCAGCGCTGTCATGCTATCACAAAGTTTCATTCTTCGATGGGAACCATCCCGAACCCGTGTCTGATGAATTTGCATTTTATACGGATGGCACTTGTGTATTTTTTCCACTTTTGCAACGGAACCAATTGAAATTTCCATTTGACAAGAAAGATTTCTAATTGACCTAGTCGATTCAGTCACAAATAGCCCCAACACTTCAGTTTTTGTAGTCTCACTTAATACCTTCGTCACATACAGATGCGAAATATTTTTGTGAGAATATTTCTCGTTGAAGACCCTCGCAGTCTGCCGAGAAGATACTGGTTATTAACGCCATGGAATTTCTAATGTTTCTTCTACAGAATATATCATGTTAATCGAGACGTTAATGTTACGCTATCGCACACCATTTAGCAATTACTAAATGGCAAAATCTTTGAAAACTGAATTTCTGCCTGAAAATCACGAATGAAATGTGTCCCATCTGATCAGAAACATTTATTTGTTTATTAATTTAAGAAAAGAGAGTGCCAAAAAATCTGAAAATTTTGAAAATTTATTGCATGTATTTGAAATAGGGGTATCAGTTTTTCCTTGATTTTTTGAAAATGCTTTAACAATCCGAGTTTCTTAATGCACAGATATTTCGTACTTTCAATTACCTTTAACATGAGACGCAGTTCGGTGAAGGGCGCCTATTAAACTCTTCAGGTAGGGGAGCGTGGTGGCAAGAGGTGACACTAGGTTTACGCAGAGAATGTCAAAAATTTGCTCCCTCGCGACGTGAAAAACTACCTTACTCAGTACTTCCACATTTATGTCCATTTTTACGATATTTTGAATTGTAACCTGAACTAACCTGAACACATTGTATAACTGGATGAACTTGGCGTGCGATATATGGAGGAGCGTAATACACATGCGCAGTGTTACTGATGTCGCAGTCTACTATCCGTTAGATATTGTTGATTAGCGGTGGTGGTAATCTTTCACTCACAATGGGTGGGTGGAAGTTGTCACACTACGTTAACCGGCGTAGATGTTTGCCAGTTTTCAAATCTAACTAATGATAGCATCGATAATATGGTTTGGTATACGAGGATAGTTCCGGAAGTACCCGACTTAACGCTTAAAGGAAGAAAAATAGAAAATATTACATTATCTCTTAACGAGGGCTCCTTTCAGATTGACAAACTATTTCCCAGCGACGTTCTATGGATTTTTAATCCTGTTAATAGTAAGACGCTTCGAATGTTTCGGAATAGGCATCAATCTCGGACTCCACCTCTGGATTATTGGCAAATTTCCTTCTCTCGAGCCGCTTTTTCAAGTTTGAAAATAGAAGCAATTCTGAGAGGGCTAAATCTGGCGAATAAGCTGGACGAGGAAAAAGTTCGAAGCCAAGCTGAGTCGATTTCGGCCATCGACGTGAGGGAAGCGTGGATTAGATGCGTTGTCTTGATGAAACAAACCTTTTTTTTTAGTTAAGTCACATACATTTCAAAAAACTAACGCCATCACCGTTGCTACAGATCGAACGGTTTTCGCCTCTCTTGGAGCCGATTCTCGCTTTGAGTCCATCGTTTTAACTGCTCTTTCATCTTGGGTGTGAAGCGATTGACCCATGTTTCATCCATGATTATGAATCGACGCAACACCTCGGTTTTATTGCGGCGAAACTTTGCCAAATATTCCCTTGAAAGTTTCTCACGGCCCTGTTTTTGTTCATTGTGAGTAATCGCGGCATCCATCTTGTGCACAGCTTTGTCCTATCCAATTGTTCGGTCAAAATGCGATATACATATTTTTGAAGTGCCTATTTTCCAGTACAGTTTTGTGAATTTTCCCCACAATATCTGGAGCGTCTTTGGGTCGATCGCTGCGGAGTTCGTCTTGGCAACTCCACCACTGCGTTTAAACTCTGTCACCCGATATTTTTCATTTGCTAAGGAAGGGCCAGACTCCCCAGAGTAGAATCTAAGTCAACTTTGCTGTTGGACGGACCAAGACCTTTCAAATGAAACTATTGAATCACGTATCCATTACCAATTTTTTCCATGTTTGCAAAGCCTCTAAAAGTGTGAAAAAACGACTTGAAGACAAACACAAATCAACGCAGCACCCTCAAACTTTAAACATAAACCTTTTAAGGTTAAGTCTTTGTAATATAGGTAAATTTTTAACACAACAATCGCTCTCTGTGTGTTAGGTCGTATACTTCTAGGGCTATCCTTCCAAGTTGTGGTGGTGTGACTGAGCGATACGTGGCTCTGGGTCCCCGAATTTTCATCAAATGCAGATTACGATTAGTGCGATACTTCAATTTCGAATATCTCAGAACGGATTACGATCTGCATCATCAGAACAAAATAAATTTTAAAAAGCCAACTCTCTCACACAGCAACTTCTCGTGGCAACCGCCTCGCCTAGAATCTCGACAAGTTCTTGATACAGGATATAAATCTTGAGGCACAACATTGGGAGAGAAAAATAGAGTAATCTGGAAATTTAACTTCATACAGCAGTTGCTGTAATATCAAAGAGAGACTTTATTTTACACGCTAATGCTAGCCGATATGTCGCCTCATAAGGCAGGAAAGCCATGAAGATTTTGAACGTCGCTTAACGATGTGTTCTTTCCGGTTTCGATCGACTACATTCCTACACGGTGCTGTAATTATGTCATAATTTCCATGGGCCAAGGTGGCAAGTTGAAAAAATCGATTTGGGCAAACATCGTTACCAGTTAACCGCAGATGTATCTTGCGTTACCACACGCGCAGAGGGGAAGAGGCGCACCTTCGCGCACCAAGAACCACCCACAGCTCCTGATCAATTTAAAAATAATTAAAGAACTTCACTCTTCTATTGCTTGAATACCTCCACAGACATCCATAACCCTTTTCGACTTTTATGGCCAAAATTGTATGTGTTTTTGTTGTCGCTTCTTGAATCCGAACTACCTAGGCGAGACCAACTTTTCCCGCAGGACATTTCGGACTGAATTAATGCCGAAGTTTCTGGGAAAACTTTTAATATAATAAACTAACGGAGATATATGCAGAATTAACGCACCAGTTCCTGCTTGGCTCCTGGTCGGAGCAATAAAGTTTTTTGTTTGGTTAGCCGCCACTCGAGCGTACTTTGTTCACTTCGACTGAAGAACAACGGGAGAAAGTCGAATGAATGAAAATGCCCCTTGAAAGAATATAAGAAATGTGATGTGGAATCTGATGAAAAAATAACTTGGAGGTTCTAAAGGGCGCTCAGTCAATTGTTTGTGAAAAAGGATCTAAGTAAGGATATTGTATAGGCCAAAAATAATGCACAGAGGAATATATATATATATAAATATACAGGGTGTTTCCTAAGTACGGTGCATAACTTCGGGAGCGTAATCCACAGCTAAAATAAAGGTAATTTTGTTATATAAACTATGTCCCAACAATGCTTCGTTGCGGAAATACAGGGTGTGAAAATTTCATTGTCTGAAATTTAATGCCTCACGCGCAGATAAATAAACGGTGTTGGTGACTGGTAAAATGCCGACAATGTCGCTACCAAACGGGCAAGTGCACAACAAAAAAATTCATATCTTCATACAAGTGCTTCTTCTCTTAAGAACAATAAAAAAGAATGAACAAATTTAGACGCAATGTTTTTTATTTATTTCCTCGAAAACGGTGCGTCCTACGAAAAACAGTCAAGAGACCTTTTTTCTTTCAAATCGAACACATAATTACAAAAGGAACAAAATAATGGGAAAGAACAGTGGCGCGCCGCATTTTTCCTTTAAAATATCCAGCAATTATCCTGCCCGCACGCCCCTGGCTACACAACAGCCACCGTTTTTAGCGTAAAATACGCACCGTTGCTAACTATCAAACCCCGCAAAATTTCACTAAAATGTTTCGAGTAGTTTCGCAAATATTTAAAAAATTGTAATTTTTAAAGCCATTTTCACACCCTGTATTTCTGCAACGAAGCATTTTTGGGATATAGTTTATGTAACAAAATTACCGTTATTTTAGCTGTAAAATACGCTCCCGAAGTTATGTACCGTACTTGGGAAACTCCCTGTATATATACAGGGTGCGCTATTTAAAGCTGTGATTGAAATTTACTCAAAAACGGTATGTTGCATGAAAACAAGTAAAAAATAGAAGTTGTCCTGTAAAGAGGGAGACATGTCATGAAAGTAATGAAAAAAAACGTTGCTTTGAGGTTATTTCAACGGCAATCCCGTATTTTTTTACAGATCCTTGTAGATATTCAAAAAGTGAATATCTTTTATTTAATCATTTTTTTAATTAGACGTTTTGCTGCGGAGTAATCTACGATTTTTGTCCGATTTTTGAGGTGGTCGAAATTATTGCATTTTTTCTCTAAAAAATTTTTGTGTCTAATAAAAAAAAAAAAATTCTAAAAAAAAAAAAAATTCTAAAAAAAAAAAATTCCTTAAATTTCCTCTTGTTAGACTGCACCTTATAAGAAGGTCTACAGGAAATCCAAATTGTTTTTTCGACAATCAATCTAAATTTTTTGTGTGAAGTTATTCAAAAATTATTCCTTTTTTTTTCAAAATTGAACAATCGAAACGGATCGCCACACTGTGAATGAATAATTAGAAACGGTTTTCATCTATGGAGGGGCTGGAGGAAACGTTAGTTGGACAGTAGAGCTTTATGCTGAACGATTCCCGGATGGAAGAGTTCCTTGTTGGACGGCTTTCAAAGGTGGCATTCCAAATATCAAAGAAACGAAAACGTTGGAAACGAACAAACGCAATCGCTCCCTAAGTGCAACACATGAAGGCAATAATATAGCAGTTCTTGCAGCTGCTGTCTTCGATCCCCATGTAAGTTGTCGTTAAACTGCTGCTGACTCAGGAACGACAAAGACAAGTGTCCAAGGAATTTTAAAAGTGAATAAATACCATCCTTACCACGTTCCTTTACATCAGAAACTTCATGAAACTGAGTTAATTTTAGTAATCGGGCGAGGCGGTAATAATGGGAAAATGCATATTTCCTCACCAACCTTCCCTTTCGGACGAATCTACATTCGCACACCATGATAAATTAGAAAATTCGAACGAAATTTATTATTATTTTTAATGTGTGTCGTACAGGGCCGGCTTCGGGTATTTTGAGCCCTAACTTTTTTGCTTGCAGCTTTTCTTAGGTTTTGACTATATGAATCGAAGAAGCGTGGTTTTCTAAGTTAAAAAAAGTTTGTTGATTTTGGAATAAGGCCCCGTTCTCGAGTAATATGGATTGACATTAGGTAATTTTGAAACACGCTACAATGGCATGAAGCATGCCGTGTCCCATTTCCAACGGATCATCTTATATAAATAAGCATGCCGACCATGTCGACCGGTCCCAGTTAATTCAAAACTTATGGCCTGTTAACTAACGCAAACCAGCGCACACAGCGCATCTGATAGAACATTTATGGTCCCTACGTGCCGCATTCGTCATGTATTTTTTTATTAACGATATTAAATTGGTCTACTATCACTCAATAGCCATGATCGATATGAATATTTTCCAGTTTATAGCTAGGCGATGCGTTCAATTTAATAAATACATAATTTAATAAATACAAATGCGTAATAAATCATGCTAACTGCAGCAATTGACACGAATTGACGCTGCACATTGCGCACGTCTTTTCATGCATCGAACTAAACATATTTCCCAGTACTGGCGAATAGTACTGAGTTCGACAGTATCGAAAAACGAAGAAAAACATGCCGACTGAGTCGCGAGCGACAGATCCATCCGCGTCAGTCATAGAGGGCACGTTTTGAATCCGATCAGTCGGCACAGTCGGCACGATTTTTATACACGATATTGAATGCTTCGCCTATTAATGAGCACACGTTGCCAATTCATGGTTTGGTGGCGCATTTGGATCGATATTGCCTAAAAATTCGCTACTGTGCGTCCCGATGTAAAGTAGTTGTTATCATTCTGGATTCCAGCATATCGTCGATAACTATTGTTTCACTTTAATAGCATCAAGTAATGAACTCGATGCTTTATGTTTGCGCTCATCCGCAAAAATCCTGATACAGTACGTTGGTCCATTGAAAGGTGCACATATTTTCCCTGCATAAAATCAAATCTTGGTTTCATTTGATGGGTCTACTGCGTCATCAACGCATATTTAAAATTTTTCAAGATCTCGACCTCGACTCTATAGAAAATTCATCGAATTATTTGAAAAGGCAAATTCGGAAACGTATAATTCACAGTAAAACAGATGTTAAAAGGGTTAATTGAGAAGAATGGTCACAAGTACCGACTGACCTAACAGAAAAATTGATCCAATCAATGCCAGTCGTTCATTAGAACCTGAACAATCCTGGAGCAAAAAGGGCATCTCGACGCGATATTAATTTTACACATGTGTGGAAATAATTGGGGCCATGTTACTTCTGCGAAGACTTGTGTAATCAATCGATTATTATGAAGTTGTTTTTTTCTGATGAGTTTGAGTTTTCGTTGGATTCTGTTATTATCACTAGCATAAATACGGATCATACCATACATCCATTTAGATAAAAATAAGTTTTAATGTCATACGTGATAGATATATACAGGGCGGTTCACGTACGATGGTCCACCACCCTATCTGAGCAAACGTAAAGCTTAGAAAAAGTTTAACATAAAAGTTATGCGGTATTTCATACATTTTTATTTTTTAATATTTTTGACGTTACAGGGTGGTCGGGAAAACCGTGGCGTGACAAAAACACCTTTCTTTAATGCAGTACCCTACATGTTGTTGCGAATAAAAATTTCCCTTGTAACTATGAGTGTTTTTTGTTATTGCGAACTATGAAATTTTTCTCGCAACTTTTAAGTTAACTGACTTAAAGTAAAGTTCGAACGAATAATAAGCTTTTTAAATTTTTTAATAAATTCGCCTAGTATCAGTTGAATCGTTTGAAAACTTGTCCAGTTAAAATCTAAAGGTCGTTCTGCTAAAATTTTCCAAAAATTTTATACAGAATTTAAAAAAATACCCAAACTTTGCTCATTTCAAGTGCCTGAAACTGATTTGATGATGAACTAACCTGAACTGATTTTTTCAGTAGGACACCCTGTATTTTTTTGAAAATGAAATCTTTTAATTATCTTTCAAATAATATGTATATACATGTCATATATCTAAACTGAACAGACCTTACACACTTCAGATATCTTCAGTTAAGCCATGTGACATATACAGGGTGCCAATTTGAAACCTTCTCGCCTCTATTATCTCGCAATGAGGTAGATTTTTTTAAATCCCCGGAACACGTGGGTTTTGTTAACAAGGAGGAAGAATTTTTATGTAGGATTCAGAGTCTCTTTCAATCCTCTACCCCCCACAGCCATCCTCTGAAATAACTTAAGTGGTAAAGAAAGTAACTTAAGTGATACATCATTATGAAGAGCTGTTCATTATCTACTCTTCGATACTTCATTTGTTACAGGTAACTGTTGCGTTATCAAAGTTAGGCGTCTTTTATAGTTCTAAATTCATTTTTCCTATTTGTGTAACGTGTTTCCTATAGTTTTGATAGATTTGAAATGACTATGAAATTGTTTTAATAAATCTATTGATTTCCTAACCAATTTATTTATCTTTTGTCGAGACTACTGGCAAAAGAAGAAACGCATTAATCATTGAAGCAACTGTGTATTAATCTCATAAATTTCTTCGGTTCTTGAAAAGATACATCTACGTGGAATATGAACTTTTTTATTGTGAATCTTTGTTGACAAAAAATGCCGTCTCGCTACCTTTTGGTACTACCTTGCATGGAAAATAATATTTACTCACCCGTGGTACTGGTCCGTGCTATCCGACATAAAAAATCAGTTAAATTTTTTAGCGATACTACTAGTGTTATCACGAGCGATACTAGTGATATACTAGTGTTATTGTGAGCAATTTCAAAAATGGCACACACAATTCAGCAAGGCGCAGAAGTTATTTTGATTTATGGGAAGCAGGGAAGATGCCCAAGGCAAACATCAGAAGTTTTTAATGTTAGAAATTCTAATTCAAATGTGAATCACGGATACGTTCTAGATTTAATAAAAAGTATTACTGAAACGGACCCTATTGCAAACAAAAAAAGGGCTGTTCGGCGCATTTTAAATGAAACTGTTCAAATAGAGATTCTGGGAACCTTCGTTGCAGAACCCAGAAATTTACTGCGTACGATCGCAAGTCAAACTGAAAAGTCACATGAAACTGTACAGAAAGGGCCCAAATTGAATAAATTTCATGCCGACAAAATGCAAATTTTACAGGAATTTCATGACAACGGTTTTCATAGAAAAGTCGAGTTTTGCGAAACCACGACCAATTTAATTAATAATAACAATTTATCTTTAACGAAGATTTGCTTCAGTGATACAGACACCTTCTTTGTTAACGGTTGAGTCAATAAACAGAACTGCCGACATTAGAGTGACGAAAATCCTCACGTTTTTAGAGAGGACGCTACACAGTGGCCGGAAAAAATTAACGTTTGAGCTAATATTTACGGAAATGTCATACGACCTTTCTTCATTGAAGGAAACTTAACTGGAGAACTGTCCTTAAACTTACATGGAAACGTAATTGATCCTTTAATAACGACTCGTTTGGAAAGTCCAACTGGCGGAAACCTCTTACAAGAAGACCAAATACGTTTTCAGTAAAATTGAGTCATACCGCATCATTTTCGCCTACTGCGAGAATGGTTGGCTGACCGATTTTCCGATAACTGGAAAGGGTGGAAGGAAACCGATAGAACGGTCCGCAAGATCACCAGACTTAACGCCATCAGATTCTTCTCCATGGGGGCATATAAAATCGGTTGATTACACAACCCGGCTTGACGATATTGACGATTTCAAAAAGAAAACCACGGAGGCAAATAGAGCTATTTCAGAAGTGGTACACGAAAACGTCGGGGAAGAGTTTCAAAATAGGCTCGATTATTCTTTGGAAATTAATGGAGACCATTTCGAACATCTACCAAACTAAAAGTTTTACAAATAAGAATTCCGCTTTTTAAAGTGTTTTTTTATAAGCAAGTAATAAGAAAAATTATTTGTTTTATAATTTAAAACAGCTATATAAAAGTTTATTATTACAATTTCCGGATCGTAAAATATTAAAAAAAAAGTCTTACGCTATCAAAAATTAATAGGAAAAATGAATTTACAATAATCAAAGGAGCCTAAATTGATAACGCAAGAGCGAAATATAACAAATAAGGTGCCGAAATGTAAGGAATGAAAAGCCCTTTAGAATTATGTATGGCTTAACCTCCTTTACTGTTAAGATACCCGAGAAGATATGTCTTGCGTGGTAGAGGTACAAAGAGGCGCAGTGAATTTTGCACAAAAATTGTTTCCTCTCGATAACAAAATCAAAGTGTTCACCTGATTTTTTGAAAATCTATCTCGTTTAGAGATAATGAGGGCAGAAAGTTTTCAAACCGACACCCTATACATATCATACGAAAGTTAATTGCAAGAAAAACTGATTTAAAGAAAATACAGTTTATTTTACCTTCGACTTTTAGTTTAAGTTGAATTAACTCAAAACATTTTTTATATTATCTAATAAAAAATTACATAAATTTACAAGCATAATTTGCGTTCGTAACAAGTAGCAAGATAAGGTATTTTATTAAAAAAAAAAAAAAAAACATATTTTTTGCACGCCACGGTTTTCTGGACCACCCTATAACTTCGAAAATATTAAAAGAATAAAAATGCATGAAAAACGTATTAACTTTTATATTAAAATTTTTTTTCTAAATCTTACGGCTTCTGATGTAAAATAGTTTACTGCGTAAAGTAGCTTACCGTACCAAGACTGCGGGTCGGTGTGTGTGGTGTATGAAAATATAGTACCATGGAACTGCATCCTTAATAAATTACCGTGCGTGAAGTGTTGCGGGAAAAATGTTGAGTGGCCACGAACGACACTCCGTATAAAGACTTTAAGAAGAGCGGTTTGATTGGATGAACACTAATGATTATGATAGCTCAGCACAACTTTCTAGTGCGCCACGTTGAATGACGCGTTGAGCATTGCGACTTCAAGGAAAAAGTGTAATATTTCCACCAATTATATCTTTGCCATGAATTCGCTGTGAAATCACATATTCCCGCAACCAAAACTAGGCGTCCTATTACAGCAGGACAAAACCCATTATTTTGAGTTTATTCCTAAAGGGCAATCAATATTTTACCAGTGTCATACTGCTGCATACACCTGTTTATCTAATGCCGGTTAACCACAGGCTACTGCATATATAATAGAAAGGACACTTTACCAGCTGTCACATTTACGAGTATTGTACGATTAGTGGGACAGCTTCCATTTTTTATTCAACCTATTAACGACCCACGCATGTGAACATGACACGCTGAGGGGCGAAATACTCTTATTACGAGCAGTTCATTGTCGCATAATACGCTCTTACTGACGAGTAATAAAAAAGCAGGTTTTCTTACCATTAGAAGCAGGAAATGGAGATATTCCATGTTCAGTCGTCGTTTCTAGTTTGTAAGGTTCCTCATGAGAGACGCTGAAGTAGCATCAAGGCCATCTGGGTCCTGAAAAAAGTGTTTATGCTTAACGATAAATACAGGGTGTTTTTAGCTGAGCGCCCGTTAAAAATATTTGGACAACCGTGAAAGCTGAAAAATCCATATGTAGTATACGGCCATTCGAGCCCTATCGATTGAAAACATTTTCAAATTGCCCGCTCTTTGTTATTTTAAATCGAATGACTTTGTTTATTATTTGTTTTTTTTTTTAATGATTTTATGTTGAATTTCAACATCAAAATACCGATAATCTAAAATGTCAACTTTCGGAGATAAAAATTATTGTTTTATGCCAAAATTGGCAAAATTTTTCTGTGTAAAAAAATGACTTAATGGAACTAACGAGGGCAGGACAACGACATTTTGCTAGCAGGAAGTCAAAACGCTGCGCTTCATTCTTCACAATTTCGAGTTTGATGATTATCTACACGACGGTCTGCAAAACAAACTGATCTGGGCCGATCCAAAAAATTTCCAAAAAACCATTTTCTTTAAATGAGGCGTTATATATTTTAGTCCATGGGGGAAAAAGCCGTTTTACTCTGCGTTGGGTCAAGTAGAATTTTCCTATATAAAAAAATGTTTTGAATTTGAAATTTGAAAATTACAAAGAAATAAACACAAACTACCAGGAGTCCCGCATAAATTCGTTAAAAATTGAAGGAAATATTTTTCAAAAAAATACTGAAACACGTCAAATATTGTTGCTGGTTGTGCATTTTTCACATGACGAATATATATGTCGGAGATTGATTAGTCCTTAAGTGATAAAGTGTAACACTACGAGCTGACAATATGACGAAGGGCAGGCCGACAGGGCCATCTTAACGAAAAGCACTGTGGAACTAGGTCGCTACCAGCAAGGGCGAAACCGAGAGGCCATGCCTGCGAGCTTTCGTGGAAAACAGGGAGCAGCAGGTACCTTATCCCTCGGATTGGAAGGACTCGCGAGATCTGGAAAACCAGAAACCAAAACGGGACAGGCAGATTAGATTGGGAAGAGACGAGAAGCGCTCGTGTGGTGGCAAATTCGTTGGTTTTGCCCTTTTCTATTTTTACTATTAAATGTGAACTAAATACTTCATATCATCAAGGAAAATTTCCCTATTGGTGATCCGACATATACATATACGGGGTTATCTACAGAGTAGATAAATATATATTTTTATACTTGTTTATTGAGCCCCATGTGTATGGTGATGTTGTTGAGTTGTTTGAGAATTTCCGAACCTATTTCATGCAATATATACCGTCATTATAATAATAGTACCGTCGATGGATTGGGGGAAGGGGGCAGTTGGAGTGGCCTGCTCGATCGCCTGACATTACCCAAATGGGCTTTTCGTCGGGTTATCCGACATGTAGGGTGTACGGGGGTGAGCCCAACAACATAAAAGAGTTAAGAAAAACAAATTTACTCGAGAAGTTCAGCAAATACCTCCTCGAATTATAAGAAAGTTCCTCGATATTGGATAAATTGGAGCTAAATCAGTTAGAATATAATTACTTCTTAGTTTTGTATTAAATAACAATTAAAAAGTGTAAAAATCAGTTTAAAAAGTACGAATACAAATTCGGAGCTGCGAAAAATCCCATAATACCATATTTTGATATTTGCGTGAATTATTTTGAAAAAAAAAAAAAAAAGTTAAGGTTGCCACCTTGTATCTCGAAAACTGAGCCGATTTCAATATGTATTTATATAACATTTTCGTCTTAAGAATAGGTCTTCTATCGGCTGTTGAAGTCCTGCTACTATAAACTGAAACACCCTGTACGTTTGGGATAATAAATTTAAAATAACGGAATTTGGAAAAATAAATTCACTTAATATTAAACTCGGGTGTACATTATGTGTGAACAATATGGGAAAGACCCGAAAAAACGGGAATTTTTATGTTAGGCACACAAATCAATTTTATGCTGCGTGACCCAAAATATAACTTCTCTGTTGTGATTCCGTGCATGAAAAAGGCAGTCACTTTTCAAGCCCGAATAAATAAGTTTTGCAAACAACAATTTATCCCATATGTATATGCGAGTGTGACCGTGTTTGTGTTAAGGGTTTGAGATAAGTGAAAAACTCGTAAATTTGCTTTATTTAGCTTGCAATTCTCACCACCTAAAAGAACATTTTTAACACTGAAGCATATCATTGTCTATATGAATGTTACAATATACAGGGTTCGCCATTACTCCGGCCTTGGTTCCTGGTGTCTTTGATTAAATATCAATATGAAATGTTTAGTACAGACATGTCACACATGACAAATGTCACACATGACACATGTCACACATGACAAATGTCACACATGACAAATGTCACACATGACAAATGTCACACATGACAAATGTCACACATGACAAATGTAACACATGACAAATGTCTTTACTAAACATTTCATATTGATATTTATACAAAGACACCAGGAACCAAGGCTGGAGTAATGGCGAACCCTGTATATAGTTCTATCGGGGTAGTTTTAAATTGGGTTTTCAAATAGGTTCAAGTAAATATTTAGTTTTTGGATGTTCCGGTATTTCAAGGAGTCGCACGTTTGCCCAAGATCTGCCCTCTTTTTAACAAATATCTTCATTTTTTGAACCATTTTTAATGGATAATATTTCGGCGAATGCCCTCCTTGGGCACCTAATGGTCAACTTCTTTAATTTTCGAAATGTTTATTAAGAATCTTTTCGGAAGGCCTGAAAGGCCATTGCCCAAAGGAGGTTTTAAGAAATTCGAACAAACATACTTCTAAGCGGTTAAATGAAATCCGCATCTAAATTTGACTTTTCGCTTTATCACAAACTCGGAAGATCGTGTTTGTGAAGTTCTCAGCAAGTAACGAAGCCATTTTAGATTTTATCGTCTAAAATCTGTCCATAAATAAAAAAAAATTTAGTACATTTTTGTGGTTAGAGGGCTGGTCGTTCTTCTACCCCTCAGTAATTGCATCAGTAATTATCAAATTGAAAAATATTAAAAACTTAATCGTTAGGAGAACCGTAACACTTGGTACGTAGGTATGTTTGATTAAGTCGACTCAAAATCGGGCGTCTATCGCTCCCTAAAGTGATTGTAACGACTTGCCAGACGCCCTGTATATTAAATTTGCTGTGTATTGATCTACCTTTTGTACGATTGAGTGTGCCATTTAATTAAATGATGAATACCGTTCGTCATTTAATCAAAAGGATTTTCACAGTTGTCAGATAACTTATCGAAAAACACAAATTTTTAACGCGTATTTTCGATTTGTTAATTAATTCTAGTCTTGTGCCACCGTTAAATATCTTCTGTAAGCTGTAATACAAAGGTACTATCCTGCCACGCTATTATAAATCTGCATCGGGCCCATCCCCGACCCTGTCCTAAGCAGGGTTCTTAATCTGTAATCAAAAACATCCTCAAGAAAATGACCTGTGCGTTGAACTAGACTGCCCAAGTGACTTTTAGATTTTTCAGTTTAAGCCGTGCTTCCATGCAAGTGTATCAGAGATAATTGCGCTAAAAATGCTTCCGCTTAGAAAGCCACAGGCAGGCATGTTTTGCGTTTAATTTTCGTTAATCTGGTAATTAGAAACGTGAAGAATCTCGACGATTTTCCGGAAGGAACTTAAAAAAAAAAAAAAAAAAAAAAAAAAAAAAAAAAAAAAAAAGTTGATCTAATGCATTTTCTTTTGCTTCTCAGTGCCAAGATTTACTTCTATAATATTTCTTACAATAAAAAAGCAGATAAAAGGATAACAGGCCAGTTCAGTTGCCATATCCGAGCTCATTGTGCTCCCTCATCGTGTTAGTTTCCCTACCTTATGCGCCATAATGCTGTGTTGGGTCATTCGTTTACAAATGCCCAGATGGAATTTAATGCGACTAAAAACTACATCGCTTGCGGTGGGGAATTTTGAACAAAATATGTTGGTGCATTTTTTGGACGCCCTGACGCAGTGGGAACGTCGTATACCAACAACAATGAGCCCACTTTAAATGATTTGTGCTGCAAACAGCATGCTCATACTGCCACAAATAAACATTAGTAGATAACAACAATCAATTATTTACGAATATTTACGTCTGAAATGTTACAGGGAAAATAAGCCCCGTTTAATCAGAGCAACATATTTTCCTAAAGAAAAAGCCAAGATTATACGAGGGAGAGTCGAACGTGAACCACTTTTTTTTTTTGTATTGGAACAAGACCCAAAAGTGAAAGTCATTTTTCTACGTAATTTTCCGATTTAAGAATGGATTTTCCCATCGTATTGTAGTATTAGACTTCAATGGAACGTCAAATTCCAATACTACAGTAGACACGCGGTGGTGGTGGTGGTTATATCTACGAAAGGAATCACAGTTCAAGGAATAAAAGCCATGAGTGCGCGTTTATTAGCTAAAATAGAAGAACGAAATTCCATTGCGGATCACGGAAATGTGGGACATTATAAATTTCATTTCCAGCATGCTAAAGAAGTGTAAAGCGGTAATCAAGGCAAAAGGGAGCAACACGTGCAATTAAACACTCATTTGGTCGTCCACATGAAGGAATCAACGTGTTATAATTTTTTCGTTCACCGTGTATTGTGAACGATAGTCGAGTCGTCTAAAATCATACATAGAAAAGCATGTACCGAGTGTGGGACGCAGGGTCCGCTACATAAAACTCCACAGGCGTTTTCTTCATCCTTTTAGATACAACGTTAAGTGGCACATCGAATTGAAGGTTTCTTTGAACTCTTTAAAAATGGCGTAAGAGGTGCCTAAAAAGGTGTTTGCACTTGATAATATGTATTTCACGAATAAAGTGAATTTTTGCAATTGCTTCATATCTTGATGTGGACTTCGGTCTTCTTCAGTTTACGTCATGTACAGTGGTGGCCATAAGTATGGAATATTTTTTTATATCATGGTATGGAGCCTGCCATCGTAAGTAAACTCAATATTTTCTGGCATACCCCTTAGCATCTAGGACAGCCCGACATCGACGCCGCATTGAATCGATTAGACTCTGGCACGTTGAGGAAGAAATGTTTTTCCATTCTTCTTGTATCATCCTCCACAATTGTTCAGTATTTGACACGTGTCTTTGTCTAATTTTCCGCTTCAAATGGTCCCGCAGATGTTCGATGGGATTTAAATCGGGAGATTGTGAAGGCCATTCTATAACACCTATCTGCTTTTCAATAAACCAATTTTTAATCAACCGCGAAGGATCATTATCCTGTCGGAACCGCCATACCAGTGGCATTTCTTCCTCGGCAAATGGAAGCATATGCTGCTCTAGGATATTTTTCTATAAAAATCGATCCATTATTTCATCAATTTTGACTGATAGGCCAATTCCAGATCTCGAAAAAGATCCCCGCACCATTAAACTCTGACCGCCATGTTTAACAGTGGGCTCTTGGTATTTGGGATCAAATCTCTTCCCTATTGGTCGCCGAACTTAAGTTTGTCCATCCGAATCAAACAGTTTGATTTTGATTTCGTCACTGAAAAGGACGGTATTCCATTTTTCGGGTGTCCAAAACAGACGTGAGCGTGCAAACTTAATTCTGGCCTTCTGGTTTTTTTTGGAAATTAATGGTTTCTTCACTGCCAATTGTCCAAACAATCCAGTATCACATAGATGACGCCTCACAGTACGATCACTAATTTCAATATCACTATTAGTTGTAATTTTTTCCTTTATTAAGCTCGATGATTTTTCGGGATCTTTGGAGGATATAATTTTAACACGTCGAACTGTATGTGCTGTTGTTTTTCTGGGACGTCCTGTTTCCGGACGGTTTTTTACGGCGTTGAATACCCTAAACATCCTCGAAATTTTCGATACACACCCCTGGCTCACATTAAGTGTCTTTGCGATGTCCTTCTGATTGGCTCCGTTATTTGACATCTCCACTATTCGTGATCGAAGATCTTCCGAAAGATATTTTTTTTAACCATTTCGGCCTCAAATTTTATCGAAATGTAACACTCAATACTGAATACTAAATGCGAAATAAATTGAAATCTATGATATTCCATACATTTGTCCATCTAAAAAAATTTGTTTATCGGTGAAATTTTTGATAGCAACATTCTATAAATGCTGTATGGTTTGAAATGTAGAATTGACCTACCCTAATTTAAATATACCAGAATGGAAGAAAGAAAGTAAAGGCCCTTTAGCTAAATAAAGTTTCAAAAAATGTTCCATACTTATGGCCCCCACTGTACATGTATGTCTTATTTTTAGTCCTTTTCAATGAAAAAATCATTGTCTGCTGCCCATATTTAAAATTTTATAAATTCCGTTGACTTCTCTGCAATCGATTAATTTATACAATCGAATAATCTATTAAAAGCAAAAATTACAATAGAAACGAATAAACGTAATAGCAAATTCTGACGTGTACTTAATTAACAATTTAAAAACAATTTGGATATTCGAAGTCCCATGGTTAGCGCTTTATGCACTACTTTAAAATATTGTTCACGGTTTTGATCATCGCAGGAAATATAATAAATAAATCTTTTGACCGACTCTCCATTATCACCCGGTAACAGAACGTTTCTGCACCCTTGGCGAATCCAATCTGTCGGTTCTTCAACATTGCGGTGTTGTGTTTCGTGGAAGTAATGGTGACGAAAACCCCACAAAAGTAACCCTAATGGATTGAGGTCTGCAGACCTTATTGGCCATTTTACAGGTCCAGAATTGTCATTCTACTGGTTTCCGAATCTCTCAGACAAATAATTTGCCACGAAATTTGTATTATGGAGCGGAGCACCATCATGGTGAAAGGAAATGTTCCGTCTTTCTTCCAATGGAATTCCTTCTAAGTAATTTGGTAGCACATTTCCTAGGAAGCTTGAGTGGATCCCGGCATTTAAATTGCCTTCCAACACGTGAGGACCAATAGGTCTGCCTCCAAGCATCTCTGCCCAAATATTCGACGTGAAAATTTCTTTCTCTTGTCTAGTCAGGATTTCCGTCACTCCAATAATGAATATTGTGTGTATTAAGGCTACAACCTTCGGTAGAGGTGCATTCATAGCTTAACAGAATATTATAATGGAGGTCCCTATTTAACTTTCTCAGGGCTGACATTTTTGCTATAAAATGCGACCTCCTTTTATAATCGTCATGTCTTAATCCTTAGTTAAATGTCATTTTGTATGCACGATAGTCATTATCGCGGAGAATTCTTCTAATAGATGTTGAAGAAATTTTTATTTCCTTACTAGGTGACGTAGTTGACATGTTCGAATTTTCATTTATAGCCGCAATGACAAGTAAATTTGACATGACATGACAACTGACATGACAGTAAAATTATTCTGAATATTACCTCCCATGGACCGATTTTTTTTTCTTTTTCGGTCTGTTGCAAGAACCATAGTTCTGGGGATTCGTTATTAACGTTTTAAAATTTTAATGGTCAGGACAACATCTATCACGAAACCTTTCGAAAAATACTATAGAGGCTAATCGAGGCTTTTTTTGACAGTCCCCATAAATCATTACCATATCAGATTTTTCAAAATGACTAAAACGAACCATAGCGAGAAATAAAAAAAAAATCATGTTTCCCTAAATGTGCTATTAAACTATCAAAAATATCGAACTTTACACAAAAAGTATTGTAACCCTAGAGATGTAAAGCAACGGATATTTGATAATCGTTCAACGATTATTGTTCATATTTTCAATAGTAATAACCAGATTAAAATTAATGTCATGGCAGTTATTATCTGCTTTATGTTTATTCGTTTGTATTGTTATTTTTACTTTTATGAGATTGATTAATTATTGAAAACTTATGGAAATTTATAAAATTAAAAAAATAGTTAACAAAAAACAGCAGCGACGATTTTGTTCGATTAAAAAGAAGTTAAAATACGGTACACGTGATACGGCCTTAAATGGAAAACGACAAAGGCCAGCATCAAACTAAGAAGCAATATTTCTCATACGGGGTGAGTTAAGAAATGTTAACGAAAATTCAATTTATCTGTGAAATATCACCAAGAGCAAATATTTTTTTGGACACCTGCCGGACCATTTTTAAAGGGTCAAAAAAACTTTCAATTTGTTACACCAGTTAGCGCTACATCGGAAAAAATAAAGAAAATACCAGTCTGGGGAGTTTTATGTGGCGGACCCTGTATATGTTATATCGGATTTTGTGTGTACGCTGCTTAACGGGTCACAAGTCCTGCATCGACTCGGATAAGTCGGCACAGTTAGCATGTTTATTTATACAGGGTGATTCATTGAGAATGGCATACGGCGTTCCCCCAGATAGAGGATACCAAAACATGACGATTCAATCCAATATACTTCGTCAGTGTTGCGTGCTTCAAAATTACAGGATGTTGAAGGTTGAAATTCTATAGTTAAATTCCTTATTAACTTTTTATTTTTTCATAGCATCAACTCCAATTTCGGTATAGTTCGATTTCGTAGAACGGCAAGTAAAAATTTTGGTCTAATTTTTGCGTAGGTCCTGGAGGGTGGTAGTTACAACCCACCGCTTCGGTACAATTCGACATGTCGTTTTATGACTGTAACTAAGGTCAAATTCCGTTTAATGTAATTAAAGAGCGCTTATTTTTACCCCAAAAAGGTGTTCTCATTTAATCCCAACATCTCTCTTCGCCTGCGGAATTTTTACCCATAACCTATTTGGAGTCGTAAAAGTCCTGAAAAACGATGGTGGCTGCAAGTGCGCCAACAGTTGTTGCATGGCCCGCGAAAAGTCCAGACTTTAACCCATTGGATTTCTCAATATAGTCAAGTCGAGAAGGCAATTGCATAGCAAGAGACAATAATACTCGTGAAGAATTGTGACAAAAAATTCCACTAGCAGGTCATGAAATTAGGAATAACGCTGATGTGTAATTTATAATAAAAAGGTCTTCGAGCAGAGGGATGGTAAAGTGCATTGACGTGGAAGGTGGTGAGCGGTTGCTCAAATAAGACTTATTTTTCATGTGTTAATAGCTTTACATTTTTTTAATGCGGCTAAAGATTAATTTGAAAATTGACGATACCAAGTTAATAAATTTTCCTAATTTTAAAAATAAACGTATGACATTTGACCTGTAGGTCATATTTTGCTGTCCCCTAAGTCGGGATCGTTCATCTCCGATTTCCGTTGGACCACCCTGTATCTGCATGAAGCTAAATGCATCGCCCAACGCTCAATCAGAAAATATCCACATCAATTATAATTTTATGCATAACGAAACACAACCTGTCGACCCCGCCCTGTCCAGTTGCCGTTCCGGGTCCATGCAGTTTAAGCGATTGGTTCTTTACCGTACAGTTTTCAATCAAATTTCATTCAATTTAAGTTTTCAGAGGGCATACACGCACTAAACGGATACGAGTGACGCGGGCAACCGTCCGATCGACCGCATGCAATAAAAACGTACGTTAACTCACGGGGAAACTTTATTTCTATTCGCACTATCAGCCGCGTGATAGTGCGACATCGAAGACGGATTCGATATTATATCGCACCGTCCGAATCTGTTGAATGTGAAACACCAACGTCTTATGCAAAAAGTTAAACAAGATCCCCTTGTCCAAAACTGCAAGTGTACTTAGGACGGCATAGAGAGAAAAAGAGCGTCTCTTAAAACAATACGCCGTTGCATTCATTCCCATGGCCATAGTAGCAGGAAAAGGGAAAAAAACCGTGGCTGCGGCAGAAGAACAAGAACATTCGGTTAGAATTTGCCTCCAGCTATTTATTAAAACGAGATAATTACTCGTCAGATGTAATTTTCTGCGACGAGTTCAAATTTAACTGCTTTGGCTGAGACGAACGCCCAAGAGTTCAAAGAAAAGCAAAAGAAGCTTTAAAAAGCGAAAACCTACGTCCCACTGTCAAGCGTGATAGAGGGTCTGTTATGATACGGGGTGGTGTGGTAAGTACAAGAGTCGGACAATCGGTATTTACCGAAAGATATGGGGGTAAAATGTATTATTTCAATTTTTTTAACGCAAAATTTTCGGCCCAGTGTCAAGCACGTGACATTTTGAACACACATAAACTTTATCGGGATGACGAACCCAAACGTAGCTCGAAGACAGCAGAAGAATAACCATTCCACAGTTGTCCAAAAGTGGTTAAAACTGCGGCTCAGTCCTCAGACCTCAGCCCTATCGGGGACGCGTGCTATTGTCTGGAAATACAGATCAGAAAACATAAAATAACTACTGATAAGGCTGTTTTGAAGCTGCCATTGCAGGAAGAATGGAGGAGAGCGGACACGAAGTTTCCAATTTTTTTTCGATGCCCGATCGTTTAAGCTGTGTCGTTGAATAAAATGAAAGACCCGGAAAGTCCTAATTTATTTGCGTTTTGCTTAAAACTTACAACAATAAAACGGCCTAAATATCTTTGGCTCTTTGCACCGCTACCGCCCTGTTCACAATCAAGAAAATTTTCCCCCTTGGATTTATTTAAGACATCGGTAATATGCTTTTCCTGTACATGGTTTCGCACATCATTATAAAAACATCGTTTTGCATGTCTTCCAACTTTTGAAGCTGAAGCTGAGCTAACCCGCAACATTCTGTGCCGTAAACGTTCAGCCAGCATCTGAATATTTTTGAATCCGACCCTGCGCATTTTACCACAGGGCAACGGTGAGCGTTAAGAAATGCCTGGAGCTGAATATTGCCTTAGCAGTTCTGACGCAGAAAATTGGATTGTTCTTCGTCATCGGAAAAGTCTGGTAAATCAATTATCGGCAGCCTTTGGCTTACGAGGATAGTACCAGAAGTACCCCACATAACAAATAGGTAACAATACCTTTGATGAAAATTTGTCTCTATCACAAGAATCTAACCGTAAAAAGCTTGTATCTAAAGCCTGAAGGTGCTACGTCGATTTGTGTTTGCAAGCCGTTTTTGGTCAACGCTTTTAGAGCTTTTGTGAACATAGAAATATCGGTAATTGGTACGTGATGCAACAATTTCACTTGAAAAGCCTTAGTTTAACCAACATCAAAGTGGAGTTTGATCCTGCCATGGGGGAGTCCGATCGTTCGTTAACAACTGTGAAATATCGACTGGCAGAGTTTAAACACAGTCGTGTGAGCTGCCAAGACAAACTCCGCTGTGGTCGACCCACCGACACTCCAGATCTGACCACATCACATATTGTGGTGAAAATTCCGCGATGAAAGGTAAACATTTCAAAAACTACTGTATATTGCGTTTTAACCGAACAATTGGATATGAGAAAGCTGTGCGCAAGATGGTTGCCGCAATTAGTCACAACTGAACAAAAGCAGCGTCGTGAGGACCTTTTAAAGAGTGTTTGGCAAAGTTTCCCGGCAGTAAAGCCAAGTTCTTGCGACGATTCATAACCATGGACGAAACATGGATCCATCATTTCACACATGAGACGAAGAGACAGTCAAAACAATGAACTCAAAGGGGAGAATGGACTTCAAAGAAAGCGAGCACCGCTCCATCTGCAGGAAAGGTGAGGTACTAGTTTTTTTGGATGTACGTGGGATCGTTTTTATGGATCATCTCCCTGAAGAAAAAAATAAAAGAAGGTTAGGAAAAAGCGACTGCATTTGGCGAAAAAAACAGTCTTGTTCATTAAGACAACGCCCCATTCCACACCTCCTTCATGGCAATAGCCAAAATCCACCAACTTGATTTTGAATTTTTTCTCAGCCACTCTTTTCGCCAGATTTAGCTCGCTCAGATAATTTTTTATTTTTAAAATTCGACAAAATTGCTCGGTAGAAAGACATTTGCCAATAATGAAGAGGTGGAGTACGAGGTTGATGCCCATTTCGAAGGCTTCGAAGCTTCGACACTGGTCAACAGAATTTCATTGAACGTCGCTGAGAAAAGTGCGTCAACCCCAAAGGAGACTACGTTGACAAATAATGTAATAATTTATAATTTCGTTTTTGCCTTGAGTGTTAGCTGAAACACTTCTGGGACTATCCTCATGTTGGGCTTTAATCGACGAGCTGCTCAGTAACCAACAGAGGTTGGTTAGCGAGCGGAGTTGGTTCCACCCCGACGACCTTTCATATCAGATTCAACAAGTTTGGTTGGAAGTATAGAAGGGCCCAGACAGCTACATCAAACATGACGTGAAGTGTAAATTGTTAGAAGATTTTTGTCCCTCCAACGTCCCTTGAAATTTGTCTCAATCAGGTCATTTACAGTTAGACGTAGAACTTCAATTATCATATTCAATTTACATTGATATTTTCGGACCTTTATCGGAAAATTTTAAAATCGTTTCATTCGCTTTCATTTGCATCTCATACTCATTTTTGTTGAAAGCGAGCAAATTTTATGAGGTTTTTGAAAAGTTTAGTTTAAAAAAAATCACTTGCAAGGAGCTCAAGACGGGGAGACGTTATTCCACAGGACATACATACACGATGTCTTTCATCAAACTCACGTCTTAACGCCTTTTAGTATGATTATATTTCCTACCTGCCGAGTCTATTTAGCACGGCAGGCGCTTAGACATGTTTATCTCCCATCAAGAGGCACCGAAAGGACGAAAGAAGACTGTGAAGGGAACAAAAATGGTATTTTTATTATTCATGATGGCCAGCCATCGAAATCTCTTTTCAACTAGGTCGCAGGTGTATGTGACACATTGACCACTTCACTAAAAGGGGTTATCAATGTGTTTTAATGGCTTTGCGGGTGGCTTGCCGTTGGACATAAAATATTAATAAAAGAACACTTTCGAATCCTAAGAAGAGATGATAAAATCAACAACGTCAGCTTTGATTGCTTTTATCACAAACATCGCAGCTGAGCACAAAAGAAGATGTAATAAGATTTTGGAATTTATATTAGATGTCCAAATAACTTAAAAACTGGTGGAGGGAATTTATCTTCTTTTCATACCTATTGTTGTTCAGCCTAATGATATTAAGTTTCTTGCCTTGTTTTTTTCTATCACCTCTGAAGGTGCTTTTACCAGTTTACTAAAATAATATATCGCATACCGGGTGATTCGAGAAGATGGCTCGCCATTACAACTTTTTTTATTTCGAACTTGGAGGGTCGAAGTTTGGAGGGAAGCTATATGAGAATAGGGCCGATTGATTGACGTAAATGACATTTATTTAGCGCTTCCGGTTTAACCGGAAATGACGTAAACTTTCGATTTTTAAATGTAATGCACTATAAATGTTCGCTTTTTTTAAATCTAGAGGTAACTTTTAGTCTAAATACATGTCACTTTAAAAAATACTTTTTTTGTAAAAAAATCGACATGCCGTTAGCATTTGGAGAATGTCGTCAACGGCCCTCCGACGCTGAGCGACTTTATGCAGAGAGGTTTCCACTTAGAAACCATCCAGGCCGCCACTACTTTAAAAAATGGACGGACGAAATGGAAACAGGAAGTGTCAATGGAGAAGAAAACTTTATCATTAGCGAAGACAAAAAAATCGACGCTTTATTTATGGTATAAATTAATCCAAGCACATCAATTCGCGAACAAGCTCTAGAATGAGAGATTAGGTATTCGTTAGGGCGTTGAATGGCCACTAGAGAATATCTGGACGAGATTTTCCCTGGGAGATGGATCGGTAGAAGAGACCCAATGGAAGGAGCCACAATCTCCAGAACTGACGGCTCTCCACGTTTTTTGTCGGAGCACTTAAGAGGCTCCGTTTGCAAAAAGGGACCACAAAATTTACATGATTTACGTCTTAAGATTCAAACAGAATTAGAATTAATAACGGAAGCAACACTGGATAATTGCATAAAGGGGTTCGAGGCACGACTGAATCATTGCCAAATTATTACTGGAGACCAATTTGAACATTTATTGTAGAAATTTCAAATTTGTTTGATGTAATTGTGAGGCACCATTTTGTTTCTAATAATTACATTTCTTAATGATGCCGTAAAGCCAATTTCATCTCTGAGTATGCTGTTGTATCCTTTATTGAATCACCTTTCATTTGATATACTACAATGGCCACCTTTCCATTTTGAAAATAAAACGTTAGTAGGGGTAACTGGATTGGGGTGAAAAATTCGATCATCGAAAATAATGCATTAAATGCCTTTTTTTTTAAATAAAATTAAACGTGTTTAAGCATTTTTTAAAAATATCAGGTTTATGAAAGTCATAAACGCGTTGCAATACTTTTTACCAGCACTGTATACAGGTCAGGCGAGGGTCCGGAACAAAGTGAATATCCCTTCGAACGAGTAATTTGAAACAAAAAGGCTGATTTGATTTTTAATTGTCCGTATGTTTTGGCAATATAATGAAATAATTTTCTGCACCCCCTAAGCTGCAGCCCTACCCAACTTTTTTTTATGAAAACATATATCTAGTGTGGGCTCGTCGAAAAGCTCATCAAAAATGGAATTTTATTACACCACTTTTCTCTTTCAGTTACGTCGTTATTAGGAAATAAAAAAACACACTCTCTTAAAAGCAAGCAAAAAATAAAGAATACCCCCTTAGTCCTAACTACAGGTTGTTTAACGTAGCAGATGCCGAAAATGTCCTCCGTCCTCTACTTGGCACACCCTTAGGCGATGGGGCACATTAAAAAACAATATCGATATGTCGCCTTTAATTTTGAATGAGTTTTTATTTCACATTGATCATAAGGAAGCAGGGTGGTATTCAGCATGTCAAGATGAATTTCAAAATGCGGATTTTTTTCATTTTTTGTGTCAAGTTTGTTCATTTCTGTACTCTCGAGGTGTTCTTTTTGAGTTCGCCAACAAAACTGGTAATTTCACAAAGCTGTGCATCGAAGTCTTATTATTGCTGGGACGTGGGGATCAAATACGAAATCGAAGTGAAGTGTAGGCGTTATTGAACGCCAAACACCTGGAAAAAAAATTTCCCACGCCACTGTTAGTAAGATATCCAGCAAATTTGAGGAACATGATACAGTCAAAGACATAGAAGTGGTTAACTTCATGTTTTAGACGACGATCGAAAATTGGACATCGTCTTATGTCTGCAGAAAAATCCGCACATGTTAACGATTTCGTTGGTTCAGAACCATGCTGGGTCTAGACATACGATTGAGAGGATTTTTAAAACAGAAAAGCACCACCCAGATAAGGTACATCTTGTCCAAGAGCTCTTGGAAGATGACTGTGACAGACAGTTGCAATTTTGTAAGGAAAGACCTCATCATTTCCTTACAAAATTGCGGTGTGACGAAAATAATAGTTTTCCACTGAATATACTTTTTTTGAGATGAAACTACCTTTGATCTAAATTAGCTGGTTAACAGGCACAATTATAGTTTGCGGAGTCAGGAAAATCTACGCTGGATATGTGAAGCTCATACTTAACACCTTTAAAAAGCAAATGCATAGGCAAGTACCGTTAACAATCGAATTTAAGGATAATTCTTTTCTGAATAAACCCGTAAAGCTGAACGCTACTTAGACTTTAAATTTTGAATTGGTGACTGCTCTAGCTATTACGTTTCCTAACGAAATCGATCTAGATATATCCACCGAAACAATTTGGTTTCATCAAGACGGTGCTCCTCCACATTTTGGTGTTAATGCCAGAGGATATCTTAATGAAATACTTGCGGGTCGCTGGATTGGACGACGTGACAGAATTTAATGGCCACCCAGATTCCCAGACTTAACGCCATTAGATTACTTTCTTTGGGAATAACTGAAAGATAAGGTTTATCAAAATGGGCCGGATAATATTCAAGACCTAAAAAGTAAAATTAGAGTGGTCAAAGAACATAGCGGCTGACGCCGTTGGGAATTCCATCGACGGATTTTACCATCGCCTGGGAACATGCCAAGTAGAGGGTGGAGGACATTGTCAGCGTCTGCTACGTTAAGTAACCTATACATAAGACTAAGAAGGTATTCTTAGTCTTTTGATTTTAAAATAGTATGTTTCATTTCGTAATGATCACGTAAACAATTTCATAGCATTTAAAGAAAAAAAAGTTTCTATAAAGATGTGACCAGAAACGTTTAGATTCCCTTACAGAGGGGGTTGAAATGGAAAAGTATTTTTTGTAATAAATTTGGAACAGCCAATGGTAGGTTTTTAAAATTGTGTCGTTATTGTATGTTGGTAAAGACCTGCCCTTTCAGTAGAAAACCTATTTTTATCTGCCGGCAGTGGCGTAGTTAGACGTAAGTCAACAAACAACAATTACAGAAATAATCAGTTTCGGCACAAAACAAACTCATGCAATTTGTCTAAGAATGGGTCAGGATTACGTAAAAAACTCTAAAGACCTTTTTTGTTGTAAAATGTTAGGAGGGGCCAAAAATAATAAAAAAGGTGAAATAATCCATTTCTACATTTTTTGATGCAAATGCAACACCCTGTATTTCCTTTACAAAGCAGTTCGCGAATATAGTTTATACATTTATCCAAATAATACTACTGTTATTTTCATCCGTAGAATACGTAGTTAAAATCTCGTTACAAAAAGCCTCGGATAGTCTGTATACAATAGTATATTCCCGGATGAGGTTGCCACAACGAGAAAGTTCCTTATTTTGCATTTTATAACGCATTATTAAAATATGGAAACACAATCTAACGAATTTATTACTACTCGACCGCACCTCTGACTTTCTATAATATATCTCAACCCCTATTTTCTACTCCTGCTTTTCCTTCTATATTCTCGAAGGACACCCCAGTTTCAAATGGGATTCCCCCACACTTAGCCATTTGGTAGCGGCCGTGATAGTAACCTCGTTAAACACTGGTTCATCCGCATGACCCTATAACCTATTACTCTGTTAGTTTTACCGTCATTATCGTATTACTAACTCTAATGCCATAATACTAAAATTTATGAACTACTAAATTTCCGACATAATATATATAGATATTTAGCCTAAAATTTTGAACTATGGAGCGTTATAAATTGTATAGTGTACATACAGCACTATGTGGGTTCAAACACCAGTCAACAATCATGCTGAAAATATGGCCATACATTACGTTCGTTCAGCTCTCGTTATGCATGAGTTCAAGTTATGTTAGATAAAAATGTTGACTCCCATAAATAAAACAAAGTTTTCGAAATCCCAAAAATATTTGGAAGTCCTTTAACTTCGACAGTGTCCCGAATATTGACAAAAGTTGCTGAACTTTAAGTACATTATACTGGAAAAAGGGAAAACTTAAAGTAGGAAAACGTGTCGTAAATTTTCAGTATATAAATCGCTGTAAAGCTTTTTTACTTTAAAATAAGGGGTTACATTAGAGGCTGGAATATTTCCGTATACGAGTAGAGACACTTTTGTAAGAAAAGGTGTGGAGTATGTAGAAGTGTCGCGGCAGAAGGCTCGACATAAAGTTCTGAAATAAAAGCATGATTTTTAAAAGTGTCGAAAAGGCCCGTGGTACGAGCTTTGTAATGATAGAGCTTAATTTCAGTTTGTGCATCAAATTACCGGCAACCGTAGCTAGGCAGTGAGCCAGCGTAGCAGTATGTACTTAGATCGAAAAACAACCCTGTAAGCTAAATTTTCGATAAAAATTGAAAAGTATGTCTAAACTATATATTTTTATTCGAAAGATAAGCTCACCCCAAAAAGGAACTTTATGCACGACGAGCTTGCTCAAATCCTGCCCGTTAAGAGAAAATCGTATTAATGTGAGTATTTACTAGATAAATGGAAACTACGTATATGTTACGCTCAAAAGTTTTATATATATATTTTATTCATAATAACAAAGCAAGAATATTTTTTTGCAAAATAAATAAAATTTTTCTCGTAAAATAGACGAAATTCTCAAAAAATTGCAAAGATACCACTAAAGTAACCAGTCCAAAGTTATACTACCTAAAGCTTAAAAGGTACCAAAAATACAATTAAATAACACTAACAATTATATAATAACATTTATATAATAACAATTATATAATAACAATTATAAATATATAACGAACTTTTTAGTGATACGTGTACATGACTCATATTCAATATGTACACGAATAAATTTTTTATTCTTTTTTCAAGTCGAATACATAAAACGCGCACCCATGATTTACACTTCAGGCACTGAATCATGTTTTTCCCCGATCTTCCGCACAAACATAGCAAAACCAATCACTTTTGGTTGCGTTGTTATTCTCGTTTTCAATTTTGACGCCGATTCGTTTCTATTGGACGTACATATTCTCTTTTTCTGAAGTTGACATTATTTCGATTAATGAGAATGAGCCTCTATGGAACTCTTTATTTTAACACATATTCGATTTGGAATAGGAGGTAAAACATACAGGGTGTTTTGCAAACATATCGACAAACCTGCAGGAGGTGTAGAGCTCATAAAAAACAATAGTTGGATCGAATGAAATTAGGTCCGAAATCGGTTCGTTTCCAACATACAGAGTGTCAAACTTTTTTTTTTAAATCGTCTTTTCGTAAAAATTTAACGATCCTTTTGTGGAAAAAAAATATAAAAGCTTTAAAAAAGTCACTGGAGCATAAATCAGCTAAAGGATTTTAAAATTCTTTACGAAAATTCTATTTTTTTTTAACTTCGACACTCTACGTCTTGAAAACGACGCGTTATTGGACCAAAATTTATGTAAACTTTTCGTCCCAGAATCACTCAAAGAATAGCCTCTGGAAGTATGGTGACGTAGTTAAGTAACAGCCCGCACACAGGGTGTTCATTTCAAAATCAACTACCCGAAATATCTCTTGACTGGGAGGAAAATTTCAGATAGTAAAGAAGTCTAATTAGATATCCAGGGGGAAGTTCAATTTAACATTAAAGAGAATCGTTTCAGTTGCCCCCTCACCCCAAATGTGAATCTTCCTTGGCGAGACAATAATAAAGTCCGTTTCGGGAATGGCTCAACCAACGATTTCCGGGAAAACGCATTGGCAGAAAGCTGCATTAGAATAGCCCGCACGATCTCCAGACCTCAGTTCATTGGACTTTCTCCTGTGAGGTCATTTCAACAGTGAAGTGTTGAGAACTTCGCATGAAAGCATTCAAGAATTGAAAGAAGAATTTTTCTGGAATATAAAACTATTACCGGACAAACTTTCGCTAATATTCGGAAATAATTTTAAAATAGACCATTATTGCCCGGCCAATAACGGGTCACATTTGAGCGTTTAATAAAACGAATTATTTAATCTCGACAAGCTATTTGCATTAGCACACGTTTTTTCTTCTAACTCCCGACTCCATTTACCAATTTCAGTTTCCTGGGTGCAGTTATGTAGGAAGTTAAATTATGCCTGCAATGATGTGCCTCTGGATAGGGGTGGGGAGTGCTATATGAAGGATCAGAGCGAAGGTAACTGGGGTCGAAGGGATGACTGAAACGATTCTTTCTAATATCAGATTAATCTTCCCCCGAGGTGTCTAAATAGAGGTTCTTCTAGTATTTTAAATTTTCCCTCAAATTAAGAATGATCTCGTATGGATTGTCTTGAAATGAACGCCAAGTATAGAGAGTATGATAATAGCGATTACCCTATTTGAGAAGAATATTTCCGACAAACGAGGTTGACTTAAGTACACGTTGGATTGCTGTTTCTTGAGCGGGAGCACCCGTAATACAATCGATATTCAACAGACACCACTTAGACATGGATACAACTTGAGCGACCTCAGCCCATTATCTCCACGCATCGGATCATTTTGGCACTTTTGCCGTAGGTGACAAATTCAATTTTGCGACGATCTTGATTCATTACCAAATTGGTTGATTTAACTGCGACACACAAGTTACTTACATTCCATGCAGTATGATGTCAAGTGCACGACGAGTTCATTTTGGCGTGAATCGTGTCAGTTATTATCTATCTTAAAAAAAATATTTAGGATCTAAATAGTGCGTTAAATGGGTACTTTTCCGAATTAAAAAAAAAAAAAAAAAAAAAAAAAAAAATCCGGTGCGATGCGTTAATCGATCGATTGGAAAGAAATGTGTTAATGTCCTCCATAACCCCAATGCCACACATCACTTACAATTTTACAACCCATAACCTAACCATGTTACTACGTCCTCTTGACAAGAGCGAATTAAAAATTTGAAGTAGCAGTTAAACGAAGAATTATTTTACAGCTCGCTTAGAACTCATTTCGAAGGTATTAAATTTAATTTCATGCGCCTGTGGAAATAAATCTAACTAATTTAGGGAAGTTCATTGATATATATTTCGAAGACCTTTAGAAAATTTAAGTGGCACTAAAGGCAAGAGTAGAATTAATTATCCAATTTCAAATCGTATTATAAGTAAAAGTTAGTTAAGTCATTATGGGGTGCAGGCGAAATAAAATGAAACGGGACTTTTTGGAGCGTTGCCCCGAAATCTTTAATTAGGTAATGCAGTTCCCTGGTAGAACTGCAGTTTCGCATGCTCAGATTAATCAGTAGTTGAGCAGTGGTCGCCGAATGGAGGTCCCACTCTCGATCCGATCATCAGTCATCTGATATCGCCACTGGTGCCATGAACAGCATTTTCGGTGTCGACCGATAAAATAAACTGCTCGACAAAAGTTAAGAACGATCACTAATTTTGAGATTATTTTCAACGTTGCCGATCATCATTTACCAAAATTTCGTATACACACGTTTACAACCCTCTTACCTCACTGTTTTTTTTTTAAATAAATTCCTTGTGCGATCACTTTTCCAGATTCAGGCATGTTCTTACGGCCTGCGATTTACAAGAGCCTTAGATCAGCCACCGTTTCGAGTTCATGCCCTCAACTCTGATTAAATATGAAAATTTCGTTTTGCGATAATGCCTAAATGCACACTTACTGCGGACGAGGCCAATGGGGCTGCGGCTATGATCGGGGACGTCTTCGGAGAGTAGCTGTCAATGTCTTTCGGGTTAGCGAAAGCGTGGTTTCACGGCTTATCCGGCGATATCGAGAAACCGAAAACGTGATTGAGAAACTGGAAACGTGATCGAAACACCGAAAAGGGGCACCCAAGAACCACCGCCCCTGCACAAGAGCGATTTCTGAGTATGTTTACCCGTAGAGAGCCTTTGACTACTTGTCGGATCATGCAACAGCGCCAGTTCGTCCAAGACTCCGAGAGGTTAGGGGGGGTCCCGCTAACGCAACTTCTTCGACTGGAATGGGCTGATGAGCGCGTGAATTGAAATAATCATTGAAAGTACGTGTCGTCCACAGACGAATCGAGATATAGACGGTTTCGGACAGTCGACTTCTTCGGACATGGGCCCATGATGCCCAGATATCGTAGATCGGTTCAGGACGTTCATCCTTTCAGAGTTATTCTCTGGGGAGGTATTTGTTGAATCGGTGCTCGATGGCAACGCGAATGCGCAAATTTCCTTCGGACGTTCGTCAGCGATGTTATCCGTCTGTTTAATACCCCTATTGAGCCAAATTTCTTATATTTGGACGATAATGCGCGTCCTCACGGTGCAAGAATCGTTCGTGATGCTTTGGATCTCGATAGCATTCCGCAATTGGCTCAGTCGCTTCGATACACAAACCTAAATCCGATTGAGCACGCTTGAGCAAAAAGCCTTGGGACGTCACCAGCCAGCTGCACATGCGCTGCAAGGACTCAAACGGCTTTTATCGCAACGTTGGAGGGTAAATTGGAGCAGGCTACTTCGTCGACCTGATCGACAGTATGCAAAGGGGAGGTCGTGTCCCCTATTCAAGTTTTCTGTTTCCTTTCTTGAAGAAACGTGATTTTGCTAAAAAAACAAAAAGGGGAAATTTGCTTATATCTAAAAAAAGTCATCGGACCATGTACCAAAAAACCACTAGGGTAAAATAGTAAGCACTTAAATCTTCACACAAAGTGTCAATTTGAAAATTTCCTACCTCTATTATCGCCCAAAGGGGTGGATTTTTTTTAAATCGCCGGAACACGTCGATTTTGTTATTCTGATTGTACAATTGTTATACAGAATTTACTGCACCTCTTTCAACCCTCTACCCATCAGAGCTACTCTCTCGAATATGTTAAGTGATAAAGGAGGGTTAAGTGGTACATCATTTTAAAGGGCTTTCGATTCTCTACATATCGATACCTCATTTGTTACATTTAACTGTTGCTTTATCCAGTTAGGCGTCTTTCGTCACTCCAAATTGATTTTTCCTAATAGTGCACTGATAGTGTTGAAACTACGACTTTTTAGTTCAAAGACCTCTTACAATTAGGAAATTGTTGTAATACGCCCCTGCATAGCCGTTTTAAATTACAAAACCAATTTTTTTCTTTACCGGCCTTTAAAAACCAACGTACGAAATTGGAAATATAATTTTTAATACTTTTAGTTTATTACAGGATTAGATATATATTTTTTCCCAAAACAACAATAAAACCTATTTGGAAACTCTTTCCCGACAATTTCGTGTACCGCTTCTGAAGTAGCTCTGTTTGCCTCTATGATTCTCCTTCTGAAGTCGTCAATGTTATCGCGCTAAGTTTGCAAACAACCGATTTTATGTGCTCCCATAAGAAATAATCCAATGGCGTTAAGTCTGGTGAGCTCACAGATCATTCCATCAATCCCCTTTTACCAATTCATTCGTCGAGAAATCGATCACGTAACCATTTTCGCACCAGGCGAAAGTAATGTGGTGGACTTCCATCTCCCTGGAAATCTATTTGGTCTCCTTGTAAGATGTTTTCTCCAACTTGATCTCCCAAATGAACTGTTTTTAAAGAATCATTTAGGTTTTCGAGTGAGTTTAAGTGCGGTTCTCCAGTTGAGCTTTTCTCAGTAAACAAAGGTCGTATAACATTTCCCAAAATATCAGCTCAAACGTTATATTTTTTAGCCACTGTGTAGCGTCCTCTGCACAAACGTGGGGATTTTCGTCGCTTTAATATCGGCAGTTCTGTTCATTGATCCGACTATTAAGAAAAAAGGGTGCACTCATCTCTGAAGAAAAAGTTTATTGAAAAAATTTAATTATTGTATTAATTGAATTGGTCGTGGTTTCACAAAATTCGTTTCTTCTATCAAAACCGCCGTTTTAAAGTCCCTGTAGAATTTTCATTTAGTATGGGTGAAATGTATTTAATTTTAGTGCTTTTTGTACAATTTCATTTTACTTTGACTTGCGACCATACACGGTGAATTGCTGCGTTCTGCAACGAAAGTTCTCAGATTTGAGCAATTTCATTTAAAGCACCTCGAACAGCCCTTTTTTGTTTGCAATAAACCTCGTTTTAGTAGTTTCTTTTTACTAAGTCATTGATCTGCATCTGAATTCGGATTTTTAGCATTAAAAATTTTTGGTGTTCTTCTCGCGCATCTTTCTTGCTCGCCATAGATAAAAATCATTTCAGAGCTCTGCTGAATTGTGTGTCCCATCTTTAATATTGCTCACAATAATACACGAATTATCGTAATAAATTTTAGATCGTTTCAATACTTGGTAACATCAACCAATACCATAAGTAAATAAATAATATTTTTACTGCGAGATAACATCAAAGTTTATTGCAACGGCATTCCATTGCAAACAGAAATAAACAAAAAAAAAATCATATTCTATGTAGATGTTCCATTTCGAGGACCGAGGGAATTTATTAGATTGAGACACATTTGCTTCAGTGATTAATGTGTATTTTCCTTCGATGATCATCACGACAAGCAATGAAGTCAATAGATTACTAAATAGATTTCGTTACGAGGATTTCCTAATTGCAACACATGTTGGATTAAGAGAAATTTTGTATCAACGCTATCGAAGCACTAATAGAAAAACATTATTTAGAATGCTTAAAGACGCCTTAATTGATAACGCAACAGTCAAACGTAGCAAACTAGGTGCTAAAATGTAGAGGATGAAAATACCTTTAAAATGATGTATCACTTAAGACCCCGTACTAAGATTTTTGAGAGGGCAGCTCTTGGGAGGTGGAAGGTTGAAAGAGGCGCAGCGAGTTCTATCTAAAAATTATTCCCCCTCAATAATAAAATCGACGCATTTGCAAAAATCTATTCTGTTTCAAGATGATGGGGGTGGAAAGTTCCCACATCGACACCCTGTATATGAAAGTTTGGTAAAAAACAATTGCCAATTTACGAAAAAATCGAAAAACTTGTGACGTTGCTTAACATTTTTTTGGAGTAGCTTATGATAATGCGGAAAAACGATAATGCAGCGAGAGATATCTGAACGTAACGTGCCCATAGCCCAGCTCTCAGTCGCCCTGTGCGGTCATCGGAGCGGTCAATACCGCAGGCAAAAATAATTAATTCGTACAACGCAAAGGAAAAGTTAAGTGTGATTGGCATTTAAAATCACTATATCGATTGTATAACACATTTAACTCGCACATCGAAACAATGAACTTCAGTGCTTTGAGACCACACACTCACCTAAATTTAGTTCATTGTGATTGACATCAACAAAGAATGCAGTTCTGACTAAATAGATGAGAAGGGGACCAATAAACGAAACATCTGTCTAAGCTAAATCTATTATGATGTTCTTCATCAATGCGTACGTACGCATGATTGACATTGATTGATTTATCAATTTGGACAAAATTTGTTAAAATTTTCCAATATAGCTGAATAAGGGCTGAAAACATACTCGGGGGTGCCGCATGGCATCAAAACTTATTGCATTTTCCAATTCGCGTTGAAATTCTACGAATGGCTCGTGTAGCTTTCCGATTCGGATTTTCGACCGTTTTCGAGATATTATCTGGGCGTCAGCATCTTTCATTAGGTTGAAGGCCCTCCTGTGGATTTTTCCCAATTTTTCAATATCTTGTTTCGGTTTTGTTTTTCGTCAATAATGTTCTTTGCCATCCGTTCTTGCCTTCTGATCGTCTGATCGGATCTAATCTTAAGGGAACTGTGGTTACTCTATGGTCATAGGCTTTTTTGTTTTGTTTGTGATCCGATATTTCGGAGCACAACGCATATCAAACGGGTTGGGGCGAGTCTCTCGTGGTTATGCTAATCCGTTACGAAACACTCTTAAGTAACATCATTACGCCCGATTTGAGTCTTGAGGAAAACAGCTTTTACACCACTTTAAAAAAGTGAGAGGTAGTTTTTGTTAATTTTTCCGGTAAACATCATTTGTATCTACTTGTTAAAAAAATTGTAACGTCTAAAATTAGCTAATCAAACTCAACCAAAATTGATATATATATATGTGAGCATTCTTTGTCCATGTTGAAACAATTAATCAATTATCCGAAAATATCATGGAGTTCTGGCTCTAAATTCCTCCCAAGATAAGTGCGAGAAAATGGTAAAAGGGCTGCCACGAATCTCTTCGCATTTCTTGTTTATGTTAAGACCATTAATTGGCATTATCTGAAAGTGGTACAAGCTTTTGGTACCAAACTTCCCCGGATTAGCGTGGGAAGAGTGGGTTGTTTATAAATTCCTTTGGCATAGGTGAGAACGACGTTTAGGGGTTTGGTACCCGTGGGAAAAGAGTGGACAGCCCTTCCATCTGATCGGTTATCTCGAAAAGAGGGGATGGGTTCTGCGTATGGATACCAGGTTGTATCGGGATTCCATTTTTGGTTCACGGAGAATAAAGAAGTGCTCTGAAAATTGTGTTTTCCTCTTCACCCTTGAACCGTAAATCTTACATCAGAAGTGGGATTCCATCCCGATTAGTGCCACAGTTGTGTTCGGATTGGTATTCTATTTGTGTGCCGATAACGCGAAGTGGTTACCTAAAAAGTTCCCTTTTTACGATCCGCGAGTGTGACAAAAAGAGAACATGGAAGCTTTGGTCCAAGTTCTGACGGACACTCTCCAACAAATGAGGGAAAGCACTATGCAAGCAAACTCTTCTAGAAGTGCCGTCACCTCGATCCAAATACCAGTGTTCGATCCAACGAGCGATGATTTGGGGGCAGCAAAATGGGTGATCGAAATCGAAAAACTTAAAGACACCTTCAATTGGACCGATTTCGAGACGCTACCGCGAGCAGTTAGTGGATTGATGGGCGACGCTAAGGAATGGTTCAACGTCTGGCAGCCTTCCGAAAGAACATGGGAAAACTTCAAGACTGAGTTGTCGGATCTCTACCCACCGAAGAACAACCTAAGTGAGCGGTTTCGCCAGGCTAGCCGATATTCCAGCAATGACGCCAAAGAGTACTGTGAGTATGCTAGAAAGAAAATCTCCTTGCTTAGATCTTTGAATTTTAACTTGTCTGAGGCTCAGTTAGTAGAACTTGTGATAGGCGATGTTAGAGACCCAACGGTACGAACCGCATTGTTTAATAGTGGAGTCACTGCAGTGGCTGCGTTGATGTCTCTTTTGAATAATTTCAAAATGGCCAACAGCAATAGGCAGGTTGCATCAATGCGAACGAAACGCGGGTACCCGTTCGGGAATGAAGGCGACTCTAAATCCTGTTATTTCTGTAAAACCCCGGGACACTTAGCTCGTAACTGTCCAAATTCAGGGAAAGAATCAGGGTCGGGGACAAATCTTACCCGCGTAACCTGTAGTTTCTGCCACAAACAAGGTCATGAAGAGTCAAAATGCTTCAAAAAAAACAAGAGGTTTAGAGAATCTGATAATAAGGTAGCGAATATTAATTTCTTCACTGTCAAACTAAATAACGATTTTTGTACAAAGTTCATAATTCAAGGTAAGGAAGTCAACTGCTTGATAGATACTGGGGCCGAATGTAGTTTGGTTCGGGAAAGCGTTGCTAGGGGACTCAGTTGTAATTTGATTCCTAGTTTCTTGTTATTGAAAGGAGTCGGAGGTAAGATGGTTCCGACTGATTGTGAAACGTATCTTACGATAGAACGTGAAGGAACGGCCTTTCGGCTACTTTTTCGCGTGGTCGAAGATACGGTCATGGATTTCGATGTTATTTTGGGTCAAAATTTATTTGAGCACAAGGGTATTCAAATTATGACTGATTCGGAGGGCACCCGAGTTCGTTTGACCTGCGAAAATAGCAAAGAGGTAGGAAGAATTAATCCTGTTTCGCTGGCCGACGAACTCATTGTAACCACACTTACGGGGAAAGATCTCGACTCACTAAGAGCCATTTTATTTAAGTATAGGGCTCACATCACTACAGGGAATGCGGTAACTAAAATCAGTACGGGAGAACTCGAAATAAAATTGAAGAGTGACAAAATAATCCGCTATAACCCATACCGGATGGCTTTGTGCGATCGCGAAAAACTCAAAGAAATTACCGAAGACTTGCTAAAAAATCAAATCATTAGGGAAAGTAGCTCTCCTTACGCCAGTCCCGTAATTTTGGTTCACAAAAAGGACGGTTCGAGTAGATTGTGCGTTGACTATCGTGCACTGAATCAAATAACTGTAAAGGACCGCTTTCCCTTACCGCGTATTGATGACCAAATTGACCAGTTAGGGAAAACCAAATATTTTACGACCCTTGACATGGCTTCGGGGTTCCATCAGATCCCAGTGTCAGAAAGTTCTATTGACAAAACAGCGTTTGTCACACCTGACGGTCAATTTGAATATTTAAGGGTCCCTTTTGGGTTGTCAAACGCACCGGCTGTGTTCCAAAGAGCAATATGCAAAGCTCTAGGTAAACTAAAAGACAAGGACGCTTTGGTTTACATGGACGATGTGTTAATTCCATCAAATACGATCGACGAGGGGTTAGCAAGACTAGATCGCGTTCTACAGGCATTGTCCGCCGCTGGGTTCTCCCTAAATATCAAAAAATGTAAATTCTTCCAAAAGGAAATACTGTATCTAGGACAAGTTATATCAGAAACCGGAGTAAAACCGGGACCAGAAAAGGTAGAGGCCTTACTCAGGGCGCCTGAACCAAGGAATGTCAAGCAGGTTCGCCAATTCATGGGGTTAGCAAGCTACTTTCGGAAGTATATTCCAGAGTTCGCGACTCGTACCGCCCCTATAACTAGGCTGACGAAAAGCAGTGAAAAATTCGTTTGGGGAAGCGAACAAGAAATCGCGAAAAACTACGTTTGCGCTTTTCTAAGCCAGTTCCCATTGCTAGCTATTTTCGACCCAAGTCTAGAGACCGAGTTGCATACGGACGCCAGCTCATTGGGGTTCGGGGCAATACTCCTTCAAAAACATCCGAATAAAATTACAAGGGTAGTTTCCTATTTTTCCAAGCGCACCACAGATGCCGAAAGCCGATACCATTCGTATGAGTTGGAAACTCTGGCAGTATACATAGCCATAAAACATTTCAGGGTATATTTACTCGGTATTAACTTTAAACTGGTAACCGATTGTAACGCCTTAAAACTAACCCAAAACAAAAAGGATTTGGTACCGCGAGTCGCCCGCTGGTGGCTATACTTACAATCATTTAACTTCACGATCGAATACCGTAAAGGAAGATACATTCAGCACGTGGATTACTTAAGCCGAAATCCAATAGAAAATCCCAAGGCATTGCGAATAAACGTCATTACCACTGACAACTGGCTAAAAGTCAGTCAAAAGAAGGACCCAGCTGTGCGAGAAATCAAAACTAAACTAGAAGAAGGAAAACTAACACACGAGTACTCTTGCCAGAACGACATTTTGTTCCGGAAAATTAACCCAGGACAAAACCCCCCCATCTACCGCGCTTACGTCCCGAAGAGCAGCCGATTTGGTCTGTTAAGACTATTTCATGACGAACAGAACCATATCGGAACAGATAAAACGTTCGCGATGATAAATCACTATTTTTGGTTTCCAAAAATGGCCCGATTTGTCAGAAAATATTGCAACCATTGCTTGACCTGCATAGCGAGCAAAAAGCACACTGGCCCAAAACAAGGAACCCTGCATCCCATTAAAAAGGTACCAATCCCATTTCATACCCTACACGCCGATTGTGTCGGCCCATTTCCCGAAACTAAAGAAGGATTTAAACACCTTTTAATCTTGGTAGATTCTTTCACCAAGTTTGTTTTTTTAATCCCCATAAAAACCTTAACGGGAACGGAAACCTGTGACAACTTAAGAATTTACCTAAATATCTTAGGGAACACAAAAAGGTTCATTTCCGATCGCGGAACAAATTTTACAGACAAAACAGTTAAAAAATATCTATCAGATCTAAACATCGAGCATCACTGTGTAGCAAAAAGCGCCCCTAGGGGCAATGGCCAAGTCGAGAGGTATGTCTCGACCGTTCTAGACTTATTGAGAACAACAATTAGAGATAAGTCAGAATGGGCGAGTAGCGCGGAAAAATTGCAGGTTACATTAAACACCACGGTTCAGAGAACTACAGGATTCTCTCCAATCTACCTCCTAACGGGTCGGCACATGACAAGCCAAAACATTGAGTCCCTAACGTCTGCTCTTCCCCACACTACAACTGAGACCTTAGAAAAAGACCGTTTACTAGCATACGAACGCACACTCCGGCATGGCGAGTATATGAAATCCAAATACGATAAAACCCATAGAGTTAACAAAAATTTTAAAGTAGGAGACATCGTCTTCCATCCATCTGGAAACTCTCATTTGGCAAAGTTGGACAAAAAATACGATGGTCCTCTTGAAATCGTAAAACTCCTTCCTAATGATAGAGTGGAACTATTAAACTTAACAACAAATCGCAAAAGAATTGTTGCCACCGACATGTTACGAACATGGCCTGGAGAGTTCCAGATGGAGGATGACTAGTTGTTCACAGTTATTTTTATTACTATTATTAGGCTCGTGTGAGCATGTACTATTTGCCTATAACAAATGTTGACAAATAAACAAAAAAAAATTATATTTTTGACGTTGGAAGCCGTAACGCTTCGCGTCTTAGTGTTTTGATGTTGGAAGCCGTAACGCTTCGCATCTCATATTTTTGACGTTGGAAGCCGTAACGCTTCGCGTCTTAGTGTTTTGATGTTGGAAGCCGTAACGCTTCGCATCTCATATTTTTGACGTTGGAAGCCGTAACGCTTCGCGTCTTATTGTTTTGATGTTGGAAGCCGTAACGCTTCGCATCTCATATTTTTGACGTTGGAAGCCGTAACGCTTCGCGTCTTATTGTTTTGATGTTGGAAGCCGTAACGCTTCGCATCTCATATTTTTGACGTTGGAAGCCGTAACGCTTCGCGTCTTATTGTTTTGATGTTGGAAGCCGTAACGCTTCGCATCTTATATTTTTGACGTTGGAGGCCGTAACGCTTCGCGCCCTAAGATGTCTCTGTCAAAAAATATAATAATGATAATAATAATAGTCAAAAATAAAATAAAATAAAATTAGCTTTAGTTTACCGAATAAGAATCGTTTGTTAGATTTAACAATCGTTACTGGGGGCAAATTCGAGAGCGAATTTAGTGTCAGAATTGGCCGTGTGAGCATTCTTTGTCCATGTTGAAACAATTAATCAATTATCCGAAAATATCATGGAGTTCTGGCTCTAAATTCCTCCCAAGATAAGTGCGAGAAAATGGTAAAAGGGCTGCCACGAATCTCTTCGCATTTCTTGTTTATGTTAAGACCATTAATTGGCATTATCTGAAAGTGGTACAAGCTTTTGGTACCAAACTTCCCCGGATTAGCGTGGGAAGAGTGGGTTGTTTATAAATTCCTTTGGCATAGGTGAGAACGACGTTTAGGGGTTTGGTACCCGTGGGAAAAGAGTGGACAGCCCTTCCATCTGATCGGTTATCTCGAAAAGAGGGGATGGGTTCTGCGTATGGATACCAGGTTGTATCGGGATTCCATTTTTGGTTCACGGAGAATAAAGAAGTGCTCTGAAAATTGTGTTTTCCTCTTCACCCTTGAACCGTAAATCTTACATATATATATATATATATATACAGGGTACAAAAAATTATAAATTTCATAAGAAATATGGAATTTATTATGAAATTTATAATTTTTTTTATTTTTATGTTTTAATTTTATTTACGCTATAACTTGTAAACAAACGAAAATCGGATAACAACATTTGAGTTTTTTTACATTTATTTTTCATGTACAACACGCTCCTGAAGTTTGGCACGATCCTCCCGACTCACCCTGTATATATATATTTAGTGCGGCAGTAGTGCAATTGATAAGATTTTGCATGCAGAATGTCCCTTAATGAATGGTAAAAAATGAAATGGGTGGATCATGAGTTTACTTTAAGATGAAACTTCATACAAACGTATGTCTTAAATTGCTTCTATTTTGACTTACAGAGTTAAAATTCCTTTTTTTTTAATCAATTTTCATTAATTTCTCTTTTATATGCACAGATAATTAATTCAAAATTGATAGCAACAATTATTTTGGTATTACAAACACACTGAAATAGCAATTACTTAAAATATTCTACAAAGCGTTACTTTTTTCATGAACACTCTCAATATTTTACATCAACGATTTTTATGACGTCTATAGATTTTATTCACTAACTTCGTTTAATGTCTTCTATCTTTTATTAACTCTTTTGCCTCTTCAGTTTATTTTATTAGGAATAATGGGTAAAAGATATTTGCAAAAATATCAAACCATCTTCCTCCCAATTGATCTAAAGATTTGATAAAACGACAAGGTAGTAAAATTATTAATTACTGTAAATGCTTATCGAACTACTAGAAATTCAACTGAAAGTTACAATAGAGCCGGGCAGTCCATGAGGAGAAGAGTAGAATCTTGAATTTTGGTAGGAGGACATCTTCAACACTTACTTTGATTGTAATTCAAACTAGAAGTTTTAATTTTCGCCAATATTTCTTAAACCTCCTATTCTTCCTAATAAAAAAAAAACTAAACAGGCCAAAAAGCCAATGAAATACATACGGGATTAAATGAAGTTTGTGAATAAAATCTATACATGTCATAAAAAAAGCTCTGATCTGAAGTATTGAGAGCGGCCACGAAAAAGGAACGCCCTATAAAGCATTTTACGTAATTGTTAATTCAGTTTGTCAGTAATGCTAGAACAATTACTACTATCAATTTTCAGTTAATTACCTTTGCAAATAACAGAGAAATTAATGGAAAATGAAAAAAAAATAAAACTTCAAATAAGGTGTAAATCAAAAAGGAAGCAATTTAGAACATGCCATTTTATATGAAGTTTTCGTCTTAAAATATGATTCACCTATTTAATTTCCTACCATCCGATAAGAAACACCGTGTATAATGCCGTGCGTTATATACGTATAAGAAATGTTAGAACCAGCATATCGTACATTTGGCGCATTGGGAACGTGCTTTTCCAGCAAGGCAAAGTCCGGCCACACATTGGTCATATAACTCTAACTGATCTAGAGCATCGCAATGTTAATGGATCCCCTTGGCCTCCCCGCCCTCCTGATCGCTCCCTCACAGAACACGCATGGAACATGATAGCAAGAACAGTTACCACTCTGGAAAACCCACCACGTACTCTCGTAGAGTTTCGAAGTGTAATTCAAGCTGCCCGGGATACACTACCTCAAGAGGACATCAACCATTTGCTCAAAAGCATGTTGAGATCGGTTGCTGAGTGCGTAAATTTCTAAGGTGGTTACATGCACTATTAGAATGTTAAAGACTTTTTGGACTTGCGTCGACTCGAAAGTTGCACCGCTCATTTTGTGTGGTGTTGTAAACTCATTTACAAAGTTTCATTAAAATACGTATGTGCATTATTACTAGGTATTTCCATCATCGTGAGTATTATGTCTCTTGAACGATGAATAACTAGAACTGCTCTCAACAGTCAGATAAGAACAATACCGATGAGTGTTTGATTCAAATGCTTCAAATCGTGGCTTTGCCTCAGGCAGGTTCATTAACAGATTTCAAGAAGTGCTTTGTCCCAAACGTCCACAACAACCGATATAGAGAGTTACTTGTCTCCAAACGATTAATCCGTCAAATGCTTTGATTATTTCCTGTTTCGCAGCGACCTTAACACCAATCCTTTTATTTGTTGTGTCATCTGTAGGATGATAAATGTACAGAAGAGCTTTATCGATTTCGGCTTGTCCGTTACCTATGTCCACTGAGTTGCCTCAATTCCCGTGCCATGTGCACGGAGCATTTTACCACGCTGATGGACATACTGTATATTTCAGAGTCTCTGTCTTAGAACTGTCCCAAATAAACGAAATCGTAGACGCTCGTTGAACACTGCAAGAAGCAACCCAGGGCCGAAGCATTCGCACAAAAATCTAAAAATTAAATTACAGACGACTGTCCCCTTGATTTAATAGCTGCCCTGAAAGGCGGACTTGATTCCCTTTCGATAGGCCCTTCGGTAAATATTCAGTACGCTGCTCTCTGATAAAATTTATTGCGCCCTTTACCCTACTTAAAGGGTATTCGGTTATCGGTTATGGTGCATGTATCGATAATGGCTAATGGGAAATTGCAGATCGTTATATTGTCACCTAAACCGATATAGGGGTATTATTTGCTTTCGACAAATAATCTGCTTTTCCTATGTAGTTTACAGGTAGTTTAGGGCTCAAGCGAACTATTAGAATTTGCCCAGAGGCTTTCAATATTATAATGCCAACGGGCCGGAATGCTATTGTTAATTACAAAGTTAATCGCTTAGATTTGTTGGGGATGCTTTACTCCAAAATAGTCCAAACCATACCACCAGATTATCTGTACTTGGCAGCAACCAACAAAATCAATTTTAAAATCTCATATACATCATCTCATAGACCTTCTCCCTCCTCAAGTATCTAACTCAATCCTAATCGTGAATTCTTTTGCATAAAGAGGCGCCAATGATGGCAAAACCCTGTTCAAGCATCGAATGCCATTGAAATGTACTGAATATTTAATATACTTTTGAGCGTATGGTTAACCGTGACTACAGGGCGAACTTCTTCGTGCATTTCTAATTTAATCATTCACCATGGTTTTATCGACGAATTATGCATATACTGAGCTATTTAAACTAACAAACGGCTTTATTTTTATTAAATAAAAGTCCTCCGGTCTTTCTTGCTCTTCACTGCTAGTTTATGTTGTTTATCAACCTACGGAAACTCGTTTGAACGTCTATAATAATAAATAATTAAAACGTAAATTCTAACAAAGAATGCGGTTAGATGGTAATCAGTAGGTGGCCTAAAATAGTCGATTTTATTGCGCTCTCGGGTGGCTACCATCGAGATGCTTATCTCCAGCTTAGATTTCCTATAGTTTATGTATTGAAAGATACCTTCTAAGTAGGTAAATGTGAGGCGTCAACCACGCCAAACCATTCTTCCTGCATAGTACGAGAATCTTCGGTACGTGCAGTTATGGAAAAAAGTCCGGAAACCTCAGTGGATATTTTGATACCTTGTAATTATTCATTCATTAACTTGGGAATGTCACGCGTGAAGGTTTTTAAAACGTCCGTTGATTAGTTGCACGCAACAATGTATGCTAGAAACAATTACATCTTTGTTTATTGGTAACGAATAGTCAACATTCGCAAAACCCACAAAAAACTAACGAAAATTCGGGGATGCTCCCAGAAGTGCCCGAGCTGACAACTAGATGGCGGTTTGTTGTTAAAAATTTGCATGCATTACAAAGACCTAACCTCAAAAAGCTTACGTTCAAAGTTTGAAAGTGCTACGTAGCACTCGTTTTTAGAGATTTCGTGAAAATGCAAAAAATTGGTCATCGTTACGTAATTTAATGCTTTCATTTGACAGGCCTTAGTCCATCCAACATCGAAGTGGAGTTGGATTTCATTCTGGAGAATCTGGTCCTTCGCCAACATTTGTAAAATACAAGATGGCAAAATTTAAAGGTGGTCGTGCGAGGTGCCAACGCGGACTCTGCAGTGATTGACCCAATGACACTCCAGATCTGCCCACTTCAGATCTGACCACTCCAGATGTTGTTGCCTAGTCCCCAAAACGGTGCCGGAAGATGGGCATTTCAAAAAGGACCGTACATCGCATTTCGGCCAAGGAACTGAATGTGAGAAAGCTGTGAGCAAAATGGGTGCCGCGATTACTCACAATTGAACAAAAACAGTTCCGTGAGGATGTTTCAAGGGAGTGTTTGGCAAAGTTTCGCAGCAATAAAACCGAGTTCTTGCGTCGTTTCATAATCATGGATGAAATATGAGTCCAGCATTTCGCACCTGACACGAAAGAGCAGCCAAAACAAAGGGCTCAAAGAGAAGAATCGGCTCGAAAGAAGGCGAAAATCGTTTCATCTGCAGGGAAGGTGATAGCGTTAGTTGTTTGGGATGCATGTGGTATCATTTTCATTGATTATCTCCCGAAAGGGAAAGCAATAAGCGAGTAACGTTATACAAATTTATTAGACCGTTTGAGCAGAGAAATTAGCACAAAGCGCCCACATTTGGCGAAAAAAAAGTTTTATTTCATCAAGGCAACGCGCCATCTCACACTTCCGTCATTGCAATGGCGAAAATCAATCAACTTTGTTTCGGAACTTTTCCATCGGCCACCCTATTCATCAGATTTGGCCCCGTTAGATTATTTTCTATTTCCAAACTTGGAAAAATAACTTGTTGGAAAGAGATTTGCCAATAATGAAGGGTTAGAGTCCAAGATTGATGCCTATTTTGAAACATTCGAAGTTTCTTACTATAAACAGGGCATGGAGGTCAGAGAACATCGCTGGGAACTGCGAGCCAATCTCAAAGGAGCCCGCGTCGAGAAATAATGTAATATTTTCTAATTTTGTTCTTGCTTTAAGTGTTAGCTAGGATACTTCTGGAACTATCCTCGTACACATGAGGCATCTTCACGAACTAAATTCCGATTTGTCAAGACAAATACGAGACATCAATCATTCTAATTTATTTATTGAAGTTTGCTCAAATATATCTTGAACTATTTCTTAACATACTCGCAATTTAAATTCAGACATTTATCATGGCGTGTCAGGAACTTTTATATGTACTGCTACCTATTCAATGTAATCATCGAGCCCATCACCACTGGTTTTACTGTATCATCGACGTTATATCGATGGCCTGCTAAAAATCGTTTTATGTGAGGAAAAAGATCATAATCACTGGGCGCGAGATCGGGGCTGTAGGGTGGATGATAACAAGTTTCTTCAAAAGTTATCGTGTGGAACCGGCAATGCATTATTGCGCAACAAAAATTTTCCGGAAACAAGAAGACCTGGCCACTTATTTTTTATGGCCCTTCGCAAACTTCGTAGGGCAGCATAACATGCAGCTGCGTTTATTCCTTTGCTTTGCACCATGAAATCTACGAGCAAAACGTCGTGCCTTTACCAAAACACTGTACGCACGACCTTCCTGCAGGACAGTGTCTGTGGGAATTTCTTTCGTTTCCGAGATCCACTAGGCCGCCACTGTGTCGATTGCTGCCATCTCTCTGGTGTGATATGAGCAATCCAGGTTTTATCACCAATCACCATGCGGTTCAAGTATTCTTCACCAGCGTCATTGTAGCGCTCCAAAAGTGTCGTTGCCGCTACCAGTCGCCTTAACTCGTGTCCGTCAATGAGCAATTTCGGTAGCCATCTTGCGCACGATTTGTGATAATGCAATTTTTCTTTCGGAATTTTATGCAAGAGAGAACTTGAAATTTGTGTAAAAAGAACGAACGATTTCGAAATTGCAAAACTTCTGTTCTCACGAATTCTTTCATTCACTTTTTAAACCAAATTCGCAGCGACTACGCATGGCCTTTCGCTTCGTTCTTCATCGTTCACGTTCGCCGTACCTAAACTATCGGCACTATCTCCTTGCCATATCTTAATTTATTGCACTTTTGCTATAAACATCACAAATTTGCGAAAAAATCCCCACCGGTCAAACATTTTCAAAGTTAAAAAATCACGTTGCCGCCCGTATTTCATAACTGGACCGATTATCTATAACTTTGTTCACGTTGGCAACACCTGACAAGTCTACTGTCAAAGTCATAGGAGTCGTTTGTTTTCTAAAGCCTTCTTAATTTATGAAGGAAGCGTTTCTGACCAACTTGCGTCACTCATGCCATCTACTTAAAATACCGAGCGGTGCAGAAAGATGGCTCGCCTTTACACCTTAAGTTCTTAAACTTAGAAAGTTGAAATTTGGAGAGGAGCCATGTGAGACTAGAGCCGATTGATTGACATCAATGACGTTTATCTAACACTTCCGGTTTAACCGGAAATGGCCTCAACTTTTGATTTTTAAACGTAGTGCCCTGTAAATTTTTACTTTCTTGGAATAGAGAGGTAATTTTTCATCTAAAAATTTGTAATTTAAAAAAAAACACATATCTTTCGTGTTTTTTCATGTCAGTTCAATTTACGATTCGCCCTCTAATGGCGATTGGAATAACTTTGGTTTTTGCCGTTTGTAAAAATGCGATATTATTTTAATACGACCAACTACTAAAAGTATTTAAAGAATGCTGAAGATATTTAAGATTTCCAAATTTTTGTTCTGCGATAAAAATGAAACTTTTTTATTTCGATGCATATTTTTCCTCGATGAACAAATTTTCAGTTGTTTGTGTCAGATTTCCTTCTGTAACTAATCAGTGGACGTTTTAAAAACGTTTATTTGTAGCATTCTGAAATTGTTGAATAATCACCAAAGGGCTAAAATATGTACTGGGAGGTCCGAACTTTTGCCCACAAGGACAATTCAATGTGGATCGTAAAGCCGGTGGCGGATCTAAGAGAACCTCTCGGGGCACTATTATGAAAGCACCTTTTGACGTCTTCGAGTGGTCCAGCGTGAAGGAGTGGGGAGTAGTGCAAATATGTGCGCTATGTATAGAAAAGAAGAGGAACCTGGCGCCCCCCTCTGGAATCGTTACTGTGTGGGGCTCAATTTCCAACCGACTCCAATTTTCACTGTACAAAATACAAAGCACTGGCATCAAAGAAACACTTTTTATTGCAATCCATATTGTTATTCGCACTACATTTTTCAGACAGGGATTAAAAATATTCGGATTCTCAACTGTGCCTCTTTAAAGCACTCGGTGGACTGACCCACAAAGGAGCTTTACAAATTTTTTTATGTTTATAGTTAACGTTGTTTGCATGTTATATATTGACATAAAAATTCAGCGGTTTGTTTCGAATTTAACAGAAACTTTCGTGTTCCAGCAATAAATTGATTTGTTTGCGTGCGGTATGCGTACAGCTATTTGCTTTCATATACAATATTCCATGATGGCAAAGATATTTTAGGCATGACTGACCCTATAGGATTATATTCGGAAATGACGGGTTTAAGCTCACTGGAAAGATATTCAGTTTGAATTCATTCAACTAATTCGTTTTATTAGCTTTAGGTATATTGTGCGGTGGGCATTTTTTACACAAGTTCAAATTCCTGTGCACATTTTGTTCATTTAGCACCGATTGATGCATTTTACAAATGCTGACAAACAACCATTTTTTTAGCGGAAAATATTGCAAACGGCCACGGATAGGTCTTCCTGAAGGGAAATTTAAACCACCGGCTCGTCAAGGAAGGGTGGAATGGACAGGGTTAATTTTTTTAGTTTTACACATTACTGCGAGTTCATTGTCGAAGCTAGAAAACATTCGTTGATGTTATATAAATGCTTTATGTATTGACTTACGTATTTGTGATGCGACATTAGAGAAAACGAATGAGTGTCAGGACCCGAAAACATCAGATTTGAGCCCCTTTGAATTAAATTGAAAGCAATTAATTAATAAATTAATGATAATTTAAATACCGTAATAAAGCGTTTACTTTGAGTTTTGTGCCATTATGAATTTTATCACTTTCGGCAAAAGAATATTTCAAGTGACAACATATTTTCCGTCAACAAACGGCTCGAATCTCCCAAAAAAAATCGGGTGATCCACTTGAAAAAAAAAAAAAAAGAAGAAGTTGACCTCGGAAGACAAATGAAGGTGACCCTGGGGGGAAAAATTGACGGCATAAAAGGTTGAACTCCCAAAAATAAAGGATTTTATTCGAATACCTTTACTGTGGAGCTTCTCGATTTTAAGACATTTGCTAGTACCATTTACCTAGAATCACAAAATATAATATGTCAAGGTTTGCTCCAGTAGTTTTCGATATTCAATTCAAATAAAATAATGAAAAAACGGGCCACGCTGTCGGCTCCAAAGAACGCGAAAACCGTTCCATCTGCTGGAAAGGTGACGGCGTCAGTTTTTTGGGATGCATGTCGGATAATTTTTATTGACTATCTCCCGAAAGGAAATGCAATAAACGGGGAATATTATACCAATTTATTGCAGCGTTTTGAGCGAGGAAATTAGGGAAAAGCGATCGCATTTGGGGAAAAAGAAAGTCTTGCAGCATCGAGACAACGCACCTGTCCGCACTTCCCCTGCATCGCGATGACCAAAATCAACTTGGTTTCGGACTTTTTCCTCGCCCGCCGTTTTCGCCTGATTTGACCCCCTCAGATTATTTTCTATTTCAATACTCGAAAAAATAGCTCGGTGGAAGGAAATTTGCCAATAGTAAAAAGGTGGAGTCCGAGGTTGATGCCTATTTTGAAACATTCGAAGTTTCTTACTCTAAACTGAGCATGAAAGACATAGAACATCGCTGGGGAAAGCGTGCCAATCTCAAAGGAGATTATGTTAAGAAATGATGTCGTATTTTCCACTTTCTTTTCTTTAAGCATCAAGCCAGGTACTTCTGGGACTGCCCTCGTATTTCAGGAACTGTAAGTACTAGAACTTGAAAAAAAAATCGTACCACGGAATATGAGCAAGAAAAAAACGTCTTTATTTTTGCATCACGTCCAGTTTTACTCGAAAACAGTTCATTATAGAATTTTCAAAACGTTGCCAGCTCAGAAGTATGTAAATTTACTGTATAGAACACCCTTCCCAACCCTTTAAAGTCACCAATTATCAAGTACATTCCTCTTAGAACTTGGCTTTTTTTCCTATTTTTGCGTTTTCGACATAAGCGAATTTTGAACAAGTTTATTTTTCAGGTTAAATTTTTATTCGTTTAAAAAACAACGTACACGAAAGAAACCTAATTGAGAATTCTATTACATGGATCACCCATGCGATGAATAATTGAGCATTGTTCTGGATTAAGGTCGTTCTAGTTTGTTGCTTATCCGAGCTAAGCTACGTTTAGTGTAAACCAAAAATTTAGATATCAGATACTTATCCATTTTTAATAGATCTCCCGAGCTAGCTCGCATGTCTGAAGCCTGATGCAGATAGGCGAAATATTACACTAAAGGCCCATGCCCGCAGCTCATTCCTATAATAACACGGACCTCAATCAAGAGTCCTACTTCTCTACCATAATTAAGACCTTTAAGGCACTCTGGGAGTGAAACTTAAGGATGACACTTTTAATTTCTTATAGAAGTTTCTTAGAAAATAGAAACCCTAGAAAACAAAAAACCAATTTCAACTCATTATTTATAAAAGCAAAACGCCCTCTGAGAACAAACAGAGCTCTTTCAATTTACCTTAAGTCTGCTTGGCAGGTAGGACATAACTCACTTTAAGTGAATTAGTTTCGAAAGCTATACGTTTCGAATATAAAGGAGCTCATAAAACAAACTTATATTCTTGATCCTCGAGAAAATGCGGTGAAAGAAACACGGATCTATTATTTGTAAGATTGACGTGAGCGCAATTTTCAGTCGGCCACGTTGATATGGAACAGAGCGACCGTTCCCGGTTCGGATTCCAGAAAGCTGCGCTAGGAGAGATGGTATAATATGGGTGTATATGTTCATTTATACTGTGATTTGTGTATAAATTTTTGATTTGTTTGAATTTAAGACATTTCACCGTCTGCTACGAGTAATAGAGTAGTTGAAACTGCATTTTATGTACAAGTAAAGTGGAAACAATGACAAGGGTACATTCGCCAAAGTAATAAATCCCTTTAAAATTTATGCTTTGCTTTCGGATCTTGGAAATGCAGAGTTGCAATTTTGGTTAAAAGATTTTCTGCAAAGAAGAGCTGGTTTGAAATTCACTTGCTCCAGTGTGACACTGTCAGGACGGCTTCAATTTTCTATGTTTAATTGACCGTTAAATGCCAGTTGCTATTGAGCGCATTAATGAGCATTAATAAGCTTAACCGAATGCTATAATTAGCGACACAATGAGTATTCGGGAAATCCGTGGAGCGGAACATACTTGCTTGACAGCAAAGAGAACGAAGCGAATACGAGAACAGTCTCAGAAGTACCCGAAGTTGTACTTAAAGAAAAAAAATTAGGAAAACATTAAATTATTTCTCACCATAGTCCCCTTGAAGATTGACCGACTTTTCCCAGCGGTCTTCTAAGGCTTCTACAACCTCTTAACAGTAAGAAGCTTCGAATGTGCCAAAGCAGGCATCGACCTGGGAATCCACGTCTCCCTTATTGGTAAACCTCTTCCCATCGAGCCAATTTTTTAAATTTGGAAACAGAAAATAATCTGAGATGGCTAAATCTGGCGAATAGGACGGCTAAGGAAAAAATTTTGAAACCGACTTGATTCATTTTCGCCAAAAAAATTCCAAAAACCTTGACGTCACCATCTTTTTTGCGGATGGAATGATTTTCGTGTTCCTTGGAGCCGATTCTCCCGTTTCAGTCTATTGTTTTGACTGCTCTTTCGTCTCAGGCGCGAAATAATGGACCTACGTTTCATCCATGATTAAACTTTACCAAACGCTCTGGTGAAACTTCCTCACGAGGCTGTTTTTGTTCAATTGCAAGTAAACGCGGCACCCATCTTGCGCACAGCTTTCTCACATTCAATTATTCGGTTAAAATGCGATGTACAGTACTTTTTGATGTACCCATCCTCCAGTAAAATTTTATTGATTTTCACCACAATATCTGGAGTGGTCAGATCTGGAGTGTCGTTGGGACGACCGCCGCGAAGTTCATCCTGGCAATTTGTACGCCCGCGTTTAAATTCTGCCATGCCATATTTTACAGTTGTTAACGGAGGACCAGATTCGTCCAGAGTACAATCTAACTCCGCTTTGATGTTGGATGGACTAAAACCTTTCAAATGAGGGAATAAATCACGTATCGATGGCCAATTTTTGCAATGTTCACAACATCAGTAAAAACGTTGACTAAAAGCTGATCTAAAACAAAGACAAATCACCGGAACATCCTCAAACACTAGACATAAACTTTTTAAGGTTAGGTCTTTGTAATATATGCAAACGTTTAACGAAAAGTTGCCATCTATATGTCAGGTCGGGTACTTCTGGGACCATTCTCGTACTTTTGTGCGAAGCGAGCATTCTATGGACAAAGTTTCAGAGCCCCGTTTTTGTCTCTGGAGCTGACGGAAAGCGCTCTCCTGGGCAATGGTATTGTGGGAATAATATAAGTAGGACTCCCGCAAAGCGATTCATTAAGAGGGAACCTCTTTTGACACCTTTTGTAATGTATAGCGATTTTTTGACAACTGTCCATCTTCTCAAAATCTATTGCGGCATAAACAATTTCCAAAAACACGTAAACCTTTATGCTCTGAGGGCCGCCTTTCGACCCATAAATGAATTTGCTGCCACCCACACTTTCATTTACGCGCACCTCGACTCAAAAAAATCAAATAGGGCCACCCTAGGTGTGACACACTAATATATAGCTAAGATCTCCTTAGAAACGATTTTGTACGAATTTTTGCTTCGCGAATATGTTTTTTTAACCACCTTTTAGGGTGCTGTGAGTTATCATTACGGAAACACCTTGTATATTCCGGAACTCTTCCTTTGCGGTTCCGTTAAGTCGATCACAAAGCAGATTTCCTGGCTGAGTAGAGCAGTGGGCCACTTAGGCAAGTTTCCACTTCAAGTACTTGATTAACATCTCGTTCAGTTTTGATGAAAAATGCCAAGAGGATTAAATGTGGAACAGTTATGAAAAATGGGGAAAAATTTGATCAACGGCACTTTACACTACAATGATTTTATGTTAGTGTTTTCGAAATTGTCATAAATGAAGACCAAGGAGGTCGCAATTAAACTCGCTCAAGTCCGGACTTGTCGTTTTGAATCTCTAATAAAAAAGCGATTATCTGCCCCCTCAGTGGTGATTCGAACACTACGACGAAGACACCTATTAGAAATTTAATTCAAATATGAGTATTTGAAAACTTGCAGGGCAAAACTCAGCTTTGGCAGAGAACTCTTACAGTCATGCATAACATGAATAGGCTATGACAAAATCCCGATTCTAATTTCTAGACTGGAGACATCACGTCTCGATTTTCCATTAAAAATCAATGGCAACTCGTTACGGAACGTACAGAACGATAGGACGATGAGAATGGAGTCGCTGATAGCTTTCTTGCGACCTGAACTCTAATACTAAATTTGATGGCGTTGTAGGGAAACTATGTATACATGATGAGTCACATCATGTAGTCATGAAATTTAATTAAAAACCTTATTGGGTTATGAGAAATTTTGAAATGAAATTACAATGAAATTGAACTTTAATCGGTTAGGCTTACAATGCAATTGGGAGATAATTCCCATGGAATCGGTCATCATTTCGATGAAAAGTGTCCTGCTGGTGAAGGTACTTTCATTTTCACTTCAAGGCAGTTACGCAGCGCTTTATGTTCGACTATTCAGCAATCTGGAAGCTTTTCGCATATTATACAGGTTGTCTTCGGCTGAGCGGCCGTTAGAGGTATTTATATATCTGTCAAAGTTAGGAAATCAAAATTTGAAATTTGAGACCCATTGATTGAAAATATGTTCAAACTGGCGTCACTTCCGGAAATACCGGAAATTGGCAGCAACTTTACTATTTTAAATTAAATAACTGTTTTTTTTTTTAATAATTCTATGTTGAATTTCATGTCAACTTTATGTGAAACGCCGATAATCTAAAATGTAAAATTTCGGAGATAATAGTTCTTTTATGTCACAACTGGCAAAAATCTTCTGTGTAAAATAATTGGTCATAGTGAAACTAAAAAAAGTACGATAACAAAATTTTACGAGTGGAAAATCATAACACTGCCCTTCATTCTCCTCAATTTCAATTTTGATAATTATCTACAGAGTGGTCTGCAAAACGTTATCAATTGAGCTAGGTTAACGCAAAAATGCCAAAAATTCATTTTTTTCAAAGGAGACATCCCATATTTTATTACATGACTTAAAAGGCCATTTCATTCTGCATTCAATCGTGCAACATTTTTCTTTTGAAAGATATTCAGGATGTTTGCAAAAGATGCGGCAATATTTAAGGTAATTTCTTAAGTCGTTTTATGGAAAAAAGTTCCCATAAATGTAAGTCCGGAAATGTATTTTTTCAAAAGATACAGGGTGTAATTTTTTTTAATAACGATTTTTGTAAAATACGTCAAATATCTTTTGACTGAGACGCACTCAAATGACGCTCATGTTATTGATTTTTAAACACGTTTAGTATGTTAATGAATAAAACAGTTATTTTTTAGTTGAATTGTTCGCAAATATTCCTAAAATGTCTAAAAGTATTTTGTATGATAAATGGATATGCAATCGAATTATTTTTATTTTTTATTTCGTAAATGAAGCAAGATTCCTCGAAAATTAAAGAGAAAAAAAAGAGTTGTATTTGTAGTTGCTCAGCTCAAAAAAAAATCGAAATTTAATTGAAGTCAGTGGCATACATTCTTTTGAGAGTAAATTTGGTTAAGGTGTGCCCCTCCTGACGCTACTGGACATAATAATTTTAATTTAATTAGAGCTAAACCAGCCTCTTATTACTGCAAACAATGCTAGCAAATTAAAAAAAAAATCGGTTAAAAGATATTTGAATTATTTTTCAAAAACCGTCATTAAAAAAAATGTAACGCCCTGTATCTTCGAAACAAGACATTTCCGAACCTATGTTTATAGAAACTCTTTTTCATAAAATAACCTGAGAAACCACTCCCTTAAATATTGCCATGTCTTTTTTAAACACTTTGTATATTTTAAATGTAGCAGTCGTACATAGTTAGCTGATTAATATTAATAATCACATTTTTCCTATTAAAATTCCTAACTATGTATTTATCATTAAATTACCTCACAATTATAGAATTCTAACGTATAGAAATTATTTAGAGCTAAAATTAGAGCTCATAACAAATTTTCCGCATAGCCATCTCTATTTGCTGTGCAGGTTGTATATATTTCTTCTAGTTTCCTTCTCGCCCTTAACACCACATCCCTTGGATTTATGGACCTTATTGGTTGTGGTATTTTAACTTTTAAATCCCTGATATTATTAATTCGATGCTGAAATCCAGTTCCTGCAAGTGTCTCAAAAGATAACGGTCCAGCGGTGTCAAATCATGATTTATAGGAGGCCATTTAGTGGTTTCATTTCTTCCAATAATTACATGAAAATTTGCTTGAAATTTTTGGTTGCTTGATTACCTCAAAAGCCTACTACGTTCCATATTGATGTATAACAACTAGGTATAACCTAATAACTTAGCTATAAATAATGCTGAAAATTTTAATCAGATAACTATGTAAATGAATTAAAAGTGGAATCCATTTTATTAAAAAAAAAGCGTGTCGCACTTAAAAAAAGCAGGTTGGAGGCATTTGAATGAGGAAAGTTTGGATATTTTTTTTCAAACGCAATCATCAGATATGGGGTGTACCATTTAAAAAATATATTTTTTTTGTTGCGCCACAGTTTTTTGTTCCTCCCTGTATCTTCGAAAATACTCAAAAATAAAACTTTATGAAACACTAATCGACTTCGATATCAAACTTTTTTTCCTAGGACTTACAGAATATGAAATAATATATTGGCCCCGTATACGTAGATCAGTCACGTGATACAGCTGTAATGAAGCTCCTACTTTACCAGATAAGATATCGGCTTTATTTTATTTTCTGAAATAAACTTTATGCACAACGAATTTCGCATTTGTTTTCAATTGGTCAAAATAATCCCGATTATGTAATGGTGTAGAAATGTATCGTCATGAATCAAAGGGTTAATGGAATATTCATATAACCAATAGCTAATTTCCCACCCAGTATTAGTACATCAAGTACAGCAAATCGATTTCTGAACATTTGAGCTGACAAATAAATGAGTTTCCTGATTCACATTCGTGTCGTTTTCAAATCACATTAGCTATTCAGTACAGGTTAGAGAAAATAAGGAAAGTTTTTCAGTTACGCCTTAGTGTAACACAGTTCCTGTTTGTTGCTCGCATTGAAGAATAATCTAATTTGGTCTCAAAGAATTGTTGTAAAAGTACTTGTCTTAATTCGCCGACACAGAACTTTGGACGACGTCTCATTTCGCATACTTATTTTAAAAGATTCAATATGACAGTTTTGTTGAGATAAAGAAGATGGATAAATCAGGACATACCTATGCATGAAGAGGAGCTTTAGGTTTGCAGCATAGCAGTTTCGTAAGCTCGAACGGGGACCAATAGAGACGATGATTTGAGCAGTTATTACTCAGCAAGTGCTGATGCAGTAAGGAGAACTACAGAAGAATTTTTTTCCTACAGTCTTAAAATTTAAAACTACGAATAATATCAAGAAGATAATAACGATGTAGTATCAAAGTTCCTCCCGACGACAAGGTGCGACAGATCCCTAATCCGGACCAGTATGGCTCGCACTGGAGTATCCCAGTTAATTGCAACTTTTCCGATTCTACAGGATAATTACTAAAAAACTGTCATTCTAAGTTAATGGCTGGTTTAAGTCAGGCAGAGTTCCAGTATAAGGCGTATGCTTGAGAATCGATAAGGTGTATCACGTAGCATCAATGCAAGATTGAAGGTGCAAGCTCCCTCGCTGTGTAATCATCTAAAATGGCAAAAATGCACATATTTAAAAAAATCCGATTTAACCATAAATTTTTCAGAAAATCGCACCTTCTTGGTCAGTACCTCTGACAGGTACTTCGTCACGATATCACTGTTGTGCGATTAAATTTTTGAAAATATATCTTATACATATAATTCTTCTACATCTTCTACTTCTACATAAATCTTATACATATAGTGCAAAGTATATTTGTCGAAAAACTAGCGATTAAGATCCTCTATTCATATCAACAGCTTATTCGTTCAAGCGACGAAAACTGTTTAACAGCACCTCGGGTCTACGCCTGAGAAGTTTCCAATTGGAGACATGCTGATTTTAAGAAAGGCTTTGAGAAAGCCTGGGGTGAAATTTTGATCCGACTGAAGGTGTCAATAAATGTAAGAAACATTACCATTCTGGCAAAATTTAACAAATTCTAAAGAGGTCCATGGAAAATATCTTCCATCCTTGCTTCCACGCGCACTGCAACTGTTAAGGAGAATCATTTTCTGCCATTAGCAAGCCCTTCAGCAATGATATTTGAAATTACTCTCCAATCGTCACTTTCATATTCTCACGCGTTAATGTCCCGTTAACATCTGACTTAGCTATGAGTCCAGTTTTGATACTTTAGTGTCCACGCAACTGTGCCGGACAGAATTACTGATCACCATCAAATCGGAATTATTTTCACGTGCACGTTGTGACTTGTTTGCTTCACAACATCTCGCTTCAACCTTCTTCGTATGTCCGTCGCGGTGTCCGAAACGTCCAAATTGAAAACGGTCACGGGAACTATCGTTCGCCCTTCAGGATTTAAGTTCATGGAAATGTAGTCGCATTTACAGCGTTCATTCGTAATTACTTCATGAAGCCTATTTGCATATTGATAAATTGTAAAAAGCCTGAAAGGGCTCTGGATATTGGTGTTCCAAAGCAGCACAATGCCGCAGTTTCGACCAATAAAGCTTCCAGCAGAACGTTGATATTAAATTTACTACCTGTATCTCATGAAACAAACAGAAACAATATCATCAAACACTAGTTAAGTTGTTTTGTTAATTTACCCTTCCACTCACCCGTAATGAGCGTTCGATTATTGGCTGCGGACATAATACGCTTCATTTAAATCATTGGTTAATGAAGTGCACACATGATAAGGCCGGTTTGCTTTTTACCGTGTAAACGTTAATGTGGGCCGTATCATTCTTCATAATACCGGTAATAATGTTAAATGCTTAGGACACTCGTGGTTTAAATGCATTGTAATACGCTGGCAGGTAATGTGGATATTATCATTTATAGTCATTAAGTGTTGAAATAAATTTTTGTTGAGAGAATTATTTGCGTTACAGATTAGGTATATTGCAAGTCTTGATCCTAAAAATCGGATCGGAATCCACTATTTTAGGCTTGGCGAGGACACAGTTCTAAAATGTTGCATGCTCCCGTGTGAAAAATTTATGGATTCTGGCATTCATTTTATCATATTTTACCGAATTCTGAAAGATAAATGTCCCAACACGAGTGCAGGATGAAATTAAATTTAAAAATCTGATTTATATTCCAACAGCGCCGATATTGGAAATTTGTTTTTTCTGAATTTTACATCTTCGCGGGATTTGCTTTTTCTTTCGCTTAATCTATTCGTCAAATTAGCAAATTTTAGCTCTCAGACTTTTTATTGCCAAAACTTTTATACATTTCAATAAATTCCATAGTGGTGTGCATATATGGATGATAGGGTGTCGTGGGATTTTTGTTCCAAAAGAAAACTCATTGCGTTTGATAATTTTGACCCAGTTTTTCAGATCTCGCTTTATCCAATGATCCTGAAATATGTCGTTCAGGTTTTGGCTTCATTTTTTTTCATGGCGCGGTCAGAGTTAGATGAACCCGGGGCCTTAGATGAATCCGTAAGCAGTCAAAACTCACGCTTCGAAATTCCTTTCGCCTAAGATAACATTTCTTTGCCGTGAAAAGGCATTTCCATGGTGGATGCCATTCCGGCCCAAGAAACGCTAATAAACGTTCGTTAACAAAAGGGCCACCCCGACTGCAGGCAAAAATCTACGTGTCATAGACCACTGTGGTTAACACATGTCTCAAGACTGTGACTCTGTTCAGCCAGCAAATTCCAGAGCATTGATCGATTGCTCACAGGCGCTTTTGCGCACGGTTCCCAGTTGATCCTGGTGATTGTTAATGTCTAATTAGGAAATGTAGGTTCTGAATGCCTCATTACCGACACACTCTGGGCGCAGGGGGCGTTACAGACAGAGTGTAAAATACTTAAAGAGGTAACAGGATGGATCGAAATAAACAAAAAATCTTAATAAGCATCGGACCACAAAGTAGCAGTTGGATTTATTCATTTTTTAAAACGTTCCCGTGGCAGTACTCATTAGGTACAAACGAAGAAAAGCAAAAACAAAAGATAAAGTTACGTAAGACGTTCGCGGTGCCCTCTATCCATTTCCCAGCAAGCGCGACATCTTTATCGGGAGGATATTCGAGCTCTTTTGAAAACCTCCCCATTGGCTCGGATATGTTGACATTCGCGATTAACTCGCAACCCCAGCTCCTCGAGGTCACTTACAAGAATACCACAGACCATAACGTTCGCAAATATCCTCAAAAAACCAAATCCGGACGGTTTAAATCGGGCGATCTTGCGGGCCACAACGCAGGTCCGCCTCGTCCCACTCGTCTACAGGAAATAGTTTGGTGTGAGTGCTCTTTAACGGCGATCGAGAAATGAGCTGCTGCACCATCGTGCGGGAACCACGTTTGTTGTCTTTGGTCTAAAAGAATGTCCTCCAGAAGATCGCCCGTTGCGTTCTGCGGAAAGTTTAGGTGACCAGCGAATGTTGATGGATGTAGTAAAACAACAGTACCCGGAAACTTGTCGCTTACAATGCCCAAACGAACGTGTAATGAGAAGCGTGTCTGATGTCCAGACTCCATCAGATCCAGGGGGTTTTCGTCGGTCTAAACGTGCGTATTGTGAAAATTGGCAACTCCGTTTCGTGTGAACCCGGCCTTATGGATAAAAAGAATATTGGCAAGAAAACGGGGGTCTTTGGCATTATTGCGTGGACGCCAGCGGCAAAAACTGAACGAGCTGGGCGATCAGGTGAATTTAAGGCACATGATGCTGACAAAGCACCTACTCCTGGAGGACTCTCCCAACAAGAGGTGCACCAATTCCTACGGCGGCAGATATTGTCCGCGCACTCGTCCCCGGATTATGCCCTATCCGTGCCAGAACTTCTTATTCTCCTCTAGGGGTACATACCTCGACCTTCGGGACAGCTAGGATTGTTTGTTTAACGAACCGGAACCACGCAATTTTTGGTGAATTCGTCCACATACATAATTCGACGAGATCTGGCGATTTGGATAAGCTTCAGCATAAAGACGCCACAATGCCATTAGCACGACTATAGATGAAACGCATCTCGGTTAATTCGGCGTTAGAGTAAATAGCCATATCAAACGAAAGCTTGTGCACTGCCAACGCTCGAATATTTGATGTTCATAATGGGAAAATGCAACTTTTTGCAAAATAAAAAATGAGGTGAAAAAAATGACGACTTTCGTTTGTTTTTACATAGTAAATAAGTAATACATAATGGCAAATAAATGTTCAAAAAAAGAAGTTATTTAATCGCTTGCGGACCCATGTTTACTGGGATTTTTTTTCGTTGATTTTGGTCCGAACTATTATATCCTGTATGCCTCTGTAGTCTCAGTCTTCTCAACTGAAGACTGTTCAATCAGGATATGCGCCGCAGCCTCTTTCCCCTCCGCGAGTCTGTATTCGGCACTCGCTTGTGCATGTGATATTTTAGTTCGGGATGATAAGTATGGAGCCCGGCAACAGATCGAGTCTGTTGCCGTCGAGATTTCTCTTTGGTTTATTGCTGAAAATTGAATTCTCGCAGTTTTATACGATCTTTATTTCTACGAGGATAGTTCCAGTAGTATGCGACCTAGCGACGAACCAATTTTTTGGAAGGTGTTACATCGTTTCTCAACAAAGTCTCCTTTGAAATTCGCCCATTCTCTAGTGGTATTCCCCATGGTGTCTATATGCTGTTTGCAGCGTGGATGCTTCGAAGGTTTCAAAATGGGCGTCACCTCTTCGTTGCTGACAAATCTCCTCCCGCCGCGACATTGTTTCAAATTTATAAATAGAAAATAATCCGAGGGGGTTAAATTTGTCGAGTAGGGCGGACGAGGAAAAAGTTCGAAACCAAGCTGACTAATTTTGGCCATCGCGACGATGGATGTGTGAACTGGTGCGTTATCTTGATGAAATAGGGCTTTCTTCTCCGCCAAACGCGGCCGCTTTTCCCTAATTTCTTCGCTCAAAAGCTGCAATAAATTTGTATAATATTCTCTGTTCACTGTTTTTCCCTTAGGGAGATAGTCAATAAGAGCTGTACCGCGTTCATCCCAAAAATTAACGCCGTCACCTTTCCAGCAGATGGAACGGTTTCCGCCTCCTTTGGACCCGATTCTCCCCTTTCAGTCCATTGCTTTGACTGCTCTTTCATCTTGGGTGTCAAAAGATCGATCCATGTTTCATCCGTGATTATGAATCGACGCATCAGCTCAGCTTTATTGCGGCCAAACATTCCCTCAAGATAACCTCACAGCGCTGTTTTTGTTCCGTTATGAGTAATGGCGGCAACCCGTTTTGCGCACAGTTTTATCATATTCATTTCTTCGGTCAAAATTCGACGTACAGTCCTTTTCGAAATACCCATTTTCCAGTAAAATTTTGTGGATTTTCGTCACAAAATCTGGAACGGGCAGACCTGGAGTGGCGTTGGGTTGGCCACTGCGGAGTCCATTTTTGGCAGCTCGCACAACCGCGTTTAAACTCTGCAAATCCGTTATTTTACAGTTGCCAACGAAGGACCATATTCCTTAGGAATACAATCTAACTCCGCTTTGATGCTGGATGGACTAAGACCTATTCAAATTCGAGCAATAAATCACTTATCGATGGCCAACCATGATCACAAAATCTTTAAAAGAGTTCACTAAAAACGGCTCCAAAATAAACACACATCAATTTGCCACCCACAAACTCTTCAAGAAAAGGTCTTTGAAATGTTGGAAAATTTTTGACAAAAAGTCGCGATCTGTATTCCAGATCGACTACTTCTAGAACTCTCCTCGTAACATCACTTCCTGCCCCCCTTTCCATCGTTCTCCACTAACCCATTGTCATATTAATTCATTTATGCACAGTTTCAATTTGATCAGCAATCGACTTGATGGGATGAAACTTTGACGAGTTCGAAAGATGCCTTGTGCCATATCTTTTTCTTCATTGAGCTTCTTGTTCTCTTCGGTTTTTTTTACGGTCCTAAAGTCCAAAGATCCCTTTTCGGAACTATCCGCCAATGCTCGATGAAACAAGGCCCTGCTAACGGTAACAGTATTAAAGATCGTTAACGCTTACATAACATTCTGTACAAATTATAAATTAATTAAATAAATATTTTGTAAGTGAACTGATGTGTGTTCTCCCTTCAGCCATTGGGTAAATTAATGCAAATATCAAATTCCTGGATATGTAGAAGTTAATTATTAACCCTCCTGGCAAGAGCCCGAGCTTGTACTAATTTATGTTTAATTATACCATCCCGATGTAGTGGTAAAGCAACCGGGATACCTGACTTTGATTCGATCTGTATTATGTACCAATTATCACTAAGTTCTCTCATGGAAAACTTAACATCCGTTGCGGTAGGTTATAGTTGAATTTGATTAGAACTGTTCAAGTCTATGAGCTCGTGTGTTAATTTCCGAGATATGTGAAAACGCTAAAAACCGAACTATCAATCGCATCCAATTGGAGATATCTACGTTTCCGTTAGCAACGGTTTCAAATTTTAAAATAATTTCGCGATTTTGGTTTTTGATGGTGATTGATGAATTTGATTAATACATCAAATATCCTTTACTTTGATGGGAGCTACTTAGGCGAGATTTGAAATAAATGACATGTCTAATTACAGCCGATATTAATATTGTGAGGCAATAACTCACACTAGAATAGTAACATCATCAATCAAAAATATCGATTTAAGGAACGGATTTCGTGAGACGTGAACTGGCTCGCAAGTATAATCTAATATATTAGATTTTCGGAGCTTTCGCAACTAAGTACTTATTGGCAGACCAAATGGATATAACCAGAATATTTTATGGGAAAAGTCAAATTATATTACTAGTCAGTACTTTATTAAAAAGGTCAAGACTGAAAAGGTAAAAGTACACATACATTGCATCAAAAGTTTTCCAACACCTTCATTTTTAGATATTTTATTATGGGCGCAAAAAAATCACTAAATATTTAGTTATTCATGAATTTTAATAAAAATCAGTCAGTATATACCGTAATTCATTTACTATTAAATTTTAATTAATACAAACAACTTTTAAAGCAAAAAAATTAATTAATGATATGTATTCCCGCCCCAGGTATCAGTACAAGCTTCAAGACGTCGCTGCATGCTTTGAACGAGGTTAGCTATGAGGTCTTGAGGAATATGCTGCGATACGTCTACACCAGCCGCAACAATCTCCTGGATGGTTCCGCGAGGACCCGTTCGAGAGATGGAAAGCATGTTCTGAATATTTTCTATAGAGTTCGTATCAGGTGATAACGCAGGCCAATCTAAACGGCTGTTTCAACGTAGTCATTTCCGGACAGCTTTAGCTAGTACTAGCCATAGGATGATGAGCAGATGTGTAACAGATGTGTCACCAACAGCTGCTCGCCATAGTCTAACGTGTGAATTCGGAAGATCCCTAATATATCCATCGCCCATCGTTGTCCCTTAAGCATGAACTAAGCCCGTCGGACATTATGCCAGCCCAAAATGTGGCACTTCTCCTCTCGAAAGGAGGAACGCGGTGAACAAATTGAACACCTCTCATTGGCTCTCCCCAAACTTTCGTTCAGCAGCTATCGTTTACCAGAAAAGTTCCAGTCCCATCAAAAAAAAGAACGAAATCCTTCGGGTGATGTGCTGCTTAGTCCACTGCTACGGACTGAGTCTGTGTTGATAATGTAGTCGAGTAACTCTTATTAATCGATGGTGTCTTAAACCAGATTAAATGGTTCGTCCTCTCAGCGGTAAACTAGAAGTAGCAACTCCAAGTGCATATCTAACTTCCCTAGGAAACTCTACGATTACCATGGTAGGATTTCGCCGAAGTACTAAGTTTATGTAGCGATTATGCCTTTGGTTAGTAACACACGTGTGACCAGTTCTCGATCTATTTTGCGCAGAGTTAGTGTCCAACTAGCGATTTCGTATGGTGGAGACGTCGCTTTGAGAAGCGCCTATTCGATTAGCTACAAACATTTGCGAATGCCCTTCTTCCTCTAAATCCATTATCTTGCAGGATCGATTTGTAGTATCACAAGCCGACTCAAAATTTTGCTATGATTCCTAAAATGGTACTGGCCTATAAGAACAAAATAAATCTCGAATTCTGTATTTAAGAAAAAAATATATAAACATTTTTTTATCGACGCAAAAACGATTGCGTTGTTGATAATAAACCATGAATATCCATATAATAAAAAACCATAATATATAGTGAAATTAGTTTAAAACAGAAAAATCAGGTGATGCAAAACTTTTGAAGCCATGTGTGCATATTACCATACGGAATAAATTCCTCATTCATCAATTCCAGTAATAACACTGTTCAAGAATCAGAAACTCTATTTTTCAGTCAGGCGAGACACCTGGGGAGGAAACCTAATTCGAGTGCGTTGAATCCAATGGTGCTAACCATTTTTCTAGGTCAGCTCTTACTTTCGAGATATTTTAAATTCAAATATTTAGTTCCAAGGGCCTAAGAAGACGTTATTTTTCCAATTTTTTGACCATTTACTAAATTGGAATCGATGAATATCGATCGAATGCATGTCATGTCCACAAATATATTATACGTCTAACGGAAGCAATTCGAAGAAAAAATTAATTCGTTCCCTTGGTTGTAAAGTAAGTTTCCATCATTTGATAACTTTCCAATATTCAGGCAGTTAAAAGTAGTGCGCATGTCTTAGGTCATTACTGCCAAACTTATATTTGACATTTTATGGTAGATTTGAGATTTCTGGCGAAAAGTGCATTGTAGAATAATTGAAAATAAATGTATACTGGGCGTTTTATCAACATACCGAAAAGCTTTCAGAGGATGTAGGGCTTACGGAAACAAACACATCTTTGGATCGAATAAAGTTAAGTCCCAAATCACTTTGTTCCCAAGATAGAAACTCGTTAATTTCTATTTTTTTTAAATATTTTTCAAATATTCGAAAGAGAGTTTGTGATACGGACATGAAATTATCCACCTACACCAGTGACGTCTGGGCGGTCATTCAATGAGATGGTTTTCATGAAAAATTGTGCGCCGCTGACTTTTGACATGAATATATATTTTTAATATTTCGCCATTGTTTAATTAAAAAGGCCTTTCAGTGCTTTGTTGTTCAAGCAGCCGTTTTCAAGATAAAAAAATAATTTGTCAATCCTGCGCCCACAAAAAACCGGTAAATCTTTGCCGCCATAGTGTGTCCCTAATTGCGTGTCCGTATCGCAAACCGTTTTCAAAATGTTTAAAAAGTAAGAAATTAAACGCTTTTTTCGACCTGAATATTTGCTTTTATGGGCTCTACACCGCCCGAAAGATTGCTGGTATTTCATGAAACACCCTGTATATTAACAAAATATATACAAATAAGATGAAAATTAAACAAGGTAAATGGTCGAGCCTAGCTGTCTATCAATCGAAATTTCATTTCGTATTATGGTTATTTTACGGGAGTACTCAATGGACCGGACATTGTCGTTTGATGCGGGATGAACAATTTGAAAATGCACTCAGCGAAATGGAGCTTGTGGTCTGGGATTGTGTGATAACAGTTATTAAAAAAGTTCTCGGAAATCATCGATCTGAAAATTTGTGAATGCCGACTGAAAAGATGCTCAGTGCCTTTCCCTACCTCAATATTAGAGTGTCGTTAGAATTTCACTTTTTGAGTTGCCATGTAGATAAATTCGCTGAACAATCATGAGCCGAATCCGATGAAAATGGCGGACGTTTTTGTCGCGTCACGACAAGGCTCGAACGTTGGTACTGTGACAAAAAAGCTACGAGCTCTTTTAGGTGGGATTCGTCGAAATTTGCGGGACACGCAAGGACCAATAAACGAAAATTGTTAAAATTTAAAAAAAAAAAAAAAAAACAAGAAAATGCCAATTTTTTCAGAAAAAATTATGAAGACTTGGCCTAAAACCGAGTGTAAAAAAGGAGAGTTACTTTTGCTTATTTCCCCTTTTTTTTTAATATAAACTAGGTGCTTCTTTCTTAAAACTTGCATATATTGCTTATTAACAGAGTCGCACTCGTACAACTCGATTGTGACGACACTAAAGAAAGAGAAGGATCAACTGTCTTTCCAGCCTTAAGTATGGAAAAAACCGGGCACTATCCATGAGCGTACCCTGACTAGACAACAATAAAAACTGTTGAGCATAGCATATCGTGCAGGATTTCATTGTAAAAGGTTCCGACTCCAGACGCGAACACTGCTCTTTTGAAGTCAAAGGGAACACCGCTGGGAAAATTCATGCCGACAGGGCACCTTATGCTTAACCTCCAAGGGCAGCTTTATGAATCTATCCTGCACGATAATGCTAGTCACAGGCGTAACACAGGGAATACATCACCCTGGCCTACCTTATGACGAATTAATATAATAATGATAATAATAGTAAATATGTGTTAAATCCAAAACACGGAATAGAGTTAATTATTCCTCGAATTATTTCCTTTGGCAGTATTTTTGTCGTCACGACGTGCATTCGATCGACTTTCATCAATGACGTAAAAAACTAAGAAAGACGACGTTTCCTTGACTCCTGGGACCCAAAAATTTCAATTTCGAACGTGCCCGAAACAAGAGCTGACCTAGTGAAATGGTCAGTACCATCGGATTCAGCCCGCTCGACTAGAGTTTTCCCCCCCTCCCAAGCACCTCGACCGACCAATTTCGCACTAGCGCAGTTCCGACGCGAGCAGAAAAAGCTTTGATACGGATCTGGGAAGTTTCAAAATGGCGGATTCTTATGAAATCTTGATGTTTTTTATGGCGTGCCAACGTCCATCATCGGTCAGTATCGTTCTAGCTCCCTAACGCTTAACGGTCGACCTGTCGTAGAATCGCACAGTTATTTTTCTAAATGGCGCATTTACAAGGGAACATTCTGAAGAACAACATTGAGGGGCGCTCCACTTAAACGGGAATATGCATCTAAAAACCAACTTATCCGTTATGATAATACGGATACATTGTTTTCCATAAATTTCCACAACACATTATCCCACATTAATTAGAAGGCCCGCCGTCAAACAATGTAAAATAGGACAAAGCGGCGGTACGGTTTTGTGAACAAGGGTTTTTCTTGGGATTTCCACAAAGTTTTGATTTTGGCATGAATATTCATCAACAGATCTTAAATTGAATAGCAATTTTATTAATTTATACCCTTGACAAATTAAATTAAACGAGTTATGGAGATGGGACCGTCTGCGAAAATTGCACATTATCGCGTACTAAGTTTCATGGTAATTTTGTTCAATATGTTCGCAAGTGAATTGCCAAGCTGCATTTGAAGTTGTGTTAAAATTCGAAGTAATAAATCATTTGATAAGAATTTTAGGCGGCTCGCAGAATTCAAGATTAATTAATTTACCTGGCAAGGTGAATTTTATCTATTTGCGTATAAATGCCCCATTTGTTTTCAAAGCCTCTGAAAGGGTAAATTTCATTTGCTCGAATAATATTTAAACAGAAAGCTCTTTTATTAGGGGTTTCCATCACCTGTTTATGACAGACTTCTAATTAAAATTCTCAGATTTTCAATCTACTGGGGAACGGGAAATATTCCTCTCGAAATGATTTCTAGATCCAACTACTCTTTCTTCTGGATCATGACCAAGCTAATTAATTTTCGATTAGAACTGTTTGTTCAGGTATTTTCCGCTCAAACTTTTAGGTATTAGAAAGACTATGTGTTTGACAGATTCATGCAGAAGTTCGAAATGGAAATCTTTGTCCAGGGGAGAAAGGTTTCCTTGTTGGCATCCCGTGCAGGGTGTCCCAAGTAAAATGGTGGTGATAATCGCCGAAAACCTGTGAATCCCAGAAAAACTCCGAGGTTGTCGTTCCATTGGTAGCTGTCAATAACAGAAACTGCCAGGGGTACACTGTGCATAAACAGTCAATCATATTTTATGGTTTTCGCAAATCGCAGTTTTAGGGTAACTTGGGCCATCTTTTTTAGTCGTTTGGGTCCCCTTATATCTTGTACCGTTTTTTTGAATTGTTAAGCGAAAAAAACTGTAATTTGGAAGTGGCCCATCGTCTGCAAGAACTGCGACATGTCGCGTGATTTTTTAGGGACGAAAATCGAAGGCATCGTCTTAGCAATGCTTTGGAAAAAATTCCTGGCATCACTGGATCGAATTATCTCTCAAATAAACGGACATGTCCCATGTTTCATTAAAACGTATCGCATTCCTGTTATGAATTTATTCGGCCTTATGAAGCAAGCTAGAAAATAAAACGTCAATAACTAAATTTTATTCGTAACAATATCCAACAAAAGCATACTTAAGACGTGAAAAGCTACTTAAATCCTTGTTACTTGGTTTATTTTAAAGCACTTATTTTCGTTATTTTTTTGCATCCTTCCGGATAGCATTCATACATGTTTCTGTCAGCGCCAAACCCTGCTTCATACGAAGAAGCACTCGACCTGACACATAAATGGCGGTTTTCGTTAACAATTTGCCTATATGAATGGTTCCAATCCATCCAATATCGAAGCAGAGTTAGATTCCATTTTGGGGCAATCCGGTCCTTCGTTAACGACTCTGAAATATTGAGTGGCAGAGATTAAATACGGCGGTAGGAGTTGCCGAAACGAACTCCGCAGTGGGCGACCCAATGACACTCCAGATCTGACCACTCCAGATATTGTGATCAAATCCGCAAAACCGTGCTGAAAGATAGGCACTCCAAGAGGAACTTTACATCGCATTTTTGACTAAAGTATTGAACGCGGGAAAGCTGTGAGTAAAATGAGTACGGCGATTACTCACAATTGAACAAAAACAGTTCCGTGAGGATGTTTCAAGGGAGTGTTTGGCAAAGATTCACAGCAGTAAAACCTAGTTTTAGCATCTATTCATAACCATGGATGAAACGTGGGCCCGTCATTTCCCACCTGAGACGAAAGAGCAATCCAAACAACGGGCTCAAAGAGACCCCAAAGAAGGCGAAAACCGGTCCATCTGCAAGAAAGGTGAGGGCGTCAGGTTTTTTTTTGGGATGCACGTAGGATCATTTTTATTGGGCACTTCTGGAAAGAGAAAACAATAAACAGAGAATATTAGCGCCTAGAGAATAATCAATTATTGAGCGAAGGTATTAGGGAAAAACCTCCGCATTTGGTGAAAAAGAAAACCTTGTATCAACAAGGCAACGCACCAGCCCGCTCTTCCATCATCGCGATGGCCAAAATCAATCAACTCTGTTTGAAACCTTTATATCAGCCACTTTATTTGCCAGATTTAGCCCCTGCAGACTATTTTCCATTTCCACGCATGAAAAAATGGCTCGGAGGAAGGAGATTTGCCAGTAATGAAGAAGTGGAGTCCGCGGTTGATGCCTCATTCGAGGCTGCTTACCATGAACAAGCAGTAGACGCCAAAGAACATCGCTGTGAAATTTGTGACAATCTCAAAGGAGACTATGTTGGAAATTAATATATAATAAATACTTCTGGGATTATCCTCGTTTTATACGTCAAGCGAAGCTCACGCTTGCACTCAAATGAGCGCTCCGTCTGTTTGAAGGCACAGGAAGTGATTTTGAGATTTACTTGAGCGGAGATATAGGATGAAAAGGCTTTAAGTCGGTTTCTCAGATTTTCAGTTATCGTTGACTTTTTATTCTGTGGTTTGCCTAATCAAACGAAATATATTCGCAACCAGAATATGCGTTTTTATTTTGTGAATTTCAGCTCTTGGAATCTCTTGCGGAAATCTAGTGAGTAATGCCGAAAATCATGTCGAAGGCCATGCACTTTTAAAAAGACCACCCTGTACACATTTCCCTCGTATCTTCCTTCCATCTCTTCCAGCCTACACGTACATGTGCACATATAGAGGCTCAACAGTCTCGTAGAAATTTTTTTTATCATTAAACCTCATGCAGATTATGACGATTTTGAGTTCTGTGAGAAGTTCTGAACATACCTCAGGTGATATATCCAAATTTGAATCAACGGCTTTCGAAAAGAATTATAAAAGATAAAAATAATGATAGAACTATGAATACTCAGGAATAACAATAGGAGCTGCTATGATCTAATGCGTTAAATATTCATAGTGTGCCCCATTGACTGCCCGAGAGTGGGCAAGCAAGAATTCAAATTTCCCAAGAAATTTTCTTATCGCTTTAGGAGTATTTGTTAAGCTTCTTGAGTAATTTTACTTTTTAACTCTTCTACTTTGTGAGGCTTACTTAAACACACCCGATGTGTCAGATAAACCGATAAAAAAAGTCCATAGCGGTGAGATCCAGCGATTTGGCAGGCCACTTTAATTGCCATATTGCCCAAATACTTCGATAACTGTAGAGTTTAGCTACGGATATGTTGCATGAGACATGTTCAGAATTTGTCAAAGAACTCGATGTCGACATGGGATTCCATAAGGAAAAAAATGGAAAAGTACGTTCATCTACTTCACGACTAGCCCTGTATATGTGTCTGTTGCGTTAAACAATGTACAACCAAAAACGATATTTGACCTGTTCCAGCATTTTCACGAAAAATATTTCCTTCAATTTTCAACGAGTCCATGCGAGAGCTTTTCGTCGTGTGTGTGTGTCTAAAGTCGTACACACACGACGTATAAGTATTAGCGCTTGTTTCCCGTTTCCTTACATAATCTTTCCAATCCTACTTGTACACGACTTGTAAATCATTTGCGAACTTGTTAATAATGGCGCTTCAATTACATTAAATACGGCACAATTAAATACAAAATTTAAAAAAAAAATGAAGACAATTTTAAATTCTCTGGTGCAGAATAAAAATTGCTGTTAATTAGCAGTCAGTCGGTCCCTTTTCGGCCTTAAAAGGGCTCCATCCCGACAGACGTGAAAGTTATCAATCTGTTAATAATTTATTGAGGAAAACGTTCCCACTTTTTACATCGACTTGAGCAAATTTATATACAGTTCCAGCTGTATTGTTGCGATTGAGAATCCTCCTGGAAACAGAATTCCAAAAGTTCTGAATGGAATTCGGGTCCGGTGAATTTGCCGGCCATTCTATGCTCGAAATATTTTCCGCACACTTCGCCCTCGACGTCGCTTACAATGATTATCATTCGTCAAGATGGGATTAGTCCCATTTCCATTACGTAACTGATAAATAATACACACAGTAATATTTACGAAGTAAAAAAATTTAGTTCTTGCGCCGATTAAATTGGTATTCTCGGTTGATGTGCTGGATAGGAAATTGCTTTAAATGTTGATGAATTTTATAGTAATTAGGGCTAAAACGGAGATTCGGACATAATTAAATTCAACAACTGTTGGTTATTTTAACGGTGTTTTTACGCGAAACGTGCAGTTTGTAGATGCCGCACAGGCGAGTTGTTTTCAAAGTATCGATAGCCATAAATTTTGCCTCGCTAAGACCATAATTGATTAAATCGAACGCGATCACGTGATGAAATGTGCAATTCGATTTGCATAAATGTTGCTAATTTTTAAGGAGAATTTAAATTTATGTTTCAGCTCTTCGAGGACAGTTTCAGGTCGTGACTCAGCAATTGAGCATTTTCGCTGCGTTTTTAAACGTTAAACATCTACTCGTAAATTACGTGAAATAAAATTTATGTAACGAATAAAAATGCGACAAGCAACGTAACCCTTTGGCAAACACAAGCATTAATTCGTGATTTGGGAAATACCAACATGCAAATCTCAACATGCTTCTTGGAACGCACGTAAGGGGGACGTTAAGGCTTTTGGATATCAAACTATAGAACCTGTTGTTAACTTTTGATATCAGCACGAATAAGGTTAAATTCAGGAGAACTAGACGCTAGAGATGTCTTAATATAACTAAGCAAAAAAAAGAGAAGCGTTCAAACCTTTCAAAAGCTGCTGTGCTCATTCATCAAATTAATCGTGGCTTCTTCATGTTCAAAAAATGTTTGTTTTTTTTTTTAATGTAAAGAACAGTCCAATTCCAATTCCGAACACGAGAATGAAATTAAAATAATTAAAAAAATTCCTTTCAAATGGCAACGTACTCGCGTATTCTGAGACGATCACGCGTCCATATGACACTCGCGTCCGCGTTCTGAGGGCGTCCCTTCGTCGAGTCGTCCAACGAACGAATGATTAGGGCCTTTCGTCTTGGCTGCTGCTTGCGGCATCGCCACCAACGAATCTGCTGCGTATCGACCGCATTTTCCATTTTTGGCTTTATCTTCTGATGCATGAAACCTGGATGCCAGGAAAGTTTCAAAAGTTTAATTGTTTTGGTATTAATTTAAAAATTGCATTGTTTCCATATGCGTCCTTTCCATGACAAATTTAAGTACTTAACATAAATTCTTTACACCTTATTCAAAAATATTAAAATGCATGCAGATGGCTACTGCAAATTTTGTCTGAGGAACTTTCGACGTCAGAGGTATGGAAATGAGTTTTAAATAAAGGCGGGAGTCGAGATGGCTTCTGGGCTGAAGTTAGTCATCTAGCATGAGGCCAATATCTTGATACCAGCTGGTAACTGGGACTAGGTGTGCCAAAGGGCCTAATCGAGAGAGCAGGCGATGGGTAATAATCGGATCAAATTCTGCCGGAAGTTTATGGTTAAATACAGCGCTTGTAAAAATGTTGCAACACGTTTATAACTTTCATCGACCTGATATTGGAGAAAATGCTCAAATGCGTGCAATTTTATTTGAGAAAGGGCGTTTAATGCATTATTTTCGATGTCTAAAATTTTCACCCTCATTCAGGTAGCTGTATTAATTTTTTATTTTCAAATTAGAAGGTATCCACGGTAGCACATTAAATTAAATATAATTCAATAAGAGATGCAACGATGTACCCAGAACTAAAATTGGATACGCAGTTTTCTTAAAAAAAAAATACAACGAAGGCCACATCCTAAAAATATTAAAAGTTTTAATCTTTCCATCCTAGATAAACAATTCATTCTTTTTTCACTTTGAAACAGAGTGAAAAGGTGGCAATAAGACTTAGAAATCCCAAATCGTCCATAATGCAAACAATTTTTTAAATAGAAAATATTTTGAGTTCGTAGAATGCATTAAAAATTGAGCTCAGTTGTTAGGCTTCTACCACCGTAACAATATAAAAAAAAATTAACTCTTTATCTGAGAAGCACAGAATCGACATTTAACGAAAAATATCCGAACCGACCTATTTTTAGTTTGTCGGATTAACAACAAATTTCAACAAACTGATAGTGTGAAAACGGTTACAAAATGTGAAAAACTTCGAACGGCAACTGGTGGCGATAAAGCACTAGACATTCCTTTATCCATCGATGAAAACCCCATACAGTCTACCAGCGATCTTGGCGATGAGTTTGATGTATCTGCAAAGTCAGTAAGCAATCTTTTAAAACGTGAAAAAATTCATCCATGCAAAATTTCCCTTACCTAAGTGCTGATAGCTGAAGATTTTGATCGCAGGTTGGAATTTCGTGAATTGATGTAAGGAAAAGGCGTTCAGGATAATAACTTCTTTTAAAAAATGTTATTTTGGAATGAAGCAAAGTGTTGCTTAAATGGATCTATTCATCGACGTAATTGTCGTTACTGGTCTACAGACAATCCTGATACGATGAGAATTCCGCATACGTAACATCTGTAAAAACTCAATATATATTTATGGATGGGTATAATCGGTCACCAGTTCATCGGTCCATTTTTCATAGAAGAGATCTTAAACAACGCGTCACAGATGCACATGTTGCAAAACGAAATAGTACCACTAATCGCTGCAATTTTTCCTGGATAAATGGGAAAGAAGTGGTCAATAATATTTAATTGTAACAAGGTTCTGCACCGCCACATTATGCTATCTCTTTAAGAGGGCATCTCGTTGAGATTTTTTTGTAGGAGTTGGATCGGTAGAAGGAGCGCAACAGACTGGCCGCCGCGATCTCCCGATTTTAATATGCTCGATTTTTCGGAGGGGTCGCTTAAAAGGTTCCGTTTGCAAAAATAAACCACAAAATTTTCATGATTCAGGTCTCAAAATTCAAACAGAATTAGAATTAATAACAGAAGCAACACTGAATAATTGGATAAAAAAGTTCGAGGAACGACTGAGTCATTGCCTAATTGTTACTGGGGCCCAATTTGAGCATTTTTCATAGGAATTTCAATTTTGCTTGAGGTAATAGTGAGTTACTTGATTTTGCATCTAATAACTTTATTTTTTAAGAAAGCACATATCCTATTTCAGGTTTTAGTACATCGTTGTATCCCTTATTGAACTACCTTTTCTTTGATATATTACGATGACTACCTTTCCGTTTGAAAACCAAAAGTTAGTAAGAGTAGCTGGATAGGGGTGAAAATTTTGATAATCGAAAATAATGCGTTAAATGCCTTTTTTAAATAAAATATTATGCTTTTACACATTTAAAAAAAATATCTGGTTTATAAAAGCTACAAACCTATTGCAATACTTTTTACAAGCGCTGCATACAGGATGTATGAAAAGATATTAGTGCCAATGAGTTCTGAGCACTAGAGTATAAAAATACAGATTTTTTCTGCTAATTTTACTTTATACAAAAATTGTTGGTTTTCATTCGACAAGGTGTCGAGACAATTTTTGTTATTTTAAAAAGTAAGAATAAACCTAACAGTTTTTACTTTACACACTTGAAACGCTTCTAAGCAGATTTTTGAGAGTTATATACAAAAACATTTTGTGTAGTTGCTGGAAAGAACCCAGACATTTGCAGATAGCATGCAGTGTATTTAACGAAGACAATAATATTCTTACTTGAACTAAGAGCCATACCCAGAGCTCAAAAATTACGAACAAACCCTTTTACATGAAAAAAATATTTATAAATATCATCAAGTCATTAAATGATTGCATGACGAGGTAGCCCATGAAAACAATAAAATCTCTTAGAGGCGCCGTTTTTTACATTTTTTTTTTAGTTCTGCAATATTCATAATTAGTCGCAACTCTATTGGTGAACAGCTTGTCTCGTCAGGACTCATAAGTAAATTATGTTACATTTTCCCTAACGCCTCGACACATTGAATTCACTAGTATTGAGATAAGGAAAATTATGAAAAGTTACGTCCTTTTCCCATTTCTTCTTAAACGCTTAACTTTTATTTCTAAACCTACTACTTACATTCGTACCAGCGCTTCCTCACATTTCTATGAGTCGTTAATTTCGTATGCTGTGCAGGATCAGAATTATACGGATAACGTCAACTTCGCTATAACTACAGCAAAGACTTCTGGAAATAGATAAGAGCGGTCGAAGCATTGGCTAAGGGTTTAGAGCGCTCTTCACTATTTTAGTTTCAGAAAGTTTCAAGATATTGTATTGGAAATAACCTTAAAAAACATAATTTTTCAACGTCAGTATATTTTGTTTTTGACAGCTGTTAATAACGTCACAATATTGACATATGTCAAAATTATGACATACGTCAAAATCAAACATCAATATCTTCTTAGTTAATGTTATTAATCGTTAAATCGTCTTGTTGACTAAAGGCAAAACAGAGTTTCATTATAAACGAACGTTGTTTGACATTACACCGAAGCCCTGACTAATAATTAACATGTTTTTACTCAATTATCGACCATGATTTCCGTTGTGTTTGGGCGGAAAGATGTCACGGAGGCTCATTTGAAATAGATCTATTTGAGTCTTTCCGTGGTGTTCGCGGGGAACCAATGCAACGAAGGGGCCTGCAGCAGCGGCGTAGAAATAATAGAATATGTAATTTCATTCGATTCACCTACAATGCAGGATCCATATATAGATTAATCGCGACTGCAGACCTGAGAGATTTTGATCGCCTACAAAAGCCTATTGTTGAACACCAAAATCGGTTAGTAAACTGCAAAAATCTCCCAAAGCTCCTGAAATTTTTATACCTGCACAACTTGCTGGTCCTTCTGACATTGCGACACGAAAAAGGGGGGAAAACTTCTTTGAAGCGATTCAGTAGATCACATCATAAATTGGTTATTGGATTTGAGAACACTTCCCCGTTACCGGGTAAAAAACCGGGGGGGGGGACCCCGGACCGGGTGTTTCGTGACATTCCTGTTATACAGGTTGGCCCTAAAATGGCTGTCCAACGTTTAACCAAAAATAAGGCGTTTCAGGCAGACTTATCTACACCCAACGTTGCTTCATTTTGGGGCGTGAAAGTTTTCAAAATAATATAAGTTTTTCGACGTAGTTGCTGAACGCCTTTGTTGATTTGAACTCATTTTGGAACTAAAAGTGACTGCATAAATTGGAATGTTTAGATGTAAGCGGGATCCTTTATTAATGGGTTAAAGTATTAAAAATGGCGCGTGTTTCGTAAATAAAAGTATATATTTTTTTATCCTCCGCACGAACGCTCTCAATTTCTTCTCTGCAGAGGCAGGAACGCCACGGCAGGGAAAGGTTAACTAGTGAGTTAACCTTGTCTTGAAACTTTTGTGTTTCTTGTCAAACTTTGGCCAGACACACAGTTTCCGTAGAAAAAATTCATTTATTGTGCCTCGCAATTCGTCAGTATTATTTAGTCGGGACGAAAACATGAATCAAATTTTAATCCTAAATAACTACCAACTTAGTTTAACTTTTGTAACAAACGTTCGGAATATTGCCCGTTTTCTTGAATACATGAGTAAATGTGTTTCGAAAAATTAATCCGCATTTTGAGCATCGAGGGGGCTTTTTAACGTTGCTCCGAGAACAACGACGATTTGCAAAGATATTTGTGCAAAATAATTTCTTGCACAAAAACTACATGTCGGAGAACAAACTTACAAGACACAGGAAAGGTTTAAAATACAGTCAGTTAGTGGCGAAGGAAAATTTCAAGTCACTCCTACAGGGGGCAACGAAAATATAAACGATTTTCGTTCGCGAATCGTCCGCCACTTGTAATATTTCAACCCATTGAGAAAGATCCCGTTTGCGACAAATCACGCCTGTTTATATAGTAACCTTTAGTTCTAAAATAAGTTAAAATCGATCAAAGAATTTCGCAATTTTTCCGAAAAAAATCAAATTAATTTGAGGATTTTTGCCTCCTCCGACGGCGAAACGAAGCAACATTGGATGTACGTAGGTAAGTTTGCCTAGAACGCATTATTTCCGGCTAAGGAAATGTTAGTCAGGCAGAGAGACAGTCATTTTAAACAGCCAGACAAAGACACCCTGTATATGTACTCTAATTTCCCGTGCCACCGTCGGCTAAATAATTATAGAGCGCATAATATGCTTTCTACATTAGCGCAGTGTAAACTTTATACTCTGTTCAAACTATTTCTGTAGTCCAACTCTCCAATTGAGGGAGTGTGAACTTGTAAACAACGTAACCTGTCGATCTAAAAATAAAATTGGTTGGCACATTTAAATTTTTTTATAGTACTTATCCTGTTTTAACCTCAGAGAAGTACGACCATAAAACATTTTTAAATACAGTGAGGATAACAATTAATCGTTAGCAATAAAAAAAAATACTAAACTATTTCTATTTCGTTGAAAAATTATGTTTTTCGTAGTAAAACTTCTTATAGCATTATGGATTGAAATTCATTCAAAAACACTGCTCGATTTGAAGTGTGTATTACATAGCGTCAAGTACAAATGTAGATAATAAAACCTCACGGAGTACCTAATCGTGCAAAACCTTGGAATAAACCACTCAAAAATATCTTATCACAACGTTTATCTGCACAGATGAACACATTGTATAAAGCAACCACCTTAATATTGAATTTTAATCGCAAGTATGAGGCGTATAATAGTGTTTTACCTCACCCTCACCCTGAGCGGGTAAGTGCTAACTTCATCCGTCAAAAATCGCGCCGAAACAAAGACCTTTTCAGTGCTTTGGCCGGGAAAACGTTCCCAGACAGCTTCAGATTCGGCTCAGCTACTGCTGGCTACCAAGTCGAAGGAGCATGGAACGAAGCTGGAAGAGGAGCTAGTATCTGGGATACATTCGTCCATGAAACGGGTGTAGGGCACGTAAAGAACGACAGCACTGGTGATGTGGCCTGTGATTCTTATCACAAATACAAGGAAGATATCGCCATCATGAAGGATTTGGGCCTGAAATTGTATAGATTTTCAGTGCAGTGGCCTCGTATTTTATCAAACGGTACTCCGTTGACGGTCAATCGAGCTGGAATCGACTTTTATGTCAAATTTGTCAAGGTATGTTCCGAGTTGGACTGCAGCTGTTGGTCACAGCCAGGCGTCACTAAGTGTGACGCCATTGCAATCATCCTGCGTTCCTGATTTTGCGATTACAGGAATTGCTCGCGAACGATATAGAGCCGTTGGTAACGCTCTACCACTGGGAATTGCCCCAACATCTGGAAGATTTAGGTGGCTGGCTCAATCCCGAAATCGCCGATTATTTTGGGGATTACGCTCGCATAGTGTTCAAGAATCTCGGCCCCTACGTCAAATACTGGGTGACCATCAATGAGCCTGGAACCACCTGCAATTCTGGATATGGTCAGGGCGTTCACGCGCCCGGCAAATTTCTGATTGGCGATGGGGTGTACCAGTGCGCCTACGTTCAACTTAAAGCCCATGCCAGGGCGTACCACATCTATGATGAAGAATTCCGTGAATCGCAAAATGGAAAAGTGACCATCAACAGTGCTGGCTCTTGGTTCTACCCCAAGAACCCTGACAGTCCTTTAGACATTATGGCTGTAGAGAGGACTTTTGAATTCAACGTAAGTTTCTTGGGAATTGGTGGGAGTTGCGTTAATTTAAATACTGCAGACTGGTCTGTACGCTAATCCCGTGTACAAGGGCAACTGGCCCGAAGTGGTTATTGAGAGGGTTGCTAATAGAAGTCATCTGGAGGGATTGTCCTTTTCCAGATTACCGGAATTTACTCAAGAGGAGATCGAATATATTAACGGTACTCACGACTATTATTCTCTAAACATGTATGTTGATTATAGATTTGTAACTATATAATATTTCTGATGATTATTTTCTTATAGGTACACTAGTAACGTAGTAGAATACGCAGACGAATGGGACATTGTAGCTCCGTCCATCTGGCTAGACCAAGGTATGTATAGATAGTTGTATCAATAATTGCTTCCTCTAAAAATGAAAACCCTTCAGGTACTGTCACCTCTTTTGACCCCTCCTGGCCCATGGGAGTGGCCACGTGGATCGCCTCAGATCCTCCAGGCATCAGAATCCTCCTCAATTACCTTAAAAGGAAATACGCAATTGACGAGTTCGTAATCACCGAAAATGGTTGGGCCACAGTTCCTGGAGAAATGAACGATCAAAGTAGGATCGATTACTTCAAGGCGAGTTTGAAAAAGAGTACTTGAAGGAGCACTTTCACCCAACGACTTAATTTTTAGGGGTACTTAAGTAACATTTTGGACGCCATTGTCGAGGATGGGGTCAATGTGACTGGCTACACTTTGTGGAGTTTCATGGACAACTTCGAATGGGCTGAAGGCTATACGTAAGGATAATCTGAAGGTGTTTGAAAATTTATGTTGAAATTTGGATATTTTATATAGACAAAGATTCGGTATTATCGACGTGGACTTCGAGAGTCCTGAGAGGACCAGAACTTACAAGGAGTCAGCTAAATGGTACAAGAGGGTGATTGAGGCCAGGGCTATTGTCGACTAAATTAACATGTTATCGATGCGTTTTGTTCTTTAAATTAACGAGCAATATTTTTAAATCGTGTTTTTAATTGTGTCTTTCCCCTTAATTTCGAAACTGGAAGCTGAAGAGGGCTGAACTAATTTTGCTTTCAATTTTGCATTTTATTGATTACACATCAGTTCATTGCGTGTCATTTTTTCCAAATTTCTTAGATAGATCATAAATAACTTTTAGCTCCAGATTTCAGATTCATCCATGAAATTTGCCTTCAAAATGCATATTTCCGAATTCAGGTTGTCGATTTTGAGCGACTGGAGAAAGAAATGTTGTTTTATAGTATTTTTTGTTTAAATGTTTGCAAATTTTATCTAAAAATATTCAAAATTTAACCATCATATTATACATTTTAGAAGTACAATATAAATGTTGAAAAAAATTGTGAATGTGATCAACAACAGGTTTAAATTCACAGTAGAGGGTCGGGGTCACTTGTTACTGTTGCCTGCATTCGAAATACCCACTTCTGATGCATCTACCCATAATAAAAATGTTTTTTATAATTTTATTAGAAATATTTTGTTATTTGTAAATTGTAATTTGTAATTTAATTTAATTTTATAAGTAATTATTTTATTTGTCGGCATGTCACGTCCGATTTTGTTCTATGGACATACGTATGCTAAACTGCATGCAGTGGTAATCATAGCACTGCAATTGATAGGTTTTCCTCTGGCTGAGGTTAATGAGGTTTCCTCAGTTAATCCTAAAGGTCAGGTACGTTTAAGCCGTTGTACCTCGACACGCATTTTTTGCTACAATTTTAACGCTAGCAAAAACCCTTTAGCAAACATCCCTATTTATCATTATCATTTATGAAATAATTTTTCTGTATTTCTGAAATGTTTTATGTAATATTTTGCAACCGAACATTTCTACCACAAATTACCTCATTAGATGTTTCTTCGAAGTTTTCAAATTAGCGAGGTATAAGCGGTTGAACAAGGACAAGATTAAATTTCTGCTTCAGATAACCTCTTTTGAAGTTTATTCTAAATTTTAAAGCTGGCAAGTTGCGGGTGTCTAAGGAGGGTAAGGATTAAATATTCTAAAATTTTCGAATTCAGTTTTGTTTGCAAAAGAATTTAGCTCACTGAATTTAGCCCACTGTGAACAATTATTCCTCTACAAATTACATTTTGAAACATTTCTGCAAAGTTTTGATAGCGGTGAGTTGAATGCGTCTGAATACAGAAGAGATAAGAATTTTAAGTAAACGAAAAATTTTAGCCTCAAATTGCCCCTTCAGGCTTTTAATTGAGATTAAAGAGCTACTTTCGCATGCCCGCATTTTTTTATTCACCATTTGTCAGGAATCTATTGTGCGTATAGATTTTGTTCTTAAATCAATTTGTATTTGGAAATTTAATACTATTTATTTTATTACGTCATTTAATCACATTATTTCAGAATCTTATTAAAATCTCAATAATTTTCCTCGCTAATTTGTAAGACTACAAAAAATAAGTTATCAGGTAATAAACACATACACACAATAAGTGCACACTTGAATTCAAAATTTCAAAATAATCTTTAAGCCATAATGGGAAATTGGTCATAGTTATTAAAATAGCCCCCGAGGGCGTCGGGTCTTTGCACTCTACTTTGACTACTAAAAATCTTGCTATACTTAACCACCGGTCTGTAGAAGAAGTCGAAGTCATCGCCATCAAAGTCAGCAGTCTGTCTGTTCGAGATGTGCTGCTCATTTGTGAGATGAGGAACGTATTCTTCCGGAGTTAACAGTACAGATGACAATAAATTTGCGTCCTCCTCTCCTGACTTTTGAGTAAGGTAATTGGAGGTACGAGATTGCACCATGGAAATAGTGAGGATTGCCACTATGGTAATCTGCACAAAAATAATGTTTGCGAAAAGTCTTATAAGATCAAAAACGCATAGCTCACTATCGACATTTTTTGATGTTTTCTCTTTTTGTACACCTATTTGCACTATTTAAGCAGAAGTTGCTTCCTGATTGTACAATTCTTGTTGCCGATGACTCTTTTATAGTAAACGAGATTTTATCATTGAGGTGCTAATAGTGTTCCTATGGCGTCGTTACATGGTGGCCGTTCGAAAACGAAACACGTGCAGTGTTGAATAGCCAAGAGAATTTATTTTAAAAAAACGCTCAGACAGGCAAAACGTATTTTTGAAAGGGAAACATTTTTGTAACCCCTAAAACAGGAGGCTGTTCATCCCAAAAACCTTAAATAAAAGAGGGGGACGAGTGACACCTCATTTTGAAGGTAATTTAATGTACTTTATAACCCCCGAGTGTGTGCTGTTAACACAACCAAGATGGCGGCTTCTCAAATATGTGCAAATTCAGCTATTTACATTCAGTTATTTTATTTGTTTCACTTAACTGCGGTAACAAAAGATATTCAGGTCAAAGTGACGTAATGCAGTAGAAAACACTGCCTCTTTTGCGCAATTTTACGCATACGCAATATACTTAACTAAACAACTAATACTTAACAATTTACGTCAATTTCACATAACTTAAATTTGATTTTAAAGCAAAAATGGTTAATACGTTTTATATTCCGTGAATAAATATAAAGTTAGCACAAGTCAATTATGTAAATGTTGGAAATGCCCGACTCCAACCTCAATACAATAGAAAAGATTTTGTTCGATCCTCGTCGACCATTCTTATTAAGCAACATCGTCGGTGGCGTGATTTCATTACACTCGTTAACGATCCGCTGGCGGAAATCGCCCAAAGACGTCGGTTCTGTGACATAGATTCCATTTTTTCAGTGGCTCCATGAAAAGACATCTAATGAACTGAAATCTGAAGAACGCGGAGGCTTCTCCGTGGGCCCCATCCTTCCAAATCATCGGTCACCGTTTGCAATTATCTCCATTAATGTAGGTTAAATAGCATTTTCCAATAAATCAAGATGCATTTCCCCTGTCAAATTAGATAAGAAATATGAGCCTATCAGACGGTCACAAAATATTCGCGTCCATACGGCCAATTGTTGCGGATGTTTTGTATGGACCTCGTGAATAATTGCAGGATTCCCATAAGATCAGTAAGGGCAATTTTGCCGATTCACAGTACCTTTCAAGAATTCGTATGAAAAACACACATTAAAGGAGAAACTGCTGATCATTTAGAATCTCTGACATGTTTTCGCAAAATTGCGAATATCTGTCAAAGTCTTCCTCATTAAGTTGTTGCACTAGATGTATTTTGTATGGATGAAATTTGTATTTTTTTTAAATCACGTGAATGCTAGTACGCTTAAAACCAGATACCATTCCTAACTTTTTAGTACTTAAAGGAGGGTTCTAAAAAAACATGTCTCAAAACCGGTACCTCAGTAGTCCCATTTACTATCACGGTTTCGACTTGATTTTTTTTTTATCATATCGGCCCAGTTACACATAATTTCTACAAAAGTCTCGCCAGTTTTATTAAGAACTGATTGGTCTCTCTGTATAGATCAGTACATTTTCCAGAAGACAAAAAAGCGCCGCGCTTTCAATCAAAGCTCTTTATTGCACCCTTTTCCACAACATTATACGTAGAATTCAAATCCAGGTCTTCCATGACCACACCCACCTTAATATCTCCCTATAAGTCCTCATCCCTGTTCTCCTCCAAACCCGTAATGTCCTGCAAAATGCAAAATTAATATAGCGGGTGATCAATAAAAAAATCTCGAAATAAGCGTATCCGAAAAAAAACCGTAAACGTAGGGCGTTGTTTAAGACGTCTGCTGTTTACCACCAAACACCTGACTGAAAACCCATTAAGTGATGGATATATCCAAGATATACCTGTGATATTTTTGCGTCTACTTCAAAATTGTTTAATGTTCGCCATTTAAAACTATTGAATTATTTATATTGCACCCTTACTGGCACGATGTCCTCCAAATACTCCATATCCACCGTCGTTCAGCCATCCAAGGTATCCTATACCACCCCCGAAGGACTATGGATTGCGGTCAGGATCAGTGTGAAGCACTAGGGTTGCGGTGATACAGATATTTGTCAGTGATTGAACAAAAAGGGTTTGAAGGGAAATTATGAGATGATTTTGGTTTAGGAGGCACAAATGCTGTCCAAAATATTAAAACATTAAAATATTTTTACCTGAATTAATTTCGGCATTTTTTATGGTTTTTTCAAAGGATTAGAAACCATTGAGAACGATATCGAACAATTTGAGTTTTATAATCGAATCCAAGCCCAAGCGGCCGGTTTTCTTAATTTTCAGAAAATCTGAGCGTTATTAAAATTTGTCCCTAATTAGCAATTATATTACATAATGTACTTGTATTTAAGGCAATTTTATTCAATTTTAGGAAAGCAGGATGTAGGAAAAGGGATCTTGGGGACAAGCTTTTAACGCATATTGATACTGATCATATGGTTAATTTTAGTGTACATAATCATATACACAGGGTGTTCCTTAATGTCATGCTAATATTTCAGAGTGAAATTTTTCAGGTCTCTTGACAAAGAGAAGTTTATTTCTGCAAGAGTCTAAATTTTTAGCTACAGGGTGTTGAAATTTTTCCACTCATATATATATTTTTTTTTATTTCTCAGAAAGTATTCTAGATATTACTTTCGAATTTGGCGTATGTTAACAGAATGTAATATCCCATATTCTAGGAAGAAAATTAATTCTATCACACAACCAGTGGAGTTCCTGCATACATATTTTTAAATATTATTCAGAGAATAAGTGACACGCCACTGACATTTTTTGAAGAAATTTTTTTCTGATTAGGCTGGCCAATTCTATATGAAAAAGTTGTTACGTTTTTCTCGCTAGCCGAACCGTTTTTCATTAAAACAATAAAAATAATCTTAATTAATTTGTTTACTCTAAGAGTTTATGATAAGCCATCATGTTATATTTTATAGTTTATTACAACATGTCGCATGGACGAGCCTAATCAGAAAAAATGTTTTCGCGAAAAAATGTCAATGGCGTACCGCTTTTTTCGTAAACTATATCGTAAGACATGCACGTAGGGGCGCCACTGGTTGAACAACAAAGTTACTTTTCTTATTACAGTGTGAGATATAACGTCCTATTAGGATACACCAAAATGGGAAGTAATATCTAAAGTACTTTCTGAAAAATAGAAAATGACCATTTGAAAAGAAAAATTTCAATACCCTGTAGCCAAAAGTGTGGGCCGGCGCAGACATACATTCATATAAATTTTTCTTCGTAAAAAGACCTAAGGGATCACACTGTGATATATTACCACGACATTAAGGAAGACCCTGTATAATGTGTAATAGTAAATTATTTACTTTTCATTCAAAGAACAAGCCACGTTTTATACGAGCGAAAAGCAGCCGTAAAGTGTTGTCGGGCCTTCTCTAGCACATTTTATGTATTTTGCTAATATATACCTGCTTATATACTAAGATATTATAGTGACTGCGTAGTGAACTGTACTACCGCGCCCAATCCACCTTTGTGGAAAAGGTTCACTTAAAACTTCTCTAACATTTCTGGCCTACTGAGCATCCTAACTATCATGTTCAAATCAACCTTCGCTCTAAATTTACTTCTACAAAGTGTGGAATATCTAGCAAAAATTCCGATACTTTCCTACATTGATGTTTCCCTGAATGAAGTATGGTCCAATCAGATGTGTACCTAAAACACCACACCAAACATTCAAAGTCCATGGCCGCTATCTTTCCACTTCACCCAACCAATGCAGATTTTCACTCGACCACTGCCGCGACTCACTGGGCCGTGTTGACCGTCACATGACTGATTTTAGATTTCTCGATAACAAAAATCAAGTGGTGCTAGGTCTGGAACCTTTGTGGCCACTCTATAGCGTCTTGTCTGCCAATCCATTTATTTGAATAATGGTCAGCTAACCATTGCCTAACTGAAATCATCTAGTGAGGAGATGCTTCATCGTTTTGAAAATGTAGCAAATCCTTCAAAACCTCTAAATAAACTATCAAAGTTTTGTGTCAAATACTAGTCTGCGCTTCAGTAAAACTGAAAATTTATATTCTATTGCTTTTTTATCTAACAGTTCGATAACTAAACTAGTGTGATGTTATTTAATGCTGTAAATATCTGATATTATTAAATACTTTAAAAATCCTAAAACATTTTTAAAGAGCTTTAATCTGAGGTATTACAAGTGGGGGGTTGCAATTTAAAATGATGAAGTTTGGGGTGGCTGGAGGCTAGACAGTTGGCGTGAGTAGGTTAGTAAGTACATCATTTCGGTTCCTCCTACTTGTTATAGAAACGGTATCCAGAAGTTTTCCAAATCTTTGTTCATTCCTAAGATATAGCCATTTGAAAGTTTTAAAAACGTCACCTGGTATATAGAGGATGAATATTGAATTTACAAGATGTTCCGTAAGAAAAAGTGGAGTTTTAGCGTGTAAAACGTAGTAAACATTTGACAACATTAAACATTTTTGGCTGACGTTATTAAAGCATATTAACGAGAATTCAATATTTATACAGATAATCGTAATGACCATGTATTCCCGGTATTTTCTGTTTGATGTTTAAGTTAAAGTATGTAAATATTGTCTGACCTTTATGCGCTTAAGTGGGCGCTCTTCCTAAGTATGTCTTTGAAAAACTGGACTATTCACTCATTTCGACGAGCCTTGGCAGAGCGAATTCACCATACACAATAGATACGCATTATTAACAATCCATAAACATTAATAGTCGAAGATTTAAAAATATTTGTCTTCAAGCCCCCATAAAAGCGCAATTGCCGGATAAACTCGTATCCAATATTCGTGAAACCAGCTAATCAACAATTTCACCATGACCAGATTTCTGGTACGTAGATTTGTCTAATAATAAAATAAACCAAAATTTTAAGAACAGACTCTTTTCAGGCCTATCTTGTCTCCACCTTATTGGTTTTCGCCCTGTTTCACCAAACGATATCATCGCCAGTTCCACAGAATTATCCCTCCAATCATGTAGGACCAAGCCAGTTTGGAAGTGAACATTTGGGGCCTGGCAGAAGCAACCAACATACAGGTAAAAAATGTCTCTAAGTAAAAATTTACAGATCATTAATGTCTTATCACATTTTACGTTAGTTTAGTACGCAGTTAAGACCCATCAGGCTCAACTTTAGAATTAGGACATGAATTATCGCGATATTAAAGTTAATCACGTTTATAGGTCCACCGAGTGGGCAATGGTCAGGTACCAACTACGGACATCATAGCAACCACGGCCACCATCACGGAACTGGTTCATCCGGACCGGTAGACATTTCTCTGTATGGCCAATAACGTTAAATATTTACGATTATAAAATTATCTATGTAATAAATTATATAAACATACGTATAAACATCCTGTATATATATATATATATATACACGATGTCCCCTTTAGAGCTGTGATTTGCGATTACTCAAAAACGGTGCGTTGAATGAAAGAGTTTCAAATAAGATAGTGACTTTTAGCCAAAACATCGTTTTAGGGTCGTTCCTAGGGCAACTTTATATACGAATGTTACGAGGAATAAACAGGGTAAATCAATGTTTTGTCGAAATGTGACTACAACGCCATCTGCAGGACAAAAATGCGGCCTTTCTAATGGTGACTAATATAAAGGGGAAATATATATCAGCTAGATAAGTAGAAGACCCAAAATTTGCATACGGCATGCAAGGAAATGTACCGGTCAAGTTATCGATACCGGAAACAAACCGGCCAAGTCCAAGCGTCGCGCATGGTACTTCTGCCCGTTTTGATGACCACAACTTAACTTTTGCCCGTTTGTTGTGGCATTGTTATTCCTATCGGAAGCAGCCAAGTTGACATCCATAAATTAGCATGGAGTTATGTAAATAATACAAGACGGGACTAAAGAATCAAATGTTACAAGCGATGCTTCGAACGGCAAAGAAAATAGGAAATTTAGACGGGTCCGGATTGGAAATGCGGGAAAAATGTCTTAAACCCTTAAACGATGATGATAAATATAAATAAATTAACGTAAAGTCGTTCTCCGCCAATTTAATTTGTTATCAAGGGAAGATAAATGGAATTTATACTTATGAGACTTAATCTCGCTTGCACCAATAAAAATAAGAAGTTTCCGCCAACCGGAAGAGTTTGCGAACCTGCGCGATGTTTCATGTTTGCTCTCGCATTCGGGCGCATATCAACGATCAAGTTCAGGAAATTTCTGTGTGTAGGAAGGCGTTTATGGCAATTCATGAGATTTCCAAATCAAAAATAGAGCGTCTCGTTCGTAGTTCGAAAACGAGTGGAATAACTCCAAAAATCAAGAGAGGAAAGCACAAACCGCGCCGAAGAAAATTACGCCCTGAAGTGCCAAATTTTATCCTCGGTCACATAAAATGTTTCCATAGTAGGAAATCTCACTGTGGTTTACGAGATCATTCAAAGACTTATCTATCCGAAGACTTGAAAAAAAAATGCACGAACTATTCGAACAAGCGCATCCAGACATAACTTGCAGAACGGTAATGGAGAGAGATTTTAACGTCGCCTTCGGGTACCCGTGCACAGATACCTGTGGTACTTGCGGTGTGTTTGTGGCAGAGAAAAGACCGCTGAAAAACTGAATACAGGAGACAACGAAAAACATAAAACTGGAAGTAGAATCAGGAAGATTGAGACGGAAAACTTAATTCACAGAAAAAAGGGAGAAAATCAATTTTAGGTTCGAAAGAAGGCCGCCAGATTGCACTGCAAGAAATCAAATAAAAGACGAGCGATTTGTTTGAATTTTTCCAAAAATTTTCTGCCCCGAACGTAACAACCAATGACGTTCATTACGAACAACAATCAGCAATTCGTGCTTTCAATATACGCGTTCTGGCAGCCTCGCAAAGTGCGATCTGCGTACACCCCGAAGCTGCGGGAACAAAAAGTAGCGACGACGTTGCTTCCGTAATTCATCATTTCGTCCTCAACGTCCTTGAAAAAGTGAAATCCTTTCCGACTCATGTCCCGGACAAAGTAAAAACTTCACTGTTTTTCGTTTCATGCATCACCTTGTTCATAGAGAAAATCGCTTGGAGCATGTTAAAGTTACTTTTCTAATTCGGGAGCGTTCGTATTTAGAATGCGATAAAAATTTCTGCTTGGTAAATCAGAAAACTTGGATTCAACATCCGTTGGAGTGGATCGCAGCTTTTCAGTCTGCTAGATCAAGGCCAAAGCCCTGTGACGTCTTCGACGTTAAGCAGGACCGTTTTCGAGAGTGGACAAAGCACATCAACAAAATATACGGGAAAAAGTGGCCCATTTAGGCACGACCCATTGAAGAAATACAGATGGAAATGGACCATCTTCGATTGTTGTTTTATCGCACTTCCTTTAATGACGCAAACGGCAATCCTGCGGCGACGTCGAACGTCCCGCTTGTTCTTATAAAGGTATATTTTCCGCCAGTGGTGGTAAAATTAAATTTAATATTTCCCATTTTTGAAAAATTAATATCGACATCCAAAGAGAAATATCAAGATTTGCAATTCCTGGCCCAATTTCGTGAACCTGCGGCTGCAGTGAACTATAGATTATTACCACTTAAATGAAAAATATTTCTTTGTTTCTTAATGAATAAAAATTGGCGTAAACCTGTTCCATTAATGACTAAACCAGAGGAAAACTTTCAGAATGCAACTTATTTTACTGATGAAGTCCGCTCAGCTCTCGGACTAAGCCATTTTATTCCCTAAATTATTTGTTAACGATAGATTTTTGCGAATTTTTCATATTTCGGATTCGTGCTTAACTTTGTTATTGTAGATAATAAAAATATGGAGAACTGTGTTTTCTATAACGATGGATAAATTTCAATAGTACGCAGGCCGGGGGATTGATAACGTTTTGAATGTTTAACACGATTTTATGAGTAACTTTTGCATATATCAAATATACAGGGTGTTTCCTAACTACGTGTAAAAAATTTAAAGGCGTAATCCTCGATTGATTTTGAGTCAAAAATGTCTAATAAACATATGTCCGCAAATGCCTTGTTTGCAAGATACAGGGTGTTGACTGAAAGACGTTGAAAAAGGTTTTAAAGGTTTCTAAAGGTTTTGTTGGTATTTACTAACTTGTTTATTGTTAGTTTTTTTTGCTACTTCCACTACTATAAACAAGATAGTCAGTGTTATTTTGGTGTTTTACTCTCTAAAGTCAAAGAATTTAGTTCTGTGTCCCAAAAATCAGATTATACCTCAGTTTTGAAAATTTTTCAAATGCCTAATTACACTAATCAAGAAATGGCCAATATGGTTTTTGTTTACGGCCTTGCTGATGGTAAGTGTTTGGCAGCGAGGCGCATTTACATGGAAAGGTTTCCAAACCACCAAGCTCCCAACCACCAAACCTTTAAAACCTTTTTCAACGTCTTTCAGGCAACATCCTGTTTCTTGGAAACAAGGCATTTGCGGACATATGTTTATTAGACATTTTTGACTCAAAATCAGTCGAGGATTACGCCTTTAATTTTTTTACAGGTAGTTAGGAAACACCCTGTGTATATACACTAAAATGTAGCAAAATTCTGACCTTAAAACTTCCCTTAAAAAACCTCTGAATCACTCAAAAGGTTCATTTAACATACGTTTTATGTCCAATTTAATGCTCAAAATTTTCAAGTCGTTTGGTCAAGCTCATACCAGACCTTCGGTTAAACCAAAATATTTGTCCACGAACAAGCATAAAACAGAATGCGAAATGACTGTTATCATTTTGTGCAGGACTGATACGGCACGTTAACAAAATCTAATAAATAATTCCATGGAAAAACTTCCATCTTCCGTTTAACCATAATTGACTACTAATCAGTACTTTAACAGGACACTGATGGTTCTAAAATATTGTTTGATTTTGTGATTATCGCAGTACCAGCAAAAATTACTGATTTCCGGATACTTTCGAGACTTCATAGTGAGTTTTAGGAACCATTTTTAATAGAACTTATTTGCCGAATGTTCTACTAAATGCTGGTTAAACAAAACGTTTGGAAATACGAGTGTGCTACCCGATAGCACATTTGAATTTTCACACGAGTATGACGATAATGAGTTAAAAGACGCATTAACGCTCTCATATCATGACCCAATCGCAATAAAATTAACATAAATTAAAGGGAAGCTGGCAGATACCCGGAAGTCGTACATTGGAAAGGTTAATTTCGGTTAGGAGAGTACTGGTTGCCTCCCTGTTATGGATGCAACGTGGTAACTTTAACTGGAATAAATTGCTACCTACGTGGTATTTGATTCTTGCCAAGATTGCATAAACACGTCCGGTTTCTTTTTTACTGTATACACTTTTTAGCAGTGTTTCAATGTTAGAAAAGTCAACCTCTTAGCTAGGGCGATAGTTGCCCTTAAAAATTTGAACGGAAAAAGGGTTCAAATTATATGTAATTTTAAAGGACTTTCCAACCTGGCCTTATCTATTACTTTTTCATAGGACAAAATGATCCCAAAAAAACCAAATTATTAATTTTTTCAACTTAGCAACTGCTAGAAATGTCCACCATTTTCTTGGCGTTGCCGCAACTCTGGTAAAACTCGTCTTTCGCACTTTACAAAGTGATTGGGGTGATTTGCTTGATCTCACTCTCGTCGACTTCTTTGGTATCATTTGGTTTTGTATTGTAAACCTTAGATTTCCCCATAAAAAGATGTCGGAAGGAGTGAGATCGGGAGATTTCAACGGTTATTCCATTCAGCATCTTCTTCCTATCCATCGATTTGGAAGAAATTCGTCTAGGTGTAGGCGAACGTTCCGAGCAAAATGCGGCGGTACTCCGTCTACTAAATCCGTTCGTCCGGCGTGTCTGGATTTACTTCAGTAGGAAACAAATTAGAAAATGTCAGAACTAGTTTATTTTCAAGAAATTCTAAATATCGTTGGCCATATAAATTTCCATCGAAAATTACTAGCCCTAATGTTCGGCGCCCCTGATGCCCGGCAAAAACGTTTATTTTTAAACGGCACTGCGAGTGACCTCCCTCATGTGATGAGAATTTCCTACAGACCAATATCGACAAATTTGTCTGTCGACTTGTCCATTTAAAGTAAAAGGTGTCTCATCAGTTAACAAAATTCATTCCATAGATATTTCTAATTGCTGAAAAGCATTCCCAATCATTTTGCAAAATTCAGCTAATGCACCTCCATCGTCCTCAAGCAATTCTCGGTGTATTCGCATTTTATAAGGCCGAACATTTGCATTTTTCAATATTTTCAAAACAGATGTGTGAACTGGTTAAATTTTTCATCTGCCAGGATGGCGTAATCGGGTTTTCTTTTAACGCCAAGAGTGCGGTAATTTTTGCAACGTCATCAATTTTTTGCGGTGGCGGTATAATCATTATACGCGTCAAATTGTTGTTGCGTTTCCCAAATTTAACAAAAAAATTAAATAAACGAATTTAAGTAGCGAATAAATTTTTGATAAGTGAAAAAACGTGTATCGGGCGAAATGGAAATTGACGAGCTTGATTAAATTTGGCAACAATCAAGTTCCATGTGGATACCAAATGTATCACAGTTAAAGTTACCACACTGTGTGCACATCCATAGACCGGCTGTGTAAGGTCTGGATTCTAAACCTATAGTTTTTTGTCCATTTTTGAATTTATTCTACCTGTTTTGAGAGTCCTTTAATTGTGACTTCACAATTAACATTGTGCACCTATTTATGGCCCATTGGACGCGCTTCAAAGACGAATTGGCATATTTGTACAAATCCTCATGAGTGAACTATGGAGCTGTAACTCACCTGTCACTTTTTAAAAATTGCCTGACGTGCGATTTTTAAGAGCCCATAATTCATGCCCTTCTCCTTCCAAAATTAGTACTTTTTGCCAATTTTAAAGTATCCTCCGCTTGCAGCATGGTTTAACAGAAGTACATTCAAAATTCCCCATCAGTGTGTTATAGAGCATTACGTCAATTGCAGCACCTCAAAAATGAGTTTTTTCGCTATGCCAAGGTTGATGGAACATAATTCCTTTCTTTGCAGCCCATTTCTTATATTTTAAGAGTGAATCGCGCACTTATCTTTAGCCATTGTGTACAAAAGAAAGTTAAAAAATGCAATTTTTGATGTGTCTGAGCCGATGACTCCTAAATTTTTCACCCCAGAATTTCACTTTTTTCCCATTTCAAATGCTCTATACTTCAAACTATGACTCGACTAAAAGTTTCCATTTATACGTTCGCATTTAATTAATTTTCAATAAATAATATGCAAATAAAATATTGATTTTAAAAAATGTACTCTTTTGTTCTAATTGAGAATGATGCCTCACACAGAAGTAGGGTTGTCGGGGCGACAAAATTGCATACCAAGTGTACCTTTTACCAAGAGCTGAAAGGAAAATATTTCGACAATAAATCTGTCCCACTCTAGGCCATGGGAAAAATTATTAGAAAAACGAAATTCAACAGTTAACTCAACTGAAAGGAGGATGAATATGTAAAATATATATGTGAAATACTCAGAGATTTTTAATTTTTATTTCTCACAAATAATGTATTAAAAAAAATTTAGTCCGCCTTAAACACATAGAACATATTCAAAAACTACGCAACTCTACTGTTTCCACTGCGATCACCAGGTCCATGATTGCCATGCTCAGCACCTCCTCTATTGCCACTACTACCCCCTCTTCCCCCATTAGCACCACTGCTACCCCCTCTTTGACTCCCAGAGGAATCCTTAGATGGGAGAGCCATTAAGCCTTGAAAAGCTAGTAAAACCACCAAGAAATATATCTGAAAAATAAAAAACTATTTAGGAAGAGTTTATGATACTTAGACCGTACTTACCAGAAGCTTCATTATTATTGTAAACACAGTGAAGGCTTGCTAAGAAAACGCTGTTATTTATACGAATTGAACAAAGCTGGGGAATAACTTTTGCCGGTGATTGTTATGTATATGTACGTTCTGCATGACCTCTGTTGATAAATATTTATTCGCCTAAACAATAAACATAATCTATAACTTCGTTTTAAGAACGTTTATCGCTATTTGGGGCCAAAATACTCCTTGTTCCTAATAATAAATCCAAACATGAATGCAGATCAATATTTTCGAGAACGGTAACATCCTTATTTACTCTAATTAGCACCCTCTGATTCTATAAGTATATAAGAGTCCATCACTCCCCTCATTATGATCATACCAAATACAAAATCAACTCAGTTGTGTGATTAAGAATAATCATAATCAAAATGCTTCAAGTAAGTGAAAAAATCATATAGGCTGGCATTCATTTATTATACAGGGGGATTCAAAAGCACGGGCCTCTATTTCAGAGGCGCATTCTACAGATTAATATAAGATAAAATGTTAAATACTTTTTTTCGAAATCGTTTCTTAAGAAAATTACGTCGATTACTAAAGTGGTTTTCTGATCCTAATTGGTGAATGAGAAGTCACAAAGTGTGAAACTTGGTAAGCAGCCATAAAATTGGATCTGGTACATTTTCCAAAAAGAAAATTTGGAACAATCAGTACCGGGACTTTTTCCCAACTTCGCTCAAACTTCCTTTTTCGCCTTTTTGATTTTACACTCGCAAATAGGACATCACGTTTTAAAGCCAATTTTACTGCAAAAGGGGTTATAAACATAAAGTCGTCGTGACTTTCTTAAGAAACAATTTAGAAAGAAACTATTTAAAATTTTATCTCATATTAATGTGTAGAATACTCCCCCGAAGCAACGGCCCGTACTTTTCAATCGCCCTGTATACAAACATGCACTTCCAGAATTTAGAAAATCTGCTGCTATTGCTTAGCCTGAGCATCAGCCTTGTCCTCACATATCCCGCAGACAACGCAGGCAATCAGTCAGATAAAGTCATATTTGTGCCTTATGATGTGAAATATGTGCCCATTGAGCTGCCTTCCGAACCAGTTGAGGAGTTGCGTAAAACCTTGAACCATGAAGAAAATTCCAAAGAAGACTCCAAATCTGGGCAGAACAACATTACCGTACTAGAAGGGCTGCTAAAAGACACATTCGAGGTGGATCGAAATAGAGATCCCGAGGACTATGTTTTGGTACCATTTTCGGTGCTAAAGCAGTTGCAAGAGAAGCGTGAGGGGCATAAACTGATTAAAAGACAGGGTGGTGAATTGAAACCACTAATTGAGCATAGAGCCCTAACGAGGAATAAGAGGAGGATCCTAAAACCTCCACCATTGGTGGGGTATTTGAACAATTACGACCTGTTTCCTACTGTGGCTTAACAATGCTTTTTTAGTTATGTAAATATGTTTTTTTTTTCTGGAAGGATAATTTTGACTTAAATAAGTAATTTATTTTTAGGTTTTAAGATATTACTGAAGTGTAAATTCCATAATAAAAGCTCCGTTTATGTCGTTTAAAGGCGTTTTAATTTTTGACAGTTTTGGATAAATTTGGGGATTCTAAGTAAATAGCTCCACAACAGTTAGGGTTGTTGGGATGTTTTGGACATTGCTTAGAGTTAGCAACAGGATTTTTTTTTGTAATCCTTGTCAAAAAATAAGGAAAAAACTATTGTTGATGATATTTTTTAATTTAAGAAAATAAAAAAAAAAATACAAAATTTTTGTGTACAACTGCTTCATAGCGCCTTAGTATACTTTCAATGAGATAATTCATCTCTTCTTGTGGCAAATTTTCCCATAACTGTGGAAGAAGTTCCCGAAGCTGCGGCATTGTTCGAAGCGACGGTCGATAATCTTTGACATTTCTTTTCGACGTGTGTCACACACGTTCGATGAGGTCAAGGTCAAGCGTTCTTGGCGGACGCGGTAAATGCTCAATAGCTATGTGCATTTTCAATCACATCTGTAACGATTGCTGCACGATGTGGTCGATTATTATCGTCCAAAAACAGCACAATATTTCTATCTAGGACTTTCAATTCAATTTGTCTAGAGTATCAAATTGACAGTTCGTGTCATTTGAATAAACGGACAAAGTTTGACCGTTTTGGTGGGAAATCACTCCGGAAAATCATCGATTTAATACGAGAAAACTAGATAAAACCATGAACATTTCATGTGTGACTGACCGTGGAACGTTTATGAAGTATTTGATATATTTCCTATTGTATTCCGTGTGTAGGCGGCTCCAAGTTGATGCGCAGAAGTGCGTAACAAAACCCCTCAAATCTGTAACTTGGTAAGTCGCATTCTAACATAAACACTGTTTATTGGTACGGCAAATAAACGAAACTATAATCTTACAGCTGTGTCAAACTAACTGAGTTTCAGCAACAATTTCCTTATAACACTGAACAACCTATTGCTAGACTATCCTATAATTTAATATAAACATGCAAACATTAACATAAAAAACATACCAAAATAATCGACATAAATACATACTTACGTACATACATATATACATACATATATACATACATACATAAAATAAAAATCTTTTTGCCTCTTTCCCTCTTTTACCCGTGGCGGCTGACCGCTAGTCGTAACACTGCTCTCCTATCTCCGTTAGACCTCTCTGTCTTAAATCTGTTCGTCATCTACAGACCTCCATGCTATCTCTTTTAAATTTGCTCTGAATGGCTGTTGGATCCTATAGACACACACTAATTAACCTTCTTTGCTACTTCTGTGGGTTGTACAGCCTCACAGAATCATATTCCCGAAAGCTCTCCGAGATGAGCAAAGCTCTTTTTATGGTATTTCATGTTTGTTTCTAACAGCTGGTCCGAACTACCATCGAGAGGAGCCCCAACACTCACCCTGAAGTGCACTGCACGCCATCACTCCACACACCCCAACTAAAAACTAATTCCTAGTATTATACATAGTATGATTATAGTATGAGATAATGAGTATGTAATATGCCTGATATTATATACTCATTATCTTATTTTATTAATAATATTCTTTCAAATATATTTAAATGCAATTTTTGCCAGCTTCGATAAAAACCATAAGGAGCTCTCTCAGCACAGCAAGGTTCATTCGAAGGACGAAGTCTACATCTCGATAGAACTAGGTGATGATTGTATTGACAAAATGTTCCTTCTTCTCATGATACCCCCATCAGGTAAACTGCGCTCGTAAAACCCCTAAAAGACGTCATAAATTTTTTTTATATAGATGGGACCTACAGAGCTGGAAAAATGGGTCAAGGTCAATTTTTTTTTGAGGAATCGTCCAATGATACTGTGGCATCTATTATTATGTCCCCTTACAGTTTCTTAATTCGTGGGCCTACTGTATTGAGAATTTTCAGTGTAGAAAAACCGTACAAAAGGATAGTTGGTCCAGGAGTTGAGGTAAAGTCTCCCTTTTGATTTTTTACCATCTTATCTTGATTTTTAACCCATTCGTACTTAGTGTCAATTTATGTTGGAATTACTCGCCCCATTGGGATACATACTGGGGGGCTCCCGGAAATGGTACCCCTCAGGCAAGAAAAACTTTGGTGCGTTTCCTTGTTTATTCCAATTCAAGATCTAATATCAGGCATCTTGTAGTTGTGTGGGATGTGATGGATCAAAATAAGGGTCCAAATAACCTGTATGGTTTGACTTTTAAATGGCGATGCTTGGTGTTGAAGGGAACAGGGATATATATCCAGAACTTTTGCAAGCAATCCTACATGGATAAATTCAGCTGTGTGTCTAATTTCATGGCGGACGGATCATGATAGCTAACTAGGGGTGTTTTAGATCAGAAGAGATTAACAATACCTGCAGGAGCCAGCAAAGTTGAGTTTTCCTTTAAATTTACAGCAACAATTGGTTTGAAAATAGATACAGACCCTAAATATTCAATTACAAGAACGCAGGAAGTGAGCTTTTATGAAAACACTGACGGAGGCATCTTGAGCATCTTGTAATAATAATAATAATAATGATGATGATGAAATTAAATGATAAAAAGAATATCGATTTAGGTGTATAAAAAATTGTCTACCAAAGGATAAAACAACTCGGCCTTCAATGAGTCTGGTCTTAAAGGCTGTCCTCAAGAAGTGGACACTTTCGAATGAAGCTTATTTGTTATGGTCTTGCACGGATATAAGTATATTATGTTGGCTACAGACTTAAGAGTGCCATCAGTTAAGAGGTAATTTACAGCTGATGAACACGAAAGAGAAATATCTTATGACACTTTAAAAAGTCGAAAAGGAGATGAGTTTTACCTGGATCCCGTAGCTTTAGAAAAGGAGAGGAGATATTTGGCCAAAGTGTCTGTAATAGGTTCGTCACATGTTTCAATAAAAACAAAGTATTTCATTACTTTACGTTTCGATAAGGTGGCCCCAAGGATGGCATGTCAGCAGAATTTGATTTCGCCACCAATCTGCCTCCTCCCCCCTTCTGCCATTTGATCCCCTCCAAGGGGGTCGCCCTGCAGACTTATTTTTCAATCGAGTGTGCCGACTTAAGCCACAACGCACTTATCGAAGTGTTTTCTGTACGGCAAAGCCAGAAAAGTGCCCTTATTTCCCCCAGCTAAATAATGTTTTAACACGAAAACGATTGCAGCCTCCCTGGTGTTAAGGTCCCATACCCTAATTGACAACTTTTTCTATTTGCCTGCTGGGTCTGATGTTTTAATGAACATTACTTATCTGGAGTACGACCATTCTTCTTCGTTCTACCTAAGGGCCGTTGTAAGATTTAATTCGAGCTCATTTGAAGCAGTTACTAAATGTAACTCATAAAGGTGTCTGATGGTCTGGACTTAGAGGGCAAATCTGAGGAACAAATCTCAGAAATTATCACCAATAAACTTGACGCTGCAATGGGCATCATTAAATCTGGAAATACTGGTTTACCCTTACAAGAAGTGATGGCTATCGTCAGCGAATATTCAAAATCGCCGCATGTCGCCAAATCGTTGAAAACTGAACTGGACAAGAAAGTGGTCTCCGCCCTTGAAATTGTGAGCACTACTCAACTTCAATGTGGAAAAATACATCTCAGTCTCGTGTATAGATTGATTTAGACACAGGAGACGTTGCGCAGAAAGTTATGGACATTTTGGCGTTAGTCGATGAGAGATATGAGAAAGCGCACCCTGATTTGACCATCATGGCTCTGGAGATATGCATGAAGGCCCAGCCTGTGTTGTACAGCGAGGTTGAGCATGCACAGAATCCCCAATCCTTGAGGATCCAGATCGAGAAAATTATAAAGTAAATTAACGTTAAATGTGTTGTCCTTGCTTAAAAGGAATTTAATTGGTATTTTATTACTAATTTTCCATGGAGATTCATTTTGCTTACTGCAGATCAATTTCATCATGCTCTCAAATGGGTCTCAAAGAAAATCCCGATTCAGTGCAAACCAAAAACCTCAACATCACAATTCCCCCAACTAAAGTCCCTCCCTTGCCCATCCCCATGCCCACCGAAGACTATCCAGACTACATGGATGATGAAGAATCATCTGATAACATTGCCAAGGTTTTGAATAATTTTCCTATAGAACTTAAAACAACGTAGAAGTATTGATGTTATAGTTTGAAATTGCCGCTCAAAATATGGGTAAAATGTGCTTCTCCAACGCGGAAATGATGGTGTTCACGATGGTGCCTGAAGAGGATCCTGTGGTCACCAAAGAGGGCCTCATGGATATTGTAGCCGGGCGCATGTAGCATCGTTTTAATGTTTGATTTTAAAGTCTTCTATGGGGCGATTTGTAGGTACTGCCGTGAAGTTCCTTACAGGAAAATGAAAGCCGGGCAAAACTACAGTCTTTGGGTTCGGCCTTCATCAAGAGAGTGTTTCCAGAAGAAGATTCCTCTGGTGGATACTTTGGTATTAATTTTTCTTGCTAATTTCACTTTTGCCGAAAGGGCCTATCGCGCTAAAATCGAAACTTTAAGCACTTTTTTCTCAATTTATATTACAATTTTTTTTATATTAAGTGTGGTTATTTGCCATTCTATCTTACTAGAAATGTCCTCATTTTTACGTTGCGAAAGTAGGACACAATATGGCAATAGACCTTGACTAAGAACATATCGTGTTCCGAATTCTGGCACACCACCACAGACTTATCACTCAAGACACTCTTCGCATGAATAAACGTAAATTGCCATTGGTCCGGTTATTAACAGTTCCTTGCGGCTCTTTTACCTGATTGGACGATTTGAATATGCACAGAAAAATTGGAAAATATTAACACTTCATTGGTTTTCATTGGCACAGTCTGTCGCATGTCCAACCAATCAAAAGGTCAAGAGCTTCGTAACTTTTCTAAACGTATAGATACTTCTATAAACTGAACTCTACTATTTTGTATTTGCCTACAGGGTGTTTGATAAATGGTTTGACGGCATTTTTTGAGTGGCAGGAGAAGTCATACGGAATCGATTAAACCTAATTTACACCTATCAAAACTTCACCGTTTTCGATATGCGATTTTGTATGATTTTTTACGAATTTTAAGTTTAAGCTTTAATAACTTTACGGTTAATAGTGCAACCGGCTTGAGCTAAATCTATTTTGTAACGTGACTACATGACTCTTATAAATAAGCCATAAAAGTTCAAATTTGTAAAAAATCAGTTAAAAAAAATCATATCTCAAAAACCCTAAGATTTTGCATCAAGGTAAATTACGTTGAATCGATTCCAACTGACTTCCCCTATCACGCAGAAAATTTTGTCAAATCATCTACCAAACACCCTGTATAATACGCTCGACAACTGCTTTTTTATTCTAGCTGTGCACAATCTATGAAAACCCTTATTGGTACATTGATAACATCACCCTGATCACCCCTGTAATATTCCTGAAGTTCTTGGGCAGCGGGTTCCTTCGATCGACCGAAAGCATTGAATTAGGACCTCGTAGGTCCTCGTTTCTTCGATCAATATACACACGCACAGAAAAGAAAATTTCAGACTTTTTTACAGTAAATTTGCCAATTAACAACTCTGTATCCATAAAAGAGGAAGTGCATCAAGCTGAAATGCCAAACAAATCAATCTCCTCTTTAGATGAAGAAAGTTTCTATGAGTGCGTTTCTATTCATCGCATTTTTGTAGCTGCAAATCAGAGGTTTACCATCACTTTTAAGGATTTGCTACGTGAAATTGAGGTAAATTATCTTTAAGCAAAAAAATCAATACAATGACAATCTCAGTATAACAAAGGTGACGGTGACCCACTTCGAGAAGCCCTCATACCAATACTTCAAAGCCCGACACACTGTTCTGAGCCCCTCCCGCAATATCATTCATATAAGAGAAGTGCACGATTACGACTGTTTTTGGTTTTTGAGCGTTTTGTCTCAAACGAAGGGTGAGAACTATAAATTCTCAGTATCAACTGCTGGTTGCCTCCAATGGAATGAGACTTCAAGGCGTTGGGAAGAGGCCTGCGTGGCCTCATTTGGTTCAGAGTTCGTTGAATGTTCCTGCAGCAGTGGCAGCATTTTAACAGGATTTCGAAGTGGAATTAGAGTTATCCCGGAAAATGAGGTTCTTGCCATGGAATTTGAGCTGGAACTCAAATTTTGTTGGGTGATTTTCACAGTCACAGCAATTACCTTCGTGATTTTTACCGCAATGCTGCTTTATGCTTCATTTGAGACCCCTTATAATGTAAGTTTATGCGGGCCTCATCGTATGAAGGGTGTCCAAGCTTTTTGTAACAGGATTTTAACCACGTAGTCTACACAACAAAATAATATTAATTTACTATATTAACTTTATTCGAGAAACACTTTGTTAAGAAAATACAGGGTGCTGAAGTTTCACATTTTTTCCAATTTATCTTTTATAGCTCCCAAAATTTTTGACATATTTGGCTTGAATTTTGAGCTTAAATTTATAGTATAATTAGAACGATGTCGTTCACATTATTCCCTGATGATGAGGAATTGGCTAAATCCAAACTATCGACAGAGATGGATGGGTCATGGAGGACCAATTGCTTGACCTCCTCGGTGGCCCGATCTAACGTCTCTAGATTTTTATGTTTGGGGGTTTATGAAGGAAAATGCGTGCTCTCCTTCTGTAAACTCTCAAGCAGAACTCAAAAGGTGAGTAAGAAATTCTGCTCTTCGAATAACTGCTCGGAATTTGGGAAACGTTCAGCGGTCTTTGCTGCGACGTTCAAATCAATGCGTATTGCGTGGTTAAAATCTTGCTGCTAAAAACCCGGACACTCTGTATATGGAATAATGGCAAAAACTTGTTATATAATTATTTTATCGAAAAATATTTAAAGTGAAAGTTTCAAGGCTATTTTTTTGTCATTTTTGATAACATTGAATTTTTTCCTTGCCCCACAACAACCCGACAAAGTCCATCTTTCGTTTTGAAATGTGATCCTTTGCTTTTAACTCGTTTTATGGAATCTATACTTATTTGATCGTACAGATGTACCAAGTTTTATTGCGAAGGGGTAAGAAAAATTTCAAGGAAAAAATTATTTTCCTTATTTTATTAAAAAAATGAAATTCGATCGGGAAAGCGAAATAACAAAAACACCCTTGGTATGTTTTAAACATCAAGTAAATTGCATTCCAGAAATTCCAATTTCTAATTTTAAAGAAAGCAGTACCAACTTTTTGCTTGCTTATCTAGTTTATCACCTCAGTCGTTTCATACATACCCTGTTTCATCACACCTCACGCATACATTTGTTTTGTTAAAAATGGTAAATTTGGCGGGAAAAGAAGGAATTAGTTTGTTAATGGTGATTTGGTATGGAAAGCGACACATGGTCCAACAAAAGGTTATGGCTTTAATGAAGTCTATCCGAATCAGGCCCCCTTATCACAATCTTGTGTATTAAAAACATTAAAAAAATACATGCAAACTAGAAGTGTCCAAGACAAGCCTTAAACGGGATAAGCGAAATCTGCTACAGTCGTTAATGCCGGACAAGATATTCTATAATGGCTGTGGAAGACAGCCCTAAAAGATCTTCCAGCGACTTGACCGCAAACCATCCAATGTCGAAGTGTCATTGCTCACGATTCTAAAAAAAGAAAGATTTCACCACCACAAGGTACATTGAATGCAGAAATTTAACAAAGTTGATTTTAATGGAAGAATGAATTTTTTCGAAATTGTGTCAAGGATTTCTAAAGAAAACTCAATTTTTTCCGATAAAATTTCATTTTCAAATCAAGCCACATTTACTTTACATGGAACTTTATCTAAGCGGAAATGCCATTGTCAGTCTCGACGTAACCCTCAGTGGATAAGAGAAGTCCATACGCAAACACCTCAAGAAATCAAAGTACAGGCGGATGTCGCAGGAGATAATTTAATAGAATTTTCTTTCGTAGATGGTAATTTAACCACCATAAAGTACCTTTAATCATTGGAACAACAAATTGTACCTACGTTACGGTTTGTTTATGGCGATGATATTAATTAAGCATGGTTCCAGTAAGACGGAGCACCTCCTCACTTTAAAGCGAAAATTAGAACCTTTTTTAAATCTGGTCTTTCCAAATATGTATAGGCCGATCGGCCGTTGCGATGAAATAAAGTGGCCTGTCCGGTCGCCTGATTTAAAACCTTGCGACTTTTTCCTTTGAGGCCATTTAAAAGATTAAGTTTATAAGGATCGAAGAAATAATGTAAACGTCTTGAGGGCTCGTATCGTCGGTGTGATGCGATCAATCAGGCCAAACACCTATGTTCAAGTGAGAAAATTATTCATGCAAAGAACAGCACTGTGTTTGAATAACGGCGAAAGACATTTTGAGCAAATGTTTTGATCATTAAATAACAATAAATTTTTGTGGACAGATAGTTTGTTATTTTAGTTTTCTGATTGTATATAATTTTCTTATAAAAAATAAATAAAAAAAAAGGAAAATAATTTTTTTCTCGAAATGTTTCTATCTAATCCCAATAAAATTTGATATGTCTGTATATGCAAATTAAATGAAGTTTTCATGAATCAAATCAGGATAGAGCAAGGCAAAAAAGTTCAAGGTCATTAAATGACAACAAATTAACCTTGTAACTTTTACTTAAAACATTTTTTGATAGAGAAATTATTTAAAACGTTGTTGTCATTATGCTATTTTACATGCATAACGGACCCTCAGTACGCAGTATTTATGATTTTTTTCATGTAGTTGTTTAATAGGTCTTAGACAGGGTTTTCTTTCTAAGCGATGTGCCCAAGACATACCTTTACGTGTACGTATTGGTAGCCACCACCGGAAGAGAAAAGTTCGCAGGTACAACTTCAAACATTTCAATAAAGCTGCAGGGAAGTAACGGTGAAAGCTTAGTGAGTTTTTTTCTCAAACAAATTAGGTTCTAATTAAGCCGTTTAGGCACATCTGCTGAATTATCCAGATCCGGAGTTGGCGATGCTTCAAAAGGGCACTGAAACTTGGTTTGTGTTGGCCACCTCAGGATGTTTAGGAGAGTTAAAGGCACTTGAAGTATGGTGCGATGCAGTGGGACATGGGACCAAATGGTTGATGTCGTTAGAAATGTATTTGCGCCTTTTGATTTTCATCCTCATCCTAGGCTCTGCTCTAAGTTTGAAGTTTACGACGTACAAACACAAGAATCTTGGACATTTCAGGTTGATAGATGGTTCGATGTGGTCCATGATACTGGCAATACGTTTGTACTTGCACCTATTAAGTCTTCACTAGGGCATTTTAACAAAACAAAAAGTGAAGGACACAAGAAAATTCTTGAGGCCCTTGAGATGTTTTTGTGGAAGTTTGGCAATGAAGTGAATTTATGGGATTTTTCGTAAGCTATTTTAAGTAGTTTCCATCGCTTTAAACAGTTTTGAAATTAAGCTTTTTCCTGCTTCACGCGAATATTTTGGTAATGTTTGGGAAGATTTTGATGAAATAGTAAAGACGTCGTACAAATGGAAACTAAAACAATTGAAAAACCAGAACATATGGTAGTTTACCGGTCACATTTTAGATATACAGGGTGTCCGTTTAACAGATCTTTGGAGTCCTGGAAGCTTATATGTGATTGCATAAATAAATTAATTATGAATATATATATATAACATATATGAGGTTAACGAAGGTAAATTTAAAAATTAGTAACAGCCCTTCAGGGTGTCCCAAAAAGGTAGGACGTCATAACGTGTAATTATTTCTAATGAGACCACCTGCATTGTTTCACGTGATACAATTCTCTCTTAATGCATTAGTTCGTAGACATTTTGAACCTTGGGATTTAATGATTCAAAGCTGTGACTTTTCAAAAAAATTTTAATCATTTGTAGTACCTCATAAAAAATTAATAGAGCAATTAACTTAAGTTAGATTTTGATCATTTTAGGTTGGGTCCTTATGTAAGATTCCCTTAGGAGGCGCGAGTATTCATTTAATCAAAAGTACATTCAGGGTATTCACAACTATAACTTTGATTTTCACATTTTCGATTTCAATTTTCAAAATTTTTTCGAAAGGGTGATATGTTTTTTTATGACGTAGAATGAAAGAAACTTCAATTTCAGTCACTTTGCTAAAAAATCATGTCATATTTAGTTTAAATATTAATAAAACTATTTCAGGATCACCTGCATTCATGGCTAAGTGCCTTAGTGTTTAGCACGCATTGCTACGGTTACGATGCTATGAATGGAACTCATTAGCCTTTATCGACATTTTTCAACTGATGATTTCCTTATTTGCAATTCCTAACTTATTTCTCTTACGCTTGGGTCCTTTTTCAACCTTTCTTTTTATAATTAACGCTTCCTCTCCGTTTAAAACCGCTTCTTTAGACTTTCTGACTCCTTACATCAGGTTGTCCTCTCTTATGAAAATGTCGTGCGTAAACCCGAGACACTAATAAACAATTTTTATCATTTGAACCAATTACATTTAATCAACATTTAAGGTAAATACGATATTCTTTTATACCAAAATGAGGAAAACTGAATTTTCTTTGATCCTACGTCATACTATAATATTTGAAATAATCAAGAAAATTCAAATTGACAAGATGAAAATTAAAGTTGTTAATATGAACACCCTAGTGCAAAAAAAATCTAGAAATCAACACAGGCTCAAGAGAAGATTTATGATCATGTGATAAAAATACTGGTGGTCCCATTTAAAAAAATTAAAAAATGACTATGACGCAACGCCCTTTTGGGACACCCGACAGGATTGTTAGTAATTTTAAAATTCACCTTCATTGGTCTCGTATACATGCAACCCTTCAATGGTTCTTTTATGAAAGCATAAATAAACTCATAGGAGTCCTAAAAGCTCTTAAATAGACATACTAAATATTTTCCGAACAATCAACATCTTGACAATGGTGAATGTAAACTTTTCTAAAATCAACGCACTTCGATATATAATGTGCACAGTTTTACGATGAAAAAAATTAAATTCTGGACAATGGCGAACGAACGTTGTTCAGTGAGATCAATATCATCAATGACAAATGCAAAACTTTCTACAGAATCACTAAAATTTAAATTTTACTTATTTATCTAACAAATATTCTTTTATCTTAATGAATGATAAATATACACACTATAGACTCCCTTAAGAAAAATTACAAAAAAAAGTCAAATTCTGAATAATGGTAAATCTGTGATCGCGGAAAAACCGACTTAATATTTAAGTCTACATCCGTTTTTCAGAAGGACCGATCCAGGACTCAACAGAAAGGAACGTTCCGTATTAATTTTCTCTTCAGTTCTGTCAATATATTTGATAACAATGCTTATTTACTTCGTTCCGAGATTTGATGAATCGGACACTATTGATCAACACAATTTTGGTTTTGATTGGAAGCTGATTTTGACTCCCATAGCTGCCAATTTGGCCATTATTATTCCTCATTTTTTCCTTGTCCATATGATTAAGAAAAGGCAGTTAAATAAAGGAATATATTCCCGGAAGTTGGCCAAAATCTCTTGGTGCGTGATTCTATACATTGCCGCATTGATCTTTTGATATTTTTAACTGTTTCCAGGGTTGTGGTGGTGATAATTGCGACTCTATCTATGACCGTGTTGACAATTGCTGGTTTCTGGGTTCCTCAGAACTCAAGTTGGTTGTGGCTGTTATCCGTTGCATTGGGGATAATATTTAACATTTTCGTGGTACAAAACGTTTTACGTATGTTTTATGGGTGGTTTGTGCGGATGCCTTCAATGGTAAGAAAAAAATAATATTAAATTTTATGTTTCTGTTGGTAGCTATTGGAATTTAACTGATTAAAAATTATTTATCGGCAATATCCAAAAAATCGTTTTTTTTTTAATTCCTATAAAATAAAAATTAGAAATTTCAAACAATGTGTTAGACAAATATGGAAAATTGTTGTTGATAAATTTTCCATAGAAATTCTCATAAATTTCAAATGTTTATTAAAAAAATATATGAAAAGTGTCGTAAAGGCTTCATTTTCCAACAATTTCAGATCCAAACTTTTACATCCCTACTACAGAAAATAATGAAGTACGTGGAACTGCAACGGGTATTCATCTACAAACGTTTCGGGGCTCTCGGTTTGAGACCCTTTTTACGTCATCTGTACTTCGCCTTAGACCCCATTACCGAAAAGGTACTCTATGGGTTTGAAATCAACTCTTACGCTCGCACTCAAATGGGCACAGTGCTGCTTTAAATTAAATTGACAAGTTTTTTTTATTTGATTTCTTTTAAAATTTTGAATTCAATTAAAGAAAAATGTTCACACTAAAGAAACCCAAGATACTGATTACTTTTTAAGTTATTAAATTTTGAACTTCAGTGGAGCGTGTTTGTCGCTATTGCACGAAACAGCTTTAATGGAAAATATAATTTTGTGAATTTAGGAACGTCAAAAATGGGAAAAAACCAAAGAAAAAGTTAAAGAAATTTTAGAGGATTTGCTGATGATTACCTTGTACATTACGTTATTGTATGTGGTGTTGATGTTCGATAGAAATGATCAAGCCGTTTACAATAACCAGGAGGTTGAGCGGTTGTTGACTGGAAAGATGATTGGGAAGCAGATGAATGTAAATTATGTTAAAGAGTAATTTTATGGTTTTCATAATAATTCAACACATAGTCACCTATCAATGATTTTAGCATTGAAAGCTACGTTGCAGATATCCTGTTACCTTCTATTCAGTCCGAGAATTGGTACGGGAAATTCGTTCAAAATAATCCAGGAATGACCAAGGACTTCTCTAACAAATATCTAGGTTAGTCTATGTATACCTGATAAATAGATTTGCCCATAAGTAGAGCCCATGTATTGGTACGATTCTAGGTTTCTATGGCAACTTCAAGTTAAATATAACAATATATTAATAATCTAGGTTTGATTCGCCTGCGGCAACACCGCACCCGCGAGATCCCCTGCAAACTGCCGGAAGTAATGCTGCTTCTGGACCACACCACTTGCAGATCGGATTTCAGAGATTTCCCAGAAAAAGACGATTTTTCCAGGGGGTGGCACGACCTCAATGATTTGTCCAACATCAGCACCGAACGCATGAGTAACGCGTGGCGGTACAGCAACGACCATGTTGCCGGCACTTGGAAACAGGCGGGTAAGTCACTATAATCGCAAATGTGGCAACATTGAACGTGAGAGGTTTGAGCTAGTTTTAGAAACTGGATGTTGAGTTCAGGTTTGGTTCCGAAAGATAAATATCAGTAAGTTTTCTTGTCGTATTTACATACGGTTTTGTAAATTTGAACGGAAAGCCTCTTGAATTAAAATCATATTGACGTCATTTTCTCGCCAAATATACGTAATGCACTAACGTGATAGTTTTTATTTGATGACTAAGACTCGTAATTAATTAATGTTATAGTTTTGAAAAAGATTTTTAGTACTTAATTTAGATAGCGCAGCATAAATTTAGTGACATCAAATTCTTTTATCAGTATTTATTGTCATCGTGCCAATGTTAGAAAACCTGAGGTTCAATTATCCTTGAAACATAATATTTATAGGTGAATTTGCGACTTACCCCGGCGGAGGGTACGTCGCCCCTTTGGGCCGCAACCTAAAAAACTCACTGGTCAATTTGAAGTACCTGCAAAAACACCAATGGCTCGATGGGCGCACCAGTTCCCTCTTTATCGAATTCCTGATTTACAATCCCAATGTAAATTTATTCAGTGGCGTCACTGTGATATTCGAAGTGAACCCTGCTGGTCGCATTATGACCGAATTCAAGGTATTCATTAAAAAAAAAATAATAAGAAAATTAATTAAGGAGATAATTGCAGATTCAAACTAGAAAATTGCTGATGATAGACAAGACGAACATCATGACTAGAAATGTCGTTTCTATACTATTTGGCCTGGTGATCTTGGCCGTAATGACGCGCATCTGCAAAAAAATCGCAAAAAAGAAAAAGGCGTACTTTTACAACGTTTGGTCTATTCTTGACGTAATAATTGTTTTATTGACCTTCCTGTCAATGTACCTGTATTACGCAAGATTATCGCGCATCCGCACCTACGTCAGCACCCTCTCTACGACCAAAAATAACGAATTTGTCAACTACTTTGACTTATTTGGGGCCGACAACACTCTGACGTTGATGTCCGCCACTTTAGTGTTTGTGGCAACGTTGCGCATCTGGAAGCTGCTTAGGTAATGCAAGTTACACAGGATGAAATACATAGGGTGTCCCAGAATGAGGGGGTCAACGCCTAATCACATATTCCTTGTTGAAAAATATATCAATTCATGGTGATATCCTTATATACGAAATTGTCTTCTTCTAGAGATACAGCCTCGCAAAGTCTCATTTTATGTGTAATTGACAAGAACATCGTCACTAGCTCAGGCCATTATTGACAAAGTCGGTGAACACATATCTTTCCGATTTTATTAGATCTGGCAGGTTTTAAGTAAATTTTGAAAAATGTATGCGATTGAAAACAAAACAGATATGTTGTTCACATTGGGATTTAGCTAAGAAAATTATTGCAAGAGAGCGATAGTTTATGGGGAAAGATTTATGTGGAAATCGACGAGTTCCAAATTGGAAAATGTGTACACAGTTGGAAAGAAACCGTCGAGAAACTGGCAGTTTCGCTGTTCAACGTCATCTATGTGAGCACCCTGGGACGTTGCCGGTGGAACGAGACGAAGAAATTTTGGAGAGTCTGGAGCAGAATGCTTGTAGCAGCACGAGAAAAATATAATTTCAACTTAACATTCCAAAAACAACAGTGCATAGAACGATAAATGAAGAATTTCTCCGTCCATTTCCTGTTCAGCCAGTTCAAGATATTGGAGAAGTAGACTATCCGCTCCACATGAATTTTTCTCCAACCATAAAGAATCATCAACAACGTGATCATCGTTTTGTTAACAAGATTTCGTTTACGAATGAATAATGATTCACTCAAACGAGTATCTTGAACTTACATAATGACCACGTTAATGCATAAGAAAATCCGCATGTTACTACTCTTAGGAATTACCGGCGAGAGATTCGGGTAAATGTTTCGATTGATGTTATCAGAGACATTTAATTGGTCCACGCTCCTCGCGCCATTAATTACCTTCAATTTCTTCAAAATTATTTGCTGAAGCTATTTCAAAAAAATACCCCTAGAAGTGCGATGCGAAATGTGGTTTCATCGGAATGGGGCCCCTTTACATTTTGGATTAAATGTGAGGCATTATCTCCACCAGCAATTCCATGAACATTGGATAGGCAGTGGAAATGATGCTCCCCTTCGACGGCCACCTAAACCGCCAGATCTAACTCTCTGCGATTTTTCCAATTCGAGCACGCTAAAATTCCGTGTATATGCTGTTCTTATTCAAAATAAAGACCACCCAAGAAATCAAATTTTGCAACAGCTGATGGTATGCGCAATGATGCAATAATGTTGAGATGAATGACATTTAGTTTTTTACAATGCATTAATCTCTTTATTCGAGAAGGAGATAGTCATGTTGAGCGACTATTAAATTAATTTTTAATTGAAATGTATACTTTTATTTCCTTTTGAAAGTCATGCCCTCACTGACACTGTCAACAACAAGCTGAGCTGGTGACGGCATCCTTGTCAATTACACATCAAAGACATTACATTCGTTGTAGGTTTTTTCTAGAAATTAAAAAAAAAATTAATTTTTTTCTGCATTCTGCAGAGTTATTCTTGTCTTTTGTCCAATTATTGAAATAGTCAAAATTATTGCATTTTTTTCTAGAAAATTTTTAGAATGATTATTAAAAAAAATATATTTTTTTTTATTTTAGGAAATAATTAAAAATCCTAATTTGAGAAACTTATGGAAACAAATGTTCAAAACAATGTGCCTTCCTGCTCCAAACACGTCTTAACTCTTATTTGAAAAGAATTGTTTACTCTGCGCAACATATCGCCGTTTATCAATTGACACGCATTTTCATGTCGTCTGCAGTTGTTGGTCTTCCGCATAAACTTTGTCCCTTAAAAAATCACAGAAGAAAAAATCTGGTGAGGTCACATCGGACGACCTAGGAGGCCAAGTTACTGGACCGCTCCGTCCAATACATAGATCTGGATGCACTTCATTCAGAACCTCACGAGACATTCTAGAAAAATGGGTTGGACAGCGATCATGCTGACACTACATCACCCGTCGAATCGCAAGTGGTGTATTTTATAACAATTCCGGAAGATTATTACGCAACGAATTGAATGAAATGAAGAGAATATTTTTTCAATAATTTCACGCACAACAATTAGATTCATTGTTGAAAAAAGAATATCGATTTCCTGAAGACCTTGTTGTAAGGTAGAGTCTAACAAGAGGAAGTTTAAAATTTGTTTTTTTTTCATAGAAAGATTTTTTTTAGATTAGATAGAAAGATAGTTATGAGTTTTAAACAGAATACGCATTGCTAAATTTTTATAGAAATAAATGCAATAATTTCGACGATCTCAAAAATTTCACAAAAATCAAAAATAATTCCGCAGCAAAACATCTAAAAAAGAAATTGTTCAAAATAAAAAATATTCATTTTTTTAAAATTTACAAAGATCTGTAAAAAAATACGGCGTTGCCATTTAAAAAAAAATGCCCTTGAAATGACCTTAAAATTACGTTTTGGCTAAAAGTCACTATCTTCATGACTTTTTACCAGACTTTTATTTGAAACTTTTTTTCATACAACGTTTTTGAGTAATCTTCAATCACAACTTTAAATGGGATACCCTGAATAAGAACATACGTCACCATGAATCAATATATTTTTGACCAATGAATATGGGACTACGCGTTGACCAACTCATTCTGGGACACCCTCTAGAGCTATCAAAATGCTTCCTGAATTGTGAATTATAATTTTGACAGTGCATATTTATTTTACCCACAAATTGTGATTGGTCAGGTTTATGGTGATAGTGAAAATAGCCGAAAAGACTATCAAAGATGCAGGTCTGTCACTCCTGATCTGTTTGACTTATCAGCTACTTTTACTTGTGGCCTTTTCTTTTGGAGGAATAGATCTTTTTGGGGGAGAATCTAAGGCATGAGTTAACAAGTTACATTTGCAATTTTATCGTTAACTAAATGTCGGATTTAGGACTTCAGAAACTTGCACACCACTTTCACCAATTTGCTTTTGATGAGCTTGAATCTATGTCCCAACTTCAATCTGGTCGCTCTCTACAGGCACCCACTGGGGGTGGCTTTCTACATCTCCTTCATGCTGGTTTCGTTCTTCTTCTTCAACATCTACATTGCCATTATCAGCCTGCACTACGCAGATGCCAAGAATTTTTACTTGGATGATTCCAGCAGCGTCCATAAGTATTTGGTTGAAAAGTGGACGTATTACAAGTATCTGCTATTGACCAAAGTTGCGAAGCTGAGAGGCGGACAAGGTGTGATGCTTTGGGTGATTAGATGGACAGCTGACAATTGAAGCATTCACAGATACCACAAAAAACAGTCTCTTGATCATAAAACCGAAATACGGGGAGCGTTATGAAAACTGTTTTGCCATTCCCAAGGAGAGGCTGGACGCTATGGCTTTGATCACTATATGCGTGCTGCGCAATATCGAAAAGGAAAGAGTCGTGGACTTTGAGCTGATTTCCAAAACGGTAACTAGCGGCAACGTTGCCTTGAATCTTCCCCACTTTGTCTTGATTAAATCTTGCAGATAATGGCGTTGTTTACGAAAGAGTCTTCGCGCAAGGAAATGTTTTTTCCCACCGGGGATTCCCGGAACATAACCTTCGTCGATGACCGGAAAATTTGCCAAATTGCCGATATTTGTGAGGTTTTAGCTAATTTCTGCGTGCCCATGCGTAGAGCGGCCAGAGGTCAGCATGCGTCTGCAATTGAGCGCAGACTCAACCGTCTGGATACTCTAATTGAAAATGCGAAAATACTTTTGAGTGTTGTTAATAATATCAAAATTAAATGAATGTATTGTATAATGATGATAATGACAATTTGTAGTGTTTTTATGTGCTTTTTCATGAGCAATGTTATCGTTTAGTATGATATTAAAAAATCAAATATATAAAGACGTCACAAAATTTATTAATAATTATTCATACAGGTACAAAAATAATGGATAATTTATCAGTTACAGTTTGTAAGTTGTTTCTGCTCTCAGGCCAAATTGGTGTCTCGTCTCAATGCTAGCGGGCAATCGTTCGGTTAACCCCAATAACCTCCTCGACCCCAACCGCCGCCCCATCCGCTTCGGTAACCGCCATAACTGCCACCCCATCCACCTCCGAAGCCACCACCCCAACCTCTACCTCCCCAACCGCCGCCATAGCCGCGACCTCCCCAACCTCCATAACCCCTAATAAGAAAAAAAGGATTAAACTTCCAATCGAAAAAAAATCAATTTAACTAATATTTGACCAGTAAATTGCCAGAGAATTGTGATGGATAAATTGGTAAAATTTTGGAAAAATGTAATTTTACTTTTTGTTCAAATATCTTAGCGTAGTATTTACCTTCCTCCCCAACCACCCCAAGCGCTGGCGTCAGTGTTGAGATCATCACCGCTTATCACTTCTTGTTTGGCACTTTCGATGGGCACTTCAATGGCCAATGGCATTTCTCCGGCATGTTGTTGAGGGATGACGTCGGACTTCGTTTCGTCTGTCGGTGCCCCTTGGCACAAAACCAGAGCGGCTATTGCGAAAACCGCCAATTCCTGTAATAAAAATTAAGTAAAAATTATCGGGGAGCGGTTGGTTGGTCAAAATTTTGACGTATCGAGAGTTACGAAATATTGAAATGGTGAAACTTCCCCGTGCGACGTATTGCGGTACTCCACTGTTGCGTTCAAAATTAATTAAATTAATCCAAAGAGAAAATAAGTTAAAAAAATATATATAATTATTGGCGTTAGCCCTGGGACCTAACGTTACACGTTCAGGAAAAAAGCAAAAATGGAAGATGGCGTTGACAAATTTTTGACATATTTCGAAGTTGTGAGTTTTGCCGCTGGAAGTACATTGGCGCTGCGTTGTTGCCATTCAAAAAATAACATTCACCAAATTCAAAAAAATTAATTACCTTGATCATATTGTCGAATATTTCACAGCACTACTGCCCACTATTAAAAGAAAGTCCAGGATCGCCGACCTATTATTCTCGACTACCTATCAGGTTTCTAGCTCTTGGTACCACAGGTTCCCTGTTTTTATAGGCCAGGATGCCGCCGACAGCGATTCACATTTTTTTTTGGGTTTTTTGCTCTTATTCATCGACCTCGCCATTATTAGCGCTTCTTGTTTTTATTGTCGCCCGTTTACGCTTTAAATCGACAAAGGTGGAGCTGTATGTGGTAGAGATGGTTCGACGTAATGGGTTGTTACTTCGACGAAGATTGCTGGTGCGTTCTTTGTACCTTCTGGCTGCTTTTCTTCAACATCAAGGGGTTTCCATTTGATAATGCACTGCGGCAGTATCAGGGAGGTTGTTTCTTATAAACAGATTAAGTAGGTTTCTTAGTGTTGTCAATGACACTTAATAAGCAAGGTCGTTTCCGATGATAATTACCTATTGATATCTGTGAACGAGTATCGATTGCGAATTTTCCATGGAATCTTGTGTTTGTTTTGATTTGGCGTTTATTGTTTTGCGGAAGCGTCGCTAATTTGCCATTAAGAAAAATGTATGAAGAATACTGTAAAATTCCACAGTTTGAAGCATTAGAACTGACCGGGCACAATAAAATTCTGCGGCAGGTTTAGGTGAATTAAAGTTCAAATTGTGGAGAATTAAAAATTTTATTGTTCGATCTACAGGACGTTTTTAAAAATGTAAGAAATGTAAAAGAAACTCAAAACCTTAAAAGTTCAGGAAATATAGAAGTTAAGGATAGCCTCCTATCCACCTCCTTGAAGATGTAGACGAAAGTGTTAGGTTCTTTTTTAGTAATCTTGGCATGATACAGAACTGACTTAATATTCATTAGACTTCATCAACTGAAAAAAAAGTTATTTAGAAACCACCATTTTCGCTATCAAATTTTAAAGAGGTGTATTTCTGTACAAGTAAATTTTTGGGAAAAAATTTATAAGTACAATATTTTGAAAATAACTTTTTGTTTTCGGGATATTGCTGTCATTTTTTGCAAACACCCAGTATACATCAAATATTTTATTCTTGAGTGAACCCAGATAACTTCTTCGTACTAAAAAAAATCGTTTGATCCTTTTGTACGTCAATTTTGTTTTAGTTTTCTTTTGCTTAACTAAATTAAATAGAAAAATCATCTGGTATTTTAGTGTATTTTTTTGGTTTCATTTGTTTTCACTGTTTAGAAAACGCTAAATTTAAACCCAGTGTTAATTCCTGTGGATAACTGAGTTGAGTGTAACTCCTTTCTGGTTTTATTGATGTTTTAATTATGTTCCTCCATGTAAATATCAACTTTGAATGTGTTTCAATTCGCCCTACTAAATTTAGAACCACAGAAAACCCGCATGGTATTTTAGTGATTTTTTTTTTACGTTATTTTTAATTTTCTCTTGTTTTAAACAACATGATAATCCTGCGCATTATTATGATTCACATGAAAATAGAGAAATGGTGTAATTGGTATAAAGTATCTTGGAAATTAACATGATACATAATAACATTTGAATCATCTAATAATATTTTAGGAAAATCCTTGCAAATATAAACTATACAAGATTGCACAACTCTACAGTGTGTAAAAAAAGTATGAAGAAGTTATTGAAAAAACCCTCGCAATATCTCTCATTTTATACATTTGACTACGAACAAATCTTTTAAAATTCCAATAGACAGTGTTCAAATATTTTGAAAAAATTATCGATATTTCAACAAATTTTGAATAATTTTTGAAAATATGCCTTTTAACGTCATTATCTCAAAAACGATTATATCCTCTATTGCATTAAAATGTCTTGCATCTGGTTTCGAAGTTTCTTGACCGGTCCCAACCTTTCACACACTCTGTTTAACATTCCTACCGCAATAAAAAAATAATAATGCGTATTAAAATTAGCTACTACTTACAAGAAATTGATAATGGCAGTGGTAATAAATTACGAGAAAAATAAGGTTACTCATTATTGTGATGCTGCTAACCCAAATCAGGAAATTCACATAATATCCAATCCAACACTAGATGATTTTTTCTAAGAAATGCGCTTTAATGGCATTTAATATTTTTATTATCATATTATATTGTTTGTGATCAAGGATGACGATTAGGGAAATAGCTGCTGAATTATTACCCAACGTTTATTTCATTAAATTTCATAATATTTTTCAGTTAGACAGAAAAGTTAAAAAAACGATTTAAAAATTATTCCAAAATTGACACTCGCCCTGTATTGAGAATTCTTGAAATTTTTTGAATTAATACTTTAGAATTAATGGAATTATGAAGACTTCAGATTGCAAGCTGATCTTCATAAAATTGTTCAAATACTATCGTCAACAAATTGGTTTGATGTTAAATTTAAAAGCACATCTATAATTTGGCCCTTACGCTATACAGTTTGCCCATTCAAAGACTAACCTAAACTAACTTAAGCCTCAAAACTAACTCTACGAGTAACATCTGGTTATTTTCTGTCTTTTCTACTTCATTATTTGACCAAAAGAAATGCAACTTGTAAGTTAAATCGCCCAACGTTGTGTACCTGCATTGGGTGGTTATCAATTTTCGCGGTTCGTTTATTTTATTATAACAGTATCATGGCTAACTTATTTTTACCCTTATTTTTTTTGCGCCTGAGAAACTCAAAATCTTCAAAAGACACCCTACCGTGCGAGTGTCCGCTGCAGATGGCCCCATGATAACAGCCGGAGAATGTGAGACTTGAAATGTCCCCACCCACCCACTAAAATCATCCCCTTTCTTATCTCTGGCCTGTATTACTTTCAGGGACAGCAAATGCACACCCGCTTAACTTCTCCTTTTCCTTTGCTTCCTCCTTTCCTCCATAATTTTCATTTACATAATGTCCTCCGTCATAGTTTCGAACTCCATCCTTTTCTTTTCATTCTTCGTTATTCCTTTCTTCATTATTTCACGCTTCGATCCCGATCTATTCGCTCTTGCTCTCTCTCGCTCCACTTTCGATTAGAGACACACGAACAGATTATGTTCTGGAATGTTTTCAACTTCCTCATGGAAAAACTAGTAGTTAGTTTCGTTTCTAATTCCAATACTGCACAGTTATTAATGGAACACCCCGAACGCACCATAGGCAACCTTAAGTAACCTGACCTAAAGGGAAGCATGGTGGAATATTGAGCAGGAGGATCATCGCATAGGATAAATTTTCGAATATTTTTAAATGGAAACGACCAGAAAATCTTTAAAGCAGTTTTACTTTTATGCCATTATCATAGTGTTAGTTCAGGTTGCTTTTTTCTTTTTGTATCTTGTTAATTGAATCTTCCAGCACGTCTCAAGTGTGGATGTATTGCTGATTGATATCCGAAATCAAAACAAGTTACTTAAAGAAATAATCCGTATCATAATACCATGAAATGCAGTAAAACAGAAATATCTGAAAGCGCATCGTCACCCGCAAGGCCATCTGAACCAGCAAGGTCCCTCCTTTACAACGCATATTGTTTATTACATTTTCAGACAAGAGAGGTGATCTTCCGCTGTAATCATTTTTGGACAAATTCTCCTTTAATAATAATTATAAACTTCTTCGTCTAGCCTCTCGGCAACAATTTTTATTAATTTAAAAAATAAGATAAATAAGAAAAAACATGATGTCAGGTGCAGTTTGCCACGCCTTTACCAGTTATGCGACCCAGAGGTAATATTTGAAATCAACTTTACAGCTTCAGCAACGGTTTCGGACGATATTTGTTAATGCTTTTGTGCGAAATTTGCTAAAATCTGTGATTTTCAATATTTTGTTCATATGCGTATTTAGTAATTTGAAAATGTAGATTTTAACAGAACAAAATGGGCATGTAGTTCAGGAATTTAGCTGACTTTACATTTTCTAACTAAAAATGTCGCTTCCAGGTGGTTTCCATGCCAACCCTGAGCGGATGGATATGCGCATGCACTAAAGTTACTTTTGACATTTCGTGACATCCATCAAACAAAAGCATAGAAAACAAAAGCCAGGTCACTGCTTTGTGGCCTACTCATAATTGGGCTAAATACAATAATTAACAAAAGTGATGAATGTTTATCATTTTTTTTTGCTATTTTTTTTATTATGGTATTTAAAAATCATTTTCAATGCATGCAATTGATCAGTTTCTCTATTTACATGGAAATGATCTTCCGAGGTTCTACCAGCGCATTGTGGCTTTAGAAACATGAGGACACAATTAATGCCAGCTCTGACGTGAAAATAAACTTTTTTTTCATTCAATCTCTCTCATTGTGAATTCGCGACTAATCTAAAATCTTTGTTTCATCCAAGACGTCTTCGAAGCATTCATTAAAGCTCGTCGTGTAATGAATGTTCAAGTGGATTCCCCTATGTATCTGAAAGCAGGCAAAACTAGTAAACAACAGATTAGTGTCGTTTACGTTTTTGAATATAGTGCCTTTTCACGGTTTTGGATTTTAATTGGTTTAAGAAAAGGACATGTGATAGTTAATATGGTTTCACAAACCCTCATTCTCCGCATTCTCATCTAGTTAACACAGTACTAGAAAAGTTAATCAAAACATTATGTATTTTCACAACGGTTCAAGTCGAAGATTAACGACCAGGCAAGATGGTATGTTTTACACTCTCTAATAAACCATTCATTAGCGCTGAAGAATAAAAAAGACGATCGCGGTCGAACCGGGTTTAGCAGGCTGGTATTCCCCGCACATCGGCTTAGACAAGGGCAGAACGGGTCTTTAACCTTATGAACTTATAAACAACAAAGAAACTGCATCATTTTTTAATAGCGTTTCAAATCAACTATCCTTTCTTTTTGAACCCAAGATTCCAACCATCGAAAAACCCAAAGAGTCGGTCCGTACAATAACCGTCAAATGCTGTTTCTCATTAGGAGATTGTTTATCTCGCTTTAAACGAGTCCTTCCCAAGTTTATGCAAAGTCCTGCAAAAATGCGTCAGACTTCCTTAATTTGTATTCCAATAAAGTTGACAATTTTTTTTCTTCTATACGATTACACAACACATGAAGGCACATTACCAAAAAATGTTTTCTTACAGGGTAGCCACAAAAAATGTGACGATGCACAACTTCGTTATTTTAAATGAAATCTACCCAATTTTTCTTGTTATTTTCGGATTTCTAGTTAAATTTTAATGTCAGTTTATGTAAGGTGTCCGATGTTTAAAATTTCCTATTTCCGGGTTCCTTAGAAAATTTTGGCAGCTGCAAGGTAGTAGGGAAATCGGTAATGTGCGCTAACTGCTGTGAATTTCAGAATCAGTCTTCTGAGATTCAAAAAGGACCTAATAAACTACATTTTGACATGTTTTACTGAAAAAAAATCTTCAACAAACTCTAAAATACGCCTACAAAATTGTATAACTTCAAACCTCAATAATTTGCTTATTATAAATGGAATGACCGAAGTTTCTCAACGATATCGTGTTCTGAATTCAAAAATATACAACTTTTGTTAACTTTATGCTATTCCTACTCATCCATTTCTAAATTATCGAAAATTGAGCCCTTTGGCTTCTAAATGTTTTCGATGGTCATATCGTCTCAGTTCTGACAGTTTCTGTTCTTTCCAGTTTTTCATAGTTGATACTTCCAGTTTGCAAAAATCGTTCAAGTAATCTACTAAGGCTGATAGTTTCTAAATGGCGTCTCTCAGAAACCCGAGCAGCATAAGTTCTACTGGTCAGAAAATAATTTTTTTCAATTTCTCCAAAAACAAAAGTCATAGTAGTCAACTCTTCTCTTAACAAATTAATAATTTTGAATTAGAATATCCGCAATTTTTGAAAGTCAATACAAATAAGACTCTGAAAACTCAGAAACTATTTATTGTCTTATATCTATGACAACCGTAAACTACAAATTGTGATAAATCAAAATAACATTTTTATCTTTAAGGTTGATTCAGAGTATTCAAAAAATAGGTAAATCTAATTAAGGATTTAATTATTTGAATATGCTTCATTTCAGCGATTCTCTATAATTGATAGTTCCACAATGTTTCATAAATAAGTGAAATTTTCACGACGCTCTCTTATAAACAATATTCACAATTTTCATTTAAATATAACGAATTTTAAATCTATCCTATAAAATTATTTATTTGATTGAATCATTTCATAATTCCTGTGTATCTATAAGGATTGTTATGAGGGTAGATATTGAGATTTTTTGAAATTCTCTCTGTGGCGCCACCTACCATATATATGCCAGTCCGGTCTTGGTGGCGTGGAAAATTTAAAACCTCCTTTGACCATTGAACGTTGCACTTGCTTAAACACATCAAAGATCGCAGCACAATCTCCAATCATTACAGCTAAATACTCCATAACGCTCCATCTCTTTTTCTCTTATATCTGGCGTGATTTAAAATTAATGATTTTTGAGAGAGACAAAGAACCAACTGACAGCGATCAGCTGATGAACGTTTAAATGCAGCCAACGAAAAAAAAATCAATTTCCAATTGTAATATTAATTTTAGAATATTATGAGCGGTTGCATGTGGTACCTTCAGCTTAGTCAGTGCGCCTATATTATTCAGTAAGTGCGGTATACAACTGTCGAGCTGCTATAGCCGGTAAAGTGCTAATTTAGAAGGTATTTTAAAAGGTTTTGCAGGTGAGAACTTGAATATGTAAGGGCATGGTTTGCCACATTCACCCATTGATTTAATTATTAACCAGTAATTGTATTGTTTGCCTCAAATTAGCATAATTGTAGCCTCAATTGAGACAACAGATCGATTTTACCATTAAAAACTCAATTACTATGTTTTTGCTTTTTTTTTTATTGCGTTGTCATTCCTAAATAAGTTTCTAATTGGTTTCATCAAGCTGATATTAGATTCATTCACAATTTACATTTTGACAGAGGACATGGTGAATTTTTATTTATTGTAAAAATCACAATGATTTTAACATTATACAATTTTCACTAATACCAAATATAAGAAATACACCTAGTATACGGAAAATTAGCTGCACCCTATAATTGAAATAACTTCAAAAACGGATGAGTCCGCTTTCACATTGGAATATCACATTAATCTGATGTTTTATGCTATGCTGATGAGGCTTAAAGGAACATGAAGACACCCTCTCAAACATAATATTCCTATGTGTGTAAAATTATCTGAAACAACTTCAAAATGCGATGAATCTCATCAGACCCCCACATTGGAATACAAAATGGTGAAATATTTCATGAATTGAGAGTACATTATTGTTGAAGGTCTTAAATGGAGACCTCTTTAGAGATATTCTGAATTTAATTGAACAAGTTAAACGGTTTACTGAGGGATTGCGCTGTAACAAGTAATACATATTATTACCACCAAACACAATTTCTAACTATTTTAAATTAATTCCCATTTATAAGTAATGAAATAACAGCTTAAACTAAAGCAAAACAAAACTATTATTTTTGAGGTTATGATGTATGATGTTTCTCGTATTGACATTTCGCCTCTCGCTGTGTCCCACGATCATGGGATCTGCGACAAGGATGGATATATGATTTGCCTAGTCTGCCGGAGCCTGCCTTAGAAATACGACGTCATCTGACTTACGTTTCGACATTTCCGTGCTCTATCTCATTGGCGGTGATGGACTAACCCACATTCGTTCAGAGCTATGTCTTTATTAAGTAGAAAATCGCTTTCCACAGGCACTAAAACACTTCATAATGGAATGTCTAGAATGCAGATATAACCGATTCTTAGAAGCGTCACTTTAATGATTAAAGGAACACGGGCATTTAAATATTAAAAAAAGTTTTAAAATAGCGTTAAATTTATTTTCGAGAAAACTCAAAAAAGCGAGTGTGTAAAACTTTGTATATTTAATTTAAATTAATTTTTAAAGAGGTATCGGATGAGCACGTTAAATACACTCATGTTAACCTTTACAAAAACTTAAACTAGGAGTTTTTCTTATGAAACTTGGGGTACTGTAGGAAAAATTGTGATTAATCAGTGAATGTCAATTTGAGGAATTGAGTTAATTAAAACTTTTTTTTAATACAAGAGAGAATACAAGGACATATTGTTTTTAAGTATGCCATAAATTGAAATGGACAAACATAACGATGAAGTAAAAGGAGGATTTAGATACATAAGGACGCCTTATTGCAAGTCCTATCTTTAGACACTCCCATGAGTGGAATCCTCAAATCACTTTGAAAGAGGATGAATTTATCTCCAAACAAAAATATAGAATAAATTCATTTTCTCGTACTGGAACTGAAATAGTAAAAAAATGCTTAAACATGTCGACTTTAGTTAAAAATTCCACATATTCTGGTTGCATAATAATAGCTGTGACGTCATCTTTGTTCTAGATATGACGTCGGTGTAAAACTATTTTAATGGTAACCACCGTTTTTTTTTTATAATTTTTCGTGAAAGTACACACTCTTTTGCGTACAGGTTATAAAGTTTTTCACCATGTTAAATAATACATTTTTTGATAAATTCTCAAAACCATATTTTCGTCTTAAATCTGACCTATCCGGATATTTGTTGTTAAATAAAATAAACACCTTCTGTCGTATTCGCACTCTGTCGCCATAGCTATTCATCATAAATATTTCAATTATTTGTATTATGAATAAACGCCTTGTGACGCAACTTTTGTTTGAGATAAACCTTCACGATGTTAAACCAAAACCAGCAAACATGAAAATTGAACCATTATTGGAATGTAGCGTATTAAACGCATAAAAACATCTATTCTGTGAACATATTTAAGTAAAATTACCATATAAAGCAGCAAAAGACTACCCCAAACCATTTAGGGAATGTTTATGTTTGGTCGTTAGGTACTGTAAAGAAAAATGTTTTGCGGAATTTATCAATATATTGGTCATGTAGCACACTGCGAGCGTTTATGTTTTTTACATAAAATAGTACACATTTTGATATAAAATTAGCAACTACCAGAAAAAAAAATTAACGCTTACATCATATCTAGAACAATAATGACATCACATCTAATATTATCGAATCAAAATATGTAGAGTTTTAAGCTAAAGTCGACCTATCAAAGCATTTTTTATCATTTTAATTTCATATTAAGAAAATTAATTTATGTCATAATATATGTACACACTGTGTAGCGTATCCTTATCTTAAACACAGTACATATTCATTCCATGTGAGATTAGCAAAATACGGTATAAAATAAAAATTATTATATTTTCTACGATTAATATATTCGACTTTAATTAATACATATTTGTATCTGGTGTGGTCCGCAGTACAAAAGAGCACCTTGAATTTCAATCTCAATCTAGCTCCATCCTGGCCTTTTGGTTCTTACATCGGGAATTTCTTTCATATCTCATGCTTTACTTCGCACCATCCGAGACGTAAAACCACTCTCAATAAGTCTACTGCCAATTTTCCGTTCCAAAAGAAGAAGCTTATTATGATCGATCTCATTGACTTACAGGCTCAAAGACATCTTTGAGAACTCCTCAGATTCGTTAACGCCAAATTATAATTGTCCTCGCAACATTACTGGGAGCATACTTTTTAGACACGTTTGTACGTTCAGCATGGTTATAATACAGAGGTGTTTCATAGAGGATGTTTCATAAATAGTTTATGAAAAAATCCAGGATCTTGGCAACGCTATAAGAAATTTGTAAAATTTGGATGCGAATCCAAAAATTCTATAATGTACCGAACGTCCCATTTGAAATAAGCTAGCTGACATCCACTTCTTGTACAACCGGAAATACTACCATCATGAAAATATTTTATTCCCTTAACCTCCATCTAATTTCACATTGTAAAAAATGTTCATGTTTCTCATAATTATAGTTTTAAATGCAAGTACAAGCATATGACCCCAAAGAAACCGCTAATCACTCCTTTGAAGCGCGAGGAATTATGCCCACTTAGGAGATAATGTCGCTGTAGAGTTCCATAATGGAACGGAAAATGAGTAACATCTTCGAGTGGTAAGTCAACGAAAGGGAAAGCTCTGTATAGGTCCTCTTAGATTGAGGCTCATAGAGAATTTAAGAGGGAATTAAAGTACAATAAAAAAGCTAGCAGAAAGAAGTTCTGCGGAATAATAGGCTGTATTCCCGAGTCCGTCAGATTACTGAGCTTGCTAAATTTCTACGGTCAGAAAAAAATCTCTCCGGAAATACAGGCGAGCCTCTTCTTCCTAATATAAGTCCAAGAAGACTGAACGCTGACTGTAAACTGATCAATGACGCCATAATAAAGTTAGTGACTCCAGTCAATGGATGATATCGGGTTCTGATGGAAAAATTTGATCAATGCAGTAAACGGGATTAAAAATGCTCCCATTGTTGAGCACAGTGTTTACAACAGGAAAGCCCAGTTATATTCCTCAAACATGGAGAACAAGCATCTTCGTCCAGAAATCATGAAGAAACCGCTACAGCCTAGCGGACTTTTAGGTCAGTAAATTCGGCATCTTTTTTTAACGGAAACGTTGGAACAAATTTTTGGACAAAGAAACGGCTCTCCATTTAATGGAGCACAAAATCGACAACGCTTATTCTGACAGTTGGTGTTACCTTCTGTAGTGCTCTTTTCTTTAACATAGAAAGAGCTTTTGATGAGGCAAGGACAGACACCACTTGCGGTGCTCTTATGATCCTGAGGATCATAATGCTCATGCCATCTCTGAAATGCTGCCAAAAGGCAGTTGTGGTTGTGCCGATAATAGCTATCTTATCACGGCGGCTATGGCGATCTTTTGATGAATAGTGTTTCGCAGAAGCTTCGCACAGAGGGATTCGGTGTGTACGCGTGCGCCGACGGCAGGCCGATAGTGATAATACCTAGCAAATTCGTGTGAAAAGTCTACAGGAGAAAAATATTTTTTATACTCAAAAAAGGGCAGATGCAAAATTGTGTAGGTTCCGCGGCCCTGTACTCGTATTGTATTTGGAATTTTCATTTGCATAGTAATTCATATTAAAGGAAAAGCTATGCGATAATAAAATTGAAAATTTCGGAACTTCAAAGCCAAAGTGATTGAGTTGGCATTGAGACAAATTCAATAGACACAATTCCACATTTTCAAACCTTTCTCTCTGACCCTTTGATTTCAAGTTTGGTACTCAATATAAAAAAGAGTAGAACTAAAAATTCCTGCTTTCCTTTAAACCACAATCGATAGATAAAATCATAATGAGTAAACTTCTAATCCAGTTTACAATCCTTGATAATTGCTTTATGGTTGTAATAAATAGTGTATATAGAGATTTTAACGCATATCGTTTTTAGTAACCTTCAATCCTTCATTAAATCTATTTTTGGAGAGCGCGGTACTGCGGTACTTTGTTGTTAGTATACTACTACAATTAAGTATTTCAATTTACAAAATAAAATACGTCCTCTTGGGACGTAAATAACATGTAAAATATTATTCTTTATTAGTGCACGCAATTCTCACAGTTTTGTAGTCACATTATTGTTTTCGAAATCAATTTCGTAAGAGTAAAACTTATCAGATTAGCTAATTCATTTTAATCAGTTCAGATACTTTCTATTTTACTTGCACTCCAACGATGGTTTTTTCATGACACCTAATATGTAGTTAGGCAGTGCAACGTACTGCTTAAAATATATCTCATTTACAACTACTGGTACTGTCAGTACTGATACATAAAGTGAAACCATTTTTCTCTTTTCAGGGGCCTTATGGCAGAAAAACAAAGCTCATTCTCGTAAGTATTTACGTGTGTGTTTGCACGAAGAAAGAGTGTGTCAACAGATTGAATATTTCTAGTTTATCAAGGCATTTTTAACAGTCGAAATTACGTAGATATCGCATTTACTACCACTTACATAAAATTGGGAATGTAGCCAAACTTTCGACATGGTATACTGATAATAATATACAGCTGATGCATGGTGTAATTTTTAAGCGTAATTTGAAATTAAAAAATAAAACCACATTTAGACTGGTACCTAAAATCGTCAATGGAGGTATTGCCGGAATTATCGGAGTCACCTGCGTCTTTCCGCTGGATTTGGTCAAGACCAGACTACAAAATCAGCAGATTGGTCCAAATGGAGAAAAAATGTACAATAGCATGTAAGAAAGGAAAATGTTTGATTTCTTTCAAACTTGGAGTGGTTAATTTTTTTTTTATTTTCAGGGTGGACGCCTTTAAGAAAGTATACAAACAAGAGGGATTTTTTGGCATGTACCGAGGGTCTGCGGTGAACATTTTGCTAATAACCCCTGAGAAGGCCATTAAATTAGCAGCAAATGATTTTTTCCGGTATCACCTGCAGACCAAAGATAAGTTAGTAATATTTCATCGTCAATAACTTCTAAAGAAAAAAAAACACGATTTACTTGTTTATTAAACTATTCCTGCTGATATATCAAATTAATCAAAAACCAGTTAAGCAATAAGCAAGGATATCTCAACCCAAGAATGATAAACTTTAAATGTGTTTTAAAACTTTCTCGAAATTTACACATATTTATATGTAGTATGTTAAGTATAATAACATTCCAGATGTTGCTTTATGGAGTCTCTATTTTAGAACGCTCCCAGTGTTTCGGCAAATGTTGGCAGGCGGTTTGGCCGGATTATGCCAAATCGTAATAACAACTCCGATGGAGCTCCTGAAAATTCAGATGCAAGATGCAGGAAGAGTTGCAGCTCAGGCTCGCTTAGGTATATCTAGCAGGACGTTTCTAAGGGGTTATTTTTTCCTATAGAGAATATTTACAATTTTGTAAATAAAAATGTTAAGTTTAACCTAAAGTACCTCCCTTTTCACTGTTTTAACTAATGGCTAAGTAATTATTACGGTAACGGGTTTAAAGCGGTATTTTTTCCTGAAATGATTAATGCGTCGTCTCGTAATCTATCGGGCCGACTAACTAAGTTTACTACCTAATAAAATTCCAAAAATTTGCAAATCTATATTATTTTTTTTTAGTGGGAAAAACAGTACCTAAAACATCGGCGACAGAACTGGCCCTAGGTCTATTTCGACAGCATGGAATTCTCGGTTTATATAAAGGCACTGGTGCTACAATGCTCAGAGATGTTTCATTTTCTGTGATATACTTTCCCCTTTTTGCCACTCTTAACGATCTGGGGCCCAGAAAAAACGATGGATCAGGTAAACAAAATAAATAGTACATTATGGGTGTGCTGTTGAAGTACAGTGAAACAACTTTCACTTGAGACGATATTCATAATTTTGTTAAATCTGACTCTTAAGGATCGGATTTATGCAACTTCCCAAGTCATAACCGTAATCGGCATTATTCTATTGAAATTCCATTTTTCCAGAGAAAATAATTATAAATTTAAAATTTATCATTCTTTAGGCGAGGCAGTGTTTTGGTGTTCCTTCCTATCTGGGTGCGTGGCCGGATCCACTGCCGCATTAGCAGTTAACCCATTTGATGTGGTTAAAACACGACTGCAGGCTATTCACAAAGCTGAAGGTGAACGTTCGTATTCGGGAATTGGAAATGCTTTTATGTAAGGTTTTACTGGAATTTTTCAGTTTGAAAGTGTTTGAAAACCTTTTTCTCATCTTTTTTAGTAATATTTTGAGATACGAAGGCCCTACTGCGTTCTTTAAAGGCGGCGCTTGCAGGATGATCGTTATAGCACCGTTATTCGGAATAGCCCAAACAGTATATTATTTAGGGGTAGCCGAAACGTTATTGGGTATTAAGCGAGGTTAAGAACCATTTAGATCATTCGTTCAACTAAATTTTTTTATATGAAGTAGCTATCCACAGGACTTGCAATAGGCCCATTACGATCTTTAGTTCGTTGTAGAACTTTTTCCATGGAATTTTGAGTTTATATGAAACTCTTTCCCATTTTTTTCTTTGGAACCTCAGTATAATTACGGAGCAAAAGTTCAATATACGGAGTAGTAACCTAAGTAAATACGTGTAAAGAAACGCTTAAATAGTTGGATATAAGACGTTAAGGCAGCATCGCTTAATGAGAATAATGATAAATTAAAGTTAGTTCATTTCAAATTGTGAGGTGGCAACGCTCTATATTTTCTCTAGCACTCTGGAAAGACCATGTGATATTTTAGTTAAATTTTATTAATATTTATTTAACGAAATGTAACGGGAAATGACAGAAACCAAGATTTATTCAACGGCATGTGCCCAGTATTACATTTTTAGACTTTTATTTTCTTGTATAATTTATTTTGTTTCGTTATTTTGTTTGTTTCTTCAAGGAAAAAATACATTAATGGTGAATAACTATCATTTAAATAAGAAAAAAAGCTCTTTTTGAATTAAGTTTGTTTTATTTAATTTTAGTATAATTTGACGGGAATGTAGAACTTGTCAAAAATATGCACTCCAAAAATTTCAATAAAACACAAAAAAAAATTGAATGTCAAATGAATCTTCTCCCTAGATATCTAAACAGACGTTTTTTTATTACTTTAATTTTTTTTTGCCAATCAAGAGATATTTAGAGAGATCATTTTGAAATGAATATCTTCTATCGAGAGCATTAAGTCGGAGAAAACGCTTCTGTTACCTGACTCTCTACCCAACCCAAAAATTTAAGGAACTTTCGTTGGAAAGCGATTAATACTGATATTTCTACAAAGTTTGTGGTAAGATTTGGTGCAGCAATGTAGAGGAAACCTTCCAAAAAACAACTTAAAGAAGTTAGGTAGCGAGGCACACAATAAGTGGTTGACGATATAGTGAGTAGGACGATATGGTTACATTATACAGGGTGTAACATAACTAGAAGTTTTCCTTTTAACACGGCAGACCTCAAAAAACTAAGCAATATTTTTATATAACCCCTCAATTCGTGATTCGAGTAATTATGGGTCTTTGTCAATTTAATAGTATCAATAGTGGTTGTTTATCAAAATAATACCTGGAGCTAAACTTCACGACTGATTTTTAACCGGCGTGGGTAAATTGCATAAAAACAGTAAACATGAAATGTTTTTTGCGTTTCTGCAATTGCTGATAATTTTTTGTGGGACATTCTATTTCCTTTACATTGAATGACTCTTTTATGCAGAAATGGATTAAGATATTATACAAAAATGTATTAGAACTCATCTGTGCATAGTTCGATGTTTTTTTTTGAGATTTCGAAAACATTTTATATAAAAATATTGCTTAATTTTTTGAGGTCTATTTCGTGTCAAAAGGAAAACCCCTACTTACGTTACACCCTGTATTGACAAACTTTCTAGATTAATATACTGTGCCTACTAAACTGATTCGAGCTTCTCAAACTAGATATTAAAGGAGTTATGTGAATGATTTTACCTTGAGAATTACTACTAACAGTAGCTAGATACATTATAAGGTTGGACCCTCGAGTTTACAGAATTTAAAAAAATAATCAAATGTGTTCAGCGCTGTATTCAGTTTCAGCAATTGTGCTATAACAGTTAGCTGATAATATGCCTCTCAGAACGAGGTCCTGAAAAATTTGGATTCGTCGTCTTTGAGTGTTGCAGGCTATGGGCTACATTGTTGCATCATATACTAGATACGGTCAAACAATAGATTTTTTTTCTGTTGAACTGAGAATATCCACTTACATACGTATAGTAAATACAGAAATAGCGAAAGCAAAGTTCTCCGAAATATGCTTGTGTTGGGATAACGAGGTTTGAATAAAGCTATTCTCAATTTGCATTAAAATGCCGTAAGTGCAACGTTGGGCGTAAAGGAGACTGCATAACGTATGTAGCAGAATTTTTACGCAGCCGGTCTTCCGTGTGAGCTTCCTAGCAGTGATCATATACAAGGTGTTTCTAAAAGTTAATTGATTTCATCAACCGATGATCGACATTATTTTTTGGACAAGCTTGATTCCTTGCCATTATGCCAGAATTAATAGGGACTAGTTCTGGGGCAGCAGAACATCCCAAACGTATAAACAGAAATTAATTCTCCAAATTTGTCTCAAACAAACCCCTGTATATTCACTGTTTGAATAGAGCATCATTTCTAACAGGTTTAAATTGCTTCACTCGACTTCACTTGATCACTTTGATTTCTTGGTGTAGGTTCTCGAAGCAGCGGCTTAATCTCAATTTTTTTTTTTTTGGAAAATAGTTTTAATTCAACTAAAAGAATCATAGGCGCATCATGAGTTTTAAGAAAGAAAACGTAAAAATAAAAATGCGATTTTCGATAAAAATGTTAAGTAAAAAATTTTTTCCACTTAACGAGTCCTCTCACTTGTTTAAATTAATATGCTTCTTTCTGAACTACCCTGTATGTATGTAGATGTAGAGTCGTTTGGCGAAAGATGGGTTGGACCGGTGATGCAGTCAGTAAATCAGTGTCTAAAATCGACCATTATTGATAATGCACAAGAAAAAATTTCGAGCTTTGAAGAGGATGCCCATCACAATTCATCAACCATTTCCAAGCGTTTGTATAAGTCGTTACGCGTCTAGTATGAATATCTGGTATATTTGAGGAATGTTTGGTACATCTACAGAATGAGCATAAAAAGCTATTATGAGTGGAAATACCGGAGCCATGATACTTGTGACATCTTCGCCAAATCTTTGACTTGTCGACAGAAATTTAATTCTACTACTTTAATTTGTACTGTGTATGTCACAATTGTTACTTAATAATAAAAATAAAATACCTTATTTTTAGTGTAGAACAATATAATGTAAAGAAATTCTCATTATTAATACATACAGTGGTGGACAAAAGTATTGTAATAATGAAGTAAAAGAATGGTACTAAAATGGAATTAATATTTTGTCGATAGACTTTTACTTTTTATAATCTCCTGAAGTCGTATTTACATAGAGTAGACTAATTTTCGAACATACTCCTCACTTATAGAATTCTGTGCTTGAAGAAGAATATTTTTAAGTTGGTTCTTTTTCGAAAAATTATGATTTCTGATGATTTTTTTTAAGTCATTCCATAAATTCTCGATCGCATTCATATCTGGCGAATGAGGGGGTGTAGTTACTTGATGAGAACTCTGTTAACTATCCATTGTTTAACGACGTAAGCCCTGTGTTTTGAATCGTTATCCTGTTGGAGATAATAATCATGATCATCTATATCAGCTTTTCAGCTCTCTGTCTTAAATTATCCTGTAAAATGTTTAAATAAACTATTTTATCCATAATTTCGTCGATAAACACCAAACTCCCAACGCCTTCTGCAGCCACAAAATCTCAACCCAACACATTGCTTCCTTCATGCTTAACGGTTTGCCTCAAATTTTTAACATCAAACTCAGTTCTGTGTTTTCTCCATACTAAAGAATTTCTGTCTTAATGAAAAATGTTGTATTTACTTTCATTTGAAAAATAATATTTTTCCCAGAACTCATTTAATTGGTTTAAATATTGATTTGCAAAATGTAACTACTTTCTCTGATTGATTTTGCTGATGTATGGTTTTCTTCTAGCAACTCTAGGTCTGTAGCCGGCCCTATGCAATACTCTTCGAACAGTTTTCACTGAAACGTCTTTATCTTCATGATGTTTTAATATAGACGTAATTTCCGAAGCTGAAGTATGAAGATTTACATTAATCTGTTTAAACATTTTCTTTCTTTTCTGGCTGACAGTTTTGGTGGTCAATCAGATCGTGGCTTTAAAACCACTGCAGTTTTTTAAATCGTTTGATAACATTACGGACTGTAAAACGACTTTCTCCCACTACATTTTCTATTTCGGAATACGATTTTCCATCTTAATGAAAATTAAGAATTACTTTTCATTCGAACTCTGTGGTTTCTTTACGTTTACGACTCATTTCACTACTAACAACAATCTACAATGCAAAGTGATATTCGAACGAATGTCTTGCATTTTATATTTAGTGACATAAATATAAACAATGCTTTGCAATTATTTTTTTAATCTAATTTGAGAGTTGGACATAGTAAAGAGAAAATATCAGGAGTTCCAATAGTTTTTTTCCACATTAGCGTTTTAAATATTACTTTGTATTAGAAATAAAATTAAAGGTTCAAGGTATAATGTAATATAATCCGTATGATACATATCGTTTTTATTTATAAGATATAAGGCTCTATTTCAAAAAATATATGCCGTGCCAATACTTTTGTCGACCACTGTACATACATAAGAGTTGTCAATTTTTCATAGCTTTTTAGCCTCAAATATAACCGTCAATTATTGTTTTTATTCATATAGTCCTCTATTTTAAAAGACAATAAACGCTTAAAATGAGATCCTATTCTGCTGTAGTCATAAAATCAAAATGTTCATTGTAATGACTAGTTAGGTAAATAAATTGGATAAGTGTGAAATTTAACTGATTCAGAACCATAAATATCCTATTATAGTTTTTATACAGATATCAGCACTATAAGTCAGGACACAGGAATGGCGCAAGTGGGAGATGGACAGGATAAGTTTGAACAGGCCTCGGACAAAGACAAACAACAAAGTGGGGAGAGTCAGTCTCCAATTTTGTGTTTGGATTAGTTTCGGTTTCGCTACCTTCGCGGAGATGGACATTTTTTAAAATATCAGAGCAAAAAGTTGCAATGTAAATAAATGGAAGAACACGAAAATATAATAGCTCTGTGGGTACAAATCGAAATTTTTTACATACTTTGCTTGCACTGGTCAAATTATTTACTTTCGAAATTACATTTTATTTCCTCTCGAAACTACTGCCGATGTTGACAGCTCAGTTTCAGAACCACCAAAAGATCATCAACAAATCTCGGCAAAATCATCATATTCATTAATGACATAACTAAATTATATTATAGTAGGGCGTAATAATTTATAAATAAGTAAAAATTCGGAACTAATTTAAACAGTCACTAAAACTCATATCAGTGAAAATACTTAAACAGTGAGAAATCTTGCAAAACACTACAATGACTCCGCCCACTTCAGCCGCTAGTCTCTTAATCCACCTCGTTGTTCTTTATCAGAAGCGCATGTAAACTTATGCGATCCTTTTCCCACTTACGCAATACCTATGTCTCAACTCAAATGGTCATATTTATATAAATTGGTGAGTATTTTGTAAAAAGTTCCTCTAATAATACTGATTTGTCACAGTACTGCAGTAAACCAATATCCGGACATGATGACGTGAAATATTTTCTTGATAACTCTATTCTGCAAATTACTGTTGGATGAGTTTATGACACATCTGATAAGATTAATATCCATTAATAAATGATAGGTGATACAAATAAAGGTGTCTGTTAGTCGTGTTGTGTGTATGAGAAAAGTCGTAGTTTATGTTAAATAAAACAAATCGACCAAATGGGGGTAAGAGGTTCAGTATTTTTCATTTATCTATGTATGTGTCAGTATATTCCACATTTACATGTGTATATTTGAGGATTTACAAAGAAACAGTACCAGTGTAATGTATGTATACACGTGCAAAATATAACTTGCAGGAAGACTTACAACAAATTACTTCAATTTGAGACTAAAACCTGGAAAATTCAGTCATATTAATAAATTATTTGAAACAACTCAATTATTGAACCTCGATGCCATAAAGGATTTACTTCTCGGATTAAATAAGTGATAATTTGTATTGTGTTTTGTTAAATTAAATACCAACATAATGATAAAAATTATTTATTATCCTGCTACGAATCGAAGGAATTCTAGGATATATTTTGTTCAGTTGTCTGTGGACTAGAAACGCAAAACAATTATGGATACAGTTGTTGATTAATGAGAACTTGAACCTGAACCTGATCCCGAACGAATAGACACACTTTCGAAGCGTGCTAAATCTGTCATTTGTGCGTTACCTAAGCGTTAAAGACTGTGTAAACGCATCCGACAGAAACGAAAATATGCTGCAACTCCTAATGCGGGCAACCAAATATACATTCTCACCGAAATTCGGTATTTAAAGCTAAGCTGTCGAGCGGGTAGGTTTGTTCAAGAGACTGTGATTCGAACTAAAATCAATATTTATGGGAATAACGTCTTTTATCCTTCAAAAAAAATAATGAAAATAAATGTTTGCTCGATATACAGAAACAACAAAAAATTATACGGTTTATTCTATAATAATGAAGATTTTGCTTCCAGACTGTAATATTCGGTTCGGGTCACGCTACCTCCATATTAGGCTTATTGAAAATAATAGAAATCGTAAGTGTATTATACATGATCTAGGTAACAAAAATCCTATAACTATAATTTTCAACAGATATCATGCCTATTGGGTCTCATTCTTGCATTGGTGGGAGGTACATGGACAAATAGTTTACTCGACGCTTTTTTCGCTGCCACCTGCATAGGAATAATTATATCTGGAATAATATTTATCTACTGCTCAAGTGCGTCAGCCTCGTCAAACCTAAAAGTCCTGAGGTATAACTTTACGCTCCTCGGTGCTTTGTTCGTATTCCTGCTGATTGTGTCTTCAATATTGATCGCCAAATATTATACTAAATATCACAAAGCAGGAGGGGTAAGTTCTGATAAAATACCTGTGAAATAATCACTTAAATGCGTAATTTGTGCCTTGTTTTTTAGATATTTGGATTGATCGCATCTCTATTTTACCTCATAGACTGTGGGTTAAGCTACAAATCCTACGGGTTTTAATTACCATTTTGAACATTGTATTGTGTTGTGTAATATATTTATTTTATATTTTTTCTTTATTTCTGATTAAATCACGGCTTGATGCAAGGGTATGAAAAAGTTTAGTTAGAGCCTCAGGAGAAATGTATAATTTGATGGTGGGTGATCATTAAGCACCTACATTGTAGATATCTTATTGAGACACACACTTCAAGAATGTACCGATTTCTGCAATAATAAAGTTATAAATTATTTTTATACTTCTACATAAAACTCGTAAATTATTTTTATTTACCCTCTGCAGATAATGGGAATGTATAATTTGTGACTATTAACGTTACTGACATGACCTTGCCAGCATAATATAGCAAATATTAGAATTAAACTGCAAATGGCAACGCTGCGTTTGTCGGTTGTGTCTCAAACCGATATCATAGTTTAATGGATTGTGGATGAACTGTGTCCTCAGATTTAATTAATTCGACCTCCTCGAGCTGTTCTTGTATGTTCCATGGACGGTCGCCTTGACGAATGCTGAAATGTCTCTTTAAACGGACACCTGAAGAATTTAAAAATGTCTTCCGGCTCGCATTTTTGTTTAGTTCTATGTGCAGTTTAATAATATAAGATTTGGAATTAAGATTCATTTATTATGATTTATGTATGTGTTTTTCTTACATTCGTAAAAATATTATAACGTCACGTTTGGTACTTCTTTTCATCGTCATTTTCAAAAGTCGGTACTGGAACAAAATCACCATATTTTCCGTAAAGACATATTAGCAACATTGCCAGGTACTATAGAAAAGACGAGTTCCAAGTAACTCTATGCCTCAGAAGTAATGAAAATGAATTTTTCACGCCCTATGTGACAACACGACATTATGCTGGACACGACTTGTGAGTGAAAGGGGGTAGGTATGTAAGCAGAAACAAATCCGGTCTAGTAACTCTAGAATTAACGGGGTAATTGCTAAGGCGGGTCCTCATTAGTCAATTTCCTTGATCAATATCATTGAATATCAATTATATCAATGTGAACATACGTTCAGTGATATTGCTCAATAATATTGCGATTCAATAAAAGTGAAAAGCCTTGCAATTTTTCATCGATGTATAGAATTGATTCAATGAAATTAAACACAGCTTGACCGCCAGAATGAGCGTGCTGTATCATTAAAAGACACGCATGTGCGTTATATCTATGCATATGAGTACGAAATGGAAAATAAATCAATTTCCTATCAACAAGTTTCTCCATTGTTTACGTACTATTTAACTGAGATTATGTTGCATTTTTTACAAAACGTTTAGTTGTTTTTCTCAAAAACTAATCGATACATTTTGAATCGCATTACACCGCTGAATGTGGTTTTGAATGGCCTTTAATTTGAGAAGTCACTTGAACCAAGTTTCGATTTTTTAAAAATCAGGCATTTTAAGAACTTAATAGTTTGTTAATAAAAAGTGAACAGACGGGGAGACAATTTAGATCCGCACGGTGTATTAACTTAAAACGAGCATCAGAAGCAGCAGATGGAATGAAGGAAAAGCTATGGCGCAGTATACAATCAATTTTTAATGTCTTAAAGGTTCTTAATATTTAGTTTCATTAATAATTAATTTCTGCTAAACAGTATAAAATATGATAGAAATTCTAAACAACATAAAAATCGATCTAATAATTTAATTAAAAAAACAATTCCAATTTTTCAGGAAAACGCCTTTTTTCAATTTACAAAAGAACAAATTAATGTCTTGGATTGGAAACTCCCTTAACATCAATATGCCCTCGTAAATCGGATTGGCGACGACTATGAGCAACAACATATAAGTCTAGTACACATGAGTCTAATACATAACATTTAGACCGTTTTATCTATAAATTCTCACTTTTTTTAATGCATCAATAAATAAATAGATATTCTCCTGATACAGAGTTGCACTCTCCTACTTTTTATTTAAATAAATACTTTAACACAGTTCTTTCTTCCTACTGATAATACCTTTTTAGTAACAACTAAAGCAACTTTGTCACTTCTTAATCACAATCTGTTTTTTATTTAATATGAATCGTCATTACGCAGCGTTGAACGTAATGGCAATTAGTTCACCTAAACTAAAAATCAGATCCACAATTAATCAGAAAAATACGTAAGTACATCACTGCCTTTAAGTAATTACGATAATTAAGTGTGTAGTAAAGTTTAGTATTTGGTCAATAACACTTATCTACTAATAATACTTTGGTATCTGGAATCTCCTTTTTTTTTTGGCAACAACTTCTAGTCTAACACATTTTGTCTTTTTTTCTTATTTATTTTATAAAACATGTGAGATTTTTTACCCAAGAAACTGCCAAGGCAGCCAAAACCTATGGAGAACGGACCAAAATGATTTTTGGCTTTTCATATTTGGTATACAACTTAAAATAAAAGCAAAAATTGAACTGTGAGATGAACCCACGTAAAAGGGGATTTACGTTTGACTTGGCAAAAAATTAATTACTATATACAATCAGGTGAAAACTTAAATGAAAATACTCTACTTTTCATAACGTTACAAGTATAACAACAATTACGGATTTTAAATAACAAGCACACATATACAAGTATTTTTTTTGTGTGTTAAATATAATAATTATTTAAAGTCACTTTTGAAGCGACTTTTCTGCCCTTGTTCACCGGTTATTATAACCTACACGAAACAATATGGATTTATTTCTATAATGCCTTTGAGGAACATAGAGGCATTTGTTCGGCTCAAGTTCAATACTCAATGTGCCCTTAACAATTGCAACGTCCCAGAAACTTCCAAAACACAAAGCAAAAAAATAATATGTTTTTTGGATGTAAAGAATCCTTGCGGCTCGGCACTGGCTGGTAGTAATTTCGGCCGAGTCTTGTTATTAAACGTATCTTTGACCTGTGTTTTTCCCAATGTGCGCGTCATTTTGATTTATGACGAAAACAGCCTTTTTCCTCACGATATTGATTTTTTTTTAAACGTTCATCGCGTAAAACATGGCTTTTTGATTGGTTGGCACTGGATTTTGAGGTGAAGTAGGAGACGTCATGGTGCTACAGGAGTTTTGGTTTACACCTGAAACGATTTTTTTTTTCAGAAATAGGCAGGATTATGGGATATAAAAATGAATGGCTTACCAGAGACATCCTGGGGTGAAACGCTAGCAGCCCCCTCTGGAACACCTCTTTCGATGAATCGAGGTTTGGTGGGCGAATTAGGGATTGAGTCTTTGGGGGTTGCGTACAAGGATATGTCCGACTGTCTGTACCCGTTGGGTAGTGATCCACTGTGCTGACTGTCGCTGTCCGTTAGGGAGATGCTGTCAGCTGGAGGATATCTAAGGAAAACCAAGAAATTGATCATTTTTCGAGTATCAACCATTCTTTTTCTTCCCACAAAATTGTATTTCTCAAAATAGGAAAAGTTCCTTGCGAAATGTAAGATGATTTCAGACTAAAGTCACACTCGGAGACTACAGGACACTTTGAAGTTTGAAAAATATGAGTTTAGTCCTAGAAGCACCCGACCTGACATACGGAGTTGAGCGAAAGTCCGGAATAAAATTAATATCTCTTCAATGAGGGAATTAAAACAAGAAACGCTCAAACACGCAAATTCATTTTGAGTTGTACATATTTTTTGACAATGAAACGAAACGAAATATTTTCCTTCAACCCCTTAGCCGCAACCCTATCCAACTTTCTTTTTTAACGGACTCACAGCTCGGGTGCGCTCGTTGAAAAATTCGTGAAAAATGGAATCTTGCCATACCCCCCTTTTTTAGTTACGTGGTTTTTACGAAATAAAAAAAACTTTTAAACCAAAAAAATGACGAACACCTCCTCAGTCCTCTCTGTAGGTTATTTAACGTAGCAGATGCTGAAAATGTCCTCCACTCTCTACTTGGCACACTCCCAGACGATAATAAACCCCAATAAAAATTAATGTCGATGTGCTGTCTTTAATTCTGAATGAATTTTTGTTTTGCATCGGTAAAATAAATAAACAAGCAAAGTGGTATTCGGCATATCACGATGCACTTCAAAAGGCAAAAAAATTGCTGCATATTTTGTGTTAAGTTTATTGCTTTGATGAACAATACATTTTTAAAATCATAAAAAAAGAGTTCCAGTTGAGGAGATGAAAGCAAATATTTAATTTTATTGCCAAAAATACGTACTTATACAACTCCAAATCAATTCACATGTTTCAGATTTTTTTAAAATCACTCGTTGAAAAAATACTAATTTTAATCCGGAGTTTCGCCCAGCCCTGTAGATGGTAATTTTTTCTTGTTAAAAATTTACTTCTACTGCAAAGACCTAATCTTGAAAGGCTTATGTCTGAAATGTGGGAGTGCTACGTTCATTTGTGTTTATTTTGGAGCTGCTTTTAGTGAACGTTTTTATAAATTTTGTGAACATGGAGAAAATTGGTAAACGACACGTGATTCAATATTTCGGCTTAAAACGTCTTGGTCGATGCAATAGCCAAGCGGAGTTAGATTCTACTCTGGAAGAATCTGGTCATTCGTCAACAACTGTAAAATATGGGGTGGCAGACTTTAAATGCGGCCGAACGAACTTCCAAGACGAACTCCTCAGTGATTGGCCCAACGACACTCCAGATATTGTGGTGAAAATCCACAAAACTGTACTGGAAAATAGGCACTTCAAAGAGTATTGTATATCATATTTTGATTTAATAATTGGATATGAGAAACCTACGCTCAAAATGGATGCCGCGATTCCTCACAATCGAACAGAAACAGGGCCGTGAGCATGTTTCAAAGGAGTGTTTGGCGAAGTTTCGCTCCAATAAAGCCAAGTTTTTGCGTTGATTCATATCCATGGGTGAAACATGGATCTATAATTTTACAACCGAGACACTAGAGCCGCCAACGCAATAGACTAAATGCGCCAAATCGGTTCCAAAGAAGGCGGAAACCGCTCCATGTGCAGGAAAGGTGATGGTGTCACCTTTTTGGGATGCACGTGGGCAATTTTATTGATTATCTTCTTAAAAGCAAAAAACAATAAACGAAGAATATTACATGCATTTATTGCAGCGTTTAAGCGAAGAAATTAAGAAAAAGCGACCGTATTTGGCGAAGATAGACAGTCTTGCTTCATCAAGACAATGCACCAGTCCAGGCTTCTGTCCATCGCGACAACTAAAATCAATCAACTTGGTTTTGAACTTTTTTCTCATTCATCCTATTCGCCAGATTTAGCCCCCTCAGATTATGCTCTATTTCCAAACTTGAAAAAGTGTCTCGGTGCAAAGAGATTTGCCAATAACAAAGAGGTGGGGTCCGAGGTTGGTGCTTATTGGAAGCTTCTTACTATCAACAAGGCACAACAGCCATAGAACATCACTGGGAAAAGTGTGTCAATTTCAAAGGAGACTATGTTGAGGACTGTAATATTTTCCAATTTTTTTTTGTTGTGTTAGGTCGGGTTCTGAGACTATCCTCGTACCTCACCTTGGTACTGCACTTGGAAAACTATGCCTATTCATTTTAGTCGCATAATTCCCCTCTCCCTGCCAAACAGGCCCCACCACTGGACGATACCTCGTGCTGGGAGGATAATACCCACATGTCGACATGGTGTGCCCAGGCGTTTGCGTCGACCTTGCTGTTGAAAACTGCCCTGAAATCCCCTTAATAAAATTAAAAAACCGTCCCACATCACACTTCTTCTTTATTACCTGGAAGAGGCGACTCGCTCCTACTTCCTCCCATCACGTGAGGAGGAGGAGGAGGTTGCCCATTTGGATAAGACACTCGATTCATCGCCTTGGGGGGCACCGGAGGAACTGCATTTGGATTATAATGATGGTCCTCTGCGTGATGGTGAACCCGGGATTGGTAAATGGGCTCGGCATACCTTTTGTTAATTTGGTTGTGACTGGACACCCTGGTGGCGTAATCGCTAGCGCCCGCATGGTGATAATACTGCACAGGTTGGTAGCTAAGAAATTTCTTTATAGATGGGTTTTGATGCGACTTGAACAATATACCCTTCGATGTGGTTGTAGGGAATGTACACCATGGTTTGATGGTATTGTTTTGACATATCCGTAGGAGGAGGCGATTGAGGTCTGCCATTTCTTTGTCGGTTTAACGGTAAAGATTGGTAGTAGTCGTTGCCCATCCGGATCACCGATGAATAGACGTTCGAATTTCCAACCCTTAAAATTTTTGATTGTCGATTATCTTCCAATTCAAATATGTCATTTTTGACATGTAACGGATCAATTGACGGCCATATTTTATGGTCACTGACCTGTGATATACGTCTCTGGAAACGCACCTCTGATTTGCACAATTCTGATACACACTCTCTTCTTGTAAAGATGTAGGTCGATATTGTGGTGGATACCCTCGTGTCTTTATTTCTTCACCCCCGACGGTGATGTAATGGTAGTTGCTTGAGGGGTTGTTCACGTTCTTTTGCTGTTGCTTATTGTCTGTAAGACCGCTTTCAGAATAATAGGGCCAAGCAACCTGAAAAGATAATGAAAATATATTGATATGGTCGCTATATGCAAGAGACATACCTTCGCCGAGAGTGGAGGTGGCGGTTGCAGTTGATTTTGAATCTGCTGCAAAATCTCCGTAGTGGTACTAAACCTAGGTTTAATTCCTCGGACACTGGGTCTTCTGTTGAAACCATAATCGTCATTTTCGTCATCTTCGTCGTTGGTTTTGCTGTCTTTCACTTGCTGTTGTTGCTCTGCAGGCTGATATCTGAGCAAGCCCATAAAATAAAACATTTTCCAATGCAAAATGGAGCGAAATACAAACTTCTTTTTAATCCTCTCAATTCTCCCTGCATCCTGCTGAACAAACATGGCCAATTCGTCCCCAGACTCAGAAGCCGACGGAGTTCCTGCTAACACATCAGGGGCAATCCTCTTTTGCTCGTCATCTTCAGTCTTTAATCCTTCATCAATATCCTCCAGACTATACTCAGTACCAGAACTAGCGACCGATATACGATCTCCTACAATGAAAGTTTTTGTTGAAATAATCAAAAGTTCAGCACGTGAACTACCTGGGTGACCATTAGTGGTTAAGTGGTAGTAGTAGTCGTCGTTGTGGGCCATTCCCATGGTGACACAGGCGGTTAATGGTGCAAGAGTGGAGGAGAGAAACTGTCGTCTGGATTCGCTTGTGTTCGAGGAGGAGCTCATCTTATTCGAGACGATACAGTGGCTAAGATCTGGAGGTAGATTAGAAGCGCGGGTGGGTTCCATGGGGTCGTGGTTATGAGGTCCGCCTAGATGACATAATATTAATAACTTTACCGACCACTGAATTACACGAAATATAAGAGAATATAAAAACCGGTTTGACATGTTCGTTCTTAAAAGAAAGGAATTTCATCACATTGTCTCTATTCATCATCAAAACTGAAGAATGAATCTAACAATATTTTCCCTCCTACTATTTTTCACGTCATATTTGAACTTTTATACTCCATCTGAGAGAGTCGGTAAAATCATTTTTGATACGAGTATTTAATCCAGTGAGAATTCATCATGGAGAGAGGGTTTCTCCACTCCAGGCTCTTCTCCCCCTGGGGAGTCCTGTTATAGTTAATTAAGATGCTCCGACAGGAACCTAGCCTCCTTTCTTCAGTTATTAATAGCATATAAATTGTAATTTTACTGTAAAAATTTATGGAAGTTAATCTCTTTTTTTATGAAATAAATTAATGAAATATGGTTATTAGTAAGAGACTGATTTTCCGCCCACGGCAGTCTAACAAAATCCATATCAAAGCAAACATAGTATTCCTTCAGTGGGTGATAATTAGTAATTCGCAGTTGAGTGCACGAAGCAATCTGCAAAGTAGGTTGAAAATGGATTAGATCGCCTAAATAATTCGAAACAAGGAAATCGTTTTCCAATTGGGCCGTGAATCGTTGCTCGGGAAAATTGAGTTGTGCGAGACAAAACGTTCCCATCTCGCTATTTTTTGAAACAGAAATACGTCTCGGCGGATTTTCTATCTCGTTTTCCATTTCGCCCAAATCCAGACCTTGTTTGTCCGATGTATAAAATTATCCTCGGGTGTCAATCGATATGTCTTGAAAAACACGAGACTAATAGACGATCGACTGTAGCACCCCTGAGCGTTCAATGAATCTTTTTTGAAGATGAAAAACTCTGTCGATTTATTATTCCCCGAAAATTGTTCTCCAATAATTAACCGTGAAAGATCACAGAGTTAAAAAGACTTTTGGGAATAAGTACGTAGGTATAGTGAATTAGCTCCATTTATAAAGCGAGTGGATTTATATAGATATCACCAGTTCAGCTCCTAAAATAGGAATTGTGCATGTGGGCGAAAGATCACATAAGTTTTAATGTGCCTCCGATAACGACCAACGAAGTGCGTAGCGAGCTAGCGGTTGAAGTGGGCGGAGTCAGCCCAAATCCGGTTGCCAGATTTCTCACCGTTTCAGAATTTTTACTGATTGAAGTTCTATTGATAGATTAAATTAGTTTTACTTATTTATAAATTAATGCTCATTTCCCCATTATAGCATAACTTAAGTGCGTCCTAGATGATTGTGACTATCTGAATTTGCTGACATTTGCTAATGATCTTTTAGTGGGTCCAAGATCGAGGCGGCGATCTTGGGTGTAGCCTCAAGGTCATTCGATAAACAGAGCGGAACGATTCGTTTATCGTTTAAAACGATGTAGGAATATAATTAACCAGTGCAGGTAAAGCATGTGAGGAATTTCGACTTTAACGTGTAGTTATTGTATTGTCGTTTTTTTCTTTTAATTTATTTATATTGCTGTTTTTTGCTCTGTTATTAAAAAAAATCATTGCCGCCAAAGCAGTGAAATCGATACTAATCCAAACATCGAAATGAAGACGCCGGACTAGCTCCGCCCACATCGTTGGTCTCTGTTGCACCTGCATCAAATCTTGTGCGATCCTTGTCACACTGCCATAATTTCTACGTTTCGATTTAAATCGATGATACCTGTACACTCCTCAAGATCTCTGGGAAATATTATCAAGGCAGTTAGAGAAAATCCAATTTTATGGGTAATTGTACGATAAAATTTTATACCGTCAAGTTCGCTGTATTAAAGTAATGATCATAAACTTTACTGCAGAGAGCAAAATTCCGCAGCGGCAACTAGGCTCCTTTAAGGGTAACTCATTTTTTATGGGGACCTTCTTGCAATATTGCCAACTCATAAGTCTTCTCCATCCTTCACATAAAGGGGTTTATTGTTCCAAGCTAAGGTCATGGCGATCACGATCACGCTGGATTTATTCCTTCAAATATCCACGGGACACTGATAACCTTATATTGCTCGAAAAGGGGCTGTTAAGATAACATCAGGGCGCGTAGATGTGGCATGAATGAAAATAGCCGGATTAGCGGTTTATTTTTCCATGATTTTTCGTTCCAAAGATATTTTTTTTAAACTGATGGCCAAACGAATCATGCCAAAGCGGATTTTAGTGTCGAATATGAATCTTCGCTAAAACTCAATTTTTTTCATATTTAATACTCAGCATATAGTGCTGGTTTCTGAGTCTACTATTTTCCAACCATATATAGCCACTAAACTTACCATGAATCGCATAAAACGGCTTTTAGGGATATCCCTGTTTGTACGTTATAAAATTTTACAGTCGATAGCAAAATCAAATATGAATGTTTTACAATTGTGATGGAGGAAATATATGCTCAGAATTTCCGTGAAAATGCCCTGATTTAATATCTATTTTTCACAGTTTAAGACCGCATTTGGGTGCTTATTTTCCTCAAAACTAACTGTTATAGAAAGTTAACTCGAAGTAGCATTTTTCAACTTTTTAGGCTTTATTTAGATCAGTGGACCGCCAGCGAGTGATATTTTCTACATCGTTAGGTTAGTGAGTTAGAAATTTTAGAATATAGTTCAAGCTTTCGGCAAGTTACTTAATATAGCAAGGAACCACTCTTACAGATGGTTAAATCTATTAGATAAAAATAGTTATCAAACAGTTAAGATAATTCGTGAAATAAGGTGTGATTCGTGCAAACCTCTGGTCAGTATTCTATTTAAACAGTTGTATGATTCTATTTAAATCCCGGAAACTTAATTTCTTTTCTGTGAGAACCTTTGTACTTTACTGATAGAACTATAAGAATTCGCCAATCCAAACAAAAACTCCTCAGTACGCTTTGCCACCTACCTACCTACAGTGTATTCATTTGAAAATTTACCACTCACGAATATCTTAAAAACCATAAGACATGTAAAAGTACCGGCCAAGGTAGCCGCCCAGATTGCGAGGGGAACACTTTTGACATTACCTGCGGAAACCTAATTATCAGCCCTTGCCACCCACTTACCCCACTTGAAAATGTCCAATGACATCCCCCACCCAGTGGCACCACATATTAAAGGTAATTAAAAGTACACGTTATTGATGTATTGAAAAACGCGATTTGTCAAAGCGTTTTCGAAAAATGAAGGAAAAACGAAAGAAAATTCTGTTAAATTTTTTTTATCGATGGGGCTAAAAACATCAACTTACTCGTAGCAAACGTGTCGGAATAACACTTTTAGACTTGCAATTTTGCTACATTTAAGTCACTAAACGCTCTAAATGATTTCCATTTTGCGCTAAGCACAAACACAATCTAGTCTCGAATTCCTGTCGGACCTTCTGAAATTTTTCTCTAATAATGGCCCGACATTCTACGGGTATGAGGTTTTTTAGTTCGTCAGCGTCTCCAGGATCTGATTCATAAATAACTGATTTTATGATGATCCCGAAAGAAAAAATCAAAAGGCGTCAAATCAGGAGACCTTGGAGGCCATTCAATTGCCCCCTTTCTGCCAATCCATTTACCTGGAAATCGGCCGTCAAGCCATTCAAAGTGCAAAATATTTTCGAACAGTGGGTAATCGCCATTGTAATTTAACATATTGAGGTACACTTCACTATCAAGGCTACCATCGACGAATAATGGCCCAATTACATTATTTCCCCAACATTTCAGCCCATATATAGAATTAATTTTTTGTGGTCGCTGAGTATGGCTTTCCCGTCACGCCAATAATAACAATTTTACTTGTTAACAAAACTGTTAAAAGAAAAAAGTGCGCACTCATCGCAAAAACAGATATTTTTAACAAGATCTGGGGTAGTGGTAATTAGTGAAGTCATACTTTCACAAAATTCAATTCTGCGATCGGAATTATTCTCAGCCCGTGCCTGATGAATTTGCAATTTGTACAGGTGGAACTTGTATATTTCATTTTTTACACACATAAAAAAAAATCCACTTTTTCTTCCACAGAATGTACGATACTAATCGAGATGTTAAAATTGCACTATCCCACACCATTTAATGAATTCCAAATAGCAAAATGTTTGTAAAATAAGTTTCTCTCCGAAAATGATGAATGGTTCCATCCGATGGAAACATTTATTTATTTGCAAAAAAAAATCTGTATAAAAAATCTGAAAAGTTTAGGAACCAATTGCATACTCCTGAAATCGTGGTATCAGTTTTGCTTCGATTTTCGAAAACGCCTCGACAAAACGAGTGCTTTAATGCACCGACATTTTGCATTTTTAATTACCTTCAACGTGAGGCCCAACTCGATGGGGGGCGCCGTCAACAATCTTTAAGTGGGCGCAGCGGGGTCGCGAGGGGCGACAGTTAGATTTGCGCGGACAATGTCAAAAGGGGTCCCCATCGCAACCTGGAAGGCCACCCTGTTCAGTAATTTCATACGAATTTTTGTTTTTCCGATATTCAACGTGACTAGTTTTCGTATATCCTGTATACGGGTTTTCGAGCAATTCAAATCTTGACGAGGGCGCGTATTAAAATTTTTTCAAAATAATTTTCGTCACGTTAGAAACGTCAAAATTGCGAATTTTGATACGCACTTCATACGATCTTTTAATTTGGCCGCACATTGTGGGCATTTTAACCACGGAAATCCGCGCACCTACATCTTTCAGTTTTCGAGTAATATAGAAATCTGAAAACGACCTTTCTGAATCAAGTCTCAAAACGAATCGCCTTGTATTGCAAGAACTAAACTTTCTTCCATGGGCCACCGTGTATTTTTTCGAATATTTCAACGCATTTAAATAGGAGAATGTTTCTGTGGCTAGGTACGTAAATGAGCATTTTGGTACGGTTCTCTCTTTTAAATCCTGGAAACTAAAAAGAATGAATCTGTCGAAGACAACTTTGCGCAATAAACCATGCTAAAGGAGTTACTCACCTATATCGGGCAGAGGTTTAACGTCCCTTCGGAAATTGTTTTGAATATCCGGGATATTTTCTAATCTTCTAGTATCCATTTGCAGCAGTAGTTGTTCCCCTGTGGCTGACAACTTCCTCGGCTGAAAAATCAAATAAGTTTCCACACTCGTTTTCTACAGATTTAACAAGTTTCTGCATAAACTTAAAGAGACAAGCGTGGGGCGAGACAGTTCTGATTTATTCAAAGCTGATTGCAAGCATCAGTTTTTTCTAAGTAATTGAATACACTTAAAGCAGAAATGCCCACGTCACAGAAGAGCTACGTACCTGCTGATAATTCTGATTGATGGAAACAGAACTGTTCGATGAAGCAGTGCTGGATGAGGAAGGGGAGAAACTCTTGTCGGCCGCTTTGTTGGCATTGAGGGTGTTGACATCTGGAGAATTCCTCGATTCCTCCCCTGGGGGACTTGACCTGTTGTCTGGCACGTCTTCGGAAGAATCGTTGGTTTCAATGGAAGACTGCGGGTGCGCTTTTTCTGCAAAGAATCCTCGGTAATTGAATCAAAGCCTTAGCGAGAATGATCCGCTTTTCCCACCGAAAATAACTCACAACAACGTGTGCAGATATCGTAACGTTTGAGCGAAATCGCGATTGCTTCAACACTGAAGATTTCTAACTGAAGATTTTACACGGGCGAACTATACCGTACGATGTTTACTCATATACCGTCATGCCCACTCTTATGAATATTAAAAAATATCTTCTGGCGGAAATAATTTATATACATGGGTCAGTTGAAAGGTTCAAGCTACGTCCAATTTATTTAAAACAACTCTTCATATCTATGAATGAAATTGTTGGATTTGCGAGGACGGAATAATAATTCCCCTGAGAGTAGCAGGTGCTCGGTGCGAGCTACGGAGATAATGCCTCCAAAAAACAAACCGAAATAGAGCGGCGTTTTCTCAGAAATGCACTTAAATCCAAGGAAATTAAAACGATAATTAATGACACTGAAAAACTATTAAGCACCACCACTTCTTTTGTATTATGATTAGAAAGTGGCACTAGAGTGAAATTTTATGCCCCACATTTTACCACCTAAAAACATTAATTAGGTGGTGCAAACGGGACCGAAAACGAGAATTAAAACTTACCGGTGTTAGAGGAATTATCAACGTCACAGGTGAGCTGCTTTATTCTTTCGACTAGAGAATTATCACTTCTGTAGGGCTGCTTCTTGCTCTTCGGTTCGTAGCGGATTAAAGACCTTCGCAATGTATTTCGTTCAATAGCCCTTTTAATCGTTTCATCAGTCTCTCCACTCTGGATAATTTGTGGCAACTTCGAACGTTTCGCCTCTTCAAAGGCCCTCAACGATTCTGCAGTTACCAAATACTGCAAAAGAAATATTTTCGAGGTGAAATAAATGCCTAGAGCCTTATTAAAATTTATCTCTAAATCAAATTATCAAAGTCTTCGACCTGTCTGTAAATACGCTTAACTTCAATGGGAGTTTGTGGAAAGTTGAATTATTCCTGGGAATTTTTAAGTAGTCTAATTGCGAGGAGATTTATTCTGGCAGAGCAAACGGCAGCGCGGAAAGAATCAATAATGTTATGGAACAGGTAGCTTTAAAGCTTCATATCTCCGCATTATAAATGAATGAATGGGACGATTTTAGAGCGAGAAGATATTTTTGCATGAATGTTTAAAGTTTAGTTTGGAATGACAAATGATCGCCTATACGTTCGAGGGAGAGGAAATTCAAAATTGAGGTACAGATGAGAATTCGTTTAATGATTCGAGAGCAGGAAATAGAAAGGGAGAGATTTTAGGGTGAATAGTTGGGGTTTTTGTAGTGCGAAGAGGGAAATAAATTGCAAATTTTACGCGCAAGAATATCTTCACCGATACGTTTTAGCAGGATTTTTCCAGGGTGCAGCGAAGTCGTAAACTCAACTTCTCTAAACGCAAACTGCGAGAAATAATCGAGGGGACGAGAATTGAAGAGCGCAGAGAAATTTATCATTGTACGAGGGTGGTCCCAGAAGTATCAGACCTGGCACTTAAAGGGAAAAAAAGCGAAACATGTTAGATTATTTCTCAACATGGGCACCCTTGAAATTGACACACTCTTGCCAACAACGTTCTATGGTGTACATGCCGTTTTTACGGTAAAAACCTTCGAATGTTTGAAAACGGGCATTCATTTCGGGCTGCACCTCTTCGTTATTGGCAAACCTCTTTGCACCAAGCCATTTTTCCAAGTTTGCAAATAGAAAATAATCTGAGCGAACTAAATCTAGCGGATAAGGTGCGCAGAACAGTTCGAAACCACGTTGATTGATTTTGACCACTGCCATGATGGACGTTTGGATTGGTCCGTTGCCTTAATGAGACGAGACTTTCCTTTTCGCCAAATACGGCCGCTTTTTCCTAATTTCTTAGCTTATACAGGGCGATAAATTTGTTTAATATTCTCCGTTTATTGTTTTTCCTTTGGGGAGAAGGTCGATAAAAATTATTCCACGTGCAATCCAAAAAGTGACGTCATCGCCTCGCTTTCAGATTCAACGGTTTTCGCCTTATTTGGCAGCCGATCTCTCCTTTGAGTCCATTGTTTTGATCGTTCTTTCGTCTCAAGTGCGACATGATGAACCCGTGTTTCATCCACGGTTATGAATCGATACAAAACTTGCTTTTATTGCTGCGAAACTTTGCCAAACACTCCCTTGAAATACCCTCACTGCGTTGTTTTTGTTCCATTATGAGTAATTGCGGCATCCATTTTGCTCAGAGCTCTCTTATATCTAATTAATCGGTCAAACTGTGATGCACAGTTTTTTTTTTAATATCTATCTCCATATACATATCTGCCAGTACAGTTTTACGAATTTTCACCGCAATATCTAAAGTGATCAGATCTGGAGTGTCATTGGGTCGACCGCTGCGGAGTTCGTCTTGGCAGGTCGCATCACCGCGTTCAAACTCTGTCACCCAGCACTTTATAGTTATTAACGAAGGAGGGGATTTACTCAAAGTGGGATCTAACTCTGCTTTGATATTGGATAGACTAAGACCTTTCCAATGGAAATATTCAATCGACGGTCAATTTTTCCAAATCAACAAAATCTCTAAAAGCGTCCTCTAAAAAGGCTTTAAAACAAGCAAAAATCAACATAGCACTCCCAAAGTGTAGACACAAGCTTTTTGAGATTAGGTCTTTGTAATACAGAGTGTCCTGAAAATGCATGTCAAAATTGGGCCATGAGATTGTTTGACTCAATACATTAACACTGGGTTCAAAAATTATTTGAAGAGTCTAGTTTAGACGCTACTGACGTTCAAAGTTCTTCAAAAAAAAACACAGCTTTTGCTATACCTGGAGAATACTTCAAAGCATTTCAATGAAACCCATTGTGCATTCATTCATTAGTACCAGGATTATTTTCATGGAACATTCATGTCTACTCACAATGTGCAAGTGGTAGGTACTTAGCCATCTTTGCACAAATACGAACAGAGCTTTTCGCTGGGTAGCTACATCATATTGATTTTTTTCTGATAATATCATACATTAGCTCTTTCTCCAACTTTTCTATCTCTTTGAAATTTTTCGTACGGCTATCATTTTACCTCGAAAAAAAAATTATTTTCTTTTCCTTTCATAGTTATCGATACTTGCTCACGTGAACGCTGACATCACTTATGGAAAACGTCATAAAAATGTAACAAAATTTTTAGAAATTTTCCCTGAGTGGTTTCTCTTGGGATCAACAATGGCGTTCTCCAGTAGAGAAATCACTGCTATGGTTAAAATTATGAATTTTTGTGAAGATACTTTGACATATTATATTACAGTTTGTACAGCAAATTTTCCGAATCGCCGGAAACCCGCATGCCGAACATTTGCGCTAGTGGTTAAGTCCTCGCGGAAGACCCATATACCCATATGGGAAAAACCCATAATTTTAACCATGTCGGTCATTTGTTAATTAAACAATGTCATTATTGATCTCAAAAGAAACAGCTAAAAAGAACCTTTAAAAAAATTAATAAATTATAATGACAGTTTCCATATGCGACAAAAACGTTCACATTAACTAGGATCAATAATTATTCAAGTGAGGGCAAATTGGTGTCCTGTATGAGAAGAGAAAATAAGTTCTTGCGGCGTTAAAGTTAACAGTGCGAGAAATTTCCAAGATGTAGAAAAATAGGAGAAAAGGCTAATGTACCATTAGAAAAAAAATCAATACGATGCACCTTCCCAGTGAAAAGCTCTGGTCATTTTTACACGAAGATGGCTAGGAACTCACCACTTGAACATTGCGAATGGACATGAATATTACATGACAATAATCCTTGTGCTAAAGAATGAATGCACAATGGACTTCATTAAAATCCATTGAAGCATTCTCCAGGAATAGCGCAAAACATGTTTTTTCAAGAACTTTGACCGTCGATGGCGTCTAAAGGAGACACTTTTCAAGCAATTTTTGAGTCACATCTTAATGTATCGATCCAAATAACCTCATGATACCTTTTTCGATATGAACTTTCGGGACGCCCTGCATAGGTATATTTTTAACAAAAAATTCGCCGTCTATGTGTCAGGTCGGGTAGTTCTGGGACTATCCTCGTATTAACCCCATCCCTCTGAATTGTAAACGCAAGACGGTGGCAAGCCTTTTGCTATATCCCACAGCATTTGCCATGCTGTTAACAGCATACAGTGGCACAGCTTAAATGATGTTTGTCCGCATTAGAAGAAACTGACTTACCTCAATGCTACAATATTTATATTGGAAAAAGAACATATTGATGTTACATTAATATGAGTATTCCGAAAGCGTATAAGTTGATGTTTTACTGAAATATGTCGCTCTTAGGTAAGAATAAAAATATTTATTGAATTTTACGTGGGGATTTAAACGATGCAGTTAAGGAAAAAGCAGCGCAAAACGTGCCAATTTTAATTTATGAACTTGGCATCGATTTAGGAATTACTTTTTTCTTAATTTGAAATTTCAAAGTAAATTTCAATTGGTTAAACGGAAATACATAGGCATGCGCCGTTGAACGATGGTCGCCGAAGGAACCTCAATTCTAATTCATTGCAGAGATGGATGGAGCCAAAGGAAAATTGCCAAAATAGTAAATTGATGTGCATCAATAGCTCGACACATTATTCATTGAGCGTTACCACAGTGAAAATAGAATCGCAAATAAGTCCCGGATAGCTCCAGATAAAATATTTACGAAACTCGGAAAAACAATGGGTCGTACGAGAAATAACCAATAATCTTATACAAAGTTGTCTAAAATTGTGTGCTGAGCTGGAAAAATCATTCGGAAGAAGATTCAATCCTGAAATAATTCGAGGTATTTTGAGAAAAAATTACATACACGGTCGAAATGCCGAAAATAAATCCTTTTAGCTACGACAAAGCAGGGTCCGATGGAAGTTCGTCACAGAGTACATCAGTGGAGACTTAAACTTCGGAAAATCAGTCATTTTTGCTGATAAAACTAAACTAAAAATATTTGAGTCCGATGGAGAAACATTAGTGAGGGGGAATTCTAATAAAGAGCTGCAATTGAAACATCTTAAAGCTACGACGACGCACAGTGGAGGAGGACTAATGTCGCGCCGGCGTACGTCGTCTGCAGGAGTAGGAAACTTGCAGTTTATTGAAGTGCTTAAGAACTAACGCGTGTATTTGGATATATTAACATATCTTCTATCAACTGCTCGAAAATTAGGCCTCAGCAATGATTATCGTTTTCATTACAATAACGATGGTTATTTCATAACTGCCCAAATGCCATTCAAACGCCAGGCCGCTCACAGGATTTGAATGCAATTGAAAAGTTATGGTCGACGTTAAAAAATAAAGTATATACCGATCCAATATCTAACAAAAATGAATGAAAAACCAAAGTTGCCGAAGTTTGGAGTATCATTGTCCCAAAGGATACGGGAAAGTTAGTGGAATCAATGCCTAAACGCCTACAGGCAGTCACTGATAACGCAGGAGGGCCAACCAACTATTAACAGTGCCATATTAATTTACAGGAGTTTGTTACCCTTGTTAACTTTAATGCATGCGTGCCTTGCAAATGCAATTTTGCGTTTCATTTCATTTATGCTGTGACATTGAAATCGGACATAATTTCATTAAAACAAAAAATCGATTCTTAAGCGTGGCAAATCTGTGACAAAATACAGTTTGATATAACTTTTAAAACGGTCATATTAATTTGATTTTATTAAATCGGTTTATCGAAATAAACGTTGAGCTCCTAGGGCAAGTCAGTTTCTCTTAATATCGGTTGCTTTATTTAAGCCGCGTGTCATTGTACACAGTTTCCCATTTTTCATAGGATTATTTCGAAATGTCGCTTAGAAATAAAAATACTTAAAAATGGTTTGCGCAATACTGTGCCACTTTCCCGAGAAATAAATCATGTCGCGAACAGTATTTTCATAGGTCTTTTTGTTTCTGTGATACAGAGTGAAATTGAAATTGTTCCATTTTGGTATTCCTTCTGTAAATTTTTAATTTATGATAATTGTGAAAATGAATTTTCACCGTTGTCTACTTTCATCCCTTTTAACGACCGGGCTTAATAAATACAATTAATAATTAATAATCTGTGGGAAAGAAACAATTCCCCACAGATTCTATACCTGCTGAGAATTATTCTCCTCCTCTTGTACGCCTTGGGCCGCTGCCAAACTCTTGGTGCAAGGGAACAGCTGTCTAACCGCCGAATTCGGTTTCAAACTGTTATTAGAAATCAGAACATGATTCCCCAGTTTGAATGTCAAAGTCATCTCTGGAGCCTCCGGCGAATTACCACTAAACACCTCTTGTTTGTTGCTTAATAGCTGAACTTCATTGCTGACCTCTTTCTGGACATTGCGACCATGAATTTCTTCTTCAGGCGAACTCTCCGGGGCCCCATCACAAATGTCCCTTTTCCCATTTTCTCCGCTTTCGATGAATCTGACAGAACGCCTATTGATGCCTTCCTCATCCGAGGTCATAGAATCAGAAGACTAAAAGATCAATTATTATACCGAATCTCAAAATTTAAATTCACATCTTACAAGTAGACTCGCATCTACTGTTTTAAGGTTGGAAACGTCTACGCTCTGTTGACTTTGCTGCTTCCATAATCTTCCCCCTTTCAAGATCCCACTAATGGGAGAACCCTGGCTTGAAGCAAACAAACGATCATTTTGCTCGGATTCCCTTTGTGCTTGCTGGTGAGACTTCGTCAGTCTCAAAGTATCGAGAATATAACTCTGAGAGTGCGGACCATCTGCAAGGAAATAAAATTTATAAATAACCAGTTTCTATGTTTAGGTTTCAGGACCATTCCCCTTAGCAATATATATGTTTATAGCTGCTCACAACCAGGGTCACAATGTTTCAGCTCTTAATCACTAGGGTAAGTATATACGGTTTAACAAATTTAAGTCTGAGAATTGGGATCTTGAAAACGGTAAGAGATACAAAATAGGTTAAATGGAGGAAAAATTGCGGATGTTGGCGCTTAATATTAATACACTTGCGAATTTCAAAATCCGAACACTTTCGGAAATATCCGATAAAAACTGAAAATTTGCATTTTCGTTTTCTCTAAAAATTTGAAAACCATTAATCGGAGAAAGCTGCCAATCCGACATTGTTAGAGCTTTTTTTATCTGGCATTCTATTTATATGTATAATCGGCATATTTGCGCGATTGCTTTTTGAGATATCATAAAGTAGATTTGGATTGGTGGTGGTGGATTTTTTATGGACGCCATCTTGGAATTTTATGAAATTGGAATCTACATGAAATTTCCTTTCCAATGATACATTATGTTTCAGTATTTTAATGGATTTTATGTGAATAAAAGTAGAAAAACCTTTTCGATCTACAGAGCCTTGAATCGCGTTGCTATGTTAAGTCAACAAACGTCATATTGTGTTTTATTAATTTATTCATTACTGTATTGTTTAATAAAATTAGTGGGCTAAGTAATGAATAAATTAACAAAATACGATCTGACGTTTGTTGACGTGACGTGACAACGCAACGGCTCCTTAGATGGAAAAGATATTTTACTTTTATTCATATAAAATCCACTAAAATACTGAAACACAATACATCACTGGAAAGGAAATTCATGTAGATTCCAATTTAGGAAAAGTCCCAGATGGCACCCATAAAAAACCAGAGTAGTTGATAATGTCTCAAAAACCAATCGTCGAGTAAAAATATGCAGTCAAAGCAGAAAGCCTGGCAAAAAGGGCTCTAATAATATTTCATTATCAGCTTTTTCTAAATAATGATTTTCGAGTTTTTGGAGAAAAACAATAATGCAAATTTTCGCTTTTCATCGTTATTTCCGAACCTATTCAATTTTTTTAAATTCGCAAATGGATTATTATTGACCACGGAAATACGCATCTTTGCACTCATTTATCCGAGTTTGTACTGTGCGTTTAAAAAAATATTCCGTTAAATAGGCTTTGGAATTATTTGACACTGAGACCGTACGTCTTTCATAAGTTCTTCTACATAATCTCAACCCTAAACAAATAAATCTAACATCACTTATATCCGGCTCCATTTGCCTTTCTCCTTAACTGGATTTTATTAAATATAGTATTTTCCAAGACTGAAACTTTAAACCAATTGCAATACCTCAGTCTCTTTTTATAATTCGAGGGCTGTAGGTCCTGAAATATTTGTACTTCGTATGGATGTAATCCATGATTTTCTTTAAAAATTAAGCGAGTGTTAGGCGATGCATCCACTTGTGGAGAAAGTGTTCTAAAGATGTGCCGGGGATTGTTATCCAATACTCGCCTCGCATTTTCAACAAGTTCTGGGGTTCGTTTAGTTGGTCTAACACTTCGCGATTTCCTTCGAACACTGCCAATTTTGCGAAACTATTTCACAACATAATTCAAAGTGTCGCGAAATTGCGATTTCAGCACTGTAATGTGGGAAAGTTTTTCACAGAACTCTTGAAGACAGGGTTGAATTTTAAAGGCCCACTCTCTGTTTACAAACTGTTCATTTGGAAAGTAATGCTCGACCGTAAAGACTTTTTGTCCGAACACCATTTTTAGCAGTTGGGAAATTTTAAATAATTCAAGTCTGTGGAGTATTAAAAAAGATGTTTTTTTTTTTAAATAAAATCCAACTAATAATAGAGGTAAAACAATCGTATTTAAGTGATGTAAGGTGTATTTATACTAGTTCGGGATTACGTAAAACATATCAACGACATACGGGCCCAGTATCAAACAACTCCAAACCTTAGTGGCCCGATTTTGTTTAAAGGAACGATGTCTCTTACTTTTTCCGAGATCCTTATACATGGACTTGAATTTGTTACACCCCATGCTCATGCCATATTTTTCACAGAACCTAATTCTCTCCTCGTTGAGGAGTTAAAATTATCAAAAAAAATGGGTTTTAATTTAATTGTAATCAGCTGCAGTAAAGGTGCCGTGCTCCTGTCCTATTCAGACTATAAAATGTCCAGGGAATAAGTACTAATCATTTATTAGCTTATATGTATAGGTATGCTGTGTGTTTACATTTTCTCCATATTTATCAATGCTCGTCCTCTTTCTCGACGGGAGACGATGCTTCGAATTTAAATACCTTCTGAATGGTGAAAACCTCTGAGACCCCAATTTATAATAACGTTCCGTTTGCTGGTGTTTAAACTTGCCGGGCAAGTTCAAACATCGGTCCTAGCGAAGAGAAAGAATGTTAAAAATTCATATCAAACATGATGTATGAGACATTGCAGCATTAACGATCATAATGATTCACCCCTCTTTTGTATAATCATGGCGATTTTTTAATTGGACATTTTTGAAATATTTCTCAGCTAATAGCCCGAAATGAGCTTGAAAATCTTTTAAAACCTGAGTTCTAGTTATGTTTTAATTAACGTTTTGATTTTTAAGGCAAATTTCGTACACTTCAGGACGTAATTTAGATTTTTAAATTAAAGAAATTGTTTTTACCAACGGTGGAAACGCCAGCAGAAAATATTAAGGAGGCCATGGGAAATCATCAATGTGTCACTAGGGAACCAATGAGGTGGTAGTATGCAGTAGCCATGATGTTTCGCCGCTCATTTGTTTAGTTATGGCGATTTACGGTTGAAGAAGTCAAATAGGTGCAATATTGGTAAGTTATTTTTTCCAGTTTGTGGCCAGAAAAATGGATAGAAATCTCGGAAAATGTAAGTTCTACTTCGTATATTTTATGAAATCGGTGTGTCCATTTAATGCGAATGTTTAAGCCTTCAAATGGTTCCTGTGTATTTCCAAAATTATCAGTGGTAATTTTGGCGTTTATTTTTGTTGGCAGTAATAGAATACACTTTTTTTGAACTTATTCAAGATATAATATTGTATTCAAATCATTGGTCTTTAACAGTAGAAAGAGCCAAAAGTTGTTCAGGGGCATGTAAGAGGTCTGGCATCGACGTGATTTTAGAGGTGCCAATGGCGTGCGAGTATTCAGCGGTCATAATGTTTCCTCATTTCGACGCTTCTGTACTCAAACACGACGGTTTTTGGTTGGGAAAGGAAACAGTAATATATGCAATTTTCGGAAGTAGTATTTTCTAACTTATAAAATGAAATTGTTAGAAAACGTTCCAGTGAATTTTTTAAAAATTATAAAAAGACTGGTTTCAAATTTGCCCACCTAAATAATGGCAATTTTTTATTTTTGAAGTTGCACTCCTGCACTGTCCTTACAGTGTGTTATTCAAAATAAATCAAATTTGAACATCTGGAAGTTAGAAAATTCGCCCTGAATTAGTAGATATCTATACAGTTCATCATGCAATTTCTTAGTTTTCCTGTGTGTATGATTGCGAAAGTAAATTAAATTGCCTGTAAGAACACATCCGAAAGGCGATATACAGGGTGAAACAAATTACAATAATTAATTAGTATGTAGCAGATAAATGGGAGAAATGTAGAAACAATGTGACTGGTAAAAATTACGTGTAAAATAGCTGACGATTAGGATCCACAAATACTCTTATATAATCAGCCGTCTTTGAAATTGCACATTATGTGCAGTGGAGATGTGCTGCGCAACATTCTATCAAAGATCTAGAAGGACAGAATGTCGAAAGCAATTGCTGATATTATACTGCAATTGGTTTTCGTTTTTAAACAGGAAACAGTCACGTATTGGTATCCTTAAGATGTCATTTTGTTGCGGGAGATGCGCCATTGACCCATGCAAGCAGGGTGCAGTATAAAATATAAAACTTATAATATCATAGGGTTATTGTTTTTTAGTTTATTTAGTGTCTAATTTGACAAAAAAAAACAATAAAAAACAACGCTACGTCGACTGCTTCGTTATCATTTGTTTCACATTTTCGGCGATTAATTGTTGTTATCCATAAACACTGCAGGAAAAACACTTGAACTCTGTTTTGATGGTGTAAATTAATTCAACAAATAAAACCATTATACCACCTAGTGAATATTTTCTTTGTCGTGGCATTAAACGGCAAAATCACCTTTATTACCTCTAGTTTATTATTTTTTTCTTTAGTGGCATCTGATCGCCTCCGTGACAGCCAATCAACTTTCAAATCGCAAATTGAAAAGGAGGCGAATATTCAATAATCCTAAACTGAACCTCCACGGCTGGAACGATATTTTCCTTAAGTGGATTAATAAAGATTTAGTGACTCACTTCGTGAGCTTCATTATTGATTATGAATCTATAATTAAGCGAATCCAATACCGCCTTTTGGAAAAGCGTCTTTGAGGCTTCTTTTCTGAAAATCTATTAGTGAAATAGGGAACATGAGAAAAATCCTATTTGCAGCTCGAAACTCTTGAAAGTAGGAGGAAAATAAACTGCTTCTTTCACTTTTTAAGTTCGTGTAAATTTCCACCGACAAAAACATGAAAGAGATAATAACAAAGTGACTCTTGAAAGGACGCATTTTCCATCGTTTCAACGCCGAGAGGGAAAATCCGAGGAATTCGCTTCAGAAAGCGACGGTGAATATTTCCTTCATCAAAATGCTAAAAATTATCCAGGAATATCTCCATATTCCCAGAATTTGAGATTTGCTTTAAATGCAGATGTAATTAAGACACCTACCTTGCCATTCTGGTAGGGTGAACCAATAAATCCACCCCATGAATATTAATAAACGAGTATTCCAGTTCCATTATTATTGCCCTCACATCCAGGGTAGTTTGTATTAACAGAGACAGTAAGCATCACGAAAGCGGTTTATGTTTCCAAAATCTAATGAATTAACGGCGGCAACATTCCCTGAAAACCAATTGTCCCTAATGGATAAGTGGTTGTTGTGAGTTGCAGCATGTTGACTAACTTATGTGGAATTTGAATAAAATAAAATTACAAAATCCGGTTCTGCCCTGTTTCAATCAAACTCAAGAAAATACAATAACGGGAACGACGTTTACCTAAATCAACCTTCAATGCTTCCAATGTGGCATTAATCTAAAAATAACATTGCTCTTCGTTTATCCCTTTTAAGGCTTTTGAGGGCCGGTTCTATTTATTTGAAATTTGAAACTTTTCCCGACTTTGTCGAAGGCATTTTAGTTATAATTACGAAGTTTCAACGAAAGTTAGGGATCTGTTTACCCGATGAAACAATTCGCTGGAAATAGGCAAAATGTTTTAAAACTCCGTTTCGCCATCGCTCTATGAAATTGTTTCAGTTGACTGAAAATTGCTTTCACTTTAAACGTTTGGGGATTTTCTTAATCAAAGACCCTACATACGCTCTAGCGCAATTCTCAGAAGACCTATAATACAGAATTGTGTGCTTATTGCTGTACGAATAGGAGGGACGGTATTAAACTGGCATGCAATCCTATACATATAGGGCAAAATTTATCCCTAAATGCATAATCGCTTTAGTGCGTAATATACGAGTAATACAACACAGGAGAACATAAAACACGTAAGTGTATTACGATTCTGTATGGCTTGGTGGGTATTCACCAAACATCCCTATTCCAAGAGTTATTAAGAATTATTTAGAATTGTTGTTGACCTCTGCGTTGACCGCTTGTGACCCACAGTTTTTTGGCCTTCCAGATTTATTTTCTATGATTTAGTACGTCTAGACGTATAAAGTAAACTGCAGACTTGCACGCATTCCCTGAAGGTGCGGATAATCTCTTGCTTAGACACGTTCAGTTCGTGAAGATGGCGGTTTTCTTTTAGTAAAACCACACCATTTATTAGGCCCTTTTGCCAAAATCGAGCTGTCTGATTACATCTGGCTGCCCGCTGCATACTGTTTGTCAAATGGCGTCTTCTGTGAATTGCGATGAGATGGAAATGGAAGAGCATTACACAGGATCCATTAGAAACCTATTTGATTTTCAGTTTGAGGCATGTTGTCTCGACAGGACTTCGATTCCGAGGAACATTCCTTAGGTAAAGCTATTTCTGCTGATTTTAAAGGAAAAAAACTGTCTAGGAAATTTCATCCCTGTGATGGCAATGTTGCCAAATATGTTGTTTGGCTGTAAATGATACAATTACAGAGAATGGGTTTTTTAAAGTTTAAAAATCCGTAATAAGTCTGTTAATGTCTACGGGCACCTGATTGTGTGGATTTTCAAAAAAATTTTCTAAATTTCTAAAATTTTAATATTGCAGCAGGTTTCTAAGGAGGAAACATTACCGTGCCGTAAAAAAACAAAACATTGTCTGGGCAAACTGGCAATGATTTTTTATTATCTCACTAAATCAACCCACGAAAAACGAAACTCCTTCCGACTATTTTCGGATCTAGTAGGAATCCCCTAAGAAAACATTGCTAAGACTTTTGTGGTGCAAGATATTACTATTTGGACCGCAAATGATCTTCTGCCTAGTTAAATTAATTCCATTAAGCTAGTTGAACATTTATAATGGAAACGCGAGTGCACTGCATATTCTCGCAAATCTGCTGGGACAAGTGAATAATGTCAGATTAATCCAGCATGTAATGCCTACGTCCTTGTAAGGGTGGAACTATAGGATTTTTGAGCAATTTTTGCTGCTTAAATGCTGAAGGTTGGTCCAGCAATAACCCTTTGTTTCCCGAAAATGTACGGAAAGCAAATAAAGGGACAATTTTACCTGAACTGGGGGGCGTAGTGGGCGTGGTTTGTTGACTCTGATCAGTCTTCTCTTTCTCTTCTTTCTCCCTTAGCTGCCCATCCATCTCGCTGTCCGATTGCGAGACCTCACCTGAAATTAAAGAGACGGGTTTATTGAGAAGAATTTAGTTCTTGTTGTTGTTTGGTTGGTTTTATTGAATAAAGAAGAGAGACAAAGCCGGATTAAAAAGGCTTTTTCGTTTGGAACAAGTGAGTAGTCTTTCCGAATTAAACATGACCAAACTCGAAAAAATGAAGATTCAATTCTTAATATCGGTGCTGCTTCGATATGTTTCTTATTGAATATTTACCGAAAATAGCTCAATCCAAAATTCAACGAAGTCATGAAACGCCCAGAGGGAAATATACAGGAGCAAATTCTCTTGTTACGCCGCGTCGTCATACGAAAATGTCCCTTCAACCGTGAATAACACAATGAATATTTAATGAGGGAGCCTAGGAAAATATACTGTAATATTTGCTCATACCGAACCTAACCCAGTTTGTTTGAGCAGATTCAAAGAATCAAATGTCGACATAATAAATTATGAAGTCTGATGCTTAGTACAATTCATTCATCTCATTTAGAATTCGCTTCCTGAAAAAGTTGCTTGAATGGCTTTGTCTTACACAGGAAAAGCAGCCCTGCGTTTGTGGAACTATAACTCTGAGTTGAGATTATTTCGCTATTTTCTATATTAAAACATGCAGCGTGGGTACGGGCAAATTCGTTTGTGTCGGGAGAAAAGAATATTGTTCGAAAATCGATGGTGATGCCGAATATTCGAAAATATCTGGGTCGACAACCTGGCAGAGATCTAAATGCTAATAATGTACTATGCGTAATGTCTTAAAAAATTTGAGAACACACTCACACCACATTTGCAATTGTGGAACGCAGTGTTCTGCGATTTTCTTCAAAGCACCATTGTCTGTCTTCATCTTCACGTCGACCAAATTACCTCGATGACGTGTTACTATCCAGGTTGATACCAAATTTTAGTTTTCATGCAACATATATTATTACAGGTACATTGTCCAACCAGATTTCTAGCCGTTAAGAACGTCACAAGTTTTTCATTTTTAAACTTCCGAAGATCTGCACAGATTTGATTTAACTCAAAAGTGCGCGCGCTTCAAACTTTCAAAGTAGTAATTTCTCATTATAATTACACAATGACTTTCCCCGTTTCCTCACCTATCTGCGTGTTAAATATAACCCATAATACCTAATCAACGCGGACATTTTCGGGTCTGCTCGGTGCTAATTAGCCGAAGAACCCCAACTACAAATTACGCTTTCCCTGCCTAAACAAACTTATTATGAAGGTCTTAATGACTTTCACAATATGTACCTCGGTTCGAAAAATTACATATTCCATTAATCAGGGTTGACGTGGGAATTCCTGCACCTTAGAATTATAGTGAGAAAGGAAAGTGGAAAGAAAACAATTCACCCCTTTTAACATCATATCTGATGCTAGAGCATCCCTACTTTCATCGCCCTATTTTTCAAAGGCTCATGTTTATTTCTCTGGAGAGGCTGTTTTCAACTTGCACGAGTTTCTCCTAGTGGCAAGGTATTCGAAGAGATGGAAAAAATTGCTATAAATGTCTTCCGATCTAGAAAAAGATAATTTATCTTTGCGGAAGCTTAGCCGTATCTTGTTATGGATTTCGACAAGAAAAAGGAGTATCTTCGTACCAATTTTCAACTAAAAAACTACACCGGAACTATAATGAAAAATTACTGTTCCAATGACGCAAGTTGCTAAAAAATTGATTGAAATCCTAAACTGCGAGATCGTCCATTTCATTATTTGTATAAACAAAATTTCTTCCAGACATTTTCCGGAAAATCTCCATAAACAGGGAAGGAATATTTACCATAAGGAAGTTTTATAGTTGCGTAATAAAATACAAAACGGGGTGTTAAATGTCTCTTATAAATCTTGAGTACTCGCAGGAAAAACACCTGGATGGCGCCTACGGAAATACCCATAAAGTTCGAACGATTATATGTTTAATGACGTAGAGGTGCTCCTTACACAGATTTAATGGTTTAATTGAACGTTGCTTTAAACAAGCATTTCAACTATTAGAGGCAAGAATATCTACAGAGACTGATAAAGCTAACACAATGTAATTAATTCTACAGAATATGAAATTACCGGAAGAGAAAATGATAAAAATAATAGCGTTACTATCGTCACCGATACCAAATCCTATATCATTTTTACTGGATATATATGGAAGAAAACAAGAAAAAAACCTTCCCAGTATTTATTATTATTGCGAGTTTCCAAATGATTCTTCTAAATCATATTATCTGTTTTCGAATTGGATGTTGTGGAAAACTTTTTGCTGGTTTTCTGAAATTTTTTCCAGCAAGGAACAACTAAATTAGGATTCACTGAATTTAACTATTTCCACGTGTATGGACAGTTTTTAGTGTTTTTTTTTTAATTCAACATCGTTGAAAAAGAGAATTAAACATTTTTTTTTCTAAGGAGAGATATTAGAGAAATATTTAAAATTTAAAGAGGAGCAGGGAGTGCACACTCGTCAAATAAGTCATTTCCACTTTCAAGACTTAAAGTAATATGGAAAACGTAAGAAAAATGTGGAGTAAGTGCGAAATTTTTTCATATTGAAACTCGTCTCTGAAAACTGCTGTGAAACCAAAGGCCTAATATCCACTGTTACTTCACCTAATTCTAACAGATAATTCCTAATGTCGTTTTAATTGAGATAACATAACTTTGGACACCTTGGGTTGTAAATATTATAAAAAATATTTTACTCAATGTTTCGTAAAAAATAAATTTTAAATTAAACCTCCCCTCCAAGATTTGACTTCATTCTTTAATCGACCCAAATAACTTTTCAGCTTAAGACTCTCATAAAAGATCGATGGTTAATTAAAGTTAGTTAATGTTAGTTCGGACCCGGATGATATCACAAATCGTTGCTTAGAGACTGCAATTAAAAAGGATCGATTTATTCAAATTCTTAATGAAATAACAACAAAATTAAACGTTTCTACTGAAACTATATTTACACGCATAAGAATTTGAAAAATTAGCTAAATTTTTAATGAACGTACCTCGTGTTGCGTTCAGCGGTTCTCCACTATCGACATTTTCACTATATTCATTCATTGAAACGTGAACCAAAGGCCTGTACTCAATCACTATTTCAGTTTTAAACTGAGGCATGTTTTCGTAGCAAAAAAGTTGATATTGAAAAATAATTTACGTTGAAAAATACCTTTAATACATGCGAAAACCGTTCTTGTAATAAAGGTAAGTACTTGCACGAACTACATGAATAAATAAATGGGAGATAGACACTTTGCAGATATCTTCGATATTAAAATTACGGGTTTCTTCAATGAACGAATTCTGAAATTCTATAGGGCGATAATCTCAAATCACACACACATACATATAAAACAATGTGTACGACCTAAAATACGCCTAACCATTGATAGACATAGCACGGTATTCGTGTTTGCATAATGATTGAGATAGAAAGAAAATAATCAGGAATAGCACAACAATACCTGCTGATAAGATATCGTGGAAAAGCACAAGATATGAATAATATTATGATAGTTTTTAATACTTCGTATCTTTCTACTCGTACAGGATGTCCATTTAGGAGCTCCTCGAACTCGTCAGTTGACTTGTGATTTCATAAAGAATCAATCATGGAAATATATATACTGGCGAGCATAGAATTCGGGTCACTTTAGTATTTTCGAAATTTTTACCTTCCTAACTTCCAAAAAAATAAAAAAGGATAGCCTTTATCGATTCTGAGGTTCTTTAACCTTGTTGAGGGAAAATGATAAAAAAAAACACGATCCTGTACCGAAATAACCGATGTATTGTACAGGTGTCCATTACCCAAGCACTGTAACATTTTGATATTGAAAGTATTTTATCAATCTTTTTTTTTCATGGTAGAAGCATGCAGAACCGTAAACATTTTCCCAATGATCCGAAATTTCATGAAGTCAATGCCGGTATGCCAGCGAAAAATATCACTTCTCTTTCAATACATTTATATTTGAAAATTTCGAAGTGACCCGAATTTTATGCTCGCCAGTGTATGAGGCCAATGAAGGCAGCTTTTAAAATTAGTGACAACCCTACAAGGTGTTCCAAAAAAGAAGGGTTTTTCAAAGTGTTTTTTATTTTAATGAGATCACCTGTATTTTTTTTTTCATATGATAAAATCTTCTCTTGATCCTATGTAAGTTCCTGGATTTTTCTTGCCCTGGAATGCAATGATGCGAAGCTATGACGCCTTATAGGAAATTTTAGACATTTTCAATGTCTCGTAAAAAATTTAAATCGCCGTTAATTTAACTTAAATTTCGATCATTTTAAAATGGATTCTCGCGTGGCAAAGATCACCTTAGCAGGCGTGAATACTTATTTAGCCAGAGATGCGCAAAGAGTGTTCGCAATAACAACATACATTTTAACCTTTTCACCTTCAATTTACCGAATTTTTTCCAATAGGACTCTATATTTTTACGACGTAGAACGAAAGAAAATGAAATTTTATTCACTCCCATATAAAATAATGCCACATTTATCTTAAATATTAATGGAATCAGAAGTTATTTCGGGAAAATCTGCATTCATGGCCATGTGCCCGAGTGTTTAGTATGCGTTGCCATGGTTTCGACGCTGTTTGTTTTAAGTTTTGACAGCTTATTGACTTCCTGACTAATTTCTCTTACATTAATTCTTGAATTCTCTACTACTGGCTGAATGAGCTCTAGTTGGTATTCTTCTCCTAAGACCCTTTTCTTTCGACTTTCATTTTCATAATTAGCCCTTCCTCTCCGTTCGAAACACTACTTTAGACTTTGTGGGCGCCTCACATTGGGATGCCATCTATTGGGATATGGTTGTGCTCTGTTAGGAATCGTCGTGCTGAAATGCCGATAAACGATTTCCATCACTTGAACTAATTACATAAATCATATTAATCAGTTCTTGTTGAGAAAACTTCGTTTTTATGGCCAGTTGTAAAATAAACAACTTGCGAAGCAATAGAAAACCGTAAATGAGCTGCCAAGAGTTAAAACAAACATCGAAACCACGACGACGAACGCTCAACACTGGGGCACCCAGTCATGAATGCGGGTTTTCCCAAAACAGCTAATAATCATATTGTATAACGCATTCGTGGGTAAGTATCTGAGAGTTAAGCATTTTTGCCATGCTCTCGCAAATGGCAAAATCAAGAAAATGAACTCGGAAAGATGACAATTAGTGTTGCTATTGTGAACATCCTGTGTGTATTTTCGGCTAAACGAGTGTTCGTGCCTGCTAAGGTAACCTTCCACGAGGCTGCATCCTAAAATTTTCAAAATATTACTTAAGCTAACTGCGGCATTGATTTCTTTGTGAGATACTGCGAATGTCTAAATTTTCTCTTAAAACGCCATAGCTCCGAATCGCTGCCCATCAGAGTAAAAAAAACTAGGCGAGCCCATTTAAAAAATACCACTCCATGACGCCCTCTTTTTTGGGACACCCAGCACGGTTATCGCTAATTTTTAAATTTAAACCTTCATTAGCCTCATACACGTGTTTACGCCCTTATAATTTATTTTTTACTAAAAACACAAATCAACCCACACGAGTCCAAAGACCTGTTAAAAGGACATCCTGTATACTAAAAAAAATTTTATACGGACGTAAGCATTTCTAAACGAAAATTATTAACGACCATATCGAATCCGGACACAATTATGTAACTTTACTGTCTTTTAATGCGTGAGATCTGGATATATGCATGTATAACAGTTACTGGAAAAGTCGTGTTGAAAGCAAGTAACTGTTACATCACTACAGGGTTATAGTGCGCCTCACGTAACTGTCGCACAGTGTGCTCTCGACATGTCTGTCTGGGGTATCAGAGGACCATAGCAGGTGCAAGGCAGACCGGAAAATTAGAAAATTTCGATTTTTAAGTTCTGCTGAATTAACATAAATCCTGTCGGCGATATTCTAAAAATTAATTGGAATTTCTATAACGTCCCGAATCTTTCCACTTACTTACCATAAATTTCCCAGCACCAAATAAAATGGTGCAAACATTTTCGCTTTAATATCTCGTTAAAATCGCCACAGAGTGATTATTGTTTAGTCAGAATGAATTTAATAATGTGGTAATTTATTGATCTATTATTAGCAATCCTAAAATAAATCCCCGTCATAAAAGGAGGTCTGGATCGACTCTCTTTGAAGCGTTTATCGATAAACTTGATATCCAACATAAAAGGGCCTATATTTATCGCCTTTTAAGGCTGGGCGTTTACTTTTGAAATCTGTCTCTTGGTGACCTAATAAAATATTGCAATCTCATGCCGGAGAGAACAGAGTGAAGTCACTAGATCATTATTAAGATATAAACTTTGCTTTCATATTCCTTAAGCTCGAATAACTTTTACAGTCCTTTATGGGGCAACTCCTAGACGCCGTGGGGAAAATGTCTCTACCAACAATATTATTCAAGAAGTTTCGTCGGTTTTTGGATACAAGAAAATATCCGAGATTATAATTTCATAAATATTTATGCTATACCTGCGCAACTACGGCCCACAAGAGGAAAAATTGTAACTTCTTCGTTAAAAGTTTCTTTAGAGACTACATAACGTGAAACACGTGTCTAATAGCGTATTCAGAAACTTCTTAGAATGATTTTAAAAGATCTAACTAAAAACGGGCAAACTCCTGAACAATTTCTGGAAATAAAGAAATTCGCCAACGTAAAACGAAGTTTTACTGGAGCTATTGGCACAATGGCAATTATGGCATTTCGATTGATTTGGGCTTTTTTGGTTTCCTTGTTCACCGGCAGGGGAATGTGCTTAATATAACCGAAAAAATCGAACCTTTTTGACATAAAATTCAACTCGGCAAAGCCTACACGAATATGTGCTGGTTTCATATTAGCACAAAGGAATGGGATATCGATCCGAATTTCTTTCTTTTACCAGCGAAAAGAGGAATATTCCTTTGAAATATTTCGCTTTTGACAGCAATTGAAACTTCTTTTTGGAGTTTGAAGAAGTTTTTTTCATGTTTGAGTTTGTATATTGTTTTCACATCAGATCACAAAGAGAAATATCATTCATGGCGCTAAAATAGGTTGTGATATTTTGTGTGGAAATCCCAATTAAACCCTATCGAATTTTGTTTTCTGCGCAACTCTTGATATCTCCCGTTTTCGAGATACAAATTATCGTTCGAGCCAAAAAACCGTTTTTTTTTCTCCGTCATTAAATACGAAGATATTTTTAGAGATTGGCGGAATAGATATGGTCGACTACATGCTGTACATTAGAGAATATGAAGACAGCTTTAGGGTACAATAGAACAGAAAAGGTTGATTGCATGGTATTGGTTCGCGCCCAATGACAGAGAAATGGCACTATCACTGCGGCAGTAAAAAGCAAATTACTACATAATGCCTTTCCAGTTTCCACCATATTCATAAAGTCGATTGTGTAAAAAAGGCGCTTCTTGAGCTTCAATTTTCCATTTTCTTCATGATAAAGCATGTCGTTCCGTTTGATTGATATGTTTATCGATAAATAGCTCCCGACGAACTATTATTGATAAAACTTAGAGGTACTATCAATATTAAAGCTGACAGGATGATGTTTCTATTGCCTTATTTCACAATAAAATCGTGTGGATGCAATTTTGTGGTAATACTGAGCCAACAAGTTTTTATTTGCAATAGATTTAAACCTGTGTCTAAATCACTTAAGTAATTACTTCGAAGCCTGCTAAAAACTGATAAAAGTAAAGGCATTTTATTTCGTCATCAAAAAGTTACGTTTTAAGGTTGATTAAAGCGCGGCAATTTTTATTCTAATTAAAGTTTAAATATTAACGAGTTAGTTGGAGAAATTCGAGACATGGCTTAAGAAAACGCTTATATTTCTCCCGAAGCGTACTTAATTAATCATCTTTTCGCAAGGCTGAAGTCTTCCAAGTAGATGTCTTGCGGTATCCGGCAGACGGGAGGCATCTTACAAATGAGACAGTTAGAGCAAGGTTTCGATTCGTCAACGATAATGATTCGTCGATCCAGGAAAAAGATGAATCGACCATATTAAGATGAAAAATTATTGAAAAAAGTGTGAAAGCGTAACAAAGTATACCGGGAAGCGTGCATATGTACATATGTAAATATCCCAACATGAAAATTGTCAATTTTATTTAAAAAAATATGATTGGAGGAATAGGGGATTTCCTGCCGACTGGTGACGCCAAGGAAAGATGGTTTAAGTCTACAGAAGTCAAACTAAAAATTATTACTTCGTTTTTGGCGCGATCTCTATATTACCTCAATTCGATTGTCAAAGTAGACTAATAAGTGATAGTCTTATCGCAGTCTAATCTGGAATTTTTACTGCCTTTGCGTGGGGCCACTATTGCATTTTCCGTCCTTTAAGACCATGGTGGCATTACTGTAAACTGGGTAAATTCTATATCAGCAATTTTTCAATGGTCACCGAAAACAAAAGGACCTAGACAAGCCCCGAACTCTTTTTGAATTTATAGGGTATTTAAGATAGGGATTTCGAAAATTGAAAGCTTCTAGACAATGATAGATAGTGCCAGCTTTTAGGGCAAAGCTGAACGAGAATGCGTCGCGTACTACCTATACCTTAAAAGAAACAAGCCTCTTGAGAGATTTAGAGATTAATCTTGAATCAGTACGAATCCGGAACACGACCAGAGGCGGATATATAATTAGACCCTTCAGGGCTACGACAGGAATGCCCAGGATGGCGCAACATATACAGGGTGTCAATCAAAATTCACTTCGCAGAGACTTGGTCAACCATAAGGGAGATAGAGAGATATCACTGAATTGAAAGAAACGTGCACCTCAACGAAACCTTGAGCATCATGTTTTGAAATTAAATATCGCGGTTATTTCAAAAGTTTTTTTCAAAAGAACTAAGTTTTCATAAATTCAGTTTTGTGGTTTGCCGATTTTCATTTAAACAAGTAAACTGAAAACAATTATACATTCTAATTACCATTGTTTAACTTAACATTTAATCCGACATTTCCGCGGCTCACAGCTATCACCGGCTTTATTTTTTAAATGGTAGAAAATTCGCATTTTACGTTTAATAAATTATACTTCCGAATGTAAATCTAATTAACCAAAAAACCAATTGGAAGATAAAACTTTTGTGGTAGATTATGAAAAGCTATGTCAATGATTTTCCAAATATTTTCGTTGACCGCAATAGGAATTGTTTACAATATAAAATATCGAATATAACTGTAGTAAATGCCGGAGTAAAGTAGGCAATTAACAAGGATCGAGCCAGTGAAAACAGGGGCGTAGGTAGAGAAGAACGTGTTCAAGTAAAAACTTGCAATAACTAAAAATCAAATGAGGAATTTTTAATTTCAAAATTGCTGTTTTGAAATGCCCGCGCGCCAATAATTTTCCGCATATTGTACATCGTGAATGTCTGTTTATGCATATCCAAAGCAGGGGCGTACCAGATGAAGTTTCCACTGGACAGAAACAAATAAAAACAGGACGAAAAAAGTTAGAATTGATTATTTAATTTCTAAAAATTTGTAGGTCTAAAAACTTTGTGATACGTCAATGAATCATAATATTCTCTATAATTACAAAATAATGTATTAATTTAATAGTGCAAAACCAGAGGTGTGAAGAACACAATTTTCGAGTAAAAACCTGTAAAAATAAAGAAAATCAAATGAAAAGTATAAACAAATGTGATCAACTAATTGTCCGAAAAAAAACATTATTCTCTTTCCACGAAATACAGAGATATGCGATGCGAACACTATAATTTTTGAAAATTATATTTTAGAATTTAGATAATTTTTCGGTTGAAAAACCGACCGACTGCAGATAAATTTTACGTTTGTTAGGACATTCTCAAAATTACTTTCACATGAGAACCAGCAACAACAGAAAATGCAGTGCGAACAATAAATTGGGAAAATTGCTGCATCTTAGTAGAATCGCTGTACGCAATATGCCAATCATTCAGTGCAAGCTGAGCGCTGAAAAAGCACTCTATAATTAAAAAAAAAAAAATTCATGCAGAAAAGCATGAGCTTACTGGACGCAATTTCGATATAATAACGAGGACGAAAAAATGTTTGTTAAATTTGGTGGGTTCTCAAATGTTGTATTACCCCAGCGTTACACCACAATGAGTAATGTGGCAGACATAAGACTCTGCAGAAGAATGCCATAAAAATGTTAAGTGTAACGCTCTTAATGGCCATGAATTCAAATGCACATTACTTTCTGCAAGGGGAAACAGATGTCCGTATGTTTTAATACTAAAATGAACTCCTTCTGCGACAATGAATTTTAACTCCGAACTGAGATTTTAACATACATATTTATTATGTTTTATTCAACCTTTTCGGCCCTAAAAATGCCGATTTAACATCCCTCGGAACCACATGTTTCCAACTTTTCTGCCATTAATCGTTTTCCTAAATGCCGCCGTCCGCCGCAGCAGTGCCTGGCCTACCGATCGCCGGGTTCGTACTCATTAATTCTTAATGTCCGGAGAGCGGAAATTGTCAGAATTACCAGGGGGACCCACGGCGTTTAATCCGATTATCCTTATTTGTTATGCGTAATTTCGTTCGGATATGACTTTCAAGGCTCCCAATCAAAAAGTCTCGATGGTATTTGAAGATTTTTAGAATCACAACGAAAAGCGAATACCGCTTACGTTTTGGTTAAGTTTATGACGTATCTGCGAAACGTAAGTTAAAAGAATGCCTAGATTTAGAGAAATAAAATAATAATAATAATAATAATAAATAATAAGCGGCTGAGAACTTGCTTGGGCAACGACTGCACCATAATCAAAATTTAGCAACAAAGATGTTACATCGTCGTCGTGAATTTCTCTTCATTCAAAGTAATTGGGAATTCTGAAATTTAATGGGACACCCAGGAGATAACACGAAAGTTTAATAATCACATGCTTTTGACGTAAAATGCCCCGACAAGTTGGGATTGATCACTGGTTTTCTTCAGTATGTCTAGGTATCATCGGTAAGTTACTGCATTACGCTTATCAATACGTCTGACATGCAAAACGAATTGCTCGACTGGCCATTTTGAAAACCATAATCCCGTGACGTAACAACCTGCTGAGAATTTGATTCGGCGCCGTTCGAAACTTAGCGCGCACCATGACGTAGAAGTGACTGAAAATGTCTTAAAATTTACATTATTTACGCAATTAAAAAAATTACTGTCTCGCTGCGTCTTCGCGTCCCCAACCGCTTCGGAGTTATTTAGAACAATATATTAATTAAAACACTTTAAAATCTCAAAAACTTTCCATTCTCCATTCTCGGTTATTTTACCGCTCAAACAAGTTTATGCTCAAACAAACGTGATAGTGGTTTTCTGTCGATTCTCTCCGAAACAACCGTAGGTGTAATCGATTTCGGTGAGATCGGATATAAATTACTGTAAATTACTCTTCCAATAAGGGTTTGCGTATCGTAATCCAAATTTGATCTCGCCATTTTGTCATAATACCCTGAGAAACACGCATGTTTTGAAAAAACACTTGTGGCTTGATATCTGTTTTATATTTCCCAATTAGTACCTTCTTATTAATCGGTTCCCGTTAATGTTCATAAATTAGATGTTCTGTGTGGGTATCAAAGCTAATGCATACACAGATAGTCGCTAGAGCGTAAAAATTGTGTGAGAATATATCGAAATGTTTATGGTTCGTGGGTTTTACGGAATAGGTAATTCGGCGATAAAAATATGTAACGAAAAGGGGAAATAAATTATGATATCTATGACACATGAGCTTTTTTTGTATCCGGTTTTATTCCAGGTTAACACGTTTCTCTCACAGTCACAATCAAACTCGAAAAAAGTTATGCATACACAAGCACAATACGGAATCCCCGATTGCTCCCAAGAAGCGTTTGATATCCCTTGCCAAAAGTGGCAAACCGAAATTGAATTTCCTCGAGATCTTAAAATCATCTCTTGATGTTCTTCTCTTTGGCTTTTAGCCGAAAGTATATTTTTCGAGGGGCACGTACACCTGAAACGATCGTTTGGCACTCTGGGAAAGGCTTTGCGAAGAAATACTTCAAACTTTCATTTACTCTCTTCATATTTTGCCATCAATAAGGACATACGAGGGCCCATTCATTAGGAGTTATCTGATGAATTCGTTGTTGCAGCAGGTTTTAATCTCTTAAAAACGTAAAATTACGGCGGAAAGATCGACTAGGTTCGCCCATGGCGCTGGGCGAGGTGGGTGTTTCAAGAAAGCTTGAGAGGATCTCAACGATGGAAGATAAATTTTAAGTGCGAGGGTGAGAATCCGAAGAATTCGAAAGCTCTCAACTTGAAATAACGTTTGCCTGTTTCTGGAGATGACAAAACGGATCCAGAATTACAAATATTAAAATATAAATTGCAAAATCTTATAAAGGACCAAACTTTCCGACAATTACTGAGCGTTCAAATAGATTTTTCTTCCACATAATTTCATATTCAATGCGATGCGACTTTAAAGTTGATTTTATCTTAATTATATCGTTTCGAACAACAAACCACATCTTTTCTCCCGTCTCAATGTCCCAGATTTAAGATTTAATTTGTATTCAAAGTCGTAGCTTTCCTCTTAGACCACTTAATTGGATTCAATTCTGCGAGTCGTTTGTTGAGGTCTGAGGAAACCATAAACAAAATACGAAAAGCTTTCCCAGCTTTTTTTTAATTAAAATAAAACACGGTGATCGATTGTCTAACTATAAATAGAACGTGAGTTGTAAATTGGAGTTGAAAATGGCGGTGCTCGAAAATCTAAAGTGCTGCAATAGGAGTATTCCCTGAAACCTAGAAAATGTTTATTTGCGAGGAGTTGGTTTAATCCTTAACGGTACCTTCGGAAATGTGGGCCCTGGTTCATATTTCGTTCAAGTGACGAATTTTACCCATGAAGAGGTCCTTTTCTGGCTGACTGGTGCACAAAAACACGATTCCGTAGCAAAATCGATAACTTGGCCTCATCCTGATTACACCAACAGCCTCCTCCTGGACCCAGGTCCGGTTAAAATCCAGCTCCCTGGATGTTAATTTGCATTCCAGGCGGGCAACGATTGTCAAATAAATAACCGCGCTGTATCTGAGACAAATTTCAAATTAAAATTACTCTGTGTGTAAAACGAGTTTTTGTGCTCCGGAAACCTCTCGAGAGACATTTTACTTCCGCCCTCTGAATCCGGGGGAGACAAAGTGGTGAAAGTCTAAGCACTTTTCAAAGTGTATTTAATCAGTTTATTTGGTCTTCTAAGTCGAGCTTTGCAAGGTGGAATCGCACTTGGAGTAAAGCCATTTACGAACTTTAAGCTGCTACACGTGTTGCCAAAAATTGGAACTGCAATAAAACTCCGTTAGTTTATCCTCCACGTGTAGCAACAAAATGCCCTCTTGTATAACAATTCCGTTACGGATTACCTCAGATCGGTATCACTTAATTGAAATTGCAACCGATTTCAGGCTTCATCAGACCTGATCTGGGCCATACATCCTTCCTGCAACTGACTTACATTTTGTTCGGACAATGGTCTTGAATCAGTTTATTTAAACTCAAAAAATGCATATATATTTTGAAAAATTGTTGATAATTCAGCAGTATATTTGTTTCTGGAAAATTTACTATTCCAGTCTCGTTTATGTACAGGGTGGTAAAAAATTCGACGCTCATCATTGGTATCTGGAAAATCGCAAAAGACGGGAGGTTGGTTAAATTAGAGAAAATATGTCAAACTTGGGGCTTAGTGAATATTCGGAAACAATGTTGCTAATTTGTTTATATTTTTCCAGATCTTGGGGAAAACGCCACAATTTAATTTTCAAAGTAAATAGAAAAATTAAAATGTTTCATACAAAAATTTTACAATTTCTTTCGGCCCTTGATGCGTGCAATTTCCAAAATGTTATCTAGTTTTCGAGATACTGACCCCAACATTATTTTTTTTAATGCTAACCTGGACAAATTTTGTTACATTTTGAAAGTGTTCATCAAGGGCTTTTCAACGATATATCACATGATAACATTTTCTAACGTTTCGATTTAAAAGAGTACCATCATCAGAGTTTTTTTTTTATTTGAACAGAATTTTATTACAAATCTGAACATTAACGAGTAAATGGCAAATTTGAAGTCTTAAAATATTAATAAATTCCTTAATTTGACATGTGTTCAAAATGTTCACCGTTTTCCCTAATTCAAAAATTTGTTCGTAAATTAATTTCATCCATGGTTTTTCGCATAGCGAACCTTGGAATGGTTTCGAAGGCATTTCCAATTTTCGGGTTCACTGGATGGCCCCGTCCAATCCATCGGTCTGGATACACTTCATCCAGAATCTCACGAGACATTCTAGAAAAATAGGCTGGACAGCCATCATGCCGATACCACATCACCCGTTTGATCGCTAATGGAATGTTTTCTAACAATTCCGGAAGATCGTTACGCAAGAAATTGCGGTTCATTTCTCTGTTCAAGTTTCCTTCAATGCAGAAAGGTCCAATTAAGTATTCCCCAATAATACCGCACCGTACATTCACTAACCATAGTCTTTGATGTTCAACTTCTCTAAGCCAGTGTGGGTTTACAGCACGCCAAAAATGCAAATTGTGGCGATTCACTGCACCATCACATGGTTTGTGAATGTGGATTCGTCCGAAAAAAAAAAACGTTAGAGAAGAAATTTGCATTTTGATTTAATTGCTGCCTTGTTTAATTACAGAAATTTACTCGATTCTTAAATCAGTTCCATAGAGTTCCTGATGCAAAGAAACGTGGTAAAGTTGGTATTTATTCACCCTCGAAATTTTTTGGACACTTGTCTTTGATATCCCTGAATCAGAAGCAAGCTGACAACTTACATGAGGATCGAATGCAACAGTTGCAAGAATTGCCATTTGATTGCCTTCATGTGTCGAACTTCGGGAGCAATTGTGTTTTTTCGTTTTCAACGTTTTCGTTTCTTTGAAATGTTTAATGACACTGTTGAAAGTCGTCCAGCAGGGAACTCTTTCATCCGGAAATATGTCAGCATCAAGTTCTACTGCTGAACTAACCTTTCCTCTAGCGTTTCCATAAATAAAAACCATTTGTAATTTTTCATTCAAAGTATAGCGATCTAAATAAAAATTTGCCCTTTAAATGACCTTAAAATGATGGTTTGGCTAAAAGTCACCATTCTTCACGTCATGTCCCTCTCTTTACTGGACGACTTTCATTTGAAACTCTTTTCATACAAAGTACCGTTTTGAGTATTCTTCAATCACAGCTTTAAATGGGACACCCTGTATATATTCGCTTTTCATAACCCGATGATGGTAGTTACACCAGTACTGCAATACAAGCGCTTGTGCGAATATTTCAAATCATTTTACAGAACATTGCACACTATACTTAAAGGTGAGATCAGGTCAGGTCTCTCTCCCTCGCTCTCTTCCTCTCTCTCTCTTGTCCAATGTCGTCCAGTCTCGTCACGCCTAGCGGTTTAGTAGCGTCATTCTGTACGGATTTTGCGCAGTTTGCTCTCTTTATAATATATCGACTCTGTATATCGGAAAAAAGGAAAATTTTCAGGTCTTTTCCACAAAGTTTTCCATTTGATTTGTCTGAATCGTTCTTCCGTTGCCTAGTACGTTCAATAGCCACGGAGTACGCCAAATTGCAACTCTAAACAGCATTTATGCAGGTCACACTAACTACTGAAACTAAGAGATTTTAAGGTCCCATCTATTAGGTATGAAATGCGGCATTGGATGGATTATCGAAACTTGGCACCTGATTGTTTGAGATTGGATAAAGTTTCGTCATTATCGTCTAACATGGGGGTTTGGGTGTTAGTTAGTAGTTTCGTTGCTCTATGAATTCGAAGCTGATATAACACAATGAAGCTATCTGGAGGCAGTTAGAAAGGTTTTTTAGGGTGAACCACTTAAGCCAGTAATATAATAATTTCCGGAACAAACTGAATATAAAGTTTGTTTCGTTTATCTAGATACAGAATGTTCACGCCTGCGCGCAATTTTGCGGGAACAATTTATGATATTAGCACCATTTTATTTCGTTCCAGATTTACGATATTTTCGGCTGTCTGATTATTTATCGAGGTTCGTTAGAAGCTATGTATATGTTCCTTTCTGCTATATCAGAGAATTTATTGTTGTGTTATGAAGGTTCGGGAGGCTCGGCGAGAATAATAAAGATAAATTGTACAGGATGTCTCAAAATTAATGTAAAATTCTGTTACGGAATACTCTCACATATTTTATGCCACAAAGTGTGTCCATGCATGAGAAAATGGCAAGGAAGCAACAGCACCTGAGGACACCTTAATTTTTAAAGGAGTGACGTTATCCCCGATATAAATGGACAAATTGCGATTTTCATTACTGTTTCATACATTTTTCAATTCTTAAAATTGCTAATACCTTTTAATTTTGTGTTGTAAACTTGTCATTTAATAATCTCCCAAATAAAAAAGCCTTCGAAGCCACGTCGGGCACATGTGGCCAAAAATAACAAAACATCTGATATTTTTTTGTTTGAAGGGTAAAATGCGCTTTCGGAATATTACATGAAAATTCCGAATCTGTATAAATAATAACTAGTAACGAAATCTCCAGTATTAAATGCCATCTTGAAATACTTATAGGGAACCTATGCTATAGATAGGAAAAAACTAACAAAAAAAACGAATGTAACTTTCAGATCGACAGTTTTTGAACCATTTTAAATTGACGATTTTAAATAGTTCTATAATTTTTTTTAATTTCATAAAGCAAAAACAATCTTGCAACTCAACTTAAAACACATTAAAAGGTCAAAAATAACAACTTTTTCCCATATAATCAAATTTGTAACTTCTACTATATAGCACATATACAAATTTGAAACTTTAAGTAGCAGTAGTTGACATATCCAACTTAGTGTGTTCACAATTATCTTGAAGTTGTAGAAACATTTTTCACAATAACGTTTCATTAAACAAAGGCAAATAACAAATTTTCAGAAAAATTTTTAATCTTTACACCGATCTCATTCCACAACAAAATATACGAATTTGGGAACGTACTCGTCTAATACTCAGAGATAAATTATGGAAAAGTAGTGGGCACGATATCAGGTGATGGCTCCAAAAACGAAATATTGCCATATGGCAGGATGTTGTATACTCCAATATAAATTGGAGTAATGAATTTTAAGGTATTTCTAGTAATTACAGGGTTGTCACATGTATGAAAATTAAAAAAAAATTAACACCATTTATCTATTTCCTGAAGAATGTGTACGTTTTAGATCCAACTGGCATACAACCTATAATACCTTATGATGACGTCAAACGCATCGTGTTGCCATTCCGACATAAAATTTTGCGTATCTAACACTCTATGTAGACACAACGTGAAACGTCCTGAACCCCCGAGTTATCGATAAATTACTTAAGTATTAAATAAAATGCAAATTATATCGTTAATTCCGCTTGCTTATTAATGTATTTTGAAAATAACAACATTTTTCAAAATACACAACACCAATAATTAACACTCGGTATAAACTTCTCTTCGAATCACCAATGAATTGACACGAAGGTACATTGACACCATCAAGCGGTTGATCATCTCTTAAGGAATGTTTGCCCATTCCTCTAATACCGCTGCAATGGAATTATCCTGATTTTAGGATGGACTGGTAGATACCCTAAAATGTCTTCTTGCACGCATCTTCTTACCGTGGAACTCGATAAAATGCGATGACGTGTAAGTTGAACATAATTTTTAAGGGTCGAAACTAGATCATAATGATCTATGGGCACATTGGACCGAGCACCGATCTTCTCTTTGATTTAGAAGCCGCGGCCGCCCACTGCGTGGCCTCCTTTCTACTCTACCGGTTTCTTCATCCCTTTGAAGAATGCGAATAATAGGTGATCTTGGAATCTCTAACAATCTGTGTGTCTCGCGATTTGAGCGACCAGTCTCAAGCAAGGCAACAGTACAATATTTGCAAATTGTACTAAAAACTGAATAACTCTAACGAGTTTCTTATGAATGTCTACAAAAATTAGAAACTCTTCTTATCTCTTGATGTTCGTGATCTTGGCACAACAACTTGACGTTTTGCTGGAGAACCAATAACAAAACAGGAACAACTCGAACCTTTTTGATACCGGAGGTCCAGAGCTTTCGACGTTCTGTTTGCTTCCCGGGTGGACTTGTCGCCTGACTACAGAAATCTGCTCGGTTTCGTTCAACAGATATTTAGATCAACACATAAGATATTCAGATATCTTTTCTCTCTTTCTTTGATCGTCGTATGTGGGCATGTGAGAATATCACGAGCTCACAGAAACGGACTAAAGTATAAGCAGATAAAGTGTCCAGATCTCTTAGCATAATAAGCGGAAAATAGAACTTCCAGCTTCATGTTATTCAGCATCTGCCATTGTTCATCGTTCTCACTTCGTGCTGTAAAGTTGAGTAAATAGCCGCCGAGAACTGTTCTACGTAACGTATACGAAAATTGGTAAAAAAGGACATCTCAATATGTAATATACAATATAATACATGGGGTGTAATGAAAAACGTGTTTATTAGATCGGAGACTTCTCTGCTCTCGACAGAATCATTAATGAGTATTATGTGTAAGTTGTCTTTATTCGTAAAAACTGGACCAAATTTTCCAGAAAAAACTCCAATTTTAACTTCCACATGGGCGTTTGCAGGTTTCTTTTGCAGTTTGCATGACGTAAAATAATGAAATCCTAATTTCACTGGTAATAACGAATTTAACCGTCGCATTGGAAAAATATTGCTACTTCCGGTTGTTGCCGAAAATCCAGAAGTTTTTTAAAAGAAAATGTACTCGAGCTGCTTCCGATTTCCGGTCGTCAACAAAGTTCTTTCACGAGATAAGTTCCATGGATGATATTTCACCCCATAATCACGCACCCCATCGACCCTTGAAATTTCGCGTACATTATAAAAACTGCGGACCTCGGTGATACATTAGACTTCGAAAGCTCTAAGCTCTGCCTAATTACTTAGAACAAAACCGCCCACATAGCTGAAATCCTTTGCGGTCAAAGAAAATGGATTGGGTGACTGGGTTTGAGCCGGAAACAAAAGGTGTAGCTAAGGACGAAGTTAGCCAAATGCTTTATCGGGAAGGGTTGGACAGGGCAACGCAATTAGAATTACCGGAAAACGTCATTTAGCCGGCTTTTCCGCTGGCGTTGTCAGACGTTGCCGGGGGACAATTTTCAGCTTTCTTCGCAATGAATCAGTACAAAATCGAACAAACAAATATGCAATAAATCTGGGTAAACTTTGCTTTCTTAACTTAATTTCGAATGTTTTGGTCGTCGATAAATCACGTTGCAACAACTGCAAAGAACTATTCCTAAACATCGCCCATTATTTGAGAAAAGTTGAATACATTTTCGAGCTACTAAATTATTCCTAATTACATTGCGCAATGGAAAAGCCATCGTACGAAACCTTTTCCATTCCGCGGAATGAAAAATTGCGTCTGCAGAATAATGGATTTCCGAGAACGAACAGAATAGAATTAAAATGGAAAAAAAGATGGAAAGAACAAATTTTCCCCTGATGTCTTAACAGCGGCGTGGCGGATGCCTGTAAATATTATCGAGTTGTCGAATTGGTTCTCCAACGATTGCAGGTCAACATCTAGATATCAATTTTCGACGCAAGTGGCAGGATATTAGTTAAAAGCTTTAGAATTTCCCATCTGCGTGACTTACAAGTCTGAAATTCAATCCGAGAAATCGTGGGCTTGGCAAACTCAATCCAAAAACAATGGGACTCATTTCCTTTATACCCTTATTATGCATCGGCCGAGTTAATGAGGACGTGATAAAGTACCAGAAAACGCAAGCTCTCATTTTACGCCCGGGTACCCATCGCGATCCCATAAAGTTACGTATGAAATAAATACGGAACCTCCGCCCTTATTATGGTCGCATTAATCTTGTCCTGTCCCAGACCTCATGTATCACGACGTAATGATTGGAATACTTCTCCTTATAAATGCGTTGTTTAATGCAGATTACCGATTGGTTCGTGATAAATTGTCCGCCGGATGCCGTTGAAAAAGAAGAGAAAGGACGCTTCAACGCTTCCAGATTTTAGGTACATCAACAATGATTTATGAATGGTCTAAAATGTGACATAAACGAGGACAAGAATGAAATGTTGTGTATAATTTACGCGATTAAAGTTTGATGATTTCAAATATTTAGGCTTATCCACAGATGAAGTCCCTGCTTCGTCCTTGGACTAAACTCTTTAATAATTCACAGCGTACCTACCCCTCCGGATTGACGGCAAATATCCCTTTTCAAAAACCTAATGTTAAACCCTTAAGAAAGATCAGCGTTATAAGTGTCGGTTTTATCAGGGCAACACTCCGGCTGCAAGTTCAGCAAACTGTAATATACAAGAGATACAAATGCATGGCAAATTCATATCCTTTGCGTGGTTTCACCGATTTCGAACATTGTATACCGTAGCTTAACTTTTAGGGTTTACAATCTCCGAATTATTTGAGACTACCAGCTATTCGTTGGCGAGATTCGGGAAAATGGAATAGTTGCTTACTTTGGGAATCTAAATATAACGGCTCTTCCCGAAGTCAACGTCCAAACATCGACGTTAAAAACTGTACGAAATCGATTCGAACTTGATGTGTGTTGGAAAATTATGTTGAGAAAATGAAAATTCCTGAGAGCGCCAAAACTAAATTCGATTTTCTCGCTGTTTCGGTTTCTTTCGTGGAGGAAGAAAGACAAAATTGGTCAAAAAAAAAAAAAAAAAAAAGAAAAAAAAAAGAAAAAAAAAAGAAAAAAAAAAGTGAATTGATAAAAATTTTAAAAATTTATTTCAACGCGTTAATAAGAGACGCATTGACAACTGTCATTTGACGTTATTGATCACATATGGGGGGTTAATTTTAAAAGGGGGGGTAGAAATGCCTCCAAATAAGGTCGCAAATGCGGAATCGATGAAAACGGAAATAATATTGGAAAATTGACTGACGCTATCGTTTATATTGAGAAATAAAACAGTTAAAAGCAACTAGTATGTACATATATTAAATATTTTCAAAAATCGGGAAGTTGGGAAGCCTTGAAAATTTTAGATAATTAAAGATGTTAGAATGCTGAAAAGAAAACTTTTCTGAAAATCACTATCATTTACAAGAAATGGTCCTTTTTACAAAGAAAACATTCACGTCCAAGACTGACAAAATCGAGCGCTTCTCGAAACAAACTAACTCTATGTATTGTCGGTAAACAGAGCTTGATATGTGCAATTGCCCATATAATCGCTTTTGTGACCTAAAATCAGGGTATTTTCGAAAACTAAAGACGATGCGGCTTTTTTAGTTCAACCTACCGCCTACCTCAATTCCCCGACACTGGTGGCAACGTAGATTCCTTTAATGCCGTCAATTGATATGTGTGAAGTAGAAAACAATCCCAAACTATAGAATTTCATTGATATATCTTTAATGGAATTGAACTGAACAACATTTTTAAATGAACATTCTTAAAGGACTTTATTATCGGTTTTATTTTTAGCGGAAAATAAGTACTTATCATAAGGTAGGACATTATGGACATTCGAAGAAAGTTTTGATGGCGTTCTCATAAAATTTCATGACCGTTCAAATAGGAAATAAGATGACGAGAGACTCGACAACACCTGTTTCTACTTATTGGTTTCATCAGGCACGTGTGTGCACAAAGTAGGTACACATAGTTTATAGAATATTGTCCCAAGGCATGCGCGCAAGCGACTGCAGGCTGGAAAAAATATATGTTATAATGTGGAGACAATGGGCAGGATGTAAGCTTTCCTATTTTACAGATTCGTTCAAAATGATTTCGTCCTGGATAAATTTCCAGCAAATGAAAACCAGTTCCATATATGCGGAAATAGCTGTATGGATAAGGTAATTGAATTGTATCTAAACAAGGGTGGAGAAATTTGGAAAACGATTCGATGAATATTTAAAAATTGCCATCGACATCGTTTTAATGATCCCATACAGGGTGTTCCTTAATGGATGATAAAAAACGAAACGGGTGAATCGTGATCTTATTTAAAAAAAATAAAATTCTTATATAGTCCTAAATTACTCCTAATTTGTTTTACTGGGTGTTGAAATTTAGTTTTTTCTTTCGATTTTCATTAAATTTCTCTGTTATTTGCGAAGATGATTAACTCGAAATCGGCAGTAACAAATCGATTTCGCGTTACGAACAAACTGAAATAACAATGATTTAAAACACTTCGCAGATCATTACGTCCTTCATGGTTGCTCTCAATAGGTTACATCAGGACTTTTTTACGACACTTTTAGATTTCATTCGTTCATTTTATCCCTCGTGTCTTTTATTAACTTGTCTGCTTCTTCAGTTTTTTCATTGGGAATAATACTTTAAGAGATACTTGGAAAAATATCTGCCCCGATTGACGTAAGACTACAATAAAACGGTAAATCAGACTGGAAGCAATTTAGGACTATGCCTATGGTACGAAGCTTTTATCTTCAAGTAAGCTCATGATTCACCCGTTCCATTTTTCGTCGCCCGTTGTGGAACACCCGGTATAGTGGATTATCGAAAAACGGTATCGAAGTTATAATTCTCTAACCAGCACCGAGTAAGGCGGATAGTTTAAAAATAACTTCTCCAACGTTTACATTTTTGTTTTTCCAATGAACTAGATCTCTACGCACAGAGCGTAGTTCTTTTTCTACGTGTGGGATATCTTGGCTTTTATCGAAATAAGAGAAACGAGTTTTGATTAAAAAAAAAAAAAGTTAACGGTGGAAGGAAAATAATCGGTATCTTCATTTCGCAACTTCGGAGCGACTTTTAAAGTTCGAGACTTTTATAACGAAGTTGTCTTCAGTTTTTATTAAAATAGAAACGCTGTTCCGGCAATTTCGCGACGATAAGCTCGCCAAAGTCACCCCTTTGTTTCCGTATCATGCGAACACCCTGTAATTAGTGAGCAAAACAGTTCGATGAGCAGAGAATTGAGATGGAGTCCGAGACAATTTGGACTTGTCATATTTTATGTGATTTGCATTGAGGAGTGTAGCCGTGAGTGAATTTTAATTGTTGTAACTGCAGTGAGTCGCCGCCAGAAGTTTTTTTGCAATATGTGAAGTTCGATTCATATCTCCTGCGTGAACATAATGTGTGGATCGAAATTTTTCAGAAATCAGATTTTCCTCCACGTTACACAGTGTGCTAGTGCATATTGCCCTAAAAAATTGATAGTTTTCCATATTAGCTGGTTGCATTACATGTGGAAAAAGAGCGTAAATTTTGCTTCGATATAAAGGATTATACGAGATAATGGCGAAAGGCAAAAGTGACTAGGGCTGGCAATATTGTCGATTCACGCGGAACTTGCGATAGTTGCTTCGCCGGCAGTCACAGAAATTCACAGTATTTGTTTCTGAAAATTAAATCCATCTTCAGTTCTACTTGTTGTATAACTTGAAACTTTCATTTAAGGGTGGCGCTATATGAAGAGATAAGTTAATCCCTAGTTCCATGTAAACCCTCAAAAACAGTCGTTAACTAAGTCGCTGGCAAACTTATTAAAGGCAAACATTTTAGCGCCACACAAACATGGGAAAATTCCGAAACATAACCCTTCCCTGCTCATTTTCAACGCCATAATTTTATCTCCGAAGCGTACTGTTACCGTCACTTCCAAAAGCCTGGATACACCACGGCTGCCCTAACTGTTTCGAAACAATACAGCCATTTTGTCGGGCTCACCAGCGTTCCTGCTGATTTGATATTTTGCAAGAATTTCGGGAGGGGGGAAAATCGCTTTTCCGATTATTATTTTTTTTCGCGTTTTTCCCAAATTAGCAGCAATAAGGCAGTTTCCGCTAAGCTCCTATCCTAAACTTAAACGTACCTTTTTTTTTTTGTTATAGCGCTACGGCACGGTCACTATTTATCCGCACCACACCGAGAGCCGAACTCTGAATGACTCGGAGAAAGCATTAATTGGATTTAGTTGGCCAATGACTGGTCAAACATAATAAGCTTACAAAAGGGCATCGAAACAAGTGGATTTCCTGCCATAGGGCCCGGCATAAAATGGAATATTATATGTATTGATGAACCGCAATTTCCGTAAACAGCTGCAAAATGAAATTCGAACCTCCAATGAAATCGATATCGTCTGCTAATTCCGAACTCTACATTGCAAATGGGAGTCTAAAAATAATATGTTGATAAGCCAGGTTCGAGCATAAGTACAATGGATCGTATTTCTCGGGCGTATAGAAACTCTTAAATTCTCAAGATTAATTCAAATATCTTCATATCACTTACGTGGAATGTTAAATCCGCAAATTCTTCTGCAGCCGAGTTCAGCCTAACCCGAATATTTTCGTTTCGCCCACGTGAGGCATAATTGAAAAAAAGTCTTTGAAACGATCCCGTTGTGTATTCACCGAAAATGCAACTTTCGAGTCAGGTAATGAAATCAACTCATTTCTCGAGTTCGACAATAAACTTTACCATGGCGAAAAAACACGACTGAATGATAGATTTCTCACTATATTGTCACCGAGAAATACATGAAACTTTACTTTTCCCTAGGAAGTGGCGGAACGGATTTTGCACGGCTATGCATAGGTTGATACTAAACTGAAGGATGTCTTTAATTAAACTGAAGAATTGTTTAAAGAGCCAAAGTCAGCCACCCGTGCAAATTATGTGGAATCTGGCGAGAAAAACGCACAATGCTTAAAAATTATGTATATAAAACGTAGAATCATTCTCGTGAGAATGTGGGGTGTATATAGGGTGGCTCAAATTCCACGACCTTAAAAAAAAAAAAACTTGAACATCGACCATTGTTTTAACAATGCTGAAAATCCGGAACGCCGCAAGCCATCAAGTCCAAAAATGCCGTCTGCTCCTGTAGCTAAATAAACTGCGTTCGACATTCAGAAACTTACGACGATTTCTAAAAAAAAAATTTTTTTCTATTTCTCTCACATATTTCACTAGATAAGTAGTCAAACTACAGGACAAAAGGATGATCGTATCACGCGTTATAAGTGAAATAAGTCATTATAACATCGTCACTATTATCAGGTGGCGTGTCCGACACGTGAATATGCTAATCGTTCTGTTTCTCAGTGAGAACCTGTTTTTTGCCTGAATGAAGAAGTAAATGGAGGCACATCAGGACATATTAACTGTTCTAGTGAGAAAAAAAAACTTCTTTGAGGAAGAAAAGTCTAGAGGAAGCGACATTTCTTCCTAAACAAGAGACGTTTTTCCATTCAATGAACGAGGAGTGTGTAGGTACGAGCTTATATTGGGGATAAAATGTAATCTCCCATGGCATCAGATCCGTTTTTTAAGCCAGGAAATGAGCGAAGCGCTCCTCTCTAAATTATGAATTTTTCTAGCTCAGGTAATAGCTTTTTGAAGAAGAAGTACAGTTTCGAAAGTAGGTATTAGTACATAAGCGAAAAAACTTTTTTGCTCTTCAATACGGGAAAAGATTCTACAATTCTTTTGGGTTTAAAGCGTAATTTCCGGACCTATCAAATTAAACTTTGTCCGCAGAGAGGAGAGGACTAAACCAACTTCGTCGAAATTATAATAGGAACTACGCAGCTAAGAAGACAAACATTTCTAAAGCAGCCATGAGCAAATAAAAGTCCACATGAACGAAACTGTATATTGCGTTTGTTTTTTTCACTCTCTTTCATGCCTTTGTATATAATGTTATAATACATACAGTCACTCAAAAAAGTATTCATACAGCTGGAAAAAAATTCTGTAAACCGTAACTTTTGACTGATTTTGTATGATGAAAATTCAAACCGAAACTCAATTTGCGTGATTGAGCAACTTTTGAAAATTTAACTTTTAGGGTGCTTTGCAGCGTTTAAAAAAAACTCCGTTTTGAAAACTTTTGGGGCGGTGGAAATTTTTCAATGTGGTTTTAACATTCTTGTAGAGGGGATTTTTCTTCGTATATCCTGAAAATTTGATCAAAATCGAACCGCAAATAAGGGAGTTGCAGCTTTTTAAAGTCGTCAAAAATGTCAAAGTTTCGTCATTTTACGCGAAAATCGTCACTCTTTGGCGTTTTTGACGACTTTAAAAAGCTGCAACTCCCTTATTTGCGGTTCGATTTTGATCAAATTTTCAGGATATACGAAGAAAAATCCCCTCTACAAGAATGTTAAAACCACATTGAAAAATTTCCACCGCCCCAAAAGTTTTCAAAACGGAGTTTTTTTTAAACGCTGCAAAGCACCCTAAAAGTTAAATTTTCAAAAGTTGCTCAATCACGCAAATTGAGTTTCGGTTTGAATTTTCATCATACAAAATCAGTCAAAAGTTACGGTTTACAGAATTTTTTTCCAGCTGTATGAATACTTTTTTGAGTGACTGTATCTGAAAATTGCATTAAAAAAAAAACATAAAAATACGGCAATATTTAAGGTAATTATGTCCAAGACGATCTGAGGTTGTTGGAAGCGCAACAACGATAATTGGCTGAAAAAGTAGAAAGTCAATATGGTGCCGACGGCTCAGGAAGGAAAACCTCTCGTGCTTTAAAAGATAGATTGTGAGTGATTGAGATAAGATAGCAAACAAATTTTGATTTCTCACAAAATCAACCGCGTTCGTGACGCATCATTTTCATCTCTCCGGCAGAACGACGATACGCACGGAAACGGTCTTCATTCTGCAGTTTCCTCTGGCGCCTAATGCGATAATCGCTAGACCTATCCGAATGTCTCTTTATTGGTCTCTGAATTGAGCACCTTTTTTTCAAACGTAACCAACCTTGCATCTTTCACCCTTTACGAGATCCCCCAAATCTGGACGTTCCTATCTTGAACGCTCTGACCGATAACAATTAATTTAATTGCCGCAAATTCCATATCTCTTCACCTGTCTCGAATGCGCAAATTGGAACTTTCCGAACTCCAACCGAGAACTTTTCCGCCTTAAAAGGGTAAACTTATTGTTGCATTTGCAACGAGAAAGTTTATTCGCGTATAAAACAAATATTAGCCTAAATACGTCACCAGCGTTGCTTGGTGCCATTAACCACCAGTTCACGTGTTTTTTTTATTACTGTTGTGCTTATATCAGTGCTACGGCTGTGTTTAGCATTTTGCTACGGGACACGACCATGAATTTAAAATTTTTTTATTACGGTATTTTTCTGTTGCTCTGCGAGCAAAAGTGCTCAAGAGCGAAGCTCCGAGGTCCGCACCAACTCAATTCCAGCATTCCAATTGGACGATTCAAATACTACACGGTTATTCGTTCACGCCCCTAAATTTGACTTACCTCACCGCCGTTGCAGGAGTGCATGCCTACCTCGTTCAAGCTCACCCTAACTGTTTATATTAACAATACACAAAATGTCTATTGTTTGCTTTGACTACCGTTTTTATGTTTCTGCCTATTATTGTTTCACGCTGCACCAGCAGCGGCGAGAATACAAATGAGACCTAATCAAAGAATGTTTCCCTTTGTTTTCGATTCGACTAGTCGAACCGACCTCGTCGATATAAAACAGACTTTCATAAAGTTCGATACCATCTGGAAATCCGAGGAAAATGAACATTTTATCTTAGATTGATGCAGACGCAGAATTTCATTAACAAATCGTGATAGAGTACACGACAAGGTCGTTGCTTTTGTGACGCTAACAGATTGCCAACCTGATATAGAGCTGACAACGTGACAACTCTGGATATGCGGCATATGTTGCTGGCGCTAATGCATTTCCTGCATTGGAATATGTTTTCAAAATTTACGTCTAGATCCAGGAAGATATGTCCGCCCGATTCGATAATTTTATTACTTTAAGTCGCAGAGGTGCAAGTTGATGTAGTCCCCGGGTGTTCGGCATCTTTAAGGCATTTTTGAAACCGAACATCAATCATCGTTTCTTCGTTCACGTTTGTGTGAGCTTACGAACTACACGAGCGCATACTACATGTAATCGGCTAGAGTATGGGAATTTTACTTGCGGGCCCGATTTGGACCCAAGGAATTAGCAACCGATCACATGCGATCTTACACAATAATATCGATCAATTTACAGGGTATGTCGTATTATTCGGATGTTCCTTTCACAGTCACGCAATACCTAGTTAATTGGTTCAGCTGGCACGACATAAATAATAATAATAATTACATGATCGAGATGACAGTAGAGTTGTTCTGAATACAAAGATAATTTATGTTTGCTAAAGAAACTGAAGGAAAAAACGATATGGAAAAAAGTTTGACGTATCAATGATAAAAACAATTAATTAAGCTAAGACATTATAGCTGCATCGGCCTTGGTGAAATTCACACGTTCCCGTTGCGGTAACAGCATGGACGAGATGCAATTTATACTAGTTAATAATTTTGCTTCGCCTACAAAAACGCGTTTATACATCCCACTTGACACGCCATAGATCAATAATTAAGTCATTTTTTGTCATATTTTAACGCCCAGGACAAATGGTATGTCCGTACCAAATTGGATTAAAAACCCATGTTTTAGGCTAAATAATCTGATGAGGGCAGAAATATGTCGGGGAATAACGATGCGGTCAAAGTAATTTCTCAATTGTCTGAAAAACGTTCGCTGGTAATTCTTCGGAGGATTGGGTAAACCGAAGAGATTTAAAAGACCCATAATTACGATAACTCCAGAGGTGGTCCTTCAAGTTGAGCTAATTATTAATCTCTAACGATGTGAAACTCAACGAGATTCTTGAGGATGTAAATTGAGGTCGTTTGAATCAGGGAGGGTCGGAAAATTATAAATTCAGGCAGGTCAAAAAATTACAAGTCCAAGTCGGACTAACAAAATGAAATATTTCGGTTTTGACCCAAAACATCTGTTGGGATTAATAAGGCTCCATCACGTCTCCCGACCGAGAAAGTTTTAAGAACTTTTGATTAAAAAGTTCCGCATTTGGTTGCTCGAACTTAGAATTTACTGGGGAACGATACCAAAGTGGACATCTTTGAAGAACTGAAGATCCGGAAAATTTACAGTCCTTCAACTCGCGAGTGGAGGAATTTGGGAAAATTTTGATTCGTTACATGAGTGTTTTAAGACGATCCTTGCAGCGTCAAACTTCTCTCGCGGGCTCCTGGTCTAGGCAAACTTGCTCTACTAAATACTTCGAGTGAGAAATTGATTTTTCTATTCGCGAAGAAAGGTACCCACGAGCAGTTTTTGCCCTTCGAGTCTGGAATTTGTCGGCAATAATCAAGGCCCCTCTCGAAGAACCAAACTGAAGACAAACGAAGATGAAGTGTATTGTCGGAGCCTTTAACTTTGATTGATAATGCTTAAAAAAACATTGTTTTAGCTTTGATGCGTCGAACCGCAATTCGGCGTAAGACATGCGCGGAACAAGGGCGGATTTTTGAAAAACCTCGCGACATGGAAAAACTCCAATTTCAATCAATTACTTTTTTGATCTAGTTTGTTAATGGCAGAAAGCCGACACGGCACGGTGCAACTGACGGCGTCCGCGACCCGAGAAGAAACTATGAACTTTTCTCAGCTCTTCCTACTTCTCTTTAAAAAAAAAAGTGGGTCGAAAAGGTCAAAAACCCATTCACTAGATCGAACCAGATTGAAAATGTATTAGAAATTTTCATGTTTTATTTACAGCAACGCATTTCTAATAACAATAGCCTATTATCGCTAAGACGATAATTTATAACCAGTCAGCTACGAGATTAAACCAATAGAAAATTGTCGGCAATTTGTTGCCGAATGGAAACCGTCACAGCCGGTTAACGGAAACCGCAGTATAAATGAAGTCGTCGATCACTTTCTCTGCAATGTATGTATTTCATAAATCTAGCAAAATATCTGGATAATTTCAAACAGGAGATTGTTGCTACAAACTCTCTTTTAAACCATTTTATTGTTTACATTAACATTTCCGACATTGTACAAACGTCCAAAAAAAAAAATATATATATGACTTACCTTCTTCCTCAATCTCCTCCTCATGCGCAGCACTGCACTCCCTACACATGGGCCCCTTCTGCTGCCCCCTGGCGGCCGCCATCAGTTCCATGTCCTTGTAGCCTTCCGGAGGACTCAAAGTGACCGCGTCCACAAACTCCATCGGGGGAGCGAATTTCGGACTTTGCGGAGTCTGTTCGATCCCGCTGTCATATTGACAACTGCAGTTCGGTTCGCAACACGTGAGTCTAACCATTTCGTGTTGTTGGCACGTACAAATACCGTCGTCCTCATCGTCGTCCAACTCGCAGTCCTCACGGATGAGGATGATATAGTCCGCGTCGAAAAACTCGTTTTTGGTCTCGTTGAAAACGACCCGATTCGACTTTTTGTTCCGGCCGCGACCCGGTTTCTTGAGAAGGGATTTCAGGTTGTCTCGATCCGGGTTGTGTTTGGAACGTTCCGTGGCGTCATTCACCATGGCGGTGCCGTCACCTCGAATTCTCCTAAAAACGAAACCAAGGAATATTGCTATTGGAATTTCGCGTAACTATTGATCGGCACTATAAGAACTTTAGCTGTGAAATTGCAGTCATTCGTCTTTGAGTGTTATCGGTGACTTCACAAGAGTCATTAACCAAGAGACTTTCGAAAAAATACCATCAAAGAAGCGTACGTGTTAAGTATATTTGAAATGTACCAATTAAATAGGCGAAATAGTTAATGAGCGTATTTCGTTCTCTCCATTATTACATTACGAGTCGAATGTGTGAGCAATAACATACGTATAAATCACGAAATATTTCGATAAATGTGTAATCAAATATTGCTATTAGTTGAGGAAAAGTGTCGAAAAAATATTGATTCGATGGAAATTCCTAGTACAGTCAAAATGTGATGAAATCGTACTATTGAAATGGGCTCAGAATATCACCAACCAAGAATAGATAGGTATATAAACCAATTTCCAGAAATTTAGATTTTTTTTTAACTTCCAGAAAGCCAAATTGATAGTCCTTTTGAATCACCCATATTCTTTTCAACTACTTTGGGCGCAAAAATATGATATACGAGTAGTTTTGGATCTTTAAGGTATGGCTCGATCACCAGGATTCATTTTCTTCCTGTTTTTTGAAAGTTTTCAACTCCCACGTGACTTATCTCATTCTCCAAGAATTGGAATTTTTTCTTCCAGTTTTTGGAATGTTTTCGCCTACCTCAATTCTGAGGACAACACCATCAAATTACAGCATATTTTTAACGGCTCCGAATGACACCATCGAAATGCCAGCTCTGAATCATTTTAATCTCTGTGAAATTAAATTGCGTGAAATAGAGGACGAAGGCACAAAATGAAGTTTTCATAAAAATTGAACCGTGATAGGACAGAAATTTGAATCCTGAAAACCAAGAAACTCCACATCACAATTAAGTATAACTTATAAATTATAAAAAAAAAACAAAATATATATTTTTTACAGTTTTGAAATCGTTTTATTTAGCTTACCTGTATTTAGTTCTAGCTTAAAATAAAAAAAAGGCGATTAAATTTTAATCATAAATTTTAGCGAAATTATTTGAAAATATTTAATAAATCAACGCGAGAAATAATCAAATTTCAAAAATAACTTCCTTTACTGTTTGCAACCGAAACTTCTAGAAATTGATTCTTTCGTATTTCTTCTATTTTTGCTTTTGTGCGCAGAGTCTAGCATAGAAAAATTCAAAGTAGATAATCAAATATCCTTATAGAAAGCCATCAATAATCGTTTTCAAAGTCAAAATATTCAAAAGTTTGTCTGAAAGAGTTACAAGTGACCCAATTAAAAACTTTAAAAAAAAACATTTAAGAAAAAAACGGACAGTTTTATCCGAAAAAAGTGATGAAGAATTCATGCCAACCTCAAAAGATCTAAAGTCAAAAACAGGTTTTGAGCATTTAACCAAAAGATTATTGAGGAAAAATTTTACAACAGTAAGGCTTTTTCCAGACAATTGATCGCCGTGTTAATGGATAATTTTTTTCCTTTTGGAATCTAAAAAATAAAATTTCAAATTTGGATTCTCCAAAATTAATAAACGCGCTTCGTGGACGGTGTTCTGGTGTCAACTGATTGACCCTATGACATTTTTAGAATAATTTATCAAATAAATGATTAAACAAAAAATTATACGTTACTGTGAAGGCAAAAAGTCAAGTCAGTAAAAGCTTTTGGATTTTTTACAAAAATTGAAGTCAGCTACAGCAAAATCGAACATTGCAACGTTTAATATCTTCTTTCAACATCATTACCTCATAACCGGCATAACTGAAGAATTTTCGTGCGTGCAAACTTTTCGTAAACTTCCGCAATTTCCATGACCATGCCCCCTAAAGTTCAATTATTAACCAGCTGGTAGATGCACTTGATGTATGTCTAATGGAACACTTGCGATTTTCGCTAATGAACGGCAACTCTGTGAAAATCTCAAATTCCTCTTATCATAATTTCCAGATATTGGGATCTTATAAACTCCACGAGCTATTAAACTGGCTAACTAGGGAAAGTTCTAGATAATTATATTAGTGACGTAATGAAGATCATATTAGATTTTTCCATTTTGGATGCGAAGTAAGATGGTTGCTTTTTTAATGGGAATAAATCCTAATCGATTTTTCAGGAAAAAATGACAATCCGTCGCACACAGAAAAAAATTGGAAATTTCATATTACCCTCTCTAGCTTTTATAGGATATGCGGGAATTGAGGGCAGAATCCAATTCTGCAAAGTGAAAAAAGGACCTGGAAAGTGAAAAATTCGAAAACGAATAATTCCCCCAGTAGTGAAACTACAGAAAATCTCGTTATAATTTTTTGTTCCCTTCTCCGACCTCTAAGCAACCACAGTGAAAAACATTTTTTTTTGGACTCGCAATCTCTTTACGGACGGAAAAAGCATTGAAACGTTCATCGATTTTCAGCCAAAATGTTTAACTTTTCTTGTAAACTCCTGATAAAGTCTCTCAATGCGATAAAGGTGGCCTAGACCTTTTCCAAGAACGCTAGTGGGCTTCCCTGCGTCCCCAGGAAGAAATTTCCTCCTCGCGCGAACTTTGCCCTTGCAAAAATCAAAATGTTTATAAAAAAAAATCGTTTTCTACTGAATTGCATCTAACATAAACCATTCCAGTCTAGACGCCCCGACATCTACCACCAGGGCAAGTTTTCTCACGTTTCAAACACGACGATCATCGCAGACTATTGAAACCGAAAATTTTTGAAAGATCGCCAATTTGGACTTCGCCACGTCATTAGTTCCATTACCCAATTGATTACGGAACGGTCTTAATGAAAAGCGAAAACGTTTCTACTTAAAGCGCCTCCGGCTCCTGATAACCCTCGAGCCATCCTGCGCTCTCCGCAAGCTTTAATCATTACAAAATCCAATTGTGATAAAAGAAAATATATAAGTTGATAATAATATTTATTTAATAAATGTTTCTATAAATTTTTATTGCCCTCTAAAATGAAATAGTCATGATGGTTTTGTGAAAATTTATTAATTTAAGTTTTTTTCAAAATTTTTTAAAAGCTAAAATTTTAGTTTTCCAGTTTTATCGAAGCCGAAATTAGGCGAGTACGCCAATGGAGGAAAATTTCTTGAGGAAAAATGTTGAGAAGCCCCTAAAAATTATGATCTAAATCGCATTATATATATATATATATATGAATTTTCTGAGCTTTTAATGTGCCAATATGTTCAGGATGGGCTTTTGAATTTTTTATAGATAACCGCCTCCCTTAACGTTCGTTTGTATCAATTGAAATTCGAGATGAATCTTCCTTTCCTCCTTTCAACGCGTCCCTTTCGCGTTTTTGGATCTATTTAAAATTTATTTCTACATTTATATTTTTAAATTTTGACTTTAAAAACAATTTATAGGCTGATAAATCAGGAAGGCATCTGCGTGTATATATTAAATATTATAAGAAGTGTCAATATTAGTGCTTTCCTTCTATGTAGATAGATTAACACGGAAACCCTAGAGGCAGAGATATCTGAATTCGTCAGGAAACAATTATTCAGGCCTTTTTGTACGAATGTTATGCGTAACATTACAAAATCAAACGCATAATTGCAATTTTGTTGTAAAGTGTCTTACCTTATAACAATGAAATGATCCTCGTCGCATTCGCAGGACTCATCCGAGGAGCTTTCTTGAATGAACTCATCATAAATTCCCAACTGATTTGCACTGAATGATGAGAACCCTTTAAAATCGCTCACATCAAACTGGCAAAAATCGTGCGAACCATCCGGTATAAGGTCTTCACCTTCGATATTATTCTCCTTATCTATCGAACTGGTGGTATTTGCATTTTCATTCCCGTTGATATCCCTTCGGAATTCTGTGTATTGAATGACTTTGGCTGTTGATTTTTCCGGGGGACTTTCAGTTGGTTTGTACTGGTGGGTCTTTGAGAAGTTATTGGAGTCTTTTAAATTATCTTCACCATCTCCAGAGTCCACTATTCCGGCCTCCTTCAATTTGTGCTCCAAACGTTTTAGCCTGGAATTGGAGGAATCTCCAATTCGTCTGTTAACAGATTTACTGGAGAGGATTTCAGTTATTGCAGTGCCATCTGTTGAAGTTCGAGAAACAGGTGGTTCCACAAAATTGGCAACTGAGCTTAACTGCAAAGCTGCACTCTTATCAGAAGCTTCAAGGTTACCCGTACTCTCCTCAAACACTAATCTTCCGTTTTTGAACCCCCATGTGAGTTGATTATGATCAATGACACTTTTATGATCGCCACTATGAGGCACTAGAATAGAGTCCGATTCAACAAACTTGTCTTCAGTCAACAAAACGTTGGCAGCACCAGGATGAGGGTGCTGCGAAACACGGTGCCCGGCAGCGTCGCTGACAACGACGTCGACGTCGGATTCGCGACTGCAAATCGGCGCTTGCTCCTGGGGACGTCCATCGGGTCCGATCGATTCATGAGAAGCGCACGATTCTCCGTAGGACGATTGTCGGCGATGGCTCCTGCTGCTGCTGCTGCTGCTGCTGCTGGGAAACGTTTCCGAAGAGTCGGGCAAATGGCCTGCGAGATTAACAAGGTGCTGGAGCACATTTTTGGGGTCAAGGCCGAAGAACGACTGCTCTATTTGTTCTTTACTAATTTCATTATTTGTCTTTTCTGACGTCAGGTATTTGACGATGTCGTTGGCCAAATCTGGAGGAATTCCCGAAGATATCTTCTCGCAGCTCTTCTGAATGGCTTTGAGTATGTTGCGAAATATATCGTGCTCGTTTTCGATGTCTTTCGGCTTAGTCGATTCGTCTCCGTCACTCTCGAAGACGGATTTTTCGTCCGTCCTTTCCTCCTTACTCTCATCTTCCGGACACTTCCACTCGTCTTGAAGACGCTTCTCGCATACTTCATCACTCAAATCAATCAAATCGTCGCAAAATCTTGCATGACAAACCTCATCAGTGGGGCAATTAATCTCAGATTTCTCATCGTTATTCTCATCAATTTCGCCAGCGCTTAGCAACCCATTGTCTAAAAATTCCGGCTCACACGACTTATTTGCTTCGAAGTTTGTTTTGGGACTGTCATCACTTCGCTGCAAGTTTAGCTCATTAACCTCGTCGTTATTTCCTGAATTATTATTGTGTTCTGGTGAGGTAATGCCGGGATTACCTAATGGAGCTTTAAAATTATCGAAGCAGTCTTTGCAAAAATGTTCTTGCTTCGTTGCCTCGATATCGCATACGCATTTTACGTTCAAGAATTCTTTCGCGTCCAACGTGAGCATTTCTATGAAGTCCACTGAGTTGTTGTTAAGGTTATCCTTGAAATGGGACGTGCAGTCGTTAGGTTGGTTACTTGGGAAAGTTTCTGCGTCCATTTCTCCTGAAAAAAAAAGGAAAAAATCGTTCATTCTTCATGGATGCCTGTATGCGCAACAGGAACCTTCGATTATGACTAAGTTTAAATCTGATCTTCCACACTCACCTAACTCGGCAGACACAACATCCGATCGGTCGTAACGGGTAATTTCACTATATGCGACTTTCACCGTCGATTTATCTCCGCCTATTACCGTGGAGATTTCATTAACTTTATCCAAATGGCATTGACTTTCTTCTTCAAACGAGTTTTTTCTCGTGTTTTGATCTCGTCCTGTCTTCGCACTTGCGTTTTCAGTGCATGTAGGTGATGTCGCAGAATTGTCCGAAACGTTGCCGGACGATTGTTTAATCGATTGGCCGCAGGTCTGAAACGGACAGAGGAAAAAAGTTTAAGAAGTCATAAAGGCGTGAACTAATATTATATCACGCTGAAGTCGTTAAAATGCAAAGTATCGACATTAGCTATGATTATTCTTAAATTGAGGTTGAAGCCCCAGAAGCATCTAAACAGCTCATCTATCCGACAAATCTGTCTATTAGTTGTTGTAGGGCCGAGAGATTAAGGTTCTGCCAACTTTGTCTAGAAAATTATTTTTATGAACATTAAACAATAATTTTCAGGAATCATTTGACATATCCTACAAAAACTATCATCTTGGATGAAGGCACTTGAATATTGATTTTTTGACACTTAATTAGGACCAAATGAAACTCTGATAATAAAAAAAAACCTGCAATAAGCCTCTAAAGTTCGCAGTTATCAAGGACTTCAAGGACAGTAGATCAAAGCCCAAGCACTTCTTTTCTTCAACAGAAACAAATAAATAAGCCAATGGTGTGCCTTAAATTCATCATTCGTATGGAAACGACCTTCTTCATAAGATTATTAGGACGTTGGTCTTTCGGCACTAAAGGTCAAATTATTAATGTTCTATTAACTTTAACATCAAACTGGTTTCCGTCGGATCCAAGAATCTGCCAATACTCACGAAAGCTCTAACTGAAAGTTTCCTTGGATATTGACTTGCAGTTTCAGAAAGCAGAGTACTAAAATTTGATCTGTAATGCCTAGAAATCGTCTATCTAGTTTGATTTCGTTATCTATATAGAAATTATGTCGCTGCTAAAGTTACTAGAAATTTGAAAAACCGGCTTTAGGCTTCGGGTTTTCAAACTGTATGGTTTTGGATTCATCTGTTTGGTATTAGACAATTTACTAGTTTCTACGAAAAATATCTTGTTTAAATTAACACGAGTTTCACATACAGAACGGTCCAATTGCGACAGCTCACTATTGCTACCTCCTAAACCGTTAGAAGCTATGTGTATGTGGTTTCATCATCGTTCAGGTGCATTAGAAAATTCATTAGGAAACGTCGAGATAAATACTGTTTTGCGTAACATGTTCCCTAAGATCTTTCTACTTACGCAAGATTATACCGTGCGATTCTAAATTGTCCTCCTCTTGATTTTTTAACAAATTATTATTTTTTCAAAATTCAAAAGCAGCATCAGATTAGACAAAAAACACTTTCTTTTGAAGTTTGTTGATTTTTTAAAATGTTGCGTGTGGCACTAATAGAGCAAAATGGCCAATTTTTAAAAATTGAAACGTGGATCAAGTGATACTTCAAATTAAAGATCTTTGAAAGCTACATTAAATGGTGTATTCGGATTCAAAATCTATACGTTAGTTTTTGAGAAAAACAGGTATAAATGTGGTAAAAAATCAATACAAACTCAATTAAATAGTACGTAAACAATGAAAAACCTGTTTGGTAATCGAAAATTGGTTTATTTTGAAATTGTGCTCATAAATGTGAGCACAAAATCGAAAACCAACTAATTTTCTATTGACAAATAGGCTTTGCAATTGTTTACGTACTATTTAATTGAATTTGTATGGCTTTTTCTACCAAATTTATACCTATTTTTCTCAAAAACTAATCGATAGATTTTGAATTCCGGTACACCATTCAATGTAGTTTCGAAAGACCTCAATTTTAAAAAATCGGCCAATTTGTGCCACCGGTGGCTTGGGCCACATTTAAAAAAATAAACAAAAGATAGCATTTTTTTGAGTGTTTAATGCCGCTTTTGACCGTTTTTTAAATAATAATTCGTAAAAAAATTAACGGTCGGGGTGAATTTATAAACGCACGGTATATTTCTTATCTGGTTGCAAAAATCGTTATTAGACATAATATTTTCATGGGGTAAATATTTTTTACACAAAAGTCGCTTAGATAAGCGACCAAGTACGTCCTTGATAAGCGACCGCCGGGACGTCTTTCTTCGCGCGCCCACTGGAAGTAGCGAAACAGCAATTCTACTTGTATTTACTTTAGTGTTCTGAAATGATAGAAGTATAAATAAGCCAATATATGCCATGGAATTGTGAATACACCTGGTCTTTGTAAAGTTCAAAATGCCACGGTTAATTGAAGTTTCTAGTATAAACATATGCTCAGTAATATTTTTCTAAATGTAATTTTTCTGTTATCTTATACTTTCCTTAGACGGAGTTATATAGACTGAGGGCTATACTTCCCACTATATAAACGAGAGTTTTCAAGATGTTTTTATATTCACATAAAATAAAGAGACCCTAAAAACCGAGCTCTTCAGAACTCCCACATGGAGTTTTTCTTTACCACGGAGTCCTAAATCTCACTAGATTACCAAGATTTATCAATTAGGATTAAAACCGTTGTATGGTCACACTCTGGAACCGTTAAAAACCAGAGTAGGCATCAACATACGTTGGTTAACATAGTCAAAAGCCTTAAGCAGCTGACGGAAAATAACACAAGAACAAACTTTCCTGCGTTTACAGTGAAATGGAAATCTCCAAAAAATAGGAAAAATTTATCATTACTAGAGTTGTTTCCTACCTGTATAATTTATGGTTTGCGAGGTAAGATACCATTTTCAACATCAAAAAGTGTTAAATACTTTTAGTCAATGCTGGCAAGTATCAGGGACTTTTTCCTTTTTATAAAACCGAAGGGGGTTGAACACAAATATTTGTAGAAACTAACTTTGTGACTCACCAAACCGATCGAAAAACGATTTTTTCAAATGTTTGATATTCAAAATTCAAATTCCCAAATTTGAATTGAACACATGCTTACCAACAGGGAAATAAAGAAGGCACGTTGTTTTTGTCTTTTTCGAATGAAAACGTGCGTTCTTCTATTTGTTTCTGAGTCTGCGCCACGAAAGAATAATTTTCGACGACAATTTCCAAAATTTTTGATTAAACTCTATTAGATATATAATGAGCAAAAATGCAGGATTCTTTAGCAAACAAGATCTCTGAAGCTTCCTCCTTAATAAGCCCCGTTCTAGACCATTTCTTCAGCAGCCTATCTGGCTCATAGAGAATTATTGTTCTGCAATGAAAACTGTTGTTTTCCTTTGTACTAAACATTATTTCGCATTTTTTTAGACAAGTCATCTAACTGGAAATTCTCCAATCTAGAAATGCTCCAGTGGTTTCTTCCCTATGAAAAATTGAGTCAATTTACAAATGACGGGAAATTTATGTAATTTTACAAATTTACTGATAAGAACTTCTTTCTTGATTTTACTGAGAAAGTTGCACAATAAAAAAATCCTCAAAAAAAATGTGATAAAGCATATAAAGAAAAGATCTGCCAAAGCATGAACCGAGAATTAGCAATGCGTAAATATCAATATGCCGCATGTATGTAAATTTGGTCCCACTACAATGTCCATATCATGCGAGCGTCTAAAAGTAGGAAGACTTTAATAGATTTTAGTCTCAATCTATTGAACTTATGCTAAGTCGATAGTTACTTGGGGTTTTAGTTTCATTTTTATCAGCGCTTTGGTACTTTGCCCATTATTAACGTCCCCGTTATGACGGCTGAAGGCTTTTCTCAAGATCAATATTATTCAAAAGCAACTTATAAATCTACAATACCTACACACCTTTTATTAAACTAATCACTCGCTGACAATACATTGGCGCGTAATTAAATTAATCCTCTCACAATGCACTACAATTGATACAACGGTAGTACCACTAATCCAATTAGACTTAACAGTAGACAACATTTATTACAAGATCAACATTATCACAGTACCACCAATGCGACACCCACGTGCCCAGAACGTCAAATTTAAATGTCCGGGGAGCACTGCACGACCTTCTTTGGTTCTTTGGCACGACACGGTGGTACCGACAGCGGTACCCAGCACGAACTAAGCGACTGGAGAGGCTCGTTCGCCTACCGTAGGTCATACTTCTTTTGTGATCGGTAGCGAAACGTGAACGAAAGTAATTGGAGACTAATGTGCGAAAACAGTAATGGAATTAATAATAATCACTAGGGTTCAATACTGGATTGGCTTATGATCAATATGGTATATTTTAATTCAACCTAGTTGAGTACGGAAAGTACCACATTTTATGCAAGTCTCATACAAAGAATCTTTTTTGGTGATAATTAAAAATTGAAACTACCAACCTGAATTCTTCCATTCAAATAAGACAGATTTTGAGTGCTAAGCAGCCGACAAAATAGAGCATTTCGAGAAATTCTCATACAAGCAGCCCTATGCTTTTCGAGGGTCCGTAACCCCCGATCCGTTAGAGACAAAAAAGCAGACAAGAGTAAAAAGTGATTGAAGAGAAAGAAGAAACGTCGTTTCTCTGGTTGAAATTGAACTTCACATATAGATAGAAAACAAAATGGAGCATAAATAGCCAAAAGAAAAAACAGATAATTAAGGAAGCTAAGCAATTTTTTTTTTTTTTTTTAAATATCGGATAAATTCAGCATACCCATTTTCAGATAAAGTGACTGTAAAATTACCTTCTGCGCGTGCGAAGTGCGCTTGGTACATTAGTGCTCCTTTTCTAACTAAATTTAGGTAACTAGGAAAATTTTAAATTATATTCGACTTTGATTCATTTTCAGAACTATCAAAGTTGACATAGAAAAAAAAATAGAAAATATAGAACAAAAATAAACATGAAGGAAGTAAATGTCTGTTTGTCTCTTCCAATTCTTTTCAGCCCTCTCATTATTAAAATGAATGGAAAGGCCACAAAGCAGATTTGCATGTAAATTTCCATTTTGCAATTTTTCCTTCGTTCATATTAATTTTTATTCTAATTGTCTGACCTTTTTTCTTTGGCGTCTTAGATAATTCGGAGAGATGAACCAAAGTCTAATGCAATTTAAAGTTTATGTGGACACTTACTGACCCAAAAAAAAGTGTCTCTGTCCAAAAATGTGAACGTCATAATCCAGTTATTTCACAAATTGACCTGGCTCAATCTTCAAAACAAAATCTGATTTTTTCGCTTAATTCATCTAATTGTCTGTCCTTTTTTGGAGCTGTTCATAGTCAGTTTCATTCTCTGAACATCTGTAATTAATTAATTATAATTTGTGCAAGGACTGCAAAGCGGATTTGCTTCGAAATTTCTATTTTGGAATTTTACTACTCACTTCATATTTATTGTACCAATTTTCGCGCAAATGCGAAAATCCGCTCAGAAACCACGAATACCGATCTTGAATTCGGAAATCTGAATATGGAAAATGAAATAATTTGTTAGATTAAAAAAAAAATGCTAATTTAAAGAAGATCAAAATCTAACAAAATTAATTCTTAAGTAAATAAACCTCCTTGAAGCCCCAGTAACTACAAAACCGTAAAGTAATGGATTGCTGAAATTTAAATTTTAAATAATCCGGTTGAATTTTTAATTTTTATTATGTGAAAGAAAAAATATATACATAATAAAAATATATATACACATATACATATGTATATACGTATGTATAAAAAATATGTGTACGTATAGCTTCAAAGCTATAGAGAGTCTCTTATTAAAGATACTCAACTGTTACATGGAAAATGGAAAAGGAACAATTCTCTTGAGATTTAGCTCAAACCAGTTAGACAAATAAACTGAAAATAAAAACTACTTGCATTCTGAACATTAAATACCTGTATATATACAGGGTAAGAACAACATAATAATATACATTATAATCATCTACAGGGTGATCTACTTAAAAAATGTTATTCTATAAAAGTAATTAATTCGACAATTTAACCCAAAACAAGACTATTAATATTGAGTAATAAATTTTCATATCGAATATAATTTTTAATCAAACCCTGCATACTGTTGTATATCGTGGTGCGTTAATAACTTCTATCTACTCATATAGAACTCCCACGACCATGTATCCGTCCTTGTCTGCGTAGTGGGTACTCGTTTGGGCATTTCCGTTCTTCAGTAGTCCTCTCTTCGCGGTTCGCCGACTACGTGGTACCACATTTCCGCCCCGTGGTACAGGAACCCGCTAAAGTCGTTTCGTTTGAGCGAAAGGTCACAATATACCGTCAAAACAATTCATAGTTCCGGGAATAGGTGAAAAATACCTTTCCATTACTTCGATTTGTTTAACACAAACCCCAGAAATTACATTGCTCAAGCACAGATGTTCTTTTAGCTTTGCCTATTTTCTTTTACGACCGCCGAGATTTATTCAGTTAAAAAATGGACAATTTCCCATAAGTTTTCAACTGACATTTTCCAAGCAAACGAGCGAGCTTTCCACACTCAAATGTTAATATATTTTATTTCAATTTATATAAAATCTGAACGTTTCATACTGTAGAAAATAAGTGTTTTTCCTCTGTATAAATAATGAACAGCAGCAGTGGCCGAATTTGGCAAATGCGTTAACTGGAGCCTTTCCATACGGAACCGGAGTTGACTTTTTATAGGGGCAAAAATTAATTCCAGAATTAAACAATTTCCAGGCTAAACCTACTTAAAACATACCTTCTGGCGGCGTAATCCATTAGCACCTAGCCTTAGGGATATGGGAATTTTCGACCTCGTCCTTTTCTTAGTCCCAACATTCTGCGAGTCTCCATAAGAATTAGTTATTCCATCAAAAATCCCTGAAATGGCGGTCGGGTTTTTTAAATCCAATTTACTCTCAACGGTGCCACAGGGAGAGTTTTCCATTTCCCGTTAAAAATTTCCTTCACGAGAAATTTGGCACCTGGAAAAGTTTTTATGTAATGGGAAGTCACTCTGTGTAAATGTAAATGGTAGGGCTCTGTCCATGAGGGAAAATTCTAGTTACAAAGAAGCTTTGAGGGTCCGGCACCTCAGGAAATTAGGGGTGTGGCATGTTTTTAAAAAGGGTAGTTATGATTTTGTGAAACTGAGTTCTTTTGATACTCTTGGTTTTTAAACGAAGGTTTAGTGTTTACAAGGAAATTTTAAAGTTCTACTATAGTTAAAAAATAAGGGAAATTTATTTATAAAATTAAAAATATTTATTTATCCTTTCAAATAAATTGCATCGCCTCCGAGTGTTCCTCGTCCGACACAATGAACTAATGCCATACTTTTTTCCAATCCTCCAAACAGTCGAAGAAGTCTTTTTCCTCTGTGGCTTTCAATACTTTCTTCGATTCGGCTTTTAACTCCTCAACTGAGTCGAAACGACGTCCCCAGAGCGAGTCATTTGAGCTTATTGAATATCAAGAAGTCCAACGGCACTAAATCGGGCAAACGCGGTGGTTGTGGAACGACACGGGTCGTGTTTTTGGCAAAATGTTCGCGATGAACCAATGCAGTGTGGGACGGTGGTGCGTTATCGTGGTGCAAAAACCAAGTGTTACCTACCCACAATTCTGGCCTCTTAAGGCGAATAGCTTCACGCAAACCAGGCATAACGCCCAAGTGATATTCCTTGTTAACAGTTTGGCGTGACGGGAAAAAATTCATATACATAACACCGCAATAATCGAAGAAAACCGTCAACATGACTTTAATTTTTAAGCGACTTTTGCGCGGTTTTTTCGGTCTTGGTTCGCCTTTTGCACAATATTCGGGGTCGATTGTTTCCGGGCCGCGTGCATAGATCCAGGTTCCATCTGCCGTGATGATGCATTTCGTGACGTCCTGATAGTCAGAAATCATTGTTTGACAGATTTCAATGCGACGCTTTTTTTTCGAAAAATCGAATGGTTTTGGAACCAATCGGGATTGGCGCGTTTGAGACGCAAAACTTCTTTAAAAATGGTTAGGGTTGATCCAAATGAAATGGCCGTACCATTGACAAGATCCCTGATTTTCAATCGACGATTTTGGGGTACCAAATCTTTAATTTCCTTGGCATGGCTTTCATCGGTAGATTCAAATTTGTTATAAAAAAATACTTTGCAGTTTTTAATTGCTTAAAATTCAGGGGTGCATCAGGATTTCAAAGGCATTTTACTTTCTATGCAAATCTTTCGGTTTTTTATGAGTTCAAATATCTTCTTATTACGGTCCTGGGTTTTCATAAAAATTTTCATAGATCGTATAAACTCTATGACTTTATCTCTATATACAACCCAGTAACGTACAACGGGTTACATAAAATGCCACATGTACATAACCATTACACATACAACATTATCTTCGCATGCTTTTTCTTATTTAAATATCCTCGTATTAGTGTTCTGGTTTCTAATGAAAACTTACAAAGTATTCGGGAGTTGTAAGGAAATTAAGACCTCCCAATGCGTAAATTCGGTGGCGTTACATGTCCTGGAAATTTTTAATTTATGGAACGGACACTGTGTAACGTGAACACAGTACAGCATCGTCCTTTCACGAAAAATGCTGCAGAAGCCTTCCTGCACCTATGACAAACCCGAGTTTTCTCAACTTTTAAGTAGTCAGAGGCGCAGTTGGTGCTTTAGAACAGTCACAATAAGTTTAGATTTGTAAATTCGCATCATTACGAGTTTTGCAAGCTCTTTGTGCATGTACTCTTTTAATTCTGATTGTGGTAAAAAACGAGGTTGAAAACTGCATAGAAATCAGCGGCGTAAATTGTATCTAAAGGAATATTTTTTTGATTTGCACATTGCTTGCATATTCTGCTTCGATGTACCTCTTTGAATGAGCTTGCACCACAGTCCTGTAAAATTTTTACTTATAACAAATCGATGTATTTTTACGTAGTTGTAGGTACCCTATTAAGAATGGTTCTGCTACGACGCTGATTTATCAAGAAAAATTATGTAAAATTTAGAGTTTAGTAAGAAATTTTGAGGCTTTTAATTCGATGGAGTAACAGCGTAACTTACATTTAAATACAATTTTAAGTTCTAGAATTTTTACTCATTATTATATTTTTAGTGAACTTTTTTTGGCTGCAGCCTTGTTTTAGAAAAATAATAATAACGAGACAAAATAAGTGTTTCAGATACTAAAAACAAAGTTTTAACCATTCCTACATTCCTACCTTACTAAAAACCGAACAACTTTTCGAACTTTTGCCTATACTAGTCGTTCTTTGGTGTATATGAGTACTAGAAATCCCACTTTTCTGCATCCAGTTTTTATCTAAGATAATACCCAGAGTCCATTCACCTGTTCCTCGTACACGTATAACAGATAGATGTAATATTATACAGGTGCAACGAAAACGCGTGTTCAACACTTGCACACCGCGACGTGAGGTCTATACAAACCTAACTGACTTTTTAATGATTCTTTCCTTCCTATTTCCCCTTTGTTTGGCATTAAAGAACTTGTGGTTTTCAACGACGCTACGAGGTTCTTCCTTGTATGAATATCAGGACCGGAGTTATATCGCAAAAGTTAATAGAGTCCTGTAATTTACGCTTGAAACAATGGCGTGAGTGAGGGGAAGGGCCCAAATGGAAAGAAGGGTGTTTTAAGAGAAACAAAGGAGCTCTGAAATTTAGACCCAGAACAAAATAACAGATAATTGCGCGAGACATTGTTTAAAAGACTTTAAGCTCGGAAAGAAATTGCTGGCTAGGGAGGACAGAAAGACAGGATGGAACATGGAACAATAATACCAAGATACACTATTTAGTTCTTAATCTACTTTATTTGTTCTTCTTTCGCAATTCAGATATTCAATGCAAAACAGAAAGAGAATGAACTTTTATTAACTTATGTGTTAAAGATGAGTCTTCTAAATTCTCCTTTTTGGGATGGGAAGTAATAAACCAAACTCGGAAATGCGACACACATGCCCCAATTTTTAGCATGACATGTTTCAGTTTCTGCGTATTGTTTGAACGAGCACACAAGTGGGTTGATTATACTCTGAAGCGTATCTCCAGATGACATTCCTCGTCTTGAACAAACATTCTTCGAGCGAGCGGTTTGCCGATGATTAAATAGTCAGCTTTTGAGCTCAAAATTCTCTAATTAGAGAGTTTGCTTGCAATTACCTGAATCAGTGCTAATTGAATTGCGAGTTTTTAAGCGCAGCGAGCTCGCTGTGCAGATTTTAATTGTATAGGACAACATCACATGACGCAGTTTTAAATTGGTTCTAACTGTATTCGTATTGGTTTTAGTTGAATAGAGCAGATGTTGCGACGAGGCCTGTAAATATAAAAAAAGCAAAAAATATCATCGTTAGAAAAAAAAACGCAAAAGTGCTCATTTTATTTCCAATGAGAGTTTGTTTTTCTAATGTGAAAATGAAAAAACTATTAAAAAAATTAAGAACAACTTTGGCAGCTTAGGTTTAACATGGTTTAAACTTTGACACCTACTTTTTGACGTTACACTATTCGCCTCAGCGACTGGTGACTAAATTTATTGTTTTTAGTTACTCTGTTAAATAAGCCTGCGCGCGCACGTCCTCAACTTTAAAACAAAAGAACAGTGGGATTTGTCAAATTTTCTCTTAAAATACCCCTTAATATTTGCAGAATTTTAAATCATGTTAACAATTTTTTAATGCAGAAAAGCAACTCTCAGTGTGTTAAGAGACTTTCTTGCGAGTTTTGTACACTATTTCTTCAGACCGATGGTCCATATAAAAGGTTGTCCGACGAATTTGGAGATGCATAGGATCAACTAAGTTGCACAAAATGCTCTCGAATTAAGAAAACTCGCAGTTTGGCAAAATACGGTTTAAAATTCGACGTCTCGTTCTTTGATATCAAGTAATTCACATTCATAGCCGATTTTCAAAGCAAAAGAACAAATCAATGTTGCCATATCTCATCTGGGAGTAAGAAAGTTTAGTAAAATTCGCAAATTTCACATTGAAAAATCTCACGTGTTAAACATTTCAGTTACCACACAGCTAATATACCTACATAAATAATATAAATCTGGCTCTAAAAGGAAATATTAAACGATTCGCTCCGCCATACGCCACCATGCCACAGCCAGGGGTTCTGTAAGTGGACAGATACAATATGACATAAGATGGTACTTCTGTTGCACCACTTTAGGAATTTGCAGTTAGGCAAATAGTTCACGTGACAGTTTGCTAACGTGCATACCATTAGACAATTGTTGAATGGGTTTTAACATCCGCCTATTAACCAGAGAAAACTGTTTAAATAAAATGTTAACTGTATAACAATGTTTCTTTATGCTCAGCAAAGTTCACAAAGTATTTAAGATAATTAAAAAGCTGAAACTTGTATGTCATGTAAGATTTCTCAATTTAAACTTTAAGAATTCCATGCCATATTAAAATTATGTGTACCTTTAAAGCTCTGGAAATACCTATGCATAGTCCATAAATTATTCCTAAGGAAATGCAATATACCTCGGAATTTATTGAGTTCAAAATGAAACATGGGGTTAAGAAAAGAAACAAAACATAAATACGATGAAATGAGGGATACGAGGGTATGTTCAGTTAACAAAAACACATAGCAATCTTTTTTTGACACTGTATTTTTCAAATTAACACCCCATTGTAGTATTTACATGTCATGTAAAAAAGGTTTGTTATTTTATAATTAAACTTATGCTTTCTAAGTTAACTTAAATAGGTAACGTATCCTAAAGTTGGAATTATAAATGTACACTAAAGTGTACATTTATATCTATTTAGTCTCTGGTTTCTCCTTCCTCATCTTCTTCCTCTACGCCTCGTATGAATAGGACATTGTTACATCTGACAAGGATTTCTCCTAAATTTCCTGCAATAAAATTAAATTAACGTGTTATTTACAACCAAAACTTTGTTGGAAAGATAAACTTATCATTGATATGAGAAACATCAGCAGAATTGGCACTCAACAATTTGACTTTAGTCAATCAATTCCAGAATCCAAAGGGCTCCAATGTGGGTATCTTCTTGGAGATAGTCTCAGCATTTATTAAAGTATTCAATAGTCAATAGTTTATACACTTATATATAAGTATAGGTTGATTTCAATAAAGCAAACAATATATAGTAAAGTGAAAAAATGCTGCCCCTACACACACGCGCATGTCTTAGTATAACAAGAGCGATGAGAACCACGTCGACGGCTGCTGAGGAATGTCTCCTCAACCTTTTTGCCATCCCCATTCTTCTGGAGCGACATGCAAGCCATTCAGCATGTAGAATAATAAAGCCCTTTGGATTCCTCACGACTGTAAAATTCTAAATATGGTCTTTAATCTCATAACAGCAAAACATACAGGGAACACTCTCTACAGAATCATTCTTTCTTCCAAGGAGCTCTGAAGGTTAAGTGTAGCACTGCAAGAACCAATCTACATTTACAACTTCAAAACAATTTAAAACTGTCAAATGGGTTTTAATGCCCTAGGTGCGCTTAATCAAGTCACAAATTAATGGATTGACTCAGTCTCAGAAATGAGGAAATATGCTCTTGATTCACTGACATAGAATAAAAAATCTGAATGTTTGCTTTATCTTGTAAAAACAAAGAAGAGTCTAAAGTACCTTTTGCATGAGTATCCACCAATTCCCTTTACATTTTTGTTATATCAATTTATAATAACTCATATAATTTTATCAACAATTAATATGCTTTCCAAGAATCAACTCAACGTCATCTTAGAAACTCAAAATAGCCTTACCTGTTACTGCACCTTCAATAACCTCCTCACAATTTGCTAGTTGCAAATTCATATACCCATCAACCGAAACCAAAATGCCTTTGTATTCATGGCCCCACTTTAACTTTACCATAACGGCTTTGCCAGTCAAACTATTGAGGAAGGGTTTGGGGTTAATGGGCATAGCCGCAGACATGATGATTTGATAAGTATATTTTCAACTTACGAAAGGACGAAGAAATTATTTGTTTATTAGGAATTAACTGAATTAATTATAAAAGAAAATGGGGTACAGCAAGCCCAAAGCGGTAAACCAAGGAAAGTTTTTGAGGTTAAGTAGGTATTAAGTGCTTTCAATTTCTGACACATCATTTAAAGTATCATTTACAGGTAGATAATGCATACATCGTAGACTAGCTGTAATTTATTAAATCATGTTGATAATTCAATTCATAAGTTTGAATACGCAGGATAATTCGTTAAATATTATACGTATTTACTACAATGCTATCTCATAAATGGTTGTAGATATAATATAACATTATGCAGAAGCTTCTAAATATTACTACGATTGAATCTTATTCCATAAATATCTTCGCATAATCAAATGTCAAATCCAATGACAATAATCAGATGATTGGCACTTGTTAGTTTGGCGTTCGTAATTCGTGCGTGTTGCATGTTTTGAAAGAAATAATTGAGGAATCTAAAATTAACTATTTCTTTATTAATTAAAACATTAAATTCCTCTTAACACGCGTATATTTCACAATACATCACGAAGTTGATCCGTTTGTTAAACTTCAAAGTTGCTGTAATACTCAAAAACCTCCTAAGAGATTTCCAAGGTAAATGTGTGATTTTATGTAATAACTATAGAAGAAATTAAGATAACCCAAAATCTCTAATACCATAGAACATAAATAACCCAAATACGCGTCATTTAAAGCTTAATAGTAGTCAGGAACAGGGGCGCAGGCAATTTTAACAAAGTCTTCATACTTCACAATACTGCTGTTGTTCACATTTGCCTCTCGGAAAATTCTATCCACCTCTTTAGAAGACAAGCGCTCGCCCCAATTTTGTAGAAGGTGTCTCAGATGTTTCGCCGGAATTGTACCCTTTCCTCCCTGATCAGCAGCTTTAAATGCATCCACTATTTCTTTAGGTAGATTTTCTACTCGGGAATGTACATGCATTACCTCAAGGAAATCTGCAAATGTCATTTTTCCACCCTGGAGAGAAGAGTTGTAAATGAGTAATAGAGAGAATAATATAATGCTAGTATTAGCGGCAATGCTTATTTTTCTGTAATATACTGAGTGTTTAAATAAAATCAATAAGTAACAAACAATTTTAGATTTTATGGCCTAAATATTTTAAATTATTTATTCTTACATAATAAAAAAAATGTTTACATTTTTGCGATAAAAGGGATTGACGTTCTTCTATACCTAAATAATTAATTAAAAAATATTTAAATATAAAAAACTTAATTATCAGAAAAACTGTAACACTTGGTATCTTTTGTTAAATTAATTCAAAATTATCTCTAATACCCTATTCAGTATCCTGTACTATCTCCTAAACACTCTGTATATTGATATAATTGAATTAACAACTGGATGGAGTTAGAACATTCTGTTATATGCATATACTGATCTACAGGATCTAATATATCATCATGGAGATATTTCAGAAGACGATAATATTCTGCAAAATTATTTTAAAAATGCCAATAGACTAATTGCCAAAAGTGCCCCATTTTAGATATACAGGATGCCAAAGTTTTTTTGCCGACATTTTTCACGTATTTTGTCTTTTTTTCCACATACGCATTAAGTTTAGTTTTCATTTATATTTATTTTTAATTTGAAAATTACGAATTATTTTCGATAATTAATAACAAAGACAGATGATATTTTTCCTTACTTCTTTTACATTATTAGTTTGCATCAACAAATATGTTTGCCAAATCAACAAAAACGGTGAAAGATACCAAAATATTGAGGAGACAAAAACGACAAAGCATTGAAAAAGGAATTTTAATTTGATGTCAAAATTCATGCAAAGTGTGTAAAAAACAGATACAAGGTATGATATAGTACATAATCTAAAAAACATAACACCCTGTATTTATTTGGATATGGGCGATTTTGATATTTTATTGAAGATGATCTTAAAGAAAATAAGTCTAAATTTACTCAATGCATATGTGAGAAAAATGCAGGATATGAGAAAAAATGTGAAGGCTTGGCACTCAGTATATTGAAAATGGTGCATATTTAAACATTAGTATTTTTTAAATAATTTCACGGGGTACTATCGCTCTCTGAAATATCTCTTTGATGATATGCCCCTGTAAATGTAATTGGGTGGGGGGGGATTCACCTTTTGTTTGAAGTATCCAGCTAATTCTGAAATGGTAGGACTAAGGCCCAGGCTCCTCATTATCACTGTTAGTTCATCAAGAGATTTGATATGTCCAGACCGGGCAAAAAGGTAGAAGCATTCCCTGAATTCTGTAATAAAACTTTTATGATTGTGGATATCACATAACAAATCAAACATTTTTAAGGGCCAATAGACCAGAGTCCTCGAAACATCAATGAGAAAGTAATCTTAGAAAAGTAGAAATAAAGGCAGGTCATTGGTTAGTTTTAACATTGACCTATTGTAAAATCAAGCAAAAGTTTCTTATTTCAAAGGATTTTCATCATAAAAAAAAATCGTTTATAGGTTTTAACGCTACTTATGCGACTGAATGTTGTATAGTTTATTTATTGAATTATTCCCTGAAAATTTGAAAATAAATATTGAAACTTATTTGTTGTTCAGCCAACTACCAGAGGCAGATTAGGAGGGCCAAAGCTTTCGTAAAACCTAGCGAAATTTTATTTCTAGGCTTTTTTTAATATAAAAAATTCTGTCGTAAAGTAACATACGCTGCCGATTTTTGTGGAGGTTATTCTATGAGTGTCCGGGAACAAAAAATATTAAGATTTATAGATTTCTCTGCTAAGTAACAGGGATCCATTAAAAGGGGTAAAATTGTCCTAACATCTAGAAAAATTTCCTTATCTCTGAAGTTTTTTGTAATAAAAAAAATAACGGGTTCTTGAAGTAAAACCGCACTGTATGAGAGTGTTTAGTACGATACGCTTGAGTTTTTAATGAATTTAGGTACATGTCCGTTTCAGAGGATGCTCAATCCAGTGGTACACCTAGATCTTTTGTTATATGCAGTAAGCTTTGCTCCTTGCAATAAAATTGTTACCTTTTGTTCAAAAGTAGTTTTTTTTACGCTCTACGAGCTAAAATAATTTGTCAACAACCGACGATAAATATAAATTTTACAGGAGTGTACCGGTTTTGAGTAGGCCACAATGTATAGCTTATTTTTTAACTTTTATGCATTTTTTGTTAAGTTTGATCTCGGTTTTGAGGAAACCTGCGCCACTGTTCTTTGTCGAAATACGAGGAACGTGTTGTTGAAAGGACCGTAAGCATCTAATTGAATTTATGAAAAACTTGTGAATCGCAGGACTTTTGGCTTCTCGATGTCACTACTACTGGTTAAACACCACTTTATTCGTATTTTTGCCAAATTTTAAAAACATTGACTATATAAATCAAGGACAATTACTTATACTGTACAAACAAACTTTGTGGCCTATAGGATTAATCCACTAATATGCTTGAATGACTATAATTTTTACTGTTTAATGATTACATACATCTGCGATTATTGCAACATAAATATCCTTATCTTATCATCATTGTCGGGCGATCCCGTTATCTTTCTCTGGCAGATAATTATTGTTGTGTAAGCAATGTATAATAGCGTTTAAATGCTACATATCGAATTAGAAGCTATGTAAATGTTAGTAATTGATAACATTGTTAGAAACTCATATCTTTGTTTTGTGTATCTCAAGAAAATGTTTTAAAATTTTTCCCACATCCGATACTTTCTTCATCAAACTTTTAACCTACTTCGCAAGATACATACCATCAATGTCCTGTTCTTTGAAGTATCTGGCCTAAAAGAAAACCAACGGAAAGGCAATTATAATAAAAATATCTATTGCTGAGCAGAAGTTCTGTCCATACCATATTCAAAACAAATTATTTGAACAATGAGCACTGACACGTAGCCTGAACACTGGGGAGTTTGATGCTAATAAACGTTCCTCACAGATAAGTTTATCCGATCTACGTGAATGCGGCAGGTAGAACTGGTGTACCGTGAACGCGGAGGGGGCAATAATGCTTGTAAACCGTGACAAGGTGAGCCTCATAGTACGAGCGTCGATTATCAACTAACATTTGGGGACATATTTAATTAACAATTCACGAAATGTCGTTGTGCTATTGCAAGTTTTTAATCGAGTTTTTAGCAATAAAATTTTGGATGTTTAATTGTTTTTTAAACCGAGAATCGTTGGGATTTTGAGAACTTTAGTTCCACCACTAATGTTTACTAAATTGGCATTCGGTATTTTTCATTTATTTTATTAATTATAGTTCAGTGGTATGTACGATGTTTTGCGCGAACGTTTATCCGTTTAAGCAGCAGCTTATGAGGGTCTAAATGAATGTGAGTAATGGTGATTTACAAATGCTGTATGTAGCAGTCCGATGTGTCGTCACGTCAATGTAAAAAAGCCATTGTCCAGTTCAATATATCTGTGATTCTCCTTAAAAGGTAGGTGGTGCACTTTTTTTTTGTCTCAGTATTCCGGATCTACGAATCAGTGGCGGATCCGTCGGGGTGAATCTTTTTTTACTGTGCTCAATTGTAAAAATGAATCATGCACCCCCCACCCTCCCCCTCGTTTTTACCAGCTTCAAACACAAGTTCCTTGAAATACACATAAGAGCCACTTACTACTACGCTTAATATATATAATACGTCCTTGGCCCTCCAGTCTCCGTGAAAATTCAAGGTTCCTGGAGTCTCCTCAAAATTTCGACGATCTGGAGTTCCATGCGGGAGGCCCCAAAATTTTCCCAACAAACGGAATAGCCACCTTTCAACATTTACATGAGGGGCGTACTCGGTATGCAACAAATTCATTAAATTCAATAAGATGAAATCGAGTTCGCGTTAAGACGAGCTTGGCTTTCATAGTTTCTTATTCCTTTCTCGATGCAAACCTGAATTTCTTGTAGCATTCGCAGATGTACATTGTGCGTCTTTGAAGCGGATTGTTCAGGTTTTGAAATTTTCAGCTTTTTAGGTAAAGATAATAATAATATTCAAATTCTTCCAGTAGGCACTGGTTGCTACTCAATAGCCATTAGTAGCTACTGATTTTTACTTCCTTCGTGTTCATTTCTGGCATCTTTTCTAGCCTCGTTCCATGACAACTTTATTGGTTCCAAAAGATGGATCGAAGTCAGATTTTAAAATTTCGTTATATCAATTTGTTGGAGAAAGGACACTCGCGAAGCAGGCGCACTTTCACGCCTGCAATCGGTGATTCCATGATTACTCTGTCCAAAAATGAGCAGTTTTTTATCCGTTTGGTCTACATGTAGACTTTGATTAACATTTTTATACCAAATCTTATTTTTTGCTCAATTTCTTCAATTGGCTGCTTTACACTGTGACTGTTGCCAATTTCGCTCTTTACTTATAATATGCGACAGCCAATTGCAAGTAGAAGAATGTTCCATTTTTGAATTTTATTACTGCATATTCATGCCACTTGCTTCTGTGTAAGTATTAGAAGTTCCCACCTTAAACCGTTTTTACTGGAAATAAATGTTTTATTTAACAATTAAAAAAGTGGACGTTTTAAATTATGAAAATTACACTAAATTGAATAAATAACTTACAGAAACACTAAAGAGATATGGAAAAAATTATAGTAAACTTAAAAAAATACAAAAATATCTTCACGGCCGTGGAAAGTCACGAATGAACACTTCGCAACAGTACGACGCCTCATTTTTATGGTTCTTCTAAGATCAACAAAATTTGCATACGTTTAAGACCACTGCCAGTGGCATAAACTCTTCTGCAGGTTCATTGTCTAGACTTTTATTAAATGTCCTGTCCCTAAACCCGTTACTAGAACACACACATCTTTATGTCAAAAATTCTAGTTACTTAAAAAAAAATTGAAAAGTATAAATTTAGACCCAAATCACAGGTTGATGTGTTCTGATATTTATTCACAATCAGCCGGAACATAATTGATAAAACACTTTTATTTTCCAAAGTACCGTCGAAAGTGACGTCAACAATCGAGAACGTACTAAATGAAACATAAACACTATCATGGAGTTATTCGCAGTTTGTGTGAGAACGGCTTATTCTCAATTTTAAAATAATTATTGTCAGCGAAAGTCTGCGATGGTAATGACGTCCCATTGCCTAATTGGCAAAGTTTAAAAGCTAATCATATTCATAATTACAATTTTAAAGCTTTAGTCTGATGGAGACATGTTGATGTTTTTTCATTCTATGAGTATGATAATTGCAATTTCAAGATTTTTCTCAATAATTTATGTTAAAAAATAAATGTTAAATTTGCGATTGGCAAAGCACGAAATAAATTATAGATCAGGTTCAGGTTAGATATTTTAACAGAAAAAAAAAAAAAAAATTCCAAAGGGTCAAAACAACACTTTACCAGAAACCGCAAAAAAAATGTATTGAAAATTCCAAACAGCCCACTCATGAACCTTTTTATACAAGGCGTAGCAAGTGTACCGAGGTATTCCAAGCAATTAGAAAATAAGTTCCATGTTTCAACGGTTCCCAAGACAGAAAACAAACTATTTTCAAAGCACACAAAGGCAATCCTACAAATCAAAATGTAACACACATATACATACGCACGTATGTAATGTTAATACCACATATACAGGGTATACCAATGAAAGCTTTGCACTCCGATTATTTAGAACGACAGTCAAAATATTAGAGATCGCCTCTACACGGCGATTTTATTTTTGAGGGGGGCACATTTTAGTGTTAAAAGCAGATGAAAAGTGGGTACAATCTGGGAAAATTACAACTGGATTTGAGGTGGATATGTTTAAGACCTTCCCATTTTCAATTTATCAAATTTCCACCCATGGACGCCCATTTCTTCAGGTTTATTTAGCAGTAATTAAACACGAATGGAAAATCTCAATAATTTTCAAGTATAATCATCGCGTGTTAATGTATTTTGAACTGCCTAAATTTGAAGAAAAAACGCTGAAAATGGCATTTAAAAATCCATTTAAATGCGATGTCACCCGGTTTATAGTACGACTTGAAATCCTAAATTCTAATGTACCCTTTTGATAAGAAAATCAATGCATCAAGGTAATTTCTAATATTTTAGTCGTGGTTCAAAGTAAGCTAGATGGAAAGTTCTCAATGGTACACTCCGCTTAATTCCTTGCGACTGTGAGAAATTTTATATAGATAAAACTTCTAGACCCTTAACAAAGAGGACTAAACAGTACCAAAATTACATTAAAAACATAGAGTCTCATGGATTAAGTATAAGCCAGCACGCCTTTCATAATGTTCATAACGTTGTCACAGAATCGTTCCAAACGATGCTGGACATCATTACCTTCGGTTCGTTATTGATGTAGGGTAAAGTCGAAGAAAATTGTACATTTTTTCTTCCAAACTGATCTGCGGCCTCTTGGTCAGTACGCATGGATAACAACTTCGGACACGTAGAGAGAAAGTAAAGTCAAAAATATCAGGTTCAGGTGGATGTTGAGCAAGCAATCATTAGCGTATCGTAATGTTTCCAGATCTAGAAACGTTCCAGCTTTCCTATTTTACTTTATTTGATGGCTGATCTTTGTTAGAAGAGTTGTCCTGTACGCTCCTGTCTTTCGTGGCTTCAAATTCGTGTTTCTCAAATTTGACTCGTATCTCGGACCAATTTAAAGAGAATAACTGCGACTGAGTATGTTGTCCGTATTATTAATATTCCACAATGAATAACAAATTTATCAGGTCACTATTTTTATGTGCATTTGCTAAAGTTCAGCGCGTTTCCTATAACAAACATAAATCAGACCATTTCGGCAAAATGAACTTGGTTTCATACTTTGCACTTTGAATGCGGTCCGATTTGGTTTTTAAAAGGTAACCCATAGTAAGAAAGTCTTAAATTGTATTTTGGTAATGCGATGAACGTCAGTTTTAAAATAGCCGGGAATTGAGTGAGAGTTTAAATTTAGTTGAATTCAGGTAAAGGTAATAACGATTGGTAAGAGAGGCACAAATTTGACTTGATCTTCTGCTAGATCTGAGGGTAGAGGTGCGTTTATTTCATAGAGATTTCCCATGATCTCATGTGAATTGGATTTTTGCCAGACAAGTATTCCCTCTTAATGCATTCTCAATAACAATTTCAGTGCCAAACAGGCGCCATGCGAAAACGTACATCGCCGGCGCTGGAATACCAACGACTCACTTTGTCTATCTATAGGATAGTTAACCTTTGATAAAATTTTACAATTTACCTACGCGTGCATAAGCTAACGGGAGTGTGTTTAGCCAAATTTTAAAATAAATAACTTGCATCGATAAATTTCTCACTTGTGAAAGGGTTCAAAGTGTTTCAAGATATTTCCAACGCGCTCATTTCTTGACGTTCTGTAAATACCATCAAAAAATTATTACAGAATTCAGCCTCGATAAGTTTAATACCAACTCCCCGAGCTAGCCATATTGCTTTAAAGATGTGAAGAAGCACTATGGGCAAATCCAATAATGAGGATCCAAAATTGAAGCATCTGTCGAAGACACAAATCGTCATAACGAGTTTAGCAGCAGGTGCCTTAGCTGGAGCTTTAGCCAAAACCACCATCGCCCCACTGGACAGAACGAAAATAAACTTCCAAATTAGGTAAATAAATATTGGTTTCCAATCAGCGCCAATTAACGAGTTTACGTGAATATGCAGTCACAAGCCCTACTCTACGAGAAAAGCATTGAAGTTCTTAGTGGAAACACTAAAGAAACAGGGATTTTTAGCACTATGGAGAGGGAACAGTGCGACAATGGCACGCATAGTGCCGTATTCCGCCATCCAATTTACCTCACACGAACAATGGAAGAGGGTGCTGAAAGTTGACCAAAATAATGGGTAATTGATTAATGCCGCCTTAAGAAGTGCTTGAATCGTTTGCTCTTTAGATCAAGAAATGAGAGGTTGTTTTTGGCTGGTTCTCTGGCCGGTTTGACCTCTCAAGCTTTGACTTATCCTTTTGATTTCGCCCGAGCTCGAATGGCTGTGACTCACAAATTAGAATACGCAACTTTAAGGCAGGTAAACTACCTCGAGTTTATGATATTATTTTATCGTTTATTAGTTATATTCGTTTTTGTTAGGTGTTTCATAAGATATATTTAGTAGAGGGTGCAAGTGCGTTCTTTAAAGGTTTTGTACCTACAATGGCTGGTGTTATTCCATACGCTGGAATGTCTTTTTTCACCTATGACAGCCTTAAAAGACTATATAGAGGTATTGGGATCTTAAAATAATTCTGTAGTGCTAATTTTGCCCTTATAGAGCACATAGATAACACCTTTGTAATCCACCCAATAGCTTCCCTGCTGTTTGGTGCTATTGCCGGGGTCATCAGTCAAAGCACTAGTTATCCATTGGATATAGTACGGAGAAGAATGCAGACTGATACCACTGGGAAATACCCAAATATGCACCAGACAATACTTTATGTTTATCGGTATATTACCGCGAAATATTTATTTCTCTATTTGTTGTCCGTTTTATGTGTATTTCAGTACTGAAGGTATCAGGAAAGGATTTTACAAAGGACTTTCAATGAACTGGATCAAAGGGCCGATAGCTGTCGGCATCAGTTATGCGACCTACGACAATATTAGAGACATTCTTCGAACTTCTGTAGTGAAATTTAGGACAAACTCGAAGCAAATAAGTTGTAAAGTGAATTAGTCGTAATTTAGTTGTCCCAAGATGTGTATAGCAATTTTTACTAATTTGTCACCGGTAAAATGTTTTTTAATGTTCACCAAAGTTTACAACAGTGCAATGCAATAAGGATACGCTTATGTAAATAGAAATGTTAAGATGTTTGATTAATATTAAAAATTAACATTGATTAAACATACATAATATTTTATTGACTTGTGTTTCTGAGCGAACGACTTTGAAAAGTCAATTTGTCATAGTGAATAACTTCAATTAAAAAAAAAAAATTCAACGAAATGTAAGAATCTTAAGATACGGCATAGTAACTCCATCTCTCTGAAAGTTAGTTATATGGTTGAAATTTTCATGAAGAAGGAATCTTCTATGACGTTGAGGAAAACTGTATTTGTTTATACAGTTTTCTTTTTTTACGCGTTCATGCATATTTGTAAAGAAAGAACTGAACAGAAGATGACGCCACCATAGCAACCATGTATAACTGGTTGCATGTATTAACGTGAATCTTTAAAATAGATCTTCGCTGTATACATTATAATTTCATTTATTCAAAAATAAAAATACTGCTCCTCTTTTTTACGTTTTTTTTTTTTTTTTAATTATTTACCTCTCCTATCACAACATTCTTTATACCTAATAGTTTTCAGACCATCAAAACCTTTGGACGTTATTGCATTCAATCATGTGAATGATTAGGTGATATCGCGTGTCTTTCAAGATTAAATATCTTTTAAATTCGGATAACTGAAGTTTTGTCGTCAAAATTTTCATGATTTGTAGAAAAAAAATTCGTGAAAGTACCAGTGGCACATATAACAATTTTATGCAAAAAAAAATTAAGCGCAAATTAAGGTACTGAGATTTCAATGAGATTTGGTTCCGCAATAGGTGTATGGTACAGCATTGAGATCCCCCGGTAAAATTTCGAATCGGATAACTTCGATTTTTTGGAGCGAAAAATATCATGGACCATACATCATGAAAAATTTTGACTCAAAAAGTCGACATTGCTCAATTCGAACTTTGACCGGGAGACATCAAAGCAGGATCGTATGTCTGCTGCGGTACCACGTATTATGAAAATCAAAGCACCATAATTTTTGCTTTTTTTATGTACGTCACTGGTTGCATGTCGGAAAATGTTTAGCAAAATCATAAAAAGTTGAAGTTTAGATCAATACAGGCAACCAGTTATACACTAGGGTAATTATTAAATCAAAGTCGGGAGTCCAAAAAATATTTGAGGTTTTATTATTGGCACTATCACAATACATTATATAAAAATGCTATAAAAATAATATATAATTTAAATAAAATGATATAAATAATATCCATATGGAACTTAAGTAGTAATATAACGTAATACTGAAATATACAGGGTGGTTACTTTACGGGCCGCACCATTCAAATCTCGACTATCTTAAAAAAAAGTTTCACAAATAAAAGCTTAAAAAGAATCGTTTTGAAATCGACAGGGTTGCCAATACTTCTCAATATTCGAGAAAAATGGAACTTTTGTTTATAACTTAGAAATGGCACAATTTAAAAGTATCGTAAGCGAAACATTCTTAAAGACCCTTTAATGAAACTATCAAAAGTGAGACAGTGAAATGTTTTTAGATTTGGTGCATCTACGGTACTATTACCAGAAAGACATTTTATGATTTAACCCATATGAAAACTAATTATGACGTACGTCATATTGGCGAACTTAAAGAAAAAACTCTTCCCCAATTACACAACAATTAAATATGATGACCATAAGAACAACTAAAGTTGCTCTTCATATCAGAAAAACTTGGTGCAATACAAAACGACTAACAACATTGTTAAAAATTTGAGTTTTTGACGAGAAGTGAGAAAAATATTGGTAACACCGTCGATTCGAAAACGTACTCTTATTGAACTGTAAGTTTCACAACTTTTCCCTAATTTAACTGCCTTCATATTTTTTCAAGGTAACCGAGATGTCAATGGTGGGGCTCGTATAACGAACACTCTGTATGGGCAAAATTTCCTTATTTTTAGTAGTACATTATGATCATTGAGTTTATAACGTAGGAAATTATTGAGAAACATAACATTTAGTCTTTAAGATCCAATATCCAAATCTTTGTATCACAAATTTGATACCCCATCTCCAACAAAAAAGTATATGGGGAAATCAGCTAAACAATAAAACCTTACCGGCAATTATCATTAATTTAGGTTACCTAAAATAAAGCTTAACATAAGAGGAATGTAATTCGTATTAATAAAAATTACGTAAAAAGTCCTCGATCAAGGAACAAAAGTCAAAATAAATTACAATAAATGCAGGTGGGTCAAATAAGCACCAAAGCACCCTTAAAGACAATAGTTATGGTCGCGTGACCAGAGCTCCGTCAACATGTATGTGCGAGGGGCGGGTTCGGGTGAATAAAACTTAACCCAAAATTCAACAATTCGCCTTAAGGATCTCATTTCCGTTATAGATACAGGATCCGAATGTTTATGACAAGAATTTTTTGTTTCTTTTTCAGTCATTTAAATGTGCATTGTCTTCTTTTTTGTGTTTGCTCCTCAATAGAGAATGAGGGTCGGCCAAAGAGTAAGTTTCAGGCTCAAACACCGGGGGATATTCCAAACCAGGATAATCGACATGTGGGCTGATCTGAACTGGCGACTGCTGAAGTCGTGATTGTACAGAATATTCCAAAGACGTCGCGTTTGGAGGAAGACAAACAGACTGGAAAAGCGAGAAAATCGAATTGAAATTATCAACGATCTATTCAAAATTTTAGGTAAAAACTTGAGGACAAAAAAGAAAGAAACCAAGAACAGAAAATGGAGAAACGTATTAAACGCTTACCTGTGACATAGGAGAGATGCATCCAACCTCGGACCCTGAATGCTGTTTCCTAAAGATCGCTCTATGTAATTTCGGCGAACCCAAGAATGTTTTCTCTTTCTTCTCTGATTTTACGTTGAAAATTTTTGTGAGTTTACTAGAGCTTTTCGACTGTTTCTCATCCAGATTTAATTCGAAAGCCAAGCGAGGAGTTGATTTGCTGTCCGGGCCTATTGGTAAAGACACAGGAGCGTATTGCAACGCTGACTTTAGTTTACTCCTAAAGATCCGTAAGGAAATTACGATTGATTTAACTGCAAAATGTCGTATTTATATACCGTGAAGAATCACCGACCCTACTGGTAAACCCCGGCAGAGACCTGGAAGACTTTTTCTCAGACGGGCCAAAACTGGTTTGTCTTTTGACTTTTCCGGATTGCCTCGAAGCCTCGTCCAGCATTCGATTTTGGGCGAATTGGATTTCGTTTACTGTTTCCGGGCAGTAGACCAATTCATAAGATTTCTTGCCGAAATTTGAAACCAAATTCCTATTTGACGAGTAATGCATGTTGGACAAAGTGTACTCCTCACATTCTCTAATTTTCCAAGAATAAGAAAATATATACAAGAACACTTTAAGTTAACTTACCTAGATGATTCCTGTATTTTCAATGTCCTTGGCAAACTCCTATTCGACTTACTTTCAAGCGCTTTAACTGCTTTGGGATACGTACCCATTTTTGATTCGCCACTTTCAGATTTTTGACTTCTCTTTAAGGATCCCAAGCGCTTGCCGAAACATGAACTAGTAGTCTCGTGTTTCTCAGATTGAGATGACGACCGAGTTAACCGGGGAGGAAGAAAAACCTCACGGTTACAATCAGCACTTGAGATTTGTTTCGGTCTTATAGGCACCTCTCCTGTAGAGAAAAGAGAAAATTAGAATACTAGTAAATTTACCAGTGGCCGCGACGGAGATTCGGGAAATAGGCAATCGATAATAAAATTACAGGGTGATTCAGAAATCACGTTACCAACCTATGGGATGCGTAGTTGTCGAGTTACAGGGTCATAAAATTTGAGACTTTGAATATTTTTCTTGCATAGTTTCTTTTTTACTAAGTTTACATTAACTGTTAAGATCTACGTCAATTAAATGCCTCAAAAGTCTTTAAACACTCAATTAATGACTATTGGGACGCTACTGATATTACCACAATTGACAAAATTTACGTTTTAGTATAAAAATTTTTTTTTGGGATTTCAGACAGTTGCTTTCACGTTCAGAGGAGTGCCTTATTTTTGAAACTGCTTAAACTTCCCAAAAAAAGAGTCTACACTTGTTACACACTACGATTTTCAAGCCCCTCGGGACCGCTGCAGACGTAGGTAAAATTTTAGATACTTTAAAATTAAAAATTCATATTGACATATTTCAAAGTACCATTTATATTCTGAAGACACAGGAACAGGTACCATTCACCCTGAAGGTAAAATTACACTAATCCTTTATTAATTATACGGAATTTCTCAGGTTTAACGATCAGGACTATAACAATTCTCAGGACCAGACCTTTGAAATTGAATTGGCTCTTATAAACATAATTCCTGGCCGTTTTTTCGTGACCGTTTTACAAAGCGTTAACGTTAACCATTTTCTTTATTTCGGAACATTCAAAGTATTTCAAGCCGAGTTTCGCATATCTATGATGTTTATATCTGTGAACCATCCATTATTGATGTTTACAGCTCAAACGCGGGCCGCCCAAGGGCAGTAAATAAACAAATCAGGTTTGTGGCGAAACGGCGATAAGTACGAGAAATTATCAAGAGATATTTTGATTTATAATTAGATGTTTCGTCCCGTGATAACGCTCATTTTCTTCCCTATGAGTATTTGGTTTTCATTCTTCTGGCAATTTACGAGACGATTCTGTCAGTACAATTTAATTTCAGATACTTTATCATTTCGGAATTAAAACACGGAAATAGAGCCGATGCTTACATTAGCAACCCGCCTCAACAAAAGATCATAAACAAAGATCTGAGAAATTCTGATCAGCATATTCTTGGGTAACGTACCTAAGTTATGCTACAATGGGGAAATGTACAATAATTTATTAATAATTAAAAATCACTAGAGCTTATATCAATAAAAAATCTGAAACGATAAGTGATCTGGCATCCGGTTCCGTACTGACTCCGCCCACTTCAACCGCTAGCCTCGCAACGCACTTCGTTGGTCTTTGTCGGAGGCATATTAAAACTTATTCGGTCCTTCTCTCACTTATACAATTCCTGTTTCTGCTTGAACTGGTAATATCTGTAACACGTACTATCTCTATCTATTCAAGGAATCCTTAACTTCATTGAGGAGAACCAAGAGACTTTATGTTATTAATATTATCAGAGTTTCAACCAATGTCAAAATGCATTTTCGCAATCTAATTAACTTGGCCTAACTATTAGCAATTTAGTTCGTTCATCAGCTTACCATAAACGACATCCGGCTTGATCATATTCAAGTCGATCTGCACCTGATCGAACTCGAAATGCGGATTCTTCCGGCTTTCTTCAAACTGCCGAATCATCAACTCCTCCAGCGTGACCAACCCGCTTGGAGCATCGTTTCCGTGGCGCTCTCTATTCGATTTGCCGCTGGTAGGCGTAAACTCGCTAATGATCACGTTGCTGGCCAAACTAGGATTGCTGGCGTGGACGTAATTGCCCGGTTTGGACTTGTTTTTCGGGATTTCGGCGCCAGTTGGGACACGCACTGGTTGATCCATTGATAGATTAGGCACGCTGCTGTTCTGGATTTGGGTAAGATTGGTAGGGCCGAACATGGGCACGTGGGAGGTGAAATTGCCTGTGCGCACGCTCGCATGGGTCGGCTCGTTTCGGATTTTCCTTTAATATGAATATCAATATTTCGCCACTTTTAAATACACTTTTAATGAGAATACCGAAGTACCTCATTTTATAGGGAATAAAATTATTCGACTGTCTTGTGATATGTTCCAGTAGGTAAATGTAAACTGGTCTACAGTAAGCGATCGGCAAAAAAAAGAGAAAAAAGAATATGAGCGGTGCTGGTTCAATACGTAATTTATTACCTCCGGTTTTGTGATTTTATGTAGTTCGTATAATTTGGCATGTAATTTTTATGTTAATGTTCGCACGTCCTATGAAAACTGTGGAATTTTCCAGTAAAAAGGTTTTACCCACACGGGATGTTCGTTTCACGAGTCTTAACACTGGAACTTGAGTTGTCTTAACGAGATATGAGGGCGGTAAAATTAGGACAAATATTTGCCCTAATTTTACCGCACATATGTGCAAATTAGAGCTTCACAGGGGTAATTTTCAAATTGATGGTGCCAGCCATACTTCGTCGATATCCGTAAAAAAGTGAAATATCGTTTTTTGTTTTTGTGCTTGCAAATCCGAAAAGCCACGACCGAATGGTCCAATAGAAAAAAAATAAACAAAAAATTGATATCCTCCTTACCTGTACGACCTAAACTGCGCAGTTGGTACCGGCACATTGCTCTTCGAGGAGCTGCCGCTAGACTTATTAAAAAACCACTTCCTGTCCAAACTAGTACTGCCCGATTGACCTACATCCGGCGACTTTTTCAACCCGAACTTCTTCAAAGATCCGAACTTTTTTAGAGAATCAGATTTTTCAGATGGGGAGACTTTCGGCCTCTCCGTGTCGGAATCGTCGGATTCCGAGTACGGCTTTCCGTCTTGGAGTTTGGCCGGATCGAATTGTAAACACGCCGGCCGAATTAGATCTAGCCAGTTTTGAAGTGTATCTAGATCTTCGGCCGAGAAATAGAATACCGTGCCCGTGTGGTAGACTTTGAAGGCGTTGGAACGGGATTTAACCTGAAACGTATGTAGGGAGTTTTTCAAAAATGTCTAAGGGAAGTTTATTCAATTTTGGGAACGAAGCGTTCCTAGGAGATATGCGTCCAGTGATTTTGTCACTAAAATGACGTTAAAATAATAATTTCCTCGTGACTTCCTTGGAATGCTCGACGTCCCTTTTAAAAATGTTTATTGTGATCTTACCTCACTGGCAACTGCAACTGTGAAATCGTGTAAAAATATCAAACAAGCCGCTCTCGGATCCTCCTTGTTTTTGTACCCATAGAGGCAATTTCCCAACAGCACAAACCACCTTTTTTCCCAATGGACGTTTTGTGTGTGTCGGTTCCTCAATCTCTGATACAAAAATCCCTGAATTTCTGCGGGAGACAAATCGTTCACGGTGACTTTTCTTCGCTCTAAACATAAAATTAGAAAAGGCTCAGCAAAATGGAATTGACTGAGTAGACATTTAATAGACCAAAATTTAAAACTATAATAAAAATGCATGTATTTAAAAATGTGGAAACGATTTAACAACTGAGAGAATGTAAACCCCAGAATTATGAATTTCAATACGTTAATGACCGGCTAACAACTGGCAAATGAAGTCTTTGGAAACGGAAGCTAAAGCTTAACCAACAGTTAAAGAAAAGGCAGCTAAAGCCAAATCTAGTCTTAACTGGCGGATCTAAAGGTCATCGATCATATGAATCTCGGTGGAACACATTTGAACATTTAAAATTTTTTCTAATTAATGAAACACATTAAAATAAGAACAAAATTAAGCGTCTGTCGAAAAATAATATGTCTACTCGCCAATTAAGAATTTATTACGTTATATCCGAAACGCCTCCGTAATTAACAAGGACACTTTAAACGATTGTTAGACATGACTGCAAGTTACTTCTTCATACGCAGTTTTAGCAAGGAAACATTGAAGAAGCAACCTTTAGGGAATTTTTACGTCCGATGCATTGGCGATTGAACAGCTTTAGCCACGTTTAAAATAACATAATTTCCCAAAAATACCAAACGTTCCTCATTTCTAATTTCCAATTTTAAGGCATATCTTTGTGGCATTTTCTCTACTGAACTTCAACAGTTTACCAGTGTTAGTTTTTAGTACATTTTCAGCCCCTGCAAGTCATCAAATTCATGAGATAACAAACAATAAAAGCTACTTACTTGCTACTAGATTGTTTTTTTTTCTAGCTGATTTCCCCTTATTCATCATCGTCTTCACTATACTATTCGTTGGAGAGACCTTCACTTCAGCCGAACTCTTATGAAAATCATAGCTCATGCTTCCTTTTATAATCGCAGATTCCATTTCGTTCCCCTCCATTTTGCACACAGTCAATGGGCTTGGACTCGTTTTGGGATCAAACTTCCCTTTGTTATGGCTCTCAAAGGTCTGTTTTATTTGCACTGGAACTAAATAATCATTGGAGTCTGTAGACCTAATGCTATGAGTACTGCCCATCGCTTTTGGGTCTATGTTTGAAGATTCCGGAAATTCGAAAGTTCTTTTCATTGGCGGCATGTTCTGAGTGGATTTTGGTGTATCCGGGAGGATTATTGGTTTGGGACTGTCAGACGGATAAGCTGGTTTTTGCTCGAAGCTCTTCCTTGGAGGGGGTTTCGGAGGTTGCTCTCTTTTTTCTACTACAATTATGTCATCTTCAAATATTTCTTCGCCAGAAATGTTAACAACCACGTTCTCATTTCTGGTCTCAACCAAATAACTTGTCTGATTAGATGAATCAGAACAATTCTCTTTGAAAGGTGAGTCGTATGGTTCTTTGACGATGGGCGATGTTTCAGTGATGGTTTCGGGTATTTTCGGAATGATGTCTGGTAGTTTGTCCAAGATGGGTCGAGTAATTTGAGGAGCGGAGGAGTCAAAATCTGAAGGATCTTCGCCTGAAATGGGTAATACTCGATGATATGAAGTTTTAAGTAGAGAAAATTTGCTTTCAAGTGTTGTGTTACCCCTTTACTGTCAACAGCTGATTTGTGACTATCATTTTCCTTTTTAACAAAACGCAAAGAACAGATCTTCAGGGTCTAGGAACTGTGACGATTTTTGATAAATTAAGACTTCTCCATAAATAACAAACGCAGTTCTATAGCTATTAATTGCTTATAAATAATAATTTCATCCATCAATTAATAATTTGTAAAATCGTCTTGGATATTTCTGAATTTAAAATAAATGACAAAGCAATTTTCCTAGAATCACAGAGATCTAAAACTGTGTCTCTACATAAGAAAAAACAGAAACAGGTTATTATAATTTTTCGTTAAAGAACTACCGTAAACGCTATGATGCGTCAACTTATTCACAACTTTTATGAATAAAGCACTAACACTAGAAAATGGAAAAAGACACCATTCTTTTATTTTAAAAATATCACCAAGCAACAAATAGAGGGTGGACAGAGTTGCCACATCGTGAAAATTTTCTTCAGACCCCAAAAAAATATCCGTTCAATAAATACTAACTTGAAGAAAAAATATATTTTACCTGTCAAATCATAGGCCGGTGTGCTATGACTCTTATCTAGCCGGCCCCTGGGCTTAGAGGACACACTTCTGGGGGGCACTGCAGGTTTTTTAACCTCCGGTTTCAGAGGCACTTCTGGAGATTTCTTAATCTGCGTACGAGGCAGCACTCGGGGTTTCGGAGACGAAACTTTGCTGTTTGTTTCGTCAAATTTCCTGATCATATTATGCACGTTAATATCGGCAAGACTCGGGTCTCTTATGCAGGAAGCGATTTGCTTTTCAGAGTCTGGAGTCGCACCATCAGACACCATATTACTTCTATCAGTCAAATCCTTCCCCTCGTCGATGAAACTGATATTCTCCCCGCTCACACTCGACAGACTGTTCACACTGACACTTTTATCCTCGTTCAAATTAGTCCCCTGCAGCTTCAAATCCAGCAGATCCACCTTATTCTCCATTTTACCATTGTTGTCTGCCCTTGTCTTCATAGCATCTGATTTGTCTTCGAAATTAACCTTCTTCTTGACACTGCTATGATTCGATATGTTTCTGTCTTTAAAGCTCGTTTTTCGACTGTGAGTGTGTGCTAGTCCTATAACAGTGGTAGGTCGGGGACTGACGTCCAGTCCTACGTTGCAGCTCACACTTTTGTCACGAAGGAAATTTGAACCTTCATCGAATTTGCTTTTGTCGATGTGGTAGGTGCTGGTGGTGTGATTGAAGTTATTTCTTGATTGCAGGAGATCCCAATACTGTAACGAAAAACTTTTCTTTATGGCAAGTTTAGGCTAAATACTTAAAGATGACCTTCATCAAATCCGCTATTACCCATACAAATAAACACCCATATTTGCCCGTTTTAAACCTTACCTTAAAAATGTTAAACCATCGCAATCTGATGGGACCCCACACAACACTACTATGACTAAAGATAATGCAATCTACACTTCGATGATAAACAAACTAATGAGGAGTTATAGTGCAAAAGCGGGCAATATCTTAATTCCAATTAATGCCGATTGACTGAGTGTTAGACTAGACATCCGACCAGCTTTATTGAATGCAGAATACATGCTCCATCGGCGGACTGTTGTTCTTATCTCAAGTACAGGATGCGAGGGAGAGATATAATAAATTTGAGATTGATACAAGCATTCCTCCAGCAAACAGTTAAATGAATTGCTTATCGTCTCTGTTAAACATTAAAGTCATGGAAACGGTTTATCAATGAGAGGCTAATATTGTCATAATAGTTTTTTAATGTGGCCTGGTTAAACGATGTGTGAATGAATGTTAATGAAGCGACATAAATGTACACGGTGCCAGCCTTTTAAACATATTAAAAGGGAAGTTTGGATTGCTATTAATAAATATTTGAAGTCTTTACGGTTTTGGTTCATGTTGGGATATCCATATTACGTGACAACAGAAAGTGGGCCCACGCAGTATTTTGCTTTTTCATTTGTAAATGTTGATGTTTGGGCGTCTCATAACATGCGTTCAAAAAATATCTAAAGTGCATTGCAAACAAAAGTTTGCACCTAAAATACATTAGTTAAAAAGTATTATAAACAATTTTTATTTGAACACTTATTACTACACACATGCTTATGGTTTTTGTGGTCGCCAATCAACAATTTAAGCAAATTTCTCAGAAGTAGAAGCAAAATCCTACAAAATACGTGAATCTTTTACGTCCTGTGTCTAGGATAATTCATCTATACAAATTTAGCCTTGCGTATTTGACCGGTCTTCATCGGTCATCGGTCGGAAGTTCATAATCAAACATGGACATGGAATTTGCTATAAGACATCCTCTAAATTGATCTGAACACCAGAAACAGTGGCGTAACAGTTTACATCGATTCGATAGAACTTATGTGAAAATTACCATAAAAAAATCAACAGACTTCAGAGTTTTCATGTGGTGAACTGAAGGCGCAAGGTTGATAGACCCGCGTTTAACCTGCATTCATATGTTCACATTTCCGTCTCTTATAAGCAAATAAAGTTGTTGCTTTCGCCACTGCCAGCGAGTGCACCAGGCAAGAAGTAGAAGTGACCGAGTTGTGAAGCATGTATTCTTACGTATAACTTGGTGACTTTTGTACGATAAATGTTCAATACCTACACCTTTCCAAAGAGGCACCAATTTTGCGACACCATCAATTCTTCCAATTCCAACATTTTATTTTCAAAAATCTGTAAGAAAAATACACGTCCGTCTATGGAATTTGTGATATCATACGCTGTACCAATTTTTCTTCATTCAAATTCATAAGCCTTTCAGTGGCGGCGTCAATTATAGGCCTAAATAGCTCCAGATGTTCTTATAATTGGAAATATGGCAAAAACCCTTAGCTATACAGGGTGTTTAAAAAAGATTCGCAATATTTAATAGCATGATTTTTCAAGTCATTTTACGCAAAAAAGTTCCTATAAATGTAAGTCCTGAAATATATTGTTCCCAAGATACAGGGTGTTATTTTTTTATATAAGTTTCTGAAAAATAATTTGCATATCTTTTGACTAAGGCGCATTCAAATAACATCCACGTTATTGATTTTTGCAATAGTATATTTTGTATGTAAAATGTTTTTCTGCGTAATTATCCATTTCCGTAAATGAATTTGATTTCACTTGATGTTTGCTTGAGTTATCTTTTGAATCTTCTGTAAAAGTTGGCGATAAGTGCGCTATAAAATTCCTTGAGTAAAAAAAATAATTCATATCCTCAACTGTTGTTATGTCCTCAACTGTTGACTTATTGTCTTCCCCCGGTATTCGATCCTTTCGCTTATCAATGTGGTTCATTGTTGTTCCCTTCGCTTTGACTAGACGTTTTTTACACTAAATCTAAACATTTTATCTAATTTAGTACTTTTTAGTTCTTCAGGTAAGGATTTTTCTTAATTGTCGAGTATATTTCACGCGAAAAAACTATATTATGGCAACCATCGCTACTATCATCGATACTCACGGATTATTATGAATTAGTCCCGTATAAAACCACAAAGAAACACCAAAAATGCAGACAAAGAACCAAGTTCTGCCAAAACCTCCCCAAAGCAAAAATCTCTTTACTTCCTGCCTAAACTTCAATCCGAACGGTTGGGATCTCAATTTTAAAAGAAGGTTATTAGAGTTTTTTTGCAACCGTAAATAACTAAACCTCTTTAAATTAGGAGGAGGTGGGAGATTTTGCAAATTTTAGGTTTTTTTCCAGATGCCCTGGAACCATTAGGAATTTTCTATTTCACAAAAAGACATTTTGTTGAATTCTGAATGACTTGTTACGCATGTTTACTACAATTTAATAAGCCTTAGTGTCTGTTGTGGTTTTCAAGATCCTAATGGTCACTCTGAAATTTGGGACACTATATTTACATGCATAGAAGCCGGTAGTAAAAATGGGCTTTTTCGTTTTTAAAGTTGCTTATAGTGATTGTAAAACTGCCTTGGCAATAAGGAAATTTTATTATTATTATTAACACTATAAAACAACTTACAATACTTACTTGAACTTAAAATATCTAGATAAATCTAGAAACGCCGAGATATCGGTTTTCATAATTTGAAAACTGATAAAAACCAGGTAGTTCCGTCGCTTTAGAAAGTTTAAAGAACATTTCTGAAGCCATCCTTGCACAATTAAAGAGAAGTAATTTGACATCTATTTCAATTGGAAAAAACTGATTGTTAACAAAATTGAACTTTAAAAAGTTCCAAAATGAGATTAACTGTGATGAGCAAGATGCAGTAGTATCTAAGAGATCATTGTTAAATTACTTATGATCAATCCAACAAATTTTTCACATTGCCATGGAAACAAACCTTGGAAAACCCATGAAATAACAAGCCTAAATCAGCCAAAAATTAGTATCTATACAACACAAACAAAACAAATCAAAATTCAAGTATCAAATAAATAAAAATTAAACTATCAAAAACTTATTTGAAAAAATTAAATTTAACATAATTCATACCTCCTCAATAGAAGTTGTCGGTCTCTTATTGGTGGGAGTAGTACCAGTTATGGTATTCCTTCTCTGCAATATAGGTCTGGGCTTAACTGGGTACATTCTGAAACCTTCCAGAGGACTATCAGGAGGTTCGCTGTCGCTACTACTTAACTCTGCTTCAGCATTGTTAATATCATCCTCAGACCTTAACAAAAATTAAATGTTGTCCACAGAAACTACAGCTATTAGAAGTGCTTACTTTGTAATTGTAATGGGTGGTAAATCAATAATAGGCATTAATCTAGGAGATGGCAAACTGTCATTCCACTTGCACCAATTTTCAGAACTTTTCTTTCTGCTGGGTAACCTGTAAGGTTTCATGTATATCTGACCATAAACTTTAGAGTGCCTGGGCCCTTTCTTTAGGGTCAACACTATCTCAGGGGAAGCCTCTTGAAGCAAATGCATGACTTTCTTTGCCTGCCACCCCACTACAGTTTGGTAATTCACTTGAACAATCTCATCACCTATAAATAAGTTATATACTTCAACTGCCCATAATAGAGTTAATTTAGCTGTAAATATTACCTTCTTCAATTTTTCTATTACCATGGGCAGGTGACCCATACTTAATGTCAACAATTTGATGCACAGGATGATAATTTGGCATGATATAAAATCCCAAATCCTGTTCTTTTTTCTTCAATGTGGCTAAATCTAGAGAGGCTGGTTGAAGAACCATAGGATCACAAATTTCCTTTAAAATAGTCTTATTTGAGTAAATGTTTACAGAGTGTTAATATTAACAGAGTACAAACATTTACATCATAAATAAGCATCTAATTTTATTGAAGTATAAACTTACTTGAATAATATAATCTGCAATTTTAGCCAGTTGATCACAATCCTTTTTAATATTCAAAACAGGGTTTTCAGAAAATTTTCCTCTTAGAGGAATATATGCCATATCAATACTCAAATTTAACAAGCTCCTTTTATTCTCTATGTAATCTTTATCTCTAATAAATGGAGACCTTAAATAAGAGACTTTTAATACTAGAAAATGTTTCACAATTGCAGGTTTCTCACCTATCTAACCACAGCACCAAAGGCTTTATTGCCTCAACAATATTATGCACATCAGACATTACTTGAGTTTTAACAGAATCACTATTCTCATCAACTAACAAAAGTTCTTTGTATAGAGAGTTGGCTGCACAAGACAATTTAAGGGCTAACATTTGTAGGTTTTCTCTATCTAGTTCATAATGCTACAATAATAAGAATTAACTAAATCACTTTTAGTTTTTAAGAGATCTTGTTATCATTTTTGTTAAAATAAAATCATTGAAATTGAAGTCAGACAAAATAATGGCAACTTACAAAGTTTCTTAAATGCTCAACTGCTTCTAAAATAATTTCCTGGTGCCCTATCTTTTTTACTCCTAAACTGTCAAGATCATCAGCTCGGAAATTCAACAACTGGTGTCCGGTAACACCATTATTTAAAAATGCAGCCTGATATTGCATAATTACGTTATCTAGGCCTAAAGAGACAAATGCAAAGATTCACTTCAAAACTTGGATTATTGCATCTTTCGGTAAACTTACCTTTTAGCCAGTACATTACTTGTTCAACTGACCAATCTTTCACGTTAACATAGGCCATATTTAAAAAATTGAGAAGATCCCGAAAGTAACTTATAATTTGAGTCTTAATAACATTTAATTGCAAACTTATCACATGTTTTTACTGTATTAGTCACTAATTGCTTTAGGCAAATATTCACAATTTTCACGGTACAGTAAAATATTCATAGTTCATTAAATTTGAAGGTGAAGGTGAACAAGTGAAGGAAAAAATTGTTTTCAGTAGTTTGTAAATAAAAAGTGAAATAAGAAACAACACAAAAGTCACAAAATACAAACAAGTTGACACAAGTTTTGAATCAATCGATGAATTTGAGATAAAGGAGCAGCTATTTATCTCATTTTTACCTACGGCTAAATGTGAGAACAAATGCATTATTTGATATTTCCCTGCTTTAATGAAGGGAATTTTCTCTTTATGCCTGGAAGCAATAATGGCAACAACGCGTTTCTAAAAAGCATTATGTTCTTTTCGAAAAGAAGCGTAAGATACCTGAAAGCTCATTTACAATTATCAATAAATAAATATTTTAGTTTTTTAACTCTCTATAGAGATATCGTTCAGGTTTATAAGGTTATATTTTAAGGGTTTTGAATTACTAGGAAAACCATTAGTGAACGTTTACTTTTTAGTACATAAATACCGAAGGTTCCTGGAATGTGATAGGAAAACTTAAAATAATAATTCAACAACAAAATAATTTTGAATTAATTTTTTCTTGTACTAAACTTTTAAATATGTTGTAAATTTTTGTAAATTAAAACTTTGCTCGTATATTTAATAATTTTAACTGTTATGACGTTAGGATACAAATGCCATATAAAAACAGAGCCTGCAAAACGATCCAGAGTAACAACACAGCTCTAACATCAACGTTGCCATATATCGTAATAGCTAGCAAAATTACATTTTATTGTCACAAACGTCAACATCTTTTAAATTAAATGCCAATGTCAGCACTATTTTTCTTTGCAATTTTGATAAAAACTTTATAAATAAATTAATAATAAAGTCAATAAAACGTAAATGTTGGGACGTGTACGTTGTCCAATATGCTAACGTAGTACTCGCTTATTGCAAAATTTATAGAACCCGTAACACCTGTAATTGAGAAAGCCCTTATGTTCTCTCAATAATTAAGCATAAAAAATAAAAATGTTTGCCTCTTTGAAAAGTAAAATTCGAGAGGAAACTGGAAGTGATCTCGGCAAATTAACTGCAAAAATCACTTCTACAACAGTACAGAAAATAGAGAACTTAAGGGGCAAATCTCATCAAGGCTCCACTTCGAGTTTGAACTCAATAGTTTCATCAGGTTTGTATTATTTTGTTCTTCGACAATTTTTTGATCCTAAAAGAACCAAATACTTCATAAAAGTACATTTTTGTTATGCCTTATTATCTTGTTTTTCCCTTTTGGACACATTCAATTGATCTATCTAGTGTTATTTAAACTATAGCTGTTAGTTCATACATGGTGATTTGAAGAGCTTTGCCTGCCAGTATATAAATGATATATCTATTATGTTGTCACAAGATGGACTCCTGGGACCCTTAAAAAAGTGTTTGCAGACAAAAATGATATAATGACCATACCTTGAATCTGAATCTAGATCAGAACAGATTGTTATCTTTCTCGAAGATTCCAAGAAAAACAGTCTCTTTCTGATTATAACAACAAATTTATTGCTGATAAAACATAGAACATTCTTTGGAGGGGATGTTAACCCTTTCTAGGATCAGAATAGTTAGATGAATGCCCTGATTACAAAGTTGAACCTTACTGTAATGAGGTCAGGAAGTCCTCACTTTTAAATACTCTTAACATCTTTAGGCAGTTCTGCTTTGCTTCTGTGCAATATGGAGTTCTTCAGCAGATGCTAGATAAATCCAGAAAAGCACCATATTTTGGGCAGTTAAATTTTTTAACTGAATCTACACTCTCTTTTTGAGGATTGATGATGTTTATAAGGAAGAGTTCTTATATTATCTGCATCAAAGCAGACTTTCATGTCATAGACTTGTGTTGACTTATGTTATGAAGATCCCACCATATATGGCAGAATAATTTTGATAAATTTAAAACAAAACCACTAGATTTCTACTTGATAAATATATATATAGTTTCAAGGTTTTAGTTTGTGTATGTGCATGATTATTTGAATAGTATTTAAATCATACTTAATAAGAGTAAAATTGTGCACTTACACTTCTGACATTGTAATTGTCTGTTTTTGGATTATGCTAGCAATAAGATTAATTATTATTGTTATTATGTAAAGGTAATGAGCATTGACCCTTTTATATTTCAGTGGAGATTATTATTATCTGTATATATATATTTTAGATGGTCTTAGGGAAGAAGGTCCAATTGAGCCTGAGGAGTTCAGAAAAAGAATATCTAAAATAGAAACTGAATTTTCAAGAAAGTTTGAGCAGAAAGAGCATGAATGGAAGGAAATAGTCAGGGACAAAGACAGAAAGTTGCAAAATTTTGAGAAAGAAAAGGATGAAGCTTATAGACAGATTTCAAATTTGAAAGATGCCTTGAAAAATTCTGAAGGTACTCATGTCTATATTTGTCTTACCAATCATATAATAATTGTAACTAGATCTCAAACAAAAAATATTGGAACATCGAGAAAATTCAGAGCAAATAGAAACACTGCAATCACAGGAACTTTTGAAAGTGAAACATTTAGTGCTAGAAAAGGATAAGGAGTTATCAGAAAAGAGCTTGGCACTGAAAGAAGCAAACAACCAATTGGAGAAGCTCAGGAATGAATTAAGTCGATTGCGGAGACAAGAAGAAATGCTGAGTGATGTCCAGGTAAGTGCTTAAGAAGCCATTTTGTTTGATTATTTATATTCTGGAGTGAAATTATGTAACAGAAACTATAGCTTATCGGATTGGTGTACAAATTTATTTATGTATTGAGGTTCTAACTCTGGTGTCAAATTTGACACAAGCGGCACGCGGTGTAAATTTTTGAACCAAATGCCCACTGTACTAATTAAATATTGCAAAAATTATATGTTATCCTTATGAAAACACCTCTTTGCATACTTTTCGATCACCTGTGTGTCACTATAATGTTCGTGAAGCTTCGGAGCAAAAAAGGTATGTGCTTGCCACGTGACGCTAACGCCGCCTATTCGTGTGTCTTGAACACTGCTGTTTCAGGACGATCTAGAGGCATTGCGCCACTCGTCTGCTAGAGATTTGGCGCGTCTTGCGACCGAGTTAGCGAAAAGTGAGCAGGAACGGAAACATTTGGGCGACTTAGTAGTAATTTTACGTGGGAATGGTGATAGTAGTGAAACCATGGATTCGGAGAAAAAGTTACTTGAGCAGAGGCTGGAGGAGGCGCATTTACAGTTAGCTAACATTAAAACCTCTTGGAGTGATAAAATTGCCTCGCTAGAAACACAGGTGGGTCTTGCTAGATATTGCAAGTTGTGTATTTATAAAAAGTTGTTTGTAATTGTTTTTTCTTTCATAATACTTGATATTTACACTTAGAGATATTTTTAGAATGTCCCAAATTCAATTCTTAGTGGAAATTCCTTTTGTTCTTGTTGTTTAATTGGGGTTTTCAGGTAGGAAGACTGAGTCGTCAAGCAGCTGAAGAAGGAGCTGAGCGCAGAAGAGCGGTTGATGATCGCGAAAAACTTTTAGAAAAAATCAAACAATATGAAGCAGAATTAGAATTTATGCGATTGGAATTGACAAATAAAGAAACAAAAATCCGCAGGCTCACTCAGGATGTAAATGAGCTGTCCATGGAGTTAAAATCTTTACAAATCGCCAATGAGGAAGAAATCCAATTTCTGAGGACTGAATTAGTGAGTGATAAAACTTAAATGGGATTTTTTTTATCTGTTTTTAGGCACATTTTCCTTTTGTTCGTAGCACTAGGGCTTTAGATGGCTGTTTTATTCCACAGATTTTAGATTTGTTGCTTTTTGATGCATTTCCAGATTATTATGTCTTGGCAAACCATTTTGGGGCCCCATTTATATTTATGAATTAGTGTTAAGTGGATTTTATTATGTTGATGTTTATTTGATTCAATAAATGTTTGATTTACTGACCATTTTACTTATTTGGGTTCTTTAATTTTCCTTCCTTTCATTGTGTTAACCCTCATTCACGTTATTTTGCTCCATGGCTTAAAGGCATGCTCTGTAAATAAACCATGTGTTTTATGTAATGTGGTTTTATTAGTAAATTATATATTTTTTTAGGAAATCTATTATACATGAAAATCAATTTGTGCCAAAAAAACTACATTTTGGGCATTTGTACATAGTGTACCAACCTTGTTTGGTCAAGCGTTATGTTGAAAAATTCCAATGTCTAACGCTATTGTTAACAAAACAAAACCTAAACGTGGCGTTGCTTTTCTTTAAAAATAAATTGATTATTAAAAAAAGTTGAGACGCTCGGTTTCGGTAGACATTAGAAATTTCCTAATTTGCTTCAGAATTGAATGCTATTTCTTGTGGATGTTTAGCTGAAAAATTCTTGTACATATTTAAAAATGAACTTAATAGCGAATTTGCTCACCACCCCGGAATATACTTAGTGAAATATGGCCAGTAAAAGCTATTTGCGTCTGTCCAACATTTTACCAAACATAATAAAACAAGGACAGTCGGAAAGGTTGCATATTGTCACACTGGTTTAAACGCCTGAATTCTTCATAAATTTTAATTTTATTCAACGACGAATGTTTTTTAATCATATTATATTAAATGGTTATTGGTACCCTTGAAATTTGCTTTCGACTTTTCCCTGTGTCCCCTTTATACATGTTCAGAAGATTATGAAAAATGTAGGAATCGAAATTTTAAAGATAACAAAATTTAATAAGTAAAGAAAACAATGTTAAGTACAAATTGCTCACAAAAATAGTCGAAACGGCACGTTCCTCAGTCATTTCTTAGAACTCGTAACTTGGAAACGCCTCGGTCAATTCTCATGAACAAAAAAGATTCCGAAAATTCATTTTTTTCTAAAATCATTAACGAATATTCATTTTAGATTTTTTGTCAATGATGTACAGGACAAAGAAAAATATCTTGCAAAAGACTGTTGCAGCTCCAACGCTTTTCAGCAAATGCTGGATAATGTACTGGGCGATTGGCGCGAAAAGGAAAACCTTACAAGCCATCCCAAGAAAGCGGTTATTGTTCTGTTTTTCAAAAAGAGAAAACTGGACTCTCTGAAAGAAACATCTTTTTTTGGAGCAGCTGTTCCGTTGTGAAAAGAAGTGAAATATCTGGGAGTAACCCTTAATAAATCACCAGCATGGAACACCTAGTGGAAAATACTACAAGGAAAGCATCGCTTTTCCTATGGATATGCAAAAATATGTGCGGGAATCATGGACATTGGCACCCCGGCGGACGTCGTCAGACCAATAATCCCATACAAAGTCACGGCTTGGTTCTAATGAACCAAACACAAAATTGCTGATCGTGCAGAGACGGGCATACCTCTTATGTAACAAAAATGTTGAAAATCACGTCCATGGCTGCTAACATACAACAAACAATGGGCTATATATGATAGAAAAATCTTGACTATTCAATTTTATTCTTATTTTATACACAAGGCGGGGCGTTACCTTTTTCCGAAGTTAAAATATTCGCATAATTTGAACTCTTCAGTGAATTTGAGATAATTGTTAATTTATACGACTTGATTATTTAATCACGAAACTAACACATTTTTTTACTAATGCTTGCTGTTGCTGCTCTTTTGGGTTAAATAATTTTGAAATTTAGGTTTTCTTATTTTTTAAATCTTTAGACCACAAAAATCCTGTTGCATCTAACAACAGCGTCTGTTCAAATACGAATAAATAAAAGCTAGGAACCACGACACCTTTTCCTTCGAAAACTATCCTTCAAAAGTCCTATCTACAAAAAAAAAGCACAACCATCATATAACTTGTACTTATATTGTATTTTACATTCCAAATTTTCAACAATTTTTATATACAAAACAGGAAAATTTTTAATCAATAATTCACAATTTCAGGATATATCCAAGACTGAAATTAAAGTAGTAAAGAAAAATCTCGAAAACGTTGAAAGCGAATTAGATAAATCAGAAGACGAGAACGGCAAATTGAAGCTCTCGGTAGATTCCGAACATATGACGAACACTTCATTAAGGCAAATTATAACCAAACTGGAGAAGGACTTGGGACAAGAAAAAGCACATTCTCTAAACGTGCAAAAAACATTAACTAGGGTGACGTCAGAGAAAAACACTGCGTTACTGCGGAACGCGGAGGTATCGCAGCAGATGGAGCTGGTGAAGCAGGAGATGAGGAGGCAAGAGAGTGATATGAAGGAATTAGCCGAAAAAGTCACCATATTAGAGCAGGAGAATTCTACATTAAAAGAAATAAAAAACATGGAGCAGAAGTTAAATAACAGTATCGTTGATCTAGAAGAGCAAATGTTGGAAAAGAACAAGGTAGTACCAAAAAGTTCTTTAGATTTTTTTTTTTTTTTTAATACCAATTATTGCAGACGATAAAGATGCTTCAATTGCGGCTTGCCGATTTGAAAAAGACATTGCAACAGGAACTGAGAACGCCGAGTAATGCACCTTATCAAAACGACCATGTAGGAAACAATGGGCCTGCTGCAGTGCTGCATCCTAGTCACGTGTCCACTAAGAGTTTTCCAAACGCAGTGAGGAGAGATGAAGACGACGTCAATTTTAAATATTTGAAGCATGTTATTTTAAAATTTTTAACCAGGTAAATTATTCTAATATATATATTAATATATTAGATATAGAATACTAATATATTAGAATAATATAAACCTGGAAATCGTCTTTTATGCAAATCCCTTAGTATGACATTTGACAAATTGAGATAAAAAATGACTGTCATAAGTAAGTTCAAAGCTCGGTTTAATGTAAAAAATTAATTTATTCACAAAACCTAGAGTATTCCTAGATTTTGAACATGTACCATCAGGACTTCTCATGATTTGTATTAAGTCTTGAATCAGTGCAATTTCAGACACTTTTTGGGATTTCCCTATTTACACGAACCTCATACTTATAGACTTGTACAAAAAAATTACAGTGTTAACCGTCTTCTATACTTAATTCTATACTTAATTAAACTGTGTATACACCTATTTTACTAAAAAATTTTATAGCAGGGAATACGAAGCTCAGCACCTAATAAAAGCAATATCAACGTTACTCAAGTTCACCACTGAAGAAGAGAAACTAATCCACGACACTTTGGAATGGAAAAAGTCATGGTTTGGTTCGAAGCCGAAAGTATCCAAAACGCAACAATCAATCAATTTCCCCAGCTGATAGTATAAGGAGAAATCTGCCTTTAGTGATCTTTTAAACTGGAAATGATTGTAATTCAAATTTGCAATCTTGCAGGAAGGGTTATTGTCGATTTAGGGTGTAAAAACAATCGCGCTTAAATTGCAATGAATAAGTTAGTATGCAGTATTAAAATATACTTGTCTCCTGGTTATTTGTGATAGGAGGTTTTGTCATTTATATTTAATGCAATATACGTATTTGTAAATATCATTAATTGATAAGTAAAACTACACTTGGCGAGACTAAAAATTTTGTCATTATAAAAAAGTAGAACATTAAGAAAATCGTTATTGTTTGATGTATTCTGAATATCGTGTGAGGAAATGATAATTCTTATTTTTTAAAATAATATTAAATAATCCTATACTGCCTCTAAATGCCAAAATAATGTACAATTTGACAAATGGGCAGTTTTTTGTTTTTTTTTTTTTTTCGATTTTTAAGCCTTCCTGTAAATTATCACTTTTAGCCCCCCAAATTGGAGATGATTAGAGAGTATAATCTGTCACCATTAAATTGTCGATGTAAAAAATTTTGTAGTCCATTAAGATGTATTTATATCGCTGAAAGGGGCAAATGATTCCAACTAATAATAAAATAGCTTTCAACTATAGATTAACAGATTGTTTAAATTGTGATTTTTTATTACTATGTTAATTTGGAATAACCAAAAATGATTGATCTTCTAAAGTTGTATGCACATGTTAACCCTATGATTATTTTTTTCTCTAGAAATGAAATTCAGACTTCACTACTGTGACAAGAAGAAATTGATCTATTTTTATTTTATTTCAAGCCAAAAATCTACCCCAAAATTAATTTGAAATATTTCCAAAAAAATTCTGGAAAATTAAAATTAAATATACTTCAAATATAATGTTTCTTGTTAATCTATAAGAATCAAATAAGGGACAATTTAAGGAATTATGAAAGGTTTTAAGCCAATAAAACCTTGTATTAATGGAAATGAAACCTTATCAATGACATATTTTACAATTTATTTAACAAAATATCTCACCCCTCTCCACCTTCTAACTGGGCAACTCTCTGCTCCAAATGCGACATCAATGTGGTTTGATGACTATTAAGATTCCTAACAACTTGAGCTCCAACACCATTCAGGGAATAAACCAATTCACTCTGAGCAGCTTGTATATTTGGAACTTTACTGTATTTTACAAGTTCATCTTTGCTTAGAAATCTATTCTCATAAATACCAGCTAAAAATATTTATTTTTTAAACACCTTTTTAAAGCTATCTGAAGTAGTTACCCATCAATACCAATTCTGGAAACTTCCTCAAAATTCTTAATAAAGTCTTAAGTTGTGGTTCTGGACTGAAGATCATCGTAGTTTGAGACATAAATAATTTTATTACTGTTTCAAATGGAGTACCAATTACAGCTAATCTAACAGTTTCCTTCCCATACCGTTCAAAATGCATCTTCTCTTTATAAAAGGCAACAAAGGCATTAAATGTCTGATCTTTCAACATGGGATTGAGGTGACAAAATGCTATTAATTTTGAATTTTCAAATCTTTGTCTTAATTCCTTCGCTAATAAATCTTGATAAATATTCTCCTCTGTTTGTGTCTTGTGAGAAGGTTCGGTCTTTGTACAGAGTTGTAAAACCTTTTTACTTCTGATTTGAATTATTGGTTTAGTTAGTGCTAAAAACTTAGCTTTTTCAAAATGAGCAGGTCTCGGTTTTTGGATGTTGATTTTGCCTCGAAACCTTTTGAATTGGAGTAGGGGAATATAAGGGCAGTCACAAATACCTTTAATAAATGTTACAGTACGTTCATTAGAAAAAAAATGCTATTAGTGATATTGTTTACCTTTCTTTAGAAGGAGAGCCATATTGATTGGAAAGAAAACCTTACAATACTCACATACGATAATATAAATATATTTATTTAGTTGCTGCTCTTAATACATATTTATTAAAAATAATATAACCAAAATAATTTAGTAGGATGACGGTGTTTTTGAGGTTAAAAGGGGTAACTTAATAACAGTTTACACTCAGTTTGCCATCTATAAAGAAATGTGGCAACAGAGAGGATAAAACACTTATCGGTCATTTTATTTATAATATTTATAATATATATAATTGTTCGAACCGTTTATCGACGGGTCTTTGTTTCTACTTAATCGATTCGTAACACTTCAAAGGAAACCGTAAATGTGGAAATTTAATATTAAAAAAAGTTGAAACTGGGATGGGTTTCAAAAAAGTAAATGAAAACAAGAATCATTCAAAACACTACGTTACATGCATTGAAGTTAATGTTGTCGAAACATTAAAATATGAAACTAGTTTTGGTGTAACATAACACTAAAAATTATGAATATTTTAATAATAGTCACAGAAATGAAAGTTATTATTTATAAGAATTATACAGTGTGATTCTATTTCTTCTTGTGTTTCTCTCTTTTCTTTTTCTTTTGTTTCCTTGCTATTTTTTCCTTCTTTTTTGTGTCTTTTCCCTTTTTCATTGTTTTAGTTCTTTAATATTTTTTTCCCTTCTTTTTTGTGTCTTCTCTCTTTTTTATTATTTTGTTTCTTTAGTATTTTTTTCCTTCTTTTTTGTATCTTCTCTCTTTTTTGTTATTTTGTTTCTTTAGTATTTTTTTCTCTTCTTTTTTGTGTCTTTTCTCTTTTTTGTTATTTTGTTTCTTTAGTATTTTTTTCTCTTCTTATTTGTGTATTTTCTCTTTTTTGTTATTTTGTTTCTTTAGTATTTTTTTCCCTTCTTATTTGTGTCTTTTCTCTTTTTAGTTATTTTGTTTCTTTAGTATTTTTTTCCCTTCTTTTTTGTGTCTTTTCTCTTTTTTATTATTTTGTTTCTTTAATATTTTTTTCTCTTCTTTTTTGTGTTTTTTCTCTTTTTTGTTATTTTGTTTCTTTAGTATTTTTTTCCCTTCTTTTTTGTGTCTTTTCTCTTTTTTATTATTTTGTTTCTTTAGTATTTTTTTCTCTTCTTTTTTGTATCTTCTCTCTTTTTTGTTATTTTGTTTCTTTAGTAATTTTTTCCCTTCTTTTATTGTGTCTTCTCTCTTTTTTGTTATTTTGTTTCTTTAGTATTTTTTTCTCTTCTTTTTTGTGTCTTTTCTCTTTTTTGTTATTTTGTTTCTTTAGTATTTTTTTCCCTTCTTATTTGTGTCTTTTCTCTTTTTAGTTATTTTGTTTCTTTAATATTTTTTTCCCTTCTTTTTTGTGTCTTTTCTCTTTTTAGTTATTTTGTTTATTTAGTATTTTTTTCCCTTCTTTTTTGTGTCTTTTCTCTTTTTTATTATTTTGTTTCTTTAGTATTTTTTTCTCTTCTTTTTTGTATCTTCTCTCTTTTTTGTTATTTTGTTTCTTTAGTATTTTTTTCTCTTCTTTTTTGTGTCTTTTCTCTTTTTTGTTATTTTGTTTATTTAGTATTTTTTTCCCTTCTTTTTTGTGTCTTTTCTCTTTTTTATTATTTTGTTTCTTTAGTATTTTTTTCTCTTCTTTTTTGTGTCTTTTCTCTTTTTTGTTATTTTGTTTCTTTAATATTTTTTTCTCTTCTTTTTTGTGTCTTTTCTCTTTTTTGTTATTTTGTTTCTTTAGCATTTTTTCCTTTCTTTTTTGTGTCTTTTCTCTTTTTTATTATTTTGTTTCTTTAGCATTTTTTCCTTTCTTTTTTGTATCTTCTCTCTTTTTTGTTATTTTGTTTCTTTAGTATTTTTTTCTCTTCTTTTTTGTGTCTTTTCTCTTTTTTGTTATTTTGTTTCTTTAGTATTTTTTTCCTTCTTTTTTGTATCTTCTCTCTTTTTTGTTATTTTGTTTCTTTAGTATTTTTTTCTCTTCTTTTTTGTCTTTTCTCTTTTTTGTTATTTTGTTTCTTTAGTATTTTTTTCCCTTCTTTTTTGTGTCTTTTCTCTTTTTTGTTATTTTGTTTCTTTAGTATTTTTTTCCTTCTTTTTTGTATCTTCTCTCTTTTTTGTTATTTTGTTTCTTTAGTATTTTTTTCTCTTCTTTTTTGTCTTTTCTCTTTTTTGTTATTTTGTTTCTTTAGTATTTTTTTCCCTTCTTATTTGTGTCTTTTCTCTTTTTAGTTATTTTGTTTCTTTAATATTTTTTTCCCTTCTTTTTTGTGTCTTTTCTCTTTTTTGTTATTTTGTTTCTTTAGTATTTTTTTCCCTTCTTTTTTGTGTCTTTTCTCTTTTTTATTATTTTGTTTCTTTAGTATTTTTTTCTCTTCTTTTTTGTATCTTCTCTCTTTTTTGTTATTTTGTTTCTTTAGTATTTTTTTCTCTTCTTTTTTGTGTCTTTTCTCTTTTTTGTTATTTTGTTTCTTTAGTATTTTTTTCCCTTCTTTTTTGTGTCTTTTCTCTTTTTTATTATTTTGTTTCTTTAGTATTTTTTTCTCTTCTTTTTTGTATCTTCTCTCTTTTTTGTTATTTTGTTTCTTTAGTATTTTTTTCTCTTCTTTTTTGTGTCTTTTCTCTTTTTTGTTATTTTGTTTCTTTAGTATTTTTTTCTCTTCTTTTTTGTGTCTTTTCTCTTTTTTGTTATTTTGTTTCTTTAGTATTTTTTTCTCTTCTTTTTTGTGTCTTTTCTCTTTTTTGTTATTTTGTTTCTTTAGTAATTTTTTCCCTTCTTTTATTGTGTCTTCTCTCTTTTTTGTTATTTTGTTTCTTTAGTAATTTTTTCCCTTCTTTTATTGTGTCTTCTCTCTTTTTTGTTATTTTGTTTCTTTAGTAATTTTTTCCCTTCTTTTTTGTGTCTTCTCTCTTTTTTGTTATTTTGTTTCTTTAGCATTTTTTCCATTCTTTTTTGTGTCTTTTCTCTTTTTTATTATTGTTTCTTTAGTATTTTTTTCTCTTCTTTTTTGTGTCTTCTCTCTTTTTTTATTGTTTTGTTTCTTTAATATTTTTTTCTCTTCTTTTTCATTGTTTGGTTTCTTTAGCATTTTTTTTTTCTATTTTGGGAAATTCCCTCGCATAAAGGATAAGGTAAGCGGATTGACATACTAATAACAAGGCACTGCGTAATTTTATATGTGTTTATTTTATTTATATATCATATGTTATTTACAGTTCATGTATATTTGTAACGTGATTTGGATTATTCTGTAGAATTGTATGTATAAAAAAAGTTGAAACTGAGATGGGTTTTAAAAGGTAGAAGAAAACAAGAATTATTCAAAACAGTACGTCACATGCACTGAAGTTTATAAGTTGTAGAAACATGAAAATATGAAACTAGATTTGGTGCAACATAACACTAAAAATTATGAATATTTTAATAACAGACACAGAAACGAAAGTTATTATTTATAAAATTTACACAGGGTGATTCATTGAGTATTACATATATATATTGTACATGACGTGAAAACATGGTAAAACTCGAGATAGAGGATGCCAAAATATAACAATTGATCCCAACACATCTTATACCAATGTTACGTGTTTCAGAATTACAGAGTGTTAAAGGTCGAAATTTTATTTTAAAATTCTTCAATAATTTTTTGTCTTTTCATAGCATCAACACAAAAATTTGGTTTTGTAAGATGCGAGGTGAGATTTTTGATCTATTTTTCATGTAACTCCTAGAAGGCGCTAGTTAGAACCCAACGCTTCGGTATAATCGATCATATTTTTTTTTGTGAGAGATTCTGAGGTAAAATTTTATTCAATATAATGAAAGATCATTTATTTTTTACCAAAAAGGTATTCTTGTTTAATCCCTATATTTCTCGTATTAATGATGTTTAAAAGATATACTAAATACGTACAAGAATAAGTGTCATATAATCCTGAAACAGAATAAAAATGTTCCTTTCTCAAATTAAATTAAGACAAACTAAAAAATGGTAGAAATAATATGTTTCTGCTAGTTTTTTTACATTTTAGAATTTTGATAAAACATATTATAAATTAAAATGAACCTAAACCCGGGAAAACGGATAAAAAAATTACCCACTCGTGGAACGAAGGATTAATATAATTATTACGTAATCACATTTATACCTCTCTACTGAAAATCAACAGGAATCCAGATTCCTAAATTATCACAATTGCAAAACATTCACCAAGAGTTTTATAATGATGGTGATTCATAATATGCCTATTTATTGTTAATTAAATATCACATAACTTTTATAAATAACAAAACGTTATCAAGCATTACCCATACTCTTTTGTTCATTCCAAGCTTTAACCATTTTCTTAGGATCACCATAACCATGTGATGCAACCACATATTTGTAATTAAATTTATTGTAAGGTTTTTCATAAAAATGAAAATATTTGGAATGGAAAGGCTCAACATTCGTTTTATATGCTAAAATTGCTACATAAATATCATCAAATTTGAAATGTCTCATGTAAAAACTGGCATAATACATATCCTGAAGGGCTGTTTTAGATAATATATAAGCACCTCCTGAAATGTATGGAGGCCACATATGGTAAGAGTATTCTTCCAGAGAAACATACCTGAAACAAAAAATTAGTTAAAAAAATATAAATTCGATAGTTTAACCATAATGTACCACTTGCTCAAATAATTCCTCTGAGGGGCAGATTGAAATTTAAATCCTGTATAAAGTCTTACATCATCTTCTAAATCAATCTCAACATTTTTAACTTTTCTTAGTTCAATAAGCTTGTTTATACTTCCAATAGGGTCTTGCAGGTATTGAGGATAGTTTATTGGGAATCGCAAATATCTCAGAACATTCTTTGTAGATATGTAATAATCATCATCAATAAACATGTAAAATTTTGCATTTGGGCAGTACCTCATTACCCACTCGAACCCAGACATTGTTTTGAAGGTGTTATTATAGTAGGAATCTGTATAATTGGCCTGAACAATATCATGGTATCTTCCAGACTCTTCATTAAGAGATACCTGCACATCTGGAACTTTTTGTAATCCAATCAAGAACACAGTTCTAATTTCCACGTCAGAAAACCTCCTTTGAAAACCCCAAGAACTTCTAATAGCTAATCTGCGTTCAAAATTTTGTGGAGCAGACTTAATAATGTACACTAATCTTAAATCACTGGTATCTCGGCACTTTCCATCACAATTTTTATAGTAGTAAAAGTTATAATCATTTAACCGGGGAATGGAAGGGGTCTTATTGTTTTTTAGCTCTAGAATGAGAGGTTCCAGGTCTCCATCATAAGGATAGTGAAAGTTGGAGTAAAAATTTTTTTCTAAAGGATGGTGAAATACTCCAAAGATCAAGAGCAACACAAATCCAATGATAAGGACTGTAATAACTTTAAGGCTTTTCTTTGGGCAGGAACGTAAGATATACATTTTACTGCACTGGGTATAGAAGACATTTGTAAGGTTTCAATTCTGGTTATTTATCTAATCTAATCTTATTGATTTAATTAAATTATTTCTTTCAAATTTCAACTTGTCAATTAAAGTTTTAAATGACAAAAACCTCTATGAGCTGTAAAACCAAAACATTAAGCAGTCAAATGCATGTGATTATTTTAATTGCCTCTCAAAATGTTAGCAACCGTCAGCTCTATCGATATTTCGTATTAATATTGGCGAGCTACCATTCTGCTTGAGTCTATTTAAGCATTTAATGATGAAGATCTGGAAAAGTTACTCAAGGACGTTTGAAGTACACTGGTTGATATGACCAAAGCCTCTTCAGTAGGTTGGATATGGAACTAGTGGTTGTCTAAATCCCAATCCAATGTGTACAGATCTGTACTCCTCCGCAGCTCTTGAGAGTGTAGATCTGGATCAGGGTCTTTTTAGGAATCACTCCACGTTGATGACGGCACTTACCGATCCGTTCTTTAATGGTTCGACTACTTTTCCTGACTAACGAAGTCACAATTTCGTTTTTCTATAATGCATATACACGATGTAGTCTCAATAATATATATACATGGAAAATTGACGCTAATCATTTGATAGCAACAGCGGACAATTATTGTTTTATGTGTTGTAAATTTTGACTATAAACAATGAGAATGTGACTTAATTTAATTTCAGACATATGTCAATTCAACTGTCATTGTCACGTTTTTGCTGTTAAAGCCTAACTTCTCTTCAATGTACCTAACCTCACCAGCGATCAGAAAAGCTAAATTTTTATTAAATTTTCATATACAATTCAATAAAAAGGAAGCATGAGTTCTTGTAAAATCTGGTGCAAGATTCAGCAATAAGCTCAAAAGCAATGAATACATTCATGTTCAGTGTTTTCCGCTTCTACTTGTCAGTGTAAAATATCTATCATCTAAAGCACAAATTTCGACCATGGACCTGGATTCTGATGAGGAAAATGTTTCAGAAGAGGACTATTACAGCTTTCTCAACATCCCCAAGGATGTACGTTCTAATTTACTGGCTAATATTACAAATTTCGGCCGCCAAGAGAAAAACTACATAACCTGAAAATTGTGTAACATTAACAAATAATGAGTTAATATCAACATTGCAGGCATCTAAGGAGGAAATTAATAACGCCTACAGACGTCTCAGTAGAATGTATCATCCTGACAAACATTTAGATCCCACTCTTAAAGCGAAGTCAGAAATTATGTTTAATAAGACCAAAAAAGCTTATGAAGGTAAGTTCGTAAATAAATGCTTCCTCCTTATAGGATATACATATATATGGATTTTTACACACATGTTAAGATTATTAGGAAAACCAGGAAGATTTAACTGGAAGTTACAAAAATGTCTGGGAATCTGACTGAATTAAAAATATTACATTAATGACTTTGTTCAACAGAGTCGACACTAGTGAGAGTTAATTCTTTGTTTTCTCCAATTTGTTATCTCTGTTAAGTAGATTCAATTGTTGCCTCTTTAAACATTTGCCTGTTTTCTTTTGTAACAAAGCCATGTGAAAATCTCTTTTCCTCCTTTTAAAACTAAAGTTACCTGAATAATCAAGAAACACATTAAAAAAAAATTATATTTCCATTAATTTCTCTTTTATAGTTTTATCAGACCCACACACAAGGGCAATATATGATTCTCTGGGAACAAAAGGCCTTGAAACTGAAGGATGGGAAATAGTACAAAGAACCAAAACACCTGCAGAAATTCGCGCTGAATATGAACAGCTGGCAGAAGAACGAGCTGAGAGGAAAAAAAGGCAGGCAACAAATCCTAGTGGCAATATTACCATTGCTGTCAATGCCACTGACTTGTTTAATCCATATGACGACAATTTGTTTGAGGATGAATTTGAAGGGTAGGTGTGCATTAAAGAAATAAAATCCCTAGAAACATAAATAAATTAAAAAGTTACTGACAATAATTGTAAGTGAACAAATAATCGTGTACAACAAACCCCATCCTCCACACTCATTGGCTGCTCCATTCTTAAATGGCCTACTGCCCTCAAAGAGCCTTCTTTAAGATGAAATTCCTGGTACAAATACTCACAAGGTTTGTTTTATTTTTTTGTTATCCTTTGCAAGGATCAGAGGACATGATTAATGTTTAGAGTGTCATCTCAAATGTATCAAAAGGAGCTAAGGTTATATAAATTTCCAAAAAATATATTACATATGCTTTGTTTTGATTTGGATCAATGTAAAGTTGCCACTTCACAGTGTTAAGCAATAGTTTGTGGCAGATTCTAGTAGTTATAACAATCCAATGTATTTTTTATGTGTTATCTTTTTCCATTATTATTCTATGACCTACACTACCGGCATTTTAATTGAATATATGTCGCACGGCCGCTCTCTAAATGTGACAAAATAGCCGACTTTTTTATATTGATGTAATAAATCAATGTAAAAATTCCTTTTGAAACATAAAATATAATTTGGACATCATATCCTGTCAAACTTTCTTGCATATTATTGTTAAAAATTATTATGTAATTGCGAATTACTTGCAAGCATGCATTGATAGTTCCAAAGCACTATTGGGTTTTCATTGTCATGTTAAAACAATTTTTCAGTGGGGTACTGGGAAAATTTCCAAACATAGAAGTGTCTTCAATGCAATTTTCCCAGGGTGTGGATTTCCCACTGACTCAGAAAGACTTATGCACTCTGTCTGGTCAGCTACAGACTCAAAATGGCACTGGTGGCGGGGGTGTAAACTTGACTTGGAGGCATTTATTTTCGCACAAAAGTTGGGCTGAACTTGAAATGACTGCAGGTATGTAACTGATTAAAAAAAAACCATTTATATTATCATGAAACTAAATTATTAGGTAGTGGTCCTGCCCTTTCACTTAAGGGCTTCAGGACTTTAACCAAGAGATTTTTCTGGAATGGAGGTACCGTTTTGCAATTTACTCCAGAAGGAATTCGACCCGGTATAATGTCAAGTGAGTTAAGTTTTTGACAATAATTATTGTTGTTATGATAATTCTGAGATATTTTCAGCGCTAGCCATGCAAATAGATAAACATTCAATAGGATATGTTTCATATCATGGCGGAATCAGGTCTGTATTTTCAACGCAGATCATTAGGGACACTGGTAAGTGCTAACTATGAAATTAATGATATTTTTATATTCTGACTAAAATTTTCAGGAAAGCATTTTTGTTAAAGATTGTGTCAATGTATTTTCGGGTAAATTTTGGTAGTTAGGCTAGGTTTATCCAACTTCTTTCCTTAATGAATTAATAACATCCTGTTTAAAAATACTGATTATCTAACTCCTGAATTCTTGATTTCAAATTTTCATAGTTAATGAATAGATTTTTTATGTTCCCAACTTTTAACTTATAGGAATGAAGTAGAAATTGACGCATGTGTGGAGAAAAGGGGCGAGTCGTCCGTCATTTTCGGTTTAAAAGGCATAAAATATTTATAGCCATCTCAATTGTGCGGATGTCGTAACCCCATTACAACCACCACCCTGACAAATTCACGATCTCAATCTGCATACGGCTTAGGACAGTGCATCACATTATGAATTACGAATTAATAATTAATAATTAAGAAATTAGATAAACCTGGCGTTATTTATAAGGTATTGTAAAGGTGTACATTCATTTCATTACAAAAATATTCAAGATATGATTTTTAGCGTAGTATGTAATGGGTGGCTTATTTTGTTATTTCAGAAAATAATAGATACAATTTTACGATACAAGTTGGAGTGCCACATTCCTTCATGCAGTTACAATACACTAGAAAAATTATTTCTCAGGAATTGAGACTGAAACTGGCAATTAAGTAAGTGTTAGTGGGATTCCTCTGGAATGCTTAAACATTTTTTTCTTAGTCAGGATTTTTGTATGATGTTACAAAATTAATGTCAATTTCTGTGTATTTTGAAGTTAGTACATGTTTTCAGGGTTGGTACTTTCGGTGGAGTAGTGGAATATGGAGCTGAGAAAAAAGTCTCTAAACACAGTAATTTATCTTTTTCTGTGGTTTGTGGTGTTCCTGCCGGAGTAAAACTCAAACTGAGGTAATTAACAATTAAACATTACAAAATTTTGCTCACTTTGAACCGCTCGTAATATTACATACAGTAAACGATTAGATGGATAAGAAAATTAATACTGTGTTATTGTAAGGTTGCTTGATCCTAATATGATGGACAAAAGCGTTTTAATGCCCTAAATTTGACAGTTTTATTGACAAACGAAATTAATTCTCACTCTTTACATATGGAAGCTTATATACATAAAAATCACACAAGCAAAAGGAAAATGTGAGAAACATTTGAAGCACGAGACAAAGTGAAGAAACATACTCTTTATATATAATTCCAAAAAATTGTCGTCCTATGAACTCGTCCACAGAATAACGGAATTTCTTGACGAAAACGCGCTTTAAACGTCTATATAAGTCTCAAGCCTTATACTTATCTATTATGTCGAACAATATAATAAACGATTTCTTGTGAAGATCAGAATGTGGTATTGACGGAAGAATATACCGTGCCGGATGAACACGAGACAGACTTTTATTGTCCCGTTTTGAAAGATGAAGATCGAATTGAATAGGGTGTATGAGCAAAAACCCTTTTCAATCCTGAGATGTACCACAAGTATTGGCACCAAGCTACTTGTAAATGACTCGGACACAATAATAACCAGGTATTAATTTTCTATTTAGACCCATTGGTGCGTCTTTGAAAGTCAAGTTATTCACGACAAAACTGATAGCGACCAAGTGGGATTTAAATTTATTTAAAAGGACGCAATTAGTGTCTTACTACCACTTAGGTTTTGTTAGATCAGTGGATGTATGTTATGAGTCTCGAAATGTATATGTAAAACATTTAATTTTGCTCTGAAATCGGTTAGTGAACTAAACCTGTTAGTTCTTTAACCACGATCCAAAATCCATCAGCCTTCAAAATATGAGTCAAATACCTTATTTCTAGCGGTTCAGATGTGGCATTTCCATCTTTACTACTGTAGACAATTTGACGTTTAACGCATATTTAGATTGACTCGCGCCAATCAGGTTTACTCTTGTCCAATTCATCTATGCGAAGAGATAATGCCATCGCCCGTGTTCTACGCCACAATGGTGCCTTTAATAGTCTACGTCATCGTTAAGAAGGGAATTGTGGAGCCGTTTTTAAAGGAGGAAAAGTCAAAAAAATTGGAAAAACAGAAGCAAAATCATTTTAATATATTGTTAGAAAAAAGGTAGAATTTCCTCAATTATTTGATATTTAGGCGCAATCAAGTATTTGATTTCAGGAAAGAAGCCATGTCAGCTCAAGAATTGATGCAAGCTACATATTCTCGGATCTCTGATGAGGAAGAACGGAAAAAAGGGCTGGTTATAATTAAAGCAATATATGGCAAAATCTTTAGAGGTACAAATCGGGCAGTTCAATTTTTAGTTATTACAAATTTAATACAGAAATTACTTCTAGAAAGTGGCGATGCAGAGTTATCAAATGATGTAGTAGACGTTACTGTTCCTGTTCAATGTCTTGTCAAAGACAGTAAACTGGTCATACATGAAAATTCTAAGGTAATACTCAAGATTGAAAATCATGTATTTAATGTCTGTTTTGTGTTTATTAATTGATTTAGAGTGATCTTCCTGGTTTCTATGACCCAGCACTTGGAGAAGAAAAAGTGCTACATGTAATCTACAATTATCATGAGCAACCTTACGAAGTTACCATTAAAGATAATGAGTCTTTGAGGTTACCTAAAATTTGTAAGTAAACTTTTAGAAATTAAATATAATTTATAAAAACGTCGATTTGCCTTTTCCAGCACATAGGACCAACGTGACTTAATGCATTTGTTCAAGCTAGTCCAGTGTTAGATAAAAAAAAATTTTGTCAAAAAAAAGCATTGTTGAAATTCTGGTGCAAACGGTTGTTTTATATTTGTTGTGTACACAGATGTTGCAGATATAAACGGGTGTTTGAATTACCTATGACTTTGTCTTGTGTTGTTATTTATGGTATATCAATTTTATACAATACTAAAATGTTTTATTTATTCTGTAAATTAATTTATTAAAACCTCTTTAGATTCTGTTAATAATGTCATAAAATATCACAATTCGATGCGTTCTCGAGGGTTTTTATCTAAATTCTTCTGCAGACGATTTTCTGATATACTACATATATGTTTTCAGTAAGTTTATTGCTGCTCTCTTAATTCTTACTTTCTCTTACAAACTATAAAAATAATAACACATCATCTTAATTAAGATGACAACTTATTCACATTTTCATCTCATGAGTGTCTCTTCTGCCTGGATCCAACTTTGATCAAATTCTAAATACCAACTTCCCAAAAAGATATGGGGTGGATGTCCATGCCAATCCTAACAAACAATGAAATTACCACCAGTAATTTACCAGTAAAAAAGTAAATAATGATAATTGACAGTAGTCTTAACTTACCTCATGTGATAACATACTGAAGTATTTCTGACCACAAGACTTTTCGTAAAGGTGATAAATATGTCCAGGCTTTTTCACAAAATTGCATGCAGCCATATGTAAGACACTATCTCTGTGATGGTTTTTATCAAGGTTTTCCTCTTTGAATTTTAACTGAGAGAAATTTTACAAGTTGAAATTGGTAAATATTTTTTATCCTAAACTGTTTGAATATTTCATTTGTAACTTTTTTCTTACATTAGGACAATAATCATCTAGATCCATTAATTCATTAAGTGTTTCTCCAGTTGAATTGACTAGGGTTTGCATCGTAAGGTTATTTTCTCTTTCAACAATATCTAAAAGCCAGTACAGTATATCTAATTTAGTTGCTATGGGGTCAATGTGGGGTTTCAAAATAATATGTACATGGTGCCCCAAGAAAATTTAACGGATTTTATTATCATCTCAAATTTATTTGAGTTAATCAATTTCATACCTTGTTTTGTTTTATATTCGATTTCAAAAGCATGTCCTAGCTTTAACTTCTTTGACCGAGAAACGTGTTGAATCTCTAGAATTGAGTATTCAGTTAGTTTAGTTCCATTAAAATGGCTGTGTGTGTATAATTCATGAGATTAAATAGTAAATAGCTTTTGCTAGTACCTAATTTGTTAAACATCGCATAAAAAGTTACACACCACTAAATTTCGTAAATATATATATATTTTTTTTTATTGCAGATATTTGAAAAAATTAGGCAAAAGATAAGATTGGCTCTTGAAACGTGAGTCAAAGTTAAAAAATGGAATAAATGGATTTAAAAAACTTACCCATTCTTGGGCAAAATGACTCTAAAATAACTTTTTGAAGTTGCGCAAGTGTACCTGCTTTATCTGTGTAAACTTATTTTCTAGTCACTGTCCAAAACTGAATGAGTTGTTTAAAATAAGCAAGTTTTGAACATAAACCTTTATATCAAAGCAAAGTATTTTATACTTTATATTATATCTCCAATAAGTAAATTAATTTCAAAGTTATAAGGGATGGAAAGAACTTTACAGGAACACTATAATTTAATATTGTAGGAGGTCGACTATTTAAAAATACGACTATGTCAAATACAAAATATGCTCAGTTGGGTGCTTAATGTTTAAGCAACCCCAGTGATTGTATACCCAATGTATACAGCAGACGCTTGATAGTGTAAATTAATTCAAACCAAGTGTAGTTCACATTATCGAAATGTGTGTGTCGGAATAACACGAACATTTTCTAGGATTGAAAAATGTTAATGTATTATCAAAATATAGAAAGTCAAATTAACGAATTTACTATTCAACTACGCTTCTGCCTTTTTATCTCGACCATCAATTCCCCATCCTTTTCTTTCTTTCTTCTTTCCCAGCAGATATTCCAATCCAAAAATGGGATTTCCCGACCCTAGACAATTTAGTAGCGACCGTAACAGTAACCTCATTCGGCAATGCTTCATCCATAGATGGTTCGTTCAAGTTATGAATATGTAGAACGTTTGTGACTATAAATTCATTGCCACACCTCAGGGACAAAGAACTTATAGAACCACTGCAGGAATATTAAAATGTTTAAACGAGCACGGATTTTTCATTTTTTTCCTTCTATCATTGACTTTATTTTCTGTGAACGATTGGTATTAATACGGGCTAGGAATGTTATTCGTTGGTTTTACAACTTTTTAAAGTTTTTCTATTTATCAAGCATCTAAACGTATTGCACATTTTTCCTAAAAGTTGTGCTTTTCAATACTTAATTTTGCATATTGCTGCCTTCATTATCCCATATTTCTTTGCTACCCGAGTCATTCCCGCATCTAGCGCAAACTTCGCCTATGATTTTTATTTTTTCACTCAATTTTAAACATTTTCTTTTATGAGATGTGGATATTATTGTCGTAAAAATACATAAATACAAACAATCGTTTAAGTTCAAAAACGAAATATAAACGTATCCTAAGTCTTTATGCGATCGACTCGGTGTGTCGTGCTTTATCGCAGATGAATTCCCTACATATATCGGGAATTAATCGTCGCCAAGAACTGTTTACGTCATCGGGCGTACACATTGTTTACGTTATCGTGCGTTCTGCTTAAGCATATAGTACAAGTTTTGTGTTTACATTAGTGCAATGTTTTCGTTATCGCGTGTTTACCTTATCGAGCGTCTGTTGTATGCACCATCAGCGGTCAGCAGTACTTCTAATTGCCGTTCTCTAGTGTGGAAATCTAATTATAAGTATCTGTCACACACGACGTACCTGACCCTACTCCGGATGAGTTATTAATACTTCTTTTCATTTTATAAGGGCGTGAAGCAAAAGACAATTCTATAAAAATATTTGTGATTAGGGAAGAAACACAGGAAATCCTTCGTCACAGAAAAATTTGGTTAGAATTGCACTCCCCTCTACCAGAAACAAGGTAACAATTGACATTGACATGCAAACTTAATCAAATGTTATAAATAAAATTGGCAACAAGGAGTACAACACTTGAAGCTCAAGCCAAAAAGTCATAAATAATTAATTCAAGTTTTACTACGAATCTGAATCTTACCGCAAGTTCATACTTTAGTATTTTGCCAAAAAAAGGAGAACAAAACTGGAGAAATCAATGCTACGTTAACTTCTTTTACATCGTTGTAAGTATCTTCTATATATTATTAATTAAGTATAATAAATATTAAATAAAGTGTCAACACTATTAATTGTCAAATTTACTTTTAAAACTTTAATATTAACTTTTTCAATTGACATAGTGCTTTATATTATTTCCATTTTTTACGAATAAAAATATTTTATTGTGTCAAAAATGTAAAAAAACTGGTTACTATACACCTATCAATCGGTGGTCAAACCGCCTGTGAAATGTCATTAACATCAAACACAAACGTCAAATCAACGTGTTACCTCAGTGAAAAGTTAAGTGTGCATTTGGTGAAGAATAGAGCTTTTGGAAATTTTGTGTCCAGATCTCAAATTATATCAAACTTTTAAGTTTAATGATGAACACTTTGCGGTGATTGTAACCTGGTGGTGTGTAGATTAATACATAGAGAAAATGAAAGTCACTAGTGAGCCTATAAAGTGAGTAAACAATTTAATTTTCATCAAAAAGAAAACAATGGATACAGCTGAAAAATGACCTTTCAGCCCAACCCTTTGGATATTCCCTTTTAATTTTAGCTTGAAAAGGGGTATTAACTGTCTTCCTACCTGTGTAATTTATGGGGAAAACAAGTAATTTGAGAGAAAGTAAGAAATCAAAAAATTTTCTGGATTGTCGATCCTGCAGGTTCAGCAAATTTAGACAAACTGATATAATCAAAACATCTTCCAAATTATTATAAAAACGTAAGAGTATCTTGGAATAATACTTAAATTTAACTCAGCAAAATGTTATGTAAAATGTATTAATTATGGATTGATGTTCTAAGTTTTAATAGTTGAAATTATCAGTGTTTGATTTTGTAGCTATTTTTGTCATGATTCATAGTTATTAAAGCTAGGGCCAATTGATTTTATATGTGGTTATGCATCTTATTATTATAGGTTACAAGGTGTGGTACCATCAGACAGCTTTAGTTTGATATGTTACAACCACATTTTAGGAAATAATCAGTGACAGAGATCAGTATGTTCAAATATAATCATTTACATAACATTGCTATATATTTTATGTAGTATTACCCATTCCAATAATGCTTGTTGACTTTTAACATTTTCTCAAAAACAATATGTTTTTGAGATTACTATATTTGTAGTCTGCAATTCTACAAAAAACAATTATATCTTTACATTTGGAGAAAATTATGATATTATATTTTAATTATTTAGACATTTACCAACCCAAATGTGCTTACAGTGCTTTTGATTTGAATAAGGAATACAGAGTGACTGTCTAGGTAGGAATGTTTCTCTTGGAATTTATTGCCAATAATTTAGTGCTGCAAAATAGGTATACTTTGATAATGACATATGTGCACTCTGTTTTCTTTGTCAAAACCCAAAATGATAGTATTTACAAAATATAAATGAAAATAGTAGTAATAATACAGTTCTTATGTGACAATTTAGAACCAGATACACTAGAAATATACCTATCTAAATGATCTTATACCATGCTTATCTGAAAGCACTACTGGAATTCAACAGTTTTGTTGATTTCTAGTAGTGCTTTGTTGTGGAGGCATAATATACAGATTACCCCTCAGATTGACATTATGCACCTCTTTCATTCAAGTAAACATTTTGTACAAGTAGGCAAATAGTTTATGCTTACCACACTCTTAAAAATTGTGGTCAAAATATTCTTGTATATCTACTTTTTGTAATGAAATGCCTGATCAAATCTTGCCATCCTGTAGCACTGTAATTATTAGGATTTTAATTAAGACATATGGCTGTATAATTTAATGAATTTTGATTTCAACAAACTGTGGTAGAGAATTGTATTTATTTTATAACTTTATTCCAGAAGGATGTTACTCATCTCTGCATATTAATGTGGACACAACCATAAAAAAAAAATGAGTAAAGACGATTTTGACATTTTTCGGCAACTAGCCAAATCACCAAAGGATACCACTGCAAGTGATTTCATTGGAGGACTGCAGAATAGAGAAGTGGGTGGCTACCGGCAGAATGTTACTAGCAGAGAAAATTTGCATGTATTTGCTGAAGAACAGTTTGTGATCAAGGAGAAACTTAATGAAATGGTAATTCATTCACATGGTTGTTTGTTTAGTGTAGACATATCCCTAAACTTTCTTTATAATTATCATCAAGAATACAATTTTAAATGCTAAACTTAAGACATGAAACTCCTTGTATTTGATGATAATGTGGTGTCATTAATGCCTGCATTAATGTAACCTAAGAAAAATCCAGATAAGTTGATATTTTATCAGTTTGATTAAAGAAAAGATGTATATTTTATAATTACTGAAGATTTTGAGGTCATATAGATTGGAACATGGGTTTTGAAAACGTCCAGTTTTATGATATGGGAAGTTGTGTTAAGGTGTGTTAAATGATTTCAAATTGCCAACATTATTTAAAGAATATTGAGATATACTTATATTAACTTCATATTAACTTAAAAATTCTGGATGTATTGAGTTAAATATCTGGAGATAAGCTTTGATAGCTGTATCTAACACTTAAGAACACACTAAGTAAATGCGATTTATAATAATCATAAATGTCTTAAAAATAGAATTTAATATTTTTAATGAAAAGATTCTAAATTTATTTACCAACAAGTGTTTCTGGAAAAAAATATTTAGTTATAGAATATTTAATCTTTTATTTTCTGTCTTATTCTTCAATTTTTATTTATGTTTTAAAACTCTAAAGACATTTTTCTTTCAATTTAAGCGCTGTGAGATGCCTGGTTCACCTCGGTCCACCTTCTTAATGGTGTTCAGCCCCGATGGCAGAAGAGTAGCATCTACCCATGGAAATCACAACATCTATGTTACCGATTTGAGAAGCGGCAAGAATATTAAAACATTAGTGGGTCATCCGCGTACACCCTGGTGCATAGCGTTTCATCCTACTTCAGACCAGATTGTAGCTTCTGGGTGTTTGGGAGGGCAAGTGCGTATTTGGGATCTCAATGTAAGTCTATCATATATGCAAGTTGAATTCCATGAATTTCAGATTTTTTCGTGAGATTAGTAATTTGTTTGTTGAGTTTTGCAATGAGATCTGCAGAGCTGGCAGAATATATTGCTATGATGATTGCTTTTTTTTATTGGTGTTAAATATTAAATATAATCTGATATGCTTTTTTTTATAATTCCTTGTATTCTGTAATACCATTATTGGTTAACTGTTGTTAGTGTTGTTTTCATTATTTAATACAGATAAATATACCAAATAATTGTAAAAAAAAAATTTGATTCAATGAAATGTTTAATAAATATAAGCATTATTTCATAGTTCTACTGAGCTCTGTATCTAAATAAAGTGCTCACGAGAATATTTGCATCACAAAATAGTTTGTCAGAAGTTTATTTCTCTAAAAGAACTTAATAAAATCAAGTAAGTTCTATAAATAAGATTCGCAATTAATATTTTTTAAAAGTCATATAATTTAATGCTTTCACTCAATACCGAAACATATTTGGCAATTTACTGTTTTCTCACGATGATGATATGTTTCATCTATTTACCTGTCATGTCACTATTACGTTAAATTATATATTTTTGCAATGTAATCATCAGTAGTTTTATAGCAAATCAATTAAAGCATTATTCATCTTCTATCTTCAACTACAATGTAAAGTTTGCAGTTTGGATCTTTGCATATGCGTCATATGTACGAATATTATGCATCAAATCAATTCAAAGTCAAAATAAAATCTGATCAATAGCGCCTCAAAAATTTTATATTTTTAAATTAAAATCAAGGAGCTAGTATAACAAAGGCCGTAAAGAGTAGGGAGATGAAGAACTATTAATCTATAAACTAAAATTTATAAACACTTAAAAAAGTAAAATCCAAATCATGAAAACTGTTTATAGTTATACGGAACACAAATTGTAACAAATAACTAACTCAAAGATATACGTTCATATCATAATCTTTATTCAATCCATTTACATTCCCATTATCAATTTTGCGAACCGTTAGACTAGACTGTAGAAGATATGTATATTGTAGATGTGTCTTTGTTCTTTGAATATTATCCTCTCTCCCACACACCCTAGACAAGTACATGCTACTTAATTCGATACACACGCAAAAATCCAAACTACGAGCAATATGTATTCTATTGAATTGAGTGGGCTAACGCAGGTATTCACAGTTACTTAGATCTCTAACGTAGGGTTTTAAACGTTTCAATAGCAGGTACACAAATACTTATTGATTTGTTTAGTTTATTTACCACCAATTTTTCTTTTTTTAATAATAAAAATATGTACTACGTATTTTACAATCTACTTGCAAGGTATGTATCTATCCCTTCAAAATATTGGTTGAGTGTTCATAAACTAATCCAAATATTGACATTTGTAGGACCTGAGTAAATTATGAAAATATATAAAAACTTGGTAAATATTGGACAATTTGGTGAAAATTTATGTTACTTAGATGGACTATTAAATCTTGATTTTTGTCAGCCCTGCAGAGTTGCAAGTCTTAATAATGTGTTTTGGTGCATGGCAATTTTTTTGTAAACAATTTGATCTCTCAACTTGTCTGGTTGCAAATGAAGGATAATTTTTAGGGAGGCAGTGAGGTGTGGACTACATCTTCACAATCTGTTATAGCTTCTATAGCTTTTCATCCTAACGATAGAATATTGGTGATAGCAACGGTTAATGAGATCTATTTCTGGGACTGGAGCCAGCCTGAACCGTTCGTTCAGACTTCAACCAATAATCCTAAAGAGAAGGTATTGTTTATTCACAATCAGCTGAATCAAAATTTTTCACATCCTGTTTTTTTTGTTCTCTTAAAAGGTTAGGTACGTGGCCTTTGATAAATTAGGCCACAAATTAATCACGGGCATTGCAAACAGCTCTCAAACGCGTTGGGAAAGGGTGCGAGCACCTGTGCCGGTCCCCCGGCAGGAGCGTTGCGCTAATCCTTACAGACGAACTATCACTCAAAGACTGGTAACTTCAGCGGGAAATGCACCAATCCCGGTAATTACTTCCAATTGAACCGTTAAAATTAATTAAAATATTATCAAAATCTGTACGGCAGCAACCGGCGATGAGCGTCGAAACAACCTCGCAAGAGAGAGACAACAGTTCGATTCCGGAGAGGGAGAGAAGGATTACAATGTGCTACAGAAATTTAGTGAGGGAGTACGAACGTCTGGTGCATAGATATTTGCAGTTGTATCGCCCGCCTACTATGGTAAAAATTTAAGTAATTTTGAACTGCGAAGGCTAAAGTTAGAACATTTATGTGTATTTTTGTTTATAAAAACATCACGTAAACCGTTAAAAAATTTTGAAGTGAAGTTTTAATTGTTTCTGATAGATCGATAGAGGAACAGATCCAATGGAACCAAGTCACTTTAACAGTGGTACTCAAACTGCGGGAACATCGGAACGTGATCCTTCATTGCCAGGACCCAGCGGCCTTCAGGCAATCGGGATTTCTGAAGCTGGTACCTCATCAATGGCTAGTGGTACTCGGGAAGAAGGTAAGTCAAATTATTGGTTTTTGTAGAATTTGTGCATAAATTACAAATTTATTTTTGTGGATTTCTCTTACAGGCGTTTTAGTTTTGTTTAACAATCTTATAAAAATGTTTTCTGTGGTTTCGCGGTTTTAAAACAGTATAATGCTTGATCGCAAAAGCATATACACTGTAATCCATTTTTGGAGAATAAAAATTGCTTTTAACTGGTAACAATTGTTTGGGTGAAGGGCAGTATATCTTAGTGATATTGTAATTGATGCACTACTCAAGTTTAGAGTCAATGTAACTTAAAATATTCTTCAGACTAAAAACAAAGTGAAATATTCGAAATTCATGGAATGGCTGTCTTAATCCTCTTATCGTGCGCCGAAATGGATTAGGAGTGTCCTTGTGGCTTGAAAACTTGTAAAACGTTTAATGGCATTTTAAATTGATTGTTATGGCTTCTACGTTCCCTTAGAATTGAAGTAAATTTAAAAATAAAGGATTGGTATTATAGCTATAAAATCGAAATTTTTGAACTGTTATGTCGGAAATATCTTACAAATGGTTGAATAGGTAGGACAGGATCATGAATGGATTCTTAATTACCCTATAAACAAAATTTTGGAAAAAACAAAATGTCTACTGAGTCTAAATTAGTCTAAACTCGGAACATGAATGGTTTTAGGTGCCGTATCTCCAAGCACTGGCGAACCTTCTTCGGCTCCACATTCACAATGCCTTATCACTCCCAGTAGGATATTTTCGGTGGCTCGGAAACCACCAAGTTCAATTCGGGGAACCCAGACTAACGAATCAGGAAAGCACAAATCAGAGGAGAGCGCGGATCTGAAGAGGAATGATGAAAAAAGGTAAGAGTTTTAGTAGAACTGATAGAAGGGTGGCTAAATCGGCCAAGGTTTATACGTATGTATATATTAATCATGTTCGCCATAGTTTACTATTTTTGAACGTATAAAAACAAATTCGATGAAAGAACGTTCCTAAATTTTTAGGTTTAAAAGAAACGATGGTGAATCAGCTTCAAGTGATAGCAGTACATCCAGAGAAACATCACCTCAGATATCTCAACCACCTCAAACGGATGCTTCTACCGAAGTATCAGCCATGTCTAATGCCGAAGATCAGCGAGTTTTAGTTGTTAGTTTGGAAAGATTAAGTCCTGAGAGGTAGGATTCAGGAGTTTGAAGAAAAAAATTAGGTTGTTGGTCTAATTTTCGTTATTACTGTCTCGATAAACAGTTCTGTAAGAAACTATTTTGTATCGAAATATTTACTTCATTATTTGTAATTTTTAATGAGTCATAAAAACTTGATGTTTTTTAGGGTATCTTCGACATCACAAGAAAGTGGCCGACCTGAAGCAGTATCGCCTTCCACCCAAAAATCACGTTTATTTAAAAGGAGAGCAACACTTCTGAACACTTTGAGTAAGATTTTTTATAAAGATATGTTAAAGCACCGCAAATTCATGAGTAAACAATCTATACTGCATAATATACCGTCCAATGTCGACGATATTTTGGATGAGTTTACTTAAGGCAGATATGCACTAATAGTGCATCGTTGAAGTAAAAATTATGTCACATGTTTTACGTTTATGCTCTATTACAGTTTAATGTCATGAATTACTTTGAAGAACTAAAGTGTGTAAAAATATCTTCAACTCTTGGTTTTTTTTATGGTCAATAGAATATTTTCCATATGACGGATCATTACTAGCGACTTTATTTGAAGAAGTACCACTAAAAACATGTTTGAACAGTATTCCTGAAAGATCGTATTTTTGAGATTTTAGGCACTCATATTGCAGATAATTAATACAGAAACAAACTTTATAGGTAGTGGGCCACCCCCGGGAATTAATTACGATAATGTGAGACCCCCAGGAAACCCCCATGCTAGCGGACGTAAGTTTCTATTTTAAAACTTTATTTCTTCTTAAAGTCTTGAACTCTGAATTTTGTGGAAAAAACTTCTTATTTTTCTGTGTTCTTGTTCTATGTTTTGCTTGCCATTGTTCCAATTGCTCATCAATTCATTATTTAACCTTTCAGTGGTCGCGCGGGGGTCGTAGACCGACTCATACTTAAATCAGTATTGTTTTAAATGATCGGATAAACTCGTGAACTTCTTTCTATGCACCTTTCGCATAGTTTATTCTTTATTTAGTGCTCCATTTACCCTTCGTTTGGGGATTGCTATAGGTGTTAGAGAAGCAAACACGGTATCTCAGACCGGATAGGGCTGTAATATACCCTTATGCCACGACTATGTGTGTCATCATTACTTTTTAGTACACTAGACACGGCTAAATTCGGGTACCCATTATCCTCAGATAAGGGTTGCCTTATGTGATAGAAATTCCGCCAGTTCTTATTGGTCTATTATATCTTGCAGGAGTGAAAAAGGCCAATCAGTTAAATACCGAGGATTTGTGAAGGCTGGACGGAACAGGATTTGAAGTATTTCGTCTCACAATGAGCCTCAGAAGGTTTCGCCCACTACTACGCACTTTATTCGGTTTGATGATATAAGAACGTACCAGGAAAGGCTTGCTATAGATAAGTTAGCTCCCATAAGGAATCTGTTTGACCTTTTCAGTCAAAATTTGCAACAGTATTATAGTCATTCTGATTACGTCACAATTGACGAAAAGTTGGAAACTTTCAGAGGTAGATGTGGGTTTAGACAATATATACCAAATAAGCCAAATAAATGTGGCATTAAAATATTTGCTATATCTGATGCAAAAATGTTTTATACTAGTCAAATGGAAATTTATGTAGGGCAGCAAAAGGATGGTCCATATAAATTAGATACTAGCGCGAAGTCAGTGGTGCAAAGACTGTCAACATATTTTTGGAACAAACGATAATGTTACCAGTGATAATTGGTTTTCTAGTGCGACTCTTGCACAGTCTCTTAAAGATAATGGAGTCACATTCATGGCAATGATGAGAAAAAAAAATAAGGGAGAAATTCTTGATATATTTACACAAAGGATTGAACGTCCACTAGGATCAAGTATGTTCGGATTTGCCTGTGGAGGTACACTAGTATTATACATCCTAAAGAAAAATAAAAATGTGTTGTTATCTTCAACGATGCCTGAAATAGTTCACGGATATAACGAAACAAAAGGAGAAGTTAACCTCGTGGATAAACTGTTTGCGCAATCCGATACTGCTCGTGGGACAAGACGGTGGTCCATGGTCATATTTTATAGTACACTAAATGTTGCAGGGATTAATTCTTTTGTAATTTATAATGCAAAAGATTGAAATTCGACATTGACTAGAAGAGGATCTTTTGCTTAAGTTGTTATCTTCATTGTTACATAACCATCGGATGGCTAGAACCATGCTCACTATCATCCCGAAAACTATAACACGGCGGCTTCGAGAAATTTAAACTTAGGTGAAGAAGAAACCAAAAATTTGCCTCCTTTAGGTACAACCGGCAGATGTAGCTATTGTGGTTGGAAGAAAAATAGGAAAACAAAATATTCTTGCAAGGATTGCGGCAAATGTATGTGTGTAGAACACATAGTGTATGTTTTGAGCGTTAATCTTTTGCTCACTAATATGACAAATTTTAGTTTCCAGTCTGCATGCTGCTTTTGAGAGCAAAGAAAATGTTTTTTTTTTATGTTATATATTAACCTTATGTATGTAGAGGATCTACATATGTAATCTTGTTTATTTAACTTATATGATCGTTATTTATTCATAGCATTTATATAAATTTATAAGAATAGCAATTATTTTGTTCTTTTTTTGTCAATGTTGTAAATATTGTTTTTTTCTTTAATTAACTGAAAAATATAATATTTATATATACAATATGAGTTGTTCTTAAAACAAAACCCCATATTTTAATTTTAATATGTTTTGGAATTGGTACGTTCCATCGTGTGCGACCGCTGATGTAATTAAATTTGACGCGACCAATGAAAGGTTCATAGGAAATTATCAGACCACGAAATGTTAATTTCCTCTTTTCCTCTAAAATCTCTAAAAGCTAAAATATAGTATCGCGAACTTTCAGCTCCTGGAAATCGTTACGGCGAACGTTTCGCGGAATACATTAGAGCCAACAGAGAGAGGATTCAAGAGTTTCGACGCAGAAATCAAAGTGTTTTAAACACCGAAGGTGAGTAAATACAATTAACATTAAGTATAAAATCTTCACTTTTATCTATAAATCAACGTATTTTGACTCATGTGAGATTTTCGAATATACAAAGTGTCCAAGGTAAGGATATCTGGCATAGGTATCTCTTAATTTCTAATAAATTCAGGTGTAGTTTACTCGGAGAAAGGTTTAGAAAACAATGACTGCGGAAAAATCTACAGGATGTTTCATTTACAACTGTGATTGACGATTACTCAAAAGCGGTACGTTGTATGAAAAAAAGTTTCAAATAAAAGTTTTTTGGTAAAGAGGGGGTCATGTTATGGAGATTTTTAACCAAAACGTGATTTTAAGGTAATTTCAAGGGAAACTTTTTTTCCCAAGTGGCAGTTCGTATTTTTTTGCAGATTCTTGTCAACTTTGAAAAAATGAATATTTTTTATTTGAACAATTTCTTTATTCGACGTTTTGTTACAGAGTTATCCTTGATTTTTTTTCCAATTCTTGAGATAGTCGAAATTATTGCATTTTTTTTCTAGAAAAGTTTCGCAATGTACATTCTGTTTAAAACTCATAACAATCCTTTTATCCAATGAAAAAGAAATTATTTCTATGAAAAAAGAATTTTTTTATTTTGCTGTGTCACTAGATAATTCCTTGCTAAAATATAGTCAAAAGTTAACCTGAGACAGTTTTAAATTAGTATTTTAACATTTAAAAAGATCCATTAAAGAGGTGTTTGCATGCATGATAAATGGAAAAAATTGTTGTCAGGTTCTTCAGAAGTAACGTCGCACGAAAATACGGATGGGGACGGGACTGGTCCTTCGTCTTCAACAGATCACGACACAGTAAGAATGGAGTTGCTTCGCTACCATGAACTTTCAAACTGGCTTTATGAATCATGTCCAGGCACCAATATTAGAAGTAAGCAAAAAGGATTCGTACCATTATTAACACGTTCGTTCCCACGCGTCAAATACGCATAACAGGTACGTAAAAGATATCCAATGCAAAAGTATATTAAGTCACAGATATGTGATGTGGACAATTGGCGTTCAAATGGTGGAATTGGTTTCTATTTACGATATCAAATCAATTTCTAGATGTGGTTAATCTGTTAAGTCGGCAATACAGGGTGTCCCAGGGAACAATGTCTACCCTGAATATATTTTCTGTTGCTTGTTAAAAAAAATCCACTTTGATAAGGAAGGGAACATTATTTGGCGAAGCAGTTGGCTTCGAAATATTGGCCCTCTGTAGAAAATTTTACCATATGTTACTTGATGTGACTGAATTTTTTTCAATTTTTCCCATAAAAATTAAACGAAGTATAACATGAACAGATCATCAAAAAATAGCGTGGTAGCGAACATGTTAATTTTTATTTGTGATTTGTCTTGTGATCGAAAAATAATTTTCTTTCTATGATTTTAAGGTGTGAATAAGTGTGAAAAATGTTAATGGACGGATTTTCTTTGATAGATAACCAACAAAATGTTGATGATTTGCTTTCGAGCATTCGAAGAACTGCAGAGGAAGAAGTGAGGAACCGCATTTTGCCGATTATAAGATCCGTACCTCCTCCTGATAGACCAGAACTAATAAGGTATTTAAGAATTTCTCGAATTTCAATTAAATCGCCTTACAAATTTCATTCCTTAAAAGATACCTAATTTTTATATACATATATATTTTATAATAAAATTTTAGAGTTTTAATTTGTTAGGTACCAAGTTTAATAAATCAGGGGAGTACTAGACGAAATTAGGTGAATTAAGGACGCTTCTGTTTTTTCTGAGATGTAGATTTTCAATAATTTTTTACTGCTCTTAGCGTAATCTGTACTAATGCATTTAAATACTAACCGTGAAATCTAGTATATCACTATTCTGTCAAAAAGTATAATTTATTTCATTTTTTTTGTTAAGATTGGATCAAAGTAGCTTTCAAATAATGATTTTCAATAAATTTGGTCTATGAATGTCTTTATGTAAAAATTTACAATTTTGATATTTTTTGCTAATGGTGTTTTCTAGCGGGCGAACTAGTGGAAAAAGAACGTTATGTTATCTTTTATTGGATGTCACTAGGGAGATATCTCAATGCATTAACCTTTAAAAAACCCTTTAAAGATATTTTAATCATCAATATTTTTATCACGAATCTCTCTTTATTCCAGGTTGTTTGAAAATAGTCGCGAACACGTTAGAACGCGTTTTCGTCAAATGTGTCCCGTGTTTCTGCGGCGCCACTGTCGCAGACCTTTACGCATTGAAAGTTCGACTGATAGCAGTAGTTCAGACAATGATGCAACCCGTCAATCACCCACCAGACTGAACCGTCGTAATTCGGATATTGACCATTCCCAAGGCACAGGTCGAAGCCCTGTCGATCCTTTTTTGGCGAGCGGTAAGTTGTTCGAGATTTTTTTTAATGTGGATCACCCTGTAAATGAGTCCAGTGTCCATTCGCTGTGGTACAATGAATTCAAGAAAAATATCAATGTTTAACTCGGATTGGTTTTAAGAGTGTACTTTAACCGTCAAATTTGATCAAGTGATTCATAGTCTATAAATTGGAAAAATTAGAAGGAATTTTTTAAATAACTTGTAACTTATAGTGGAAATTAGCTATTTCCTCGAAGTTTGAGGTGTTTAATAATTTCCACCACTTTTAAGTTCATAATATAAAAGGTATCTTTTTCTATGGCCAGACTCCCCAGCAAGTCCTCCGGTGAATTCTGCCCACTCCTCCACCTCTTTATCTTCTCCAGCAGCACCCGCTAGTGGTGAGCGGAACTATCGAGCGGAATTAGATCAATTGGTTAGCTCTCTTTTAACTGAAATCGAGTGGAACGACGAATCGCGCAACAGTCCTTCAGGGGTAATTTTGCAATCGTTCATTTGATCGGAAAATTTAAACAAAATGTCCGTTATTAGTCAGCCGGTAATGGCAATAATTCATCTAATGCCACAAGTGCAAGAACACGCCCTACAAGGAGTCACTTATGGTCGATGAATGCCGAGAGACTGCCACAACCTCCCGGCGAAAGTATCGAGAACATGTTGTTTGATTCCCCCACCAGCAGTCAAAGGGAACAGTTGAGAGAAGATTACCCTTATCGGAGGTAACTCAGTCAAATTATGAATACCATTGAATTACAGGTTATGGGTAATAACTTTGTTGAGCTGCGGATAACAATTAAGTAAATGTCTATGACGGCGTGTTGCATAAAAATTCATGGAAATGTGAATCAAATATTGGGAGAAACGTTAGGAAGGTGAAACCCGTTTCACTTTAACTGTTCAAAGGCTATGACCATGAAGAATGTAACATACCGTCATATTCGTATTTACTTCAAATCTTTTCTTAACTGCAAATGTTTTTCTTGTTTACGCATATACAATTTTGATTTGTTTTATGAAATCGTTTGGTTCTTCTCAGATTTTCCGGCCCACAAAACCCAACTCACGGCCACATGCTTACGAGCCCCTATTACTCCTTATCGCCCCCAATCGGCGATCCCCGCACTTTTCCCAATACCGACACTCGTACGACGAATTCTACCATTTATACGTCAAGTTCGAGTTCACCGAGCAGAAGGAGAGTTTTTTCGCACCGCGTCTCGGCATTTATGCCCACAAGGGTAAACTATACCAGGACGAGGTTTAGGAGGAACCCACATTATGCTTCGGGTACTGGAAGAACAGGTATATGAATATTAAAGCTACGGTTATTTTTACACTTAAAAAAATTGCAGGCTTCTCTAGACCGCCCAGAAGTCCCTCTCTCGTGTTGGATGAATTGATTAACTACGCGGAGAGAGAAAACAGCGAGGAAGATCTCCCTCCTCCGTCACCCCAAGGTGTTTTGCATTTCGAATCTGCCCCGCGGAGCTCTAATTTGAGCCCGGAAAATTCAGTTATCGGATCAATGTATTCGAATATAATGCAGGATTTGGAGTCCTCTTTAATTGACGTGAGAAATATTAGAGCGAGCAGTCGTCTCGGGGAATCTAGCGATATGCTGAATAACTTTTCCGAGAGGTTAGTTCGTGTTTTTGAGCTTTATGAATTGCTAGTGAAAACTGAGCGATTTAGGTTGGAAAATATCATGTCTCAGTCGGATTCGATCCTCAGGAACTTGAGAAGTTCTATAGATCTCTTGCCGAATCCGCCGGAACAAGGCCGGAACAGTGGATCGGACAGCGATCCTCGATGGAATTTTAACGATCCCGGGTTTTATGTCCGAGATTTGCGCACTGAGGTTGGAATAATTTGAATTTATTCCCTGTTGCTGATACTGATTCTTTAGTGGGATTTACAGGCTTCAAATGATAGTGATTCGGTGTCACCGGTCAACCCAGACGTGATGTCGCTTCATGCTGTTACTGCAGATCACACTTATCCGCGCAATCCAAATAATTCGGAAACGAACGAGAGTATGTCGCCTTTGATGAATTCTCTTCACCTCACTATTTCGCATATTCAGCGACAGGCGAGACTGCTAAGAAGACAGGTATGTCTGATTTTGAATTATGATTGTAGATAGTACAAGACTTTATTTATATGCAGAGATATGTTATTTTAAGGAACCGATAGAAGCAAAATAAAATTTTAACAGTTAATATCTCCGCAGCATGTCAAGTACACTTATTTACCAAAAACTTCGCGTCCCGAAGATTATGGAATTACTTTTTAACCATCTCGTCGGTATATTTCCGGAAATTTAATATCTCTTTGTTTTTTTTTTCTGGCCATATAGGTGCAAAGCATAGAGAGAATAGACCGAGCAATGGTGGAAGTATCCCAACTGCAATTAATGCGCCAATTGATAATTGAGATGGTCCGCCATGGCAACTTGTTGGGCGAAAGTCGTTCGACCGGGGTGTCCAGTGTGCGTCAAATGATGGCAGGGACCAGAATTAGTGATTCCAGTCCCTATGAGTCTCCCAGCGAAGAGGCGGTGCCCAATAGTGATCCTCCAGAGGAGCAGAGTCAGGCCGGCACCGCTGCTGGTCCCTCGCAGCCGAGTAAGTCACAATTTTGGTGATGTTAATAATCGAACATGGCTGATTTTTTTCATCAACTATAGTTGATAATCAACGAAGATATAGATCGATGTACGGAAAAATTGAGACGTCCTTGGGTTAGTTTCGAATTAATTTATCTAAATCCCCGCTGCGATTTACGACCAATCCATGTGCGAACGCGAACTTGTTTAAATATTAAGAAAGTACAGCACAATACATAGATAAGAAGAGAAATCGCGTTGACCGGTGGGGATATTTTGGAAAAACCTGAAAGGCTAAATTACCAAACTAGGTTTATCAATTTTGGACAACTTGTTGTGCAATATCTTAAGGATGGTTTCATTAAATTACGTGCTAAATAAAAGTGTACAAGTGCCAAATCTGGACTCAAAGTGTCCATTGTCTATCCAAATTAAATACGGTAAAAATTAAAATATTTTCTATATGGAATATTTGGAAGTACAACAAACTTGAAATTTTTCCTGATGAAGACGTTGGAAAAATTGACTCTAAATATATACAAGGTGTCCTAGAAATAAGTGCCATAATTTGAATCAATAATAGGACTCGTAAAAAGCAACTTTTTTTGCGTAAAAGGTATAGTTTACCAGTTGAATTCATTAAAAGATTGTTACAAAAATCCGTTAGCCGCTTGTGGCATCTAAAATTGCTTGTGCCATTTCGGATCCTTCGCATAGATATCTAGCAAATTCTTTGCCTCGTATAATCAATAAACGCGTACAGCTAAGTAGGGGTAGTTATTGGGGCTTTACGTTATTTACTGTTGAAATAATTTAAATTTCTGACTTACCGACAAAGGAGGTTACACTAAGTGTTCAAAATGTCTTTCATTACCGTTGGAAATGATGAGTACATTTAGTGGAAACTGGGATTAACAAAACGAGAATGCACTAACCGACCGACTTTACTTATAAACGGCAGAAGCACTACTGCAGTACGAGTATCGAGAAAGATTAGAAGAAATATTTCCCTTTTTGTATACACGTGAATCAGCATGGTGCGTTCACGATGTGAGTCAACAATGCCGAAATTATTATTGATCAATTACTATTTAGATTCGAGTTTTCTGCACCGATTTGTAATTTAACAAATCCAACAATTATTCTCAAAGCACAATTGCACTCGGCGTTGAAGATTTTCTTCAACCCTCAGTAACGTTTCCCTATCATTTCGAATCGTTCTGATGGTGTGTTCAACGTGTCCTCGTAGTTCCTCAATTGTATCAACTGGAGTAAAATACACTATCTGTTTCATGTGGCCTCGTAAATAAAAATCGCAAGGAATTAAATCTGGAAATCGAGCGGGACACGCAACAAAACCACTTCGACCAATCCACCTACTGGCGAAGTGCTCGTTTAACCGTTCTCGTACAATTCGGGCGTTACGGCAAAGAGCACCATCATGAAAGTACCACGAATTTACAACGAAACATTTTCTGATAAATGATTTAGCTCGTTATTAAAAAAATTGTAAATAACTTCGACCATCTAATCGATCTGGTAAAATATAAGGGCCGATGAGCCGACCGTTTACTATTCCTGCCCATACATTTGAAGACCTAAACGATACCCCATTACCCCACGTTATTAGTTTCGTACTGCTTCGATATAGTAAAAGAAAAAAAATTAGAGGACGAATAGCTTTTCTCTCATCAGTTTTGAAGAATGTCTCATTTATTTTTGATAATTATTGTTAATGTTGAATATTTTATTCTATATTAAATTTAAGTGATTTGGATTTGATTCCGTTATTTTACATTATTTCTAGGTGGATGGATAATCTATCTCCCGACTATAGTATTGCTGATCATAAAAAATTGACAAAATAACTTTTTAGGTAGTAGGCAGGCAGTTTTATATGAATAACAATACAAAACTAAATAACGAAAGTTTCAACGACGGCAGTTAAAGTATTAAAGTTTAAATATCGTTTTTTGCTGGTTCTAGTTCAGTTTTTATCTTCATTAAGCTAAGTGAATAAAATACTGGGGTCCATAAGATGTTTCATTTGCCGCTTGTCACACATGTTGGACTTCCAGCTTTGAAGCTCACGAAGTAATTCATATAATTTATTTATCAATTTTAATACTAGGCACTAGCTCAAGTACCACTTCTAGTAACGACCAACCGGGCCCCAGTTCCGGCGTTTCAGGGCAACACAGACGCACCACGAACCGAAAAACTTACCCGCCCTCAAGATATGTTAGGTACTTTTTAGCCTTGGGATTCAGAAATAATCCCCATTTTAGACAAGTTGAATATCATCAGACTGTCTAGGAACTACCCGAGACGTCCGGCGTTCTGGTTCTCTAAACGCTGCCTGTATCGCGTCGAAAGGGGCCCGAGGCAAAATTCTCAGTCTCGAAGCGGCTCTAGATCAAACACGCCGACACCTTACACAGTCGGACCTCAGATTTTCAATTATTCTAATATCAATCCATCGACGCTTTCTTTAATGACTAGAAGGTTTGATTCTATTTGAAATTATTGAGGTATTTCTCATTTTTGATTTGTTAAATTAGACTGGAGCGCTTATTGACCGAACAGATGAGGATATTTACAAGATCGCAAGATTCTTCCAGCACTTCATCACCGCGTCCTAGCGCGTCCGTTGACTTGGGGGAACACATTTTGGCACTGAGATTACACGGGTGTCTCCTACGTATAAACCGCGTTCTAGGGAACAGAGTTTCCAGCATTTTACGTAATACCCGAACGTCTTACAGTCAAGTCGGCTCGACAACTGCTTCATACGATGGAGCTTCACGGTAAGGAATTACTTCCAGAGTGGAACTTCGTGAATTGTTGATTTGGATTTTAGCTACGCAGCGCGGCACACTCTGAGCCTCATCGTAGACGGATTGAGTCGCTACATCGAGGAATTGGGACCTGGTCCCATATCAAACAGCATGCGTATGCAAATACACAGTGTGTTTGCCATGTCTCTACTTTTGACTGAACTTCTGCTACTCCAAGTGGTCGACTCGATTCCCCCTCCCTCTGGCATGAATTTGGATCCGGAAAGAGAATCGCTAGCCAGACGGATCGACGAGTTGTGCACTCAGATGTTGCAGAACAGGGTATGGTATCATTACCTTAGAAAGGAGTTAACTTTTTTCTAATAACAATCCATAAATCGCTTATTTTTGTGCGACTTAAAACGTGACTTGCGCAATTTATTACTACACTCGATCTTTCACTGTTCTTAGAAATCTCAAGAAAAAGCTTTTTTGCTCGGTATGGAATAATAGTGAACTTTAACCACATGAGGCGATTGATACGAGTGGATTTGCACATTAAATTGACTCGAATCGAAAAATAGATTTACAATTTATTTAGCCTCAGAATTGTGAGATATTTTTAGTGATGCGATCATTTTCTCCACCAATTTTTTTTTTTTTAGGTTACAGGGAGTTCTGCTCAATTAACACGGAGTCTTCGACTGATGAGACTGACAATGCGCCACGCTCATAGGGCTTTGGATCAAACATACATTGCCCGTCGAAATGCTATGCTGCCGCGGCAAGAGCCTGACAGAAGGCAGCTTTTAGGCACTATCAATAGGTGAGCTGATCTTAAAAGCAACTTTCAATATGCTGTAGTATTATGCGTAGATGTTTGAGGACAATAAACAGAAGTCATAGCCGGAATTCCCACTCAAATCTTTCGGAACAGAGCTCCGACAATGCTCCTAATCAGCCAAGTGCTTCTGGTAATGGAGAACCCTTCACCGAGTCGTTTTATAGTACTATACACGACTTGATAACGAGATATTCGGATAACAGGGAAGAAGAGGGTAGAAGCCAACCTTCGACTTCAAGGGAGAGGCCTCAACATCGGAATCCGGTGTCTAGCAATAATGATAATAGGTAAGTTTCCTTCCCTAAGATTTAAGGTATTTACTGGTATAACCTGAATTAGGCTCCAAAAGCTTATATACGATTAACGCTATACAGAGGTTTCCGTAATGCATGCAAACTTCTCTCTTTCAAGCGATGTTGATGACACCGATGATCCAGAAGAACCGGACTGGTTTGTACATCGCTCAAATACCTCAAATAATGGGAATCCGACCCGAGCCAATTCTCTCTTGTATCGCACGAACAATGTGAATTTGGCGTCAACTTCACGCCCTGAACCATCGACCTCCCGCGTTTGGAACGTGCCCTCGGTTCAAGTGAACGACGTTCCAGTCACTGAACCTTTCGCCTTTGCTCAGCGCTTGATGGCTCACAGGCAGAGATTCTCCGAAAGGGTTTCGGAATTGAGGTACACATTCCCTTACATGTATTTGTATACACAGCGAGTCGTAAAAAGAGTACCAACTTTTTACAATTATATTTTCTTAGATTATGATTTTTAAGTCTAAGCATTCCTTTAGAGACGTTTTTCTATAACTTTCAATCTTTTTGAAAAATCTATAAAGTTTATTACGATGAATTTTTACAAAGTCCCAAAGGACATTTTTATATTCGTGGCGGCAGTCGGTTTGTAGCTAGCAATGTTCTAGAATTACAAAATTCAATTGGTGACTCTAACTTTGTAATTTTCCTACGACTATCTTTTCGGAAAATGCGAACGTCCTTCAGTGTAATTGCTCTTTTTTAACTGTTTGTGATATGTGTGCGTGATAATTAATTTGTCACACTTAGCTCCCCGAAGGTAACTTAAAAATCTTCCATTTTACTCGGTATATCAAAATCGGTGATAGATATCGAAATGAGTTTTTCACCGTATCAAATAAGAAATTGAGCTCTTCTATCGCCGTTTGAAGTATATCGCTGTTCTTTTTGCACGAAAAAAAACCACATAATTTCATTTAGGACTAATTCAAGAGTGGGCCTATTCAGACCACGATTCCTACACCCTTTGTATGCTAGCGTTAATCCCTTCGACGAGAATCTGGACGAACCCCAAAGAGAACAAATTTATGACAGCGACATGGTTACAACCGTCACGCCTAATCACAGAATCCAAGCTTGGGACATATCTGATTGGACGGTGCCGGCCATCAGCAATTGTACGTGATTATAATGATATTTATTTAAAAAACATATATGATGAAACATCTAAATAATATTCTCGTTGGAAATAATGAAGATTAAAAATGCAACTATTTACTTTCCACGTTTCAGCAATGAAAAACGTAGTGGTCAGCGAATGTAAAATTCATAACGACGCCAGTGTTGATATAGCAACTGACGGCACCATTTTAGTCACGCTCTTGCCATCTGGGGGATATCTGAACTTTACCAACCGTTTAGGTATGTTGTTCAAACTTCATTAAATTACAAATCCCATGAGCATTTTTTTAGGTGTATACAGCCTTCGTTGGGAAACGCTAGGTCAATGTTTGTATACCACAAGCTTCGAACAGAACGCAGTTTCCGTGTCACTTTCGCCGCTAAGTCGTCATTTGGTCGTGGGATTTGTCACCAGGAGAGTTTCTATAATAATAAGCGATCGATTGGTAATTAAATTGCTTTTTTCTTAGTTTAATTCTCGGATTTTTATGGTTTCTCGCAGATGATGGCCCGCATATACAGAATCGAGCAAAAAGACGTGCCCGGAGATCGCCTGCCTGTACTTAGGGAGTTCGAGCAACACCGCGAAAATAGAATTAACTGCATTAGGTGGCTGCCAACCTCTGGTCAAGGCTTGATTTACGCAACCAATACTGGCCAATTGGTGATTTTATCCTAATTTGGACATATGTAACGTTCGGATTTCTTATGTATTTAAACATGATTTGTTTATTCTATTTAAAACAATATTTATAAGAAAAGAGATGGTGGTGCATTGCTATTTAGCTTAAATGGACGTTTCGCGGTAAGTTGTTTCCATATTTTCTGAATCATAGTATCTAATAATTATTAACCTTCTATTACATGAATTTTACAAATATCACGAAAAAAACTAATGTTGCAAAGCTATTAAGAGAGTAAGGCAAAACAAAAAATGAAAGTCTACAATTTGAGGAAAAAACATTATTTCCAAATAAGAACAACGTCTGCAGTGCGAACTAATTTCGATATTTATGTAAGAAATCTGAGTAATTATGAGAGGTACAGAAAAGTGAATGGGCACTCTTGACGTCTTTTTGTGGCAAACAGTCCATTGAAATAATTAATAATTTTCAGTCGTCTTGTGTTTTTCCGCTATGAGCAAAAATTCGATTTTGGCCATTTTCCAGAAACTTTTGTCGTGAAATCAAGGTTTTTTTTTACGTGAGTCATAGTTGATATAAACCTAATTAAAAACATCAGATTTGTCATGACACGCTGAAAAAGTGTATGTTTTTACCGTTAGCTCATTATTACCTGTAGTTATCGAGATTTCCTTCATAACTATCGAAAACTGTCGACCCTGTAGATATTATTCCCATTTGGGAACAAAGAAAAATGTTCATGCAATATGGTAGGCGATTAATTTGACATGAATTCGTAATAAAATTGGGTTTTGGATTTCCGACACAACGTCGTAAATTTTAAAAGGGGGTGAAAATTAGAATCTCCATCACTTTAGAATTTTCAGAAAGATTTCGATTTTTTTGCTACTGTTTAATGCTCTAATCGACATATATGGAACCTAGATACCTCTACTGGGGCTCTGGAACCTTGGACCAATGCACTGATTGGGTTCAAATATAAAGACAACGAAAATGTCTAAAATGCTTTTTTCTTGCCTTTACATTTTTACACATTCTGTAATATTATAAAACAATTATTTTCATTGTTGAGACATAAATGTGCCTTACATTTGTCGCACAATGCGCGAGACTTTACAGTTAGCATTCTAGTATCTTGCTCTACAAGTAGGGTGAAATGGCTAATGACCAACATTATTACATTTGATAAGGAATGTTGGATGAAGTTCTAAACATCTTCTTTTTAAAGAATTTGGCACTGACAGCGCTACTACTGGATTGTCCATTGCTTTCCTCCATGGTATTTTGCCTACCGAGTATTGATCAGGAGCTAACGCTATGTTGAATTTTAATAGAGACGTATATGCTCATCGCTTGAGCTGATTCTTTTCTCGAGAGCCACTGAGCATTAACAGTGTGCGTATCAATCACATGGCAAAAAATTCTCATATACCATTTTTTGCTTTTAAGTTTGATACGATATCACCACACTAGAGAATTTTGTAGGTCTAACCTACTTACATACGTATATGTATATTATATTCTGTTACTATATCTGGACATTTAATGTAATTTCTACTGCCTTCTGACCTCATGAACCGCTGAATCTTTATAATCGGCTCTTTTGGCTAAAACAATGCCGCCAAAGGCGCAATTCGAATCTCATCCAATCGAATCATGTGAATATTTATTCGATTTTCACTGAGAGTATTTTCTATACGTGAGCAGCGCTATTCTTTTTCACTACTTTCTCGTCACTGTAATTTCTTGAGACGGTTTCAACGTACGTTCAAGTAAAATCTTAGATGTAAACTGGGAAAATTGTTTGCATAATCGACCTTATGCAAATATTTCTTGGAACGTTTCTTCTCCACATACAATCTCTAAACATAATCGTACGGACATACAATTACGTTTCTCACTGTTTTATGTTTGGGCTATTTTGCCATTTTATTTACATTTGTTGTACGTTTACATACACTTCAAAGTTGCAACTAAAACGGGTTATGCCAGATAAAACATATGTTTTGAACCTCAATTGTGCGGCTTTTTTACCGCATAAGTAACCACAGCTCACGCAGATCACAATCATGTTTGGATCAGTAGTTAAATCAAGAGAGAGGTTGACATTGTATATGGAAATGTAACTAGTTAGTTCAATCGTGAAAGCACGTACTTGAGAAACAAAAACGTGGTTTTATACGATTCAAAAAACTTCGTTATTTTCCAATTTTTCACATTTTTCTTTAGTTTCCAAAGTTTTTCTTTTTTTTATCACAGAAAACGATTAATAATGGGACACTTGCGTAAACAAGAATAGAACAGAACCTGGTACAGTTTAGGCAAACCGACATAGCTACATCCTGTAGAATTTCTTACTGCCTTTCTAACGTTTCCTAGGTGTGGTACTTGCAGTTGTAATGTTCTGATAGTGATTAATTAGTTAATCTTCGCATGGATGATAGAATTCCTCGATATTTGCATGAATGTTTTAACAAAGGTGTTCGTCGTTGTGGAAAGATCTAGGCATTGTTCTTATATATAAGCATAGTTGATGTAGCTAGGAGCTAAGCAGGGTTTATCTGGGATGTTCGTGTAATACTCGTGATTTGACGTCAACCCGGGGTGTAAACTGAAGCATTGGTATGCAGATATCACTAGTTCCCGTGGAACCGGGTATTGTACAAGTGGGAAAAGGACCGCACTAGACTTAACATGCCTCCAACAAAGACCAACAACGGAGGGGGCGCATAGCCAGTCCAGCTGGTGTCTCCACTTCTAAATCTAGCATAATATCGATTTCGCTGCATTCGCGGCAACATAAATTTTGAAAAATTTCAAATTTAAAAATCGTTACTTCATTGTTGGAAATTATATTTGTAAAAATTCTGAAACGGTAAAAGATCTGGACACTGTATCGACGCCACCCACTTCGTCGATCTTTGTCGGAGGCACATTAAACCTTACGCGGTCCTTCTCCCACATGCACAATCCCTGCATTCCGATTTAAACTGCTGATACTTGTGTGCCTGCTTCAACGAAAGTAAGTTCGAGAATGAAAATTGCCTTGGAAGTCTTATTGAAAACACTTTATGCCAATTTGTTCAAACGTAAAGATATTTTCAAGAGATGCTTCAATTGAAAACTTACTAGCATCCCGGCGGGGGCAGTTCAAGATTCTCGATTCCTAGGAGGGGGCCTTCGGAACGACAATGTAGTTATGCAAGGTATTAAGATTTTGCAAAGGTACTTCACAGTGACTTTGTTTATGACCATAAATTTGGAAAAATAAGCTTGCAGATCTACAGTATTTAATGCAGCTTTTTGGGTGCTTTTTCGATCTGCATAATGGGCGTTTTTAAAGTCAATTAATAGTTGTGATATTGGATATTGAACTTTATAATTAATCAATTGCAGATTCCATAATCGTTATCTGACTCGTCGTGTATGCCCAAAGCTTATTCTAATTACTTTGGAAATGCTCTATTTTAAAGTCGATTTCCTTTGGATCGGTTTGGTCCATCTTTTTCGTAATGCGTGCCTGATCGGTTCGATAATACCAGTTTATTTCTAGTCCTGTTAAAGATGGGCATTCTTTTTTAAAGTAGAATTTCACTGCGTTTTCCTAATGTATTCATAAATGTACGCAAGTCACCTCTTGACAAATCAGCTTTAATATACTTGTATTAAATATTATTTTATGCGCATATTCCTTGACAAATTCATTTTGATTAATTATTGGTTCTAAGCCAACACTATTTATTAACGTCCAGTGGTCAGTTGCAATTTTGGAAATTTCCACCCCGCAGGGTAACGACCCTGGGTTATTATTTAAGTTTCATTAATTTGAGTTAATTTAATTTTTGAATTTGGGTATATTGCTATTCTGTTTTGTCATATTTCGGTTAGTAAAAAAGGGCCTTGGTAATTTGGTTTAGTTTTCCTGCTCTATTGTCAAATGTTTTAAATAACTGGCAACGGATCTGTGGGCAATTTTACTGTTATGAGCTTGAGGACTACTTCATTTCGAAATTCAGGACCATTGCCAGGAATTATTTGTTGTGGTATGCCGAAAAAGGGAAAATAATGCGCTAATTGATCAGCACAGGAAGTTGCATTTCTGGACACTACCTACATTGTCAAAAATGTAGGTAGTACCGTAAAGAATCTTTTTCATATGGTTTTTTTTAGTCAGTACAAGTAGTTAATTAGGCGGTTACGCTGAACTACGAAAAGTAATTTAGAATTATTATGACTATGAGGAGTTTGCTACTTGAGATTGTTCAATTGTGAGTCCAAACGAAAATTGAAATGATGTCTGGAATTAAGTTCGTCAAGGCATTGCTCTTGATTATTACCATATTCGATACAATAAGAGATGTCACTATAAGATTAAGCACAATATGATTCGTCCTCGGAGTGAGTTATTAAGAAGGTTGCCGGCGTAGTTCGAAATATGCGTCTGCATCTTGCCGAGCATTACAAAATACTCGGCGAGATACAGTTAAAAAGGCCAAATTGGCGCATTTGGAAATCCGTTTACGTTTTTAAGGGCAGCGAGGAAGGTATCATAGGTAGTGATAAGTCTACTAATTATAGAATGTTGTCAGCTTGATACAAAAGATTGTGGTTTACTCGAGCCATTTTATATGTATTCAATAAGAGTAAAAATGGGCAAATAAAATATTGGAAATATGTATACTTCACGGCCGTTACCAAATCAATATATAGATATCAAAAGTTTAGGTGCGAACGGGGGATCGCGCAAGTGGGAAAAAGACTGCACAAATTTTTTAATATGCCTCCGGCAGAGACCAGCGAAGTGCACGGAGTCGGTACGGCCGGCGTGTCCACTTCGATGTTTATAAAAAATATATAAATAAAAATGCATTTAGGCAAATTATAGATTAGTATTGATTTCTCTGCCTTCGCGGCACTCTGTGGGTCTTTGTCAAAAGCGTATTAAAATTTGTGCCGTTGCTCTTCCGCATGTACATTTCTCCCGCTCCCACTTTAACTGATGATACCTGTATACGAAAACGTTCAAGTCACCTACAGTAACATGAACGTTCCTAATGGTTTCTTCACTGGCTTTTAATGCACTAGATTCTATAGGACGAGAGATGCCTTATCTCTTCCCTGACAACTTACAAAGTTGGGATGATGCTTGTTCCTCCTCCCTTGGTTGTCGACTTACAGCTGATACGCCATGCCAACCTCATGGGTTGTTGCGCTTTAAATTGTAAAAACGGACCAAATTCTGATGTCGAGTGCGCGTTGCTAACTTCCAAAAATAGGAAAAATGCTTTTTGAAAATAAATTTGGATACAGAACTGTAACTAATTCTGTAATTGTTTATTAAAACTTTAAATACTACGACAGAACGATATACAGTCCGTCCCAGATAAGGATGAACAGCATCGGGATCTCGGACACGCTAACAGACACAACAAATTGGGCAATTTAAAGCAAATTAAAAATCTGTTTTTATACCGGCTAATTTCCGAATGGTTACGAAGATATCCGGAAAAAAACGAATCTGGCGGTTTTCCTGTTTTTTCCGGCATAAAAACAGATTATTAACTTACTTTAAATTGCCCAACTTTTCCCCAATTTCAACCATTTTGTATCTGTTACCGTCTCCGAGATCCCCATGCTGTCCATCCTCATTCGGGGCAGACTGTATATGCAGAACACAATCATAGGTGTATCAGCAGCTAAGCTAAACCAAGGGGTTGCATTGTACATATGTATATACTCACTTGCAGACAGTAGTTACTTTTGTAATAAACGCAGTAAAAATCAGGATCACCTGCTGACCAACTTAAAACCTGCTAAAATTCGCAAAATATATTTGAGATGGTAAACTCTAGTATGATGACGCCATATTTTACGGATCTTGAGTTGTGTTCCTTTGTGAACCTTATGGAATAGAGGGTTAATTTAACTATCTGTGGTAATTTTACTATTCGTATTGGTTTTAATGCTTAGTTACTGTATATCATTATATCTTAACTGATGTTGATAATATTAATTTTCGAATTAAATAACTGATTTTGTTGGTTATAGGCGTTTTACTCTATAGGGTAGTCACATAATCTTGAAAGATACACTCTTGTTTGGAAAGAACCAAACAATGCGATTCCCGAGTCGATGCTTTTCTCTTAAACGTACGCTAAAGTCAAAAACAGTTCGAATTTCGAATTAATTTTGTCCCGAAGTAAAGGCGTACACTGTTGAATCAGGAACGCGAAAAAATTTTGCATAATCCCTGAATAATATTTTAAAATTTTCGAAACAGTTCCAGTTGCGACATCATCCTTCGGCGACGTCCGAAGATGATCATAAGTATCTTCCAAAAGAGCTAAAACTGCAATTAATTTCGACTTCCAGCTAAAATTTTAGCTGTGACGCTCTCATCGACCCGACGAAACTCGACTGTCAACCACAAGAAACGACAATCAGAACTTACCCCCCAAGCACCGAAAGCGTGAGCCAGAACCCCATCAGCAACATCCAGTTTTGCTCACAAAATGACAGCTAAACGGTGCCCACTTTCACCCACTAAATCGCGGATGCACTAACGGCGCACTTCACTAGTCTTTGGGACAAAGCAAGAACCTCCTCATCCCGATTATTAGTGCAGTCACCGTTACGAACATCTGGATCACCGCCGCGAATGCGAAATTTCCCATTGAAATATTCTAAAAACTGTTCGAAATATTCACTATTTTTTCGCAAAGGAAAAAAATAGCCGGAAGTGAACTCCTTTTTTCACTTTTAAACGTTTCAGGGGTGATGTATAGAAATTTTGCAAATTGGCTGGTTTAGTCTTATAAATGACTGACTTCATGTGAATCCAAAGAAAAAAATGGAGAGGTGTTGAATTCGTTAATCGCGATGGTCACTATAGTCCTCCTCCGTGACCAATCCGTGCTCCTGGCTAATGTTGATCATGTCGCTGTGTTGTTTGTAGGGCGCAATGCGACGGAGCACCGTTCACTTGAAGATGTAAAAGATTTTCACTTAATTGCGATTCGTTATCGATTTGATTTTCCGAAGTTTGAACGGTTTGAGGCTCGATTGTGTTTTCAAGCAAATCGACAAAAATATCACCCGTCAAGTCTTCGTCACGGCACACAGGACCAAGGATGTTAGTCTCTGGAATGCCGGTCCAAACATGAACTTTTTGTTGATATGGAGAATGAGCCTCTCGCGCAACATGAAGATTTTCATTATAACGATAACGACAATTTTGTTTATGAACATTTCCGTTCAAATAATATATGCGTTCGTCATGTAAAACAAACGTTTTTTTTTTCTTTTTATCTTAGGATGTCTCTCAATTTTCTCAATAATTTCTTCACAAAATTAAATTCGTTCGCCGGGACGCACTTAATCGCGGGCGGATTAACGCCTAATTTTCAAATGTTGAAAATGACGAGTATATTTAGTGGAAACTGGGATTAACAAAACGAGAATGCACTAACCGACCGACTTTACTTATAAACGGCAGAAGCACTACTGCAGTACGAGTATCGAGAAAGATTAGAAGAAATATTTCCCTTTTTGTATACACGTGAATCAGCATGGTGCGTTCACGATGTGAGTCAACAATGCCGAAATTATTATTGATCAATTACTATTTAGATTCGAGTTTTCTGCACCGATTTGTAATTTAACAAATCCAACATCAAAGAATGTGCATTTTGTAAGAGAAAAATTCATTTGGAGTTCAAACTTTCCGAACCGATTCATGTCGAGCTGCTTCATGTAAAGTTTTGGGCTGCCCTGCCTTAATGTTTTGTACTGATCCATTGGTTTTAAATTTCTGCCCTGGAAGTCACACATAAGCTTCGCTAACATTTTTACCTGTGCACTTTGCATTAAACGTCGTCGCTCCCGTAGGGCACAACGGTTTTCGCCGGCAAAATAATCAATTATTTCAACTTGTTCAGCAATTGCGTTCGCCATTTTTATAAATTGTTTTCAATGCAACATTTATATAACAATTTTCGTCAATATCAATAGTATATAGCAATAAATAAGTTAAGTTACGCTAAAAAACCCGTTGACCATAAAAGATGAAAGGAAAAAGACAAAAAAACGAAAAGGCACTTGCTCGAGGTTAAGGAGTGCATCAAGACGATAAAAAGATATTTTCAAGGCAATTGTTCGACGCGTTCGCGAGATATCGACGCTCAAAATTTGAAAAGCGGCCAAAAAGTGCTCCCCTCCTCGCCTAAATTAATGATAAATTCTATTATTAATATATTTGATTATAAATCTTTTAGTTTATAGCTTAATAAAATTGTTCGCAAACAGGTAAATAAAACACCCGCTTCATTAGTTTTTATTTTAATCAAATAGCTTCAGTTTATTATTTATTAGACTTCCGAAGGTTGCGTACTAATTGTGATCTAATAGGTAACAGCCATAACATCATGTGGCATCTTGCAAGGGAAAATTGTCCTTCACCAAATTGTCAAAAATTTGTAATATTGTTAATAGCTCGTTTCTAGCTTATGCAGGCAACTATTGCAATATTTGAAATAAATATAGTTCTACCTCTTGATGGACCTTCTGAAGGTTTCCTTTCCATTTATTTTTACATGGGGAATTATTGGGAACTGGACTAGGAATGGGTTTCTTTTGCATCCAGTAATTTATGATTTTACCAATAGTACGACACTAGTTTTTATCTTAATTTTTCGCGTTGCCGTCTTCGACTAACATCATTTGAATCCAGATTACCTGTATTTCCCTAACCTTCTTCCAATATTCGCGAAAGTTTGATGATTCCGGGATTCTGCGATTTAGATTTTTTTTTTTTCGATAGACTCTGCCACTCAAACGTCCATTTGCCTCACAGCACCCACGTACAAGAAGCATGCCAACCTTTTCTCAGGACTTTAAAACACCAAAAGCTATTCAATTTACAATAAACTCACAACTCCGATCATCAACAATCATATAGTACACTATCGACATGTCGCACGTGCGGAATATTTATTTTATTGCTGTGTAGGAAACGCCTAACACATTTTTTTTGCAGAGAAACTGCACGCTTGGCGAAAAATTTATGAGACTAAAAACTTTCAAAGTAAAGTCAGCTTGTGGACGAAAAAAGGTTCAAGTCATTCGTACAAGAGGTAACAAAAATATAAACTTTTTTTACGAACCACGAGCGATTTTTAAAATGTTTCATATATTAAAAAAAGATCACGCTCAGGTCAAAACGCGCCAAGGTGTGTAGTAACTGTTAGTTCTAAAATTAGTGAAAATCGATAAAATCGTTTAGCAATTATCTCGAAACAACGATATTCATTTGAGAACCTTGGCGCCCTGGGCCGGCGAAACGAAGTAAAATTGGACACAGGCAAGTATTTTTGGTTCAGAACTTTTTGGACGAGCGCGTCTACAGCCATTTCACAAACGCCGTGTGTCCTATACCACCATATTACCTCAATACTTGAAAATAATAGATTGCGATTAAATAACCAGATGAACTTCAATTTGCAGTCTTTAGCCAATAGAACCTGCCCAGGGCGCTGCAGCATGTTTCGAAACATATCTAGTTCACCAGTCATAATAATGTATAAACGCGGTAACTCCAATTTCGTGTTACTAATAAAATGGAATTCATATCCACTTAAACGACAGTATCAGTGACATCTCTTTTCACAACTCAGCATGACATATTGTAGAAGCTACAATCCTTCCCTCCGCCAAGCGACGAAATCTATGGAGTATGGAGGTGTAACGGTAGCCGTCAGTACAATGGAAGTTACTAAAATCTTCCTCTACGATACTGTAGCAGGCACTACTATCGAAAGCGTCATCGTCATGCTTAATAATTAAACCCTTTCATCAAACGGCCCCATTGCGGGAACCACCCAGGATTCCCGAAAATTTTATTTGCTTTTTTGAAAACTATAATTGCATATTAGAAGAGTTTCAAATATTTAATAACATACAGCACTCTCATAATTAATAGTTCACAATTATACCAGATTTGTTTATGTAAAGATAATAAAAAATAAGCTAATTTACCTGTATTGAAAATTTGATGCGAACAAAGACACAACGCAAGTTTAAAATAATTTTTTGATCTTCAGAAAAGCAAAAAACATACAATTTTGTTGAAAATGGGTAAGATTAGGAGTATCGGGTATATATCATCTGCCGCAACACGTTTTTCAAAGCATGAATTAAAAGTAAAGAGTAATTAAAATGTAAAAATCTCAAAAAACTAATAACCCGAACGAGAACTAGAAAGCACATTTTTTTATGTAGAAAAGGTAAGTTGGATTAGTCAGAATCAACTTTGTTACTCAAAATGTCTATATAGTACAAAAAAAATGATGAACTTTTAAAACTAATAAAAACAACAGCTGACAACACCCTTTTAAGGGTCCCGTTTAATTTTCTCGATTTTCTTGGAAAAATTAAAAGCAAATGAAGTTAGAACTTGCAGAATTGCAAAAAAATATCCGGTATGCATGAAATCAATATAGTCTAACGTTCCTACCACTGTTAACTTCCATTTCATTAAAATCATAAAAATTACCAATATACCCCGCAAAACCACTAATATGTGACACTTTGTTTTGAAATGGAAAACTATTTATTAATACGGGTAATTCGAAACATAGATATTAATTTCTAACAGAACGTCAACTAAAATCCCTATAAGCCTTAGCTTATGAGTAGTAAGAAGTATTAATAACTGAACTAAGTCTATAAAATAACATATAACGAATATACCCGAGAAACCAAATTGTTCACATTTAACTTTCAGAATATATACACATTTCAGACAGAGAGACTAATTGCTACAACGACAATATCTGAGATAAATTTTTGATATTGTTTGTCTTTCACACAAAGCTAATAAAAACCATTTTTCAAAAGTGGAGATTGCAGTTTGAAATTATCTGATTAATTTTTTATGTCTCTTAAAATACACATTCCTGGGGCAAACATATAGAAGAAAACTGTAAAATTGTACATTCTGTGCATCAGTTTTAATTTTAGTTATTGATACATTATTTGGTATCTACAACCTCCAATTTGAAGATTTGCTATCCTGCACAGCATTTCATTCGTATTAACTTATCTGAACATCATTAAAAAAAAAACTCGAACCGATGGTTTAGTACACTGTTTGACGGTTTTCAGTGACAAAAATATAACTCTTTCTAAAATAAACAACGGACCTAAGATTCATTTTCAGGAGTGTGCCAGGCAATCCTCTCTTCATAGAACTGAATGACAACTTGTGGGCACTTCACGTTAGCTTCTTTCGCGGCCACTAAATCGGTCTCGTCTGTTCCCTTCCACTTCATTAGGAACATTAATTGTCCAGTCGAATCAGACGCTCCGATGACTTTTTCAGCATCTAGCCCCTTCTCAAAACCTGCCTTTTTCTGGACCGATTTACTTTTGTCTTTTACCTCAGGTTTCTTTTTCTTTTTTAATGCGTTTTCTTCATCAGAATCTCTATCGGCCTGTGTCAAAATCCAAGGAGAATTTGTTTTTTTTTTTTTTCATTTATTTTCTTACCTCGTCTTCTTTTGATGGCTTCTTTTTAGGTTTTTCCTCATCAGAATCAGACTCGCCTTTTTTGGCCTTCCTTTTAGCTTTATCGTCGTCTTTCTTAGATTGTGGTTTGGATTCTGATTTCTTCTTCTTGCTTTTTGGCTTCTCTTCTACATCTGAGTCATTTTCAGAATCTTTCTTTGATTTCTTCGGTTTTGGCTCATCGTTGTCAGATTCCGGAGACGGACTTTTAGTTTTTTTCTTCTAAACCCAAACGTATAAGCGATCCATTAAAAAATATACAACTTCCTTTACAATACCATACAGGTCGATCCTTTTTACGATGCTCACCATTCGAATCTCCCAAAGGGCGACAGTTATAAAATTAGTTAATGTCTTGGTTAAATTAGGAAGTCGAACCTATTTTAATGCCGTTCAAAATTAACTTACGCCTTATGTACAATCACATTTATGAATCCTATTAAAGATCATATTTTAAGTTCTATATAGGTATATAAGTTAAATCGTGTAAAACAATGGACGAATTCAAAAAACAACAGTACTGCGTATCGCTAATTTAAAGCACTAAAGCGTTAAAATTTTGAATCTTCAATATTCAATAGATCAAGATCAACTCTACAGTAGTTCATCAAATCAGTATTTAAAACTTCATGTGCTGCAACGCTCGATACTTGCAATTTTTTTTATTCTGGTCAAGAACAACAGAAGTTATAAAAATGACCAATTAATTGAGTTTCAGAATTCGTCTATGATGCAATAATAAACTACAAAATGTCGATGGTGAAAAATCACAATTTTTGGCTTTTTTATTCTCTACCCAGTCAAACAACATCAATTTGCGATGAAAACAAATCATTAACAGAAATTAACTGATAAATTTCCCATAATTTAATGTTTGATTTTCAATGGAAAATATTTTTTAACATACAATGCTTTGTTTTAAACCACTCTTTTCATATTGAATACCAATGCAAATACAATGCACTGACATTCAATGCTTTGGCAATTGATGAGTTCATGACTACCATAAAAAAGTTCCAATATTTAAGTTATGTTTTTCTTTGTGAGTTTCTTACTGCCTTATAGTATTTTCTTTTTTGTTTATGTACGTCTACATTATTTCAAAAGCTGTATTTTTACTTTTTTCAATGGTATAATGTAATATGACATCCATAAGAAAACTCAAAGGTAACCATCAGTATGTAAAATCAAGACGGTGTCAAAAAATCTGTTAATGTTATGCAAAGTGTCATCACAATAATCAGTAAACAAATTTTTTCCAAAATTTTACTGATAATTTGTCCAGTTTTTATAAAAATTTGTTTCAATAACATATTCTTACTTTTCTTGGGGTTTTTCAGAATACAAGACAAATTTACTTTAAAGGTTGATTCTTAATGAGCATTAAAATATGTTACTTTTTTCCTAATTTAACTGACCTTATAATTATCACCATTTCAGCGATCCCAATAGTCAGCATTGTATAGGTGACATCTAATATTGAAATTCAATTATAATAACATAAATAATGTTTGTCAAAAAGGCAAACATTTAAAGTCTTGACTAATTGTTTACATACAAAGTGCCGCATTTCACTTCCCGTCTTCTATACTACAGTTATCATTGAAAGAATTTTGATATTATGCATACTTAACCTGTGTTTTAGGATGTACTTTAGTAAAATATTTCTAATAATACAGGGTGCCCCAAGAAAATATGATAATTTCAAATAGTTTTTATTTAATTTTTAAACCAGAGGTGCAAATGTTTGTTTATTTAAATTTTTTTCTACCGGTATTATTCAATGGATTTAACATTGATAACAAATATTTTTCTGAAGTAGGTCCTAAAAAACAGATAAAATATACACAATATCAACCTTCTACTTTCAGTGATAACCAAGCTATAGAACATGAGAGCCAAAATGTGCAACCCTGTATGTATATCAATTTGTCTGCAATTAGAATAAAATTTATCAATATAATCAGGGCAGCTACTCTCTTGAAGCTAATAGAACAGAGAAGTGGCCTGAATTCTGTACTGTTCACCATAATAAGTGAAGTAATTTATAGATCATTTTAAAAACTTAGGGAGTTCCTAGAGAAAATTAAGAAAAAAATGAAGAGCAAACTTCTTAAACTCCAATACCTAATTTCACTCACAAACTAATCAAATCTTCTTACCTTTTTTTCATCCGTGTTGTCACTAGACTCAGATTCATTGGAATCTTTCCGTGACCTTTTTTTTTCTTTCCCTGCAGCCTTTGCCTTTCTGTTTTTTTCAAATTCTTCAATTAAATCTGGACAATCCAAATTTTCTTCAGGTTCCCATGTATTGTCTTCATTATTATAACCTTTCCACTTCAAAAAATATTCAACCTTTCCTTTGACCACTCTACGGTCAATAATCTTTTCAACTGAATATTCTTCCTCACTTTCACTACTATTATCACCTTTTGATTTACCCATCTAAAAGGCAATAATTTTTAGGAAACACCTGGTTCACAAGTGGTCAGTAGTAAAATTAAGTGTAGTGAAAAAACTGAGTTGGTGTTTAAGGGAGGCAAGTAAGTTCTAGAGTTCACAGGATATCATAAGTATATATCATATCATAAATAAGTTTAGTTGATGACTGAAATGTCGTGTAGTGTGGGAATCCACAAAATGATAAGGCAAAATTTATAGTCAATTTTATTTACAACTTCTAATTAATAAAGCTGAGGATTTTATTAAGTTATAACTACCGACTATGAAGGAAGGAAATTGTGCAGACAGGTTTAGTCAATTAATTTAAGTCTGCTGAAAAGATAATAAGGGTATGCTAGTTGACAGGAAAACAGAATAGAAACAATTTACTAAACTTGACCATGCCAGTGAGCTGAACTAAAACAGAAGTGTGTAAACCAATTAAATACAATACGACTTTACCACTCCAGTAAACTACTGGGTAAAATCTTGGGTAATTCAGGGTTTTGGAGCTTCTCCATGGGTTTCAGTTAGGTCAAGTGATAAACACATTTTTGGTTATTTTTATAAAATAATGTTGAATATTCAAAGAAATCAATGTATATTAAAAAAGTAAAACGATTATTGTATTTCATTGTTGAGAATTTTTCGGTTACAGTGGTATTTAAAGGGGTTGAGGAGGGACGCCAAGTATACTTTTAAGATAAAAGAATATAACATCCAAATTTATAAAAATTTAGGATCTAAATTCCTAGTAAACGTACCTTCAGTGATACTATGTATTTTACTCTACGTAAATAATATATAAAACCACAGGGCACTCTGTAATTTTCCTTAAAATTGTAGTCTCCTTACAAGGAACGAACCTTCTACGAAGACCAAACAACACTGAAAATGGCGTCGACGGTCGGCGATGTTCCAGCGTTTTCATATAGTCAAAATGGCTGAAGAAGTTGGCGGTTTAGCGGTTTTTATTTTTATGATTGACATTTGACAGATGTTAATTCGGGAATGTCAGATCGTTTTGAGCCCCTCATGAAGTTTTACATTATAGAATAAAAAAGGACAAAAAAAATATAAGCAACCATTTCACATTTTTTTCATAATCAGCTGTTTAACAGTAAGAGATCGTTTTTCTTTAAAATTGTATTAAATATTCATTTAACAAAATTATTATTATTTATTTAGTCGCCTAAAAAAGTCTTTTAAAAATGTTAAAAATTGCCCATATTTTGTGTAAAGTTGCCCCTAACCGTCACCTTTTTTGCCCCATTATATGCAAGACAATATTCAAACATTTGGTTGCCGAGAAAACTTCTTTATGTACACCCATTTATCCAGAACCCTTTAAATATAACAAGTATTTCAATTTTAAATCGCATTCTTTCTTATCACATCCCGCAGTATTTGCTGTAAGTATCCTCACTTGGCTAGGATTCAATCAGGATGAGGAGAAGGAATCAGAACTTATTATGATTTTAAAGAGGGCTATCTTGTGTACTCAAAGGGAAGAATTTGAAAAGGCAGAACAAATGTTACATTTGGCCTTAAGGTAAGAGATCTATGTGAAATCATTAATACTTTTGCTGGACATAAAAATACAATATCCAAACATGTTTGCAAAACTGCTGTTTTGAAGCTTAACCTACAAACAATGCATGAGTATTCAATTCTTGGCTGCTATTGTGAACATACATATCCAAAACAAAATGTTATTTATCTGCATTAAATTAAGCCAGGACAGATTCACATTATGTAAAGTTACCATAACATAAAACAGTTCAACCATGCTAATATATAACAAAGATAAATGCAAATAGTCCTAGGAAAAATTTGAAATTAACGCTTATTTTAGCTTTGTCTCAATCCCCCTGTGCATAGTTATAACAAACCTAAGTATTATCAAATACCAAAAGGTTGTAAACACATTATTTGCCTACTGTCTCTAAAAAAGGAATATAGCTTGCAGGTGCTTATGTGACCTTTAAGGTTTCTTATGAAAATATATAAAGACTTTAATGAACATGAAAACAACAATCTTATTTTCATTTTAAACAACTCAAAGTTTATAATTTTTTTTATTCAATCATATGCTTCTCAACACATAACCTACTCTTAATTCATCTTGTACATCCATTAATAATATAATATCTATTAATTTAATAATTTTTAACAATTAGAATAGCTCAACAGCAACAAAATCGACAGGGTATTCTATATTGCTATGATTTAATGGCAAATTTGGCTTTTAATACATACAGCTTGGATAAAGCAGAAAAGTTATTTGTCTCTGTTCTGCAACTTTTATTGGAAGGTGGAACACCTAAGGATGACATTAAAGTGAGTACCTTTTCACAAAACGTACATAAATGGTTTATTTCATTTAAAATATTGTGGACTTTGTGACTCTAGATGTTTATGTAAAAATTGTTATATTTCTTGATAAAACCCTATTGGTATAAAAGGTTACCTGCTTTAGGCATTTATAGGTGATCCATATAAGCTTAAAATTAGCCAGAATTTGCCAGCTGAAAGCAAATATAGAACGCGCCGATATTGGCTATAAATGGTGTCTAGAACAAATAGAACACCATAGTAAAGATGATGAAGATACAAAACTTCTTTATGGTGTAATAAATGACTGGTATGCTCAATATTTATTGGACATTGGCAATTCTGCAAAAGCCTTAATTCATTTGAATGAAGCTTATAAAGTTTGCAATGAAATTGAAGGCACGTATTGCTAAAATTTTAAATTGTATCTTAATCATAACTTTTATATAGGCATAAACAGTGAGAAATGCATGCTTCTTCTAAATGATTTAGGAATAACAAGCTTTCGTGCTGAAGATTATGATAGAGCAGAAAAATTCTTACAAGAAGCTGTAAATGTAGGGAGAAAGTTGGAAGATAAGTCACATTTGGGAGTCATTCATGCAAACTTGGGATTGATATTATTGCAAAAGGGGGTTTATCAGGAAGCTGAGAAGTTCTGCAATGAAGGAAAAAAACTAGGTAATCTCACTATAGCGTTTTACATTTTCATTTTATAATTTAGAAGTTTTTAGGCAAATTATATGAACATACTGAATCAATTGAGCAGTCAAATTACTGTTTAGATCAATTGAAAATGAACATGGGAACTTAGTTCTTATATAAACACATTTAGATCTAGTCCATTATTGTATGATTTATAGTTGTAAATAAAATTTTCAATGTATGTTTTTAATAAAAAAATGTATTTCATGAATCCTTATGTTGACTAGTAAAACAAAATGATTTCACATTCAGTCTTGTTTTGTGCTTTTGGAAACCTCTGCAGGAGCATCAGAAATAGTTTTTACAGCATTACATGCCACACACCAGAAACACAGCCAATTGGGAACAAAAATTGAAGTAACAACTGTGTACAACCAATTCCCATAAATCATTGAATCTACTATACTATAAATTACTGCTTTATGGGTGGCGTAAAACGCCCTTAGTATCAATTCTTTGGTGGGTTCTTGATTAAACATTAAGAAAGTATTTACTAAGACCATGATAAACAACACTGAGGCAGGGTGGACTATGAGCCAAAAAATTTTTTGGATAGTTTTCACATACTTATTTAAATTTGTGTCAATGATAAGAGCCATAGGAACACTTATAGTGCTACAAATAATCCCCAAAGAAATATTGTTCATGGAGATGCAAATTAGGGCTGTTCCAAGCTCTAATAAGGCAAAAATGCATAATAAATCACAACTCCTCTGACATTTTCTTATGTTATTTGTCAAATATGGAATCAATAAAGCCAAACTTAAAATTGTGACTAAACCCCAAGAAACTAAAGTACCTACTTCAATATTAAAATAGAAATAGCTGAGTGATTTACATAGTCCAGGAAATGCAGTTATAAATACACCAATACCATGTAAAACAAAAAATAATAAAACTACTTTCACATAACTAATTTGATAACCAACTTTGACAGTCTTAGAATTATCTTGCAGTTGACACCATTTTGCACAGGCTTTTATAATCAATGTTGCTGCTATCATGCATAAAGCAGGCATATATAAGCCAATAGAAATATATCGGTCATAAGAAGGTAGAATGTAGAAAAAAAAGCTTTGATGGAATCTTTCCAACAAGTTATTCATGCTTCTAAAGATGCCTTCAATTACTCTTCCAATACTTAAAAATCCAATTTTAGACATTACTTTATATTTGCCTTGCTCAAAACCCTCTAAAGTGAGTGCTTGAATTCCAAAGCGCAGAAATAAGCCATGATTTCCTGTGGGTATCCCTGTTGCTTGAGAACTGACCATTTTCATCATGTTTTTAAAATTATACTGCCACCCCTTGTAGAGAGATTTGGAATACTGTGGGATTTTTCCTTTGAAAGTGTGTAATACTCCTTCCTTGATGCAAATTTTTCCTGCCAAGTTAAAGAGATCTAGATTTGGAAGCTGTCCATTAAGGCCTTCAATTTTCAAGTCAATTTGTTCAATTTTGGCACTGTGCAGTTCAAGATTAATGGCAGCCTGAATAGCACCAGCACGACCTTTTAAAGTTCCATGTTTTAATGTGTCTGGATTTCCACACGTAACTCCATGGTATGCTTCCAGCCATGCTTGCATACCTAGTTGCTCATGATCTGTGATGAGAAAAATTATATCTTTTGCCCAGTATTTTTCTTTAATAGCATATTTAGCGAACGCCAATTGAATTGCAATAGAAGGAAGAGTAGTGGCATAAATGCTTGAAGGGGGCCGGTATGGCACACTTAAAACTAAAGATTCAGTGCTTGATGCTCTAGGAGCTCGTAGAATTCCATAAACATTTTTCCCATAGTAAGTTTCGTTGGGGTTTAGTGGGGAATGTAATGTGAAATTGTGGGTATAAGAGTCCAGGCCAATTTGTTGGAATTTTGCCAATAACCAAGGGTATGGAATGGAACTGTCATATTTCTGAGTCTCATCTTGAAGCTCTTGTAAGTACTGCGTTGCGGCTCTATCTTCCCAGAACATCGACTTTACTAGGCCTGGGAGTAGAGCGTTTTCAGAGAAATACGTGCTGGTGTTGAACATAGGCAATGCTAGTGAGGAGAACCATATCACACCCCCAATATATAGTAGAATGCATAGTTTTCCGTAATATTTAACTAAAACTTTGGCGATTTTCCCTTGGTCACTACTAGGATCTGTTAGAAGCCCCATTTTATTATGAAAATTGTTCTTTTTTGATAAAAACTAAGCAATTCTTCCACCATTAATGTAAACAAAAAAAGTGAGGTTACATGTGTCAGAAGTTTTGACGTTTACGAAGGAGTTTTTGGTCTCTTTTTGCAAAAATGCAACTAACGAAGATTGAAGCAAATTTCATAAATTAAAATTATTTAATTTTTAATAATAAAAAACAAAGTGCTCTATTAAAAAAATAGTATAAATTAATTGAATAATTTGCTCAGTGCACAATGTTATACCTAAATTACGCAATTAATTAGGGATTTGTTTTGAAATTTTTTTTAAATCGTAAACATAGTCGCATTGTACGTTGCTCTATGAATTTTATGTGATTTTGCAAAACTTTCTCTATGTTTGCTTTAATTTCCCGAGTTTATTTAAACGGCAAATTACAATTTAGTAGAAAGGCATTTGAAGTTATTCAAATACTAAAGCTAAATTCATTGAAATGCCTTTCCTTCCAGTCCCATTTCAGCAATTTCTATTCTACTACTGTAGAATACAAATATGATTTAAAAATCAACAATATAGATTTAAAACAGTATATATCTAAGATTCAATCTGAATACTCAGAATTAATTAACACTTCAAATCACATAGAAAATCCTCGTTACAATCAACTCCTGCCTGTGATCCTTATACTTCAAAAGAGGGAGAATGTTGTTTCAAATATTTTGAGTCTGGTGGAGCTTACCACTTCAAGAGACAAGGAATTAAGTCTTTTAGCTAAAGCTGAAGAAGCAGAAATGACAGCCAAGCTGAAAGGATTAGATGATGAGCTTTTTGAAGCACTTTCACCCCCTACTAAAGATGATTCATTTGATTCTATTATTTTGGAAGTACAAGCAGGGGTGGGTGGACAAGAAGCAATGTTATTTGCCAAAGAAATGTTTGATATGTATTGCAGTTTTACGGCTTACAAAGGTAGAAAGTTGTCTATTGTTATGTTTAAATATACATCATGTCCTTTATAAATAACCAACTATCCACCTCCATTTCTATATTTGTTTAAGATATTTCTATTTATTTAAGGATGGAAATATGAAATTTCTGAATATGTAGCAACTGATGCAGGTGGCTTGAGGCATGGTTCTATCTCTGTAAGTGGTCATCAAGTTTACAAGTATTTCAAGCATGAAGTAGGAGTCCATAGAGTGCAACGAGTACCAGCAACTGAAAAAAGTGGTCGCATACATACAAGCACTGTGTCGGTGACTGCACTACCCCAACCTGATGAAATCGATATAAAAATTGAAGCTAAAGATCTCAAAATTGAAACCAAAAGGTAAAGTGTCAGCCACTAACATTAATCTCTTGTCTTAGTTTAATAATTTAAAAATTCTTTGTCCATGGCTTTATAAAAATTTAGTCAATTAACCTTTTCATGGTAGTATGTGCATTATGGAATCAAACGACGCTTTTCAACAGGTGCTGATTCTCCTTAAATAAAATTTTAATACCAAATGAAATAAAATCGAATACAGGAAACACAAGCCACATAAAAATTATCCTATTTGGTGGTATTAGATATTTGGTTTTCGCAGTGAAAGGGTTAATTACACGTTGATACTTGGAAATACATCAGTTAGTTACATACTTATGGAAGCTAGCTACTAATATTTATAACATCAAGCTGCTTTCAAATACAAGTCCTACTATTTTTTCTATAGTGTCGTTCCATTTGAAATAAACAAGTTATGGATATTTGAAATCATGCAAATTCGGAGGTTTATTTTGAGAGATGTGGAAGACTTTCTCAAATTTAAACACGTCAAAATATATCAAATTAAGTCCTCTTTTTGCCCTAAAAGCCTTTATTTTTCTCAAGTAATCTAAACTGGTACTAATATATTGGATGTTTTATTTGAAAAAGCATAACTTAGATATTTTTCACTTATTTACAACCCCCGGTATAAAAGAAAAATAATTTTAGAATGTACCTGTATTTAAGTTCTATACAACGCAAAAAAAATGCAATATATTAAATACTTTAGCCTTAATATTCTGTGTACCATGACGTGAAGAACTCTGTATAATATAATATTCTATTTCGTTGCAGGTCAACTGGGGCAGGTGGTCAACACGTAAACACAACCGACTCCGCAGTGCGAATAACACATCTTCCTACTAACATAGCTGTTGAGTGTCAAGTGGATAGGTCTCAAATTAAAAACCGCAAATTTGCAATGGCCAGATTAAGGGCTCTGCTTTATCAGAGAGAATTGGATATACAAATTGCTCAGTCCTCCGCAACGAAAAAAAGCCAAGTGCGCTCAAACAATAGGAATGAAAAAATTAGGACGTACAATTTTAATCAGGACCGAATAACTGATCATCGACTACAAGGGGTACATTTTCACAATTTAAAGGGATTTATCAACGATGGGGGGGATTTGGATCGATTGATTCAAAGCCTGGAAAAGCAGTTAAGAATTAATTGCCTTTTGGAATTAGTTAAAGAAGTTTATAAATAAGACATGTGTAAAAAATTAAATGTTGATAATGCATTTTTTCGTTTAATTGACCATGTTTTTTGCAAACGTTTTGTTTTGCTTCTATTTTTTTATAAGAACTTACACGGTTCTCGGGGTAGATTTTTGTTTTCTCCTTACCTGTACGTCACCATCGTGTTGACAACCGATAAACGCATACGTCAGGCTTCAGCTGCTAGGCAACGTCAGGCATTCACCAATCAAAACAAAACGTATTCCGTTAAATGTCCGTTGATGAAAGTTAAAAAATATCAAATTTCGTTTACCAGTTATTAAAGAAATTCGAAAGAAAACAGGGTTAGTTTAAATATTCACCGGTATATTCAGTTTCAAAAGTGTCGTGAACTGCAGTACCTTGTATTAAACAATAGTGGTGCGATATGGCAGAGGAAAATACAGCCTCAAACTCTATAGACTATTCTCTATCAGATGTGTAAGTTGCTTTTAAATTATTAATTTTATTGCAATCGCTGTCGGTCTAGTCCCTGTAGTTCTATAATTATTTACAGAACGTGGATAGTGATACATCATGTAGTTCTGTTACAGTTTCATAATTTGTACTGAGATTTCATTAGCTTTCTGGGAAACTGACGTTTTTTAAATACAACCAAATCAAAACCCTTTATTTCACAAAAGTTGGACGATAAGTAAAACTAAAAACCGGTATAATGCAAACTAGATATATTTAGTACAAATTTATCCAATATCTCCTAACATCGTAGATCAATTTACATAAAACCTTTTTTTATATGTTTTCTAAATAGATTTATGGACTTATGATTATGAAGTAATTTGTTATATTCTGTGAGGTAATGCCATATGGAAATCGAATTTATCCCAGTTAAAGTTACCAGACTGTAAAAGTTTGCATATAAACAGTAAGGACCTTCCATTAATAGAGTAGTAGACTAAGGCAAAATAAAGATGTCTTTATTTTGTGAGAATCATATTTATGTATATTAAAGTGCTATGAGAATTTAGCAAACAGCTTCTTTACAACTAGAATGTGATAATATTTTGTGACTGCAAAGATACACTTTATATGAGTCCAGTGGTTTCAGCAAAAACATATTTCTGGTTATACACTCTCAAAGTGCGAAAATTCTGCCATGATTTGTCAATCCACTTCAAAAAACAATTCCATAGTTTACGAAACTAAATAAGTGTATAATGTACACACAAGATATGATTGCTCTGCAGAATGCTCATGAGAATTCTAATTGCAAAATAAGCAGAGTTCAGAACTCTGTAACATGTTATCTATAAAGTTTTTATCTAAAATAATAATCAATGTGTATTTAAAGAAATGAAAAAGATTCAGTGCGTAAAATATGTAGGTTCATTACCAGCAAGATTATTTCTGGGGCACCAATCATCACAATAAAATCACCACTATACACAATTAACTCCACTTTAGTTAGGCTTAGTCATTCAAGTTGCAAAAGGTTAGGTACTAGGTTATTAATAAATAAGATAAATAACAAGGAAGATAATATGCTGCTCTGGGGAGCATTTCGAGACATTTCCAGATCAGCTCGGCGGTTTGGATTTAACTTGTATCTTTTTTTTATGAAGGACTAAAGCTAGTCATCTGTCGATCCTTTTATTTTGAGCGTTTGCAATTTTTTATATAGAACTTGACCAATAACATAGTTAAGTACTTGGATCCGGTCAACCAGCACTTACCAGTTTATCTGGATGTCTGATGTTGAATTCTGCATTGCTGCCGAGCGCACGTTGTCGCCAACAAGACGAACAATTTAAGTTTTTTCTATTACATTTCAATTTTCCATAATTATCATGATTAATAACTTAATTTGCATCAAGCACAAATGAGTTCCACTATCGATGTTGATGTTTGTTGCGTTTGTTTGACAGTCAAACACTTCACTTGTTCTCCATAGCCTACTATGAATTTTTCAAAATAAACAAATACCGAGTGTTCATTTTTAATTCTTCTGCAAAATCGTTATATCAATATAGAATCTGAGATGTAGCATTCGTCTTTGCATATGGAGTGTTAAAAAAAAGTACGAGATATTTAAAGGGATAATAGTATGGAGCAAAATAAACAAAAAAAGTTTATTACCCAAATTTACCCATTCTCTGCTGGCAATCAATTCATTGCCCTTATGCTTTTTAGCGTAAATCACCAAGTCTTTCTCATTGTGGCCGAAACCATGCATACAACTCATTCTCTAATTCTAGTTATTCGATTTTACTCAGAATATTTCTATGCAGCTGTGTTAAAACGCAACTGTCAGTGTAACTACAACATAAATGTAAAAAAATCCCAACAAATTACTTTCTATTTGCCAATCTAGAATGTACCTTGTTATATTTTCTTTATTTTTCTTAATGTTCGAAATAGTCGTCGTACCAACATCGTATTTCAATGCCAACACTTTTCCGCTGACACCTTTACTTAATTGTTGCAAAATATTCTGTTCATCATAAATCGTTAGTGATTTATGGGGCTTTTTTGGGGCCATGCTTTTTAGACATAAATAAAACTGATTCAGGGATCTCTCTTCATTCTCTCAGTTCATAATCGGGGATCCCCTGCACTATTCACGTGCATTCCGGATCAGGGGAACCATGGTGGCTCCGGACTACAAGGCACACGATACAAATTACGTTTTTTCAATTTCGTCCGGACTACAAGGATATCCGGATTACGGGGGGTTCGGATTCGCGGAGCTTTACTGTCATTGAAATCAATAGAGATCGTACTGTACTTATCCATTTAACTTCGTTATAAACATATTTTAATAAACTTTTTCAACGAATTTATTTGTTGTTTGTCTTCTCCGCCTACATGTACTCTTTTGTCAAAACTAAATCCCTTCCATGCGCGATCGATAACAGAGCCACAGACAAGAGCCCGCCTGTATGTACGCTCTTAAAGGAGAAGTAGAAGGGCTGTTTGGGACGTTCTTCAGTGTGCGCATCTCGCGTCGCTCTCAAGCAATCAGAGAGAGACAGCCCCATTGGTCATGTCGCACGCACGTGGTCCAGAAGCTGATTGTTTTGCTTTGCAACGCGACGATAAAATCTCCGTGTTCAGTTCGGTTTTCCAAAGCGTGGCACGCTAGTGTTCCCTCGTTTCGCTGATCACCGGAAAATTGTTTGCTTATTCGCCACTTAGCAAACAGTGTGTTAATAACAGTTTAATTGTACAGTGCGGTGTTTAAGTTTTCGCTTCGTATATTAATTCTTATCTGTGGGCGGTATCGGATCAGCGTGGTTTGCCCCTGATATTGACATACATCATTCTGACTACAACTGTGTCCAAGAATCATAAAAATTTGGCGAATAACACCGATTTAAAAGAGCAATGGACAATTGCCATGAATCATGTCTGGCGAAGAGTGACAGTGCCTTATGTTTGTTCTTCGATAAAGACCGATAATACAACACATGAAACGGAAAAAATAGGACACTGAAATAGTGCGTTGTATAGTTTTTAAGAGTGTTTTTCGGTTTTTTGGAGTTTACTTGTTAGACATGTCGCGTTTTAATTTTACTGATAGGTTCGGATCGCCTACCAGTGAGAAATTCCCCACGAATAGCCTTGCTAAAAGTCCGTCTAGTCCGTTTTGGTAAGGAAAAATTAACTAACATATTTAGAATTAAAAAAATGTCCTACGATAAAAATAAATCGCGCATTTTATCTAGAATATTGAATTTTAAGTTGTTAGACGAATTCAAGTCAGATCACCCTCCACTTGACAATTTTAAGATCCCCCCAAGAGTCATTCTTATGTGAATTAAATACCTATATAACGTTCGAGATTAAATCATTAATGCGCCATCAATTTCAATTTCAGGCCAATAGCCAGAAATGTTGAAATTGAGCCTCGGTACTGTATTTCGTATAGACGAGCGCAGGTGTTGGTTAGATTTTTGGTTTCTATGGAAACCAGCTCAATTATAAAGTTAACAGCCCATTTGTAATTTAGTCCTTAAGAAGTTAAATAATGGGTGATCATTAAAAATAAACACACACACACACAGTAGGTGGTGAACCGTAAACGAGTCGATTAAGCTATTTACTATTTACTATACTATTTGTCTTGTAACAATATATTAAAACGTTAATTAGTTTACGATATGCCTCTATTATTTTAACGCCTACTGGAGGTTTTTCCTAATGATCACTATTTATAATATTTATAGGTATTACTGACAATGCAATTTTCGTTTTTAACCAACTGGGAAAGAAAATCTGAAAATTTTGTTTATGATATATTTTGATTATCAATATTGAAGAAAAAAACTTCGGATTGAGCGTAGAATCGTAATCGTGGGGCGGTAATTAAGTATATTGCTATATATCATGAAATATCGGTCTGATAACAGATGAATTCCTCGAAGTCATGCCTCTGACACTTCAACGACTACTGGAGGCTTTTTTTTTTACCTTGATCGACCTGATCAGCAATCAGCAATGGAAAATGAGGTGACATTAAATAGTAATTAAAATAGCAATTCATAATTAATACACTTGTGTGAATTAAAATAGCAGTGCACAGTTTTTTTTTTGTTATTAAACACAAAAAGATCGTTGTTTTAGAAAAAAAAAAAGATTTTATGTTTATGATAAACCTACACAACTAAAATAGCACATATTTAGATATAAAGAGTAATTAGTTTACGACAGAAGAAACAGAAGTATTGTCGAAGTGTGAATTGGAATAGCGATGATACATCGGATGATTCAACAAGGGGCTCGCCCTTATAACTTTTTTGTTTTTAAACTTAGAAAGTTGAAATTTGGAGGGAAGCTACATGAGAATAGAGTTGATTGATTGAAATTAATGACGTTTATTTAGTACTTTCAGTTTAATCGGAAATTATCTCAACTTTCGATTTTTAAACATAGTGCCCTTTACATTTTTGCTTTTTTGAAATCTAGAGGTTATTTTTAGCCCAGAAACATGTCAATTTAAAAAATATATAATTTTTCTATGATATTTTCATGTCAAGCTACGCCACTGATTTCTGATTCGATTTCTTTGTCTTCACTGATAATAAAGTTTCCTTCTGCATTACCATTTTGTGTTTTCATTTTATTCACTAATTTTCTAAAATAGTGGCGGTCTAGATGGTTTCCAGGCGGAAACCTTTCCATATAAAGTTGCGCAGCATCGGAAGGCCGTCGACGACATTCTCTAGACACTAACGGCATATCAATTTTTTCACTTTTAGTATCATTTAGAATTTTTTTATAATTTAATTCGCTTGCGCTTTCACGACTGTCCACAATTTCTGCAAATAGAAATATTTTATTCTGTCGCTTGGAAAGCGGCCGCGACGTACTCCTCGGCCAACGTATTGCTTTCTAAATTTGAAGATTTTTAACGAATTAACGGTTCATTTCTAAATGAACATACGTTGTGTTTGGTACCAAACAAATCGGGAAAAAGCAGTCTTTTCGCAAAACGCAATGACCTACCATGTTGCCACTTGAAAAACCAAAGGTAAAGGGGAAAAACCGTTCTTCGGTAGTTAAGTTGCTTATAAAAGGAGTACTCAATAAAATGACAAAATAATATTTTTCCCCATAAATCCGACCTAAAATTGTGCCTAATATGTATGGATCAGAGGCGTAGACATGAAAAAAAAATTTAATGACATATTTTAGAGTGAAAATTACCTTTCGGTTTCCAAAAAGTAAAAATTTAAAGGGCATTACATTCAGAAATCGCAAGTTAAGGTTATATGCGGTTAAACCGGAAACGCTAGATAAAGGCCATTAATGTCTATCAATTGGCTCTATTCTCATATAGCTTTCCTCGAAATTTCTATTTTCTAAGTTTAAAAACCTAAAAGTTATATGAGCCATCTTCTTGAATCACACGGTATATATTTTATTTAAAAAAAACAGAAATTAAATTATGGTATTGATTTTTTTTTACACTAATAATGTGTTGAGTAACCCTTTTGCTGTAATATTTGTACGCATCGATTGAAAGTAGAATTTGCAAGTTCCTGCCATAACCCAACATTGCCGGCCTTCCACGCCACTTCCAATTCTTACCATACTTCTACTTTGTTTCTGTTTTTTTTTAGCAACGGCTTTTTTCGCTATCCATAAGTTTTCAATAGGGTTAAGGTCTGACGAGCGCGGTGGCTCATAAAATTTTTCTTCTCCGAACCAGGACTGTGCAACACTCGCCTTGCGTTTCGGATCATTATCCTGTAGTAAAGTTCATTTTAACGGCATATCCTACTCAGCAAAAGGTAGCATCACATTTTTTAGGACGTCTAAATAAATGTTGGCTGTCATGGTCTTTATCAAAACAATTGGACTCTGTCTCTAGTAGAATAAAGCATCCCCAAGCCATTACGCTGTCTTTGCCATGTTATATGGTTTTGATGGGTATTCTTCAGATTGAAGGATTGTAGCGGAAAACGTCTCGCATGGCTTTGGGATATTGCTGGATTGAATAGCATAATTTTTGTTTCATTAGTCCACAGTGCATTACGGTATTTTGCCCTGGGCCTCTTTATATGGTTTCTTCGCAAACGCTAATCTTTTGGAAACCTTTTCTTGATTTTAAATTAGTAATTATTTTTTTCTTTATTTTCAGTACACGTTATAAACGTTTTTCATGTGCCCAGTTTCAGTACTTTTTTACCTTGTTCAGGATTTACTTTACATTTTCCTCCTTTATTTCCGTTACCAACTACAAATGTTTTAGAATTGTATTTTGTATGGATATTGTATGTTTATTTCGATTTTCGTGTTTCCTAAACTAATATATACAGAAATGTACAGCTGAGAAATAATTTAAAGAATCTTACAGTTTCCGGATTTCACGAAATCGCTGAGAGTTTTTTTCAAAATTTGCATATCAAACGGCAGATTAATAATGTTTTTTCGCATAAAAGGGTGATAAGAAATAATAAAATGTTAAAGGTCACAGTGGCGTGGAATATTGTACAAAATGTTGAATTTTATTAAATCAAGGGCATATTTTTGCTACCACGTAAGCATAGAATACTAGTACAATAAAATTACAGCGGATTAGAACATTTCCTTTTCAAATAGAAAATTTTAAATATGGAGGCTCATAATACATATTTGCTTTAGAACTATAGCACAGCTGTATTAAGTCTTAGTCGAATATGTCAGTGTTTCTGATCAAGTCAAATTCATATTTTTGAAAAAGGTTGGTCTTTCATAAAAGGACAGTGGCGTGGAATATTTTCCTCTCGTGTTGGAATGTTTTGAAAACATCTTTCTTCACGTTTGTCTTATTTGCGTAGCTGCTTTGAGTCAAGACCTCATGCACCACCATTTTTTAAATCAAATCAAGTTGATGTTTTTTTCCACATAAAGTAGGAATATGACTGGTTTGTAAGAACAACATAGTGGCGTAGAGTATTTTTTTCTAACGTTAAACGTTTTTGAAAACGGAAGGTTCTAGGGATATAAGTTTATACGTGGTGTGGCCCCTTTAAACAGTCCACCCGAAATATCTTGAATGGAACTTTTTTCTTCTTCTTCGCGAAGCTCGAGACACGTCAATTTCACTTTTAAGGGGACATTTTTAGATCATAAATTCGTAAGTGTAGAGTCATCCCCCTAAACGGGGTGGCAACCTCTTCGAAAATCTTAAAGGGCGATATTTCAACGATATCCACAATGTGAGTGTAGATGAAGCCTTGAAGCTGATTGAGGTAAGATTCACCCCTCAGGTTATCTCAGGTAGAAAAAAAATCGTGAAATCGACAAGTTTCGGGTGTCAGTTCTGATCAGTGTAAAATCGGAACAAAACTACCCCCTTCGATGCTGACGAAACCCATCGCCTTATCTGAAGAATTCGATGATAAACATAATTTTTTGTAGTATCGGCGAGTTTGTTATTATTAAGTTTGGGTCATTTTTTTCGATTTACTTCACCGATGTTCTATAACGGTTTTTTACAATATTTAAAGGCGGCGCAAAAAAATTCGTCATACCTGTAAGGAGAATTGAAATACCTTTGATTTGATTGGCCACTTGGCCCCTCGTACTTTTTAAGACTCTTGAAGGGGTTGTCACCCTGCTTAGGGGGACGACTCCACACCTACGAATTTATGATCTAAAAATGTCCCCTTAAAAGCAAAATTGGAGTGTCTCCGAAGAAAAAAAAATCCATTCAAGATATTTCAGGTGGAGCGTTTTAAATGGGCTACCGCGTGTGTTACGTATCGTTTGGTAAAGGCTTGGTGTGTTGTAAGGTGGACCACCCCGCGTTAAGACGATAAGCCATAGAGAACGGAAATTTGCTCATAAAGGCTCGTCGACAAAATTCAATGTGTCTTCTATCTGTTTATAACTTATCATTGAACATCTGGATAATAATATCGGTTCCATGACCTATTTCTATTTCCAGATTCTGCTTCCCTTGTCACGCCAAGTCCACGCGTTTTTTTAATGAGCAGACACAAAAGACCTTATTAAATTTAATAGAAATGATGACAAATACTGAAATGATATTGTATGTAAATCCTGGATTCGATTTTCCTAAGCAGTTATGGGGGGGGATCCGCTTATCACTCAGAATTTGATAATTCGCTTGCCAGTTCCATTTTATTTACAACTCGATGCGATGTTTTAGAGCCAACACTTGGCATTTAAAACCGCTTTCGATGGCCTTTTAGAACTATTTTTATAGCCGACAGGTTGTACCCATACGCAGGAGTGTTTAGACAATTAAACAATTTTGTTTATCCCCGAGAACGAGCGAGGAAGGAATACCTTTTCGTTAACCTATGCAAAGCCTTTTTTAACTCAGATTCATATTGTTGTAGTCCAAACAAACTAATATATCATCGTTTATAGGCAGAGACTCATAAACAATTGAGTATTTGACGGACACAGCAGCTAGTGCTACAGAGACTTGGGGGAAAAGCGATCAAGAAGACTACACGGAAATGCAGGAAGGCGGCAATCCAAAATTAACCTGTGGGCAAAGGTCCCAATATAATTTCTTTTGCTCCCATTTCACTTTCTGTTTTCACTCTCCAAGTTGACACTTTTACGTTATAATTGAAAAGGATGAGGCCGTTTGGTCGTAATGGAGGTGGGAAGTTTATTTTAGATTTGGCGAAGTTGTTGCCGCAATTCAAAATTTCGCGCTCCATTAGAAACTATCTAATTGCCGCAGGTTTGGTCGATATACACCCTATGGAAACAAACAGAGATATCATTGGGTTAACGTCCTCGTTATGTGGAACAATTTTCCTCTTATCTGCATTCAGACTGCGGGATTGTTCCAACCAGATACTGGTGAACGCACCATTTAAACAGTCACTTAATATTCGTTATTGCGTTTAGCATTTTTACCGTGGCTTAAAAAGTGCACTTATCAGAGGTTCGCAGCACGAAACCCCATTGGTACTCGTTTTCCCGCATTCATAAACAATATGGTACCGGCACAGAACTAAAAATAGTCCAATCAAAGCTGCGATCTCTCCTTGTCCATATATTGTATATCTCTACTTCCCAAAGTTAACAAAAGAAGTGCTCTTAATTTAAGGCTTTCCGCTCGGAGTTCAGCATAAGTTTATTTTATTCTCAGCCTTGTGAACGCGCAAAGGACCTGCATAGAGCATCCTACGCGTCTTGGTGTTAAAAAATATCCAGAGGTTAACTGAAGATCACAGCAAAGCTGCTTAAAATATGCCTACGCGATAATTATTTCAAAGTATAATTATTGTCGTATTATAAATTGGTAATGAGTTGGAGTTTATTTTTCATTGTTGCACAAGTTTGTTTATTATTTTTTTTGTGTCCATGTCTTATTCTGGAGGAAACAAAGGCAGCATTAAAATAAATTGATACAACGTCTAGAGGTGTTAAGAATGAACGTGTGGGAGGGCCGTTTTGAAAAATCGTTTCACTTAAACGTTGTTAAATGTTACCTTTCACGTGAACAATTTTTGGGAATGTCCGGTCCATCTTTTAAACCCCAAAAGAACAGAAAATGAGAAGAAAATCACTACAGATTTTTAATGCCCGAGCAACGACATGCCCACTTTCATTACTTTAGGGGAACGAGCCTTATATAATACCAAAAATAACTTCGTCACAAGGATCCAACATCCTCTTTCAATATAGAATTCTTCTGTATATTTTCATATAAACTATTTTTACATTTTCTCAATCGATTTTTTAACTTTGAACAGAGTTGTCTCAGGTCAGTCAGAAATTTGGAAATTTGCTACGCTCGCAATTGCCTACGTATACGTCGCAGAAATTTTAGAAATTGAGCTTCTCCATATCACTTTGAGTTTCTCAATACTTTTAAAAGTCGCTTTTTAAGGTTTTTTTAAATTTTATTTTATTTTATTATTTTTATTTTTATTTTATTATTTTTATTTTTATTTTATTATTTTTATTTTTATTTTATTTTATTATTTTTATTTTATTTTTTATTTATTTTGATATATACACACAGCGCAGAAAGTATTGGAACAACAGATAATATTGTGTTGAATCCAATACTGAGCTTCGACTTAAAGACTTATTTGTAAGGGTCAAACATAGAGGTGGGAGCGTTTATAGGGTTTGGGGTTGTATGTCGGCAGCAGGGGTGGGAAATCTGTGTTTTGCAGATAAATTAATGGACAGCAAAGCGTATGTGAACATTTTAAAAGCAAATCTTGAAGCGAGCGCGAAAAAGCTGGACCTTGGTAGATTTTTCTACTTTTATGCAAGACAATGATGCTAAACATTTCTCGTGTCTAACAAAAAAGTTTATGTCATATAACGTTAAGAACACTCTAAATTGCCCACTATAATCTAAATTCGATTGAACATCTGGGGGAACACTTTGAGCGGAAAATACCATCACATACGATTAACGATAAAAAGGACATAGAAGAAACGTTATTAGAAAAATGGAATAAAATCCCGCCTAACATAACATTGAATTTAGTTTATTTTTTGAATCGACGAGTACAAGTGGCGTTAAAGCCTAAAGGAAACCCGATAAAATGTTTATTGTTCGAATAATTTTTTTATTTAGCTAAATTTAGTTAATATTAGTTTAGTTATGCGAAATCGTCCGGGGACTTTTTTGAGCAAAAATATGAACGTTTTAAAAAAAAATTCGCCAAAAATTTGAATTTCTTTTACTAATTTCTTGATTATCATTGTTAATGGACCGATAAATATTCCTTCCATGTTTTGCCAATAAAGTGGCTATCTTGCCTCTAAATCTCTACGTATTCCTACGATAAGTAACCGTACGGAAAGTTTTTTGTACCACTGCAAACGTTGTTTCTACTACTGTTCATGTGGCCCTTGCGTGCATGTAAACCAAAGTGATGGTATGTACACGTTCATTCTTCAATAGGAATGAAATGTGTGTTGCTTAATTCCATATTCCATTCATTACAGAAGGAAGCGTTTTTTTTTCTGTATCAGACTGCCGCGTTTACTGTTAAAATTATTATTAAAATTTATATTAAAAATAGTTAATATAAAAAGAACTTGGCGATATTTCGGCACCATAAATATAGTACTATTACAACGCAAAATCTACTAAAATGGAACTTTCTATCCTTAGGAAAACAGAAGGCACTGGCTGATATTTTTGCACACATTTAACTTTAAAACAACGTCAGCTGCATGGTAAGATGAAGGGGATGAAAAATTTCTAAATTGAACAGGGATTTCGATTTTTCGGAATGAATCGGTCGATGGGGCTCAACAAAAAATCACAGAGGGAAAGATCACTCAATTCATCTAGGGAGATAAATCTAAAATAACGTCTTCACGTCAAATTTTGATGATCCAAATATCTTAAGGACTTCCAGAGTTATTAAAAGTCTAAACAAAAATTTTTACTGTGACATTCCCCATGTAGAAAACTGTCTGATTGCATGCGAAAAAATACGTGCTCAATCGTAATCTTTTTACAGAAAAAATATGCGGACGAATGTTGGTACGTGGTGCAAACACTGAAATGTGTAGGAGACCTATTGAGAGAAAATATCGACGATAAGTTGACCTTATGAATAATAGTGGCTATTCCCAGAAGTACACCAAACTCATGTCCGTAGTTTTACATACCTACGAACTTTTAATGTTGACCAGTATAATTTTGTTTAATTAATTATTGCAAAACCCCATCGATCTACGGCCGGAGTTTTAAACACACTAACTTGGACTAACACAGGACTACCACGAAAATGATTCGTGGTAGTCCTTACTATCTTTCTTTACTACGAAGATAATTATTATATAATTTCATATTGACTTAGTCAAGTTATTGAGGATATTTACAGCTGCAAACTGTTAAATGCCAATGAATTTCAGATTTTAGACATAAATATTTTAAATATCTCTCGCACAACAAATGTACCATCGAAATGAATCCGGTAAGTGACCTGGTTTCTTCGATAGATCGAAACGCTGCAGGCGTTTCTTGAGTATATGAATTGTCTGAGAATTGAGTATAATTTGTAAATAAATTTCTATCAGTTGTCACTATCAATCCACGAGGTTGTTAACGCCCAGAAAAATTTAAAGCTGAAGTTAACCCATGTCCATTAATCGAAATAAAAATGGACATATATTTAGAAATGTATGTTCCATTGTTCACACAATTCCTCCAACGATTTCTGCACGTTTCCAATAATGGACATGGGGTTTTTTCGGAAGTCACCGAATCCAGAACGTAGTCCTCTGTATTTTGTCTAAAGTCTGTGTTAATTTTGAGGACTGTCGTCGCTGTCTCAATATCAAGCAGTTATCCAGACATTAAAATAGATAATTGGCTCTTCAGGCCTGACAGACTGTCCAGATGAGTTCTTCCCTCGGGTTCACTTATAGTTGTCTAGAAATAATTACCTTCGGTATATGCACTTACAAAGATTGCCTGTATTTCAAACAAGGAAAGGTTAGAAATACCTGTGCTGAATCACTGCAGCGCACCAACAGCCAGTTTTAGAATACTATAGATAGCCACTATACCTATATACATTTTTTCCACTTTAGTTAATAATATATTCCCAACTGTTGCTTATTTAAGCTCACGTGCGAATGGATCTGACAAGTAATTTTTTTCAGCACAAGCCCGAGTGTATTACAACTAACTCTGGATGAAGATGCGTCAGTTAGGTCGGCATCAGGTGAGTTTCCAGGAAGTATTGCAGCGAAGCAACTTATCAACGCAAAGTGTGGAAAAATATAATTTGAGAGGCCGTTCTAGGGGGCCTCCAATCGCACCGAAAATAGGAAATTTACTTAATCGGAAAAATTTAACAGATATCAATTAATTCCAGGATGAATCCTTATTTTGCAAAGCATCAGATTCCATGTCATGTGCCACCCACGGTCAGTCTATTTTAATTCGCTTCTACACTACACTGGAATAACAGACCTTTGACTACGGATTTTCTGACAAAATCTCGAAGGCCTCAGCAAATTGGTTAGTTAACGAAATTTCTGATTCGGGGAAATTTGAACGGGCCAATATTCGGTGAACCTTTGAAGGTCCATTCCGCAAGTCCGCAGGCCGATTTGGTTATTTCACCTTAGAAAAGATTCGAGTTATTCAATTTTCTCGCGACTACTCCCTTGAATTACTCTAACAATGTAGCCTCGTTGTGTCTGAGTCTGGACCGTCATGGAAATTTGCCAAAGCCAAATTTATTATTTTAATTTGTATTGCAGCGCTTTTCCAGAAGGTTTCCTGTGGTGTAACGCGTAAATAACATTTATTTATCTGCCCCGAAAAAATAACTGCGTTGGGAGATTTTTCTCTTAAAAGCTCCTTTGAAATAAATTGAATCTTCAAAGTTTCCCAAATCTTATGTCACCGTTACGTAAGTTTCTCCATGTAATCTGCGTCAATGGAGTATAAATTTACAGGAAAATTGTTGTCCCTGCCAAAAACGAGAAAAGCGAATACGCGATATTCGTCCAGCCAATTTACTCACATTGTTTAGGTTCGTTAGTTCAATAAAAATAAATTCAAAGTTGTAAATGGGTTATTTACATGTCTGCTAGTTCTCGCACGAGGTACATGCAATATGTAAAAGTACAGTTGATATTTCGATTACTTCACAACTACCGACACCGAGATTTAGGACTATTATTGTTATTTCTATGCTGCTTTACAAACGTTCAATTCATAATTTGTTGGAAATTTACGTTCAATCATATGCGCTGATAGTTACCTTAATCTCTCCTCTGATTACTATAAAATATGTTTTTCCATTAAGGGTGCTTACCCTTTATCACTGTGTTTACCATAATATGTTTTTTACTGCCCTCACTCTTTACTAAACGTTTTTGTACCTCCAACCTTATTATAGAAAATGTGTTAACAATAAAGTTCCCAACATGCTTATAGTTTAGCCTTAATTGTTCTTACCTTCACACATAACAACAATACACCGTGCGGCTCCAAATTGTTTCTCCTCTTACCTTTTAACATATTATTTTTTAATTTAAAAGCAGCATTAAATAGAACAAGAGATAGCGCCTTCTGACGTTTGCTTATTCCTCTGAACGTTGGTTACGTCACGGGTAGGACAAAATGGCGGATGTTTTTAATTAAAAATTTGGGGTCGCACGGCGCGTTCAGGTGCGTTTGCGCCAAGCAATTACCAAGACTTAAAGTTAAGGGAGTTTAAGGGTTCCTGTCTTAACTTCGGTATATTCAAAAATTGCTTAATAGGAACGGATGTTAAGTAACTCAAAGAGTAAGTTCGTACGTAGTTGTGTCGTTTGCGGTGATTTAAGTCAGGATTTGGGCTAAAGCAGGAGAGTTTTTTGGCTCTGTAAAAAAGCTCGTTAGGTTTATATGTACGTATAAGGTTCAAATTTTCCTCTTTATGAAGCGGTCAGATGAGTCAATAAAAGTTGCTTGATTGTTACAATAATATGCCATGACTAAAGATTCTTATGAAAACATTAATTTAAAATGAAGAAAACAGCTCTGAAATATTTCTAAAACTGTCAGTTGTGTATGGCAAATTGCCTGCATAGTGCCACAAACGGTGCGAGTCTTTAAATAACGGCCTTGTCTGTGTTCATTTTTAGTTTAAATATTCGTCAATTTTGAGGAACATAATTTAATAGCATGTACGTAGCATATGAATGAATACATACATAAGTACCTATAGAATTTCCGATAATTTCAATTACTTCAGAGGAAAGTTAAACAGAACATTTGATCGGTATTCGTACTCTCTTTATCATAAGTTTCAAATCCCTTGCTGATATTTGTTCCATCTACTCATGCTTGATTTTCCTGCGAATCGTCACCTCTGTTACAGTTGATCTTCTTGGCCATTGTTCCTCGCTCTTCAGGGTTTGTTAATTCACCTCGTGATTTGGAAATAAATTGCATTTACCTGTAATACATTTATCTGAAGTTTTATTTGCACACCTCAAGTCAAGCGAACCTTGGCATTTCTGGCATTTAGGCAATTTTCGTTTTATTGTGTTTATTCATATTTCGAAATTTCTCGTAAATTTCACGAGTGGGGCACACGTTTTACGGAGGCCCATTTCTTTGGTGTTAGAGACACCAAACTGGAGTTCATTTACAATTCATCACGTAAGATAAAAAATGTGCTTCCTTCTTCTATTTAGTTTTTACCGTGTTTAAAGAGTGTATCTAAGTTAAGGCGGGTATTTGAATATACACGCATTTCTCCACTACCAAAAAGATGCTTTTGGAGGTCCTTGATTTCCTGGTGAATTTTAAAAAGTTACTGTTACTCAAATACTACACAACTTTCCAAATGTCCACAGCGAAATCTTTAAAAACGTCTCTGCGATGAAAAGAAAATTTCAAAACCCAAAATTATTTTTTAATTTAATATTTCTTTTAAGTACTTGACACCCTCTAGAATTTGATAGAGAATAAAGAATATTTCAAGTCACCAGCAACCTTCAGAAATTTCTTTGATCGACCCAAAAATCGTACATTGTACCTGCATTTTTCGTTGGGAACTCCCAACTTTTAGAAATATTACCAATAAATTTTAGAGAATTCTTGAGGACCATCCAAATTTTAAAAATTTATTGATAAACTTACGAGATTTTCAGTCTAAGTTAGAGATGCCATTGAAGTTTGAAGAGTATTATTTGAACATTTCTAGAGAAATGTTTCAGTCTTGGGCCGAAAAATCAGTCCCTAGATCACTTTACCAGAAAAATAATTTTCAAAGCAAAGATAAAATGAAGGCAGAACGTTGGTCAGTTTCTTGTTTCTATGAAAGCTGTTTTTCAGATTAAATAGTTCGACCTTCTGGCTCTCAATCTCCATAGGGCCCCAACAGACAGATACTACCGAACGTGTTTGATCTTCTTTGCGTAAATAAACGTCTTTCTTATCTTGTTATCCCCTATTACATCTACTCTTCAATGTAGTCGCTATCCAAGCATACAACTAACATAGCCCACAAATATCCCGATTTTATAGTGTAAATGGACCCTCTAAATAAAAGCCTTAAGAGTTTGAATCATTTCCCGAAACATGGCTAATGAATACATAATGGCAGTGTTAAAAAACAACCTCGGAGGAAGAGGCGTTCCTTCTACTAAAGATGGAGAAGCCCCCTCTTCACCTCTGTCCTTCCCTTCTAGCCCAAAGAATGGTTCAATCAGAGATTGCGATGATGTCAAAAATCGTAAAATTCCACATTTTGCGCTGCTTTCTAATTTTCAATTTCTTTGATGAGAAATATGTTTAGGTACCATGGGATTGTGGTCCCCTTCGGCTCCCCTGGGAGGTAGGACGGTGAAGGAAGTGGAAGAGCAACTCTCTAGTCTCAAAAAGGAGAACTTCAATCTCAAACTCAGGATTTATTTTTTAGAAGAAAAACTAGGGGCCCATTTTACTTTAGATAAGGATAATATTGTTAAGAAGAATATAGAGTTACAGGTGGCTTAATTGGAATTACTCGACAATTCCTGGGGACGTCAATATTTTTTTTGTAGACGCAAATAGCCAGCCTCCAAAGAGAGGTGAAAGAACGGCATGAACTATTTTGCCAAGCTGTGAAAGCGGCGGAAATAGTGCAGGAAGAGCGCACCAAATATTCGCAAAACAAGGAGGAGCAGATCTTTGAGCTTCAGCAAGATCTTGATAATCTTCGATCGCAGTTGCAGGTGAGCTTTTCCAGATAGTCACATGGTTAATTCTAGAGGTGGATATTGATTGAATGTACAATAATTGTAGGACGTGACTTTTACTAACAGTTTGAGGGCTTCGATTTCATAAGGTTTAAACAGATACTCGAACGATCCTCTCTATGTTTATAAAATCACGCCTGAATCTCAACATATAGACAGACGAGAAATGGATGACTAATAATTTTCTTTTAGTGTCCAATTTAAACGTTTAACAATGTTTTTAATTGGTTCATGCAATCCAAGTCTTTGTTTCATCCTCGCTTTATCTAGCAGATACATTTTTTACTTGGCGCTATATTTTATATCAAAAATTTGGTTTCAAACTCGATAATATTTATTTTTATGACCCCCGAAAACTCGACGAAATTAATGATACTTTCCGAAAAAATTATCTGCCTTTCTCATTGATTGAGCTGTTCGTTTCGACTAGCAAGTCAGTTTATCAGCAACGTTTGAAGCGTTTGGAAAGTTAAGGTTTTCAGATTGTTCAGTGTCCAGGACTTCAACAGATTTTCCTGAGGTAGTAGCAAATCATTCCCGTGGAATGACATATCTAGACTTTTTTTTGTGGATTTTAACGTAATTGTGTTAATAATAATAAGATAAAACGGAATTGGAAAAAATTGGAAACATCTCCAAATCGGAGAAAATATTTAGGGTCTAGAGGGGTTCTACACTCTTCTGCTTTTAGGAAGAAGGTAATAAATTACAATTATCAACAATCAATATTTCAATTAAATCGGCGACATGAAAGTACCATGTTTCATTTTAATACCCTGTATTTCAGAATGTTTATAGGATTTTTTTTGAGTGCTCAATGGTGAAGAAATGTTTAGTATCTTTCTGAAAATAGTCGCAGCATTTCTCAGGAAATAACTCAATTCTAACTTCATTAAATTCCGATCTCTGGAAACCATATTTCTGGACGCTTTTCTATCGCTTTTCCGTAATTTACATTGTAGCAATAAATGCAATAATGTAAATTACACGTTAGTAAATGTTGGTCTTCAGGAACCGCTTTCATTTCTAGGAACGTGACAACCAGTTGGCCAATTCCGTGTACGATAAAAGTGAAGGACTGCGCCAGCATATCGACGCCCTCCAAAGAGAGAGCGAGAGCAAAGACGAAATCATTGACAGTCTAAACAAAGAATTACTGTCAGCCAATGACAAATTGCATTACTACGCTCAACAAGTGAAGGAATACGAGGAAAATTTGGCCGCTTTGCACACCAAGAACGGTAATTTGTTAACCAAGATGCAGGAGGATCAGAAAACTAACGAGAAATTGAAAACTCAACTGGCGGCCCTTAACCAAAAATATTCGGTGAGTAAAAGAAAGAATGAAGCCTAGTGCAATTGATTACGTTACAACCCTTAATTCCGAATGGTTATAAGTCAATGTGATTGAATCAATTTGTTTTGCAGATGTCCAAATATGAGCTTGAGCACGATATTGAAGAAACTAGGCGTGAAAAGCGGTCTCTAGAACGCACGAATATGATGGTGGAAATGCGCATTTCGGCTCTAGAGAAAGAGAACCGAAAGCAAAAAGAAATGCTGAAAGAGAAACAGACGAAACTAGATGTCGCCATTGTCGAAGCGAAGAAAAACCAAAACCTAGTGGTGTCTACGGGTTGCGCCCAAACACAAATCGCGTCTAATATTGACGATCGTTCTATTTCAGTACCGGATGCAGGAACAGCTGATGGAGCTGCGCAAAAGGGCGCACTACACGTACAGATAAGTCAGCCGGGGAAAGTTAAGTCGCCCTCAAAATCTAAAGTAAGTAGACATGTGCAACCCCCCTTCCCCGTATATGTTGACAATTCAATCTCCCTCAACAACTAAATTATCGTTCACATAATCTTAAACGAGCGTTTCCTTTTTCTAATTTCTCCAAAAACTGCCCTTTTAACCTAGGTGGGTATCGGTCACGATGAAAAACAATTGTTACCCAGTAGAAGGAAAATTGTGCTTTTGATTCAATTTTCGTATATTCTTAAAGAATGGCAATAGTCCCACATCAACTTAGGTAGGGTATATTAGAAGCGATCCAGGTCTCTGGTACTTCAAAAACAAAACTTATTTGTATAATAAAAGAAATAGTAAATACTGTACACCTATCTACGGAATACCGGAATATATTTTTTAACATAAAAAATTTCCATTTCAGTTACCACCTATGCCCGACCCGAAAAATCTATTGAATTTTGAGCGACTTCTCTTAGAAGGGGCTGATACTGACACCGTACGCGAAGAATTCACCACCCTCAAGCATGATTTTACCATCTTGAAGCAGAGAAACATCAAACTGCACGCGGAGCAAATGAAGGCCTGCGAGATCATCAAGAACATTATAGATACCCGGAATAAAGACTCAGCCCGAATTGCCAAACTGGAGAAGGAAAACGAGGAGTTGCAGAAAGAGCTAGAGAACGTAGTTACCAAATCGCCGAAAGAGAGTACTGATATGCCGCTACGTCCCTTAGTGTCCAAATTGAATGTTACGGCGATGGGGACTCCCCCTTGTGAGGTAGATCTTCCACATACTAAACTGATGTCTTTTTATGGAAAGTTTCATTTCCCGCCATAACGCTTTTGAATGAAATTTGAGTTATTCCGCATATAAGGGAAAGTTGCATGATTTTTAATTGCTTGGATGTTGTGTTTTTCTTATTTTTTAGGTATTGTTTTGTTTGATTTTATTAATTTTCTTTTTGCGGGAAAATATATTGAGTTCTGGCAAATTATATTATAGCTATAATATAATATCCCATTACCATCATCGTTTATTTTAGGTTGTGACCTCTTGTAAGTTATTTCAGCTTTTAAAAATGTGATTCACCATTGAAAGGAGATATTTTTCGTTGTATCAATAAGTGATATTGACCGCACTTGACAAACAAAGTTTGACTGAATGAGAGGTTATCAATTCAGCATACGTGAAACTTAGTTACTGTCCATTATCTATACAGGAGAACATCTGCCTTACATATCGAATCGACAATTGTTTAAAATAGTATATATTGGGCGTTTCTACAAGGTGCAGATTCCTTCTAAATGTTTTTGCCATTTTTAAATGAAAAATTTCGTTTTGTCTGTTCTCGTAAGATATTCAAAATTTGTGGTTTTGTGACATGTTACGGAGCTTTGTGACTTACGATTTTACTGGAAATGAGAACAAAATCGCCGTTTTAGGCAAATGGCTTCGAATAGTTTATGTTAAAAGAAAGGTAACATTTGGATTCGAATTGGCAGTAAATGGTAAATTTTTGAAGTAGCACGGCGGCAATATCTTTTACAGAACGATTTATGTTAATTACGAGTAACGGTGAAAATTTTTATCAATAATATTTTGTTTTTCCATTTTATGTTATTAAAGTCGTACGAAATTGTTACAGACAAGTCATAAAACTTAATAATTTGGATATAATATGCTGTAAATAAACCAGATTTTCGTCTTAAAAAAGTCGAAATTTTTGAACTGAAGACAAATCATCTTCGAAACGGTTTTTAATAGCCGGGATATGAAATAAAAATCTCTTTTGTCACCCAAGTTCTGGATCTGAACATGCCAGGGCTATTTTTAATCGAGCAGATGCGTTCCGCTGGAATGACGACGCCTCGAGCTCATTTCTCTGCCAATACTGCCGGTTGAGTTACCGATATTTGGAACATTTTTAATATTTTTGTTTATATAAATCTCAGTGAGGAGTTGTGATATTCGGAATAGACATTCCAGTAAAACTTATCAATCACTCGTAAAGGTATTTAAACATATTTGATTCATTCGGTTTTCCGCGTGTGAATAACCTGCTATTGTCGCTATTTTTAGCCGGCTTTGTGTTTTTTGCAAGTAATTCATTTGTTTAGCAAAGAAAGTTCAGAAGTAGTAATTCGATGGTTAAAGTGCAAAACCAATATGTATTTTTATGCTTTTAAAAATGACGGTTCTTATAAAGGAAGTATTATACAAGAGTACAGCAGTGTAATAATTATTTTCTTATTATTTATCGTCGAATTTGACTTAAAATGAGCTCATCAAAGTCTAATGAACAATTTTAAACCAAATTCTATCTTTCAAAGCAAAACTAAATAAAAAGAACTTTAAATCATAAGTCGTTTCTTGTCAAGAAAATAAGGAAATTTTCGTTTTTTTTTAATTTCCTGCTTACTTTTCCAAACAATTTTGTTATACTTTGGGCCATTTTTTAAAAATTATAATGTATATGACACTATTGGTGTAACAAACCACAAGGTTCCTAATTTAGAAAAACGTCGATTGAGCATCCAAATTTGAATGCAAGACGAAATAATGAAAATCCCCAAGGAAATTACATAAAACAAAACAAAAATTCAAGAAAAGAATCCATTGGATTTCATCGTTTTGCTTTTTAACCATCGAAACAGAATTGTGAAAAAAGTCCGTCAGGGTGTTTACCAGTCAAAGTTAATGGAACATTCAGTAAAACTCCTCATTGTAAATATTACTTATGCATTTGGGCTTGGTCGAGAAACTATTTTATTTTTTCCAGACTTAAAAAGCCTCTCCTTTGCATGTATTTTATTTAGTAGTGCCCGAGACCTTTTATTTGATCTGCCACGAGTGCTTCACACCCGTCCATTCCGCTGCCTAAAATCCTTTCTGTTTGTTAACTCCTTGTGTTGTCCTGTTGTCAGAAATTGGCCATGACCGAGGACAAGCCGCTACACGATAATATGGACGCGGGACTCGTAGAAAAGTACCAAACGCTCGTCGGTGCATTAGAAGAACAAATCCAGGTAAAAACGTCCTCCGTCTTCATTCGGGAGTATAGAGTGAAATTCGCACATTATGTCAGGTCTTAGTGGCAACGCTCAAAGAAAAGGATGCTCAAATGGATTATTTGCGGTCTCAGTACGACGAGATACTCAACATTTTGGAGGAGAAGGAAAACAAGATCATCGATTTGGAGTTTGAGGTTCTGTGCAAGACAAAGGATTCTGGGGATGTTGATAGGTCACTGACTGAGAAGGGAGACACGGCCTCGGAAAAGCGCAGCAGTTTTTATAAGCAGGAATTGGAGGTGAAGAACAACGAAATTGAGAAGTAAGTGTAAGGGAAATTATTGGTTTTATTTGTCTCACGTTTTTATTTACCTTAGATTAAACACCGAATTGAAAACCTGCACTTGCTTCTTGCAAGAGATCGTCAACAAAGAACTCTGGGATAAAAACAAGCAAATCGAAAAGATGCAGATGAAGCAAAACAGTTCCTTTGAAATTGTCAAACTAAGAAAAGATTTATCTTGCAAAGACTCACAGCTTAAACTACTGAAGCAGACAATCTCCGAATTAGGTCTGGAAATCAAACTGCCCGACGAAGATTCTTCAAATAACATTTTTTCCCCCAATCGAAATATAGAGCACATCAAAATCTTGCAGGTAGACCAGTTCCTATCTAATCGAAAACACCGATTCATATTACCCATTTCAGGAGCAACTTAAGCTTGCCAAGGAAGAGAAGAAATTTTTCGAAACTCGGGTTTTGGAGTTGGAGAGCGCACAGGCAGCTTTGCAGATCTTGAAATCCGATTACGAGTGTGTTAGTGAGGAATTGGAGAAGAGCGAAAAATTGCGTCATGAAGTCGGCGAGGTGTGTGCAGCGTTGGGGAAGAGATTGGAAGAATTGGCGATATTTTTAGATTCTCTATTGAAGCAGGAGTCTGTTTTGGGCTTTTTGGGGTTGGTAAAGAACAGGAAGTTGCGGGAGATTATAAGCAACAGCATTGATATGTCAAGGTAAGCAGGGCAGTTGGGAGACGATATGAACAGTTAGAGAAATATCATGCTTATTTGTCCGTAAATGGGTCTAAATCTGACACGGTTCAAAAAGGAATATTATACTATGGCCGTGGTTAATTGGTTTTCTTTTTTTTTTAGTATATGTATTACTCACAAGTTTTCACGCAAAAATTTCATTGGCGTAGCCGTGTTTTATTACAAGTTACTTCTATTCAAAAATAATGTTTCAAAATTGCAATTCTTCTTACAATACTAAGTCGTTAACATTAAAAAGTTTCCGGAAAAAATGCTCATATTCTGTATTCAATTTCATCAAGATCTGCTACGCATTAAGGGGACCAGACTTTGAAATAAAATACAAATAGTTCAATTTAAAATATTTAAGGATGGTAAATAACTAATAGTATATCAAAAGGTAGCAATATAAGGTATTTAATATGCCCAATGTTTCCAAAATCACCGATATTTGTGGTGGTTTTAAGTTCTACAACATGAGTTTTATTTGGGGTTGTTGAAATAATGCAGGTTTGCGCTAGGGAGTTCTGCTGTCTGAAATTTATTTATTCTGAGAATTTAGATATTGAGATAGCTGTAGATGACAAAGCTTTTCTTTTAAATGAAGGTCATTTTCCACGAGTCTAATGGCTAATCCTGATCAAAGCCTGGCTCAATTGTCCAACATCACTACATTACTGAACGGCTCGGTATTCCAAGAACTTAAATTGGCTGCGACTGAAGACTATGAGGAGGAAACGCATTTCAGTATTATTCCCGACAGTATTTCTTTAAGCTTCGAGTCGCGTCTTTGCAAGAAAACCAACGGAGACCAACCAGGTATTTTGTTACTTACTTAAAAGCTAGTTTGCCAATTTGCATAGAAACATTAAGCTTAACGTGACCTCTCCGTTTAGCCCTACTGGCTATGTGCGACGTTATAATTCTGTACGCAAAATATCTAATAAAGAGCAATAATTGTTAATTAGAACAACCTCCCTATAGATACTAAATTGCACGTGTTATATATTGTGTTATTTTTGTCGTATTTCTAACATGAGGCGTTAACTTTGTAACTTAGAGGACGCTCGTAATAAGTTGTGCTGCTGATGGTGACAATTTGTGAAAAATCGTGGTTATTAAATTATACTTCTCTTTTACATTTTCTTCCGACTTGTTAGGAATTGTAGCTTGGCGCTTAAAAGGACCGGATGATGTATTATACGTTAATAATTGTGGTTACCATGTGTGTTTTGGTTTCTCAGATGGAGAGCACCTAATAAAGGCCCTACGCGAGCAAGTGTTCAAGCTGAAGCGAGAGCTTCAGGTTCGCGATAACGAGCTGAATCGTCTTAACCATTGTGACGTTCAAGGAAAAGAAAGCGGTGTTGAGCGATTGAGCGACAGCGGAGCTGAGCAGGAGGATGTCGCCGTGCAACCGGTCTTGACTCCTAAAAAGGTGCATTTGAGTGAGGCGCACAGCGAAAGTGAGGCATGGAGCGAGCCTGATAGAGCTGTTTCTAGGTTAGTCACGAGCTGCATTTGGTGTCCTCGAATTATGAAGCTATTATTTATTAATTATTATTAGTTAATTGGTAATTACGCCCTCTAGTAATCTATTTCTTCTTTTTTTACAGAGCTAGAATTGGTCTGGATCGTTCCATACCCGCTTTGGGTACGCCCAGCTCAAGGGCAGATCATTGCGAGTCTACAGAAGATGACGATACATTGTATAGAGGTCTGACGCCATCGAAGAGACGCAGTGCGTTGATTGAGTTGAGTCAAGGTAAACTAGCAGTAGGACAAAAATCTTCTTTCATTAAAATTTCCTATTAATTACTGATCCTCACCGTGTCTGAATCTCGATTTATATATATTTTTTTCTTTATTGATCCAACTTAAAGAAGGGTTCGTTTGTACTATTTCAAGAGAAAATATGTCGATATTGTATTGTTATTTTGCTTTAAAACGTGGCACTGTGCCGTTAAAAAACGAAACATGAAAGGTTGCACTGTTAGCAACATGGTGAAAGTGGTCTTAAAAGACTTGAGAGTTTTCGTTCAATTTCTTATGTTTTTATTTCAAAATTAGTGGAAAATTAAGATTTTTGAACGTTAAATTCCTCACTATAAATGTTATATAAATTTTGAGAAATTACAGCGCATCAGATTGAAACTCATTCTCCAGGAGAATTGTTGCTTTATACATTTATTTTGAAAATTACCATAGCGACAGTTGGGGTCTCAAATATCAAAGGTTGAACCTTGATGCTAATCTGTGAAACCTCTTTTTAGTTTTGGAGAACATTCACGCACTGCAGTCAAATGTTAAAATTGTCTGCCTTGGCAGTAAATTTTCTGAAAATACCGTTTTTAATATAATGCCAGTTTACGAACGTATTTCATTAACTTCCCAGATGTGTTTCGGCTGCAAAAAGAAGTAGATGAGAAATCTGAGGAAATAATCGCCAACAGCGTGCTGTACCGACAAAAACTTCAAGAACTAGACAAGGAGCTGCAAGAAGGCAAAGAAAAGCTGCTGCAGGCCCAACTGGACAAAACTACTGCCTTGGCAAAGATGGAACAATTCCAGAAAGTAATAAATATTTGCTTAACACTTTTGAGGTTTACTGGTTTAATGTATTTCGTAGATTGTTGACGATTTGACGCTATACAAACAGCAGTGCGAAGAGACCATGAAAGGCAAAGATAAAGAAATGCAGGATAAAATTAATCGAGTAGAAGTGGAGAAGCAGAAAGTATTGTCTGATTGTCAGACTTACGTGCAACAGTTAACTGAAGCACGCAATCAGGTTGTGGTCACTCAAGATAAGGTTTGTCATGACTTAAATTTATTAACGCATATTAATAATTAGTATATAAAAGGTGAAAGCATTGGAAGAGTCTTCTCGATTAAAGCAGATTGAGTTGAAGAAGGAGTACGAAGAGGACCTGATAGAAAAACTGAAAAATGCGGAGGACATTTTTTTGTCAAAGCTAAAAGCAGTGCAGGAAAAATGCGAGGCTGAAGTCAGAATCGCGCAGGAGAGTGTGAGGTGTGTATAAGATAATTTTATTTCAATGGTATCTAAAGTCGAATATTTCGTTTTAGCTTGGTTAAAGAAGAATGCTCGAAGAACTGTTTCAAAAAAGCTGAGGCTGAGAAAATAATGACCGAAATCTCGGATTTAAAAATCATTGTCGAGTCCTATAAAAGTACCATTGCTTCATATGTAGAAAAGGAAAAGGACATTGCAGATGCCATCAAAAATTATGAAAATATTATTGCGTCTTTGCAGTCCCAGTTGAGTGACTCTAGCATTCGTTTTATGCAACTTGAACAGGACAGTAACAAAGTGATAGAGGAAAAACGCATCTTGGAGCAAGAAGTTGAGAGGAACTTGTCTGAAGTTATCGAAAAATACAACGAACAAGTTGCCAAGCTAGAGCAGCGCAATTCTAACTTGGAACTGAAGATAAGCGAAATGGAGAATTCTAATGCCGACCTACATAATCGGTTGATTAAGGCGCAGGCGGATAAATTTAGCATCGGGTTGAATGCGACGGTTCCGGCCGATATGGGCTCTAATAAAATGGCATATAGAAGGTATAAAATTTAGTTTTTGAAAGTGGATAGAATGATAAGGTAATTTTAAAATCTTAAGGCAATTTTCGGAGCAAAACGCGTATAGTTCAGAAGATCCCGGGGACGAATTGCGCGGTTTCAACCTAGCGCAAGTGGAGAGGGCCGAAGGCAATTCATCTCCGGATTTGGGTATTGAAAGTGATCATGGAAGGTAAGTTTTAGCTTTTCAGAAATATGTATAAAATATGGGACTATTTTCAACTATGTTCAATATTGCTGAATTTTTATGCATTTTGTTTATGTTTTAAAATGGTTGATGGGTCTTGTTGTGCAAGATTACTCTATACATTATGGGGAATTTAGCTTACTTTTCCTTTATGTATCTTTAGTATTATTTTTTCTTCGTATTCTATGAACTATTTATCTCAAGTAAGTAAACGAATTTTAATGAGGAATGCTAGAAAGGTTTCAGTTGTAGCAGAACTATAAGGAATTATTCTCGATAATATGTTTAAATGGAAAACAGCATGTTTTTCGTCAATAAAATCGTTCAACACGTTAGTTCTTTCCAGACATTCTGTATATAACAAAGTTTTCAATAATTTTAGGTTCTCTAGTTTAGAAACCAGCAATATAAATAGGCCGCTGCTACAAACCCTAGAAATAACTGAATCGATGAATAATCTGCTAGAGGGGCAAAATGAAGAAGCAGGCAATGATTCAAACGGTAAGATGGTTTTGTTTTATGGAGCTTTCTGTAAGATTCGTTTTAAAAAATTGTGGACTTTTATTTAACCTTTTTTCATTCAGTGAACCATTAACGAATTGAAAACTAAAATATACATAATGTTGGTAATTCAGTACAAAATACTCGACAAAATATTTCGTTTCTATTATTTAAAGTCTTTAGTTTATTATTATGAAACACATATAATAACACACTGTATAGTTTTCGTTGACTTTATATTTAAGCTTTAAAAGCGTAGAAAAAAAGTATTTTCGTAATTTTCCAGCTGTCCAGCATTGTTGCCACAAATCCCTGGAAATAGCTCAGGAAAACAATGAATTGAAACGTAAACTGCTGCGTATGAAGCGGGCGTTAGAAGAGACGGCGACTGAACTCCACCTGGCCAATCAGAGGAAAAAGCAAGTGGAGAAGACGATTTGCAAGCAAATTCATAAAACCAGTCAAGTGTTGCGCAAAGCGAAAGCCAATCTCGATTCAGGTTCTGACAGTGAAGCTTTTCGCATGTAATCGGTAACCAGGCATTTTGATACTAAACCGATGCAACAAGGCCATTCCCGTCCAATGAAGTAAATAATACTATATATAGTATGTTCTACATTACATAGTTTGTGACTTTTTTAACGTATATATACCTCAATGTTTTACTTGTTCGGTTTTTCCAGGCCCCATCGTAAATTTTAGGTTTTAAACATGTAAATTACCATTTGGTACAAATATATGATATTTTCTCCGGCCGAGTGATATGTGATGATATGCATAGTGACAAAATCGATATTTTCCTAATAAAAAACTTATACATATTAGCTGTTGATCAAGTCACTAGTTGAAGTATTTCGTGCCAATTAGTATGTAGAGATGAGTGAATGAATGTTTTTTGAATGTTTGAAGAGGATCTCGTTGAACACTGTTATTATCGTGTCCAAAATTGTTGTTTGAAGGCTTTGAGCCGGTATTTTGTGATAAGTTGTACCACATTTTCTGAAATGTTTTTGCCAAATCTGTATATTATGTATGCTGGTATTCAAACGAACGAATAAAAAATAACAGTTTTTAAGTTTATGGTTTTTTAATGCGAACAAAAATCTAATTTCTGCGGAAATTGAGGATACAAAGTCAGTAATTTTGGCATCATCTTTTCGAGAGATATGTATGTAAGCAAAGTGTCAAAAAATTATCCGTGTTGTCCAAGACTAGTGAGTAGCCTACCGTACACCAGATGATGTCGCCATACGTGTGTCCGTATATTTTAACGAGAAATATCAATCTTTGAAATTGCAGATCGAGCCTCGTTACTAATATTTTTTTTCAAGATGAAAGCTCACCTAATGTGATTTAATGCTCTATAAGAACCTTTCTTTTTAAAAGTTTTTAGAACACCACATTTTTCTTGTTGTTTTCGCGTGATTTGAAGTCACATATTTCTTAAATCTTTGTATGTCACTAAAATTTTTTGTGTTAAATTTTTCATGATTGAAAATTTTTGACCGTAACACCCATGGCACAGTTGACAATAGTAGGCAAAAAGGGTAATAAGTGGAGGCGCTTTGATGTCCAATATAGTTATTTACGCTGTTTACATGCCATACAACGTTAGTATGCACATGTTAGTTCTCTCAACAAATGTTCAATTCCTTTTATACAAAGTGGTTCCTACGGGTGTTACAGCATTTAAGAAATTGAGTTTCTGGATCGTTCTAAGATGAAAATGCTATATAAATGTACGTCTTAAAATGAGTCGTTTCCGAGATACAGGGTGTAAAATAAAAAAACAGTTAAAATCGCGAACTATGATTAAGAGCAACATGAAATTGTTTTGCATAGACAACTCTCTTGAATAAAACTGGTATTATTGTTAGAATAGATTTTTAACGAGGCATATTTCATTTTTCTTCTTAAAAACGACTTGCCGAATCAAAAAAAAACACAAAAGACATGTTTGGTGTATTTTGAATCGGTTATTTAAAAATATATATCCAATTTGAAAAATATCAGTGGCGCATCCTCCATTCCTTTGTAAGAATTAACACGGTAACCCCTACGAACGTTTATAGATACAGCATTTTTCTTTAAACAAAAGGAAAATATACTGTTTGGACTGCTGTGTAGGAATACTGAGTTTCACTAAAATATCTTGCGCCATTTGAAAATGCGGAGAAAAAGATTTCATTTTTCTTAATATTCACCACCCTGTATCTCGGAAACGACTAATTTTAAGACATTCGTTTCAAAGAATCGGCTCCTTAAGTATCGGAATACCATTGAGAACCACCTTCTATAATTGCATTACCGGAATATCCAATATATTAAATGTTTTTATAATGATAAAGTCACTGATTAATTCTGAGCCTTGTTAAAGTCTATAAGATTTTTTTTCTTATAGACCTTAACAAGGGCCGCACCAGAGTAATACCTGAGAGAAAAAAAATCACTTTGTCCTCTTGTTCACAAGGATACCTTTTCAGAACTTTTTAACCTGTCTAAAATGATTTGGTTCATGTAAACTCTCATAGATCATACCCTTATTACAGTATCTAACTTTTATGAGCAATATTCAAAATGTCTTTTTTCACATACGGACTATGCCTAATCATTTTTCGGATATCTGCATATAACACTTTAGGCTACTTAACCCTAACTAATTTTTCTTTCAAGTGGCGTAATCTCACCATTAATCTATTTGATATTGTGTGCTTCGGACGGGCGGATTTAATTCACCTTGATCCGAATTGTGGCGAATTTAATGCTATATCTGGTGTAAATTCACAGGCATATCTAGATTAAAAAAATATATAAAAACGGCCGATAAAATCGGAAAAATGGAAAGCTGATGTCAATAGTACGAAAACATGATGGCTCATTGCTCACCCCACGCAGTTCTATTGTGAAAGCCGCTTCACTTTGAACGGGCCATAAACGAGGGAAATTGGGCAATTCTTTATGGCAACCCTAATTTACCCTTAATATTGGTTCAGTGGTGAAATAACAGAAGAAATTGTTAACATTAATAAGTGTAAAAAAGGGCAAATAATAAGTTACGCTCATATACACGTACTAGATGTTATTCGGCAAACACGCAGGTTTGTACTTCAGTTTCAGTAGTTTGAGACATCTTGTTAAAACAGAAGGTTTGAATCGAAATATGGATGGTTGAGTTGGGGTTACAAACTAAATTGATAATAAAATATACACGGTGGTTATAAAGCTTTGATGAAAAAAATTTGCAACTTTTCAAATAGTATGTAGTATGTAGTAAATAGTATATAGTATGTCCTATATATTTTTGGATATTTCAGTTCCTAGTCCGAATCTAGGCACATTTAATATAGCATATGCAATTCTTAAAATCAAAAGATTTTAACTATATCTTACATACCGGGCACTTAGGCGTACCCTCGACAAAGGATTTTAACGTGGAAAATCGGTTTTTATTTCTTTATGCCTACACGAATTGTCCAATTGAAAAGTGTCTACAGGAAGGCCGCAATTGTCTCAATCTTTTAATTTATTTGTTTTCACGTTTTCTTTATTACATTTAAATAAAAAATTTAAAAAAAAGAGAAAATTCATTCGAGACAGGGTTTCTACGTTTATGTTGTTGGCAACAATGGTTAGTTAGTCCCTTTATCCTGACCAATCGCGGTCCTGAACGGTCACGCAAGACTTTCATACTTTTTTCATATAGAGGCGTTTTACATCAAAACGGTTCTAATTAGAAGAATGAAAAACTTGTGGAATGATGGCCGGTTTGAGTACTGTGACCTCCATAGAAAAGCCTTTCAATTGGATCACCTGTGCAGGTGCAAAAAAATAAAAATCGATTTCCACCCGATGCAAATATTTGTTTTTAGTTGTGCACGTTCTGACGCAACAGACATACAGGGTGTCCTAGAAATAAGTGCCATAATTTGAATCAATAATAGGACTCGTAAAAAGCAACTTTTTTTGCGTAAAAGGTATAGTTTGCCAGTTGAATTCATTAAAAGATTTGTTACAAAAATCCGTTAGCCGCTTGTGGCATCTAAAATTGCTTGTGCCATTTCGGATCCTTCGCATAGATATCTAGCAAATTCTTTGCCTCGTATAATCAATAAACGCGTACAGCTAAGTAGGGGTAGTTATTGGGGCTTTACGTTATTTACTGTTGAAATAATTTAAATTTCTGACTTACCGACAAAGGAGGTTACACTAAGTGTTCAAAATGTCTTTCATTACCGTTGGAAATGATGAGTACATTTAGTGGAAACTGGGATTAACAAAACGAGAATGCACTAACCGACCGACTTATAAACGGCAGAAGCACTACTGCAGTACGAGTATCGAGAAAGATTAGAAGAAATATTTCCCTTTTTGTATACACGTGAATCAGCATGGTGCGTTCACGATGTGAGTCAACAATGCCGAAATTATTATTGATCAATTACTATTTAGATTCGAGTTTTCTGCACCGATTTGTAATTTAACAAATCCAACAATTATTCTCAAAGCACAATTGCACTCGGCGTTGAAGATTTTCTTCAACCCTCAGTAACGTTTCCCTATCATTTCGAATCGTTCTGATGGTGTGTTCAACGTGTCCTCGTAGTTCCTCAATTGTATCAACTGGAGTAAAATACACTATCTGTTTCATGTGGCCTCGTAAATAAAAATCGCAAGGAATTAAATCTGGGAATCGAGCGGGAACACGCAACAAAACCACTTCGACCAATCCACCTACTGGCGAAGTGCTCGTTTAACCGTTCTCGTACAATTCGGGCGTTACGGCAAGGAGCACCATCATGAAAGTACCACGAATTTCCAACGAAACATTTTCTGATAAATAATTTAGCTCGTTATTAAAAAAATTGTAAATAACTTCGACCATCTAATCGATCTGGTAAAAAATAAGGGCCGATGAGCCGACCGTTTACTATTCCTGCTCATACATTTATTGGAAATTGCGAGGTCTTATACTATGGGGATTTTCATCTGTCCAAATGCGAGTGTTGTACATATTAAATACTTCTTACCTGGTGAATCTCGCTTCCTCGACGGCTAATACATAGCTAAGGAAGTTTGGAACCCGTCTTAGTTTTCTTGAAACCCAGTTGCAGGAACCCTGTCGATGATGATAATCCAGCCGTTGCAAACACTGAACTTTTTGACACTTTACAAGTGCTAATCCCTGGATTATTTCCAACACTTTCCAAAACTTCACTTCCACCATTTGCAAAACGATTAAGGCCGTTGTCTACCGCGATCTTGATATGCACCTGCACGAGTTCCACCATTACGAAGTCCTCGAATAACACGAAGAAACGCGGGCCCATGGGGTGTGGGACGATCCGGGAAACGATGTGTATGAATCCTACGAAACCGATTAGAGTTTCCACGAGTTTCCCCATGGGCCAACACCATATCAGTGTATTCGTTATTTGTAAAACGCGGCGTTTCGCACGAAAATTTCTCACTACCAACAATCGTAAACAATGAAAGACTTGCGATGCATCGACCTTGACTCACGGATAGCAAAAAAACTTTACGATAAAAAAAACATCAACAAAGTATCCAGTGCATATTTGGATTTTTTTTGTTAATCCATAAACGAGGCCACAGACCCGTTTTAGCAGGTAAAAATACCAGAAGTACACGTGACTTAAAAAAAAAATCTTATTTGACAAAAGTTGTTACTATCGATGAATTCTGCTACATGTTGAAATTATGCCACTTCTTTCTGGGACACTCTGTATATACAGGGTTACCCGAGCAGTAGATAAATGTACTAATTCATTTTTTTCTTTTGGAACCCCATGTATATTAGGACATTTTAACGTATTTTGACAAATTCTGAACATACTTCATGTGACATACTCATGTGTGAATTTAACAGTTACTGAACTATGTGCGTAATATAGGGATTAGAGTGCCCTGCTAGATTTCCCAATCTTGCACATATGAGCAGTTTTTTGGCGTTATCTGAAACATAGGGCGTATTTAAGCAGCAATAAGTAAACAATATAGAAGTAACAATAAACAGCAAAATTTCTCAAGAGGGTCAACAAGTCTTTCTCAAGCAGTAGGAAACGTTCTTGAGAAATTTGGTTTGTTCACTGTGGGGAAGTCAACGGGGTACAGTTCGAGCATTTAATACATCAGTTCATAGGAGCTTACATTTTCATTTTTTAAGTATTAATAATTTTATCGTTATTTCTATTTTTGCAATTTTTTCCGAAAACTGCTGAACTTTGACGTGAGGATGTGACGTGAAATATATTCAGAATTTCTCGTGCAACTCAAAAACGTCATAATATATATGGGGTTCCCTAAGAAAGAAATCGCCATAAGAAAGTCCATTTATCTGCTACATGGGCCACCTTGTATACGTGTTTGTTTCATCGAAAAATGCACAACTAAAAACGATATTTGACGTGTTCTAGCATTTTCATAAAAACCATTTCCTTCAATTTTTAACGAACTTTTGCAGCACTTTTGGTCCTCCATATTATACTGGGTGTGACAGAATAATTATTCCCGATTTTCGGAAATGATGGAGGGCACTTAAATAAACATTTTTCACGAATAAACTAGTGTCTAGAAATTTCTCGGTATCAAGATAAAATTAAATAGAGTGTAGCTAAGGAAGCCAAGGAGAATCTTAATAGAAGCAATCGATCTTGCTGAAAATTGTTCGAAGTTGCGACCGCCATTGTCGGTACACAAGTCATAGCGATGTGTGATCCGTCACTGAATTCTTCGAAATGACTGCCGACGATCACGAACATCATGAAACGCCAGAGCAACTCAAGCCACTAACTTTTCTTCTGCATTGACAGGCGGCTCATAAATCAGCGATTTAGCATGACCCGAAGTAAAAAAATCAACTGGAGTCATATCTGGTGGACGTGCAGGCCAAACAAATCGGCCCACCTATTCTGATCCATCCTGTTGGAAATTGTGCATTTGAACAATTTCGGCAACTTAATCAGAAGCACACTGGTGCACCATCGTACTGGCAAACAATATTTATTCAAATATTAAGTGGGACATTCTCGAGCAGTTCTGATAGAATATGCTCTAGAAAAATCTTATATACATGACCGTTTAACTCTCGGTGCAGTAAATATGATCCTCCTGCCTAATTGTCGATACTCCCAGGCTAAATATCAACAGGAAATTTCCATTGATAATGTAACCTGTGATGGGGTGAGGATTTTCTTCGTTCCAAATGTAGCTATTGGGTGTAATTAAAATACTCATTTCGTCTAAAGCATGCTTCGTCTGTTCATAATACACTCTTGGGAAATCTCGGTTCGTTGTTAATTTGATTAAAATACCATTCAGGGAATTCAACCCTGTTGAAGTGGTCAGCTGCACATAACGATTCGTGTTTTCGGGTTATTTTCAAATCGTTGCAAAACTTGGACTTCTGCGTCAAGATTTCGGATAGTCCGATTGGTTCCCGAATCGCTTTACTTTATTTGAAAATGATCAGTATCTTGAATACGCTGATTAAATTTTGAAAATGATGTATGACAGGGAATGTAATGCCGAAGATACCACCTCGCATAAATTTGCCTTGGTTCGTTAGCATTACCGTAAGGGGCCCCTCGGACCAAATGAATTATTAATTTTATTAATAATAATAATAGTAATATTAATAATGATGTGAACATGTGATATTCATATTAATTTAATATTTGTAAAATGATCGTTAGGTTGTTGTCAGTTTCGTTTCGAGTTCGTTTTTCATAGATTAGTAGACCTTACATTGTATTTTGGTACCGAGAAAATTCCACACACACTAGTTTATCAATAAAAAAAAAAATGAATTAATTTGATTTTTATTTAAGTGCCTTCTGTCACATGCGAAAATTAGGAACAGCTATTCTGCGACACCCTGTGCGTTTTCCATTACAAATCTGATTGAATAAACACCTCGTTTGTCTCCGTACATGATATTGAGGTTTGAAGTTATAGATTATACATTGAATAAAAATGGATGATATGCTTCTCTACTGGCACATACCATGCAGGATTCAAAGACAACTTCAGATTAAGCGTGAAATGAGCTTAATTCAATCTAGCTTGCGTCATCTAAACAAGCGGGGTCCAATCCCGCTGATTTACACACGTCTGAGAGAACAATAGGAATCCCAGTTAAAGAAACGAGAGAATATGAACAATGGTCAGGCCTGTTGGAAAAAGAAAAATAAACATATCATCGTTCTCAAGCCATGAAATCGGCGTGTATAATGGCCGTTTTGTCCATAATCGCGAGAAATTAAACAGAGTGGATGCCTGAGTACGAAATACAGTGAGAGGCAAAGTGATTTTAATCACGAACATCTCGTTTGGGGCACGAATTCAAACAAAGCAAATACGATGATTTTGAATGAGAAAATTCCCCAACGCCTAAGTGAATTTCCCTCGGGCCAAATCATTAATGAAACTGTTAGTCATCTCTAACATCAAGCTAATTTCCCGGGAATTCAAGAATGCGACCAGCAGATGCGCACATCGGAAAAGTCTAAGGATGTTTTTAAAAAACCATAAAATTGTTAACAAGTAATTTCCACTGTCGTATATGCTGCAATACGTTAGTGCAAATCCTCACTTTGTGCTAACACTATACAGAGTGCCCCACGACGGAGTTTGCAGCAAATACCTCACAACCCTGGAGAAATTAATGAAACGATTTTAATGGAAACGTGTAGGGTTTCATGGGGGTCACAAATTGGAGTCATCATTAAATATACGGGATGGCGCTCAAAGTTGTGACGAAAGATTTTGCAGTTTTTTTAATGGTCCACCCTCTATATTTTTGTATATTTGGTTGCTTAGCCGAAATCTGGACACCTTTGATATAGCATATGCTACGCTTAAAATCTAGAGGCTGTGAAATTATCACTGATTCGTTAAACATTCATACATGAACATGGATTCACTGTTGCACATCTGAATCAAGCAGATCGTCAGCTGCGTGAGCAATGACCAAAAAGGCCGTTGGTAAGATTAGGACATCCGTACTTTGGGACGCACACGGTATTGTGTTCATCAACTATCTCGAGAAAGGTGAAACTATCACTAATTTCCGAAAAATGTATTTTTCTCAATTAGATCGGAGACTTGTCGAATGATGCGTTAGGTTTGTCACAAGCTCAAATCGCAGTACGACTTGGAGTGGTACAATCCACGGATTCCAGAGTACTCGTATGGTTTCGGGGTAGTAATCAAAGAAGATCTAGGTAGGCACGACAAAAGTTGATTTTTGCGGCTGAAAGCTTTCTCGTCGATGTCACTTTTGTGTCAGTAAAGTTCCAGTAACAAGCAGGTTGGCAAAAAGGAAGGTTACACCCTGTAGGCCTCAACTCCAGTTTCTCCAGTCAAAGCGGTCCCCTTTGACTGGAGAATGTCGAAGAGAGCGTGTTCAACTTGCCCGAAGGTTTAAGTTTGAGGAGATCCTCAATAGAGGAACCTGCTCTTTGTGGATGAGTCATAATTTTGCTTTTTTAGTGAAGGTTGTCGTAAAAGAGTGTATGGAAGTCCTGGAGGGCAATACGCCCAATGCAACACTGTCGGCACTTTAAGCTATAGAGGTCGATCTATTATGATATGGGGAGGCATTAGTATGGAAGGTCGCACGGCGCAAACCGTGCTTGAGAACGGTGGTTTGACAGCCCACCGATGCATAACAGATATTTTAGAACCCCACGTAGTGCCATATGCCCCAATTATCAGTCATGAATTTTTATTAGTGCACGACAACGCACGTCGGCACGTGACAGGAGTAGTGCAAATTACCCCCAAGATGTCGTACTTCAAACGACACCTTGGCCAGCAAGACATCCCGATATGGACCCCATCGAACACTTATGGGACAATTTGGGTCGACAAGTTAGAGCCTTTCAAGTTCGCCCTGGGAACTTAAATGAGCCGTCGTTGCGTATAACGGAAATGCGGAATCGAATTAATCAAGTTAATGCTAGAAACTTAGTTTCGAGAGCGTCAAAGAGTAATCGGTAATCGGAGTCAGAGGGGGCAATGCACGCCAATGAACATTGACGTGTTTGTCCAAATTAAGGAATAAAAGTTATGCAAACCTTTGGGACTCCGTCCATTTATTTAACTGCGTCCCTCATTGATTCCTTTAAGTTAAATTTATTGAAAATCATGACGATACGTCATTAGTAAATATGAAATCTTTACTGTAAAAGTATTGAAATGAAAATGCGTAAAAATTAAAAATATATGCGTTAATTTAGCGGTGCAGTGCAATAAAGACCAATTATCGACAAACATGTTAAGGTAATTATCTTGTAGCTACGCTTAGCAGCACATTAATAAATTGACCCTCAACAAATTTTGAATGGTTTTACTGTCTAAACTCATATGGAAGAAGTTAAAGCTGAAAATCATCTCGTTCCAATGGCCAATCCAAATAAGTGATTTATGTTGCAAATTTAGCGCACCAACTACTGAAATTACATAGTCGGAGAACGGCGATTATGCAGCTTGTCTCGCGTATTTAACCGCATTGCACTGTTAACAAATGGAACATAATGGCAGGTTATTGTCGGCAATGAACTCTTAATGGGTGGTTTGTCGATCAATTTATCGTGTGACTAACTGGGGTTTAACTGGAATAAAACAGTATTCATTCAATAAAAGAAAAACGACTTCCCTTTGAATAATAATGTGACGCATATAATCGGTTTTGCGCAGGTTGCTAGCAAACATTGGTAACTAATGTAAGAAGAAAAATTGTTAGTGAAGAGATGGGGTCACTTGGTCGGTTTGACGGAAGCCAAAAAGAACTTCTACATGCGCTAAAACGACGCCATTAACACACGGGGAGCCAAAAGGGCTGCTGTTATAGTACAAAATTACCAAAAAAATTCTAAATTTGGCTGAGCTCAAATTCGTGAATCTAAACAAGGTTGGTTGAAATCCGGTGGATCCTTTAACCCAGTCGTAAACCAATGAGACGCATTTTGAAACTGGTTTAGCCGTAACAGATGTGTGGCATGTTTACATTCGTCGACCCGACAATTTGAAGAATTTGAATTTTTTTCATCCTCCTCGCATGTGATAAATTTGGCTAAAAAAATAATAATAAAGCGGTGTTAAATCCTGCGATCTCGGTGGCCACTCTGTTGCTCCTCCTATCTTCCCGGGTCATGTTAACCTAACTAATGTCTTATGTGTGAGACATGATGTACTGGGGGTACCGTCCGGTCGGAGATTTAAAAGATATTCGTCTAATTGGAGGTCATTACCGATTTGATTTTCCGACGATTAAACAATTATGATGCTCGATTGTATTCCAGAAAGTCGACGGAAATATCCCCTGTCAAGTTTTTATTTTCGAACTGAAACGTTTTCTGTTGGAAAAATGTGGTTCGCATCCCCCACATAGGCAGGACTTTTATTTATATAGAGGAAAGTCTAAATCGTTAGTCCAGTGGATGGTTTGATGGCTGTATCGGAGAAAAGGTTGCTATAAATTCGAAAGAGAACAAGGAATAGAAAAATAAAGCTAATTTTTCAATGTCGCTGCAAAGAGGCAAGAATTGCATATCCATATTTTATGCCAGTCTCCCGTGGAACAAGTTCACGAACGCTACAGAGTACAAGAAAATTCCCGAAACAGACCAGTAATTCTATGGAAGATTTAGGTCGTAACGTGTAATCAATATGTGGAACACGATGATTGACCAACGCAGCATTTTGCATTTCTGAGAAATTCATAAAACAATCCGGGGAATAGCGACGGCTGATGTAGCTGAGCAGATCTTAGTGTACAGACAGAAGCAGAACTTTAAGGTACCAGAAAATGCGTTACGGTAACGCACTGTGCGTAAGAGGGTAATTTTAGCTTGAATCTGCGTTGGAAGTTTGTAAATTTGATCGCTGAGAATTTTTGAAAAATATGTGTTTCCTGTTAATTGTGTTATCACGTGACAAACTTAGATCACTTATAAAATTAACACTTTTACAAACAAATAAACAATATTTACAATAATTGTTGAGGATAATTGCCGCCTATTGCAACGCATGCATCCATTCTCCATAACATTGATCAACGAACTTTCGCATATACCTCATGTCTGTTCAACAATAGCCCACCACTCAAACATTCTGTTTCTTAGATCTTGTTAATTTTTGAGTTTTGCAAACTAATGACTTCAAGTTATCCCACAGAAAATAATCTAAAAGACAAAAATCTGGTGATCTGGGAGGCCTTTTTTTACCCCCTGTGTCTCAACAATCAAGTCGATACGGACCCACGTTCTTATGAACTATTTGTTCCAAAATTAGTTAAATATTCATTTCTTAAAGTTTGTACAAGTACTTAATAAACACCCTGTATAGGGCGCTCGTTAAACAAAACTTGTAGTAAGTATTCACACATCATCTCTTGAATAAATTCATCTAGTAGCAGTTGCCATTAAGAAGGTGCATATGAAATAGGAAAAAGTTTATTTTACTGTTCACCCCTTATGAGATACAAGAGGTCATTGTGATGACGTTTGGTTCGATTGGGCCACCACGGATGGCTGCCATATTTGCTAAAAAAAGGGGACAAAAGTAAAAAACAATGGTACGTCCAGTCCTTTTAAAATCTAGATTAATGGTTACACCGCTGACTATTGCGTCGGGCGGTCATTTAAGATTTCAGTTGAATAATAACAATTTAGTGTTCCAGTCGGTTAGAAGGCAGAGGCGTATCAAGCAACGATTTCAAAGGGTACTTTTTGTCGGCGTTGATTCGTCACATAAAGCGGAGTTACGCAACTAATTTTGATACAGGTTTTATTTCTTACTATCAGTTACGTCATGAAAATTTGATGGGTTTCTAGAACCCAGAGGCGTACGATTTGGATATTTCAAATAACACATAAAATATGTTTTGAAACGGTTTTAAGCCAATATTTTCTAAATAGAACTTCGATTTAACTTTTTTTAACCAAAGGCTGGTTTCGACAAAAATTTGGAATGGGGTGTGTAGGTTTTTTTTATTGAACGATTTGAAGTCATGTGATCAATCTAAACGCAGCCTTCGACAGAGCTGCACACACTAAAAAATTTCATGTTGTAAGGTAACTTTTTCCGTCTGGACGTAGTGGACCTCTCTTAGACATCGACTACTTTGCACTTCATGCAGAACAGTTCGTACATACGAGAGGTCAACAGGCAACTAGAAGGTAAACCTGTGCTATTTGTTATATTATATTTGAGTGAAAAATTGTAACATCCATAAAAATGTTAAAAATTCAGTTTTTTTTGACAGTAAATCACCTATAGAGCGGATAGTTGAGGGAAAACTGAGCCGGTGAAAAATAGTTTGAAATTTCTTGGCACGTCCTCATATATTTTAAATTTCAGCTTCTTCGCAAGTACGCTTTTGAGGAATTCTTCTATTCTAAGTGGAAAAAATTTCCATATGTGTTTTGAAAACTTGTCTTTTTGTTTCTCCGAATTCCATTATATTAGCAGCTACATCGGTACTTGCACGGCCAAAACATAAAAGGCACATCATATGACAGGTAAAAAATGCCGACATCAGTTACACAGGCCTGTAACAAACTGCAGCCCGTAACGCGATGGGTGTGGTCACCGACCACTCGGCTGGATGAAACGAGACGTAGGACGCGAGAGGAGAAACAACAACGCTCCGCCCCTGAGAGGCATGGGCGTGGTCGAGGCGTCCCGACGCCACGCGTCCTCGCAAAGAGCATCGGACTGTTCGAAGTTTATGTACCGAAAAGAGCGTTTTCGGTACATAAAGCGTAATTTAGTGTTGCTGATCTGACTTTGTATTTTGTTGGGTAAAGTGTTGTTATGGGGACAGAGAGGGAACTAGAAAGAATGAGATAAGATGAGAATTCATGAAATGAGAAAAAATACGTAGTTATTCCAGAAAGGAAAAAATAGCGGTGAGGTATAATATGTGGTAGCGCCGTTCGGGACAATGGTGGCATCTATAATCAGAACGGATGAGTCCAGGGTTCTAAGCGAACCAACAGATGTCGCCACTGTAAGTTTGGGTTGATTCTAAAAAAAACAAGTCGAGAAAGTTTTTTCGAATTTACTTTTGTGTCTAATCCCCCTCACTTTTTGATATATCTGTCTCAATTCTGTTGCAAGTAACACCCTGAAGACTACACAGGGTCCTGCCGGTAGCCGGTCAATCACTAAGATCAAAGAGCAGTTTAATGGAAGAAACTTGCGTGCTTTGTAAGCGGTTATACATATCTTAGAAATAGTGGAGATGTGACGAAATACATGAGTAAACCATGACATTAACCAAAAATCGTATAAATTCAGTGTGTCGTTTTTAAATTTGAGGAATAACGTTCAGTTAATGGTTTGATGAATTATTTAAATAAAATACGAGTCATCTAAAGAACATTTACTGGTCAATAACGTTAAAAAGATGATTTTTTTGCAGTATTTTAAAAAATACTCTTTTCTCTACCTCACCAAAAGGACGCTTTCCATACAGGGTGTTTCTTAATTTCTTGTTCTTAAGGTCATTTTATAAAGAAATATTCATATGGACATACGTCCACAGTGGCCGAAATTTTTAATTAGATGTTGAAGTTTTTCTTTTTAAATAGTTATTTTTAAATTTCTCAGAAAATACTTTAGTCATAGCTTTCATGTTTGGCGAGTGTTAATAGGACATAAAACACCGTATTTGAATAAGATAAAGAGTTCTATTGCTCAACTACTGTCGTTTCTACATTCATGTCTTCCGCTAGTTGCTACGCAAAAAATGGTACGCCTCTGACGTTTTTGCGTAAAAATATTTTTTCTGCTTAGGCTGGTCAATTCTACGTGAAAAAAGTCACTTGCGTGTTTCTTGTTGTACGATTCGTTCTTTGTTAAAACAATAAAAATCGTCTTAATTAATTTGTTTGTTGTAAGAATTTATTACAAGTTATTACTTTATATTAAACATTATATATTTTATAGTGGTAGACTGCAGGAGACCTTTTTCATGTAGCATTGATCAGCCTAATCAGAAAAAATGCTCCAGTAAAAAAATATCAATGGCGTACCATTTTTTCGTAAATAATGTTGGAAGAAATGTATGTAGAGACTCTACCGGTTGAGTAATATAATTACTTTTCTAAAATATGTGATTTTACGTCCCATTAACATATACTAAAATTGAAGGTAATATCCAAAATACTTTCTAAAAAATAAAAAAAAACAATATGAACGGAAAAATTTCCACACCGTGTTGCTGAAAAAAACTTGGCAGTTTGGATATATGTTCATATGCACTTTTCTTTATGAAATGACCTGAGGGATCATATCTTGAAACATTAGCACGACATTGAGGAACCCTCTGTATATACGTCCTTTCCACGGAAATAATTTAGGATGGAAGAATTTCACTATTCCGGATCTGATTTTTAGCACACAGATGCAATATAGTGTAATTTCCTTTGATTTAACTTTATCGTAAACTGGTGCTCGTAAAAAATCGTAAAATATCGTAAAATATGGAAGATAGAGTAGAAAGAAAATTTTATAGACAAATATATATGTAGTTTTTTTCAAATCTACGAAAACGTAATGGAGGCTGTAAAGTAGCCGAAATATATTTTAATTTTTATTAGCCATACTTGCATGGTTTTTAACCAATTTTCTAGTATATCGCCGATCTTCTTGAACCGTGAAATTAATCCCGAACCTTTGCCGGCAAAAACGATCACTTGAGTGGATGAACACCACTTCATATTAACTCTGAATTTACTGTAGGGATCACAATGGCTCAAATCCGTGGTGGTAAATTTTTTCGAATTCGGAACAAATAACATATACAAAGAACTATAGAAATTGATTTATTTTCAATGCAACTTACACAATATCGTTGGTTCCTTGATCATTCATCCAAATCTCTTTGCGTTAAATAACACTCCAGCATTCTCTTCCGCTTGCGTACAAATGCTCCCAAATCAACTCGTTGAAATTGCCGAAAATAACAATAACGAAAAAAAAAAAACTTCTGAAAACCACTATATTGTTAAATTTTTCCGTAATTTTAAATAATCGATTTCAGAAAAAGCCGAACTAAGTACTTCAGTGCGGTTACACCGTGGATAATACTGATCGTGATCTATCGAAAACTCCAGCCCGTGCCGGACACCTTTTTTTCGTCCCTTTTCTTCTACTTTCTGCATTATCACATCAAAAAACCCTTTCCATTGTTGTGTATTTTTGAAGATATGTGAAGCAAAAACCCATCAAAGCTCTAACCACAATTTCCAACTGTTTAGCCGCTTGACTAATCACGCAATGGGGACTAATTTTAATTATCTTTACAGACTTACCACAAAAAAGATAAAGTCACCATAAATACTGGTTTATTAGGCTTGAAAACACGGTAAATGAGCCTTATTTCCAAGAGAAAGATGCTTAAATCCAACATCTGTCAATTCCACCTTGTAATTTAGCTCTAACGCAGATTAAAGTGTGAACCTACAGCCCCCTAACAAAACCCTTGTTAAGTATCTATTTAATTATAAGAATAAACCACCCCTCGATCCCTCAGCTGCACCCACGTTAAGTGTGATATAATCATGGGTTTGGGTTTCTTATTTTCTCGACTAATTATTCCTAAAAGCGTCATTTTTTTTTTCTTTTTTTTTAGCAGTCGGATGATAAAACTCCTGTTTGTTGGCCCATTTTGGAACTAATTTCAACCGGAAACTAATTTCAATTGAAACTGAAGCGTTTTTGTCGGCCAGAAAGAGGTTGAGTCTTGTGAATTCTGTAAGGTCGTTTCATAAACGTGCCAATTTTTTAGTGCAATTTTCACTTGACACACTGATTAAGCGAATTGCTAAATAAGTTGAACACACAATGCGTAAGTCACACCTTAAATTAGTCTGCAGAGCGAGTCCAATCTGTTAAACAAAAAGGGGTTTCCCGAAATGTGTTTTTTCGCGCCATTTTTGTGGCGAATTGGCGAATTACAATGCTGTAAAAAAAAAAAACACAAAAAAAATTGATTCGGTGTGGAAATTTCGAAAAATTGATGTTTTTACACGCCCACACCGTGGTGTCAGGACGGCCAGATTTTCACGATACTGAGCATGAAACAATTAATTTTCCACCGATTCTTTCCAATTCTTCATCCCGTTTCTGTAAGCTGAGGTTGTTCAAGTCGTACCCATGCCTGAGTGGTACCTTTTCAACATTGGTTGTATCACGAGGGCCATTGCTCGAAAAAATAAATAAATAAAAACAACCCTATGTGTATTTGAGTGAACTTTCCTTGTCTAAAATATTCTCAAATAAATTCATCGCGATTATTTATGATTTTTTATAAATATTTGGTAGTTGATGTTGCAATAAATTATCGGCAAAAGTAGGTTCATTACTAAACATACGTGCTGTAGCAGTTGCCAAATTACGTGTACGAAACGAAATCGCACTAGTTTAACCGATGCGAAGTCATGTTTGTTTTATATAAGACTTAAGCGGTGTTCGGCACTCAGACGAGATTCCTAAGTCGTACCGGTACGACTAAAGAAACTACGTCTTGCTTTTACCCACTTTCTTCCGTCTTTGTTTTCATTTTGGTGCAATGTACCCTTATACTGGAGAAAACTATCCATACAAAAATTTCGAAACCATAGACGTACCTATTGAATTTGGCATTGTAACGTTATCCGTTCCCGCTCATACAACTCACTGCGTCCAACCTGTGGATAGAACTTTCTTCAAATCTCTGAAAGCCAATTATAAAGGAGCTTCATCTGTTTGATTAACCCATCGATAATGGAGCATTTGATTAATCAAAATAACGAAAGTTCTAGGTATCACATAGTTTCAGCATGAATAAACTACAAATGAACAAGTAAATAAATATTTCAAATGAAATATCTTCTTAGTAGTTTCCCATCACTGTATGGTACTTGGTGGTAATGCCGAAAACTGAAGCCAAAATATGAGAAAATTGAATTAATTTTTTAATGGAATTGTGTTTAATCTCGCAGTGTACTAGATATAATTTGTTACTAACGCATTATACACGGCGTCTATAAAAAGTGTCTTAACACGTGTATAACTTCCATAAAACCGATATTTAAATGCTTAAACACGTATAATTATATATTCTAAAAAAGGCATTAAATGCATTATTTTCAATTTTCACACTTTTAACCGCCATCCAGCTATCCCCACTAACTTTTTATTTTGTAATGGAAAGGCACCCAATGTAGCATGTCAAATGGATGGTAATTGAATGAGAGATACAGCGATATACACAGAATTAAAATTGGATCTACAGTTTCCCTAAAAAAAGGAAGAGAATCCATATTCAAAAAAGATTAAAACTTTCAATCTTTGCTTCCTAGATGGACGATCCATTGTTACTTCACTTTCAAAGAAAATGAAGAAATCGCAATGGAACGTGGAAGCGCCAGATACTCTTAGGTGTAAAACATTTTTTGCATTCGAAATATTTCATTTTTCATAGGATTCATCAGCTGTTAGGCATCGCCACAGTGAGAATATAAAAAAAATGGGTCGGTTACCTGAAAAGCAAAAAAATTGAAATATTATTCTTTTTGAGGCATGGAGATTGCAAAAGAGCTTACGAAGAGGTGTGCCTCGCGTTTAATGAGAAATGTCCAGGTCGACTTATCGATAGAAGTGTGGTTTTTCGGATTAATAAAAAAGCTCATCAAAATGAAAGTATGAAAGCTCCTCCAAGATGTGAATGACCTCGAACGCCAATTTGGGACGATAAAGCACTAGGCGTTCCTTCGTGTGTTCACGAAAACTCTATAGGGCCCACCTGCAAACTTGTGGGTGATTTTGACGTATCTGCAAAATCAGCAAATAATCTTTTAAAACGAGAAAAATTTCATCCATACAAAATTTCCCTCATCCAAGAGTTGATACCTGATAATTTTGACCATAGGATGGAAATTTGCGAATTGATGCAAGAAAAAGTTCTTCAGCATAATAGGTCCTTTTCTAGAATTTTATTTTCGCATCGAGCCACGTTTCGTTCAATCGATCTACTCATCGACATAATTGTTGTTGCCGCTCTACGGACAACCCTCATTCCAGTGTAGACTCGGCATGCACGACATCCGTAAAAATTCATTTTCAAAAGGAGGAATTCAAGCAACGCATCATACTTGCACTAATTACAAAAGAAAATGGTTCCATCGATCGTCGCAATTTTTCCTGGGGAAAATGGACAACAAGTGGTCAGTACTATTTGGTTCGAACAAGACGGTGCACCGCCACATTACGCTATGACTTTGGGCTACTGATGGGACATTTTCCCGAGAGGTTGGATGGGTAGAAGGGGCACAACAGAACGGCCGCCGCGATCTCCAGACCTGACGCCCGTTGATTTTTTTATGCAGCCATCGAAAAGATTTCGTTGGTAAAAATTACCACAAAATTTACGTGAGTTGCGTCTTAGACTTCAAACAGAAATATAATCAATAACAAAGACAATACTAGATGACCGCATAAAAGAGTTCGAGAGACGACTCATTGCCAAATACTGGAGCCCAATTTGAGCACTGATTGCTGGAATTTCATTTTTGCTTGATGTAATAGTTTTTAAACGAGTCAGTTTATTTTGTATTTAGTAATTTAATTTTTTTAAGAACATTGTGGGTCCAATTTTAGTTCTGAGTGTGCAGTTGTATCCCTTATTGAATTACCCTTCATTTGATGCACTACCGCGTGTGCCTTTTTATTTGAAACTAAAAAGTTAGCGGGGGTAGCTGGATAGGGGTGGAAAATGTGAACGTCGACGAATAATGCATTCAGTGCCCTTTTTTAAATAAAATTATACGTGTTTAAGCATCTTTTTAAATTTTAATATCGGGTTTACGTATCGTCGGCATAAATATATAAACGTGTTGCAATACCTTATATGAGCGCTGTGTCTGTGTGAAAATGAAAATTGCAGTTTTCACAAAGTCCAACATCGCATTTATTACATTTTGAACGAATTACGGACCCGCGATTTCCATCGCCACATCGAAATTTTTAATTCTGAAGAACGGCGTTGCTGACTTCCACACCGGATTCATCTCCTTCGTTGCCAACGCAAGACCCTTGCAGGACTGCTGGTGAGGGGAGGCGCCAAACATTGATCCTCTTGATAAATACCTGACCCCCACCATCTTCATCTCCTGAGTTTTCATCTTTAGTCTCATCTGCATCGCGAGATTCCGGGTAAATTGCAGCAGCCTTTAAGTCGTCTTCAAGGACTACTCCAAGCGCTCCTTCAAGGGTAGGACCACCGCTATAACAAAAAATTTCGGTGGCTTGGAGCACCGGCGTTGCCACATGACGACACTTAATTTAGACTCACATAGACTAATTATAAGTAATTTTAATTACGACAACTTCCTTTCAAGGTAATACACTACTCCATCTGTCTCGATAAAATAACGTAGGCGAGGCATCATAATTGTGTTTTTATTATATTATTGTGAAAGCGAATGTTCGCACAAAACTCACATTCATTTTGATCACATGCAAAGCTTATTAGACGTTCTAGAGATCACCGGAAAAACATCACTGAAAAGACTGGTAACTAGAAGAACGACGCGTACTGCGTATTGCAGGACAACTGCGTGAAATTTCAACATAATCTGTCGGTGATGCCAAGGGAGTTCCCCGGCATAATTTCAGTGTTGCCAGAAGGCAACGCAATTCCTTGGTGGGTTAGATCAAATTTTGGAAATTAAACAAATTGCTGCATCAGAACTATCGGGAGTTGCACACTCGAAATCAGCTCGTACAGATGTCGCTTCGAGTGCTGTTAAATCTGTTGGTATGCGTGTTGGTATGCACCAGACGTTAACTTTAAGGTTAAACGCACGAAATTGCAAACGAATCGCCCTGTATAGTTTCTACTTATTTGACGAATCCTCGCTTCTGTGCGATTCGTTTCTTAAGGGGTACGACTTGAGCAACCCTACACTGCCATCGTCGATATCTCGATGCCACCGTCAGTTCTTGGTATTTTTAAAGAACTGCTTAAGCCTTTTAGTGATTTAGAGAACGGTAAATGAGGTTTCTGTTATTAAAATACTGAGAAGAAATCAGGTTTTGCCCACATTCTGTAGGCCTTCACATCTCCCCATAGAACGCTCTTCAATTCCCCAATTCCCCTTTTAAGTCTCTAACTTTGTAGAGAATATTTGTTCGACCTCGAAAATTTAATGATTTTCATCGGCGTTGCTCGGTCAGCGCGTGGATGCATCGTGTATACGTAACATTCTGTCAATATGGCTTATAGAGCTGGTTTAATTTGATCAACCAAATAGGGTCTCTCAAATTAGGTTTCGTCCCATTATTCCACATAATCAGAAACGATTACGGCGCTGCTGCGTAAAGGTTAAAAATACCTTCATGATTTGTTGCATATTTCATTTCCACACATTGATATTCATATCAAGACAGGATGTACATCATCTCCTTGCGACATCCACACACGACACGAAAATAGGAGAAGACTTACTAATTTATGCGAGGTAGAAACATCCTGACTATCAACTCTAAGCATTAGAGACACCTCAGGATAATATTTAATCGTTTCCTATGGAGACTGTCGTTTAAAAGCTCTAATTAAAGATCTGGGAGCTTGGAGGTTTAATTATGGATGCATTAGAACAAGCCTTGAATAATGATCTTGCGCTGACACTTTAATTATGACCACAACATCAGATCGGATTGAATTAATTTCGAATAAATATTTGCAGAGAGTGAGCGAATAACATTGATGCTTAATTGATTATTGAAGCGGGTTGTTAATGGAAAATGAAAATAACTTGAGTGGTTCATTGTCCTGGTCGGTGGGTAAAAGATTCTACATTATTTAAATAATTCGGATGTCTTCATCCACGATAATCAACCAAGATTTTTGATAAATAAGCGCTTCCGATGAGGACGTAAAAACAAGATTTCACTTTCTATTTGCCCCAACATGAATTAGCGATTTTAACCCTAAGAAATGCCGTTTCTCACTTTGGCCAGCTAATAACGTACTTTCATCATTTCTCGGGCTTCATTTTCATGGTGCGCTTTCGAGCGTCATATACAGGGTGTCGCTAGTTCAGCGTTCAAAGATACGCGCAAGTTAGAGGGTCACTATGTGGTAAGCAACCATTTGAGCCTCACCGATTGAAAATGTTTTCGAACTGGCGGCACTTCCGGAAGTGCCGGAAGTCGATGACCACTTTATGATTTTACATAAAGTGACTGTTATTTACTTTTTTTATGACTTTATGTTGAATTTCAGATCAACTTTACGTAACATACTGCGAATGTGAAATGCCACGTGTAAAAATTGCTTTATGGTAAAATTGGCAAACATTTTCTGGGTAAAAGAACATTATGGTGGAACTAGCAAAGGCAGGAGAACGTTTTATCAGTAGGAAGTCAAAACATTGCGCTTAATTTTTCTGGATTTCTATTTTGATAATCGTCTATGTGGTAATCTGCAAAATAAATCGAATTAGGCCCACACAAAAATGCCAAAAAGTCATTTTCTTCAAGCGAGCCACCTCATATTTCGTTACACGGGTTAAAAGGTCACTTTATTCTGTGCTCGACCATGTAACATTTTCCTTTTCTTCCATAATAACTTCTTGAGTTACTTGAGTCTCGACCGGAAAATTTTTTGGAAATAGTGGACATTTCGAAAATTGTCAAAATAATTTGATGACGTATAGTTAAGGATATTACGGCACCGAGCAACTATCTTTTGAGTGTATTTTTTTAGTTTTTAAACTCAAACTCATGCCTGTGACTTCACCGAGTTGCTTCATCCACAAGGACTCCAATCAAAAGGAGAGCTTTTCAGAAGTTCTCGGGTAATTGAACATCCCATAAGAGGAGGAAAAATCCAAGACACCTTAAAACTTTCCACCATTCTTCGATGCGGGGTAGAGTGCTTTGAGTAAGCCAGGAAAAGTGTTCAAGTTGTGGAAAGTCAGGAGTAGTATGTCAAATTTCCAGAGTTGTCTGCCGACAAGTCACTAGTCCTGGACGTGCACTTATCGCGAAATGAGGCTTCAATTTGTCCGTTTCCTGGATCTTTGCCGGACATTTTGATATTTGTCGCAAAAAATAAAAACAATATAGAATATATTGCGTTAATAAATGCGGAGGCGGCTAGAAGCACAGAATATTCTAACCGCGTCATAAGATCACGTCAAAATATTTTTTAAAGCTTTCGGTTGCGCCATTACGCCCACCTTGGTGATTTTAAGGTTCTAAAATGTTTTCCAAAATGGGCCCGGTAAAAACCAAAATAGACGTGTTTTAGAATTTTTGCCTACTGCAGTTCTTTATACATATAACGAATTTACTCCATACAATTGCGCCACACTGTATATGAGCTACTGTTAGACTGGATTGAACCCAAAGCAGCGCTTTTTATACCGTAACTTTTGACGTTATTTAGTGATACTTGGTGATACACTGTGTCAATAGCTTCTGAGAGGTCAAAAAAGGACCCCGCCACTAGTCTTTTTAGGTAAGTGGTAGGGCTAAGGTATTAAGTAAGGAGTGGAAATATTCAAGTTAGTCGGGAGTTAAGAGGAAGAGAAATCATTAGAGATAGTTGCAATTTGGCAAGGGCCAGTGACAAGAAGAATACTAGCCGAATCTGGTTCTCGATTCACGAACCTGGAGAGTTAAGGATTTTTTAACAACGACGTTAAACCGACGTGCATTTGTTAACATTCTACATGACTACTCGGTATTGGTTGGAGAATTTTGACGTCATTCTCAGAAAATGCTCTTAGCAAAATCTAGAATCTTGCACCTAATGAAGGATCAGCAGAAAGGTCGGCAACAGACATCTCCAGCTGATCGTCAAAGTTAAGTAGTGAAAATTCTTGATCGGGACGATTGATCTAAAGCGGGAAAAATTTTAAACTAATTCTGGTTGTATTCTAACACTTGGGGTAAAAATAAACTTATAACAGAATATATATGGTTTTAAACGCATGCTATCAAGTTTTATTAAAATTTCGTGTTGTTTTGAGCTTCTGTTTACCCGATTAAATATTCATTCTTTGCGTGTTTTAAAGTTAAGTTTGCAAGATTAGTTTGAACAAAGCATACATAATGAAGAAAGGAACGTTGCATTAGACAGAGACGTAATTAGCCGATTTCCACTATCACGGAGAAATCAGTTATTGGCCTCAGTTGTGTTTTTATGCAAAGCAAATTCGGTGAAAATGCCCAAAAGTTTTATTAACTAATTAATTCCCGTTCATCAGAACAACGGATAACTGCGGAACAGAACCGTAATGATTAATTAAATATTGCTGAATCGTTGTTCTTCTGCGTTACAGTTGGGGAATTGGTTTGGTGTTTTTTCTGCTCGATCATCCACTCTCCAAGCAGGCGTAAACAGCAATTTTCGTCTGTTTCATTCTTTCACGTCACTGATTCTTCAAGCGACACTTTCAACCAAAAAATATTGAAAAATATTCCTCATACAGCACTGGTGGACATGTAAATTTAGGTAAATTTTTACAGTGCTCGCGTGCTGCCCCGTCAGGGAAAGTGTCAGAGCAAATCTGATACACGAATTAATATTGGTTTAAAGGAACTAAATTAGGTTTGCTTTACTGCTCGATTAAATTGGCCCCATTAAATTTAAACCAAACTTGATCTACAGCAAAAGCGATAAAAAGTATTTACAATGCGATTTAGCATTTTGCAAAAAAAAAAAGTCTTATTTAGTGACGAGGTCGAAATAAATCATTTTGGATCTGATAGAGTAGCATGGGTAAGGCGTTCAGTCGGTTAATGGTATGACCCCACGTGTACGTTCCCCACAGTAAAGCAAGACGGAGGTTCCAGTTTTTCATGGGGATGCTTTTCGTCGTACAAAGCGGGTTCAATTTATTTCATTGAAGAATGTACAAACAGGTTCGTGCACTTAAATATTTTGAAAAGTGCAATGGGACCGTTTTTTGACAACAATCTGCCAGTCAATTGAATATTCTAGCATGACAACGATCCAAAACATGAAGTGACAATGTCCTTACCAGATGACTCGGGGGATCAAATATCGTTCTGAATCGTCCGCTAAGATTATATATTTGAATCCAATTACGGAATGAATTAAAACTGAAAATTAGGCAAAAGAAATGTTGCAAATAGAGAAGATTCAAAGCAATCCATTCACAACACGTGGAGAAATATGGATATTTCCAAAAAAAATGCTCTTCCCAAATCGATAGCCAGAAAGTGTGCAGAAGTCGTTGAGAATCAAAGATATTTAATTTGGTCCATATGGTTTCATCTCAACAGTGGTTTATTGTCAGTTCTTCCTGAATTTTTAGTTTTATTTTACTATTTTTTATAGAATAATTTACTATTTTTTAAGACACAAACTACTTGTAATATACAGGGTGCTTGGAAAAGTTGGTATAAAATTTAGGGAAGAGAAAGTATAGCCAAAAATGGTAAAAAAAGTTCTTATAAACATTGGTCCGACGGAGCCCCGCTACTGAAACTTGCACCTCCAAAAAAGGACCTGTCTTATGGATATTTTTAAAATTAACTTTTTTTCTGAAGACGATAATGAAACGGAAATTATAGGTAATAACCATACCCTAAAGGTTTTCAATTAACGTGAGTTTCATCAAAATAGATTTGAAATAAGGGTCATTTTCTAACTACCCTTAACAGAGACTTTTCGAATATTGTTTATTCATTTGATTTATGAAACATAATATTGTGTTTTAACGAATTAGACTTAAAAAAAAAAATGTTTAAACTTTTTCTTCGATTTCTGCATAGTTCAGTACGAAATAATAATTTTTTAAATAATATATGACTCAGAACAGTAACATTTTTTAACATTTCCCATACGCATTTTCCGTGGTGATTGTTAATTTCTGTATTGAAAATTGTTTGCACGCTGCAACAGATCCACGGACATACCTACATAGTTGCTAATTAAGATAAGGAAGCAAAAGAGTAAAGAAAATAAATTTTTACATTGAGGTGCAGGCTATAACTTTAAATTATAAAATGCATAAAAAATGTTACTATTTGGAGCTATAAATTATTTTAAAACTAATTAGTTGTAGCCAGAATACATAGAATTAGAAAAAAAGTAAACAATTTTTTTCTTCGAACAAGTCTAAATCGTTAAAAACCACTATTTGCATTTATTTGAGAATTCAAAGAAATTTGTAAAAAATTCAAAATTTTTTTATTGAAGCTAGTTAAGTAACTACATTTATTTATAATATATTTCGATGAAACTTATGATGTGAGTTAATGAAAACCCTTATGGTGTGATTATTAACTACAATTTTCATTCCATTGCCTTAATCAGAGAGAAATTTATTTAAAAAAATATCCAAATGGCAGGCCCTTTTGGAGGGCCATATCTCAATAACGGTGCTCCGTCGGACCAATGTTTATAGGAACTTCTTTTACTATTTTTGGCTCAACGTTCACTTGCTTAAGTTTTGTACTCACTTTTCTAACACTCTGTATATTAGTATGTAATCCGCTGACTAGAGGTCCTTTATACGAAAACAATTAGGCATTCTTTATGGCGCTTTTTTCTTTGGCGCTTTACACTCGTTACATAGGGAGGTAAAACTAGTAAAAAAATACTTTTACTGATAACTTGGGTGTTTCTTAACATATTTTAATGAAATTTTACAGTGACGTACAATTCAATTAGGCGCACATTTCTTATAATTTGGGTAAACACAGTTAGAAAAACAATGGAGAACATGGAGGACTGTGTACACGTTTTTTGTTCAACTTTTTTTGCGCACGCCAATGGTACATGTGTTTAGTTGTTCAAATTAATTGTTACTCCATCTGGATTCTTTCATTCTTGTAAATTCTTGATTTACAGCTTACTTCAGAAGATATTTCCGCTTGTGCTCCCCGGTACGTGGCCTCCATTTGTTATTTATGTCGAGAACGTAGCTTCAAAACACATATGATTGTCATTTCACTACTTGGTGTAAGTTGCACTTATTAATGTCTTGATTTTTCATTTGAAAATCAATCGTTTTCGTGTTAATGCCCGAAGTGTTATGGGCAATTTGCAAAATTTCGACCTTCCTCGTGTGGTCAGTTAAATAAATAAAAACTGGGAGCTACGTATTGGGACACAATAATCTGAAATATCCTCTAAAGTATGCTGCAAATTGGAATTTTGCAAGAATGAAAATATCAGATAAAGAGGCAACTAATTTGGGCAATTAAACAAACGCACCATTGGCGTGCGCAGAAAAAGTTGGGAGAAAAACGTGTAGGCAACCCCCGATTTTCCTCATTATTTCTGCAAATTTTTTTACCTGACTCATATAAAATGTGCGCCTAACTGAACTACACATCACTGCAAAACTGCATTAAAATATGTTAACAAACACTCAAGTTATTAACAATAGTTTTTTTTACTAACTTTAATACCTTGTGTAGTGAGTATAAAACGTCAGAAAAAGTGCCACAAGGAAAATATAATTATTTCCGTATAAGGGGTGTCCAGTCAACGGATCGGCCTACTAGTAGGAGACACCCTGTATATCAAACTACGTTAGTTCAACGGAAACATTAAAAGAAAAAACAGCAATATCGAAAGTTTCCTCAGTTTCGTCGATTAGTGTATGATGCCTTTAGGAACGAATAAAACCTCCATCTGCAAGACAAATCGCATCTCACACAAATCCCTTTCACCCTATCAATATTTAACTTTCTATTAAAGGCGTGTATGGCGTTCCACAGATCTTGCTTAATTCGCTTTATTGATGTTTTGTCACCCGGATTCATGTATTTATTTCACGGACTTTAACCAAAGGACAAATGTATAGTGTCAACCAAAAAGATACGGTTTCGTAGACCGCAACCGTAATGTGCCCTTAACAGCCCCAATACGAAGGGATCAATGCTTTTATGACACCCATATGCACAACCTCCCTTTTGGATTTTTTTTTAACATGTTTTGGGGTGCAGTGGCGTGGTAACTGGATTATTTTTGATGAATGAAATGGGGAGGTTACAAATCCTTGTAATGGGGATTAGCTGGTAAAGCACTCAAATCCGGGAGGTTTATCAACTTCTATCCTTTCCGGAATCCGGCTCGTATCGTTTTGTTTTGTGTCTCGCGGGTCCTGGTTAACTTTGGTTTTTGATCTTTGCGAATTTTTCTGTGTCTCAAAATTCTCCCATTTGAAATCTTATATTTTTTAGAAATCAGAGAACATTACCGTTGAACTAGAAAGAAAGTGTGCTTTCTCCTCGCGAGTTGCTGCTAATTGAATTCTTCGGCTCTTATCCTCCACCTCTGATCGACAACACGACTCCATAACGTATCAATTAGTTCCGCGTAATGCGCAATTGTTGTCCTTTAATAGAATATAATTCTGACCCGATATTTTGTCAACTAAGCAGAGGGGTGTGTCAAAACAGTCCCCCAATCGACATAAATCTAAAACGGGCAAAACGCGCCCAGAGTCTAAAGCCGTGTTTTTCTATGTCGGCACATTTAACACCGCTGTTATTTATACCCCATGGAGGTAAATATTGACCCTATTATGGATATTTATTGAGGCCCATTCACTACTAATGGCGTTCGATTCGGCCACAGTAGTGGTCATTCCACGTTGTTCCCAAATATATGTATGTAAGTGTTACACTGTTACTGATTTAATTTGCCATTTTAAAACATGCCAATAGCTGTTTCTGTTTTGGCAAAAAGAAAATTTGTGGCGAATTCGAGGCAAAAACAAAACCAAAATGGCAATAACGTAGCGGTCTTTTTTATTAAAATTTCCGTGGATGACAATAGCCCGCCGTCGCTCTTAAGTTTTACGTTGTTGCCTAATTGTTAGACTTGTATGAAATTTGGCTACAGGCAGGATTTTTCGAAATTTCAGTTTAGTTTCGACAACTCTTTTTTGTGCTTTCTGGATAATTTACTTCTGAATCAGGGACACTCTTTATTTTGTCACTTACTGCTCCATTCTGGTCCAATTGTCAAAAATACGATTTACGAATTTTTCAAAAATTTCGATTCCCTATTATTCGCTAATGGTCCCGTTTGCTATGTCACTGCAAGCAGATTTAGAAAAGTGAAAATGACCGAGTTTTTACTTTTTTCCTATTTGGCATAATCGCCAAAAACACGCATATATGATTAACATTTTTTTAAATTCATCTTTATACGCTCCTCTTTAGTAAGTCACTGCGTCCAGATTTAAAAAGGTGAAAATCTCAAAAAATGCTGCTTTTTCCCCGACATAGATTTATAAATTTTCGAAATTTTCTAAATTATCATTTTTACAATTTGTCTCTCCAATTTATCTGGTCAAAAATAAGTTAGTTATGCCTTTTCTTCCGGGATAAATCCTTCAGACTATAAGATATGGGTTTATTAATTTTCCAAAACTTCAGCATTACTGAATTCTACAAGATGCCATTTATGCTCCTTTATACTACGATAACTTTAACCAGAATAGTGAAAATCATTTGGAAGATAGTCATAAAACATGTTTCAAATGACATAAATTTTTATTAAATGGCAACGACACACCTCTCATGTGTTTTAAAATTTGAAAAATCGAAATAATACAACACAAAATTAGATGGTACCGATTTTGTCTTATCAAATAAGCGGGCGATCTGTTAGAAGCTTTATGCGAAATAAAAAAATTCTGCCCTACTGCCACTGATTCATAAATTTTCATATTAATACCGAAACGAGGACAAAACCGAGCTCATAAAATGACAAAACAATACATGGAAACACCTGTAAATGACTCCTGAACAGGAAGGAAAAAAATTAACATATTTGGTGTTACTGGTGCAACAACCCCTAAATACAGGCTGTTATTTAACTATGTGGCCAATTTTCAAGGGGATGATTCTTTGACCGATTCTAAGACGAAAAGTTTACGTAAATGTAGATCCGGTAATGCTTCGTTTTCAAGATACAGGGTGTGAAATTTTTATTAAAAAATTGTTTCTTCATAAAAATCTTAATAATCCTTAATCCGATTTTGTTAAAGTTTGGCAGTGTTATTTATGGTTGTTATTCTTATTTACGCGCTACCGACTTTTTGAAAACTTTTATATTTTTTTGCATTAAGCGCAGTCGTGGCCATACAAGCCACCGGATTTAAATCCGTTAGATTTTTGCTTTGGGGACATGTTACCTGAAACCCCAAAAAGTGAGTTAATGAAATTTAATACTATTAAAAGTCCTTCAACGCAAAGAACACAGTGATATTCCATATTGAATTATTCCCAAGAACCTTTTGGTGGTCCATTTTGACTCTTTTTACAGTTTAAAAGCTCATCGCCACTTTTTCTAAATATTTAATCCAATTTCTTCATTGTTAACATCTGGTCTACCGTTTAGTCGCACCGCTGGATGACTTGCCATTTCCGTCATATTGGTTTTGGTCGAGATAGGCGAACGCCCATCGGAGTCATCGCGTTTCGGAAAAAAACTCGGGCAGGCCTCTTAAACACTTTGTTAGTTTAAATCCGGCAGAAAATTGGAATTTAAAAAACTGTCTTGCTTGAAACTGCTCTTGATCGTTGTGGGTCTTTTTTCAATTAAACGGAATCGATCGAAAAGAAAAATTAATTTCCTTCATCAGTGCGCGCTCCTTAGTACGGGCCTCTATGCTCTGACATCAAGTTATTTGAGAAAAAAATTAAGTTTTTCTCCTTGTACGACGCAATGCATTCGCTACTTTGTCAAGAATTCAAGTGTTAAATTTCAAACCCAAGTTCAAGTAAAATTTTAGGACATAGCGCATGTCAAAAAAGATCGTGTTTCATCAACCATCGAAGCTAAATTGGCATATTTGTTTTTTTTTAACCATTTTTTGATTTGTTCCTTCACTATTATATTCACACCGAATCTGTGTCTGCCACGAAATACAATTATTTGAAGAGCGGTTTTTGTGAGACCCATAAAAAAGGTAAATCATCTCGTGGATGATGGTTGGTGCAAAGAAGGCTGAAGTCAACGGACACAATCCTTTTCATCGATTCGTTGCGCGTTTACAAGTTGTGTAATACGTTTTAAATATTTTTTTCTTTAAAGAAAATTTAACAGTTTAATCGCTTGTTTTTCTAGAAAATTTAACACGTCTCCATGGGCGTACACAGCTCGCTTAAGGAATGATTTCTCTAATTTCCTGCCCACAAAGGAACTGGTATTAATAAAGCCGAGAAACTTCATAGCGGAAGCGGCCGAAGCGTGCGATTTTTCGAACGAAATTGCACTAATTCGTTCGTTCAATCGGCGTTTTCGACACCAACTCAGTGTTGTTCAAATATAGTTTCGTTTAGTTGAGCCGTAAAAGTAGAAAAAGGGCATAAATTCACGTAACAAGATGCGATTGCAGAGGACGCCGAACGGGCGAGAAATTCGAAAATTTGAATTAGGTTACTAGGAAATACAACGCTTCCATCTTTTCACACCGGCGGCGCCAGGCGTTTCCAGGTTCTGGCATATGCAACCAGAGATACAAATTTAAAAATACTGTAGCTCGCGTTTATAGTTGAAAAGGGTGCAAAAAATTGCAAATAGAATTTGCTCGTTGCAACAAGCTAGTCAAGAGTCACACTGTGAGAAAGAGCAGATAGCATTATGCGTTGAGTTATAACTGCACTTGATTTCACTTGCTTTACTCAATAAATTTTTTTAATGTTTTTTGAAGAGGCGCCGTTTATACTTTACTCGTAGTAGACAATCATGTATTAATTATTTACTTATTTCCTACCTGGCATTATAATTACGTATTCCAAAAGAGTAGCTAGTTGCATAACTAACTTACCGTTATTTCTCCCGTCTTATTAAACGCGTTGAATTCTTAAAATATTGACATTACAGAACGTTGCATGCACCAAATTGACCAATTACGGTTTTATATTCCATTCTTAATAAATTTGCATTTTAATTCGAGTCGAACGAGTTAAGATTAACTTCCATCAGGTGCATGAACATTATATAGCCAAATAATATCTACGGCGTGCCTAAGCTCCAGTAAAGCAATATCTCGTACGTCCCTGCATGGCCTTTAGCAAACACCTTGAGCACCCAATTTTTCGGAATCCACAAGAATCCTAAATAGAGGGCAGGTAGAGGTTTCACCTGGTGTAATTGCCCCTTAAAACCGCAGAAGAAGCATTAAAAAGGTGTTAGAAGCTCGGTATTAATAACACGTTTTCGAAGCCAAATGTTTCATAAATATTTGGTTGCATAAATGGCCTCGGAGAAATTGGCCTCTTGTAGACCTCAATTTCGAGTGAAATTTTTGACTGGATAATGGTATACAGTGATATTCGAGAAATTTGGGTTTGTGGACAGGTTTTAAACGCATTTTAACCGGAAAAACAGGGCTATTTATGTTAACGAGGGTATTTCTGAGCCATAGAAGATATTAAAGTTTTCCATGAACATCCAGCAGTGCAGGGCGTTTGCAGTTGGGCCTGCCATTGAGCATGGCCCTCAACAGACAAATAACGTGAGTTGCTCCTCTGTAGCCGGTATCATGTTGATTTGAAAAACGAAGAAGGGTGATTGCCATGATATATACGTGCAGTAGCCCACAGAATTAGGAACGACACAAAGAAAAATAAAAACCATAGTTCCTTAGAGGTAGAAAAAGTTGTTTTTTAAGTTCCTTGGAACTTTAAAAAATCACAACTTTTTTAACGTCTTGTATTGGATTATAAGAGAAGTCAAAAATATAAATTTCATGAAAATTGCATTAATCGAAACTAAAAAAAAAACATTTTTCCTTAAAAAAGTTAACGAATTCTTCGAACGTCCAATTAAGAACGACGTATCTAAATAAACAACAATATTAAAAAAAAAAACAAACAAATAAATTGTAAAATAACTAATAATGAGTTGGGTAGCTTCGATTTTTCGCTACTTTCAAACAGAGATTTGGCATAATCTTATGTTATTGAGTGTCTGACAACGTTCCTTAGGAAGAAAATATCAGACTTGTTTAACAGCCTCAAATAAATTTGGAATAATGTTTAAACTTTACAGTCTCAAAGCGTTTTTTACATAGTTTCACAAATTTTCAATTGGATTAAAATCAGGTCTGCAGGAAGGCCATTTTAAAAGAAACAGAGTTCTGGTTGAACCAAGCATACATAAATAGTTGAGAATATGGCTCAAAACTTACAGGAATTCAACTGAATACTTTGACAAAGAGTTAGATTAATAACCACCAGTATTTTCCTATTTCTGAACAACATTATCGTTAAGTCGGCGAATAAAGATTAATGTTTTAAAGATTTTACAAAGGAACGAGGTACATTCTGAGTTTAGATTACGTCAGTACTGTTTGAGATCTGACACAAACATATTGCATTTTTAAGGGAGAACACAGGTAACACCTCGTATTTCGATTCTTTGCTTCTTTTGCTTCCATTCTCCTCTCCGGGCATTCATTATGCGAAATATCAAAATGCGACGCAAATATCCGGGATTGCTGTAAAGAACTCGCAAGACTTTAAATTTTATGCATCCGTAATGTTTTTCGTGTCCAGGCTGCATTTTTCCCCCGAGGGCACGGCAAATCGAATAAATACAAAAATCAAATCGAATTGTGATCTGATGATCAATAAATGTTACCCCTCTCCATGGTCATGATAACTGCCGTATACGAGAGCTCTTTTTTTCAGTTTTTCATATAGAGCTGAAATAAAACAGTAGATCAGATTTAAAGATTTTATTGTTTTTCGTAGTTCTCCACGAAAACCAACGTACTTTTGCATGCGCTGGATGGTAGTCAGCAATATCGTCACTGATGCGCTCGTCACAATGCCAGTTTTGAAAGCGTCGACTGATTCTGGCGACGAGAACCTTTGAACACGCAGTCCTTTCTGGATTTTTGGAAAGGTAAAGAAATCTTTCATATTTAGGTCGAAATTTTACGGATGATGGCCTAACAAATCGACTTTCCTTTGTGTTGAAAATTCCATTACCTTGCGAGCTGTGTGCGAACTTCCATTGTATTAGTGGAGGATGATTCGTCGTTTCGGATTAGTTTCTCTTTTAAATTCAGCCAAATAAATAATTATATCCCAATCAGCAATAACAGTTATTTAATCTTGCAGTGGAATTGTTGCTATATGATCTGCTTTCGAGAGAAACGTCGCATACCATTTTTTCCGACACACTTCGGGGACGGATGGTTTTTATTGGTCTTTCCTCACCTTGGAATATCCAAACAGACGACTGGCGGTTATTATCGGATTCATATGAGAAGATCCACGATTCGTTATTACCGACGACGCTGTACACGCTTCTAGAGTTTCCAATGTTGATGCCGTGTAGAGTTTTTAACACCTATCGGCCATAGAATTTAGGTCTTTGATGTTTCCACCGACGCCTGAGTTTCACGATGTCACACGTCGCTCTTCCTTGATGAGTTTGCGCAGCACGTTGACGTTTTCCTGGGTGACGGCCATTTTTTGTGCATCTGCCCTTGGATTCAGACTCATCTATCCACGTTTGAATTCTCCATGGCAACGACAAATTGCCAACTAATATGGCGCTGGATTGCTGAGAACAGAAACACCCTCGGAGAGGCGTTCTTGCTGAGATAATTGTCTTCGAAGGTTGAAAAAAATTATCGCGCCAAAATTCTCTCGGTTTAATTCTATTGTTCTCACAACTTGTCAAGTTTGACGCATCGCACGGAACCTTGGGAGTCGGAGTAACTAGAAGTTGAAGTTAAATTTTATTAATGACGTTTGAGTCAAGGCGCCATCTATGTCCCTATGGAAAAGGTGTGTGGGTTGAAAATGTCGATTTCGTCAAGAGATTATGTTGCTAATTAATTTATTAATATAAACTCACGACATTGTTAGCGTCTTGAAAGCTAAACGTCCCGCATTCAAAGCCGGTGCGGTATTAATGGCCACTGTGTAATAAACATAGTTTTCATAGTTTCGAATATGGCGACTTTCGTACCAGGAAAAACGTTTTGCGGGGAAGTTTAATGACCTTCTTTTATTCGAAAAAAAAACGACTACCATAAGTCATTGATTGAAGCGTACGGTGATCATGTTCTATCCCAAAAAAGTTGTGAACGATAGTTTAACCGTTTTTAAAGTGGCGATTTTGATATGAAAGACAAGGAGCGCCCAGGACCGCCTAAGGAATTTGAAGATGCAGATCTGCAAGAACTGTTGAACGAAGACCCCATTCAAACAATTGGCGGCACCTGGAATGGCGTTCAATTTACCATTTCCGAAGGTCGACATGCCTTGAGAATAGTTCAAAAGGAAGGAAAATGGATGCCGTGTAAATTAAAAGAACGAGACATTGAAAGGCGAAAAATCATTTGTAAACTTTTGCTTGCCAGGCAGAAACGAAAGAGTTTTTCACATCGAATTATCGCGGGTGATGAAAAATGGATTTATTTTGACAACCCAAAGTGCAAAATATCATGAGTAGATCCAGGCCAACCATCAATGTCACAACCAGTACACAGTGTCCATGGAAAGAAGGTCTTACTGTGTATTTGGTGGGATAATAGGGGAGTTGCGTTTTGCGAATTGCTGAAATGATTACTGACGATCGATACCGAAAACAATTGATAAAATTAAATCGACCATTAGAGGAAAAAAGACCAGAATATGCCCAAAAACACGATAGAGTTACAGGATAATGCTCGGCCTCATGTTGAAAAATCGGCAAAAAAGTATTGGGAAAACGTTAAATGGGACGCCCAACTCCACCTGCCACGCTCCCCGGATTTGGCCCCTTCGAACTACCATTGATTCCGATCGATGCAACACGCACATTCAACACTTTCACTCTTACGAAAAAAGAAAAATTTGGCTCGATAGCTGGTTGACCTCAAAAAGCAAAAATATCTTTTGGCGCGAAATCCACCTTTGAAGAAAAGATGGGAAAAAGTCATTGCTCACGATGGCCAATACTTTGGTTGCTAACATAATTGAATTCGTCATAGAAGTCAACGTTGAAATTTTGCTAAAAAAAAATCGACATTATTAACCGAAACATAAAAGACAGCCCTCGCACTTCCAGAACCCCTTGCTCTCCCCCTTGAACCCCCCCCTCCAGCCACCTTTCCCCTGCGGAAAAAGGTGGCTGGAGATTTCTTCGAATCGGACGAACTTTCTCTTCGCCTTGAATTTCGAGCGATTTCTAGACATTCTAGAGGAAACGAAGATAATAATCGACGGGAAAAAATCGAAGTCGTGATTTGACGAATGTGGCCTTATTCAAGCCTTATTGAAAATTGAATCCATCAACTTCTCGCGTTGTTGGACGTCGTTCCTCAGATCGTATCTTATGTCCGATTAATTAATGGCTCAACAGCCGGGTAAGAAAACATGTTTCTAAACGAGGTCCGACGGAATTTCTGTTCGCTCGCTGCAACAATACCAATCGCGGCGATTATTTGCGATCTCCGTCAGGTAATTGTCCTTCAATTGGTAGCCGGCCGAGTTGGAGCTGCTCCGAGCGGCTCGCACCATAATCACAGGACCGCGGACTGATCCGAGCAGATCAAAAGCGCGAATGGGTTCGGTAAACAGCAATTAGCCGGCCACCACAACCACCTTAATCATAGCGAGCCGCAGCACCGCTACTTTGACTGCATAATGATCAAGTCTGTTGCTAATGTAATGTGTCTTCGATGCCAAAACGAGAACTACATATTTCTCACTCTCCACCAAGGTATCCTGTAAAATATGGAATAATCAGCGGGTATCGGCACTTCTGTGCTGGACGAAGCTTTTGGTGGTTAGGTCGGTCGGACACACGCATCCACGTATTCTAATGATAACGACGAAAATATCACCAAAAATTTTTTATTGCCGTGCGGGACCGGCAAAAATGGGGAAACTTTCACATTTCGTTCCTAATTTTATAATTAGGCGTTATGAGCTTCATGCCATTCCAGAACGACGTTTACCTTTAAACGCTGCGCTGAAAGCACATAAACAGACCTTTAACCACTTCACAAATGATGGAAAAAGAATGTTTACAATTTTAAGCGGGCAAAAATGGAGAAGCTTTTCCTTATCATTGCCACTCTACGAATCCCGCCTAAACAATGTTTTTTGCGCATATTTTGATAGCTTTGAATGCTTTAATGAAGCTTTCATTACTTGTCTAGAGGAGTAGTTTATTCTGCCACCGTCCTTTTAGAGAGAACACCACCCTTTCGCAAAACTAGTGATCATAGGAAAACTTGGTGATGATTAGATTAACGAGCAGACATGCCATACGACATTCGATCCTATAAACAATTTCTAAAAACTCCAGTCACGATGATCGCTGAGAAGCTTTTGTTGAGTAAAACAACCGTCCATCCGGTTTGAACTTAAAAATTTGAACTGAAGAAGTTGTGTGCCAAAATCCTTCCAAAGTCTTTATCTCCAGAACAAAAAGCGCGTAGGGTGGCATGCTGTGTGCGTGGTGACTTTCTCGAATAGCATAATTACCAGATATGTGTCTTGGTTTTACGAATTTGGTGTGGAACTCTGAATCCCAAAGCAAGGCATGGAAGTAAGCTGGGGAGCCAAGGACGAAAAGTCAAGGCGATCGAAGTCGAACGTCAAAACAATGTTTTTTTCGATCGTCAGGGAATCGTCCACCGAGGATTCGTCCCTCCAGGCCAGACTGTCAATGGAAACTTCTACATTAATGCCCTCAGACGCCTCAAAGCTCGCGCGGCTCGACCGAATTCGGCCCGAGAGAGACGATGGATTCTCCGTCACGACAACGTCCCTGCACACACTTCCCTAGTCATGCGTGAGTTTTTGACCTCAAATTCCATTACCACGACAGAACACCCTCTCCCCCCTATTCGCCGGACATGGCATCGTGCGACTTTTTCTATTTCTCAAAAGCAAGACGGTGCTTCAGGGGCGACACTTGGGTGACGGAGAGGCCAGCAAAGACAAGGGGGCTCGAAAAGCTCGAAACAGAGGACCTGCAAAGAGCTTTCCAGCGGTGGAAACGAAGATGGCGCGACTGTACCGTGTCTCGGGGAGATTATTTTGGAGGCGGCAAAACTAAGTTAATTGATCAAATGTAAAATCAATTTTCAGTTTCACGTTTATGGAAACTTTTTGGACGAACCTCGTATGCTAATATTCTTGACAATATCCGAAAGGTCGTGATTCTTTGTCACGTGACAAAATCAAGTACCGGCCAATTAAAGGGACACTGGCCATATCTGGGATAATGAAAAGATTACTGTCACGCTATGTTTTATTGAGCTCGATCTCTAACATTTCACCACCATCGTAAATACTAGCTAATTGTACTTTAAATAACCAACCCATTACGAGTCTTTAGTTTAATATCATTAAAGCTGATATTATTTATTTTCCCCGACGTCATTTTCCGCCAATTGTGGTTTACGATTACCCATCAACGGTCTCATAAAAAGACAATCAGTTTTAAATGATAGCTGACAGACAGGTGAGGAGCTGCGTCTTGACCAGACTCTGCACCTAAAACATTTCTCATCTGTTATCTTAGCAATCATCTCAGCTCCGCTTTAGATAAGATCGTATCAATTGTTTGAAGACACTTTATAAGTTTTAATAAGAGATTTTAATTAAGAGATAAAGTTGTGTTGAAAAAATGCGAATCCGGCCCTGGGACATCTAACAGCCAATATAGGAAACTAATTGCGTATGGCGGGGCATTACTGCATCATAAAGTCCGTTCTACTTGATAGGCCTTAGGGGCCGGGTCGGGCACGAGGGTGGCGAATTTCTAAAGAGAAGCCTTTTATTTTCCAATATCCTTTTATGGACTATGTTGAGATGATCGTAAACCTTTATGTTATAAGAAATAACTCTTTTAAAAGCAGATATATGTTGCGAACGGCCGCTTTACCAGGCCGTGGCCAATGAAAACAACGACCCGCTTATTAACAATACAGGATGTTTCAGAAATATGGGATCAAACTTCTGGAGATTGTTCAGTGCGACAATGGCAGACATTTGAGCGTGAGCACCTATGCCCGGAAATGTCCCCTTACGGCGTTACGGCTTTATCGCGCTTTAAAGCAGTTGAAGGCAAAAATACTATTTTATCGAGCCTCGGCGCGTTTCATTTTAATTTGTTTGTAAGAAATAATACTACAAACAGCAATTATTCAAAATACGTTAGGAGTTCATATTCGGTATTCGAATCGTCACTTCGGATACCATTAGATCGGCTGACGTGGTCCAGTTCGATGGCCCCCTAGGCGATTCGATCTGACACCTTCAGATTTCTGTCCGTGGGGACATGCAACGTCTCTGGTTTATGGAACGCCGATGGAAACAAGATCCGATTGCACGAATCGCTGTTCCATTTGAAGTTGCTCAAAACTACTATCGAATTTTTGACCAAGTCCGCAGGAACCATGAGCGGCACATAAACAGGAAGTTTAAGGACGACATTTTGAACGTTTGCCGTAGTGTCATTTTGTACAAATAAATTTAAATGAAACTTATTAAGGCTCGATAAAAACATTTTCGCATACAACTGCCTTAAAGCGTCACACGGCTGTAGCGCCTTAAAGAGACATTTGCCCATACGGGCTCTTGTACCCAGATGATTGTTGCACTGAAAAATCCCTGGAAGTTTGATCCCAAAGTTCTGAAACACTCTGTATGTTGAACTGTGATGTTCAGATCAAAGGTGAGAGCAGATTTATCCATGAAAATTATTACTTAAGTAACTGTTGCAAAAGCACAGATTTTTCATTGAAACTTCTAGAATTTCGATAAGCTTTATTAGCTCTATCCCGTGCTTAAAATGTTTTCCTTGTTTTTCCTGTATATAAATATACTATGAATGAAAGTTCCAAGACACTCTGCTTTGACTAACAAAGAATGAAAAATTGGTACCGCCCCTGGAGTATTATCAAACGACTGATTGAAAAAAAATTTTTTTTTAATCAAAAACTCCAAGTAACATTTTAAACTTACCAATCCAGATTAGCCAGAACGCAAATTTTGGACAACTAAAACTTGAAAAACGCATCACCAACCGGACCTTTCTACGGCGTGGACCAAAGTATGGGGCACGTCTATAAACATGAGAGAAAAAAAATGTTCGGAGACGTGAACCTTAATTTATAGGCGTGCAAATTTTGACATGAAAAGTTTCTCATGACGTCGTTAAGGTCGTAACTATGACGTCATTAAGGTCGTAACTATGACGTCATACCCTGCTTCGGGAATTGCAACCCCATTTTTTGATATCGCCATTTTAATGATCTGCATATAGAATGATTACTTTCAAGTGGTTACGTAACAGAAAAGAAATATCTATTATTTACTTCGACAAAGAAATTCCGGTTTCACTTATTACTTCTTTACCGCGAAGTGTTCTTTTAAGGACACAGACTAGTGTGAATATACTCTACGCTTATTATTATAGTTTTTTTCGATAGACTAAAGCAGTTAAATAACCGGTACAAGGAGATTGATTTTTCCATAATTGGCAATTTAATTGTGAGTTTTAATGCAATTGTACTGTGCAAAATGAAAACGTTAACATTAACATTCTCTATCTTGACAACTTAACTTTTGCACCAGAGGTAAGCGGGACTAAATGGTTTTTGAAAATGTGCGATATAAGTTTCTACAGATTTTTTGAGTACATCTCACGTTAGCCACCGTAATTTACCTTTTTTATTCCGCGATATTGAATAAATTGTCGCATTTAAGATCATACATGTCTGACTTTCCATAGCAGTCTTCATTCCCAGTTCCTTACAATAAATACTGGATTAATCACACAACCGGCAACACCGCCGAATATCAGCGTCACGACGTGCACCGGTTCCTGTAGTGGGCAGTTTATATTTGGGTGTATCATACCAAGTGCTCAAAAATTAGCAATTAGCAAAAATTGTCGCTTTTATCTCGATAACGATGGTTGCTTTGTAATTGCCCCAACCAACCCACTCGCCGGATTTAAATGTAATTGAAAACTTGTGGTCGCCATTAAAAAATAAAGTGCATAATGACCCAATATCCAATAAAAACGAATTAAAACCAAAAGTTACCGAGGCTTGGAGCACCATTACACAAAAGACGCAAGAAAGTTGGTAGAATCAATGCCTGGACGCCTACAGGCAGCTATTGATAAAAATGGAGGACCGACCAAGAAGTAACGGTGCGATATTAATTTATGGCAGTTGTTGCCCTTGTTAATTTTGTAATTTTGCGTTTTTTTTCTTTTATCATTTATGCCGTGTCATTGAAATCGGGCATAATTCCACTGAAAAAATTGCCATTCTCAAGTGCGGCACATCCGTGGCAAAATGTTAATTTGCGAGCGTAGGCCCGGAAGTGTCCAGCCTGACATACAGATATCGATTTTTTGCCAAAAATTTGTCCATAGTACAAAGACGTAGCCTTAAAAAATCTAAAGTTTAAGGGTGCTAAGTTGGTTCGTGTTTATTCTTGGAGCTGTTTTTAATTCACGATTTCAGAGATGAACATAGAAAAAATTTATTATCGATACCTGTATTAAATAGTTTCATTTCAAAGGTCTCAGTGCATGCAACGTCAAAGCGAGGTCACGTTTTGCTCTGAGGGAATCTGGGTCTTTGCCGACAACCATGAAATGTTGGGTGACAGAATTTGGACGCGGTCGTACCAGCTGCCAAGACGAACTCCGCAATGGTAGACGCAATGACCCTCCCGATCTAATCACTCCAGATATGGTGATGAATTCCACATGACTGTACTGGACTATACGTATTTCAAAAAGGACTGTACATCGAGCTTTTACCAAAAAATTTGATGTGAAGAAGCCGTGTGCAAGATGCGCAACAACGGCGCCGTGAGGGTGTGTTCCCCAGCAATAAATCCGAGTTTTCCGTCGATCCTTAACCATTAGTGAAATATTCGTTTATCGGTTCCCGCTTGAGGTGGAACAGTAGGCAAAACATGGACTCAAAGAGGGAAAATCAGCTCCGAAGGAGACGAAAACCTTCTTATTTGCAGGAAAGGTGGTGGTATCAGTTTGTTGGGATGCGTGTGAGATCATTTTCACCTCCTTAAAGGAAAAATAGCGAACAGAGAATATTGTGTACATTTAATGTAGCACCGAAGCGAAGAAATTAGGGAAAAGAGATCGCATTTGGCGAAAAAGAAAGTTTCGTATCATCAAGACAACGCACCAGTCCGCACTACCGTCATCGCGACGGTCAAAGCCACTCAACTCGGTTTCGAATTTTTTCGTCGCCCACCCTTTTCGCCAGATTTAGCCCCCTCAGATTATTTTCTATTTGCAAACTTGACAAAATGGTGGATACGGATTTGCTAACAACGAAAAGGTGGAGTCCGAGGTTGATGCCTATTTTGAAACTTCCGAATCTTCTTGTTGTAGAGTTCAAAAACCATAGAACATCAATGAGAAGAGCGTGTCAATCTCAAAAGTGACTAGGTCGAGAAATAATGTAATATTTTCAAATTTTGTTTTCTTTGAATTGTTAGGCCGAGTATTTCCGGAACTATCCTCGTGCACACGTTAAAAAAGTCGCGTTAAACCAATTTTATTATGTACTTTTTTTGAAAATAAACATTGTGCCTCTGAGACAAGTTAGTTTTTCTTGGGGTGAAAATATAGCGAAAAATCGCACGTCACCTCCCACATCGCCGTAAATAGAAGAAAAATTATTTCGTTTTCCAGGGGGAGGTGCTTGAACCTTGTTCTGTGATTGGTTCGCTCAACCCCCCATGCGGCCACAGCGCACGTCGCGTTTAACCAGCAGTAGCCCATATCGCTCAAGTAATCATCATATTCTCACTTTAAAGAAAAGTAAATTTGGCTAACAAATACTTTAGCACTATTGAAGTTTTATTTCATATCAATTTTAGTTTCAGTTTATTTTGTATATTATCATTGTGATACCATTGTACCTACGTAGAAATCATACATTCTGCCTTAGAATGTCCCAATGAGTTTCTTTTAAGTGAGGGTATTCTCTTTAATTAGAGATTCTGTTTCGCTACCTGCGTGTTACTACTCATTTTTCGTCCGTGCCGATGGGTTGTTTGTGTAGGTTGGCATATCGTCGTTCCATTCTTGGTGCCAGCAAGCTGCAAGGCGTAATTAAACACACTGAGTAATTCTCAAATATTCATAATATCGATCAGGACATCATTTATCTTGCTGATATAAATTAGAAAATTCACGAAATATAGTGCGCTGTTACCTTACTGGATGCGCATTCCTCCTTCGACCTTTCTTTGCCGGCAACAGCTACCGTATCGAGTTATTTGGCGAGTCACTATCACTATCTGAATCAGACAATACATATTTTTATTATTTTTCTCTTCGTAAGAAGTGTGAACGCACAATCTTAAGTTTACACTTTCATATGGCTTAATATTACACGGGGTGTCCAAAATTCACGTCCTAACATTCACGTTTTTAAACTTGCAGAAGTCTAGTTTTTTTAAATGGGACACCCTACCACTTTAAGGGGTATCATGTAGAGAATGTAATTCTCTATCGAACTGTACCAGGGTTGTTGTGTCCTATTCGAAACAATTAATTTTATGCGCAGCTAGTAGTAGCGCAGTAGTAACTACTCGTTCTGGAAAATTCTTTAATTATTTTTTTGTTTTTTTAGTCACTATCGCCTTTGATAGAATAACTAATTATATCATTTTCCTTGATCGACTACGTGTAGAGTAAAAATTTACCAAAGTGAATCTTCCCGTGTACTACTAGTTTCACATAAAACTCAATTATTTCGAAAATATTTTGAACTAGATATAGGTGAGCCTGACATAGATCGACAGAGACTTACGTTCTCTTCTTGATGCTGCTTGGAGTTATGGCATGTCCCATTCAAAAAAATCGACCTCTGCAACTTCAAAAATACGAATAGTTAAGAGCTGAACTTTGGACACCCTGTATTATACTAGGCCATACAGTGTGGTAACTCTAACTGGAATAAATTCGGCATCTACATGGCATTTGATTTTTGCCAGATTTGCAACAATTTTTATTTTACCCGATAAACTTTCCGGTAGCGGTACGATGCTACAAATGTCAACCCCTTAACTGGGGTGACGGTTACCCCCAAAAGATTAAGTGGAAAGGGGATTCGAGTGATGAAGTCGACATCATTTCCGGTTGAACGGGAAGTGCTGGATAAACGTCATGAATGTCAGTCAGTCGGCCCTATTCTCACATAGCTTCCATCCAAGTTGCAGCTTCCAAGTTTAAAAATAAAAAAATGTAGAGACGAGCCATGCTCCCGAATCACCCGGTATATTAACATTCTGCAATATATGAAGTTTATGTCTTTCAAAATTGAGGAGATATGCACTTTGGGAATCGGTCATTAGGGAGGCAATTTTTAATTGGAGGTTATGTATCTCGAAAACCGTAAGGGCCGAGTGTGAAACATTATACGGGATTTGTATCCGAAAGATTATGCAGCATGTAAAAATGAAATAATATACCGGGGGTTCCGTTTGAAATGAGCGGGTTGACAGCTGTTTCCGGTCAAACCGGAAGTGGCAAGACGTCGAAAATGTGAAAAAAAATGTCGAAGTCGAGTTGCTTCTAACTTTTTTAAATTCGTATTACTGTTAGGTCCTAGTAGACCTTTAATGGACGGGTTGGATACCTAACTCTGTGCAAACAAATCGACTACTCTCCAGGGCACTTTTTGTCACTATGTCAGTCAGCGGCGATGTTCAATTCCTGGTGAGCCGCGATGCTTCACTACGTTTTTACCATTAACACCGACTGCATCGTGGGAGTTGCGCGTGTGCAGGTGACAATAAGCGATCTCAAACGCACACCAACGGAGCAAGTTAATCGCTAGAAGGAAAACCTACTTCGGCAAGAAAGTGTAAATTTCAGTGAACAATTTGGCTTCCACAGCAGTGGATCAAAATGCCTTACGCGTTTCTTCGATGGTATCTGAAACTTTAGATCTGTCCAAGAACGAGCCAAATGTCCAATTCTTCGAACCAAGCAAAAACCTTCACCAACCAACCTATTGCAACAATTTGCAGCCTCTTTTTGCAATATTCCTAATATTTGCAATTTTCTAATTCCAACTTGCTATTACCTACTTTAATCTCCGTTAGATTAAAACTCTCATTTTACGGTGACAACTTTTTCCAAATTCAAATAATGCACCATTCGCGTATAAGGCGGCCGACAAAACATTCTACAAATTACCAAAAACTCTCCAATTTTCCGGTCTTGATTTAACTGTCCCAAGTCTTACTTATATTAAATCGTTTGAGTGTGAAGCTAAGCGGTGAAAAACCTTATAACAATAACTGAATTTATTTTATTTATTTTATTCTGATGCCTAAACGAAATGCTCCATTATGGAGAGTTGTTAACCGCACGTTTTTACTTCGGTAAGTGTAACTGTTCAAAGTTTTCAAAACACAGTGGCGAAGTGGAGCTTTTTCCACAGCTTTGGTAAACAGGAAACGTTTGAATGACAAAATGGCGGATCACGTAATATCTTTCACACTGCTTTTAGCTGTTATATTACGCCTCAACACCTACACGAGACCGGTCCATTACCTCGAACAGAGCAACACAAATCCATATCATTATTCCTGTTTAATTTGTGACACCGCCTGAGTCAACACGACTATTTATAAGATCATAAAACATTATTTTGTGCTTTTGTGCCTTTCGGGTCGGTCTTCCAAGGTGTCGGTTTGAGGCGTATTATGAGCCGAGCGGGAGGCCTGTAACTTTTCAACATGACAATGGACCCCTGCGGCTTCTTAAGCATTTGATATGTGCCGCCCTGGGCAGAATAAAGCCTTGTGGGAGTTTGAGCAATGCCTACCAGGGTCATACGAAAATTACGCCATTTTATTTGGAAATAAATCAGAGAATTTCTAGAAGTTCGCCAGCCAGAGACCGAGGAAATACAGACATCTCCATACCAAGCGGAATTCTCCAAGCGTGAAAGCACAAAGATGCACACAAAAGTATGAGGAATGGGAACGATTACTTCGATTTTAATCCGCCATTTTGTCAATAATTCTGATATCTAACACCGTAAAATAAACTATTGAAACCGTCTTGGTATCTTCGGCATATCTTTTAAGAACATATAATTAACTTGCATAATGGACTGTGTATTTGTAAAGATGAATAGACAACAAAAACTTTTGAGAAATGAATGGGTGACTTTTAGATCTAGCGTGCCATTCGAGCCTATTGCTTTGTTACATTTTTAATTTTACCGATTTATATGGATTAAAGTATAAGAAAGGAGTATATCGGTCCGTACATTTCTTTGAAATCGTTCAGATACGAAAGCATCTCCTTGACGACATCCCAGCATTCACGCGTTGATTCTGGCAGAGGTCTTCACGTGAAGATTGAGATTGGCATTTTACGGATTTTTGTGAAATTTCATTTGACGCGAAACACGTTTTTCATTTTACGCAAGTTTATGTGATACGTTTGAGTAAAACAGTGGAAGAAAATGAAATTTCAAAGTTGTACGAACGGAAGTGAGCCAAGAGAGATGACGTTGTTCTTCATTGGAAACGGCATTTTGCCAGATAGTCAGTTTTCATGACCTCTGAAATGCTTTTGACGGCGGCCAAAACAAGTGTTAAGTGAAATGAATCTCATCTAAATTTCATAATATGTGAGCACTGGACGTGAACCTTTCAAAATTTAGTCTTTATTTCGATCTGATCCAACAAATTCTCCTCTCGATTTTGGCTTGGGTCAGTGATTTCGGTTTCTCCTAGACTTTTCATATTTTTTTCTCATCTTCAATAATTTCTTTATTTTCTGCTTCAAGCTGTCTCTTATTACTGATTCAATAAGCACTTATTCTGATATCTGCTAGTCTCTTAATTGTTTCATCACGCTCCTTCCATATCTTCATTAGATATTCTGGAGAATTCTCCTCATTACGTTTCCAGTATCTGACTTGGTGGTGTCCAGCGCCTTTCCGAAACTATTTCTTCTTTTCTGTTGAATTTCCGTTTGTGAGGGTTCGAGGAAGGGTATCTCATAGAAATATTTCTGATAGGGTAAGCTTTTGGCTGCTTGTTAAACTCGTATGTACATATGTACTGATTAACTTATAAAAATAATTATATTTTTTATATCTTCATCACCAGTCTTCGTCCTTTCATTGTTTACTTTTTAGATATATCGAAATTTTTCGACACTCGCTATTATCTCAACTATGTTAACATTGTCGTGTATTAGATTTTTTAGAAAATCTTTCACATTTGGAGGCGTATCTCTAATTTATATGTTTTCAGTACCTATTTATCTTAGACAATCTTATTTTTATGATTATTTTCGCTCCTTAGATTTACTATCTCATATAAATCCGTCATTTTCAGAACTGCTTCTTTAGTCTCTGCCTCTCATCATCTTTTCTCACCAAACCCACATCTTTGAGTTTCTTTTTTTCTATTACCATCATCACCACTTTAAGTCGTCATAACATCAACTTATTCAATCAGTATCATTTCTTCTTCTTAGTAAGCAAATTTATTCATCTCTTATTCAAGGAACTGCCCATGATAAAATTGAGTCTCTTTATATATGCATCCTCCGCCCTTCTCTTTCTCGTTTTTAGTGAATTTAAGTTCACGCGCTTCTTCAAATTCTTCTTTTTCATTTCCCTTCTCTTATTGATATAATTCTACCAATAAAAATCAATTATTTAAATTGCTTCTACTAGAGTATTTTTTTTTATCGGAACCCCATCTTGGAAGCACTTATTTCCATATTCAGCGGTTCAATTTTGATTGGTTCCTACCTCAATCAGATGTAATCTTATCTAAAAAAGGTGCTTTTATGATAATTTTTTCATACAAAAATCCAGATAGTAAAATCGCTATAGTTTATAGTAAGAATAACGAAATTGTGCCCCAAAGAAAATAGAAATTGTGGCAACTCGAAATCTTTCTCCAACGGGTATTCTGGGGGAATCAATCCCTGGACAGTGGAGTTATCATTAAAAAATCTGGATGAAAATTCCGTTCTCCAGAAATTTTCCAGAAGAGCTGGCCAGAAACCGGCTGATGAGGTGGTCGGAACTGTTAGGGAATCTTCTGGAAAGCTTTTAAAATTCAACTCTAAGTAGCATTTTGCAGACTACCCACATTCCGGACTCGAGCAGAGACTAATTACCTTGTTGAACTTTGAATTGATATATGAATTTTGCATTGAAGAGTTCATATTAGAGTTCATGAAGTTACTCAGACTTAGAACTTGATACCTGAGAAGCAAACTGGTTCGGAATTGCACTGATACAAATAATCTCTCAGTTCTTCCGGAACTATTAGAGAATATGATCGTTGGGTTTCAGCTCCAACAGGTTCAGGTTAAAAAAAAGTAGTCCTGGACATAATAAATTGATCTTCATAAATTTGGGGTCTCTTATGTCCCATAACTTGATTGAGGGAAGGCCAATTCATCTAGAACATTCAGTACGAGATGCTTGACTTGAATGCCCAGATTCTCAAAAATTTCGAAAATATTACCTAATAACATCCTAAATTTGCACAAATCTCAGGGAAGCTAATAAGGTCACTCGTATGTAAACACTTGAAAAGCCGCTTTCTGTACCACAACGAATATCTTCCCACCGATCCATCTACAGAACCCTTTACTTTCCGCCCATGATTCGCATAATACAAAGGCACGAAAAAAGTTAAAACGATCGAAGCGTATAAACTGGGTCCCGCCCCTGATGATTGACCGATTGGTCGAAACGCGATGCGCGCCGCTGTGGTTCCATTCTGTCTGAGGATGAAGAGGCGGCTTTCTTAAGGTTTTGTTTCATTATTTTAGGGCCGCAACGTTTAGCGGTTAGTGGCTCAACCAGTGGTGTGGAACCTCCGCGAAACCTCTACCAGGACTTCGTTTCTCCGTCTGACAGCAAATTTTTGATAGCCGGAGCAACGCTGGAAAACAATTTATAAATATACAAATTGGAAATGTGAAATATGGCGAATTCTGCTTCATTTCAGGCAAAAATGCGGCACGTCACTGAATTGAAGAAGATGAAAGGAAAGGCCAAAAGTGCACTGTCATAACGAAGATTGAAAATAGCGGCAGAGTCCAAAAGAAAACAGGTGTGAAGTGTGTAAATTCTAAATTGCATGTAAATTTATTAACTAATTTAAACCGTATTGGAATTTCAAAAATGATAATGGGATCCATCGAGGCGGGAATTGCTTTTAGAAAATGGAAAAGGGCATTATTAATTGCATTTGAGGAGGCTTTAACATCGGCTCTGTGGTAGGTAGACATAAATAAAGCCGGCGATTGTCACGGGTTAAATTCATGAAGATTACACTTCAGCTGGGGCTTAAATCCTGCACAATGCGATGAGATTAATAAGAACTGAGTTATCTGATACTAAACACTGAGAAATGATCATGCAAAGTGTTCTTTAGCTCAAGAACTTGCACATACAAAATTAGACTTGAGGTGGGGATATACATATTACTCAGCTTGTTGACTTTACAGACAAGTTTGATGAAAATGAAGCCAATCCGAGGATTTAATCAAGTATAAAATGAACGTGAAACCATTGTTGATGGCTTTTCATGCTGATTCATGCTTATAATGTCAACCATCATGTTCTTCACCTACGCCGATTTCAATCGACCCTGCAGTGCCTGTTACGCTAATTACACTGTTTGCTGCCACTTTTTGTGACTGTTTCATGGAAAAATGCCGTTATTTGATGTTTAGGAGTAAAGATTGTGTGGGGAAATTACAATGCAGGGCACCTCCGAACTGTCTAGCCAAACTTTAGGGCACATCGAATTCTACCAAAAATGTCAGGTAGAGAATTTCGAAAAACTTTGCCCACTTTGAGGACATTTCATTTTTTTTTTTTTTTTTTTTTTTTTTTTTTTTTTTTTTTTTTTTGAGGACTTGTCGTTTTTACAGTACCACAGAGGAGGAAAAACACCACTTAAATCATCTCTTTTTAATAACATTGTGAGTTCGCCGCATTTAAACTTTGCTGACTTTTCAGAGACCCGATAGTAGAACTTTTCTGTTTTTTTGTTTTAGTAAAAATTTAAACTGTCCATTGCTGCGAAAATTCCCCGTCTTGTACTGTTTCATACGTCATGAAAAACATCTACAACCGAGTACCTCTCTACCGTGGCACCGTTTCTCGAGTTTACCTAACTTTTAAAAGAGTGAGGGAGGTATCAGCTACTGAAAATCACTCACACGGGGAAAAACTGTATCTGCAAAAATTGAAAAATTTCTTAAAGAGAACATCGTAGGTTATAAATGTTGTTGAAAGTACCCTCCTTACAGGCACAAACACGATCTCAACCTCCGAAGAAAGGTCCTGACGGCGCAACCGATCTCTCCTCCCCTCTCCCCTATTTTTACACAATCTGCACGATATTTTTTGTTGAAATTCTTCAACTGTGTCGATGCCATCTTCGTGCATAAGTGTTCCTGATGTGCCTAAAATTTTCTGCAAATAGAGCTTTTCTTTGTGTGAGCGGCTTTCAATAACTGACACCTCCCTTACACTTTTGAAAGTAAGGTAAGCTAAAAGGCCGGTACCACGGTAAAAATTAACTTGGTTACAGGTGTTTTTCATGAAGTGTGAATGGTATGAGATGGGAAATCCTGCGGAGCGATGAATAGCTGGAAATTTAACAAAAAAAAGGAAATAAAAGGGTTTTACGTCCAGACCTGTGAAAAGTCAACAAAGCGTAAATGAGACGAACTCACGATGGTTGCTTAAAATAGGAAATTTGAGGTGCTTTCCAACGGTACTCTTGGAGTTTTTGCAGTCGCCATGCACGAGACGATACAGGGCAATTAGATTACAGAACACCACAAGGCCTAAAAAATACAAAAAAAGACATTTTCTCAACACGTTCTACCTTACATTTTTGGTGACGTTTGACGTATAAAACCATCTCTCAAAGTTCAGCTAGGTAACTCAGTAACACCCTATAGAATAATAATCATCTCGTTCTTTCGGTAAACTTCCCTCAAGTTTAAAAGAGTAAGTTCGAATTAATGGCAGAATTATCTGAGGTTTCAGGGAGACCCGTTAGGATTCCTACGACTGAGATCAATCATTTACGTCGATTGCAATTTCTTATTAAATTTGTGTGGGGAAAACCCCTTTAGCGCCTGAGGAACTGGCGAGAAAATTATATGAGGTTTCAGTAAGGTCCCCTGAGGCTTCGAAAGTGAGTCCAGACTCGTACAATTTTTTCATGAGTCAGAGTTGGTCGAATTGGTTGCTGCCCGAATAAACGAGAGCAAAATAATATGAGTTTCTGATAAGGCTTTTTTACATACTGTTCACGGTGGGCTCAGTTGACGTTTGTTCAGTTTTATGTCGAACGAGTGGGTCACTTCTTAGTAATGTTTTTTCGGCAAATGAGAGCATATCATATACAGGGTGACTCTTAAGTAATGGGACACAGAGCAACGATGGATTTATGACATAAAAACAATGCAATATAGCTAAATTTATGTTATACCAAAAGTTGATAATAACTGAGATACAGGGTGCCAAAGTTGAAAAATGAAATCAAATTTTCTTTAATATCTCTGGAACAGTTCTGTATAGTTTCTTATTCCGGATTGGTTTAAGTTGAGCTTACTAACTGGTTAACCTATTAAAAATTTCGAGATATTTAAGATCAGACGAGTTAGTTCAAAATTCACAACAGCTTAGTTCTATGTTATCTTGGTAAGAGCAAATTCACTTTGTACTGGCCGTGGGCATTTATTTTTCAAAATTTCGTTAGATTTCCGTACGGTTTTCTTAGCTTTTAGAGGCATTGAAAAATTACGTGAGGTTTTTGTAAGGCGTTTTTAAGCTTATGTGAGTGAAGGCAGCACCTTTCAGTTTAGCTCAATCTGTTTTTTCTTTACTCAATTATTGCCGATATAGAAAAATTATGTGCCATTTTAGTCAAGTGTCTCCTATTTCAAAAATTTATTTTAATGCAGTTTATTAATGCAATTTTTCCACGGCTAAGTTGTTATACCGAAACAATTATAACAATAGAACAGTTATGTAAGTTACTGAGCTAGGATTTCTTGAAATTTCAGGAGTGAGATTTCAGGCAGGATTTCTACGGGTTACTTCTTGTAGTAATGGAAAATTTTCGTGGGGTTCCAATAAGATTTTTTAATGGTAATTTCAAGTACTGTCCACTAAGTTTCATGATGAGCGCGGGTCTCAAGCAAATAATAGAAAAACTAGATGAGATTTCAACAAGGTTTCCCTAGGGGTCAAGGAGTGAGTTATATTTCTAGGAGCGAGTTCAATTTTCATGTGGGTTCAGCTTTGGCTCGCCTTTGCCTAGAGTAAACCCAGTTACTGACTAAGACAATAAGGCGGCTAATGACTCTTGAGGGATAACATGTTTAGATTAACATAATTTTGTATTTTGGCTGAGTTTGAACGAAATTCATTTACTGGCGAAGCTACTAAAAAACAAAATTTATATTGCGAATTATTCTGCGAGATTTTACGAGTGGCTATACCAAAGCAGTGATAGTTAATTTATGTGAGGCTTTAGTAAGAATTCCTTATGTGATAAAGCCTGAATTCAGCTCGTTTTAATTAAATTTCTCCGTAGATTATTTTTGGTTAAACTGGGTTATTGCCGAAGCCAATGGTATCGGAACCTCTTTAAAATATTCAAGAATTCTGAGTGAAAGGGTATTAACTCAGCGACATACATATAATCTCAGAAAATGTTCATCAGAGGCAAGAATATAATCTATAGTGTGTTCCGTCGAAAACTTACCACCCTGTATATCGAAAAAACGAAAATACATGCGGAAGCATTTAATGAGTTGGTCTAAGACGTTACGAGGGGGGAACGATTTCGACGTTATCTGTGTTAACCTGATTGCCGCCCCGTGCCATCTCGCTGCCCTCCACTTGAAAGTTCTGAATGCGCCCCCCGAGTTGCACCTCATATTGATGGCAATTAAAAGTACAAAATGTCCAATCGAATTCAAGGAAAAGGGGAAACTGATGCAACAATTTCAAGTAAATGTGATAAATTTTCGAACTCTTCAGATTCTTTGTTACTCCTCTCTAGTCGAGAAGTTAATAAATAATATTATATAAATAACATGTTTCTCATCAGATGGAACACATTTTATTTATTATCTCTGGACAGAACCTCGTTTTTTCAAAGATTTTGCCATCTACTACTTTTTGACTGGTGTGCGATAGCATAATGTTAACACATCGATTAACATAGCATATTCTGCACAGGACAGAGTGGAAATTGTTTGATGCATGTTGCGAATAACCAATGCCCTCGTCAAACTGCCGGGATTCTCAACAAAAAATATTCTCACAAAAATATTTCTCACGTTCTACGTGAAGCAACTTCTAGAAAAAATTCAAATCCAATAAAACGAAAGTGTTGAATGAGATTGCTACAATTGAAGTACTGTGGCAATTTGTGGCTGAACCAACTTTATCAATTAGAAAAATATCTCGCAGTATACAGGGTGTCTGCAAAATGTCCGTAGAACATCCTGCCATAGATTCCTGGGGGCGGAAACACGGCGATTTATCCTAATATGTCAAAAAGTGGGCGGTTTCTTGAGTACAGGGCGTCAAAGTTGAAATTAAAAAATCGGAAAAAAACTATTTGGTTTGCGACGCTACTGTCCGAGCGAAATTTCGTATCGGGGGTTTTTCGGAGCGATAAATCAGAATCCGTTAACATTTTCTATGCACGTTGAAGAGGGCGTTGTCAGCGCTAAGTGAATTCTCTTTCAAAGGGTATAACTTTTGTATCACCCTGTATAAAATTGATTTATGACCAGATCCGTGTTAATACACATAGTTTATGAAAAAAAGCTCTCGTGGTAGAAGTCCCTAGAGGCATTTATTTGCGAGTATATATGTATATACTGCGTGACGTAGAAAAGAGAACACACCGTAAAAATGGTTTTACTTAAGTGATTGTTGGTACGCACGTTCGTATATCGAAACACAAAAAACGATGAAATTTTCAGCCATATTTATCGATGTTTTTAGGAGTTATCAGGAATTTTAATATTTTTAACTATAAAAATTGCAATAAAATATCAACAATATGACTGCAAAATATCACTTATTGGTGTACAGAGTGGTCAGGAAGCGCTTTTAGATCAATCAAATGTGCCTAGAAGCAGAACGTAGCGAAATTTGCATCAATTGAGCGATTTTGAGAGACGTCGAATGGGGGTCCACGAAAGGCTGGTCGGTCATTTAGGGCAATCGTCACTAGTTGACAAGTAGTGTAAACACTATAGTGAGATGTTGTCAGGTATGGTTCCAAGAAGAGCAAACAGCCAGAAGGAGAGATACTGGACGGTACCGAAGAACTATACAACGTCAAGATCGCCGCCTTCAAATTATGTCCCTAAGAGATAGGCCCGTCTCGTTGAGGACCTTGACGTATCAACGACGTGCTGAAGCATCTAAGGTCCGTTGGTATTTGAACCATTTACCGCCGTATAAGAAGTTTCGGACTGATTTCTTACTGCCCCCATCTCTGGGTACCCCTCACCGTAAATCATCATCGCAATTGACCGCGCTGGTGCAGAGAACTGATACATTGAAATCTGGAATGGGATAATATCGTGTTTGGTGACGAATTCAGATTCTGTTTGGGTCTGCGCGATGATCGAGCAAGAGTAAGAAGAAGACTGGGTGAAAGACGGGATCCTCAGGTTACAGTACAGAAGCATCTCCATCAGTCTGGGGGGGTAATGGTTTGAGGTGCTATTGCATATGGTAGCAGGTCACGTTAACTTTTCATTAGAGGCAGTACGACAGCCCAGCGATGCATTCGAGAAGTCCCGGAACCTAATCTCGTGCCTTATCTAGGAACTCTTGTCTCGTAAATTGAACGTGTATGGGATATTGTGAGTAGAGGTTTGTACAACTTACTCCATCGTCCAAAAACTCTAGCGGTGCTATGTCATGCTGTCCAGTTGGCCTGGAATGAGATTCCCCAAGAGGACGTCAATCAGCTCGTTAGATCCCCGCCTAGTGCAGGAATGTATAAGACACCGCGGACCACAGAGGATACCACAAACTATAATTTTTTTTTTTTGGCTTTTAACAATTCGATTTGTTCAATTTTTTTGACGAAGTATTTGTTTTGGCGGAAGAAACATAAGTACCAAAAATTATAAAAAAAAAAAAACATTTTTACGGGGTGTTCTCTTTTTTGGGCCACGCAGAATGTTCTCGTTTTTTAAATATTGGAAGGGGCAAGTGTGTGCTACCGAGTTCTCGGAAGGAGTTCGTGACGTGCCCTGGAAAACCGTTAAGAATGGCGATGGTAAAACTTCAAGAAAACCGATAGTCTCTAATGGTGGCTACACACATTATCAGCATGCAAATTATCGGCGCACAGCAATCTCCAGCATCTACTGGAAATCAATGAGCCAAAGAGTCGAGTTAGATTTATCGCGACTGATTATAGATCTAAACCAGCTGTCAGCCATTTTCCAATGTTTACCGATAAACTGGCATTCCTCTGGCTCAAAAGGCCATATTAAAAATTAATTGCCTTTCACATTGTCCGATTCGAAAGCGGACGCGTACCATTGTTTTAAAAACACGTTGCAAACAGGATCGACATTAAAAAGCACCATCTGTTATGGGCTTTATACGTCATATTTTAACATAATTACAAGGGGCCCGACACCATGTAACTGCTTCCTAAGTGTCGAAGAATTGAATGCTCGAGAACTATTAAAAGATTGACGCCTTTTCCGGTGCTCATTCGATTTAATCACACCTTTGAATGTTTTTTCTTATTATTTTTTTTTAATTTTTTTTTTTTTTGGACGCCGCCGATGGTACGGTTTTTCTTTCAGATGGAGTATACACAACATCGTGCTAATGGGGAGATTTTTAATGGGGTCATTTGGAGGGAGTTAATCTACTGAAAAATTCCATTTGGAGTGGCGCACCAAATAACCGGACGTCTGAAGGGAGGCGTGCAAGTTGTAGACGAAATTTTTTTGAACCTTCCACTCGGAGAGAATATGATAATCGCAAAGAGGGCAAAACTTCCCATTCTTCCATTGTAAAAATGCACTTGTATGAAAGATCCGAAAACTCTCGATCTTTCAAAGCTGTCGACTTGACCAACATGGGTTCGCGGCACCTACCTGATGGTGTTAGAACAATAATTATAAGCGACGGGATACCGGGATCTTCAAAAGATGCGCCAACACATTATTATAATTATACCACTTCGGCTGTTTGAACAGGCTATTATGTTGAAAACCATCATTTGTTGGTTTTGGTAAAAATGAATGGGATCTTCTCTCGAAAGTGTCCGCTCTCCAATTGCGAAGAACCGAGCACCGGGAGACTTCCAAACGCACCCTGCAGAACGCGAGAAACCGAACTGAATCAGGAAATATGAGCTCAGGATTTAATCTATCAACAAAATCAGCGTGAAAGCATTATGCTTGTTCTCGATGAAAGCATTCCGGAAGCTCTGATAAGAGTTCGAACAGTGAGGATCGTTCAGCTTTGATCGTCTTTTCTAAAGAAAATTACGAGAGTTCTCCGCAGGGCGTCCTAATGTACAAATACTTCACGGCGAGGGAAAGTAAACTTCAGGTCAGTACTGCCGCAGCGTATTGGGTGAGTTTAGGTTAAACCGAAAGTTAATCCTATATACAGGGTTGCTCATCAGTGCGTCAAAGTGCGATATCTCAGTAAACATAAGTTTTGGAAGGAAATTTGTCTTAGTAAAGTTTTTGGGGAATAAAAGGCACGCATTTTTAAATTATCTTCAAATGTACAGGGTCTGTCATAAAAGTGTGGTAGTACCAAATTATGTTTTTTTTTTAATGGAACCCCCCAATTTTTTTGCCATTTTCGGACTTATCGTCAAATTTTAAGGCTAGTTTATGAAATAGGTCTTATATAAAAAATTTACCATTTTCGAGTTATTTGTGAAAATTCGAAAATTTCGATAGCTGCAAGGTCTCACGGAAATCAGTGCTGTTTCCTAACCGTTGCGAATTTTGGAATCGATCTTATGAGGCTCCAAGGCGACACAATAAGCTACGTTCTTACACACTATTAGTTTAAAAAGAGTTTTCCATAACCCTCGAAATGGGCCGAAGTTGTACGACTTCAATCCTCAATAACTTGCTTATTTCAAATAGAATGCCCTACTTGTCTCGACGGCATCGTGTTCAGAATCCAAAAACCTACAACTTTTGTTAACATCACCCCATCCCTAAACTCAACCGTTTCTGAGCTGCTGAAAATTGCTCCTTTTTTACATCTAAATTTGCATTTGAAAAGTGAGTTTCGATGACTGTATTATTATTTTTATATTATTTATAACAAATTATTATTATTTATTTTCACAATATTATTTGTATCTACAATAAATTCTCAAACTGTCCTCCATTTCGCTCAGAAACCAGTTGAAGTCTTGCCAGAAAAGACCTATTTACTTACCATTATGTATATATATATATATATGTATATACAGAGCGTTCCGCCGGGAACCGTCACTAAACGTTTTGGGAAAATTATGAATAGCAAAGTTACGGAAAGTTAGTGGGCTGACAAGAGCCTGGGGGCGATCCCATCTACAACATCTTGAATGACGACTTCCGTTACGACCAGAAGTGGTCGTACCGGAAGTCGACCTCTGCTTGCGCTTTTTAAATGGAACACCTTATGTATTATCGCTTTTTGGAATTCAACATTCAACCTGCATATAAGTTTATTAACGTATGGAGTTGATGGTTTTAGAGGTGCATGGAAGTGGATGTTGAAAGCGACAATTCCGGGTGTCCGCACAGAACTGCAAATTGCTAACAAGCTGAAGAGCACTTTGTGACGTTTTCTTCCAATATAATGGAGAAGGTTCATATTTTAGTGCTCTGCCGAGCTTTACCTAACATTTCCTATAGGGTGTTTACAAAAATAGAGCCAACTGAAACGTCAGAAGTGGTCGAAATTAAAAAATTTCCGACGGGTCCCTGCTATCTTGTTGACGTATCGCAAACTACGTTAAAAATATAATTTATATTAATGTTTAATTCATTATAGTCGAATTGCATAGTTTTACATGTTGATGCATGTGTGGTGTGTCTCTAACTTAATGCGAATATGACAAGAGGAGATGCCAGCAAAGTGCCATTGTTAGGAACCTATTTTTCATGCCCAAGACAGCTTTATTTTTGCGGACGCCCTGTAGAAAATATTAGGTAAAGCTTGGCAGCATTGTAAAGTATGAATCTTCTACATTATTAAAAAAAAAAAAAACGTTACATAATACGTTCCCTGTTTATTAACAATTTGCAATTCTGCAGACATCTGCATCTGTCACTTCGAATATTCATTTGCATATACATATGTTCCAAACTATTAATTTCAAGAAAGCCAACGTGTTAATTAACTTGCATTTAAAGGTGAATGTAGAATCTAAAAAACCAACAGTATATATACGGTGTCCCATTTAAAATAAGCGAGCAAGTGTCGACTTCCGGTACGACCGGAAGTATGACATAATTCAAAGTGTTTTAGATGAGGCGGCCTCAAGGCTCTTACCGACCACTGAAATTTTCGTAAGTTTCCTCTTCGTAATTAGTTTTCCCATAACGTCTAACGCTAATTCCCGCCAGGACACCCTGTATAATTAGTAGTTCAGTTAGTTTTCAGTCTTTAATTAGGATTTCGTAATGTCTAATACTTAACTGAGTTCTGATGATTAATATTAATATTTTCTGAGAGATCAGTTTTAATTAGTTTAAGTTTGTCTACAGTTATAAATTAGCTTACCATATACAGTTCTTGGGTTTTAGCAATAGAAATATTTTCATTTCAGTAAAATATATATATATATATATATGTATGTATGTATGTATATGTATATATATATATATATATATATATATGTATAAATTTTTCATATATGTAAATTTATTCAGGTTCGAAGTCGTGCAATTTCGGAAGCCTATTTTGGGGGGTTACGGGGGCTATTTATTTAAAACATATCAAAACTTGGAGCGCCTATTTCAGTGAGACGCTGCACCTATCAAAATTTTGGAATTATCCCGAAACACTTGGCAACGATGAATTTTTTCCATAAAGCTTTTTACGTAAACTGACCTTAAAATTCGACGATAAATCCGAAAATTTAGCGAAAAACTTTAGGTTTCCCATTGGAAAAAGCGCAATTCGGTACTACCACGCATTTACGTCGGACCCCGTACATTTGAAGGACATTTTTAAAATACGCACCTCGTGATGACCATAAACTTCGACACGAAACGTTTCCTTCTAAAATTCATATCTACCGAAACATCGCACTCTGACTCATCAATGAGCACTCCTGCTTGTGGGGAATGTCTAAAATCCGCTGCATATGTGAATTTACCAAAGGGGGCTGCACCAGCTGACCGTAGAATCTGGTGCTTCGGTCGAAGGCCTGCTGCAAAGCTGCGAGCGATTGCTGAAGTCATCTTAATTGACCTACTGATCAAAGAACGGACAGTTCGGTAAGGGAATATGGAGCAAAACGAATAAGAACGCAGAAAGCGATAAGAAAGTGGCAATCAGGACTATATCGACGAAGTTCAAGATACAAATCGACCAAAAGAATCGCACCTAATTTGGACAAGTAGAAAAATCGGAGACACGACGATGTAAACTATTACGCGAATGTCAATTCTTAACGGGGCAGCAATAGATTTAATATGAGCAACCTCGAGGAATGCTGCTATTACTGCAACACGGACACAGTGAAGTGGAAATATTATACAGGGTGTGTCTAAAAGTATACTGTTGAATAAGCAACGAGCAGACCTTTCAGGAGAGGCGTCATGTGACGGCTATTTACATTGAAAAATTTTACGTCACTATGCCCACCTCGGTGACGTCACGTTTCTAAAACGTTTACTATAGGGTGCTCCTAAATTGTTTGGACAAAATTCTACCACAGATTCTTGCGGCGGAAACATGACGATTTAACTCAATCGACCTCAGTCCATCGGTGGACGGTTCTCAAAATACAGGACACCGAAGTGAAGATATGAGAAAAGGGAAAAATTTTATTACTTCTTTTGCTACGTTACTATCTGAACAAAAAGTCGCATCGGGGGGTTTTATGGGAGCGAAATCAAAAACCGCTCACATTTTCGATGCACATTGTAGAGAGTGCCGTCAGCGCTAGATGTCGCTTTAAAGGGATGTAACTTATTTTTCGCCCCGTATAAAATTTATTTATTACTAAATTTGTGTTTTATGAAAAAAAAGAGGTATTGTGGTGCAAATTTCTACCGCTGTTCCCTCTTAAGGTATTTGAAATTTCCACTTTGCAGCATATCTTGAAAAATAATTTTAAAGTTTTGTTTTGTTTAACTATATCAATTTTTATTATTTAAACAGCACCTACTACTTTTATTATAAAGAAAAGACTTTAAATACAAATTTGTAGGGGTTTGTCCTAAATCGTCAGAAAACGCTACGTAACACAGTAGATGCATATTGCAAAGGAAAAAAGGACACAAATCCAGTAAATTTATGATGGACCACCCTATATATTATATAAACATTGAATATACCTTCGTTTTCTGAATTCCAGGAATGAATAACTTAATATTAAAATATATTTATTAAATATTTTATATGTTGAAATTTGATTTAGCTCTGTTCGGGGTATTTGCATTTAAAAACAGGGATTACAGTGTTTTTCTACACTGTAGCTGCCGTGAATTAACAAATGGATCGAATGCCACTAGTAATTATTTTGTATTAATTTATTATTTTCGCCTTGGAAATAATAAATTTGTTTAGAATTAACACAAAAAATCGCATTTTAATGCCATGGGACCAAAATAATGATTTTATTTAAATAAACAAATTACGAAAATTCACAATTAACAAGTGCTGAATGTCCGCTCCATTATTTTCAACGCGTTTTCTGCAATTTTTCACTTAACTTCAACAAGGCATTGCAAACAACCTCAAGGTGCTTCTTTAATGCATCGATGCTTGCTTGGATTCTTCATCTTTAATTCACCAAATTTCGACTTCTTCCTTCATACGCATTATTTCTAATTTAAATTCTGCTGTCTAACCAATTTTACGCAAGGAAAGAAGGAAATGTAACAGTTGAATAAATAATAAATGAAAAAATATATATATAATACCGATTTTTTAATGTTATCTATTTTTGAAATCGGGAAATAAAGGCCCGTGAAATTTTTATAAAATATATAGGGTGTTCTATCATAAACTTAACCGCTCTGTGTCTTTTTTAAATTTGCCATTTTCATCTATCGCGTTACGTAATATTGTCTAGTAATTTAGGATAACCCCTACAGCTCTTTTACTTTTAAGTTTTTTTTTCTTTATAATGAAAGTGGAAAGCGCTGCCTACATACATGGACAGACCCTGTACATATTTATCCGTGCAGTGCAGCAAAATAAATAATAAAAAAATAATATGGTCAAACGAAACATGACGATTTAAAAGAAATGATAAGAACTGAAGACGAACCAAATGTTTTGATTTTTTTCGTTTCGACCCATCTTTAGGTGTGCGCAAATGCGAAGAAGTGAGACCTGACATCCGTGCACGGTTTTGGTGAAGCCCTCGAAGTGACGCTTCACGGCGGAAGAACGGCAAGGAGCACCGTCGGTGGATGATCCTGGATGAATTCTAATCCGACTCCAGACGGGCATCCAAGGTCTGGCCGAACCAAGGCCGGAGTTCCGAAAATAGATTCTTTTAGGAAAAAGTTGACCTAGATACGCAACGTTCGAGGAAAGGGAAATCTAATTTGAGACAGTTTCATGGAAAATGTGGTGGGAAATACTTAACTGGACAAGCAACAAAATTCGTAAATTCGAATTCGCTCGACTTTTTACAAACGTAGCAGAAGTTCAGCAACAGATGCGATTGCCCTGGTCGCTGTCACAATCGTGCTTCACTTCGGCTCACACAAGTGACTTTTCACCTTTATCCGAAGAATGCCTCATATGGCCAATAATAACGTATGCGTATGTGTATTTTTGAAAATTACAGGTTTTTGACGCCTTTGTGGTGTTTTGGGAAAACGAATTTTTATTTGATGCCTTCGGATAGTCATGCGGTGTGAGTATCTCGGACTTAACAGTCATCAGCGGGCTACAATAATATTATATGTAGCGTGCCTGTTACAATTATCGAGAGCTGTTGAAAGAGACGTTTGTGTTACCTCGTGGTTATTTGCTTCTCTTATGATACTCATTTGTCTTGTGTACACCACACACATGTTACAGTTCAGAGAAAAAAAAGCCGACTTTCCGGAACGTGTGTTTAGGCTAAAATAGGTTAAAGGTGAAACACTAACCCTCCTCGGGTTAGTGTGGCTATCCATGAGAAATGACCGTTTCAATTTATAAAAATCAATTTCAATCCGATGGCAATTTCGCACACCACAAACGCACTTGGGAGTAAAAATCAGTCAGTAAAATCACAACACTCGGGCCGGAATAGAGAGGCGTCTACAAGAATGCGTAATTACACGCAGACCAATAATGATTGATGAAGAACAAGCGGTTACCGACTGCTTTATGGCATGCGATGTTATGCGTATTTTGTGTTATGAGAAGAGCCTTATGATCCGAGATGGGATTGTTTTGCCCCCAGTAAAATTTACCTTCACGTCAGCTTCACACTGAAAACATCAATTTCTGAAGCTTCTAAAATCCATTTCCCACCACCAATAATTAATCAAAAAGCATATTTAGCCTTTTTTTTTTCTTTTTTTGAGCTGAAGAATTGAAGGCATAAACATACACGCATTTTCAAAGGCGATGTTCCGCATGACCTTTATTCGAACAGTCCTGAATTAGAAACCAATAAATATTGTAGAAGACCTCCATCAATTAAATTATATCCAGGTTGAAAACGGCCATTGTAATCAATGCCCCAGACTGGGATGGTCCCTTTGATTTTCTCCACATAACAAATCTCGTTTTGTTTGTCGGGCATTATTCAACTAGAATACAATTTGTGTATTCAGCCTATAGGAAACCGAGTCGATATTTCTTTTGGCTGCCATTGGTCCCATTGTATTCGAAAAACCTCCGCAAAATCGTTAATTTAAATAATTTCGTGTACATAATAGACGAACGAGCAGCAACGAATTTTTCCTCGTGCAAGGCATGAGTTGGTTCGACTCCCTCGGGGGCCCAAGTTGGAAAAATGCACGTTTTTATTTATTGCTTAAGTAACAAATAAAATTATGGAAAATATATAAATAAAAGTAACGTCTCGTACGACGAAAAAGGGGCTTGCAAAATTGCTACATACAGAGTTTGCAAAAAGTTTTGCAACACGTTCATAGCTCTCGCAATCCTGATGTTTTTCAAACACGCTCAAACATCTATAATTTTACCTTATAAAAAGCATTAAATTCGCCATTTTCGATATTGCAATTTTTCCTCCTGCAAACTTTTTTAATTTTCAAATAAAAAGGCGCCCATCATAGTATATCGAACTAAAGGTAATTCGATAGGGGATGTAACGACACGCAGAGAGCAAAAATTGGATTTACAGGTTCCTTAAAAAATTTAATTATTAAATACAAAATAAAATAACTCACTGTTACGTCCAATAAAATTGAAATTACTGCAATAAACGTTCAAATTGGGCTCCGGCCATCCTCGGCAATGACTCAGTCGTTCCTCGAACTCTTTTATGCAATTACGCAATGCTGCTTCCGTTATTAATTCTAATTCTGTTTGAGTTCTATGGCGTAAATAGTCTAAACGTTACGTTATATTTTCGTGAACGAAACTTGAAAAGTGACGCCGCAACGAAAAATCGCGAGGCGTAAGACCTGGAGATCGTGGCGGCCATTCTATTACGCCCCTTCTACCGATCTCCCTCCTGCGGAAAAAAGATCCAATTTTAGTTCTGAGTACACCGTCGTATCCTTTATTAAATTACCTCTTATTTGATATGCTACAATGGGCCCATTTGAAAATAAAAAGTTAGCAGCGCTTACAGGCGCCGTACGATCGTGCATATGAAATTAAATTATTTTTCTTAGCAGACCCCCAAAACACCATCGAATGCCCCTACAAGAGAGTATAATTTTGAGATACTCTGGTTTTTTCGAATGGGCCTGCAGCAAGAGCGAACTGGCGGCTTCGTAAATCTTCAAATATCGTGAATAATCAGAAAAACATGCAACTTCGTAATGAGGAAATGGTGACGAAATGGTGGCGGCACATGGAAATAGATTCCCATTTGAGGATACTGGGAAGTATCTTCACGTGAGTACTAGCAAATGAGAATTTTTGCAAAATTTTACGTTTCGAAATAGAAGTTCAGTCTCAGCCGATTACGGACTTACATAATTCTTCACATATTGCTGGCCAAGAGCCAAATTTCCAGCTGGATTGACAAAGAAACGTTAGCGTTTCAGACTGGCTGTTGAGGAAACGAGAAAGTGGCCTTACACAACGACGGAAATTTTTGGAAAAGTTTTTCTCAAAAATTTTCTAATGAGAATTTCGGCTCTAACCAATTTTGGTCCCGACACCATCACAGCGTCTAGATTTTCAATCTTCCTGTGTTCACGGTTATAGATCGTTAATAGTCAGTTTTAAAAATTAATTAAAATTAAAAAAATGTTGCTTTCGGACTGATTATGATTTGAGATATAATTATTTTTGGCAACTCTCTTCTTAAAAACCGATTAGCGTCAATCTCTCAAATCGAAATCGGTCGTTCAAACCGATCTTAGCCACCTGTAATTTTCACACAAGAGATCCACTCTTCCATTCGAAAAACTAATTACACTAAACAGATCGGCTCGAGGATCGATCCTTTGAACCGTCCATCCTAATTATTGTTCTAACACCTCGACGCATCTTTGGTCAGGTACCATCGGCCGCCGGATCGAAGGCGGGATGTTTCAGCACTCGTATAACAAATTTGAAAACACCTCTGGACCTGATAATCATTTCATGAGCAATTTAAATTTACACACTTCTTTATGTTTGCTTGAACCGCTTCTTTTAATCAGCTGCCGATGTCAGTGGCGGAGGCACGGGCTCGAGACAAAATACTTTTGTCGCCGATAGGTAGCATTAAAGAAAAGTTAAAATTTTCGTCACCAACAATGCAGCTACTTAGTCATTTGATTAGTTAATTGATAAAGATAACGCTAAACATTCCAATATAGATTTTGCGTACTTCACTGTGAATAAGGCATTATGTCCAAGAAATTCTTTCTGCCAACATCGTCTTTCTCCCTCCAATTCCTCGTTTTCTTGCTCGCTCCAATCGTGATTTATTACCTCCGAGGCCTATTGTTTCGCCCTATGGGGAGCAGGTAAATGTGGTTCCAACGGCCAGGTGTACCACGAGATGGATCTCATGGTACACTTCTTTGCACACACCCAATCAGCCTAAGCGGTACTTAAACAAATACCTGATGCCGTAGAACTACAATATATCAATAACTGTACCCATAGATACGCGAACATGTTTCGATTTTGTTGTATGAATTTACGTGAATTACGGTATATCTACGTTTCAGGTGTTGCATCTACGAAACGGTGAGAGTGACAAATCGGCTGAATTAGGAAACAGTTCCGCCATCTCGTGAGGCAAAGTATTTTACAGACAAGAACCGAGAAGTCCTGGATGTGAAAAATATGGAAGCGTGGTGGAGCAAGGGAAGCTAAAGCAATAAGTCGTGCGTTGACTTACGAGCCCTCAAAAAGAAGTTGTTTCACAAATATAAAATGATCATAAAAAATTATTAAAAAAATACGGGAAACATGTTTGAAAATGGCACTATGGTGGAAACAACAGAAAAAATTAAAGTGTCCCAAGTCCTGTGAGTATTTGGAACCAAATAACGACCTTAAACGCCTTTTAAGAATTATTCAATATACGTAAAAGTCACAGTAAGAGTTGTAAAATGTCGTCGAGAAAATCCTCACAGGAAAGCAGTCAAAAATTGTGGATTTAAAGTTCGTAACAATTTGCAAAAATTCTAAAGAATCCTTAAGAAATCGCCAGAAGAAAATAATCCGTCATGTTATTCGAAATCCTCAAATCATAAGCCTTCGAATTTCATTTTCATATTATTTTTTGTTGTAGACACTGTGTATGTTATTCTAGAAACGTCAAACTAATTAACGTCAAATCACTGCCAACTTTTAAATTCGTCGTCATTCTCTCCTTGTTGCTCGGGCGAAAGCTGTCGTTACTTACGTCATTAATGACTGACAGGAAGCGTCACTTGTCAACGTATTATTGTGCCAAATTGCATACAAAATATGATTCTATCTCGTAAATTTGCTGTTCTGCTTTAGCAGTAGTAATAAAGTAATATTAAAAATTCTAAAATACGAGTTCACCAGCGAGCATTTGATCGCTCTTTGGATGATAAATTACTCTTATCCGGCAATGGACGTCGTAGGTTGTCATGAAACGTTGCGAAAACATTAGAAAAAATAGCCCAAAACTTACCGCAATTCTTCTCAGAACTCGTGAGGGCTCCAAATTTGATCCAGTCTCCCAGCATTTTGGTATTTTCGGTTTCTGGAACATACTTTTCGTTAAATAACGAGAATCACGAGAACGGCACTTTCTACAATTTTCCGTCAACAAGAAAGTCGATACAAACGTAATACATCATTTTCTATATGGGTATCGATTTAAGCAGTTTTAACATCTCTAAAATCGATATTTCGAACGAAAAATTCCCAATTAAGGTTGAATAATTTTAAAAATCAATAAGAAATGTGGCCAAAAAAATGTGCAATTTTTGACGATTTTTGAGAAAATTTCGACAAATGATGCTTTCTTGGACTTGGACATTCATACAGAGGTATTTCGTGCCGGTTATGTGCAAAGCATTGGATGTAGGTTCTGGAGAAAGGTGAATGTTTTTTGGTAGGCGAGATATTTGACAAGAAAATCGGGAAATGTCATTAAAGTTTGTAAATTGAAATTTAAAAAATTCATCACAGGTTAAAATTTTATTAAAATTTTGAATTTTCGACAGAGTCACGATATGGTGTATTTTTGAGACTTTTTGAAAAATGTTTACGCCTCGACTTCCCGAGATACTGGGCGTCTTTAGCCGAGTGCCCGTTGAAGGTATTTAGAGGTTCGCGAAAGTTAGAAAATACAATTTGGTATGCGGCCATTTGAGCCCCCTGAACTATTGATTGGAAATATTTTCAGACCGGCAACACGCCCGGAGGTATAGGAAATTGATAACAACTCTGTTATTTCATAGGGAATTCCTATGTTTTTATTATTTTTTGGTTTTCTTGTTAAATTCGAGGGCGACTTTGTATAACTTACCAATAACTTAAAATACGAACTTTTGGAGGTAAACACTGTTATTTTGTTAAAGTTGTAAAATATTTTCTGTGTGATAAAAAAATTGTTATAGTGGAATCAACAAAAGAGCAACAAAATTTTGCCAGCAAAAAGTTGAAAAAGCTGCACGCCGTTTTTCTCTATTTCAATTTTGATAATACTCTACAGAGTGGCCGGCAAAGTGCATTGATTTAGTCAATACAAAAATATCGAAAAAATTGAAAAAATTGAAAAAATAGTCAAATAGGACGTCCCCTATTTTATTACGTGGATTAACAGGCCATTTCATTCTGCATTCAATCACGTAGCATTTTCCTATTCTTATTTTAGAAATGTTTACTACGAAAAACAGAATGGTCTGAAAGGAGGACATAAAGGAAATGTATTGAAAATGTATTTGTACCTTACAATACTGGGACAAGAACAAGAAATATATTTTACCAATAAAAAAATGTGCTTTTTTTTAAAACTTTCGTTAGAATTTATGTCGTTTTTGATCAGATCGTTTTCGCGGCTCATCCCTCGTCCAGATCTCATGCGCAGCTGCTTCATGTAGAGACAAATTTACATTATCTTATTCAACCTGATGCTAAAAAAAAAACTCAAGGAGGACTCCGTCCTCTTACATCTGCCATTGAAGACTGGATTGAAGTTGGTCATTAAAGATCTCCTTGTCATGACGATCGGGTTAAAAGAGATGATTACCTGAAGAAAATGACGTAAAGAATCAAAACGTTTTATCAGGTACAATCTTACAAAAGGATATTCACAAATATTGATATCGGCGAGAGGCAAAAGAGCCGACAAATGACGTTGAAAAAATGATAACAATAAGGGGCCCCATAAAAAGATAATTTGGGGCCCGCGGCACCTCAAAAGGAGCGAGAAATAATTTCTCGGATGGTGCTGCATCGCGTATATGTTAAACGTTGGGCCGGGCCGATCACAAAAATTTAATTGGTTACGGTTTACGGGGTCTCGCCAGACTGTTTGGTACCTGCTTTGTAATCGTTTGGTACCGAGGTGAGATGAAGAGGCGCAAAAATCAACAGCTCAGCTGAGGTATGTGTGCCTCGTCTCTTGCTAATTACTATGCGGTCAAAATAATCGGGGATAATTTATACGTTATGCGGCACTTTATGCGGATTCATTATGTTGTTCTTGCTCTTGAAATAAGGCGAAGCAAAGGGAAATTTAATCTTGAGGGGATTAACATAATCGAATAAATTCTACCTCGTTGAGAACGCGTGAAAACGTGAAATTTCTCTAACAGAAGATGTTGGAACGTGAAATGGTTATTTGCTTGAGAAGTGAGAAAAGTGATACTTGAAACGTCATCAGCGGGAACACCTCGGCAGGAACGCCGAACGAGTGTCGGGCCCATTTTGACTTTGTCCCGTCATAAGCCGTTAGAGGATTCGAAAACTTTCGTCGACGAAATTGCTCAAATAACCTTTTTCAGATGAAATATTTTTTGTGTACGTAGGCATTTTCCACGTGGAATTGTTCATCAGTGCCTATCCTATACGGGGCGTTCCAAAAATGCGGGCAACATCTCGGAAGCAAAAAGTTCTTGTAAGAAAATTGCACTTATGCTTATAAGCGATTTTCCACGAATTTACCCTTAGCGAAATACAGCTATTCAAAATTAAATAGCGAAAACGATGTTTTCTAAACATCTCTTCTAGCAGAGGATAAAATTTGATGAATTTTGGGTCGCTCGTGTATTGTAGCAAAGTTACCAAGGTAAGAATTCTTCTACTTATGCGTGGAAGCGGGGCGCAGGCTACCCCCAACTTCTTCACTCGCAATCCTTTGAGATTTTAGGTTCTTTTACCGCTACGTGGTTTATTAGCTTCAAGAAAAAAAGGCACTTTTACTACGCAAACAGAACCGTTTTTCTGAAAAACATCATTTTATCAAACAGCGTATTTCACCAATAAATCGATAAAAAACAAAGTTCAGGGTTCGTAATTCAACACGAGAGCCATTAAGTCCCGCGCACTCGTGGGACTTTCGCACCCTCCAAGATACCCGAACGTTATTTCTTAATTTATGGTAATAAAATGTTGTCATTTCTAACGATTGTTTTCTCGTTTCTACTGGAATAGTGACGCTAAACTTTTCAAATATCGCCCCCAAGTAAAAATCCAAAGGATAAAGGTCTGGAGAACGGGGCGGCCAAGCAACAGGACCTCGACGATCTATTCGCCGGTTCGCAAAAACATTGTTTAAATGTCTTCGCACTTCAACGTCGCAATGTGGAGGAGTACGATCATGCATCGATGATGTACTGCCACAGGTTTCAACAGGGACTTCTACTAAAACGGGTAGTGAATTTTGAGCGAGATTCAAATAATGTAGTCCGTGTGACCGTTGACAATATGATTTGGCCAATTAGAAAATATACCAAAGTTAATGCCCAAATATGAATTGAGTCGAATTAGTGGTGATATTTGCCAACAATAATCGGATGAGGATCTTCATCGGACCAAACGTGTACTTGTGAGAGTTAATGATGCCGTTTCTGTTACATTCTGCTCCGTCAGTGAACAAAATATTTCCAATAAAGTTATTGTATATGTATGTCCGGTTGTTCTTCTAAAATATCAAGAGTTATACAGCCTTCTCTATTGTCATAAAATTTCCTGTGTCATCGTGTGGTCATCAGTTTTTCATCCCGTCTTACCCCATTGTGCATCCTGCGCAAACTCGCCTGGCGCGCTGGACACGTGGAGCCCGTTAGGACCACAAGGTAAAACCGTCATTAACCGTTGAATCCACATAATTCTTCCTCATAATTTTCGGTGAGCAGTTGCAAGTTTGATCGTCGTAAATTAAGTTTTTCGATCGATATCGATTATTTCTTCATTAAAGAACGTCATTATCGATCTCAAAAGAAACTTTAAAGAAATTAACACATTTTAATGATATTTTTCATAAGTGACAGCAGCGTCCAATTCAACAAGCATCGATAATTATTCGAGTGATGGCAAAATGGTGTTCTGTATGAGAAAAGAATATAATTTTTTTTCAGCGTGAAATGTTAACCGCAGGAGAAATTTCCAAGAGGCAGAAAAGTTGGAGAATGGGTGAATGTATCGTCAGAAAAAAAAATCGATATGATGCAGCTACTCGGTGAAAATTCTGGTCATTTCTGTGCGAAGATGACTGAGAACTTACCACTTTTACATTGCGAATAGACACGAATGTTACAATAAACGTTAAAAATAATCCCCGAATTAAAAAACAAATGGACAATGGGTTCCATTGAAATCCATCGAGGCATTCTCCAGATATTAAAAAAATATGTTTTTTTTTTTTAATTTTTTTTCTATGAATTTTGGCCGCCAGTAGCGTCTAAACGAGACAATTTTTAAAAATAATTTCTGAACCAAATCTTAATGTATTGACTCAATTAATCTTATGATGCAATTTTTGACATACATTTCCGTGACACCCTCTATTTTAAATCGCATTACATCATTAAAAATAGTTTTGAAATATTTTGAATTTAAGATATTATTTGATGAACAAACGTCAAAAGACAGTAATTTTTGTTTTATTTAATTATGCTTTTAAATTATGAAAAAATAATATTTTTTCAAAAGTTGGAGGGGGGGGGGGGGATTTGGATATTGTGGACGAGCTAAGAGGACCAAAAGATAGTGGACTTAGAGATAATTCTTGACTTAGAACTGTAGACGTGCCGATATAAACGCCTAAACAATGACGTAACACAGGTTTTCAGTGAAAACGGACGTCTTAGAAACCGCGTATGGGATGGGAAAGACGGGCCCGGATTGCACGGATTGTGGAATTTTCGACAACGCGAAATATTGAATTTCGCAGTGCCGGACTTTTCCAGAAAAAAGAGACGAACCGATTGCTTACATAGAGGTCTTGACTCCGGAATTTCCAATTAACGGAATGCTTGAGAGCAAATCAAAATGGGACTGCTGCAACGAAGCCGTCTCTGTAATGTTCAAGGAAAAAGAGCGAACGGAACGAGTCGTAAAAGAAGATTAAAGATCCGCTTTTCCGCAACGGAACGGCACAAACATAAGGATAGAAATAAAAAATTCACCACAAAGCTACAGGAAAAAGAATAAATTCATAGAAGCAAAACAAAAATAAACTAACAACTAGATACAAGAGGGCTAGCAGCTAATCCAAACCAAATACGCCTCTTCGACTCCGATGGACAATATTCCTCAGGAATCGTCCCGGATCGTCCAAGGTGGGGCCAACAGGCATTTCGAGGTTCTTAGTGGGTTGGCGCTTCGGCGGTTCCGACATTATCCGGTCACCAGAACATTTAAAGAGGGGTCTTATTGGGGATATTCCTAGTACAAAATAAGAGGACTTACAGAGCTTCAGGTAGGCCTATGTCTCAACTTTAATCCGAGTTTACTTTCGACATGAACATAAACGACCTTTGGAAAATATTTTGACACGATTTTCCATCCAACCTAAGATATGACGAACATACAGATTTCAATTTTAGCCCGAGTTTCTTTCGCTAAGCTTAAAGCCCTGAGCGCTGTTTTGCAGAAATCTTCGTTTTTGACCCGAGTTTCCTCTTTGATTAAAATTGCTTCGTTAGTTGATACGGTGGTGTCCAAAGAAATCAAATTAAACCCCAAATGTAAAGAGGCTCTTAGTTGTTCGGCACTGAAATTTATAGAATCTTGTATTTCCTCAAACATTCTCAATCTGTATACAGTGCGGCTCTACGTTGCCCCCCTCTTCCCTCGCAGTTAATTAACGTAATTTTACTAATTACAATCATTATATTTCATCGTTACCTAACTTTCTGAGCGAACATGCTATGGGAAACCGCATTGCACGAAGCGGTCCAATTTATTGGCCTTCGATATCTCCTGATTTGGCACCTCTGGTTTTTTTTTTTATTGCGCTACTTTAAATCCGAGGATTTTGTTACATCACCAGAGAATTTGGCACAATTACCGCGTCAAATTGCGATAATTTGTAGATTAATTAACCCACAAACCTTCGTTAATATAAGGAAAGAATTTTCTGACGGGTCGCATTTTTCTCAGGACCAGAATGGTACCAGCTTCGAACATTTAATCGAATCGATTTCCCACCACCAAGCAAGTTAGAGGAAAACGGAAAAGTCAATAAATGGCACTTTTTGCTCTACTTAATGCAGCTTTTGAATTGTAAGAAAATACTAATTTGTTAAAAACGTAACCGGAGGGGACAATTTAAAGGTGTACTGTAGATCACCTTTCACATTTAATCGAAATATGAAATATTCCTTCCTGTTATTAATAAATTAGTAAGGCTCAAATCACTTACTAATGGAATACATAATGATTATTATTGAAATGCTTCTTACCTCAACCTTCGGTATTCGAGATAAAACGATTACAATCCAGTATTTACTATTTATATAGCTTTATTTCATCATTAAAGTAATTTTTCTTTTATGGAACGTAATTAGACGCCATGTATACGATACGGGTAGGTATACAAGTCTTGTTTCGTGTTAGTTAACGAGTGATTGATGATGGCCAGTATAATACATTTTGGACCTCAACAAAGAAAGAAGCACAATTTTAATGGTAAAATTAATAACCTAGATAGATATAGAGGAATATGGCGGCACGAAAGCACGTTCGACCACAAAAGAACTTTTCTACGATTCAGTATCTACTTTGACTGCTCCTACGCGCACGCGTGTATACATAGAGGACCAAAAGTCCCGCGCAAATTCGTTGAAAATTGAAGGAAATGTTTTTCACGAAAATGCTGGAACACGTCAAACGTTGCTTTCGGTTGCGAATATTTTGACGTAATAGACATGTATACAGGGTGGGTGATGTCATAGGTAAATGTACTTTTTCATTTTTCTCTTCTGGAACTCCATGTATGTTGAGACGTTTTTCAGTTCTTTGCATTGCGGTTTACACTGTCGAGAAGTCAACGGGGCACGGTTCGAATGTTCAACACATTGGATTCTAATAGTAGTTTATATTGTTATTTTTCAAGTATTAATAGTTCTATCGTTATTTCTACTTTTTGCGATTTTTTTCGAAAACTGTTGAGCTTAGTCAGGGGTACGTTGCAGGAAATATGTTTGGAGTTTGTCAAAGAACTTAAAAACGTCTTAATAGACAGGATGTCCGGAAACAACGTTGAAACATTTTAGGAGGTGATTCTGGAGGTTAAAATAATAAAAAAAGTCGTTATAAACATGCCCCAAAAATGCTTCTTAAAGGGGTTAGAACCTTTTAAAGGAGGACCTCTGAAGGCGTCTTTTGCGCAATGTTTTTGAAACGATTTGTGCTAAAATTGAAAAAATCGGTAAATTTTAATAAGTTAGAATGGGAGAACTTCCTTTATGTTCATAAATGCAAATTTTGGTCAGGGGCGTCACATACATGGGGTTTCCTACGTAAATCTTGCATTGACTTTTTCGTTTGTGTTTTCTTTAGTTTTGAGACCAAATTGCCGATTCGCAAAAATATTTTCCAGTAAAAAAGGGCCTCTCATTTCATCTCGTTAGGATAGACCGTTTTCCAGAAAAATGGATTTTTATAAATCGACTCGCCATCACAGGGACGTAGAAATGCACGATTTTCTAAGGTGTGTTGAGATGAACGGAGGCCATTTTCAACGTTTGTTACGAGTGACAATTACTGATATTTGTGTTGTAATTGCCGGTGAATAAAAAAATATTTCTATTACGAGGATGCCAGCTGTGTTCATCAAGATGCGTTCCGACGTCCATGTAATCGCACATCGACTTGTACAAGTGAATTTTTCTGGAAAACGGTCCGTCCCAACGAGATGAAACAAGAGAACCGTTTTTACTTAAAAACATTCGCGATTCGGCGATTCGATTTGAAAAATCCAGAAATGTCACGAACAAAAAAGTTAAGGCAAAATTTACAGAGAAGATACTCCCCCCACCCAGGCGTGCCGCCCCCGACTAAAATTTGCAATTATTAAAAAAAAGCAAGTTTCCCCATTGCAGCTTATTAAAGTGTACCGAATTTCATAACTTTAACATAAACCGCTTCGAAAACATCCTCAAAAAACGTCTTCAGAGGTCCTCCTTTAGGGGGTTCTAGCCCCTTTGAGAAGCATTTTTTGGGGTATGCTTATAAGAACTTTTTTTATTATTTTGTCCTCTAGAATCACCTCCCAAAAATACATCATCGTTATTTCCGGACGCCCTGTATATGGGGACCGATAAGCGAAGTGTTAAACGGTATATTTGGCTACTACATGAGCAACCCTGTATAGATGTCCGTTGCCTCGGAAATGCACAACGAAAAACGATAGTTTACGTATTCCGACGTTTTCGTCATAACGATTGACTTCCATTTTTACGGAATTTATACGGGAGTTTTGGTTATCTACGTATGAAGTTTCATGGTCATAAACCGCATTTTTTAGTGAAATTGGGGTACCTGGCCATAAAACATCCCACAGCTTAATTCGGAGTTCCCCTGACCCCTGCAATTTGAAACGGTGGTTTAAACCATTATGTAAAGCGTTTTTGACGAGAATCACGCGGTCAAAAGTCTAATTTTCAACTACACCGAATGATGAGAATGACGCCTGAAAATTGATCATAAGGAACCTGAATATCTGGTTTCCGTGAAGTAATCCTACGATTTGACATGCAAATGTCTTCGATTCTGAATCATATAAGCCAAAACAAATTAACCAAAATCAACAATGTATGGGCCGAAACCAGAGGAGTAAATACCGAAAGGTTGAGTTGTTTATTCGAACACCGAAACCGAATTATCATAAATAACAAATAAATATAAAGAAGGACATAATATTTTTGTGGAATTGTCCGGCGCAAAGCTAACCACTCGTAAATATTTGTTTATGGCCCGGAACCAATCTGCTCCTCGGATTTGACCGTTGGGCAGTTTTAGGAACGACGATAAATGGTGGTTAAACCATCCGTATCACGGTTTCTTCTCGAATTTAGAAGCACAAATTCCTTTTAAGCAACAATTTATCAAATATCCCGGCAGCATTACAACGTCCACATCTCCTTGCAATGACCACCATGGGGTATTTTTAGCAAATACTACCGCGCATGTGAAAACTCCAAGTATTGTTTGTACGGGTATAAACCTAATTTACATAAGTATTGATGGTTTAGACAGGACCACTCGTAAAAGATGCGCATAAAAACTTAAGCTGCTAATTTTTTTGTAGCCTGACTCTCCGTAGTAATATTCTTTAACACCCAGTTAATGTCTCCTTTTCGTCATATATAATCAACGCTTCTATTGTGTTCTATGTAATTAACGGCAAGGAGATGGGAACGGAACCGAAATTTTCTGCCCGTGACTCTATATACAGAGCTTGTAAAAAGTACTGCAAGACACTCGCCATTTTTACAAATTTGATGTTTTTTAAAAACGCCGAGACACGTACAGTTTTATTCAAAAAAGGGCATTAAATGCGCCATTTTCGATGTTGAAACCTTTCGCCTCTATCCAGCTCCTCCTACTAACTTTTTCAAATTGGAATTTACCCATTGCAGTATATCAAATGAGAGATAATTCATTACGAGATACTCAGAGCTAAAATTTGATCTACAATTTCCCTAAAAGCGTTTTCTGGAGCAATATCTATGGAAATAACATTTTGCCAAAAATTACAAAGAAATGCATTGTTAAGTGCAAATGAAAATTCCCATTTGCAATATTGAAGACGATGCGTTGGCGTCCAGAGCAACGCAAATTTTCACTTTCACCCAGTTAAAAATCGCTTTAACATGAACCAACTTGTCAAACATCATCAAATTCAGAACGGTGCTTTCTGCCGAAAGATGTGGAAAAAACGGTGTTTTATTCAAAATTTTGAAGTTGTCGCCTCAAGCAGGGGAACTTTCACGTCATTTTGTAATCTGGACAATATAATTTTGTTTTATCTCTAGTTCATCAAAATCCGTCGATAAATGACTAAATTATAGCTTCGCCCGCTTTCTCATAAGACAGCCCGTAGGAGAGCGAGACTTGCAGGAACCAGCACAACTTCCCATTCAATTCGACCTCCAAAATTCAACGTGTTCCATTGCAGTGAGGAGTATTTCCACGAAATTTACATTTCCATTACATTTGCATTACAATTCGGTAGTTACCTGTTGCTATTGCTGACAATCTCGAAATCACAGGGGATTCCTCGTCACTCTGTAACGCGATCTCCACCGATATCCAACGAATTCGCGATTTCTCGATTTTTTGCAAGATTTTCCAAAATCCGTTTCGGTTTTTGAGAAATTCGAATCGAACGTCTCAGTAGATTCGTTCGTATCTTTTCCCCGTCCATTGAAGATTGTCGAAAATGTTGCCGCTCGTTCGAAACGTCGCAAGTCTCGGGACTTCCAGAAGGTTTCCGAGGTTTTCGCCTGAAAACGAAGAACTCTTGCGCAAGGTGATATTAACTCGACATTATTAGTGAACACTTAAGACAAAAGCAATGTAACAAACCATGTAAATTACTTACAGTTCAAGCCGGCTCACACCGATCTGATATGTGTAGGTAATTAAACCCACGATACCATCGACAATACGACATTTCAAATTATAAAAACTAATTACGCAACTCGTGATGCATACTATGAGAAATATCAATAACAAATTAGGTGTAATAAGTAATTACCGTATAAAATTAGCATTAAGGAAAAAGCCGTGTAAGGTATTGTAAGCTTAACGAATTTTTAATTGCGATACATAGAAGATAGGTGAAACATGCTTATGTACATAACACGTTTTTTTTTGTCCTATTTGGTGTTAATAAGGAGGTAATTTGTGTGTACGAAAGGGGCATTAAAATGAAATATTAGAGCACAGGGGGTAATTAATTGTTAAATAATTTACTTTAGATTTTCAATTTCTCCATGAAACTGTGAAGATGCGCTGAATCAACCGACTGTTTATGAATAATAAAAATCAGATAATTCTTATAAATAATTCTTTATTAATATTAATTTTTATTGAGCCCTCCTTGCAATTTGACGAGCACAGCCGATATTGATAAAAATCTCATTTAAATAAATTTTCGGTCCGAAATGGCCGAAGGGCGAACAGATGAAACAAAAAGGACGCCAGTTGGTTAAGACCAAAGAAGAGAAGACCATCCGTTATATTTTACGTGTGAAGCGGCATCTTTTATTTGTTGTGAGCCGCTTCATTAAAAAATCAGCGCTACAGGCGAGGACTCACTCTATTAAACCCTTAATACCTCATCCATTAAAGTCGGTAAAAATTAATGTATTCGACAGGGGCAGACATTTTGGTACCAACCTACGATAGGGTCTAGGGCTTTCAATGTGATTGCACTCTCGCACGAGAACGCCATCGTGAGCCGTTTGATAAACGTGCAATTTATCGGGAGATCATGTCAAAAAATGTATTTTTTGTTCTCCATGACTCGTGGATACTGTGGAGAAAATAAGCGAATTGACTATTCTGAAAGTGATGGTAAGTTTTCTCCATGAACGCTTTCACACCGTTGGTCCTTGTGTGCCCATTTTCGCGTAGGCGTTGGTAGGTAGTTTCCTTGGCTACTTTTACCCCCATTTTGAGACTTTTCCAGTAAGGGAAATTAGTACGGGGTGCAACATTTAACGTGGGATATCCAATAACTGGGAATCCCATGAAAGTGTTTAGCACCAAGCTTTAATCACCCTGAGGGGGAAGTGTATTGGTGTCAAAGTGGACTCCCCCCGTGGGGACAGAGGGAGGTTTAACTTTTTACCTCCCAATGGCAACCCCATTTTTTTTTAATATTCGGATAACAGGGCTAAGTTTGACAAAGACTTGTCAGAAACATTTTTGCGATTCACGCCAGAAAACGTTGCAATTAAGGACGTGCAATTCACGTCTTAAATTGCATCCTCCATGTTTAAAAAATTTCTATGGGACAAAACGAATTCTACGGCAATTAAATGTGCAATTAAACGCAATTAAATAAACAATAACGTAAACAAGTAAAACATTCTGCTGTTAATTCTACTTCACCATGGAGCATTTCACCGTAGAAGAGAGATTCAAAATGGTTTTGGTGTATGGAGAAGCTGGTAGGCGTTTACACCGTGCTGTTACCCTCCAAGCTCAGCGATTTCCTGAAAGGCCACGTTCCGGATTTTTTCTCTCGTGTAACGGAAAAATTTATCGATGAAAGCACTGCAAATCGGAAGAAAGAACTCGCCCAGTTGCTGTGCGTGGGGAAAACCGCCAAATAGCAGCCCCAAGTGCTGTGGCTGCTAATCCCCGAGTGGGCACAAGAGAAATATCGACGTCATCGTGAATTTTTCACGTGAATGTGAGGAGAACGGTGAGGATGCACCAGTTTCACCCTTATCACCCCTCTTTAAACCAACAGCACCACGAAGTAGATTTTCAAAATCATTTAGGCTTTTGTAAGTGGGCATCTGGACAGATAGAGGAAAATTTCGATTTTTTCTTATTCTCTGAAGAGTCATCGTTTACAAATCATGGTACAGTCAATAGGCATAACATGCATTACTAGATGGTTGAAAATCCACGTTGTCGACGTATGATGTGTAATCGTTGACATTAAACCTATCGCCCTTCTACGTAATTGAAAACAGTCTGAATGATGAAAAGATGAAAGTACCGGAATGTTTTGAAAAATGAGTGCCCACATTACTTCAGGTCTCAAACTTAAAAGTGGGTCAGAACAGGTGTTCTTAATGGGACCTTCAACGGTTGATGGATTGGCGGATCTGGTCCGGTTATTCGGCCCGCTAGATCTCCAGATCCGACTCATCTGGATTTAGCTTTGTGGGGACATCGCAAAGACCAGTTTCATAAAAAAATACTCAACAACACGTGAGCATATCACTCTGTGAATTACGGACGCTTGCGTAAACATTCCAGTAAACACTTCGTAGATGTGAAGAGTCCTTTAAAATTCGGACAAATAAGTGAATTGAAGGTCAGTGATACCGATTTGAGTGTTTACTTTAAATAAAATCTATATAAAATATATAATTATGTATAAATCAGGATTTTATGAAATTTAAACCAGATATCATCAAAACTTTCGGTAAATCAAAAGCAAAAGGCAAAATGAATTTCGTTAATTACTGAGTGTTCCAGTGTGAATAAAAAAAAAATTCGGACAAATTATACCTATTTTTAGCTATATTATCTGGATCTTCAAAAAAATGGGAGTTGTCACTTGAAATTAAAAAGAAACTCTCCATCCTGTTCACATGGGGGGGGGTGAGGTGGGGGTAATTCAACTTCAGCACCAATACATTTCCCTCTCACAGTGATTAAATCTTGATAATAACCATTTCTTTATGGGATGCCTAGTATTCGAGAGATTTCAATATTCCAGGTTCAACGTTGCACTTTGCATATTGAAAAGTGAGAATTACAAAACCTCTTTCGTTCTGTGTGAAATGAACCGCCCAGATAAAAAAAAATCGATTTTCAAAATAAAAAAAAAATATTGTTCAGAGGAAGCAAAATTTATATCTGCCACAAGGTACATACAGAGTGATCTGACTAGAATTTGCGCACCTGGAAATCTCCGATTTCATCTAAATATGTCAATTTCAACTTGAGAAGGAACTAAGTTTTATTTTGGTTTCGAAATAATTCCTCTACCGCCCAAAGTCACCCCTTCAAACGCTTTAAATGGCAAAAGGAGCTGAGTGACATCATTTTGAAGTCACTATCATTTTCTGTTGAATTATGATTTTTTGTTTTTTTTTTAATTTGAGCAAATGGTTTTTTAGAATTACTAAATTATTGTACTTTTATTGAAATTTTCAACGTTGTTAATCCGATGCACTCTAGTTCAAACTGTAAACGATTTTTTTTTTTTTTTTTTTTAGTATTAGTAAGGTATTCATGGCTAAGTTAATATACAGAGTATTCCACTAAAAAAAAAACACATTTTTTGTTTTTTTTTTTTTGACAGAACCTGTATAAATGAAAATACATTTCAAATATACCTTATAAGGTCGTAAGTAAGGTAAAAAAAAGTTCGAAAAAAAAATCTAAATAAGGCTGTAATCGACCAACGCGCCCTTAGTGGACAACCCTGTATATATACAACGTTTCTAAAAATTTTTGCAACACGTTCATAGCTTTCATACACCTGATAGTTTTTTTTTAATTTATTAAAATGTATAATATTAATGAAAAAGGGAATTTAGTACATTACTTTCAATTCAAATTTCTACCCCTATTTAGCCACCATTAGCAACTTTGTATTTTCAAATAGGAACGTGCTCATTGTAGTATATCAAATGAGAATTAATTCATGAATGGCATGCTCAGAAAATAAGATTGAGTCCACACTTTTCTTAGAAAATAAAATCATAAAATATAAAATAGAGTGACTCATTATGCCATCAAACAACATTGAAATCCTTACGATCGATTCTCAAATGGGTCTCCGGTAATACTTTGGCAATGACTCAGTCGTTCTTCGAAGTCTTTTACGCAATCGCCCAGTGTCGCTTGTGTTATTAATTCCAATTTTGTTTGAATTCTTAGACGTAAATCATCTAAATTTTATTGTTTAATTTCGTAAATGAAACATTTTGGGTGACGTCACAAAAAAAAAATCGAAGGGCATCAAATCTGGAAATACCGGCGGCAATTCCAATGCGCCTCTTCTACCGGTCCATCTTCTAGGGAAAATTCCGTCAAGATACTCTCCCACAGCCGTGGCATAGTGTGGTGGCGCACCATCGTGTTCGAACCAAATATTATGGGCCACTTCTTTCCCATTTTATCCAGGAAAAATTGCGACGATTACTGCAACTGTTTCGTTTTGTAACATGTGCAATTATGATGCGTTATTTCAGATCTTTTTTTTTAATGAAAAATGGACCAACGAACTGGTGGCCGATTATACCCATCCATACGTTATGATCGTCCGAATGCTATGTACGCAGTCTGCATTCGATGAGGAGTGTCTGCAGACCAGTAGCGACAATTATGTCGAGTAATAGATCCATTATTTAAGTAAAACGTTGCTTCATCCGAAAGTAAAATTGTAGAAAAGAAACTATTATCTCGAATGCCTTTTTTGCATCACTTCACAGAAATTCATATTTTTCGATTAAAATCTTCAGGCTTGAATTCATGGGTAACAGAAGTTTTGTGTAGATGAAATTTTCCTTATTTTAAAAGATTGCTTACTGAATTTGTAGGTGCATCAACTTCATCAGGAAGTTTGCGGGTAGATTCTATGGAGTTTTGATCGATGGATAAAATAATGTCTAGTGCTTTATCGCCACCAGTCACTGTTAGAGGTCTTCCACATTTCGAAGCGGCTTTCACTTCTTCAGTTTGCTTAAATTTCTTATTAATTCGAGAAATTGCACTTCTAACTGAAGGTCCGGTCTGGGTATTTCTCGTTGAAAATGAGACACACTTCTACGTAAGTTCCATCCCGGTCTCTATGCCCCAAAAAGATTGAAATTTCAATTTTTTACTTCTTTAATAATCGATCCGTTTTTTTTACATTCTAACTGTGGTGGGTGCCTAACGACTGAATTCAAGTCCTATTGAATTCTATGAAAATCAACATTTTTTAAATCTAAAAAATCGTTTATATTGTAGACGATTTGGAATTTTTATGCCTTATTTTCGTTTCTTCACTCTTTCAAAATGAAATAAAAGTGGATTGTCTATCCAGAAAGCAAAAATTGGAAGTTTTAATCTTTTTTGGATATAGACTTTATTGTTTTTTTTTTTTTTTTTTTTTTTTAAGGAAGTTGTTTCTTATTGAATTACTCTTCATTTGATATGCTCCAATGGGTGTTTTTCCATTTAAATAAAAATTTATCAGTGGTAGCTCAATGTTGCTGGATAGGGGTGAAAAATTGGAACACCGTAAAAAATGCTTTTTTTAAATAAAATTTTACATGTTTAAGCATTTTTTTTTCTACTAGCGGGTTTTTCGAAGCTTCGAACGTGTTGCAACACTTTTTACAACTGCTGTACATTATTGGCGGTAATGTTCGGTAATGGAGTATTTTTTTGAAAGTCCATTGAGATCGTTTCATAATGACTGTCTGTCTTAGCCATTAAACGAGCTGCTCTTTCTCTCGGGTAAAATACCTCAGCACGAGTTTTGTGCAATTTATTTTCTATTCTTAGTGCTGTTGGTGTAGATACAGCTTTAACTAGATCCATGTTGTTCGTTTTTGCAACAAATTCGTTGTAAGCGGTGCGTGTGTAGATCCCAGGGTACCACCAGAAAATATTAACAGTCACAGTTTTGCACTTCTCTTGAAACAACCTAAACGTTCTTAAGTCATCGAGCTCTTCACTCACAAGCAGTGTCTTGGAGTGATGTAAACTATAGTGACTCTTCCTTCCTCGAAACGAAGCGTTGCACTCTCCAATTTTCTTGCAAATTGTATCTTTCAGCTTTCGACGTTGTGCTGAATTTTTACCCCTTTTATCTCTTAATGCTGTACCAATAGGCTTCAAAGACTTTTGAGTATTAATTAGCTTTCTTCGGTTTAAACTCAGTGAATAGACGTAAAAAGCCTTATTACCAACATCTGCCTCTTTAGTAACATCGTTCATTTTTATCCTGACCTCATAGCGGTAGTTTGCGTCATGACATTCTTCAATGCTCCCTTGTCTTCCTCAACGTCTCAAAACACGTAACATTGCAATTAGCCCGGCTAAATAAGAGTTTTGAGCATTCATACATTTCAAAGAATAAAACGCACTGATGGGTTGTGTTGCTTGAGAAGAAATTCTTCGAACACATTTTAACCTTTTGCACCTGTAGTCTTCACCTACTTCGTGACTTTGGAATCTTACTTCTTCATTACATCTGCGGCACGTAACTTCGCCGTTTCTCGCAAATTCTCGCATTCGCTAGAATTTAACTGGGCCCTTCATCAGAGCTCGTTTTCGGATTGCCTTTGGACGAAGTACATACAGAGTGTTTCGTAGATGTTCCTATCGATTTTTGGGAGAATGCGGAGCTCGCTAAGACAAACATTCAGATCCGATGAAGCTAGGCCCGAAATCGTTTCGTCCTCGAGGCAGTGATTGATTTTTCTTTTTTTTTTTTTTTCTTTCTTTTTTTTAATATTTCGAAAACGTCATGGCGGGATTAATGCGCATGTCCCGTAATGCGTGTAGGACGCGTGGTTTTCTTGGTGGGAGTTTTACGCAAAAGTACGTCTTCAGAGTCTGATTCGTGATGCTGAACGGTGCAAACCTCAACAAAATAACCGGTTCGGAAGAGAAGTTCTTGAAATTTGAGAATTAAATTCAACGGACAGTTCTTGTGCTGTATTTTTTTTAACTTTGGAAAAATGGCTCAAATTTCCTGCTATCATGTGCAGAGGACGAGACAATGCATCGCTGCAGACCTGAAATTCTCGAGGGCGAAGGTAATGTCGACAAGAAAATTTCAACTTTTACGAATTTTTTGCAGGCAGCACCCGAAACGGGTAAAGAATTTTTCAAAAATGTTCTGTCCCGATTCTGCACTGCATATTTAGCGCCTTAACACGTTCGTGGAATACCCCCTACCCCAAAATGTCTCTGAAGATTTGGGTGTACACACGGTGTGCCACTTTGGATACGAACGGGCCCGGCTTGAGCGCGTATCGCTCATGCGCTTTAGCCATTTTTTTGATATTTGCATTTTGAACATTTCGCATCGGTGCCACATTGCTAATGCTTGCGTCATAGTTAACGTAACGACTTAACGCAAGGCGATTTATCGAAAACTGCACCAGCAACGTTTCCATGGGAATCTCAGCAATGTGGGGCAGATGTTAGGAAGAAAATCCGGAAAATTTTTCAATTTTTCGTGGAAATCAAACGAATTCATCCTTATTAACTTCATTTTTATTGTTCTAGCTTATAGATACTAATATACATGGATATCCATTAAAAAGGAAATAATTTATTACAATTTACAACGAAGCGAAACTCGAACTTGTAACAGAAAACAGACTTCTTATGCAAATGTTCGACATCGAGAGATTAAAATGAAAAGCTTCCGGTTACAAGTTACATCATGAACCGTGAAACCAGACGGTTGTTATTACATTTTAATATTTCATTACATAACATTTGAAAGAACTTACTACATTTTGTCTTAGTGTGATTTAATCGCTGACAGACACAACATTTCGGTGGTTAATTCTCTGGAATGTTACATTATTGCTGTCTCTTTTTGAGGTCCATTAAAGTAAGCTTTAGTTACAATCTAATACATAATATAATTGCACTAATTCTTTACGAATATTCACAAATGGGTAGATATTGTTTACGATTATGTGAAACCAAAAACGTTTTCAATAAATAAATTTGAAAAATCAATGAAGTAAATAATTGATATTACGGCTAGGCTTGGTGATATTACAGTTCTTGAAATATAGATACATCTCGGACTAAGTACATAATAAGACATTTTTCTACGAAGCATATTACAGAATAGCTTACATGCCTACGGGGTGTCTCGCGTAAGTGGATTTCTGTACTTTGTGTTTTAAAATTTTATAAAAACGAAAATATCGTTTGTTAAGAATTTGCCGCGGAGCATACCACATTTCCTTTTTTATAAAAATTGAATATTAAGCAGATACGTCCTCTATGTATTTGCTTCTGACTACAAATAGGAGGTATCTCAAACCCTTCTCTTTTTAACTTAAAATATTATCACATTTATTCGGTTAAGTCTATACAGAGTAATATATAATCTAGGCTATTTACATAGTGTGGTGAGTAATAAAAAATTGCAAAGTAAAAGTGTAAATTTTTCATTACCCGTTTTAATCTCTTGTTGAGGAACTATACCATTATATTTACATCAATATGAAAAAGAAGCTTTAGATCAGATCGTTACGGAATGGTACCTATTACTACACAATTTTCCATAAGAGAACGCTAATAACGCGGACTTTAATGCATAGTCTATTACTGGTCTTTGTCGAGCAGTTGCAGAATTCGCAGCACCGGAATCGAAGAAGAAAGAGTCGCAAATGAGTAATAAATAAAAGCGATTCATTTAGTTTTAAGCGAGGAGAAACTGGAAAATAAAAAATAAAAATTCGTGATACGAAGTGGGAAAAGAAGCAATAATGAAAATACAGAAATTGGAAGGCGAGATTGGTGTAACAAGATAAAATCACAAAAACGAACACCCGGTCTGTGTTCAATATAATTTGTATGCTCCCTGTTCTCTATTTCAGCTCCATTTCGGAGGAAGGAGCGGAATTAACGGAGGAGGAGGAGGAGAAGCGGAATTAACGGAAGAGGAGGAGGAGCGGAATTAAAGGAGGAGGAGGAGGAGAAGCGGAATTAACGGAGGAGGAGGAGGAGGAGAAGCGGAATTAACGGAGGAGGAGGGGGGGCGGATTTAACGGAGGAGGAGGAGGAGGAGGAGCGAATATGTCTACATCTTTTATTATTTATTATTGTTGAGATTTAAAATCTTTCCATTAACATATCCCTGCTTGGGTGCCCAGCTCAACATAACAATGAACGTATGGATTACCTTAAACTTGGTTTTGTATGTCACGTTTTACTTGTTTCATTAAATTGGTTAGTTCATTTAATTTTCAAATAACTGATGCAAACGAAGTACATTTAGCACGTTTAAGACTGGAATCTATTTTACACTACTTGCCGAATATTATTAAACTGCCTGACACAGCTTTTGTCAATGAGGCGCTGCTCCCTGACAATCGCAACATACGGGGTGTTCCATAATCAAAGGCGCAAAGTTGCCACCCAAATTCCTTAGGTAAAAATAATAGCAATTTACCTGTGTTGGTAAGTTCACAATGAGCAGTAAGAGAGATTGAAATAATTTTTCAAAATTTTCGCAACTAAAAAATGTTAGTGTGAATGCAGCGTATTTACTAGAATTTCATCAAAAAATGTTCTATGTTACATAATAAAAAAGTTTATGTGTTCTACGCAAAAAAGTGCACCCTCCCACATAAAGCCATAAAAAAATGTTAATAATGACGTCATATCTGGAACAATGATGACGTCATAGCTAATATTATCCAAGCGAAATATGGGAAATTTCAAATCAAAATTGACGTGTCCGAACAATTTTTATTATTTAAATTATAGAGACGTAAAATGAATTTATTCCAAACTTCACGTACACCCTGTATACAATTGTGTATAAACTTGTTAAACACGTTCGGGCCGTTAGTAAAACACAATTCTGACAAAGACTAAAAGTATGGGATATATATCTAGCATTTATGTTTTAATTGCATGATACAAATCGTGATTTAAAGAGTCTACCGAAACTGAAATTGTAAATATCTCGAAAGTGGATGGTCGGAATGAGACATTGGGTGATTCATGAGCATGCTGACAGACTTTCAGGGGATGTAGGGCTCACGAAGACAAATATTTAGATCGCATCCAGAACCATTTCGTGTTCAAGACACACTCTTATTTTTTAAGGATATTTCCAAAGAGATTTGGAATAAGAACGTGACATTCGACATGCACTATGGCGGGATAAATATGCACATTTTTTAGCAAGCGGAATATTTCTACCTACACCGGTGGCGTCCGCGAGGCCATTCAAGGGGACCATTTTGATGAAAAATATGGTACGCCACTGACTTTTTTAACGCGAACAATTTCTCTTCACATTCCGCCAATTCTTATCATTGCAAAAATAACACCATTTTTCCCGAATATAGTTCCGTCAAATTCTGAGCTATTTACCGGTGTAGAAACGTTGCGTGGCCGCACTGACGCCACTGGTTGCAGGTGGAAATATTCTGCCTAGGACAGAAAAGCCACATTTATCTCACCACAGCACGTGCTTGATGTGATGTCTTTGTGCCAAAATGTTTTCGAAATGTTTAAAAAATATTAAAATAATAAAAAATTCAACGCTCTACCTTGGTAAAGAAGTGATTTCAGACCTAGCTTTATTCGACCTAAATATATGTTTTTAAGAGTGCTACGTCCTCTAGAAGGTTGTCGATATGTTAATGAAACACACTGTATATAAATTACACCTTTTTTTTAAGAATAAAGGTTGGAAAATTGATTTATTGAAAATGTTACAAATATTCGATCTTTCCATTCGAAAAATATTCTCGAGATTAAGTTTTGAGAAAAATTTCCATGAATTTTATTTAAAAATGTCAAAATAATTTTTAACTTTAGCACCCCGCATTTCGGTTTTTGTCATCATTTGAATTAGGCAAATTGAGCTAAAAGTTGATATTTTTACGTACCAAATCTGCGATCTAATTATTTAATTATGAGACAATAATGAATCATATGTTGTATGAGCAGGAGTTGAGGCACAGTTCACGGCCAGTTCAGAGAATTGGATTTTAGCACATCTACCAGCAGGTTCTACGAATGTTTCAGCTGTGATGATCATGTTTATTACATGTTTCCTTCTAAACACTGAAGTCTACAAGTAATGATTTTTGACATATTTGAATAACATATTGTATTGTTTATTTTAGAATCTCCTAGTGCACCCAACAAACATGCGTACTATTTCCCAATTTCAAAACCAAGTTACCTCTAGTGTCTGAAAGCTACATCGAAATTTGGATCGTTTCCAAATTCTATCAAAACTGCACCTAAGGTACGATAAGTGTCCAGGAAAAATATCATTTTCCATACTTGCCAGGTAATGATAAACGATATTTTTATTCTTCATCTAAAGAAATGGACAAAGAAACTAATTCCGCACGAGCGCAAACGAGCCAGTGGGCGAATCCATGATTATGTAATTTATAATAAGTGTGGTAAGTAGGTTATTACCGTAGGTGAGTGAAATTGCCAACCGAGTCAGTAAGTCGAAACACAGAGAGAAGTTTCCACATGTTGAAGCCCTTAGTGTCCATTGCTTGAAAGTGAACCCTCCAGTGGCATCTCGTGATGTTAGAAATGCACAAAAAAGAAAAATTGCATTATAACTCAATGGCGTTTTGAAACGCCCCTGTTCTGTAATTTCGATATTAAATTGGAAGTGTGATTTTGAATTGTGAAATTGTAAAAAATCGCGGAGGCCTCGAGAATGGAAGAACGCCACTAATATTCATTAAAATTAAACTTTAATTATTATTAATTTTTGCATCGAAAAAATCAAAATCGGACGTTAAAAAGACGAAGAAAGGTGAAAAAAAAAAAAAAAATTGTTGTTCGCCCCTCGAGTTTCGTAATCGTTATGAAATTTTCAGTACGTCACTGTTGTCGACGATATCGATAGTTGTTAAATCCTGATTCACAGGGTGAGGCCAACTACAAATTGACTAAATCACATTTTTAGCAGCTTAAGATTTCGCTCGACCTCGCTAAATTTGAAAAAAAAATAGAGGTACATACTGAGAGACCATACAACTGCACTAGTGAGGGGCCAACAATACATATATATTTTTTAATCATCCTTTTGAACTTTGTAATCGACTTGTAAAAACCAGAGGTGTGTCTACAGGGAACGGGCAACCGTAAAATGTCGAGGGGAAAATCAAAACCAAAGGCGTACAGAACAGAATTTTCAAGTGACAGGAACGGGCAACACCTAAATGTCCACAATGAAGATGTAAATTTGAATAAGGCTTGAATCTTAAAAGGACGTAGCTCGTCGCACGACAATGATTTAGTGCTGTAAAGATTCTCTACATCAACCTAAAGGAGAATGAAGTGAGTAAGGGGAATCCTGTCTAAAAAATAATGTGATAAACCAGTAACACACTGTGTGTCGATCAAGCAATGTAAGCAGCTCCGAAGCTCACTTGCTCGTAGATCATTCACTGGAGAGAGCGTTCACACGGACCAAACAGTAGCGGATTAGGGGATGAAAAGGGCTCCTCAGAGCCCAATCTCACAGGGGTTGACTACAACTGGTACTGCCTTACTAGTACGGCTATTTTTTTAAATTACAAGTTTATTACAGTTTTAACCTGAACTAACCCGACTTAACCTGGCTCTGTCGGGGCACTTAAAGCAACCTGAACTATCTGCATTTTTTACATAATCTCATCAAGTAAACTCAACCGGCCGGTCATCTCTTCAGAACTTGAAGCAGCACGAGTCAAAAAATAACTTTTTTCGCCAGATCTGATCAGAATTGGTTTCGTACATTCGATTCAGTTGAAATGACCGTATTTTTTCCTCAACCCTAAACAGGGTGAACTGCCTTTCTTCCACGAGCTGGAGGTAACTTTGGCCGTTCTGATTCCGTCAAGATGAAAAATCTGATCCCATTTGAGTTTGCTATTTAAATATCGAAATGCCGCGTCGTTTCATTCTGAAGCTCAGACTCCGAAATACAATTTCTCCCGTGGAGTAAATCGCATAAAGGGCGAAATTCGATCCTAAAATAAACAAAGTGAGCAAATTATGCAAACATCCAATCAAAAATTAGTCTTGGAAGATAGCGTGAACTTCTGCAAATTTGATTGGTCGCAGCAAATTAAATCTTCTGAGGTTAGGCTCATTTTATGATCATTTTAGCACTTCACGCTGTAGTGTAATAGATTATTAATGAAGAGGTTTTCATTACATTTTTGAAAATAAAAGGGCAAAGAATATTGTAATTAACTCACGGTTTGTTTGGCGAATTAACTTTATACACTTTCGGCAATATGTATCTTGACCATTATTCAGACTTTCTGTCACCTTTCCTACACGATAATATACCTCCACATTAGCTGCCTCTTCTTAATTCGTAATTTAAATAAATTCAATTTAATATTTTCTCGGTTTTACAGACTATAATTTGAAGACCGGTTGAAAAACAAGCGGACCTTTGTCGGCGCGGTTTGCCGGCCATGGATGTGTCCAAAATATTAATAGTTTTTACGGATTCTTTCACGTCTAACTACCAATTATGGTGGCTGCCGCTGGTATAATTTTAAGAGCATCTAAATCATAACTTTGGGTCTATGGTTGGGGAGATTAGGTTTGGATGGAGCAGCGATTTTTATGTGTTTTTATTTACTTATTTAATAATGCACCAGAGAGGAGTATAATCAGGGTTACAGAGGGATTCCAAAAACGCTCAGATACGAAATTATTCTCCGTCATTAGCCGACACAATAAGTTCATATCGGACCATAGAGATATGCTACGTCACTGATTGCGAGATAATTTTGACCAGTCAGTGGTGCAGCGAGTGGACTTTGGCTACGAGGAATTTTCAAGTGCTCGATAAAGATTATATATGGGAACAGGACCCGAACATGAGCTTTGCCGCCCTTTTTATCGTTAAATTAGCACTTTTCAAACCTAAAGGGCTCTGAACTGGACTTTGTGATTTTTTCCGGTCGCAATCAAGAAGCGGGGAGAAGCATTAAGAGAGTACTTCTCCTATGGTACCACTTCTAGTGCTATTTTACAACAATTTTTGTTTTTAGGTTGTTTGAAAATGTCGTGGACAGCATCTACAATCCTATTTTCCAGAGGTAAAGCCAAGTGCTTTTTTTGAATGAACTTTTCGTGTGAAAATTCCATTTTTCTTCAAAAAAGAAAGGCGCGGCAAATAGAGTTTAAGAGCAGTTTAAACAGTTGACTAACAGGATTAAATCAAGAAAATTTCTCTTTTATTTAACAATTTAATTCGGTAGTTTACAGGGTCGTACAAGGGGGAATTCGCGAACTTTCAAATTTTTATAGAAACTTAACAACCTCTAGAATGTTTTAATAGTCATCAAGCACTACCTACGCCCATGACTTTACCGTTGGTTCATAGTCGAGAATTTTTTCTATAATCCCCGATTTTCACAATTTAATTTAGGAATTTTCAGGGTCTCACTACCCAAAGAATTTGAAATTCTCACTTAATTTCGCTATTAGAGATTTTGATATGTCGGGGATTATGTTCGCAGACCATTTGTGTTAATAACTTTAAAGCTCAATGCTGATATAACCTGCAGTTTTGATAATTTAGTTCAAGAGCTCACAGGGTAGTACTACGGGGGAATTTCACTAGCAATATCAATTTGACGAATTTGGGACTACACATATCTCAAGACGCCATGCATGAAAATGAGCTTATTGTTCTTAGGCATGCAACCCTTCTATCCTTGCAAAATCCTGCATTTTCACAATTTTATTAATAAATTTATAAGAACTTTCACGATTGAAATTAGAAGAAGTTGAATTTTTCCTTTATTTTCGACAATAAATTTTAATCCGTCTAACATGTATTTCTGTAGAGATTCGAAGATGTTGAAATTCTCAATTAATTCACCTTTAATACTGTTTTGTAATTCGTAATTTCACTAATAATTTTTTTATTTTGATAATACAATTTAGAAAGAGTGTCGTACGAAAGAAAATTCTGAAGAAGTTGTAAATAAAATTTCTATTTGATTATACAAACTGGGGATGGATTCGAGAAATGTCCATTCGATTTTAGGTGTAATTTTATTAACTTTAGGCAAGATTTGGCAAAGATCTATCGAAATATTTGCAGATAATAAAGATCTTTGTAGCACTTTCGCAATTTTTTGCCGATTTCCCATTTAATTCTCATTAAACTAAACTCCCATCAAACTCTATTAAATGACAATTGAAATTGAAACTAGCTTTGTATGTGTTGCACGAACACTGAGGCCAGCTACGCCACTGCATTTTCCAGGCACTTTTCAGGTTGATTTTAATGCGAAAATTGCATCAGTTGGAGATAGGAAGAATACAAATACTTCATTGTTATATGAATAAATTGATGCAATTTTCTTTTAGATTTATTTCATTTTAAATTTCTATAATTGATTCTGGCGAATAGCTACGCCCCTGCGCTTTTGAAGATAACTTCGTTTGTAAAAATAATGTTTTTGTTCTTTTTTTTTTTGTGAAAATCAGGGATGTAGCAATCGAGGGTTGGCTAGCACAGATTAAATTTCTATATTAACACAATCGATTATTCCAAATTGTGTGACTTTACAACTCATATGTCTGAATGCAGAGAGCAAATACGCCACTGCAAATTTTCAATGAACTTTATTTTACACAACTCATATTACTTTTAAAATCAGTCGCGTGGTATATTGAGATATACCAAGAAATTTAAAGAGATCGTCGCAATAAAGGCTCTATCTAATTGATGCTCGATAAAAACGCCGCCACTGCTGTTTGTGAGTTAAGCAAAAATACTGCCCTTTTCCGACATTAAACTTCTCTGAAATGAGAATTTTTTAAGTTAAACTCTTGATTCAGACAAAAAATTTTCCTAAATATATTTGTCCTTAAATTTTTAATTGAAACTGGAGAAAAATTATTCCAGGAATTTTGTTGAGTGAAATTTGCTACTGAGCATCGTATTCCACTCAAAAATTAGGCCGAAGGTCTCTCAAAGAGGGATTAAGGAAGAGAACGAAAGCGAAAAAAAGCTATTTGAATTTAATTGACTTTAAACGTTGTATAATTGAACTTGGTTAAAGGTTACGCCACTGCGCTTTTCGCGCTAATTTTGGGTCTTACATATTTAAAATCAGTAACATTGCAAATGGGCACGCCAAGGGGAATTTAAACATATCATTACCACAATTACAATAACGAAGTTTCACGAACATTATTTGAGTTCAAAAAGAAATCTGAGATCGATGGAAACTTACTAGACCACTGCGCTCTTTACTTTAGTTATACTAAAAAATTCTTCTGGAAAATCAGAGGCGTACAAAAGGAGGATGATCCAAAGGGACCTTGAATTGTTCATTAGAAAGGTTAAATTACGGCAATTTTCGTTTAAATTTATTTAACTTGCTGTATCAGTAAGCCTGGCGAATTGTGATGTCACCACGCTTTTCGTGGAAGAACTGTCGTGTTATTTTTGGAAATCAGAGGCGCGACCAATAGTGATTAGGAGATAGGAATTAGAACATTAACAAGAGGTTCAAGTTGGCGATTTTCTACGTAATTTTCTTGACTTTAAAAACTATACATCTTGAGATCAGGTGCGCCACTGTACCTTTTTGTCAACTCTACTAACAAGAATTCTATTTTATAGGAAAATCGACAGTGTGAGCAATGGGGATTACCAATGAGGGATGTTAATTATTGAATTTAAGAACGATTGAAATTTGGATGAAGATGCACCGCAGGGCTTTTGCTGGCAAAATGGCGTTTTTTGTTCAAAAATCACAGACGCAGCAGCCAAATACTACGCAAAAGGGCGTTAGTGAATTTATGTTATATTTAAAATTACATAAATGCATGTAGACACAAGCAATCACACTGCGAATTTTGAGGTGATTTTTTGTCGAAAAATCGCATACCCCTTGAAGACCAAAGGCGTAGCAAATGGGCAAAGGCCGCGGGAGTTAAGCGGTGGTTAACAGGAATAAATTAGAAAATTGTTGCAATCGAATTATAGGGCCTTCAAGATGAATGTACATGTAACGGAACTGAGGGAAAGAAGTAGTCTTTTTAAACGTTTTCTTAAAGGAATTGTTAATTTTTAATCGTGCAGGTCCTTCAAAACCATTGGCGCACCGGACCAAGAGGAACCTAATGAATCTTAAGGGTTAATTTCTGTTCCTTTAACATACATTTGATTGTGTTTCGGCCACAAAATCTCTTGTCCTTGATTCAATGACTCTGGCCTAATTTGTATTTTAACGCACATGCAACTACTGACAAAGACTTGAAAAAATCCGATTTACAATAACTATTACAAATATTTTATTTGCACAAAGCCTCTGGCTCTTCCTAAATTAAAATATCTAGGAGCAAATTAGATTTCCTACCTTGAATATTCTACAAAACCTCTGGAATTTCACAAATTCTTCAATTCTCCTCCTCTTCTTGCAGCCAAATCTTCGCTTTGCTTTCATCTTCACAGCTCTGGCGAGTCTTCCAAGACGAATTTCACACTCTATGATCTAGAGCTATAACTGGGACACTCTAAACAATTCTTCGCTAGTATTTGTCAGTCCATAATCGAAGCTATGGGGCGGCGCCCCTTGCAGCAACATTGGGGCTGCATACGCACTTAAATCGTAACAAGATGTCAGCATCCAGGGATGGACTTGAGGGATGAAATGGTGGGTGGTACTTGGAGTAATTGGTACCGGTTTATCTGGTGAGATCAAGGATTCTATCGTAAATGACCTTTTAGGCCGGATTATTGTCGTTTGTTCTGAGGGTGTTTTTGCTAGTGTTGGAGATGGAGGTTCTATTGCTGGCTGAATCATTGTGGTGGGAGCCATGGTGGTTGCAGGGTTGATCACCTCTCCAGGGTTGGCAGGAGGGGTGAAGAATAGTCTGTTAATGTTGGTTAGAGCAGCCAGCTCATTCTCGAGGATTTCTTTATCACTTTTTGGTAATTTAAATCTCTTTCTTCGCCTGAGGAGGCTTCCATTGACGAACATATCGAAAGCTGCAGGATGTAGCGCCCAATAAGCTCCTTTTCCAGGCCTGTCAGGCTGCCTGGGTATTTTAATAAAGCAGTCGTTAAAGGACAAGTTATGCCTTAAAGAGTTCTGCCACCTCTGTGTGTTTTTCCTGTAATAAGGAAATCTATCGGTGATAAATTTGTAAATTTCCGACAAGGGGAGCATTTTCTCTGGGGAATTCCAAATTGCCATCGCCGTGAGGGAGATATAGGAGTAAGGAGGCTTCTGATCACCATAGCTGTCCCTGCTGGGCCTGGGCATTGTCACCAATGAAAGTCACCACAATTCAACAACACATTGCACATCAGATAAGCACTACTCAAGATACTACCAATGTGAGTTTACCATCGAAACTGTTTGAACTGATCCAGTGAAAACATTTACACAAGATTGAAAGGACGAGTTACGCCCCTGCTTTTCATTGGTGATCATTCAACAATGGCACGACCGGATCCGCCCTTTGCCCATGTTCCCCTTTGCTTCGTTATCCTTCTCCCTCTCACCAATAGCAGGAGGTTGAGCTTCGGTTAGGTCTAGCCAATGGTGTGGTGAACGCTGCCTTAGTAATGAATCGCTTATTTAAGCAAAGATTCGGTTTGTTATGGCTGGTACTTGAGCAGGATTTATGTGGTCGAGTTCGAGGATGTGTCGATGGGTCGGATGGGCAAACGGGGGGCGATTTTGCTCGATTCGTATGAAAAGAGTTGAGCAGTGTGTGTATATAAATTGCCGTAATTGCTAATGACACTGAGGGTCAATGATGCATGTAAAGTAGGATTTATTGCTTGTTTAGTCAAAATCCGGCTTTCAAACATATTATGTGATGTTTTGATTTGACATCGTAAAAACCTTCCAATGGATTAAGCAGTTATAAATTTTCTACAATGGGACACATTAGCCATATTCAATAGATGTAACAGTTGTGTGAGAGTAAAAAATTACGTCAGCACCCATGTAAATCTATTTGACGCATAGAGCGTCTCATTCAGTAGGAATTCCATCGGTTGCACAACTGTTGAGTCTACTGAAGCCAGTCAATGGCGTTCAAAGTATGATGGAATTTAATCCAATATGTTGATTCTGCAAGTTCGTTGTGTGTTGTTGATATCAGACATTAACTGCAAATTAAGAATTTATTGTGTAACGTTGTAATGATCTTTAAGGAAATGCCAGTGATTGACTTGTTTGAATCAATTTATTTTATTATGCTAGAAGTGATAATGAAATTGCATTGGTGAATGAAAATTATAAAAGTCTTTTAAAAGCAGAGAATAGGGCCTGGACTGTGATGGGATTGAAAATGAACTCCATCAGGATTATTAAGTTACGGAAAAACTGTAAAGGTGAAAAAGTCGAAAATTTGAATCCCTTAAATTGGAGAGAAATTTAAAAAAAATTTAAAAAGGAGGATATCTGCTATAAATGTCAAATTCGCAACGGTCGACACATACCTTCTAGGAATGTTTAAAAAAATCATTGAAAAACTACATAGAAATTTCTAAATTTGCTAATTTCAAATACTATATCTTTGAAAATTAGTTGAGAAAATTGCAACATTTCCAAAAATAGGAAAGCTCTGTGTAACACCAACTTTTCAACAGCCGAAACAACCCATTGAGAATTTTATCCTCTTGAGGGAAATAAAAAAAACCTTTAAAATTCGAGAATTTCAAATATTTCGCCTGATAGTGAGTTGTTATATCAGTTGGAAAAAGGCTGCAGACTGCGCAAACTCGTCAAGAGGTCGAAATCTTCAAATTTTTTGCCAATTCGTTAAGGCAATTTTTTTTAATGGGGAAAACACTATTTTTTCAGCGATTTTCTAGCCATTTTATGCCTCAACTTCATTTAAAAGCGAATCGATTGAGACTTGATTGGAAGTCGAGATTCATACGTACTTCAGAGCTCAAGCATCCACTTTGCAAATCAACTATCAAATGCAGAAGCACAGAGAGAGATGTTTGTTTTCTAAGATTCAAGTTATGTATTGATGTTCTGTTAGGAACTCAACTGCTAATAATGTCCATTACATAGTGGAGATGCTGATGGAAGACTGCTAATGACTTTGTTGAGTAGCCCCCGCCTAGACAAATTACCATTGTTGGGTGGAATAGCAGAAGAAAGTGAAACTACATTTTATGCGGAAAAAGAGTTAATATTTGTTACCGATTCTTAAAACCGAATATAAATTCACATGATTTGCAATTTAAAAAATCAGAGGAAAAATGCAAAAACTTCTCAAAATTTCTAAAATGTCAAATTCTTAAAAATTGCTAAAGAAAAATTTCTAAATTTCTCAAAACATCTATCGTAAACCCGACATTGTTAACATTTTAAATAAAGCCTCTCAGGAATTTTGAAAATTGTATAAAAACTATAAAAACTTTTCAAAAGTAGAAATATGTCCAAATCCAAATGGTTCCTGAAAAAATGAAAAAATGACATTAATCTTCTAATAAACCGCAGATCAAAGAAGAAAAAACCCTCAAGTGATCCAAAGCATATTTGGAAAGCGACAAAAACAGCTTAAAAGTGTTAAAAATTTATGGGAAACAAATTTTAATAATTTCATGTTAGTGGAGAAATGTTTTTTATACGTCTCCAAGCTCTAAAAAGAATGAAAAAAAATATTAGGGATCTAGAGAAAAAATCTTTGAAAGGCCAAAAATTACCACAAAAACTGAAAAGATTGACTTCATATTTTGAATGAAGGTAAGCTTCAGGTATGCTCAATATATCAAAAAAGTACTTCAAATATCAAGTATTCAGTATTAATATCTTCGCAATTTAACAAAGTGAATATCAAGTGCATGATATGCAGATATGCTTGCAGATTGCTGAGAAATAGTACTGAGTTTTAAGTGGTGTCTCCATACATAAAAGTTTACTATCGAAAAAAGAGTTTTAGGTAGTTTTGGATGATTTCAATAAACTGACGAGGATGAGATATGAAAAAAATCATTAAAAAGAAGTGAAATCTTTGAGACGGATGTTTTCAAATCAAAACTCAATGTGAAATTTACAGGGTCTGTCCGCAATTTCAAATGTGAATGAACATTTTCATAGTTCCATTGAACGGAATTTTTCGTGTGAACTTTCGAGATATCGTATAAGCAATATTATACTGCCAATCCTTTATGTCCATTAAGAAAATCTACCAGCTATCTCAAGAGTACTAAATACCTGTAATTAACGGCAGTTCTCATTTTTATAAATACTCTTTAAACAGCCACAACTTTTCTAGAAAGCTGTAATTTTCCCTAGAAACTGCTTAATTTTACAGCTAATTTAATTCGAAAAAATAATTGCAAAAATTTAATTGTGGGCTTATTATGAAGATAAAAATATGCAATTCGAATTCATGTCTTTGCTGTGTAGTTGGGAAAATTGCTGCCTCCAATTGAAGGATGTACGAACAAATTATTGCAATAACAGTAACAACAGCTAGATAAAAAAAAATATGTCAATTATAGGAAGAAATTGTTAACAAAGTCATTGTTTAAGGGAAACCGTGTATTATTCATGATCCCTCAACGGCCGCTCTTCAGATGGAGATTTTAAAATTTTCTATTTGCGCACTTCTTTCCCAAGCAAGAATGTACGAATTTGTAAGAGAGAATAAATTTTCAAAGCGACATTAAAAAGACATTAACCTTTTTGCAAAATATACATTTCGTAAACCGTATGCGCCATCACGTTTGTTGAGTTACTTGACCAGTCCTAATACATGCCTGTGATCTTCGTAATTGAGTTATTTAAAATACAGTAAATCATCTTAATGTGTATACATAATATAATGTTCAACAAGCAGTTCTTGTTTCATTATGATGCTTTGTGCCATCACATAAATATTTTAATTGGTCATTAAGAGGTCGTAAAATGGTATTGCATATGTAGTTTCTTCTTTCGCGATGTTGATATTAATGGGAATGCAGAATTTAATGGTATTTCTTTTTGACGATTAAAATATGGAGAAAAAATAATGTGAAAGTCGAAGAAAAATTTGAAGAAATGAACGAAGAAAAATATAGACAATTTTCCCCACTTCGGCGGATTTGCAGAAGCTCCTGTCTTAACCCAATCGGGGAAATATCCGTTGAAAAGCGTCAAAAAGGGGAACAAGATGAGAAAGCTTCCAGCGTGAATTAATTTCGAAACAATGACTCTTCATCATAGATGTAAGAATGCTAATGGTGCACGGATTTCCTGAAGAACTAACATTTATCGATATTTCCCGAGGACGTTGTTGCCCAGCGTTTTTCGCATAAGAGAACGACGCCTAAAAAACAACAGGCAGAAAATATAAAAAAGCTTATTCGAAAACAAAGATTACTGATAGAGAAAAAGGAAAAAATGATATATTTTGATCAATAGGAAAATTCTAATGTACTTCCCAAATCCCACGTAACACACCACAAAAACTCATAATCTGTAGTTGTGTATGCTAAAGAAGATTTACAATCAGCGCCATCTTTAAAGAAGTGCGTGATATTACCCAATTTAAACATTTGAAGTTCACAGTACTCGCGTGGTTCCAACGTGGTACATTACGTTGTCCTGGCGATTGTAAGCTTTAGTCAGTGCCTTAGAGATGGCTCTGAGGCAAGCGACAAACTCCTTATTACCTTCTATTAAGAGTTCGTCCCATTCGCACGAAAACCAGTAGATGTCGCTCACGTCAATGAAGCTATCAGCACTATGGTACCATAATTACCAGCTCTGGGCGATGGCACTGCAATTTTATTTATCTATATTCCTTTTTCCCACAATAATCATTATGTCTTTTTCCCGAATGCTCCTAATCCTGAATTCTCCTAAGCTACAATTTTCTGAATCTCTAAAAATCATCCTAATCCTGGACACCCCTAATTAATAATTTCGTGATAAACTATTCCTGAATGGGACAATCTGCGACTGACAACTTTTGCGTCCAATTTCGCTCTGAAAAAGTCCAGGACAATTTGACTACGAAAGTGAAGGGTAGGAGGGAAAGTAAATGGAGAAATTAGATTATATGAGAGGTGAAGTTTTGGACTCAAAATTTTCCGGTTAATTACAGTAATGATCATCCTTTCAGACCGAAAAATGATCTCGATTTTTTTTTGAAAATTACCGGATAATCGAGTAGGGCAGTTTAAAAAAAAATCTCACTGACTGTACAAACGGATTTTCATTCAGTCGATTTAAATTAAGCATTTGATTTTCAGTAAGTTCTACCTTAAAAATAAAATAATCAAAGTCAGGACCATATTTGCTTGGTACCCAGAACCTCTAAAAAATTCTTATTGGGCTTACGCAAATAGGTTCTGTTCTTTTTAGTATCAAAAAAACAAAGTTGAACATCTATTGTGTTGCTTAACGATGTTTCGAAACTGTTATGACGGTCGATTTGGTTAATGTGACCCGAGAATTTGATCAATGAAAAGACAAAACAAGATTTTTCGAATCAACAACGTTTCGCAGTTTTAGTTGCTCATCCTCAAGGTACTAAAAATCAGTACAAGAGCATATGCCTAGCCATGCAGGTTCAATGCGTAATTTGGATAAGTCGCAATTTAAGGTACCACTGGCAGAAATTAATAAGGGAAATTTCGAGGCTGAATCGTCCGGACCCTTTGAATGCGGTAAGGGCATAGCAAACCAACTCGATCGATAATATTTAACAGTTCAGGAAATTTTCTGATGCTGGAGTCTGGATATTCTATTTTATTTAAAACAGCAGATAGATATAGACGTCGAGGTTCGCGGCCGAGACTCCCAACTCCGTCCAGATTTGAAAATGAACGATGTTATAATCAAACTACTCAAACGGTACTTTTACATACATTTTATTACATTTCACCGAAGAAGTAATATGTATTAAAAATAGTTTTATTAGATAATCTACTGTTGTTACCCAAAACATCAATAACATCTATAAGTAGTGTTAATTATCCAATTTTAACCCGATGAGAAACCTCTAAAATTCTATATACAGGATTTTGCAGAATATTTAACTTTATATCGAGTACCACCGCTGCAGAATCTGCTGGTTTCAACCATCGTTAAATATTCTGCAAAACGTGGGTTCCTGGACTAGAGCTCACAATAGGAAACAAAAAACAATTGGACTTTAATCCTAGGGATCCAGTTATGGCACCTACTGGTCGAAGAACTAGTAGAAATAAATATCCAGCATCTACTAAAAAATTTAAAAAGCTCACTAAAATACTCGTCTTCTTATCAAAAATGTTAATAAATAATTAATTTATTAATAAATTATGGAGTTGTTAAGACCTTTAAATCAGAAAGGTCATCTCAATACCGAGAAGGAATCTAGAGCACTCCTGGAAATTAATGAAACACTGGTAACCGAATTGGCAAGACACGTGAAGGTCTCTTTCAATTGAAGGCAGCATAAGAAGAAGATCACAGCATTGACTACACCTCGGCATTTTCAGTAGGGGTTGGGATCGTAAGGGGTGGCTCGAAAACCTACATATCTATTGTTTTTCCTGTGTTGAAATCCTTCTCCCGGCTTCGCATTGTAATAAACAACCCGCCTAATCCCGAAGGGATCGATGTAGCCAAAACTGCCAGTTCTCTCCTCCCCAGGCCCGGTCTCCTCCTCATGATACGCCCTTGGAATATAATACCTAAACCCATCATTGGTCACCGACACTCCATCATATTCCGGAAATTGCTTATCATAGCCATTTCCGATTCTAGCTGAACTAGTGTATCTTTTGGTTCCCCTATAGGTGTGTCCATTGCGGTCTATGGGATAAGTGGGCCCATTCTGGAAGAACACATTCTGCCCCAAAGGATTCACGTACGGATTATACTCCAGAGAGTTTTGGCCCGCCTCAGTATAACTGGGCAACCCGTCATAACCCCTGTAGGGTGCTGTGGTGGACGTTTCGTGGTATTGTAAGTTGTTAATATCTTGCACGTTGGTTTTGAGGTACTCCAATGGTAGGCCTGTTGAAGGTGTCAGATCTGGTGCTATTGTAGAGCTCACGGTACTAGCCAACAACCCCGAAACACCCCCAGGGTTGATTTCCACGTAAGGCTTTTCAGTGGTACTGAGTAGGGTTATTGACGCTGGTAGAGCGTTGTTTGATATCTCAACATGAGGCGAGATTTGTCCAATTTCCGGCTTGTAGGTGGTCGAGGAGACTACGCATGAAGCACAGGGAGTAGAGGGGGATGATATTGGCGGTAGAGGAGTAGATGACACTACTAAAGAGAACATTTGTAATCGGTTATTAATGCGGACTCAAAATGCTTACTTCCATGAGGTGAAGGAGTGTAGCCAATGGTCGATATCGATGGTCGGACTGACACAGGACGGGCCTTGGCAGAAACCAAAGTTCCAGCCGATGCAGGGTATTTTTTCGCTGTTTTGATGGCATCGGCCACAGGCACGTTTCTACCAACATACAAATTTTTGCTTTTGGTTATTCTGTAGCCTGCGTGGTCGGCTATGTAGTCTCTTTGCCGTAGAATACCTGGAAAAGTGAATGCAATACATGTCAATATAATTTGATTATTTGAAAGTGTATGGTTACAAACCATCATCATCTATCCAGGCATAAGTTCCAATTACAGTGCCATCTTCCAGTCTCTTTTCTTTCCGAAATTGACCGCTCAATGTTTGATATCGAAAGTACCTCTCTGGTCCCTCATCGGTTTGAATGTGGTATTGGGGGTTCGAAGGGGTGTCGTAGCCGTCGGTGCTGCTGGTCAGCAAGGTTGCGTATATCAACTGCAAAGAAAATGCGAGTGAGTCGAAGAGAGGTCAAATAAACTGGGACGTTTTCATTACGGATGTGGTCGTAAGTTCTTCAGCATAGCTGGAGGAAGTTATTGTAGGGCTCAGAAAAAGAGTCGAAGGAATGACCGCAATGAAACCAAAACTTAAAATCGTTCGATAAGAAATTGGTGTCTTGATTGGGCCAAAATTTCCAAAAAATAAATTTGGAATTCGGATGGAATAAGTGCGGGTTGTCTTGAACAAGAATCTAGAGAAGACTCTGTCTAGATTTCGAGCATTTCGAGACATCTTTCAATTGATAACATATCCTGAACGGAAGGTTTATGGGTCGCTTGGCAACACTGCGTAGTATAATCCATACATATGTCATCTTTAGGCGACTAGCTGTGAGATTGGGCGGCGTTGTCAATGCTGCTGAAAAATACCTAGCTTTAAATATGAATTTTAACTGTCTGTAAGCAGTTTCGTAATTATAAAACAGGCCAAAAACCCGGTATGTTCCTCTGTAGCCTATGACTACCAAACTGCCATATCTTAAAATCGAATGCGGTTTTGGCTGTAGCGGTGCAGTGTTGCGCAGTCAAAACGGGCAATTCATTAAACTGTTGTTCTGCGCATCATCGCTCCCTGAAATATCTCTGTAACGGTATGTTGCACTCTGTATATTTGGCACAGTTCTAATTCTATTTCATTAGTTTAACCGCTCAACAACGTTGTTAGTAAGGTTAAATGCACAGTTAAATTTTTTTAATTTCCATTTGGAGATTTGGCTCATCTTCCATGAATTAAACGCTGAAAAGTTCTTGAGATATTTAATTTTTCGATTTAAAACTAAACGTAAACACCAATAAAAATTAAGCCAATATATCAAATAGAGAAATGATGATCAAGAGACCAAATTACGTATTCGTAACCACTACAAAATGGTAATGATCTTGATCGCGATTCGTTGTGCTCGCTTGGTGCTCGTCGTCATTTGCTCTGTGCATTTCGGTCACGTAAATAGAAATTGAAAATTGGTGCCGTTTTGGGTCAGTACTGAAATAAACAATGACAAATCTCGCGATTTTGCGTGAGTTAATGGCGATTTCCCTTCCTTTTATGGGCCTAATTTAATTGTCGTTACGTCGTCGTGCTCCTGGTTTCGTTTTGAAATTTTCGTTGACAACGATAGAAATGCAGACCGCAGCCAGCACAGGAAAAATTCACCGAATTCTGAATCCTACTGGCAATTCGGCTGTTATTATGAATCGAACTCAATGTCATTGCCATCGGCCCACGGTTATTGAAAAAAAGTGCGTATTCAAATTTTTGCTACAATCTCTTTGTCTGTGATTTTGCCGGTCAGGCTTCTGAATCGGATCCTTTTACTATCAACCATGGAGTAGTGACATCATCAATCTCGTTTACTGACAAATTGCAAAGTGGGCGAAATACCGGCGATGAGTGGGCTAGATTTCAAAATTCCTGCTACCAAACATGGGCAAGAGTGGACGTGTAGCGCAAGACCCGATCTAGCCTTTGGTGACTGTAATTAGCTGCAAAATTGGTTGGCAAATTTGCATGGGGTCTGTGATGTTTTGCAAAAATTCACGACAAACGTGGGTTTTTTCTCTTCTATTTTTCCGCTTTAAACTATACAGGGTGTTTCCTAACTACGTGTAAAAAATTTAAAGGGGTAATCCTCGACTGATTTTGAGTCAAAAATGTCTAATAAACACATGTCCGCAAATGCCTTGTTTCCAAGATACAGGGTGTTGAAATGTGACAAGAAAAAGAGATTTTATTTGCAAAATGACTCAATTTGGGTGTTTGAATTTTAGAAAAGACAATTTTTTGGGGGAACGCTTTAATGATTAATCATAAGAATTGCTGAAAATGACCACCATTACTCATAATGCTCGCTTCCATCCTTCTTGTTAATGATTGTCTCACTCTCTCGAAAACTCCTGGTGTGTTGCGTATCGTTTCACATCCGGTAATTGTACGTTCCTGAAGTTGATCAAGAGTGTTTGTTGGGACAGCATAGACAAGTCTCTTCAGATCACCCCAGAAGTAGAAGTCGAGAGGATTACAATCCGGGGACCTTGCTGGCCACGACTGATTAATTTTCTTGATAGATTTTCTTCAATACGTCTTAAGATTTCTTCCTCCACTTCTGGTGTTCGACGTGTTATTGGCTTTCCTCCTCCTGGAGTTTTCATAAGAGATCCTGTATCACGAAGACGTTGAAAGAGGTTTTTAAAGGTTTGGTGGTTGGGAGCTTGGAGGGTTTGGAAACCTTTCCATGTAAATGCGCCTCGCTGCCAAACACTTACCATCAGCAAGGCCGTAAACAAAAACCATATTGGCCATTTCTTGATTAGTGTAATTGGGCATTTGAAAAATTTTCAAAACTGAGGTATAATCTGATTTTTGAGACACAGAACTAAATTCTTTCGCTTTAGAGAGTAAAACACCAAAATAACACTGACTATCTTGTTTATAGTAGTGGAAGTAGCAAAAAAAACTAACAATAAACAAGTTAGTAAATACCACCAGCCCCTGAAGTAATGCCTTACGGCGGTTCCAGGGGGGGACTCTGGGTGAAGAGAGGTAGGTTTTTAGTGGGTAGGCGCCTCCCTTCAGGGGGTGAATCCCACATAACCCGGTCGCCAGTCCATCAGACCGGGTACCTTTAGAAGGTTTTCCCCCTCTATAAAAAAAAAAACCATCAAACCTTTAGAAACCTTTAAAACCTTTTTCAACGTCTTTCAGTCGACACCCTGTATCTTGGAAACAAGGCATTTGCGGACATATTTTTATTAGCCATTTTTGACTCAAAATCAGTCGAGGATTACGCCTTTAAATTTTTTACACGTAGTTAGGAAACACCCTGTATAATCGCAATCCGGCAAACACATTGGGCAATTATCCCATAAGCAATCCCTGCACCCATTATCAATAGGAACTCCTTGAAAGGCGAAACATGATCATCAACTAACGATTGAAAAGGCATTCTTGTATGCTTTCCTTTCGCTTAATATGTTGCAAATGACAAAATCACACATTGAGATAGGATTGGAGAAAGCTGTTCAGCAAATAGTAGTTGTTGTCCCTTTCAGGAATAATATTTCTCAAATAGAGTGTGAGTTATGGCACTTCCGGATGTGTCGACATCGAATGTGATATGCACTCACTTTCATCTGAAATGCACCACCCAGTAGTAATGTTAATTAAGTTCTCGCAATTTCGGCAAAATAAAGCTCGGGTTTCAGTAAAAACAAAAAAAAAACAACATTTATTAATTAAAAAGTTGATAATGGGTGACATCGCTCCCTGCAGCGATGCAAGCGTGTGCTCTCCGTGGCATGCTCTACAACAGATGATCGATACCCCTTTATACGGGGTGTCCCGTTTAAAGCCTTCATTGAAGATTACTAAAAACGTTGTACGAAAAAAAGTTTCAAATTAATCCGGTAAAGAGGGGAACATGTCCTGAAGATGGCAACCCCGTTTGGAAAAGAAGTTGCCCTTGAAATGACCGGTTTGGCTAAAAGTCCCTATCTTCACCCCACGTTCCCCTATTTACCGGACAACTTAAATTTGACACCTTTTTCATACAACGTTCGTGAGTAATCTTCAGTCACAGTTTTAAATGGGACACCCTGTGTAGGTGTTTCGTAACATGCTACCTCAAGATGGTGTCGTAGGTCGTTCGAATTGTTGGGACACCCCGGTAAGTTTCGAACGCGGCGACTCACGTCTCAGAGGTGTTTTATAGGTGATAGATGCGGCGAGCGGGAGGGCCAAGGCAACATTTCCAATGATATTTGTTCCAGGTACTTTTGAGTAATAATGTTAACTGAGTGTATTATTGAGAATTGTGGATTTCCCGATGAACACGCGTAATCCTTGAGCCATTGATAAAATGAAGTTTTTCACATGTCCGTGTGCTAAGCAGCTGCATTTTTACATTAATAACTCTTCGTCGGGTACCGACAAAGATTTTAATTTTGAATTGTTGTGGATCTCTCTGCTAGAAGTGACGTCATTGAATTCGAATTTTACACTCGTAATTTTTGCTCAATTTGTGCTGAATTTTCACGTAAATCCCCGGTGAATAACAACTATTTCTATTGCAGTACCAATATTCACTAATGCTAAACAAATATTTCCGTATAAGGGAAATGAGGTCAGGAATTAGTAACAAGTTTAAATAAGTGACTAAAAAATGCGGTTGATTGTTGATCGTTTCCTTGGGTGTGAGCGCTCATTTGAATATTAGACGACCTTTGATGCGGTTAATAAGATTAAAAACAATCCATTCACGTGGGACATGACGAAATTCATTCATGGTAGGTCCTTATCGAAATCGGCATATTCGAAAAGACACTTTCAGCCCATTAGTAAGAATATCGATTAATAAATAATTATATGTTGCATTAGATTTAAGTGGTATTAATTAGATTGTTAATCGGAAATCAGTTAAACCGCTTCCTCTATAGGGGATCGGGCAAGAACCTGTTATTACATAATTTTATAGTCTTATCGATGTTATTTAACATTCAATAAAATTGCTTAAAAAATACTTTCTCCGCCGTTGGTGCGGCATAACGACCGTAATTATGTCAGGAGGAAATTAAAAACAGTGCGAAATTTGCACAACATTCTCAAATCCCATTTTCCGCATTACTTATTCGTTAAACCTTTGTTGCTTTAACGTCTTCATTTTCTCACGTGTCGATCGAGATCTGGTCGATGCAGGTTACTGGAAAATTCATATAAACTGGAAGACTGGTTCATTGGTTCATTGGTAGACGACGAAAAAGTTCACGTTACAGTGGGACAGTGTCGGCAGAAAGACCAGTGATTACTAAAATATTCAAAAAAAAAAAAAAAAAAAACTGCCGAAAAGCGTTGGACCAAAAGCGGGTGGGTTCGGGTTATTGGGAAGTTATGGGAACATTCGAGTTAGATTGGAGAAAACAGGAACGGTGTCTTGCCAAGTTAAATTACTATAGTAAAGTTCAGAAAAAAAAATCAAGGGTGTCGAGATCTGGGGAACGCGCGGGCCACACTACAAGACCTCCCGTTCCAACACACGAATGGATAACGGGCACGATCTCCAAATGAGGTTTTTAAATTTTTTTCCTTATTCTGCGGGTACAAGTTTATTAAAAAAAAAAGAAACAATTTGTGTCAATATCTCAGACCACTCCGTAAATTTTGTCGGTACATATTCGGGACACCCCATATGTCTTCTCCAACCACTTTTGCTACATGCGATTACAAGAAAGGGGCCGAGAAATTCGGTAGAATCGACTCTCTGATCTGTCAGGGATTCGGACTTTCAATTGACAACCACGAAGCACTGGAGATCTAACGGTTGCTACGTCTGCCCCAGTGCTTCTTCCCATGTGTAAGCGCGGCAGGCCCTTTGATCTCGACGATGAAGAAACGGTCACGTTTATTCTCTTTAATGCTTAGGTAAGTTTGGTTGTGGCACGTTGAAACCAAATAGGCATTAAGCTATTTATGCTTAAAAAACACCCTAAATAAATGGAATCCTGTGCTGGTGGCTGACCCACTTCAAGGGTGTAAGTTTGATGCTCGACAGTAATTAATGGAAAAATCTCTCGTGCCGATTCATGTTGCTGTAAGTTTCTTACTTCCCTACAGCTCAGTTTTCCAATGCGGTTTGGCTCACTTCAATTTAGGCGCTCATTCCGGATGCTTCCAACTTGATTCAAAATTCTTCAAGATCAGTTGGAGTCACTCAAAAATTCGTTTTACCGACGTCAACGTCCGCCGACCCCAATTCTACAGGACGTCCCCGGATGGGGCTGCAACGAGGTATAAATGTGTTATTTTGCATTTGACGAGAAAATGTATCGTTCACAAAGTGTTGGCTCGTTCTCAAATGGCTGAACCTGTTCTCGCCGTTTCAATTTTCTTTTTTGTTGGAAAGAAATATCGAAAAATCGGTTTAAAAATGAATTATCGTTTTCGTGACGGCTATAAAAACAGGCTTAAATTAGATGACAATATTGACGAAAGAGCAACGACTTTACCGGGCCCAAAGCTGTGGCGAAGATGATAAAGCGATTTGCCGAGTTATCGAGGAATTTAATCAAAAATTTCCGTATATTCGTTTGCATTTAAATCTCAAAATTCGGTGTGCAAAAATTGATCAAGAAGCTCGTAATTACCGGCTCCGTATTGGATGTGAAGAAGTCTAAAATAGCTCGAGATAATGATGACGTTGCGATTCTCGTTGTAATGGACTCGTTGAATAATAGAAAATTCACCTCTTCAAGCCAATTTTTAATCGAGATTTAGCGCCAGAAAATCGATCAAAACTTTTTGGTTTCTCCTTGCAGCCGGGTGCTTAAATAATGGATAATCAATGCTTTCGTCGGGGCATTGTGTTCTCCGACGAAGCCGCGGTTTTCACCAATGGTACTGCTTCATCTCGGCGTGTAAGGTACCGGAGCCACCGCAATCTCCCATTTCCGAGTCGTTTGCAATGGGCAGCATTCCCAATTCGACGACCAAATTCCTCACCATGGCGCAAGCGGACGACATTTTCTTTCTGCGCGCGAAATGCCCAATTGCCGTTTTCGGTTTTTTGCTGAATTATTTTGATAAAAAGTCAGCAATAAACAGAAGTGAGAACGAGAATGGGGCCTGAGAAAAATTTCAACTGAAGGGACCGATTTTTCGAATATCTCTCCGCGAGGAAAAGGAGAAATTTGTATGATGAGAATTGGTCGAACCGTTTCGGAACGAGGAGAATTTTTTTATGAAGAACTCGTTTTCCTCATGAAACGAAAAACGAAAACTTCGCCTTTTTGTCAACACCATCTCGAGACGTGCGGTACGCTCACGCAATGCTCCGGGCGGATTTCCGTTTTTCCTGGAGATTATGAGAAAATCAACTGGCTCATTGAAAGATCTCACTGGATCGGTTCGAGTCGTGGAACTCAAAATTGCTTTCCAGCATGCAGTTTCCACACCATCTCGTGCAACTAGAACGAGGCAATTATTCAATTACGAATTTTAACATTTTATTAACACAATCCGTTCTATTGTTATGAATAATCTTCACCGACATTGAAATTAGCGACAAGGTTAGCTTCATTACTATGCATCGGTATTGGTGACATTGAGTTTACATGTGGTGTGTTAATTGAAGAGCAACGATGGTATCGAGTTCCTGCATTTATCAACAATTACTCATTGTATCGGGTTTTCTTAAGAATTTTCTATGCCATAATACTGAAAATAAACCGTTCATTCGGCTTTAAATCGCAGATTTCTCTGTGGGCAAATAAGCAAGAGAAATTATCATGAGGGACGAATTGTGCCCACAATGCAGGCTGCACTTGATCGAATCGAAAAACGAAAGTAGTCTTCGGTTAAAGCAAATAAATCGTTAGTTTTTCACTAAAATACTAATGCACGGGGAAATGCAACAAGAACAAGAGGATTCTGGTAATGGCTATGTAATATGAGTGAAAGCGAATGAGTAACGATGGGTTTTGCAATAATGCCGGGTCGTCTGCCCGATTTAACTCCTTCGGAGCTGAGTTGGTCAAGCTCGCGTTCTACTTTCGTTTATCTGCTTATGCGGTTTCAGAATATACCTTTGATGTGAAAAATTGTCCTGCGACCATCATTGAACGTACACCAACCTCCGGGTCGAAGGTGGAGTTTAACACCTTCTCGTGGGTCTACACTTTCCGGTATCTTTGAATCGTCCGACTGTCGAATCAAGCATCAAATCGCATTACGTAATGGTAACAATTAATGCTGTGGAGAGAAATGTCAAGTGTGCAACAACATTTTGTATAAATCATGCTAAACACGAGGCATCTCATACCGTGTATTTCGTACAGTTTTTTCCCGCTCCTACTGATGTTAGTTCCAACTTTCACGTAATTCTGCCATGAGGAATAATTACTTAATGCGACGGAAGCATGCGAGCAATCGACCCATTCTTGACCAGCGTTTGGTTATGACATAAAATGCTTAGACCGAAATGAAATTGTATCAAAACGAAGAGTTGACAAGGAAAAAGTTCGATTTTGTCCTGTAATGAAATTTATCGATGATCTAATATTGGGAATTTTCCCTAGTTTTCACGTTTTCCATTTGGAAGGTTTTTCAGTTAAATTTTATTCACATACGAAGTTTTTCTTAGAGACGTTTCTGCAGTTCTGTTTTCCTCGACTGTTAGAGTGTAACCGATTCTTAGGGATCGCCGAGTTTAGTACGTCGAATACTTGAGACGCGCCCCCCAATACGAGATTTTCCGCAGTGCTGCTTGGTGTACTGTCTGCACTGTACAGGGTGTTTCAGCCGAGTGCCGATCGAAAGAATTTAGACAACCACCAATACTAGAAAATCACAATTTTGTATGCGGCCATTTAAGCCCAAGAATCATCGGTTGAAAATATTTTTAAGTTGGCAGCACTTCTGGAAGCATCGGAAATTGATAATAACTTTGTTATTTTAAGTGGGACGACTGGATTTTCTATTTTGTTTATGATTCTATGTGCGACTCCAGATCCACTTCACGTAGCGCAGCGCTAACAGTAAACGTCAAATTTCCTAGATGAAGAATCTTTTATGCCAAAACTGGCAACGAGCTTCTATGTAGTCAAAATTTTATATAACGAAACCAATACAGATGGAGCAACGAATTTTTCCAGTAAAAAGCCAAAACGCCGCATTTCATTCTTCCGAACTTCAGTCTCGGTGGTGGTTGTCTACAGGGCGGCCTGCAAAATAATTTCAACTATTAAAACCCATTAAAGAAATGCCATAAAGTCGTTTTGTTCAACGGCAACACCGCATATTTTCCTATTTGGGTTAAAGGGCCACTTCGTGTTGCATTCAATCATGCAACATTTTCGTACCCTTAAACAAGAATTTTTTTGAGTTATTTGAGATTTGACCAGATGTTCTTATGGCAACAAATGGTGGATATTTTGAATAATTATTAACATAGTTTGATGGCCTGTAGTTGACGATGCTACAGCGCTACACGACCAATTATGTTTAGAATTTTTTTCGTTTTAAACTCAAATAACTCAAAACGACCTCACCTAAGAATGGAGAAATGTTAGAGGAGTGAATGCTCAATGAAGTGGCCTTTTGCTCCATGTAAGAAAGTATGAGGTGATACGTTAAAAACAAATAAATTCGACATACTTGTATTGGCCTAGTTCAATTTGTTTCGCAGATGACCCTGTAGATGTTTATCAATATTGAACTGAACAAGATTGAAATGCGCTTTTTTGGCCTTTTACTGCTAAAATATTGTTGTTCTTCCTTTGTTAGTTATTATATTGAATTCGTTTACACGGAAGACTTTTGTCCATTTTGACATCGAACAATTTTTATCTCCGAAAGTTGACATTTTACATTACCAAAGTGCACATAAAGGTAACGTGAAATTCAACATAAAATCATAAAAAATAAAAAATAAAAACAAAGTCGTTCCATTTAAAGTAAAAAAATTGTTACCAATTCCCGGTACTTCCAGTAGCGCCGTCATTGTGAAAACGTTTTCAATCGAAAAATCTGGGGCTCAGGCGGCTTCTTACCAAATTGCCATTTTCTAGCTTTCGCTGTTCCCTAAATACTTCTCGTGGGCGCTCGGCTAAAGACACCCTGTAGGTACGTGACGAAAATCAATTAACTGTAAACGCATGTCACATGAAGTACCGCCCTGCAGATCAAAGCATTCAAATGTTGCTCTGGAAGATTTTTCAAAGCAGATTAATGCACGTCTTGTCTCCTCCTTCTTTGGTGTGCTAGTGAATAAACGTCTCATAAACCTTGAAAACTTGTTCTTGAACTGTTTTCTATTTTTTTGTTTGTTTTGATCATGAGCGGCAAGTCCTCTGCATATACGTACAAATGAGTGATAACTCCCTCCATATCTTCCTGTAGGATCTTTTAGCAGATGCGCCACTGTGTCGATATCATTTTTCCTCCCCGCGCTGCAGATGAGCAAATTATTGAGCGCGTCCAGCAGAGTTTAGTTACGCTTAGCAGGTTTTCTGATGATGCGCACGTTCTTCGCACACCGTGAAAATGACAGCTACCCATGCATACAGGGTGCCTCAAAAATATACCAACAAACTTAAAGGGGCGATAGGAAACATCAATTCAAACTTTTTTTTTTTCATTTTTTCATTCACATTTTTTCGCATTCTCCTTCCGTACTTCTCAACTTCCTCCATAATCATTATTTACGCGAAAACAACTTCTGATCATCTACTTGTAAGTCTCAAGGGCTGTATTAGATCATTTCATACTTCACCTATCACGTTAAACTTTACTGCCTCTTCATCAGCAAATGTTAAAAGAACATCCCACCTATTCATATTCATTTGATTCGCATTGGCTGAGTTGCTAGTCGCGTTAGTTACAAAATCGCACGGTCTACAGGGTGTTTCCTAAGCACACGGTCCACATTTTAGGGCTTGTTCCGTGATGAGAGTCGAAACGAGAAATCGAGTTTGTGTGAACTATATGCAGAATATTGTTTGGTTGTTCAACTTCGTTTGTATTTTTGCCCAAGGGACGTTCCCTTAGATTTGCGCAGTACGTTCAGGACATCCCCTTTGTATGACAGGGGTTGGGAGCAATCACAATATCAGTGAATTTCACGTTATTTCGGTCTAAATCCTGAAGAAACAAGATAGAACTGAACTGTGAGCGATTGAAGACAATCAATCATTCGAACTAATCATATGAATTTTTATTCATGGTTATCAGTTTTTAAATCAACTTTTTACTAAAATACAGGGTATTCCAAAAAAATGGTGCTAAACTTAAGGAGGCTAAAGAGGACACTACGATAAAAAAAAATTTGCATGGGAACCCCTGGGCAAAAACGAAATTTTGGCTCCACAGTCATTTTTCTTGAGAGGACTTCGATATTCAACTCAAACAAAGAGAATAAAATTAAACAGTGTTTTGCATCCTCTGTTTTATTGAGGACGTTTCTTAGAACGTTCCTAGAGAAATAAACAATGAAATGTCGTTCCAACGTGACGGTGCACCTACACATTTTGCCGTACTGTGCAGGATCATCCAAAGCGACACTTTTACGGGCGGTGGATTGAAAAAGTCGGTCTTATCAGGTGGCCAGCGCGAAGTCCCGATTTACGCCCGTTGGATTTTTCCCTCAGGTTTTTGGAGTATGAAACTGCTGGAGCCTTGCGAAAGGGACTGCTAGGGAGAGTGACGGCAACCTCTTTTTTCGTGCAGCTAGATCTGCACATCTCTCACGGTTCCACGATTCAAGAAACAAATTCACGTAACCAGCATTTGAATTTTGATTATGTAATTTTTGTGTTATCTTTTGTAAAAATGAATTAAATTTAGAAGAAGTATTTTGGAATCAACGAGGTTAAATTACGCGTTTGAACACAAACTGAGCCTGAGCCAAAACGGCTCATTTTCGACTGAAGGTTTCCATGCAGTATTCCCAACCTATCACCTCCTCGAGTTTGACGCAAACTATCTGGAACACCTCGTACATGCAGTCCATCGGAGGTTGCTTCGCGACTTTCCTCACGTACGCTATTGGTTTCCTCCACACCTTTAGTAGTTCTCTTCGTGACCCGACAATAATGCGAACTAACCGGGACCGACTCCATGAGAAATAGTTGTTCCATTTTGAAAAAATCCGGAATAACTCGAAGAAAGTTAATCTGTTAGTTAGGAGCGGTCCCAACTAATCCGACATTATTTTCTGGGAGGTGGCCAGGACCAACCTGAAATCACTTCCTAGGGTGATTTGGGAGCGATTTCTCTCAGTGGAAAACTCCTCTGCGAGCTATCCGACGGGAGATTTCCATAGTTACGCCGTATTTTACAATTTCCTGCTCGGATCAATTAAAATCGCTTAGTTACGAGTACAGTATTTGTGGGTTTGCAATTCTCATTAGTTCCAACCATACATGTGTTCAGCCTACTACACGCGGATAAATATACTTCGTTTCTGCCTCCTACAAACTGTCCTTTAATTCCTCACACCCTTGTATAATTAACGCTTTTTAAGCTACTTTGCTTGTTGCGGCCGACCTTGTATCTAATCGCTGAAATGTTTAATTCATCGCTGAAAACTTATTGTTCGGTGCCGCCAATGATTTGGTAAAGAAATAGCTTCTGAAAATGGTAAATAGTAATGAATTGGGCAAGAAAATTCTTAAAAGAGAATCAAACTTGTGACCAAAACAGGACAACTTTTACTACAGCGTTACCGAAACAGTGGCTGGGCAAGAGACATTCAGAATTCTGAGGTGATGATGAAAACCTTATTGTAAGTGTTCGGAAAGGTTATTTAATACCGAATTTGAAATGTTGAGACATTAACATTTTGCTTAAGTCCGTTTTCTAAAGTCGCTGGTTAATTATTGCACATTAGGGTGTTCACGGGGTCCAAGTACCTCTTGCACATGGGAGTAGCGTTGCACAAATCTACGGCGGAATTACCAAATTTAAACTGGCCCGATTTGCCTCATTTTCCTATGAACGAATGGAATGCTGTTGCACTCCACGTGAACGAAACCATAATGATCGAGTACTTGCCGAGGTCATCTACAAGCACTCGTTTTCGTCTACAGAAAAAGGATGACTAAACGTGTGAAGTGGATCGCTATTCGTATCTTGCTCCAAATTTCTTGAATTCATTAAGATGCATTTCTGGTAGCCGGTTGACATTGAATTTCGGGCAATTCGTGAATCACGCTCGAACACCTCTTTAGAGAATTTTCCTTAGAATTATGAAAGTCGGTATATAGTCCATTGTGACGCATTGCACAACGCACTTGGGTAACACACACATTATACTAATTATTATTCCCATAGAGAATAAACAAATACCTGTATAATACCGGAATTGAAATTAGTACATAAGTGCAAAAAAAAATTAAAAAACCATTAATACAAGAATAATGGCTTTTCAGCAGATAAATCCGAGTTATGAAGCGAAACGCATTGTTGCGAAATTTGATGGGAAAATTGGGAAAACCCTGGGCGTTGGCGGATTATTGTCTTTGCATTACCTACTTCTATGCATTTTCTTCATCTGGGTCGATTTGCATAATGTTCGCATATCGTCGATTGAAGGCTATCTGCTCACCTCTTGGGAAATGCGTGACATATTTCTAGATCTGAACCGAACTTAAAATGAAAAATTTCAGATGGCAACTTGATAGGAAGCAGTACTATTATTCAGTACTTTCACATAGCGACACACCCTAACATGACTTGAATATTCGAAGTTAGGTAAGTGGTCTTGTGGAGGCAATTCGCCAAGATATTGTAGGTCTAGCTGTACAGCGTGTAACATTTAACCTGGAATACCGAGGTGTCTCCAGCAGTGGGCGGCCGATGAAGAAATGTTTGGTATCAAGCTTTAATCACTGTGAGGGGAAATGTATTGGGGCTAAAGTTGATTTTCCTCCACCCTTAATTCTTTTTAACCGCCAACGGCAATCCCCATTTCTTTTTGCAGATTCGAATAATGCGGCTGAAACTGGGAAAAACTTGCCCGAAACATATTTTTCGATTCGTGCTAGAAAACACTGTTAAATCAAGGTAAACTCATTATACATACACATGTTACGTAATACAGGGCGTGAACTTGAAACTTCCCACCCCGATTGTACCAAAACGAGTTAGATATTCTCATCGCCGGAACACGTCGATTTTTTTGATCAGGGGGAACAATAGATTTCACTGCAGCCCCTTCCAACTGCCTGCCCCCCTATGGCCACCCTCTCGAATATTTTAAATTGTTAAGGGGGCTGAGTGGTACATCATTTCAAAGGGCTTTTCGTTTCCTGAATTTTGATTCCTCGTTTGTCGCATTTTACTGTTGCGTTATCAAGTTGAGCATCTTTGATCGCTCAAAATTCATTTTTCCTATTAGCGTTTTGAGCGCGTTGAGACTAAGACCTTGCCGTTCGGGGGAGAGAGGGTTGAAAGGGGCGCGGTGAATTCGACATAAAAGTCGTTCGCCCTCGACGTGTTCCGTCGATTATAAGGAAATCTATTCCGTTTCCAGATAATGGGGATGGGAAGTTTTCAAATTGGCACCCCGAATGCACATCCAACTGCACCAAATCGATTTTCTCTGCTACGTTCGCACATTCTGCAGTGGGGCAGTGCTAAAAACAGAATGTTTAAAAGTAGATGTTCAATTTGCCTCCGATACTATTTATTTCTCACATTTTATTGGCGTAATATTTTTTGTCTTATAGAAATTTTTTAGAAGTGGAGGTTGCACTATGAGACCAAACGAATTTCGTTAATTACGGTCCTTTTTAGCGTGAATCAAAAAAAAAAATTACTTATTTTTGGTCTAATTAGCCGAATCCACGGAAAATGTTGGTCGCCATTTGCAATTAAAAAGCTAACCTCCACCCCGCCCACGCGGGGGATTGAGAGGAATCAACTTGATCACCAACACATTTCCGCCTCAGAGCGATTGAGCCTTGATACGAAAAGTTTCTTCATATGATACCAAATATTAAAGATATTACGACATTCCAAGTTAAATATTACACCCTGTACATGTATAATAAAGCCTTCAATTACAGATATTATTCTATAATTACTTTGACTAATTACTAAGTTTGACCTAATCAAATGGAGTAATTTGCCACATCGCGCTATTAATACCCATTGACCCATATAACCCATAATAACTCTATAACACCCTTGATTTGTGGACTGTCCCTGTTCTTTTCGCAATACGTTACAATTTACGTGCTATATGCATTGGCGCAACTTAGCCATGCTGATTATGCAATTTCTAATACCACATGAACTTGCTGGGATACCAACCGTTTATAAGGTCGACGATTAATAAATTAACTTCTCTAATTAAATATATGTTTACACAAATCGCTTAGGATCTGAGATTTACTGTGTGATTTTCTCCCGAACTGTCACTTGAACGCTTTTACTTACTTCCTGGCAAATCGATTGTTCCAGGCACTAAACTAAGTTCTATCCTGAACCGATCCGGTAAGTTTTCCAGGACAACGCATTTGTGTAATTTTCCCCAAAACCAAAAAGCACTGCGCATGCCGAGTCCGCAACTCGCATTTCTTACAAAAACCCACTTACGAGATGGCACTGTATTTCGTCTCTCTGGATCAAAACTGGAAAGTTGCCAATCTAATATTTAATATTTTCACCAATTTCCTGTTCTTGGACACTCTGGTAAAATTACAATAACTCCTAATCCGCACCCTTGGTGATATACTGTGAATTTCACGAGCTTTGATCATCAAACTTTGAAACTCACCAGAACCAAAGAGACCCCAGTATTCCTCATGATTCCCTCCAATTGTCACAAATCACTCGTTTACGCTATAGAAAAATTCGTTCGTTTACGAGTGGCAACGACAGTGTGCATCCGCGAACACCTCTATATCATCCGCGAAAGTCCGAACCGCAACCACTCACCGACACGCAACTTCTGCACGAATCCCGGCCGGCATGTTCGAAATGGTCTCGGATCGCGAATTGGTCGTGGTCGTAGTGCTGGTACTGCTGGTAGTATTTTCCCCGCCAAGTCAGAGGTCGACTTCATCGTAATCTACGTAATCTACATTGTTAGTTATTCGGTTATTTATGTTCCTGTTGTTTTATGGTTGCGGGTAACGAGAGGATCTCAGATGGAATGCCGTAAACTCAAAGTGACACTGATGGAATACACCGGGTGTTCTTTAACGCCGCGTTAATGTCTCAGGACGTGATTTTTCCGGTCGTTTCATGAAAAAATGTTCGCATTTAGGTGTATCAGCAGTGGCCCGAATTTTTGCTACAGGGTGTTGAAATCTTTCTTTTTGAAACGTTGTTTTTTGATTTTTGAGGAAGTATTTCCGGGACTATCTTCAATTTTGATGTGCGTTCGCAGAACGTAACACCCCGTATTTGAGCTAGAAAAGTGATTTTATAGCTCGACCAATGGCATTTCTCCGTACATGTCTTCCGATATTGTTTACAAAAAGGCGGTATGTCGCCGACATGTTTTCGCGGGAATATTTTTTTCTTATTAGAATGTCATTGGTCGAATGTGAGAACTGGTCTGAGTTATTCAAATTTGAAATTTTAAAATAAAAAATACATATTCAAAACATAGTAAGGTGCTCGGTGCTGGAACATCCCTAACTGAATTTTAATAAATTATTTTAACAGCTGTTCGAAATGTTCAATATTGGTTTCCAACCATTTTTCAGTCCGCAAGCTTATCTGGTCGAAGCTCAAAAAACTCAAAAAATCTATGTGAAAATAGCAGAATGCTACGCAATTTAATGGAGAATGGTATAGCCTCTTAATCCATGAGTAAAGCACCGTTTGACGAAAATGACTTTTTAGCTTGGTTGAACTTATATTGCAGACCATCCTGTACATAATTCTCAAAATTGAAATTAAGAAGAATCAAGTGCGGTACTTTGACTTTTTGCTAGTTAAATTTTACTGTTTTACCTTCGTTATTTTCGCTATAAATTTTTTTTCACCCAGTAGATTTCTACCAATTTTGACAAAAAAACAACTTTTTTCTCCGAGAGTTGACATTTTAAGTTATCAGCATGTTACATAAAGTCGACCGGAAATTCAATGTAAAATTATAAAAAAAAAAGAAAAAACCAAGTCGTAATCAATTTCCGGTACTTCAAAGGGCTGCATGTCAAATTGTGATTTTTTAGCTTTCGCAGATCTTTAAATACATCTAATGGGCACTCGACTAAGGACACTCTGTATGTAGAGAGAAACACCTGTCGAAAAAAGCATTATTACGTTTCGCGTCCCAAATTTTTGCCAGCAATCGCCAGCAATTTGTCAAGATTTCTAGACGTTCGTAAGCGAAGTTGTAGGAAGAATATCGCCAAGTTATTATTCTACGAATCATTCTATTGACGTTGCTCGATTCGTCGAACTGACTTGTTCATGTTTTGCCCGATTTTACACCCGGATCCGAAATAAATCAATTAATTTCCGGATTTAATAAGTTAGATTAATTCTAAAAAGTACTCGATTAGATTAACGTTAGAGGTGCCAGACGGCGAGAGTCAAAGATGCAGAAGGAGAATGGCTTGGTAACGATTCCTTCGGAGGTTCAACGCGATATTCTGAAAGGTATCAAGAGGCAAAATTGCCCGGTAGAAAGCAAAAAAGAATTTAATTGCTATTTAAATCAGTTAGTATTAACTACCTATATAAACAATAACATTCAGCGAGCGGCCTAAAGCCTTGTTAGGATCGAGAATGAAAGTATTTTCGGTGGTTTTCTCTTCAGCAACAATTTAAATATTAATTTATAAGTACCTGCCAGCATGGGAAAAACTTGATTTTCACTTTCAAAAACGGTATCGGGCTTTCGTCATACGGTTATCGCATATTATGCATACAGTTTATGAATACCTCGCAGCTATTGAATAATGATTATGTGAAAAAAAAATCCGATTTTGCTACTTCGGATTTGATGAAATTTCCAGGTTACAAAATTTCAATACAATGGAGATTAAGACTAATTTTTCAAACTATCGTTAAGTTTTATCAGCAGGATAGAGTCCATTCATAATTCGCGATTTCGCCAGAATCGTCCCCGTTTGCAAGAGCATTTGTAATCCGATCGTGATCTTTTCATCTCTATCACGGTTAGGACGATCTTAAGGTGCATCTTTACCAAGACGCGGTTCCACTTCCTTAATAGATTAGTAATTTCCATTAACGGTTTTATCAGCTTTTATAGTAATGCAGTAACCAATAACGATCTCAATGAAAGATGTTTATTGATATAATTAGGCGCACCCGTTTATGCTTTGTCATATGGATGAAACGATGTGCATCTCATCTTCAACGAACATTAGTGTGTTTATGCCTTTCACATCTATTCCGCCCATTCTCAGCGAAATTCTAGCACCGTTGTATCATCGTCGGTTTGGATATCGCGACCTTGATCATTTTTCTTCATTAATTCATACATTCAAACTGTTTTATTCAGGTATTCAGGCTTTGTTTTGTTTGCAATTTCACCTTAGGCTGGCAAAAAAGGAATAATAGTGACGTTAACGGATGGCTTGAAGATTGAAAATCGTGACTTCATGGTGCAAAAATCCTTAACCTTAAGACTGCGTTTTTGACCTCATAATGTCATTCTTATCGAGATTTATCGCTTTTTATTGTTTGTTTAAATACCTGGAACGAACGTTGGTGTTATGCGACGCACATAATTTTTTATTGCGTCAAAACACAATACAGCGAACACCCTGTGTGTTGTCAGTCATCGAAACAGCGTTTCGAAGGAGGAGTCGAAACAGAATTTGGAAAATTTACAAATTTTCGAAAAACCGCTCTTCGGATGTGGTGTGCTTCTGCTTACCGAAAACTGAGGTTTCGATTGGAAAAACTCATATGCCGAAATCGACACGACTTTTCGGTACAATTCTCACAATTTTTAGGATACACCCCAAGCTCGTCGACACAACACGATTTTTCCCCTCTTTCACCCTGTATAATTGCTGTTGTTATCCCCAATTCCACAATACCATTATTCTCACTGAAAAGAAAATAATGGGATTATTCTTGACCATTACATGATACGCTATAATCTTATTGTTGATAGCAAATTATCTCTTTCGAGCTTAAGGTCAGGAATTACTTAGCATAAAAAAAGGCGGGAGTGGCTGATTCAGATAATGAACCATGTTTGATTCTTTGAACTGTGACCCGGCGAAGGTCTCTGTAGATGTAGACGTTTTTACCTATCTTGGATTGCGCATCAAAGCCATCAATATCTGTTCGACCTTTACCCGAAAAACCTCTTTATCCCATATCAATCCGAGGATAACTGTTCATTCGAACATGTATTGCTTCAGCACGTTGTTCCATTAGAGCCTAATCGATCTTCCGTGATTTCCTTCTCCGCATAAAAAGGTCAAATTGCGTTGTTTCATTATTGTTATTTGTATAATATTGTTCTTGGCATTGGTATTGAATTCAGTTGAAAAGTTAGAAACCTCAAGAGTTCTTGCAGATCCGTTTCTCAGGCCACAATGAGAAAAAATGGCAAAGCCCACGACCAGCCTTGGCCGAACCGTGGTCAACAACCATGTAACTCTTTTATCTGTAACAACCAACGGTCTCTTTGGTTAGTGGTACTTTTAATCACTTACCATATTAGTACGGTGGCTCCGATAATGGCAACCACACACCTACTCTCTGGTGACTTAACGCCTCGATATAAACTCGATATACCGTCGTATCCGTAGGGGTATAACATAATAACATTGTTTTGGTACGACTCAAAGTCTATAAATGTAATTTTAATGTGTATGTTAATGAGCAATTCTGTTGAGTCTTTGGCCTGTGGTCGATGTTGGGCTCAAAATTAGTCACTTTCGTTCCTACATTTGTCTACTTGGAAGCAGGAGTGTCTACTACATCGTAAGGCCCCAAATCGTCTTCCTTCGCCTTCCTTAGTAAAAAAAAAATTAAATTAAATTAAGAAAATAAAAAAAAATACAATAAAATTAAATTAAGAAAATAAAAAAATTAAAAAAAATTAAAAAAATAAAATTAAATTAAGAAAAAAAATTAAAATAACCAAAGACTGTGAGCACAAATCGCAAAAAAAATTTCTATGAACGAGGAAGTTTTTTCATTATTTACGTACTACAATAGTTTGTATGGCATTTTTAACCAAACGTCTACCTACTCTTTTTGAAAATTAGTCAATAGAATTTGAATCGCTATACACTATTGAATGCAGTTTTCAAAAACCTACCATACCAATGCATTCAGAACGAAAAAGAGATACCAAAATGCAATTGGTGGGATTTCAAAGCTTGTAATGGGTAATGCTTTCGGAACCAGTAGTATTGATATTAAGCACATCACTTAAGCACGTCCGACCACCCCAACTTCAGAATCTTAAACCCTACCTCTATATCTATCTCACATTAAACTGCATTAAAGATGCGTCATTTAGACTGAAATAATTCTAAAATTTATCAAGTTGTTTTTGAAAAATATTTTAAGAACAAATATGATTGCGACTTTCTAATTCGATTTTATAAATCGTTAATATCCCGAGGAACCGTGTTTATCGCTCCCCCAAAGGAAAAAATCAAACGACGTCAAGTCAGGAGATCTCGCCGGCCGTCCTATTGCACCTTTCCTCCCAATCCTCCACTAGTTTACGAAGTTTTGTTATTTTATTCACTGGACCCAATGAAACTCGAGTTTCATGGGACACTTTCCTCAGTGGTTAAGTGTGTGGTGTGTCTAGGAATTTGGTCTAAGCAGCTTTATCTAACACTGTATAACTACTTAGTTTTGCGATCAGTACGAAACTAGTGATTTCAAATTTTTCCAACAGCTGAATGGCATGTGTATGTGAAACATATTTGTGAAGATGTATCTCATTGAAAACCGCTGCAGTTTGCCTGGGAGATTCGTGAATCGCACCATAAATCAATGCAATATTGACTTTTTTCTATGGAAGGAACCACTTTTAGTATCCTAACACTTTAACAATAATAGTAAATTATTTGTCAGTTTCTAAGATCTTCCTCATGCAAAAAAAATTCCAGGTTTCCCTATACCACCCGAATGAACAAATACCCCCATATTCAGTCCTCCATGCTGAATCGATATTCATCGATGATAACCATGAACGTGTATTATAACTCAATATGTCACAAGAGTCAATTGATCAACTCGTCACAGAGGCCGTAGCAACGCAAGTACATGACAATGGTCATTATCCACTGAACAGAAATATTCTGTGCTTTCAACAAGACAGGCTACAACCACATTATGTCATACCGGTGCGTTAATGGCTGGATGGTCCTCCAAAATCTCCAGATTTGACACCTCCTGATTTTTTCCTTTGGGGGCATCTTAAATCACTTGTTTATAAATCAGATGCTAGAGATATTGATGAATTAACAAATCGGATAACTACGGAACTTCGGGACATTAGTAGAGACACTTTTTGAAAGGTCCGAGAGCAGTTCGAAAGCAGATTGAATTATTTTGGACATCTAATAACTTAAATGTGACAAAATTACAAGTCGTCAAAAAACGTTATTCCTGCACATTTGCTGAGGGTAAATTAATGTTTTTAGGCCCATTGATATATAGCATTAAATTGATCTTTCTTGCGTTTTTCCTCGATTGTTCGAAACCTCTTGGGCAAATCGAGATTCTTAATGCACCGATGGTTTGTACTTTTAATTGCCTTTAATATGAGGTGCAACTCGATAGGGGGCACCATTTAATATTTTCAAGTGAAGGTAGCCGGGTGGCAAGGGGTGACAATTAGGGATACGCAGGTAATGTCAAAAATCGTACTCCCTTGCAGCCAAGAAGACCACCTTACTAAGTACTTTCATAAATGCGTTTTCGTTTTTGCGATATTCGGAATGACAAGTTTTCAAATGAACACAGGGTACGTAGTCTGTACCCTCGGAGGTACAGACTACTCTGTAATGATCTAAAACGAAATATGTTTTTATTTAACAAACTGGAATGGCCTGAAAGGAAGCAATGAGAACGTATTCTAGAGTAAGTCTGGTCTGGTCTGGTCTGGTCTGGTCTGGTCACTGGTATGTAATTATGAATCTATGTTCTGGAAAGGGCCTTTTCTTTCTCTTGTTTCGATATGACCATTCGAAATGGTCCTAATTTTAGATTCATGTTCGGTCAAAGGAGTAAAGAGGGGTCTAAATTATGGTTTTTTCATAAAGATCCTTGTAGTTGACCAAACTGTGTTTAAAAACATGTATCACTCAAGAAACGTTCTTGGAATGTGGCTAAAACCACTTAAGAAAAACACTAACTAAACCAACCAGTTTTGTACATAAATCTATTCATTCTTTAATATTAAAAATTCTATAAATAAACCAAAAACAATTCTCCTTTTATACGGGATACCAAACGAATTCAAAACTCTTCAATCCAAACGTTTTCTCCGTTTCGGCCTTAGGGGTGTCTTCAGATTCCAAACCCAAGTTGATAAATCGCACTTTGGGTCTATAACCATTCTCATCTGCTATATAGGTCACAACTCTGCTGATTCCATCCCTTCCATTCACGAAATATCTAGAAAATCCATCAAAAATTTCAGAAGGGATTTGTTGGTGCAAAACATCCAAGAACTGTGACGTATTTTTGTAATGGAACACTTAAATCATTTTAGAATGTGGTGTTAAGTGTCACAAATTAATATAATAAACGTCGAAATTAAATGATACTTCTCCAGCAATCCTTTAATGCACCGTGTTATTAATAAACATGTTTTTCCTTACCCTCCAATCTTGGCCCCATTTTTCAGGCCTTTCTCGTAATGCCCATGGAAACCAACAGTGTAATGGAACTTATATAAAAGGTCAGTGATATCTTTCTCATCAACCCCTGCGGGTAGGCCATCTTCCATTCCTGAAGACATTGTATTGCCAAATTGAATGAGTTTTCCTTCTTGAAAACTTACCGGGAAACTTGTCTTTTATGGGAATGTCTTGTTTCCTGTCTCCGCCTACATGGATAACTCCGTTAGAAACTGCAATGGGGGGCAAAGTTGATACTGGACTTTGTCCAGGAAATTGCAGAGGGTTTGGTTCAAGATTGCCTTAAATACGAAACAATATTAAAGTGGAGAAATAGAAACCTTAAGGTTTTTAACCTGACTGAACCTGATTGACCAACTGGGGCAACCCGATAGGATTGTCATCATTTCTCAAAGCGCTTCCAATTTGTGCAGGAGATTTTTTACCTATGGCAGAATTAGTACTTGGTGACGATGGTACTCTACTGAAATTTTCATTAGCAATTTGTCCATTGAAATTATTTTCTCTCACTTCTCCAGCAATCAAACCATTATTTGGACCAGCAGTTTCTCCAGTAATTCTTGTAATGCTAAGAGGATTAACATTACCAGTGGTACTAGCATCCTCATTATCATTGATTCTACTGGGATTCTCACCAACTCCGCTTGAATAAGCATTGGGCTGAGCGCCAATATATTCATCTAAACTCGAATTTGATGGATTCTCTATTCCGACAACAACATTCTGATTAGTTTTCTCTTGTGAGGATCGAACATTACTAAATGTGTTTTTAAAGTCTGCAGAAGTATTGTAGGCATTGAATTCCCGTTGTGGGACATGACTATCACCAAAGGTATTGTATTTGGTGTTTTGCGGGACTGCAGATGTCTGGTAGGGAGGTGGTCGATTCTGGGAGATTCTGTTTTGAGTAGGTCCTCCTGGACGAAAAATTTAAACCATAGCGATGGAAGAAAATTTACACTCACCATTAGCAGGAACTTGTTGTTCATTTGATGAAGTCTCTCGGCGGTCTGAGATGGTGTGAACAGCGGTTGGGAAGTTTGGTTGTTGGAAATTTCTTTTATAGTCGTCTCCTGGGGGTGTATCTACGAAGATTTGTTTTGAGTCAGTTGATGGTTTACTTTGAAAGTACTCAAAATCTTTACCTACTGATTTGTCCTTTACTCCATTTCGATTTTGTCCTGCGCTGCTTTGGAACGACGGGAAGACTCTTTGACCTGCCTCAGGCTTTCGAGTCGTCACATAACCACAGCTGGCTGAAAATCCAGATTAATTCTGTATTACGGAAAGCCTGTAGGGAAGGAAAGTTTCTTACCACATCCAGGTTTTATAGTTGGTTGGGTGGTAAACTTAACATAGTCAGGTTTGGCAGTTGATGTGATTGTCTTCTGAACGACTGGCTGTTCCGACAGAGAAAGAGGATTAGGAGATAGTTCAGGCAAAGGTTGAAGGTTAGCTTGCTTCCTGTATTTATTAGCCTCAGGGGAAATTTCTCCTTTAAATGGAGAGCCATCCAACGCTATTTTTTTTTTTATTAGACTGATTCGATACCAACTTGAGCTACTTACGAGCGCTAATTCTGAGATTTCTCATACTCAAAATTTTGAAACTTCCATTTTCGTCAGTAGCATAAACTGTCACGTGGTATATTCCATCCGCTGTGATGAACCCAAATTCGCCTTGGATTATTCCTTTGTCGTCTAAACAGATATTCGTGAATTGGCATTTCAGCTAATTGAGTTGACCTAACTTGAAATCGACCAGAGCAATATCACAAAACATCCCCATAAAACTCTCTGAAAATTATTTCGAACTTCCTGAGAAATCCCATGATAAAAACGAATTTGAGTTTTGGAATTTTTCAAAAACTCTCTTAGAGTCCCTTGGAAACTCCAGAAAACTAACTTTTGATATTGGTATAACGATTCATGAAACTTGATCATAACCAAAATTTACAAAATATAATCGAAACTTTCCTAAAAACGTATCAAAATTGGGTACCGAAACAACTTGAAATGGGGCGGAACCTCAACTGAGCGAACTTAAATTCAAAGATTCAAGGGTTCACGGAGATTCAAGATTATTACTGAATGATGACTTGATTGTGGCAGAACTTTACTTGGCGAAAGCTCGAACATGTTTTTTTCATTTAATCATTGAAAAATGGACTTGCCGAACAACAATGACAAGAGCAAATTCATTATGAATTCTGAATGAGAAAGCGCTTTAAGGGAAATATTGGAAGTTTCAAAGCTTTTAAAATAAGGGCATTATTTGCAACGTGCTCTGAAACTTAATTATCAGCAGGGAAAAAATACATCTTTTCATCTGGATGCAGAACATCCGGAACATTTTCCTCACATTTGTTGCGATTTCCAAAGGAATGTGTGTATATGATCTACGATTTTTTTTTCTTTCCTTTCCAATACAGGGTTTAACCTCAAACAACCCAACTGAACCCGAACGATCCAGGGGAAGTATGGAAAGCGGGCAACAAGGAAAGCTTTTATAATATTTTCCAACGGAATAAAGACTTGAAAGGCTTTTATTATATAAACGGTCCCATTCGTTGGAAGGCCCTTTTATATTCATAGAGTTAATATTGATTTTTTTCCGCCATTGTGCATTGTTTGGCCACGCTGTTGAAAAGGTTTCGCTGTTTTAGTTTTCGCTGTTTCATTTCGACAATGGATTTTTGACATGGCACAATACATTTACGCAACGATTTCTTGAGAAAATCCCCCGATAAAGAGAGCGGAAATATTATTAATAGAGCTTTTCTTCGATACGCAAAATATGATTTATGAAAACGGGCAGGAAAGGGAAACCACGGTTGAAAGGTCGCGAGGAAGAAGGAAAATTAGCTGCTGATGTAATTTCATTAAGTTATAAGTGTGATAATTAATTAAAAAACAATGAGAACCTTGAAGTTCATAAGAATAAATTGCAGCTTCGACCCCTATTACAGAGTTATTAGAATTCTGAATCACGTTTGGTAAATATAAGAATTCATCGAATCGAGTAAAGCTTGACTAGCTATTTGATCAAAATCGAATCAGGATTTTTTTGTGAAATTATTCAATTTTGGTATTGATTTTCTAACATGTTGCCTATTTAACGGAGTTTTTTGTATTTTAAATTTCGAGAAATGTCGAGGAATTTTCGAGGATCCACGAGATTTTACACATCCCGAGCAATTTATTGAGGGTTTCCAGAAATTTTCCTTGAGATGCTCATAGGAGTTTCGTAAAGAGTTTCAGTCAAAAGTGAAGGATTTCTAGGAAGTTTGAAACTTCTTTAAAAAAAGGAAGTTTAAATGGCAAAAAAAGCAATTTTTTAATGATTTTTTTCAAATTAGATGAAACCAAATTTTATTTTCAAGCTGTTTTATAGATTTTTAATAAACGCCGTTCTATGAAGTTTCTCAGCATATGAAATGAATTTATAGGGGCATGGAAACTTTGCGGAGATCTTAAAGGCAAACGTTTGTCAGGCGAATTCATTTTTAAAAAATTTTAAAAATATTTTAGTAACCTTTAGGGTATCTCGAAGATATTTTCAGAAATTGTTTGTGACAAAAAAAAAATTTAATGCATTTTTATGGAATTTTATATTGCATTTGTCTATTGGCAACACTGTTGAGGTCTCGTGGATGTTATCCAATGTTCCATTGAATTTTAAAGAATTTGGATAGCAATCTTGCAGAACTACTAAAACAAAATCCTTTCGAGGGACATTTTTTAAATTCCTTTCAAGAAATCCTAGAAAGGTTTTGGGATCTATATTTTAATGGAATTTTAAGAGACTCTTTAAGAGTTTTTCCCTGACTTATTTTTTTTAGAACAGCGTATTTTTTCCACGGGAAAGATTTATTAAAGGAATTCTATGGGTAATATTTTTGGAAAATTATAAGAATTTTCCGAGATCGCATGTAATGTCGTACCTTTTTTTTCATGCCTGTGTTGCTGTCCGTCTATCGTAAATCCGAATTCGTAAGGACTTTCTTCGTCTGGATCTTTCTGAGCTATAGCAATTGAGGTGCAGTAGAAAATTGTTAGGAAAAATACCTAAAAATTGGATTCCTTGTGAAAAATGTTAGGAAAATGCACTCTAATTTAAAAAGCCATAAAAGAGGGAAAGATAAGATTTTATGTTGGCATTTGCAAATCTTCTGGAAACTGGAAATTGGAAAAAGAGTAAAAATTCAAGTAATATTCTTAGCTTCGTTACTCATACTTATATTTCTGTATTTGATTTTCAAATTTTTAAATTCTCGCATTTTCTTCGGAGTTTTTAAGCCTTTCAGAGTTTCCAAAAATGCATAGAATTTGTCCTTGGAGATCCAATACCAGATATAAATTTGTGTATTTGATAACCCAACTTTTGGTTTTGGGGTTTTTGTTCTCATTTGAAAATTTTCGAAATATTTTTGAAAATCGCGAAACCTGCTCAGAATTGGTTTGCGCAGGCTTAGAAATCTCACCGAGACGATTCGTGTCAGCCATTCTCCAAGACAGCTCCTCGCTGCTTTCCGAGATATCGAGGATTCAAATTTAAAAAGTGGCAAACAGTAGATATTTATTCGCAAACTGAAAATTCGGACGAAAATTCCGAGGTGCCGTTTTTTGTTTAAATTACCTAAAATCGATCGTATAAGAGTTTTTTACGGATATTTAAATTAAGGTTTTGGAACCTTTTGAATCATTAACAATTCCACTGAAAATGAGATATTCGATGTCGATCCACTTAAAGATAAAGAAGGTTCTTCGACTTTCATTTAGGAAGAATTAATAACGTTCGGCAATGCAAGTGTGTCTTTAACGAATTGAGTTAAAAAACAAAAATTTACTACATTTGATATTTCTACATGGGAAAAATGAATTTAACTGGAGCATCGAATGCGAAAATGGCATTAAAGTTGAAAATCGTTAGACCTGCTAGAGTGGTAGAAAATTGGAAAAGTTTTATTTAGAGAATATGGTTGAAAACGAGAGATAATCGATGAATCTAACGTACCAAACAACTAAAATTGAGATGAAAATGTCTTAGAAACGGTCGAAGCAAGGCAGGAAAAAGAGTGAATTTCGTAATTAGGATCAGTTGCGTTTGATCGATTCTTAAGTTACAGGGCTGATGAACCATTTTTCAGAATTTTTCCGCGTGTTCATTTTCTAATTTTTACTTTTAATTGCACCAAATTCATCCAATATTTGCCTAACAATTTACTCAGACATCCTAGATCGAAACCGCTTTATTTGTCAACCTTGCACGGAGCCATATGCTGGTTCAAACGTGAGAGACTCGTTATTGAATTATTACCAAATCGTATATAAAATCAGATATCTGAATAACAATTGTAGAAGAGGCAAATTATTGCGATTCAATGCCATTTTAAGTCGCCAAGAACAAATCAAACTCTTCAAAGCTAAATTATACATTGGCAATTGCGAGGCTCGAATATCAAGCTGAAGATGAGGCTACTGAAATCGCTTGTAAATGAGATCTTGAAGAAACGGCGAGGTCCAAATTAAAGGTGACATAATATATGAACCGAAATGCATCGGCCTAAAATGTTTAATCAATAAACTCAAGGTTCGATCATATTTCAATAAACTTATACACAGGAAATCAAATTTAAATTTTTATAAATAGATTCGAAAATTTAACTTAGAAAATTGCGAAGTTGTGTTAATGATATAAAATAATGATTTTTTTAAATGAAAACTGGCAAAAAGAACCCCAAAAATTTTAAATTGGACCGTAACACACATTTCATCAAAATTATGGCTTTTGGTATAAATTTATTTACCTTGTTAAACACAACCATGGCGCACTGTTTGTTACTTACTGAGGGCGTTTTTAACTAGTGTGAAAATGTGCACTTCCTTTCAGCTTTGAAAAAAATTTATTATTAATAATTTGCTAACCCTCGGCAGAATGAATTTTCAGCATCTTTCAGCTTTTATCATTACTCCCTCCACTGGACAAAGAAGATGAAATATAATGTTGCAAGAAATGAAGTTCGACAATTAGAGAAGGTTCGTAGAATTATCAGAAGAACTTTCAAAAGTTTCGGGAGTCGCGATTTGAAATTTGCGCGTGAAGTTGTGTTCCTTCCTACTCCCTTTCCAGATTTTCCTGAATTATCTGCAAATGAAATCGTGCGAAAACCTCATTCGTTTGCTGATCTCTTACCTAAATCTTCATTGGCAACAACAATTGGAATCAATAAATAGAACCGTCAGTGCTATCCTTGAGTGTTTAGTATTCTTTTCATTAGCGATATATGGGATAAATAACAATACTTTAACTCAGATAGTGTCATTATATGTATATAAACTATTTGTCGTAGGAAATTTACTGTAAAAATATTATAAGTATATAAAGCCATTAAAAATCGTTTTAACATCATTATTTACATTTGCAAATTCTGTAGTTCTTCTCCATGGTCATCCGCGCGCCTTCCTCGGCGATCTTTCTGACGTCACATGCGAGAAAGTACCTTAAAAAAATGGAGAGCATAAAAAACTTATTCTATGATTTGTAGATGAAGTGAAGAAGAATGATATCATGCTTCGCGAACGATCACGACGAACGAAGGTTGCAAGGGCTTGGTTCTAATGGAAATATGTTAATTCTTCTTGGTTTGCCTTGATTGGTGTGCCGGTTGGATGCAAAAGCTGTGAAGGAGATCAATTGATCACAGAAATACGTATGATGTGAATGTGCAGGTAGTTGTTATTAACCATCATAAATGTTTCTACGTTTTAAAATATTGCCAAATGTATCAACAGTTGAAAGAGAAAAAATGTGTGAAAATTCGTCGGCCACGCATCATCATTTATTTAAAAATCTATGTTATTTATTATTTCTTATTTTTGGATATCTAAATTACATTATTTAAAATCTATTAAATTAAAATAATTTAAAAAATGTATCGTGAGTCCAGAATGCAAAAAAAAAATTAATTTACAAAATACAGTGCCATCTGTTAGGCAATACTAAAACGAGGGATCGATTCTGCCACAAAAGCTTTTTGAAGCTTTTGCCGCAGGAGTTTTACCAGAATAAGGCGTAGATCGCGATAAATCCTTACCGACACAAATCTATTCACTCAATTTTTGGCGGCACCTATCAGAGACTGGCGCAACTGAACAGCAATCTTCACTGCACTAGCGACTTGATGCACGTGCTCGCCTTCACTGCAGATGGCGCCAGCGATATTCATTAACTGCATTTTGGAACAAGACGGAAGTAGGATCACGATCATTGATGTTAAGCTCTGTGAATAGCTGCTTGAAGAATTATTGCTGAGGACAGATCGATTAGACTGTTGACAACTTTACCAGGACGATGGTTTCTATGGAACTAAGGAAGCAAATAATGGTGTGCCGTTATTTCATTTATAGAAATTAACCCCTTATGGATAAATTCAGGCTGGATAATCAAACTCTCTAACTAAGGAAATCGTCAACGAATCAGCTTATTGGATGCGACCCTAATGCAGATCATCGTCACATTCACAAGGTTGAAGAAATCGCGTAGCACATGGGGGTGGAGGATCTTGAGAGGTGGCAAGACCTGATCAATGCGATCGAAATAGGGAAAATACTGTGGAATTTTAAGTTTTGAGCATGGCCCCTGCTGTAAAAAATAGGTGATTATGACCCTAAAAACGTGTGATTATTATTAAAAATTTATGTGCAGTAAATAGATGATTTTCTTCTCCGAAGAGTGAGTAGTTTTCTCAGGAATCCGTTGAGAGTCAAGAACTCTCCGAAAGGCCGTCATTCTCAAAAATTTCCGCTCTTTACAATTCTTTAAAGTCAGTTTTATTAATTTTCGTGGAAATAACAACTCATAGTTATCCTTTCGTGCAATTAGATGTCGTCTGGATGAAGCCAATTTGCATGGATGAGTTGCGCGTAGAAAATCCATAGCAAAAAAAATCGCTCGGCTAGAATTCAGTTGGCTAAGGACCATAAGGCATGACCTTTGTCCCAGTTGAGATACGTTCTTTGGTCTAAAGGAAGAAAAATTAATCGCATAGAATCAGATGGGGGATGGTATGTGTATCCAACCCCGAACCAGGAATACAATCCTAAGTACATCCTAATCACAGTAAAACTTGAATGTGATTAGTGGATATTTGAATGTGGTGGACAATTTTGAGGTTGTTTTTCCTAGGTCGGGGTAGGCCCTATAAATAAAACTGCGGAAATCATGAATCAAGTCCAACACAGAAACATAATCGAGACCGTAATGTTTACTGTGTACCAAAGAGAACTTGCCTGCAATTCGGAAAGTTCAGCAAGATAACTATGCAGCAGTTTTGATTGTTGGTTCAAACGGAATCCCGTGTTTCTTCTGAAATGACCTTCCTGCAGTCCGGATCTTAATCCGATTGAATATTTATGCAACAATGTTAAAGGAGACCTTGAGACAACAGAACGTAAAAATAATCCAGATTTATTCGACACTATTAAGAAGCGAGTGTGATACTCTACTCATAAGGAATGTTGTTAATGTTGGCACCCATTAAGGCTATGCCAAATCGTTGGTGAAAGAAGAGAAGAATAAAGGAAACCGCAATGGAATGAAGGGTACCCGCCTCGTTACTAATTATTTTAAGTTTTGTTTGTGTTTTTTCAATGTTGTTTGTTTGTTTAAATACGTCGTTTTCATTTATGTGCCCAAGAAATGCATTGACTTTTTTTTTTTTTTATGAAAAAATGTTTTTTTTTTGTTTTGACTGTTGCAATTTTCTTAAAATTTTGATTGTCGCCTTTTTTATTAATAATCTAATAAAAACCGTTCAAAAAATGATCGGGTTTTTTCAAAGTCTACTTGCGAGGAATTGTATTTTTTCTATTTTTAATATGTCGCATATGAACGTCCTAAAAAGGAAAAAAAGACACTACTTTTGTCAGGTTTCCAGTCATAAAACGGCATTTCAGGATTTACAATGGGAAATATCCACTCCTGCATCTGTTCATTTTTATAATGGCCACATTGCACAAGTAACTAAAAAGGGATGCGAAAATGATCGATTTTAAGTTTACGAATGAACGTGTGCAGCTAAGGAAAAACGAATGAATTTGTGCTCCAGGCAAAAATCAGCGACAATTCTTTGTTCATATCCATCATATTCCTATCTTGATGCATGCACCTGATAAAATATTCCGATATTGTTGATTATTAGCACAGAAAACATCAATTTGACATCAATCTTATTTTGTAATACTCGATTATTTATGTGTTGAATCATTTAGCAAAAACACCATTACGTATCAATAGTCGACCTTAATGTCCGATCGTTAACGTGGAAAATTTCTCCCATACTGGCAGATTCCTCTTGAGACGCACACATTTCTCCTTGTTTCAAGGCCTTCACCTGCAACTCATCCTCTTCGTTGACATTTAAAGATTAAATATCTGTGTAAATGGTTTTATTCTCACGTAATGATTTTTACATATTTTTACACGAAATGGCTAATTGAGCCGGAATTTCGAGGAGAAGCCTTGATCGTTCTCCGTTCCCCAGGACGAGTCAAATGTCGAGGAAATTCTTCGTTAATTTTTCGATTACCGGATTGGATTTTGAATGTTGATATAAAACAAATCATTATTATTCACCTTAACTAATGAGATAATGAAGTACAATCACGATTAGGGGCGAACTTTGGTATTTTCAATATTCATAATATACGGGGTATTTCATAACTGCGAAATTAAACTTCTGGGGATCGTTCAGTGCAGCAATGGAAGACGTCTGAGTATAAGAGCCCGTGTTCGCAAATGTGTCCCTAAGGCACTACGACCTCACGACGCTTTAAGACGGTTATGCGCAAAAATGCGCTCCATCGAGCTTTAATATGTTTTATTTCAATTCGTTTGCACAGAATAAACTACAGAAACTCTTCAAAGTGTCGTTCTTGAACTGGAAGTCCCCTATTAAGTACTTTTTGCGAAATGTTTATCTCAGCCAAGGCTGACAATAAAAATTGTTGATGGCCAGTTTGACACGTTTACTCGTTAATTGTACAAATTTCCAAAATTCGCAAAACGATCAGTCTTTGTGAAGATCCGCACCAATTAAGCACTGGCAGGTACGCCCTCGGCATATCTGACAAAAGCTGCTGCACCGCTTTGTCAAGAGCGCTATCGTGCAAGGCAGCAGCCCCAACATACAAAAAGTTTATTGAAATTCATCGGCGACGTGCCCAGATTGGTACTTCGAACCCAAACGTGCACGATACTGGTTCAGAAAGAACAGTGAGGACGGTCCAGTTTAAGGAAGAAGTTTTTACCGAGTTGCAGATGAACCTGCGACTAGCACTTGCCAATTGCGCAGGGTATGGTCGCAACTCAGGTTTCCGTTTGGCGGATGTTCCATAAGCAACCACTTCATTAATACCACTTACGAAAGTTCGACTACAGCCGATTATCAACCAAGATTTCAGTTTTCTCAGTGGCTGCTTCATCACATTGTCTAGTATCCTAATTTTTTTTGTTTTGTTTTATGAACGGACGAAGCCAGTTTCACATGACATGACGTATTCAATGGTAGGAATAGTCAAATTTAGGCCAAAGAAAAACCGCACGCGATATTTGCCGGAAGTCATCGGCAACGTTGGTTTGTTAACGCGTGGGCCGATGCTGCCGATGACCATTTGGTTGGGCCACACCTGCTGCCCAATCGTTTAACGGGCCCTATCTACAGCCATTTTCTACAAGACGTCCTGCAGGAACTGCTTAAAAACGTCGCATTTAACGTTTACCAGCCAACGTTGGTGCAACATGATGACGCATTTGCACACTTTCCTGATCACGCCCGTCGGCATTTGGATCGTCAGTTCGAACAATATCGAATCGGCAGAGGCAGGCCAGTTCCGTAGCCCCCTAGGTCACCCGACTTAACACCTCTAGATTTATTTCTGCGGGGACATGTAAAGTGTCTGGTTTATGAAACGCCAGTGGAAGCAGAGCAAGACCTGATTGCAGGGTCACTGCGACATTTGAAGTCATTCAAAGGATTATCATACTTCCAGTCAAATCCACAGAAATCACGTGTGTCGTTTAAACTAGGTGAAACGAAGTTCACGGCCGACATTTTGAACAATTGCTGTAGAGTCGTTTTCCACAAATAAATAAAAATTAAACGAACTAACGTTCAATAGAACGTTGTTGTCCATGACTGTCTTAAAGCTTCGTGAGACCGTTGCGCCTTAGGGAGGCATTTGCGGACGCGGGTTCTGATATTCAGATGCCTTTTATTGTTAAACTGAATAGCTCCTAGAAGTTTCATCCGATAGTTCTGAAACATCCTGTATTTCATCGATTCAATGAGAGATCGGTTCTTGCGCCCAGCACAGTTTAATCAAGGAAAGTAGTGTGAAGGTCGTATACCAGTTACCTTGAATCATCTTCACTTTCATTTTCTGCTGACGGTTGGTCGCAATGGAAACCAAGCGTCGAAGAGGTGGAACCTAGAACCATTATTAGATAAATACCCCGATGGGGCTCTTCAAAAATTTACTAATCGAGAGATGCTCTTCCGAAATATGATTTCCATAGATCTTCTCGAATCTGATTTTGATCAATGTGAGATGAAACATCAGGCATTACTAACAGTAAAATTCTTACTCGTAAATGAATTGTATTTTACATATTTTCGTTTTCATTTGGGTGCGGCAAATTTTTTTCCTTTTTATTGCTCATAGTGCACCCACAAGGCTATGGAATTGTTTTTAGAAACATTAGGGCGGGGTCCTTGGTCTTTCAAAGAGAGATACAAATCTATCAGAAACCACGTGTTTGTCGCATTTTCACACGATCCTCCCCTGAGTCTTCTCAAATAGCTTCTCCTTGAGGACGATCTCTGGCCACCATCTTTGTATCAATTCTGGATTCTGCGGTGGGGATGAGTACCAATTGGTTTTCCAACTCTCATGTGCGCGGAATGAGCTGTTTGAAGGTTTGAGGGAAAGCGTCAACCGAGTTTTAGAGGAAATTGTCCTGCGTCAAGAAATCTACGATTGAGCTAAAATTAAAGTAAAAAAATCATTAATGCCGGATTTAAGGGAGCCGAATTTCTTGCTATTTGCGTGTTATTCTTGCTCATTTCCATACGATTTTTCGGAAAGTCTGTCTTCACCTCCAACATTTTCTTCCTTTTCAGTACCCGTTTAAATGTCGCCGGCACTCATTCGTATATATCAGAAGTCGCTTGTTGCGTAATGCGCATATTATCGTACGACGCGTTTAGCACACATGAATCTTAAATTTTAAGGTAGACAGGTTTATTTGTGTAATAATTAATTATTCGTTTCAAATGTGTTTCGCTCTTTTAACTTGGTCGATTTACTTGCGCACTTCAAAAATGAACCTGTTCGAACGTGCTCAGTACCGTTTTGAAAAGCTCGTTTCTTTGATAATAAAAAAAGCTTGCGTTTCCTCGTTTTACGTGTTTCTAATAGCGGAAAACTTATTGAATAATTTATCAGTAATTTTCGATTTATTGAATAACAATAATGCAACTCCGTATTCGGTAACTATGACACAAACAACAAAAATTGCCTGTTTAGAATAATTAAGGCAAGAAGTAAGTACGCGGCAATCGAAAATGAAAATACCGAAAGGTCAATATGTCAGGTATGAATCAGTTGAACATTTTCATGTTATATAACGACGTGTGGTTGGCCAACCAGAATTAGAGACAAAATACATGGATCTCTTTGGCTTGATAAATAGGATGGCATTGGGGCCATGTAATGCGAGAAGACTTATTGCAATGCAATACACACACATAACAATCTCATTTATGTACTTCAACAGCCTCCACATCGCAGTGGTACTAAACACAGGGTGCGTCAAACATCCTTGGTTTCTGCGCCAATAAAGTTAACGATCCTTGACATAAAGGCGTACTTCCAGGAATGATTTTCTAATATACAGGATGGCCCCACGAAGTGCACGAACCACAAGATCATTATTTCAAGTGGTACCCTCCATTTTTTTGTTGCCTGCAAGTTTCTCGTCAAATTTTAAGGCCAGCTTATGTAAGATGTCCCATCTCTTTATCTTTTAACTATCGTTTCTCTACAAAAACTCTTTTATCATGATAGGCTGCAATCCATCATTGTTGTGAAATGACGTCAAAAAAATCCGGTTCGGTGTCCGTTACAGGTTCATTTTCTAAAACGAATTTATTTATGTATTGAGGAAAAAGGTCGACAACTTCGGCACTTGTCCCAAGAACTAATCTAAATTGATAGTTACGTGGAATTGCAATTTTTTCCACACTTTTGTTCCGACGAAACAACAATGATGAACTCCAAGGTGTCGTGAACAACTTTTTTGCGGAGAAAAAGGCCAAAATTTTACGAGGGGCAGGAAATTTTCCACATAGACTCAGCTATTTGAAGAGAGAAAATTATGTTCATTTGTGCGTGGGGTAAGGAACGTGGGAGCTTTCATGTCCGGACCGTCGCCATTTTTAATATTTTCACACGTTAAAAAATTCCGCTTAAATCAAGACACGCTAATTTATGTGGTAATTCATAGTTATGAAATTAGTGAAAATCGATAAAACCGTTTAGTGTTTATTTCGAAAAAACAGCAATTTCAGGGACGCCCTGGAGATGTAGTGGAACTCGGTTATAACGACCACGAGGGAACCGGTGATTCTGGCCGTTCTAACCGGGCGTTCGTTGTAACCGACTGTCGATGACACTTGTTCGGGTTAAATAGAAATTATGCAAAAGTATTTTTTATAAATAAAATTTACTTAAAAATCGAACAGAAAACCCGACTGAGGCTAAATATGAATTACCCGCGTATCAAATTACCCTATAATTACTTGCTAGAACATGTATTTTTTCCATTCCAACAGAGTCGGCAATTTTACTTTGCATTCGATTTTTCACAAACGATTGTTCTTCAATATGACTATACAATTTGTGAAAAGTTTGAAATACAGAAGGTTCAGAAGCATTAGAACCAGCATAGAAGCTTAGAGATCCTATCTGTACAATCGAGACCCGGACCCATTTGGTAGATCGTCTTCGTCAGCTGCCTCTTCCTCGTTTTCACCATCCAAGAGTTCTTCCGTAGAGCTCGTCTCAGATATCGTGACACACGCAATCGCTTCAGTATCGCTTGGAGCAGCAGTGGTTCTTAAACCGTTATCAATGTCGAAATATTCATTGATGTCGATATTGTTACGGTGTTCAATACAAGCAACCAAAGGAACGTTGTCTTCGTTCACTTCATTCACAAATTCTGTATCGTTCAATTGACCACCAACAAGCCCCAGCCTCAGTCGCGCCATAATGGATGTCTTGTTCTTCATCGGCTTCGTTTGGGGACTGAGAGATAAATCCTGCATGACGAAAACAATTTCGGAAACGTTTCGTCATGCCGCACTTAACGTTGTTGTTATACCGAAGAGTGTGAATTTGAAGTCTTCCTTGTTTTCGAAGGCGTTCATTAATCATACTGAAAACATTATTCGATGGTGTGGTGTTAGACGACGTATAACGCCTTGGTCTATTGGTTGTAAATTGGTAATGACATTTGGGGATAGGAAAACAGATTTGATAAATCTAAGATATCTTAGTTGTGGATGTGCTGAGCAGCCATCTTAATCAATATTATTGCTGTTTTTTTTCGAAATTTTTCATTCTTGAGTTGGTTTTTCGAAAATGTCACCTGTCGTCCATGCTCTTTCGTTCGACACGCAATTCAAAGGTAAATTGCCTTTATTTTTAAAACATCTCCATGATTTAGATTTACCAATTACCATCAATGGACGTTCCTCAGTTGCGGTCACATCAGGAGAAACTCACACAGTGCTTCTTTCTTTGCTTCATTTTCCACCGCTACATTTCTCTCCCTTAAATTTTAACGTTTTATCTGGAGTCATTCTGTAAAAGAGACCTGTTTCGCCTCCATTAAAGATATCGTTCGATTCGCATCCAGCACTAATGCTGGTTCAAACCATTCAGATGTTTCTGCAGGTGATGTCCCGGCTGTTCCTCTATGGATTCCACTCACCGATATGTTGCGTCTAGATTTAAACCTGTCGAACCACTCTCTGGGACATACAAATTTTGCTAACTCTTCGGCCTTTGCTTGTAAAATTGGGCTGGAAATTGCATTATTTTCACTCCCTTGGATCGTCAACCATTTAAAAAGCGCCCGATCCACGTCAGTTCTTGAAGCATTTACGATGTCATGCCACAATGAATAATCGTGTTAGTCTATCCCAAAGAGTCCTCTTCTGAAGTATTCGCACGAGCTTTTCGGGCAAAGAAAGCCTAATTTTGAAGTATAATCTGGAAGAGTCTTATATTCAAAGCTTGAAAAAAGTATAGCAACTCCTTTATAACTTTCGTAAACCTGATTTTTTTTAAATGCTTCAACAAGTATGATTTTATTTAAACAATTTAAACATTTAATGCATTATTTTTGATGTTCAAGTTTTTCATAACACACGCTCAAATTGGGCTCCAGTAACAATTTGCAATTACTCGGTGGTTCCTCGAACTCTTTCATGCAATCACCCAGGGTTGCTTCTCCTATTAATTCTAATTCTATTTGAAGTCTAAGACGTAAATAATTTAATTTGTGTGGTCTGTTTCTGTAAATGGAACATTTTAAGCGATCCTAAAAAAAATCGAGAGGGGTCAGGTCTGGAGATCGCGGCGGTCACTCTATTGCGCCTCTTGTACCGATCCGTCTCCTAGGGGAAAAAGGTCCTATTTACGTTCTGAGTGTACGGTTGTTTGCCCCTTACTGAATCACCTTTCATTTTAAGGTAAAAAGATGGTAGGGCTAGCTGGAGAGGGGTGGAAAATTTCAACGTCGAAAACAATGCATTAAATGGCTTTTTAAATAAATTAATATGTAAATATATATTATAATAATAATAAAATTTAAATAAAATCGTACGTGCTTAAACATTGGTTTATGAAAGTTACAGGTATGTCGAAATACTTTTTACAACCGCTGAATAACTTTAATATGTATAACTCGATTATTTATTTAATTGCAAAATGGTAGATTATGGAAATTTAACATTGACATGATTTGCGTACCTTTTATCTTGTGCAAACATAGATGAAGAGAGAAATTTTGCCATGAAATGAAATCCAATATTTAGTTTCAGTCATTTGCAGTAACTAAATTAATATTTTTTAGCAGCAAAATGGCCTACTTGAGAATAGCTCAACTACTTCTGAGTAGCTCAGTTACCTTTGAGAGCCATTACTGGCATTCCTGAATTACGGTCAATTGCTCTCCTGAAGCAATTGGCAATTCAATTACAGTTTTAAAAGGTGCGTAATTAGTAATTTAATTATATCACAAAATTAGGAGTAATTAATCATCGCGAATCGATTACTTTTTTACGCGAGCTGCAACTGGAATCTAACTTCTTCAACCATATGCGAGACGCTGACCCATCTTGACCGGTGTGACGGAAAAAAACCTCGATCTGCAATTAGCTAATTTTCAGGTCCGGCGCGACTACTTGGCCTCATTCTCTCGACACCAACATCCCGTAAACTTCAATTTCTCTACTGAATTTACCCATAACTGTAGTGATCTATTCCAACATTGTCTAAGTCAGTCCGCAGGACTTCAGGTGCTTCAAGGGGCAGCTACAGAAGCAGCAGCAGCAGCAGCAACAGTGACAAATGAGGCTACTATCTATGTAAAATTAAACTTTAATTGACCCTCTGGCAATGTGCCTGTGCAATTTCGTTCATTCAAATATTTCCACATGTAATAGTATGCAAATAAAGTGGCAAAAAACATGAAGTATTAAAGATCTATCAATGCAAATATTTTGCTTCTCATTGTTGGAGATTAAGTCATTAGATAATCGCTGAAAGTAGGACATTCAGATGATAGGACGAGATATGCCGTAACATTACTTACTACTTTCATGGTCTATTATAGTGGGTGTTGATACGATATTGATGAAAGTGTATCTGATGCGGATTAGCAAAAACGATCCTTTATACAAGGTGATTTTTTTGGCTCACCAAGAGAGTGAGGCGGACGAACGGTGAGGTCATTTTAGGAAAAAAATTCATACAGACATATGTCCGATTTAAATTTTTAGAGGATCTAGAGGACTTCAAAGTTCCCTACATAGTACCTATTTATTACTAAAAATTATAATAATGTGATGCCGGTACAGTGTCGTGGCCCCCGCGATCTTCCGACTTAAATCCCTTTGAATTGCTATTTATGGACTCATATGAAACAAATTCTGCACGAATAAACAATTAGCACAAGAGAGCAGTTGTTAGATAGAATACAGATGGCTGCTGCTGATAGAAGAAATCGTTCAGATATGTCGATTCGAGTGAAAAACTCATTACTGCGTCGTTCACATGTAACTTTTTAAATTTTACCAGCTCTCCTAGAGGCACACTACAACAGAGCTGTATGAGGTTTGAGGGGCTGATGATTCCGTTTGAAATTAATCCATTATTTACTCAAGGACTAAGGTAAACCTATGAGATTTTTTTAAACTGCAAAGGACAGAAAGACTATTAGTCTCACATTTACCAGAAAACACCACGCCACTGGTTTTTACAGAGTTTCACAGTCTGAAGGATCGCCCTGTTATCCGTCCATTTGATAGATGTTCAGGCAGCAGGTCCGTATCGAGGAGATTTTCTTAAGGTGCAAAATTTTGAATTCAAAAAGTCCAACATAATATATTAACGACGTTAGTACATACACGCGGAATTTCAAATTTGGCCCTCGCCATTAGAATCTCAGAAACTAAAAGAGTGGTCAATCCGAAAACATCATCGTGTGGCTGGGAAAGGCGGCAATGGAAATGTGCCAGTGGTTCTGGCCTTTCTTGTCAAATAACGCTAGAAAATAGAAAGGAAATCTCCAATTTTGAGTTCCTTTCAAAATTCAAATTTTGGAAACGGTACTCGGTTAAGCGGCAAATTACTTTATTTTTTCCAATTTAAACTTCTTCGTATCTCCTCTCCTTTCCGAGATCCCAACGGTTGGAGGCGAATTTGAAATGCGCTGCATACTACGCCGCTGACTTTTTGTAAGGATTTACATCGGAAGATTCGTTCTGTTATTTATCAGTTTAGTTCTCAACATCATTGGCGTTCCGAGGAGGCTTTTCAGACTGAAACTCCAAAACCTGTGCGTCCCGTTATTGATTAAATTTGATTAATTCTTTTAGAAATAGACTGCACCGCAGACGTTTCAAAAGGTTCCAGGCCTTATTAAGATGAACGTTTATTAGCCCCTAAGGGGGGCTTACTGCGACTTGTAAAGCTTCAAGGCCTGGAGAGTTAGGATTGTGCCGAAGAAGTTTCTTAAAATGTAAACAGATAGGAAATTTTGATCATGTTTTTGAAACATTGGTTAATATAGAGATTTTTCGCAACTCACGTTTATCAAGTTTTTACGATTCAAAATCAGGGGGGTACTGAGGAAATTTTTCGGACACAAGACATCTCAAAAATTTAATATCACATTAGTGCAGTATTAATAAATAAGTTTTCAAACTTACTGCTCCACTGACTTTTGTAAGGGTTCAAGGTACGAAGACTCCATTTTACCGAATTTGCTACTCAAAATCGGGGCCTTAAATCGGGTTTATCGAGGCTTAAATTGGAGAAATACAGTACATTCGCAGATTTTAAGATAACGTTTTTCAAAAACTGAAGGATAGAAACATGTTGCGCTGCTGCCTTTTATGGGAGGTTGCACGATCTGTCCACGGTCTAAGATCTTTTCTTGCAGTGTGCATCTTTGTTTTTGTTTTTTTAACAATGGCATATTGGTCAAGTGTGAAGTGGAAAAGACATTTCCTACAGATTTAATAATAATCATGTTCCATGAATACATTAGTTTTCCTTGGGTGTCCTACTACAGTAAAACACAGGCCGGAAAAATGAATAATCGGAAATCGATATCGAAGTAGCAAAATAGTTTCTTAAATGCGCGACGATAATCAGGTTTCACGAATAACAAGTATTAGGGGGTTTCTTTACAAACTACAACTTTTTCTACAAGCTTGAGGGTTTCTTTAATGTGTAGAATAAGGCACAAATAGACGGAATACTAAAAACACTGACGAGAGTTAGACTATCCGAATGATAAGGATGGAGAAACAGTTAAAATACCAACACGCTGACGAAAAAATTTTTCGAAAAGTTGAGAATATGGTTGAGCGATCTTTATACAGAGTCTTTCCTGGTTAGGGTTCGAAAATTCTTTTATGGCGTTTAAAGAAAATAAGTTCCTACAAACAGGTGATTCCGAGATATTATTTATTTATATTTATATAGATATTATATATTCCGCAGTTATCGTTTGTTAATAAACAGCCCCGTTTCTAATACAGAGTCAGCTACTGTCTGCCGCCAGTAGCGTAGTTAGGCGTAAGCCAGTCGATGGTTTCATCATTGAATATAGCACGTCGACAAATTCATTAACATTTTCATTGTTTCCGGGCTCTCCTGACATTTTACGACAAGAAAAATTATGATCTTTTTTTCCAATACTAACTTGTCCTTCAAAAACTGCTGGCAACTACGTACGTTGATCAGAAACAATCAGTGTCGAGCACAAAGCGAATGCATTCAATTTTTCTAAAAATAAGTTAGTATTAGGCAGAAAATCGAGAGGTATTTTTTGGTCTAAAACGTTGGGAGAGTCTGAATGTAAAAAAAATGGAAAAAAAATCTATTTCTTCATTTTATGACGAAAGCGGCGGCTGGCCCTAGCCGAACCACGCCTCTGGCAGCAAATAAAAATTTCCTTTTTTATATTAAAAATGCAGCTCCTTAGCAACGTACAATGCCTGGAAATTCGAGGAAACCAATATTGACTTTTCCTAATTTATTTCGAATAAAAACGGAATTTTCCAACGTCGACATCTCGTATGCTGGAGTCTAAGCGTGTCCGGCCACGTTTCTATAAGACCGCTTTTCTCTGAGGACTGTGAGAGATTGCGTCCTGAAATTACGGACTGTACTTGAGACACACTCGGTCCAGGGGGCGAAAAAGGTTAAAGAAATTCTCTGGTAAAACTCGTTTCAAACGGGACAGTTTCTTTTGATCCCACGTACAACTCCACCCAAACATCCGTCAAACGAGATAAAATTTTACACGAAAATCTGCAACACCGTTACATAATAGCCACAAAATTTGGTACAAGCAAAAGCAATACATGAATCAATCCTGCATCATACAATCATCTCATTACGTAACAGCCTCTAAAAATGTTTATTGGACTGTGTTAAAGGTCAAACAATTTAAAATATCGAAAGAAAACTACCAAAATACCTAGAAGCATTGTGTCAAATCTTGGAAGGGGGACGATTCGCCTTGTTATAAGAAGAAGATCTTCACTATTGATATCATCAGTCGTTTGTCTGATAACTATCTGAATCCAACGAAAACCCATTCATCATGAAAGTAGTGAGTAGTTATTAGCATCTATTAATAGTATTTGCTATTTCTGTTATTGAACGGCTTAGAAAGCTTTCGATTAATTTCAAAATAAGTTTTAACAACAATAGAATATCAATTATTTGTGTTTCAGACAATCACCTTCCTCGCCTTGATTGCTGTCGCGTTCGCAGCTCCTCAAACCAACCAAGATGCAGAAGCCCAAGTGCTCAGATACGACAGCGACAACATTGGAATTGACAAATATAGCTATGGGTAAGCAATTTCACCCCTCACTCTGTGTACTCTCCAACATCACACGTGCAATTTTCCAGGTTCGAGACCAGCAACGGCATTTCTCAGCAGGAGGAGGGAGAACTGACTAACCCAGGATCGGAGAACGAATCGATAGCTGTCAGGGGCTCGTTCCAGTACACTGGCCCCGATGGGGTGGTCTACCAAGTCAACTATGTAGCAGACGACAATGGCTTCCAACCTCAGGGCGCTCATTTACCGGTCTCTCCATAATAGGTCACTTGTTGAAATTGTGTTTTGTTCTAAAATAAAGAGGCTGTGTTGGACTATTAACCTCTGTCTATTTATTTCATTAACTTGGTATTGAACTATTAATTGAAATTCAAGTTCGAAGTTCGAAACCAAGCCGATCGATTTCGACCATCGCGATGACGAAAGCGTGGACCGGGGCGTTGCCTTGACGAAACCAGACTTTCTCGTTAGTCGAATGCGGTCTGTGTTGGAGGGAAATCGTGGATTTTCACCAAAACTCCAGAGCGGTCAGGTCTGGAGTGTCGTTAGGCCCACTGCTGCGGAACTCGTCTTGGCAGGTCGTACGGCTCCAACTAAGCTTTGCCAACCAATGTGTTAGGACTGTTAATGAAGGACCAGATTCTCGTCGAGTAGAATCTAACTTCACCGTGATGTAAGGATGGACTGAGATCAGGTAAATGAAAGTATTGTAGTACGTGTTCACAAAATCTCTCTAAGCGTTCTTAAAAAACGGCTCCGAAATAAACGCTGATCGCAGTAGCTCCCTCAAACTTTAGTCTTTTTGAGGTTATGTCTCTGTAAAATTTGGCAAATTAAAAAAAAAATCGCCATGTACATGTCAGGTCGGGCACTTCTAGGACTATCTTCGTATGAGACATCATAATCACTGACGGAAGAATGAACTACATCGACCAGATTTGTCATGCAAATTTTCTGTTATTTTTTGATCTATACCATTGAAAAATCTGCGGTTGATTAATGTTCTTGGTTATTTGGCATCTGTAGTTTCTTAATCGGTAGCAACAAGTCTCGTGGTTATTCCGAAGAAAAACCCATTTGCACCTTCAAGACAGGTACAAAGTGAATTTTGCGTCTACCTGAAAGCGGGTTTTTCAATGCGATGTCCACCGGGGGAAAGTATCTCTTGGACATTGTGTAGGGACTTTGATCTGCAATATTCCTTAATGATAAATTAAACAATTTCACGCCAGGAGATAAACGATTAGACGAACGCATCTAAATAGCAGGAACAACTGAAACACCACTGCAAATTAGACATACCCTACCGTCCACCTATCACTGTATTTGCTCACCTAGTGAAACACGCTCAACTCCAGGATGCATTAAAGTATCGCAATGAAATATCTATTTTTCATTTAAAACCATGATAATCCGTATTGTTAGAGTACAACTAAGAAATCAGGCATTTTCAAGTTAACTTTTAGATTCATCGAAATGGCAGCCTTTATGTCGAATCACAGCAGCAGACAATCTTGGCATTCTATTTAATAACTTAGTAAAGTATTTTGATAATCGTAGAAGTGTTTCGGCGGAGATTTCAGGCCAGTTCCCCAGCGTTTCTGTTAACGCTGAAGACGTCGTTCTGATCTACCAATCTAGTCCATCCTGCGGTAGTCCTCTTGGGTTTAGATTAGCTGATGGTGGTGCTCAGCCCGTCACATCGAGTTTATTCTCCTTCTTTTGCGGCTTCAAACGTTCACAGCAAATTTTCAAGTTAGAAAATAAATTCGTTTCCAAAAATTTCGCTTTCGTATAACAACATTTGCTGCTGCAAAATGCTTAAATATCGTTCTTTCCTCTTTATATCCCCCACCCTGTAAGATTTCTTAACGAAAGCTCCTTCAAAGCACCCCCAGACCGTCACTGATCCTCCTCCATGATCAACTGACGACGTCCAACATGGCTCAGCGCAATTTTCGCCCGATTTTCTGAGGAACTTAAATCCGACGCTCTGAGCCAAACACTTTGAATTTGGTTTCGTCACTGACTAACACTTTTCCAGTGTTTATTTGTCCGATCTTTATCGACTTCGTGCATTGCAGTCTTTTCTGCTTATTTGATCTTCTTAAGAATGGTTTTTTGGTAGTGATCGTTCCAGTGCCTCTCGGTCACCGTTTCACCATAATGACGTTGAGGGGTTTGTGAGGAAACAAGTATACGGTTACAGCTATTTGCCAAGTACGAGTGGTCAGCTGAAACTTGCACAAACACGAATGCTAATTCATAGCTTAGTAAAAGGCGGTAACAAAACCGTAGGTCCAAATTTGGTTCTGAGTATACCGCTGTATCTCCCATAAGGGTGGCCTAAGGGCGGAAAATTTGAAAATCGAAAATATTGCGTTAAATACCTTTTTTTACGTTTAGTATATATTTATTCTTCAGTTAAAAAAAATCGCCAATGCGGCTTTAGCTCGAAAACTCAAATGGTCTTAATCTGTAGCCTGTGTGTATCAGGCACCTCCCTCAAAACGATTCAGTGATGTTTGACCTTCAGAGGTATTACCCTCGTTTTTGAATCTGTTGTTGGCGTTGTGGGAAATTAATTATTAACTCCATAAAAGCTTTTTTCTTCACAGGCTTTGACAAGCTGTCATATCAAAGAGGGTAACGACGGTGACTTCAAATTTGGAGACTATAATCAGGGAACAACTACCTTAAAAATGAGAACACTCGACATCCCTCCTTGTTAAACATTTTACGGGTAACTGTCACCCCTGTTAAGGGGTTGAAGTCGAAGGGTTGGACATGCAATCAAAAATGGCCCTTCTCGAATCAAAAATTGACGCGTTCTTACGCATTTTCATTTTAAATACTGAAAATTGAGGGGCAAAGTTCTTGTTGGGCCACCCCTCATTTATGTCAAGATTACTTAGCACGAAGACCAAGTATCGAATAACTGACACAACATTACAATTAATTATTTATATTTTTATACATATATTTTATTATTAACACATTTATAACTTAATGAGAAACAGGTAAATGGGCTCCTAAGGGCTGGAATCCGTTGTCGTCAGCTACATAGCTGACCTGATATACTACGCCGTCAGGGCCGGTGTACTTGAATTCGCCGCGAACAGCCAGAGATTCAGTTTCACTTCCTGCATTATTGAGTTGACCCTGTTCACCTGCAGAGATACCATTGCTGGTTTCGTACCTATACCAAGAATGGGACGTTAATAGATGTGTCTGAGTTATGACGATAAATTTCCTTTTTACTCACGAATAATTGTATGAATCTGGGGCCACATCTGCATCGTTCTTTACAACTGACGCCTGAGCGTCCTGTGAAGCTGGAGCAGCGACAGCTACAGCTGCAAGTGCTGACAGTGCCAAGATCTGAAAGTTTTCCATCTATAGTTTTAGCCTGAATTAATGAGTTTTACTTACAAGCTTCATCTTGTTTTGGTTGATGTGTTCTTGTCAGCTGAACTCGACTAGATAATTTCGGTGTTTGTTTCCTGCTTTTTATATTTCAAAGATGTACCGTCCCCCAAATCATAATTTTAAGCTGGTTTCTGGAATTTATCATTGATATTTAAACATGATAATAATTTAACCTTTATCACTGAGCTTTAATATCATGGATAAAAGCCAACGTCGTTGGAATTAAATCGTAAAAATATACATAATATTGAGTAATTTTTGTTGCAGGTACGTAAAATTCAGGGTTAAAAGATGCGTTTCTCATCTCTAATATTCGAGTATTCTTTATTACATAAGTTCAAGTGTGCAGTTCGTAATTTTGAATCCCCAAAAATTGCTTCTATTCTTCTACTTCAAAACACTCTTTAAAAGTGTCCCTGTTAGGTCATTAACTTCGATTCGATATTCGATATTCGATATTCGGTATTCGATATTCGATATTCGATATTCGATATTCAATTCGATAACGCTTTCTCAAAGGAAAAGTTAAAATATCTAGTACCAGTGAGCTCCAAAGACAGAGTGTTGTGAGTTCGTGATAAATTTTTAATTGGCTAAACTTATCGATGAAATTCAGATAAAAAAATAGTTTTTATTTTATATAATAATTTTATTTATCCGCGTCACATTACTGTTCTTTCATACCTTTGATGTTGGACTCATCACCTAGACATTACCTTACGGTTATTTACTCTCTATTAAAATCGAATGACAGGGCTCTGAGTCTTAAGCAGGTTAATGTACATTTTGTCTAGCACGGCCCTGCCTTTTTCAGGCGCAAACTGGAAAAGCTTCGGGCCACGTGCAAGCACCTTGGACGTGAATGTTGTTTGAAGAACTGGGGGACGTTTCTCGATTTTTACGATCTGTGGACCTCAATTTTCAAAGATTTTATGAACTTTAAAACCGTTGAGAGGCATGTAAAGTCACCCGGTAATTTCGTCCAATTTTTACCGCCATTAAGGTTCGTCCACAACGATCATGTCTTTCAAGTCCTAAACACTAGAAATATTCCTGCCCACAGACGCATTTATGCACTTTATGACAAATTTATTCTATTGGTCTACTGACCGTTGGACATTTTGCTATTTTTTGAGATTATTTTAATTTTAAAATCCAACGAGTATATACATTTTTTTTAGCTTTTTTGCAAATAACACTAAAAAAAAAAACTAAATCACCGAATTTTAGTTTTTCTGTGATATCTTCGCGAAATCCAAATTTTAGAAACGGCATTTGATCAAACGCTAAATTCCACAATTTCGTCCTCATTTAACTTCTTCGTGTCTCCTTTAGTTTCCGAGATCCCAGTGGTGAGGGCCGAAATTAGAGTTCCCTGAGCATCGACAGATAGGATTCATTTCAATCAATTGATGAGTGAATTATTTGATAGAGTTTGTGGGGCGTATGAAGGTGGGAGCGAAATTCACGTTTGTTTTTGAGGAGGTGCAGAGAGGGAGAGGAAAAATGTCTACTTCCTCTCATTCATTCCCAGTCTAAATCAGTACATTCGCGTAGGTACAACGTTCGCCCTCTGCTTTGTTGTTGACCCGGTTAACGACAGTGAATTTATTAATAATAAGAGTGATAAAAATTACACAGAGATCTAAGGATTATGACATTAAAATAAATAACATTCATGCATAGTATTGCGTCCTTGTCCTTTTTCCTCGGCAAATTCGAATTGAAAACTATCACTATGCACCGTGTCCTCTCTTCATTTTTACAAGCAAGAGCCTGAACATGTGAATGCGACTTCGGACCAAAGGGACAAACCTCCTTTGAGGCCGATTTTCTATTACCTAGAAAACATTAAAGACCTTTAGATCGTCCAGTTTAAAAGCCGTTGCATGTGATATATCACGTAATTTCATTGCCAACCTTTACGTTCAAGATACGAAAATCATCCAAGGAAGAATTCGCCTCTAGCTAAACAATAATTATGTGGATGTACTGCAACTAGTACTGGAACCTAAGAATAACTTACCTGTGAATGTACAGTGAAATACTTAAACTTAACACGATCATAAACAATGAAGGTGTTAACAACAATGTTAGCAACGGAGCGCGATGTCGCCAAATTTCTTATGTTTAGTCATTTTAACATTACTCTTTCCCGATTCCGCCATTTTTTTTTGTATTTACTTAAACAGAATCTAATTCTCTAATCTAAAATAAAGAAATAAGAAAAGTTCCCGTTTTACTAATGATTTCTTTACTCCAACCCCTTTTCTTGAAGAAAACGGGGTAGGGTGACTACCCCCCTTTTTAAATCGAGCATTTTGAGCAGTAAAGGAACAGCAACGGCCCCATGTTGCCATGGGATGCCGGCAGAGAAGTACGTTTATCACTTCTATTAAACTCGACAGATTTTATATCCATTTTGTCACTTGTAGCAAGTAGCTGTAGCACAAGAAATATTCAATTAGTCGTGCAACGGTGAGCACCGCTGAATTTCAGCTTTGTGACGTGTATTGGTTTTTGAACTGGACCACCTGTAATTTTCCACCAAAAAGCTCATATACAGGTTGTTTCGTAAACGTCCCGACAAACTCTCGGGGGATGCAAAGCTTATAAGAACAAATCATCAAACAAAACAACCAAAAATGTAGATCGAATTAAGTTGGGCCCCAAAATCGCTCCGTTTTCAAAATACCATGCGAAGCGTTTAATTTCTACTTTTTTATATTTTGTAAATATTTCAAAAACGGTTTGAGATAAGAACGTGAAATTGGGGGGTTTGACATGGATGTTCTGGAGTAGACGGAATATTTCCACGTGAACCATTGAAGCCCGTGCGGCCATTTAATTGGACGTTTTTAATGGTACCCTACTTGACTTTTTTGGTACGAATATATGTTTTTAATATTTTATCAATACTTAAAAAAAAACCTTCTTAATGTCTTGTAGCTCAAGTAGCCGTTTTCAAGATAAAAAATAATTCCTCGTTGCGATGCATACTAAAAAACGGCATAGGTTTACAAGGTCGATTCTTGTTTATTGTTCAGGAGAAATTAACTTAATCTTCTTTTAGCAGAGGTGGAGGACATGAAGAGAAATATGCATAAAACGTCGCTCATTGCAAGACAATACTCTACTTTGCACATGTAGAAACGTTTCTATGCATCATGACGCTGCACTGTAGTCAAGTCGTTTATTTTGTCATAGCCAGGGAAAGCCAACGTAATTTATTTCAAATTTTTTAGAAATACTTAAAAAAATTAAGTAAAAATTTACTTGGAAATACAGCGGCGTCGGACCGAATTTTTTTCGATCTGAATATTTGTTTTTATGACCTCTACATCGTTTGAAAATTCGTGTTTATGAAAGTCCCGTATCTCCCCTTGTACTACATTCACTGACTGGTAGCACAGGACACATTCACTTTGTGTAACTGACTGCTGCATTTGACAATATTGTACAATTTTTGGCAACACCTGATGAAGTGGGAGAGAGTAGTTACTCACTATTGTCTCGACGGGGGTGTTTTTATATACTCCCCCCCCCCCCCCCCCCCGCTCTATACATAGATATACAACTGACTGGTAAGTACAATAAAATACTAGTTGAGATAAGGCTGACACTAGAATGACAGAGTGTCTACTTCTGCTTATTTTATCCTCAGGGTAAGTCAACTTACTTATCTTAATATAATCACCTTCCGTTTGTCCATTGCTGATATCAACGGTAGTGAATTTATTGATCATATGAGTGATACAAATTTCGCAGTTCTATGAGGATTGGGACATCAAAATAAGGTACTTTCGTGCGTACTGTTGTGCCCTTCTCCCTTTTCCCCAGCAATTTTAACACGAAGACTGTCAACGCACAACCAGTAATCGATTGGCTTTAAAAGCAGAGCCCAAACCCACAAGTCCATTAGATTATTCAAATTACAAATCTCCATTGGAAGGCGAACTTCTGCGATTTCAAAAACGTAATTTTACGCCCAAAACATCGATAATATTTTGGTTTCTTCTATAGTTTTATGAGAACTCGTTGATAGACCGGAAACACTTTGAAATTTCGAAACATGTTAAAATTGCTAGAAAGTGTAAAAATGACGTATCTACGTACATCCCTGCTCTTCGCAGACGTTGAAGCCTCGTTTAATTCACTACGAAATTCAACATTTGTAGTTCAATCAAATAGATCAATCTCGAAGGCAACAAATGTGAAAAGCTCGAAAGCAGCTAAAAAATATATTTTAAATTTTTTTTTCAAAATTTGAATCTTTTATCAGTCATCCAATCAAACATATTATATTAATGTTGCACAGCTTGGTGACCAAACTAGAGAAATATTGTAAACCTCACATCGACCGAAAATTGGTGACACTTAGCAGTTCATAGAAATTATGAATACTTATGAGTTTCTCATTATTTGTGAGCTGAAAGAAGGACTAAAAAGAACAAAAAAATACAAAAATTCAAGTCTTCCAATTTATTTAAGTACGTCGTAAGTGTAAAACAGTGTATTTACAAAGAATGAGTGACAAGAACAAATATTCACGATAATGCTCATCATACGCTCCTGCTCAGATTTCAACGGGAAACCCGCAGGATCATATAATTGGAAAGTACGTATCACCATAAACATCTTTTTAATAAAATGTACGAATATGATATCAGTCAGTGATGATGAAGTGATAATAGAAGTAAATCATGCAAAATGGATACGAAAGATAAAGACTGAGAAGGATGATGTGCAGGAAAAGTCGAAAGTGTGCTCATTGAAGTTTGATATCATATTTTTCTATTGATAAGTTATTTCGATGGCAAATGAGCCCCTTTGGGCTGGAATCCGTTTTCGTCAGCAACATACGTCACAGTATAAACAACCCCATCAGCTCCAGTGAAGGAGTAACTCCCTCTCACTTGCATAACCTCGTTTTCTGATCCCGCGTTCTGAAGTGTCCCTTGTTCTTCTTGAGAAATGCCATTGCTAGTCTCAAAACTATGAGAAAGAAATAAGAAAATAATGCCGGCTAAGAAATAATTGCAGGTTCTATCATTGCCCAATAAAGTAGTATTACTAAAGCATCATGAAAAACTTGTTAGTTGACCTTATCCTTGATATGTCCCAACTTGTGCATCTGAAGAAGTATCAATTAAATTTAAATAACTTAAGGTTAATACGATGAATTAATCATAGTAATTGTTGTATTGTTTTAAGGGCAAGGCTGGTTAATTTGAAAAATTGTTATTTTTGTCTTTTCGCAACCATCTCCGAATTCTTAAAAAAAATTGCAATTATCAAGCATGATATGTGACGATGCTTACTTAAAGTTATATCCATCGATTCCTGCATTATCACTGTCGTACTTTGTAATTTGAGCTTGAGCATCAGGGCCGCTCTGAGGAGCTGCAAGAACTGCGCCGCAAAGGGCGACGAACAGCACCAACTAAAATTAAAAGAGGAACCTCATTGAAACGATGAAAAACACTTTTCTATAACCATCACAATCACTATAAAATCACTTTTCATTACACAATCTCTCGACACTCACCATCTTCATTTTATAAATCGAAATTGGGAATTCCACAGAAGAAATGCTAGGAAGTGGTCAACCAAACGACTGTTTTTTAACATGCACAAAATTCTCTTTTATACCCACATATTCTTGTGCCCCATTAGGAGAATCCCCAATGAGTAATTGACATTTACCCCTCCTTCAAAGTACCATCTTCATTTCAGTGCTGCCGGCTAAAGTTCACAGTGTAAAGAAGATGCACGCTGCTTATTGCAGCTTCATGCTGGTTACCACAAAGCAGTAAAATGGATTTTAATACTCGGTTGACGTATTGCGATATGTAATTACTAACCTGGCAATGTTTCTGTTTTAAGTTCTTATTAATTACGTATTCTTTCGCCATCTAGGAACTGCCGTATTTCGACTTCTTCATCTTGGAATTACTTATAGTCAATGGGTCATACCTTCAGGTGATATTTTCACGGAATGAGGCAACTTGAATACGGCGAAATTTTGCCAAGAAATGTAGTTTGGGTCTGGCAAACATGATATATTTTTAGTTTTGAGCTTTTGAGGAGGCAAAATTCAGAGTGAACAAAACTAAGCGACCTGGAAATGAAATTAATTCAATATTTTTGATATTTCCGCACACGACAGCATTTATTCATAGAGTCTAGAAGTCTTTTTGTTGTCATTAGAACAGAGTTTAATCATGATAATTATTAAAGAAAATGAATAAAAAGACGCAAACATATCAGAAAAAGCTGTAGTAAAGTACAAAGCTCCATTCATTTATCTAGAAAAGTTTTGGCAATATTAATAAAAAAAACAACCTCAGGAACCAATTTTTGACTCTTCGTATCTCAAAAACGAATCGCTGTTCGATAAAGATATGTTTATATGAAGTCTTCGTTATATTTAACACCTAGAATACTCAATTTGCAGCTTCTGTTCACGGATACCTTGTAAAGTCAGATACAAAAGCATTGTTAGCCGTAATTTTTCTACACCAAGTTGTCAAGAAACTTGATATTTCGTTATAACCTTCCCTTCTCTCCACTACATGTCGACCTTATATGGTACTTAATGATTATTTTAACACTTGGGGAACGATTCTCTTCAAAATGAAGTGGGCATTCATTATTTTCAGCGGTTTTCTCAAATTTTGAAATTCATACCCGATCATCTCCGAGACTCCGCCAATAATTGTAGCTCAATTGTACCGTTGGACGTTTTAGAACAGAAATTGGAAGTTTTGATGCCTCCTGCTTAACGTGAAAAGAGTCCTGAAGGGATCAAAATTGACATAGAATCGAACGAGAATTCGTTCTTTCGAGGACAATTTGTAACTTTCAGGCATTTCTCTCGGTTATCAGAACAACGTAAAAACAGTTTCTTCCAGTGACTCCACGCTAGTGAATTTTTCACATTCCGTTTTTTGACAGTTGTTGAATGGAGGTAAATATTTCCAACCTCTTCCGTTCAAGATCGAGAGCGTACCGAAAACCTCAGGACCCTCTTATAATCGCGAATTTTTTTAGATAGCTTTCACAATTTAAAAATTCCTTCGAGGCGTAGCAAACAAGCACGGAACTTACGTTACGTACGTTAACGTAAACGAAAATTTTAATATAAGTATCAGATAACTAGAGCAGCAGATAGAAGAGTGGAAATTAGTAACAGGACATGTCGATATTCTCGCAAAATCAATTTCTCGTTTTAACGAGCGTTCGTCACTTTTTGAAATTTCTCTTGACCCTTTGCGACTATGCGCACGCCATTGAATCTCGCCCTTCTAACGTCGTAGAAGAAAAAAACTCGATTCTAAATACCAGAGGCGTATTGGAAACAACGAAGTGATCGCAGTTCGATCTTGGCATCCATACCTTATGTGATTTATCTGATCTTAAATTTTTTCTCATAAAAGGACCTATGAGTATTATTTAAACGCATCCATAAAGCACGATCTTAATTTCACATTAGTTACATCAGACTACAACAATTGCTTAAGAACGATTATATAAGACAATTTTCGTCCATTGTTTGTTGGCATCCACATGCAAGAAAGAAGAGCGATAATTGATTTCATCTGAAGAGATGATTAAGGACTACATTGGCGTGTCAACCATTCAGAAGAACCAACCGCAATATATCTCGAGATTTGAGATTAAATCTCGAAGAGAAATGAAGCTCGCAGTGTGTTCGACACAAATCAAATCAATTGAGTATTGAAATTTGGAAGTAGTTGATTTACCATCATGAGCCCTTCGAAGCGACACAATATCTTCACCTAGATAGAAATGCCATCGGTAAACACTAAATTTTTTTAATGACGTGCCTAGAGGTCATAAAAGTATTTTATTATCTCAGAATCGGTTTACCCCGAGAGTCAATCAAATGTGTGTACCGCTTTCTATAACCGTGTTTAATAACTATTAGAAATAGTTCCTAATTAACATCGAAGTCACAATGAACACGTCTGTGAACATACCCTTGTCCTTCTATGAAAGGTTTCACATTATGTTTATCGCCTTAGGTCATCTACCTCAGATTTGTCTTACAATCCTAGGAATTTGTATTTTGTAACTTGGCGTTTCATACAGGGTGTTCATTTCAAACCGTTCCATCCTAATAAGTTCAGGGCGAAAAGAGATCCTGAAATGCGGTTTGTGAGGATCTGAAAGGTTGCGAGGAGAAACATTTTTGGCAGTAGCAGTGGTAGTATTAGGTGCACCCCTCTACCGCCAGCCACTCCTACTTCAGAGTCTTGAGTGGCATTCTCCCTCAATGTGTACCCTACATTAAACGGCACTTGAGATGCGTTATTTTGATTTGAGCGAAACCGCTCTAAAACCGTTCTGCAATAGTCTTTTATGGTTAACGTCATCAACCACTTTTGTAAGATCACAGAGTATAGCCGCAAGGACTTCGCCACCGTTCGAACAACTTAGAGGTGGTCTGGAAATTAATACAAGATCGGTACCTCTCTCCCATTGAAATTTGAATTGCTGCGTTACCATCAAGGAAAAAGAGCATTTTCCAGCTTACGAGTGTCCCAATTGTTTTGGATAACGTATAGAGGGGGAGATTATGGGATATAACGACATTCACCTTCCTTTCTAGCCCTCTAAAGCTCTGTATTAGGTGCGTCAGCTGATTAGCCCTGTATCCGCAATATGCGAGGATGGTCCCAGAAGTAGCCGACCTGATATTGTCGATGGTAAATTCTTCCCAAGAGTTTATTACAAAGATCTAACTTTTAAAGAGTTATCTCTAAATTTTCAAATCGCCACATTGATTTGTGTATGTTTTCGAGCCGTTTTTATAGACTTTGTGAACATGGACAAAATTGATCATCTCTACGTGATTCAGTACTTTCATTTAAAAGACCTTAATCCATCCATCATCAAGGCGGGGTTAGATTCTACTCTGCAGGTACCCGGTCCTTTGTTAACAACTGTTGTTGCGTCACGGAGCGTTTCCTCCTTGGGACCGATAGTGTGGTCACGGGGGGGCCGTCGCTGCTCTGTTTTGAACCCTTTAATACTGTCCTATTTTCAATCCCGCGTTTCCTACATTCCTCCTTTACCTTTTGATATTCCACGTGATTTTCAATACCACTATTACTTTATATCTCGAAGATCTCTACCACAAATTGCATGGTCGATTGCCGGTGCTAGTCACACTCGGCTGACATCACTGCCTGCATACGCAAGCATTGCGATTACTGCCGAGAGAGACCAAAAAGCTGTCCCGTCTACCAGTGTTCCGACTCACTCTCACGGAGGTAAGTCCGAACCAGAATCTCTATCGAAACCTTTGCAAAATACGTCTGCGATCTTCCGCATTCAGAGTGGAACCTTGACAGCTGGTGCTCCTATCTCTGACGGTCAGTCGATACACCGATCAACTATAATATATCGGGTGTCAGGGTTCGAACGTGGTCGTACGAGCTGCCACGACGAACGTCGTAATGGTAGACCCAGTGACACTCCAAATTTGACCACTCCAGATATTGTGGTGCAAGCATGAGCGTTTCAAAAAGTCCTGTACATCGCATTTTGGCCGAAAAATCGGACATGAGGAAATTGTGCGCCAGATGCGTGCTGGGATTGTTCATGATTGAACAAAAACAGTGCCCTAAGGACTGTTTGGTAAAGCTTCCCCCATAACCATGGATGTCCCAAGGGTCCAACATTTCACATCTAAGAGGAGAGAGCAGTCAGAACAATGGAGTGAAAGGGGACAGTCGACTCCAAAGAAGGCGGCAATCGTTCCACCTACAGGAAGGGTGATGGCGTCAGTTTTTTGAGATGTATGTGGTGTCATTTCCATTGATTGTCTCCCTAAAGGAGAAGCGATAAACGGAAAATATTACACAAATTTATTGCAACGTTTGAGAGAAGAAATTCCAAAAAAGCGACCACATTTCCAAATCGATCTACTTAGTTTCGAACTTCTCATTCATCCTCCCTATTCGCCAGATTTGGCCCCCTCAGATTATTTTCTATTTTCGAACTTGAAAAAATTCCTTGGCGGAAACAGATTTGCCAACGATGAAGGCGTGAAGTCCCAGGTTGATGACGCCTATTCTGAAACATTCGAACCTTCTTACTGTAATTGGGACATGGACACCACAGAAGATCGCTCGAGACTGTGTGTCAATCCTAGAGGAGACTGTGTTGAGAAATAACCTATTTTCCATTTTTTCCCTTGAGTTGTTAAGTCGGATACTTCTAGGATTGTCCTTGTACAATGAATTCCACACAAAGCATAATTCATCGTCAAGTTGGTAAACAGCTAAAAGTTCAAGATATTGTGTGAGCTGAAGGTTTAGGAAAGCACAATAGTATGAGTTTGTGCCTCAGAGTATACTGTTCATGAATTGGTGAATGGACTGTTATACCACCACAGTATTTACGCTAGACGCTTCTTTTTCCCCTAACTGGGCAGGAGGAGTTGAAGATATTTTTACTATTCTTGGTTGAAGATCTTTTATAACTGCTTAACAGTTCTTATATTCCTCCTTATAATATTCCTTTATATCAATGATATCGTCCTCGAAAGCGAGAGCCCGTTCTCGGATAATCTTACAAAAAATTTCCCTTCATCGCACCTCTTTCAACAACTGTTAATTCAAAGACTATGAATATGATTACAGAACATTCTGTATTCTTGAATATGAATCCAGCTCTTTGTCCTGTTCCAACCAAATATGTGGTTTATAGAATTGCATATAGGACGCACCAAAGTAATTTCAGTATTTGTTCTTTGTTACGTAGATAGGTTTGACAAGGGCAGAGAATTAGTCTTTATTCTGGTTAGAAAAATCCATTTTTCTTTTGAATTTAATCTTGGATTACATTCTGCCATCGCAAGCGACCATTAAACATCTCAATGCAATAAAATAAATGATTTAACGTACTTATCTTAAACAGGCAAGGACGTTACAATGATAAAGATTAAAATGGCGACGCGGATGAGTAGCGTTAATGAGAGTTCTTAAATAACTCTTTGATGGAAATCCATAATGTCTAAGCTTTATTGTAGAATTTTGTGAAATTTTTATCATCAAGCAAAAAATACGAATCCGAATAAAATTTAACGGATTTTTGACAAGATACAGTTAAAAGAGACTATCGCATCCGCCATTATGTACAGATACATTTGAATTAAAAACCGTTTTTTTGCATGACGACCATTTTTCTGAGATAATAGATCAATTTGCCGTTTTAGAATATATTAACAAACCTTCTACTCTCGTGCTCTAATTCGTTCGGAACTTATCGATTTGATCCCAAGCCTACCTCCGAGAGACTTGTAACTTTTCTTTCCGATTCTGAATAGCCAATTTTAGGTGCGGCATTGACTCAGAAAGTGTTTGTTTTCGAACTCGATTTTTGCATTACTATTACAAAATACACCACCCTAACGTCTTTGAAAGTATCTCGTGTGCAAGAAACTTAATTACTTCTTTTCAGTAATTCGACAGGTAAACATGCCTAATCAGTACAATTATCAAACTCTTCAAAAGCTATTTAAGTTTAACCATTATTATTAAATCGTTAAGTTGTGCAATTGACACATCTATTTTCATTACTTATTTCATCCTACTAACATTTGAAATACGTAAAAAATCCTTGAATTAAGAATGTAATACGTTAATTTTCGATCACTGAAGTAGTGTCTTACACTATTTTATACATTGCAAATTGTATATACATGTGAGCTTTTATGAAGAAAGTGATACGAGGGTGTTTATTGATTCGCCTAATGTGAGTGTGAAAATACATGTTGTCTCATAAAGATAGTGCTATAACCTGGCCTTAGGTATAAGGACAATGTTACGAATACTTGTTAGTGTCTTATCACATTTTAGAAATGGACTAAGCTCGTACTAGTTGAAATAGATTATCGGTGATAAAAGATGAAGAGGGCCCGTTTATAATCTCACCAAAGACATATGGAAGTGTGAAGGGAGTGATTCAGGGATGCGAGCGTGGGAAGAATGTGGAGGTCTGGGTGCCGGTTCTGGTAAAAAGAACAGGCGCGCCCAGGGTGACTCGGATACATTGTGTGGGGGGGCATTCGACCCCCGATTTAGGGAAGTAAAGAAGTACCGCTAAGACTTGTGCTTTATTCCACTCTCCTTCATTACCCTTAAAAACAATTTTCTGACGTACATATATTTTTTTGGGTAAATAACTCAAATAAAATGTTCGTTATTAATTGAATTTATTACCTCAAACGTTACAACATTTAACCTAAACCACCTCCTACTAAAGAAACCAGCAATGACGATCCTATTTCGGGGCTGATATCAGTTTTATGAATATAAGGAAAGTCTTCTTCCTTCCAGTTTTCTATTACGTGATGATATCCATTTTCGTCCGATGTGTACGTCACAATGTATCTTTTTCCATCGTCCCCAGTAAAGGCATAGGAGCCACTTACGGTAAGAATTTCTTTGTTATCTTTCACTTTGATTATCCCAATTTCCTCTCGTGAGATTCCATTGTCAGTTTCAAAGCTGAAAATGTGTAAATTTTGGCGATGTAATTCGTGTGAATTATAACACTTTAAAGTGTTATAATAGCTTCTTTAGTATCAGAAAAATTTATTTCTATTTACCCATATGTGTATTTGTTCAAATTCCGTTCGTCTTCGTATTGAATCACTCGAGCTTTATCATCAGAAATAGGTACAGACTGGCATGCCCCTATGAAAATTACTACAAGAAAAATTAAGACGCTGTGCATCTTGCAGGACATAAAGTGTGCAAACTGTATAGAGATGTGTAAAAGTTTTTATGGTGTTTCACCGTTTACGTCACAGGTCACAAACTACCTGTTCATGAAACTAATTATTGAAATTTAGCCTAATCGGTAATCGTAAAAAAAGTTTTCAATCAACTGGAGGAACAGGTCGACTACACTTTTTCACACTGTATAAGAGGAACGAACGAATTTTTATTCCGAAACCAGTTCTCTACGAATTCTCGTTTACTGCTTTTACGAGATTGCTGCAGTCCCTTATTACTTCATGGCGAAGAAGAGCAAACTGTCTTCGTGGTGCTTGCAGGTAATGCGAAGAAAGAAGATCTTCATAAAAGTTTCTGTTCTGTTCGCCAGATCGGCAGTCGACTGACCAGAGCGAACGTTATTTTTCAAAAAAACAGAGAATCGAACAGCTCCTCGGTCTGCGAAAAAATTTATTTCAGAGCAGAAGAAGGAAATTTTCGAGATCGTTTTTCGCACTTCGGGGGCGAAGAAAAGTCTTGGACGTTTGTTATTTTTGTAACGAGTTGATATGAGGTGACTGTCAATGCCCAACTCGAAAATGCGTAAGGAGATGAGCCCCAATCGCAGAAAATAACGGAGTTGTAAAAACGCCGGATCTACAGGGCTGTCTTAGGGCGCATTGCAAAGGTCAATTCGATTGCGTGGTCACTGGAAAATCAGCGCGATTAAACTCACAATTAGCGCTTTTTGCCCCATTTTTTTACATGTTCATAATCATTTTTAAAATTTTGAACTGTTTCCTTCACTCGAATCCAGCGATTTTGGTCCTGCGCCGACTCCGATCGGCTCATTTAAGGCCCGCAGTCGTGGAAATGTATTTCGAGAATCCTATATCTCACAGAACTAAGAGAAACAAGTGAGCCTTTCTCCTTTTCTAAACTAATTCCCTGCAAATGGCATGAAAATTCAAGAAAGATGTTTATCGATGCGCGTTGAAGGCAATCAACATACTTATCTTGATATTTATATTGAGACGATCTTACGGACTTTGAATAATATATGCGCATAAACTTGGGATATTACGGCTAATAATGGTTAATAGTACAAAAAAAAAAGTGAAATCAAATATTTTTGCAGAATTAATTTATTTTATTTATCTAATTTATATAATTTAATTAATTTATTAATTTCGTCCTTATTTGATTTATCTCAAATCAAAAAATAAAGGAACGTGAGCTTCATAAAGCTCAACGTACAGTTGTCACGTGAAATTTTTCCTTTGCACAAACTAACAAGCAAACAAGTCGGAACAGAACTTTTGGCATTTTTAGCAGCACTTTGTTTGCAATTGTTGTCATATTTGAGTTCATTTTTACACAATTCGAATGAAATTACGACACGTAACTTCTCAAACGGAGAACTTCCGGATTCTCTCATTTTTATTTGAAATAAATCGGCATCTCCGAAAACAAAAATATTTTACGACATTTTTATTCCCCGCTAATCATTATTTGACCTCAGGTATAACTGTCCGAGTTTACGCCCATAGATCAGGGATCAGCCCGTGCTCAGGGGCGATCAGGGCTTCTATGGTTCACCCGCAATTTCTGTTGCAAAACGAGTTATTTGCAAATCTTCTTAAATCGGACAATGTGAAAAAGTCATATCAAGACCACGAGGAACGTCAACACTCCTGACGAGACCGCTACCGAGCGATCTAACCACATACTCAGACACTGATGATTGACCGTAAAGTTCACTTTTTGGGCAGAGTATGCAAAATACTCGAGAGAAAGCCACCAGCACCTATTCCTGCTGCATGCAATCGATACACCTATTTAACCACCATACAGAGGACTGCAAACAACCAACTAAATGCAACAAATGCCAAGGACCACACATAACGACGTCTTGCAAGTCGCCAGGCCTCGTAGAATGTACGAGAAGGGTTCCAGAAGTACCCGACTTGACATATAGCTGGTGCTTTTTGTATTGAAAATTTGCCTGTATCATAAAGGCCTGACCTTAAAAAGTCTATGTCTAAAGTTTAAAGGTGCCACACTGATTTGTATTTGTTTTGGTGCCATTGTTGGTAAACGCTCTTAGAGATTTTATAAACATGGAACAAACTTGTCATTGATACTTGATTCAATGGTTTCTCTGTTCCTTCGTTAACAACTGTAAAATATTAAGTGGCAGAATTTAAATGCGGTCGCGCCGGCTGCCAAGATGAACTCCGCAGCGATCGACCCAATGGTACTTCAGATTTGACCCCTATTGATGTGGTGGTGAAAATCGACGCAACTGCACTGGGAGATGGGTACCTCGAACAGTATCGTACACAGCATTTTGACTCAAAAATTAGATGTAAAAGATGATGAATTAGATGTGAGAAAGATGGCTGTCGCGGTCACTCACAACGGAACAAGAACAGCGTCGTGAGGATGTTTCAAAGGAGTGTTTGGCGAAGTTTCCGAGCGATAAAACCGAGTTTATACGCCGATGGATTATAACCATGAACGAAACACGAGTCCATCATTGCATACCTGAGACGAAGGAGCAGTCAAAATAATAGACTCAAAGGGGACAAGCGACTCCCGAGAAGGTGAGAACAGTTCCATTTTCAGGAAAGGTGATTGCGTCAGTTTGTCGGGATGCACGTAAGACAATTTTTATTGACTATCTCCCTAAAGGAAAAGTGATAAATGGAGAGCATTATACAATTTTATTGCAGCGTTTGAGCGGAAAAATCAGGGAAAAGACACCGCATTTAGTGAAGGAGAAAGTTTCGGTCGTCAAAACAATGGACAACTCCACGCTTCCGTCATCGCGATGGTGAAAATCACTCAGCTTGGTTTTCAACTTTTTCCTCATCCACCGTACTAACCAGATTTGGCCCCCTCAGATTATTTTCTATTTCCGAACTTGAAAAAATTCCTTGGCGGAAACAGATTTGCCAACGATGAAGGCGTGAAGTCCCAGGTTGATGACGCCTATTCTGAAACATTCGAACCTTCTTACTGTAATTGGGACATGGACATCACAGAAGATCGCTCGAGACTGTGTGTCGATCCTAGAGGAGACTGTGTTGAGAAATAACCTATTTTCCATTTTTTCCCTTGAGTTTTTAAGTCGGATACTTCTGGGACTGTCCTCGTACCATCCGCCGATTGGAAGATCGCACGGCGTCCATGTCCAAGGACGTCGACGGGTTAAATTACGATACTCTCGACGTGAGGTCGAACTTTCTCAATCAGGAAATAATTTATGTATCAAAAATGCATAGTAAAATTCACCCGGTTGTTAACCTCATTCGCTCCTTCAATTATTCCCGCGCTGGTGAGTGTAATCAGTGAAAACAAGACTGTTTTCACTGATTACCTTATCCTACTAACATTTGAAATACGTAATGCATTCATTCTTCGATGGTTGAAGTAGTATCTTTTATTACATCAATGAGAATCAGAAAAACAAAATAATTACTGTTAATTGAATTTATTGCATCAATCCTCTCAACTTTTAACCCAAACCACCTCCTGCCAAAGAGGCCAAAGCTGCATATTCTACTTCGGGACTGACGGTCATGAGAAATGTTACAACAGGTGGGACGGGAGCGAATTGTTCTCCATTTTGTGATGAGGGGCGATATCCATTTTCGTCTGATGCGTAAGTCGTGACGTGCCTTTTTCCATCGTCTCCGGTAAGGGCGTAGGGGTTAGGCGCATCAAGAACTCCTTTGTTATCTTTCAGTTTGATTTCTCCATCTACGTCTCCTGAGTTGCCACTATCGATTTGAGAAGTAAAAATTGATAAATTTTGGTAATACCTTTTAGATTATTATACCGCGCTTAATATACCGCGTACCTAGGTATCCACAAATGGCAGCGCATGTAAAAAATGTTAGTATAAGTTAATTAAATAATCAATATGTACACTTTAATTAGTATTTATTATAGGAGTACCAGGAAATATAACATTTTGTTTGTTATTAACATCAACATTCTTTAGGACAACTTTTACATGTAGTAATTATTGAGGAATTTTCATCGCAAATCAATTTTTTACATTTATTACAGGCTTCGCGAACTGTCCTGCGCTTTTGAGGGGCTGCACACCACACAAAGGAACGACTATCTTTGACCAATACGATAACTGGTACGGAAGTTGAAGTTGATGCTGAAGAAGCTTAAATAGTTGATACAAAGCGGGTACTGACGATGCTTCTATTCAGAATTCATTCTACGATCGATCTCGTTGATCGATTCCTAATTACTCGATTGTAGATGGATCTATATTCGATGATTGAACGACACAGTTCTTCTCCTCGCCGCCTCAACAATGTTCGACGCCAATTCGTACTCTCCTTTATCATTCCGCAATTTTCGTAATAAACTATGTGTGATATAAGAGCTGCAATGTCGACAATGTTGTAGAAAAATGCGATTGCGACTTCTTTCCACACCATCCTCTTCCAGCAGCTCGTCCATAGCATCAACTCCAAATTTCCTTCGATTATAGAAATTTACAACTTTCTATTTATGATCGGTTGCTGATATTGCGCCATGACGATGCACTGGTCGTGTTTATATCGTATTTTGGTATTGACATGAACGTTCCCTTATCCTCATCCGAACACGTCACAATCTTCGTTCCATGGATAGGAAAGCTTATCCCATTACATCCATTAAAATCCACATTCGCTTCTCCTCCTTGAAGATCTCTGGGTGGGTATACAGGGTATCCCAGCGCAAGCTAGAAACTCGGAATAACTTGTTTATTATGCAATTTATGAAAATGGGGAGGACACGTTGATTATGGTTTCAAGGGAAACCCATTTTAATGCGCATCGTAGCTACTCACTTTCATCCCTTCTCCTTGAACAGCCACCCTCACGAAAAACTTAATTGGGAAGTAGGGTCAAGTGATACATTGCTCGAAAGGGCAGTCAATGGTCTTTGCTGACACACCCTGTATTCAATCGAATGGTTGCTTGTCTAAAGTGATATCCATGTTTAGTAAGCTCACTCATTTCTTCCATTATTCCCTCATCGGAAATTGCATAAAGTGAAAACAGCACTGTTTTCATTACTTACCTTGTCCCACTAACAATTGAAATAAGCAATGTAAATAAGCATAAATGGTCAATTAGTGAAGTAGTGTCTTATACCACTTTACATTGCAGATTATAAATTTACATGTTTCGACAAATAAGAAAAACGAACAGTTCATTACTAATTGAATTTATTATCTCAATTGTTGCAACTGTCAACCCAAACCACCTCCTGCCAGAGTAGCCAGCACTGGCGATGGTATTCCAAGGATAAAATCATTATCACCAGGCAGAGGAATGGTTCCTTTCTCCATGTTTTGTATTAAGGGAAGATATCCATTTTCGTCCGATGTGTAAGTCACAATGTATCTTTTTCCATCGTCCCCAGTAAAGGCATAGGAGCCACTTACGGTAAGAATTTCTTTGTTATCTTTCACTTTGATTATCCCAATTTCGTCTCGTGAGATTCCATTGTCAGTTTCAAAGCTAAAAATTAGCAAATTTCGGTAATCTCATTCAGGTTGGTTATCATACCTTTTATTGCGTGGAAATATCGTTTCTCTTTACCCGTATCTATATTCGTTCAAATTGCGATCGTCATCATGTCGAATCAATCCACTTTTACTATCAGAAACGGGCACTGACTGACACACACCTATGGAGATCGCTACCAAGAAATTGAAGATGGTACTCATCTTGCGGCATGGGTTCATCCAAGTCGAACCGAAGAGAGACTGGCTCTTGAATTATTCTTACAAACTTTTATTCCAAAACAAGTTCGAAAACAAGTTCTTTGCCGATTCCTGTAGAGCGATTTTATGAGATCACTACTACGTCTCGTTAAAATAGTTGATTTTTATAGCGGAACCAAGTGCACGAACTTCGAGCTGCTTGCAGGTAATGTAATCTTTATAAGATTTTTTAATTTCATTCATCATCAGCAGATTTGTTCTCAAAAATCGCCATGTGATTGTTACGCAAAATACGAAAAAAATTGTTCTTCAGTAATAAAGCCTCGACTGAAAGGACAGAGAGAGGTCTTGGAAATTTATTACTCCTCTAACGACTCTCTGTAAAATCTCTTTCATGCGTATCCTCAAAGCAAGTATCAAAGTAGGTCCCAGTACCGAACACTAACGAAGTTGTTAGACATTCGGTTATACGGACTCTATCAGACCTCTTTGAGGTGTTCAATTTGATTTTGAGGTCGCCAATAAATATCGAAATCATTATTTTGAAAATTATAAATAATTACACTTATACTGAAACCTTTTCGGGAAAACTTATGTAGTTTTCAAGTCTCTTTAAAAAAAAATGCTGTTACGGCCTTCTAGAACAAAAATAGTCATTTCGAGTTAATGAAAATCGGAGGCGCATGCGCCCAAATTCACAATTCAAACGTGCATTTAACATTTTTTTTTTTTTGTTAAGGACCGTTGTAGTAAGTCTCAAAAATGTGTAAATTTGCGATTTTATGAAATTATCATTGTCATAATGAAAAAGGGAGGGTCGCTTTGATGACTCAGAACGGTTCCTTCGTTAACGATTAGTTTGCAGTAAACCTCCAGAAAGAACTGTCTCGTTCGAATTGACATGAATGAGAAACCAGCAGGCAGAAAAGCCCTATTTTAGGCCGATTATACAGGGTGTACCGTTGAAAACTTCGCACACAGCTTATTTTGAACTACGATCAAAATGTGAGGTATTGCCTCAATGTGTCACCTTCATTTTCTAAAAAGGCACATTTTAAGGTTAAATGCAGGTTCACTGAAACATCCTCCTTCACGGGGAGCACTCAACTTTAGAATCTCAAATATCACTAGAGATGGAGTGACGCCTCATTTCAAAGGATTCCTACGTCTGGTCGTCACCATGTAATTTTGTTTCCAATTTTAGATCATCCGTTAAACCGTACACCCACATAATTCACAGATTTTAAAGAATGTATAGCCCGGGAAAATTACAATGAGCTTTGAGGTGGCTACCTCCAAAAACCTTCTCACCAAATTGACATCCATGGACGGTCATTTATCAGGTTTATTTATCCAGCTCAATTTGAATGAAAAATTCCAAAAATTTCATCGTATATTCATCATATTTCAATGCATTTCAATGAATCTAAAATTGAAAAAAATATCACCTCTTGACAATCAGAATTAAAAAAACCTTGAAAATTAGGTTTCACACGACTTATGGTGTCATTGGGGACTCTACAGTTGAATGCACCCCCGAGAGGGGGTTGGTTTGGGGAACCTGTATTTCACGTTAAAATGTGTCGCCCTCGAACATAAAATTGGCATGTCACGAGAATTTCTAATATTTTTATCACAATTCAAAACGAGTGCAAAGTTTTCTATAGTTCACCCTGTATATTACCTCAAAAAATTGAATTTTCACCATCAACCGAGGTATCCAAAAGTTGATATGGGATCGACGTAAGTCTGCATAAGTACACAGGGTGTTTACAAAAATGTGGGAAATATTCCTGAAGTGAAAAGTTCTTGTCAAAAGACGATACTAATGATTATAAAGGTTTTTCCAAAAATTTACTTTTAAGGAAATTCAAATTTTCAAAATTTGGTAGCGAAAGCGACGTTTTCTACAAATTTTTTTTCCAGTTGATGACATTTTTGAATTTTTGGTCGCTCATATATCATTGCAAAATCAATAAGATCGGACCTAACGTTGGTTTCTACATTTTTAGGGAGGCGGAGGAGAATCTACCCAAAACCCCCCTATCCATACAGTTTCGAGGTCTTGGGTTTTTTAACCGTTATATGGTTTCTTGGGTTTCCAGCGTATGAACGTCAAAAAAAGGTACTTTGGGTTGATATACGGAAACCGAACCATTTTCCAGAAAGACATAATTTTGTCAAAGGCAAGTTTTACAAAAGCAATGGAATTTTACGTGATTTTTTCTGTTAACCTAGATTAAAGAAAACAATAGTTTTGTGTTAAAACTGTTAAAAATAAACTTATTACTTAGAAATAAATTCACTATATTTCATCAACTGTAAAAAAAGTTACTTAAAAAATAAAATTTTTGCTATCAACCTTTGAAGGGCTCTATTTTTGGAAGGGTGAGTTTGTGGAAAATAACTTAAGCACTCGTCATTTCCGAGATAGCGCCTACATTTCTGGAAACACCCAGTATTATATCACATAAAAAATGTTTTTCTTCAAAAATTGATTGCAAAGTTTAAAATTTTCGTGCTCCTTGTGTTCTTCCTTTATTTGCGGTGCGGCAAATTTAACAGGAGAAAGATGCGGAATATCATATCATAAAGACCATCTCAAGTGAAAAATTAAAAATTTATCATCATCATAAATACACATAATTTTATTATTACATCACTAAAACCGATTAATGTTGCTGTTACCTTGGCCAAATCACTTCTAAGTGCATCTTTTCCATCTGAGAACATTTATATTTAATGTGCAACTGCACTATGAATAACTTAAATAGAATAATACCGTTAATCCTTCTTCTGTTAGCAAGATCCCTTTCAGCACCTCCAAGTGCAAAAATAGTGGAAGAAGTTAATGAACTGACTGAAAATGGATATCACTTCAGGTAAGTAATCATCAACCTTAATATACCCAAGTCTATCATTATTCTCTTCTCTTTCTTACGTTTTGTAGATACTTAACAAGCGATCTTCAAGAGCGAGAAGAATCTGGAGAGCTTGTTGAAGTATTGGGGCTGAAAGTTTTCAGGATTAAAGGATTCTATAGCTTTGTAGTGGATGGGAAGAAACACACTGTGACATATACGGCTGACGAAAATGGATATTTGGCTAAACAAAAGTTCGGTGTGGATGCCATCAATAGCATAGAAAGACCTGAAGGTGGGTCAGCTAAGTTCCGACCTGTGAAACTTCGAATTGCTTCTTCGGCTTTGGCAACTTTGTCTGGAGGAGGCTTAGGGTAGTTTTATTGAAATTTTGGTTATATTTTAAGTAATTTTCGTGAAATTTAGAATTAAACAATTTGTTATTTATGAAAGACTGTGTAATTTCAGTCACACAACACAAGACATTATGTGAAGATTTATATCTTTGTTTTCCTACACGTGTTATGGAGATAATCTCATGTGTTTCGCCATAAATTCAGACAATGTTTAATAAAACAGCGCAATTATCTCATAAAAGCGACAAGTATGGATTTTCAATAAACACATTTTGGAATAAGAATTTCCATATATGCTACAGAATATTACACATTACACAAGAATTGTTAAAGGAGTGGGCAGTCTTTGTAAACTGCTTCGAAACTTGATCTGCCACCATCAAAATTACAATTTTTATTCTTTTTTCATTTATTTACGACGCATAACTTCGATGAATTTAATTACATTGACTGTACAGGGTGTTTTGTGACAAGGAGAAAGTATTTCAAGGAATGATTATATTGCCCATTTCATTAACAAAAAGCTTTTTAATTCTGTCGAACATATTTTCTGCCTCGTCGAAAAATAGAATTACGAGTTCCCACACTTCTTGTATTCACCTTATCGATTCTTCTCTGGAGCTGATTGGTTACGAACACAATTGAGATTTCAAGTGGCGCCTACGTAAAATTCCAAATGTGTCAGGTCTGGGCTTCACGGGGGCCAGAAGGAAGCGAAGAAACTGGCCGTTTTTCTTCAAAGCGTGGTAAACTTTCACAAATATTTGATGACTGGAAATTTATCGCTCTGGAAATCAACATTGATATGACTTAACCGTTTCAAACACATTACTGTTGACAAAACTATATCCGCATATTCTTCCTTGGTAAACAGAGAAAGGAAACATTGTTGAAAATAAAAACGTGGTCACCTTACTACTGAATGGTATTCAGTAGATAAGTAAATATGGCATCTAACAGCAACACAATATACCGGGTGTCCAGTTTAAATTTACAAAAATTATTAGCAGTTAAAAGTTGTACAAGTTTGGTGTTATTTCTAGACCATCCTGTACAGTTGGCTGGCTATGTGAAAATTGCAGTACAAAATTTGGTCCATTGTTGGCTGCACATTAAAATTTTGCTTTAAGACCTTAAATAAGGATGTCAGATTGGATGTCGAACATTATCTTGCATTTTGACAAATACTGAATCATTTCAAAAACCGCTAAAGTTAGGTACCATAAATCTTAGTTAAACTGAACTTTATTTTAATGCTTTAATGCAAAAACGATGTAATTTATAAGGGGTCCCATTAAAAAAATACAACTTTATCAGTTACGTGTCTGGGACACTTTGTATACGTTAAAAATCGTTTCAAAATGTAGTCCTAGGTCGTCTGTACGCATCCCAAAGTAGAAACTGTTAAAAAATCTCTTGGCTTTGGAATGAAATCCCGAGGTATTTCTCGTGACCCATCCTGTATATAGTGTTTTTGATATGTCTCATAACTTAAAGCTCTTAGATTTACGAAAAATCAATCATTAATCAATATCTTGCACCGTTTTTGAGAAAACCAACTTTTCTTATCAAAATTCACCACGCATGGTGACAATTTGAAATCAGCTAAAATACCAGTCCATCATTGAAACCATGGTATGTATTACGGCTAAAGTTATCGATAACCTTTAAAATGAACACTTTGGACTGCAACACAGCAGCTTGGACAACACTACCTTCCGCAAGTCCAAACACTGATGCGTATCTCCTCGTACTCCCCGTTGTTAAACTCGGAAATATTGTTAAAATAACCGATTTTGAAGACACTGAATGTTGATATGAACGTTTTTCGCATCTTTAGCTGCAACACGCAAGATTTTTTTCTAATAAACGGTTACCATATTTGGTGTCAAGTTATTGGCATGTTTGGAGGTGCATGGTGATGATAAAATGCAATTTTCTGAAAAACGGTACAAGATATCGATTGTAGCAAGATATAGCCTTTTTGCAAGAAAATTACGATAAAAACAAGCTATGGAAAAAATGCTGATTTCGTTAACTTGTTAAAAAAATGAATGAGTCTAAGTGAGAAGTTTCGACCTCCCCTGTATAAGGAAGACATACGAAATATCTGTTTACGCACGAAAACGAGCACGACTAGGAGCTATTGGAACCACCCAATTTTCATTGTCGCTATGATAATTCTTTGAAAATCACAACAAAAATAATTTTCTTAACTTCTTGCTCCAACTGTGAATAACGTGATAAGTGTTTTTAATATTAAAAACTAGAATTATTTTAGCTTCCTCTACAACCCATGGAATTTATAAAATGACTTTCCGGACACCCTGTAAATATAGGAACTCTCGAGTTAATTTTCTGATAAGCGGGGTGGTCCTCGGCGGGAACGGGGAGAAGTCGAATTATTGCAAGAAACAAATGACGGGTTTTTTGAGTTTTAGACAGTTTGATATTTTCGAAAACTTTGCAGTTTTTAAAATTTCCAAATTAAAAATTCAAAGGAAAAACGTGGTCATCTACTGGTCTCTTGTTAAAAATGAATTCGAGCTGGCGAGCCTAAAACCGAGAATTGCTGCGCAAATGAATTAGAATCAAAGGGGTCCAGAGACCGTATAAGCAGTGAAAATAGAAAAATGACGTTAAAATATTTTCCCACGAAAGTGGTGCGGAAAAATCGATTGTCACCAACATCGGAAAACTCCGGAGTTCAGCTATGTTTCAAGTTTGCGAGCTCATAAAATTGATCTTTCATTTCAACAGGTTTAAACCGATTTCGTGACGTAATGATTCTCGCAGCGCTCTGCATTTGGAAGCTGAAATTGCGTTATTGTCCTCCGGTCAATAATGCTATGACCTTGCTAAAGAAGAAAATGGCATTTTCATTCAGTGAACGCCAGAGGCTGGCTGAAGTCAGGAGTATACCCAGTTCATAATTTAATGAATACCTGACTTGGCATTACCAAAATGATTAATTGCGGATTGAAACGCATCTCAAACTTTCTTAATGGTTTATTATCCACGGCAGTCTTACAATGGTACATGCATTCATGAACAAGCAGAATTCAATAGTATAAAATGGTTAGCTCTAGGCAGTGAGTATTTAAAAACTGTACAAAACCTGATATATGTACCTACAAGGATTACTGTATATTTTTGAACAACATTGGCGCATAATACTGAAATCTTCGTCAAGATCACCCTAAGCCACCTCCCGCGAGGGAGGCTAAAGCTGCAGACGGTATTCCCAATTTTCTGGTGTTCGCAGCGGGCGGTATGTGCTGTCCAGCAGGTTGGAAACCATTCTCGTCCGCCGTGTAGTGGACCAAGTAGGTTTGGCCATCGTCGCCGACATAAGAGTACTGGCCTTCAACTGCAAGCGACTCGTCTTTTGTACCTTGGTTCCTCACATTACCAATTACAGCTTCGCTGATACCGTTACTAGTGTCTACCCTGAAATGGCGAAAAAAAGCATTAATTGAGTAAAAACAGGAAAATGTTTCAATCGCAACCTTGACGACCTTGATGGAAAATACTTAAAGGAAAATTAATTAATTGAAACGAAACAATTTCCTCGTCGCATATAGGAATATTGTATTCAACCTTGATTTTTTTTTCATTGGTTTGATTGTGCACGGAAAACAATGTCGTAGTCATCGCCACGGCTTAATTAGCCCTTATTGTATACATCGACTTGCAAACGAACAAATCTTGTAAATTATACAGCGCTTGTAAAAAGTATTGCAACGAGTTTCTAGCTTTCATAAACCCGAGGTTAAAAAGGGGAAAAAAACTTAAACGCGGATAATTTTATTTAAAAAAAGAATTTTAGTGCATTATTTTCGAGGTTCGAAATGTTCATTTCCGTCCCGCTGCCCCTACTAATTATTTTTCCAAATAGAAAATTACCCAGTGCGGTACATCAAATGCAGAGTAATTCAGTAAGGGATATAATGGGACTAACACTGGGTCTCCACTTTCCTTAATTAACAAAAAAAATATATTAGAGAGAAAATGAAGTAGTTTTTTTGGAAATTGCTGAATCGAGCAAAATTGAAATTCCTACAACAACTGATCAAATTGGGCCCCAGGAACAATTTAGCAACGGCCCTCTCGTTCCTCGAACTCGTTTATCCAATTGTCCAGTTTTGCTCCCTTAGCTATTAATTCTAATTCTGCTTGAATTTAAAAACGAGAATCATCTAAATTTTTCGGAAAAAAACGAAATCTTTTAAGTGACCTGCAAAAAAATCGAGATATGTAAGATCTGGAAATCGTGATTCTATTGCGTCTCTTCTACTGATCTATCTTCTAAGGGAAATTCCATCAAGATACTTTCTCACAGCCACAGTGGTAATAATGTGGTGGTCCACCATCTCACAGCACAATGTTGTTGTCCACCATCTTGCTAGCTACTTCTTCTCCATTTCCTCCAGCAAAAATTACGACGATTGATGGACTAATTTCGTTTTACAATAAATTCAAGTATGATGCCTTGTTTAATTTCCCCCTTATGGAAAACGGAACAATATACTGGAGATCGATTGTACCCATCCATAGTTTGAATTTTTCCGGATGTTGCGTGTACAGAGTCGGGATTTAACAAAGATTGTCTGTAGACCAATGGCGACAATTACGTCGATGGACCGGTCCACTTAAGCAAAACGCTGCTTCATCCGGAAATCAGATTCTTGCGAAGAACTTACTATCCTGAACGCCCTTTTCTTGCATCAATTGATAAAATTTTATCTTACGTTCAAAATCTCTAAGCAACAACTCTTGGATAAGGGAAATTTTATATGGATGAAATTTTTCTCGTTTTAAAAGATTGCTGACTGATTTTGAAGATTTTATCGGCGAGCTTGCTGGCTGATTGTACGGGGTGTTCGTGGACAGATAAGGGAATGTCTAGTGCCTTATCGTCGCCAATTACTGCTCCAGGTCTTTCACATTTTGGAGCAGATTTTCCACTTCCAATTTGTTAAATATTTTTATTAATTAGACAAACTGCACTTCCTTCCATAGTTCGGTCTGGGTATTTTTCCATTAAATATATAACACACATTTTCAGAAGTTCTTTCGTGATCTCCATATCTTAGAAATGTTAAAATTTCATTTTTTGCTTCTCAGATGAATGATCCATATTTTTGTATTCTAACTGTGGTAAATGCCTAATTACTGAACACTACAATGCTACTACAATTCTATGAAAAACAGAACATTTTGCCTATAAAAAATTCTTCATCTTAAAAATGACTTGGGATTTCTACGTCTTATTGAATTTTTTTCTTTCTCTTTCAAAGTGAAATTGGAATGGATTACCTATGTAAGAACCACAGACTAAAGCTTTGAACCTTCGTTCTATTTTTTTAAGGAAACTATAGAGCCAATTTGAGCTCTGAGAATACCGTTATATCCTTTACCGAATTACCCTTCATTCGACATACTACAACGAACACCTTCCCTTTCGAAAATAAACCCTTGACAGGGGCAGGGGGATAGGGGTGAATATTTTTAACGTTGAAAATTATGCATTAAATGCCTTTTTTTAACAAAACTATACGTCATAATTTTTTTTTTATATCGAGTTTATGAAAGTTATGAGCATGTCGTAATGTTTCTACAAGTCCTGTATAGGAACAAAACATGCCTAATTTCCTTTCTACTGAAAAATCGTGGTACTAAGTGGTTCGCACCTTAATGACCCTTCAGTAAACGACCCCCCAACTAAGAAAGCATCTCGTTATACAGTGCGTAATGCGTGAGATCAACGTCTATTATGAAACCTCCAAATTAGTTTTAAATTAAGGGAATTAATGGAAAGTTTTAAATCGGTATTTTGGCTAATAGACTCTTATGAATTATTGTCCTACGAGCGAAAGTGAAACATAAAAAATTTACAATTTTCTCCAAACTTCTAGCAGAAAATTACGAGAATAGTTCACTAATAAATTGAGGCTGATGGAACCGTGGAGCAGCTAAATGGAGAGAAAACAGGTGTCCTTCACGGGACGTTCCATAGTACGAAACTTTTTCCTAGATTTTCAACTTTACATGAATTCATTAAATGCGCATTTTACAATTTTCCAAACCATAAACGACCAACAAATGGGCTCGAAATTGATGTGAAGTCTTTTCCCAACGTCACCATCCCAGCATTCGAACTCCATTTTGGACATCGTTCACATAACAAACACCAAATTCGACTTACGCATATGAAAACCCCGTGGGCAACCCTAAATTAGCATTATATCTAAGAATGGTGGCTAGAGGTGCCCGGGCGACAGGCCTGAACTGAGGAGGCCTATTTTGGGGCACTTGTGAAGGATGTTGGAACTGTGGTCTGGCCCAACTTAACCCGATAAGGGCGAGAAGTAATAGAACCTGAAACAAATAAGTCGTTGTTATCACCTAAAAATTCCTTTGGAGTATCATAGAATATCGAAACATGATAAGACAGATTTATTTACTAGACCTGTGTGTAACAGGTGCATTCATTAACCTTGATCATGTCTTTGCTACCGGTCGTCGCACAATTTTAAATAAATTCCACTGATTCATGAATTTTAATAATAAACGTTTAATTTCAAAAACTAGGAGAAGGTTTTTTGTTTACCTTGACACCGTGGAACTACCAGAAACCACTCTTGCAGGTTTTTGTATAAAAAATTAACATAATATTGGCTCGATTCGAAATTGCTGGCATTTTATTATGTGGTATTGCACAATAGAAGATCACCCATACATTAACAGGACTGTTTTGAAATCATTAATATATGGAGGTGATCAATCATACAGAGTAAGTATCTTTTGTTCTACGGGAGAACTGTTAGAAGAAGAATCTACAGACCTTGAGCGTGAAAGTACTTCCAGCTACAAAATGTACAGCGCTTATAAAACGTATTGTAACAGACTTATAAGTTCCATAACCCCGATAGTTCAAAAAATGCTTAAACGCGTAAAATTTAATGAAAAAAAAAGTCATTTAATGCATCATTTTCGATGTCTTCATTTTTCAACCCTGTCCATCTGCCCCTACCAGCTTTTTGCTTTCAAATGGGAAGGGATTGTGATATATTAAACAAAAGGTAATTCTACAAGGAATATCACGCTATAGGCAGAGGGAAAATTGAATCTACAGTTTTCTTAAAAAAAAAAAAAAAAAAAAAAAAAAAAAAAAAAAAAATCCAAAATTAAGTAGCTCACTGCTACATTAAATAAAATGAAAAATTTGCAAAATCAGTAAGCAATCCTCTAAAATTAGAAAAATTTCCCTTACCCAAGGGTGAAAACCTGACGAATTTTTGTGAAAGGACGCGGGAAAGGGGCATTCAGGCTCATAGGTTCCTTTCCAGAAGTTTATTTTTAAACGAGGCAACGTTTCGCTCAAATGGATCCATTTAGCCACATAATTATCGCTACTGGTCTACAGGCAATTCTCATTAGATGCAGGTCCTGCACACACAACATCTGCTAAACGCAATGTATGAACGGACATAAACGGCTACCAGCTCGCCGGTGCATCTTTCACATGAGAGGACTCAGACGACGCATCATAATTGCGTTCATTTCAAAACGAAATTATCCCATCGATCGCCGCAATTTTTCCTGAAGGAAATGGAGGACAAGTGGCCGATGACGTGTGGTACCAACGAGATGGGGCACCACCACGTTATGCTACGGATGTAAGGAAGTACCTCGACGAAATTTTCCTAGAAGATGGATCGGTAGAGGGGACGCAATAAAATGACCGCCACGATTTCCGGATCTTGCGCCTGGCGATTTTTTTGTCGGGTCACTTCAAAGGTTCCAGGTACAAGAATAGAAATCGAAATTTAGATGATTTACCTCTTAGAACTGTTAACAGAAGGAACGCTGGTTAAATGCATAAAAGGGTTTGAGGAGGGACTGAGTTGTTAACGGAGCTCAATCTGAACATTTATCGAGGGAATTTCAATTTTGTTTGATGTAATATTGGGTTACTCTGTTTTTTACCTAATAAGTTCGCTTTTTAATCATTTTCAAGGAAACTGTAGATGCTTTTTTATTTATGAGTACGCCGTTATATCCCTTATTGAATTGCCCTTCATTTGATACACTACAATGAGTACCTTTCCATTTGAAAATAGAGGTTAGGTGGATGGGGGTGGATATTTTTAAAATCGAAAATAATGCATTAAATGCCTTTTTTTTTTAAATAAAACTTTACGTTTTTATGCATTTTGAAAAAGTATCAAATTTATGAAAGTTATAAACGTGTCGCAATACTTTTTACGAGCGCTGTATACTTGCTTGAAATAACTCGACATTTCTCATCCAAATAGTAGCCATATGAAGAAGTATTGAGCAAGAAGCATAATAAAAATGCAATGCTTCTGCACTGAAACATGTTGGAACGTTGAGCACATATGCAAAATTAGAGGTCGTTAGCATTTAAAGGAACTTCATGACTATTCTTGTGCGCAAAGATTTGCTTACATTGTGCAGTATTGATTGTTAATGAAAAGAACAATTCCTCCGAGATACATTTCTTGCATGCACCTACTTAAGTGATTTCTCATGAATTTCTTTATGAAGCTTTTATGGTTAGACCCGTGAAAAGAGATTAATAAGAGCCTTACGAAATTACAATATGTCGTTTGAAGTTCAAAAAAGGAATTTTTCTTCTCATGAAAACGGAATTCTTCACATATCACCCTGAAGACTCCTCTCTCAATTACTTTTCTACAGGGTGTTCCAAAAAGGTTGTGCCAAACTTATGGAGGTTATAGGGGATCTTCCGGTAAATTATTTTTGCATAGAAATCCCTAGTCAGCCTTTTAGCTTCAGAATAATTTTTGCTCAAAATGCTTCGATGTTGAACTCAATTGGTTATAAAATGGAACAATGAAATGAAAACGAACTAAATAAACACCATTTTGTCTTCTGGTTTTCTGAGGTATTGGGCAATACATACATTCTTATGGGGCAAAGAGGACAGAATGTGATGCCAGCACGCGGTGCACCTTCACATTTTACCTGTACAGTACAGGACCGTAAAAAAAAATGTCGAGTGGCCAGCGCGAAATCCCGAATTAAACTTGTTGGATTTTTCTTTTGGGGTTAAAGTCATAAACTTCTGTAGCCACCCAAGAGGAACTGTTGACAAGCGTGATGATAGCCGCTCTTTCGTGCAGCAAGATTCGCACATCTTACAACAAGGGACGCGATTCAATGGTTCATAAAACAAATTTATCGAACTAGGTTGGAGGGTCGTCGTTTCGAACCTTTACCATACATTTTTTATGCTATTTTTGATACAAATGTATTAAACGTCGCAGTTTTTTTTGGCAATGAACTAATATTACATTTTAAAAAATAGGAACTCTGAGGATGTTGGCCAGAATTTCCCCTATAACCTCCGTAACTTGGACACAACCTTTTTGGAGCACCCTGTGTATTTCTAGTCGTCTCTAATCTAATCAAAATTTCATTCCTGACTATATGGTGGATGCGAGTGTTGAAGAACCTATAATAGCAATCTCTAATTTGCTGCAGGCGCTACTAGATGAGAGGAGACCTCAAGGTCTTTTTGTACCATTCTTAGAAATTACACGATTTTATTTTAGAAGCTCACGAAACTGACATGAAAGTTTAAATTTTACATCAAGACTGGTATTTGTCTTTTAAATCATTGAAAAGTCATACTTTTGACTTTATTTGGCTTCGTGTACTGAATTATTTTTCGTGTGGAATTTTTTTGAGTTGAATTTGACAAAATTTCCGATTTCGATGTTACTGATACCGACTTTTTGGTTAGAGTGATATTTACCCTTAAAATTTTTTATGGAAAGGGGGTTCAAGTGATGCATAATTTTACAGATTTATTCAACCTGACTTTATCTGACGTATTACTTTTCTCCCTAGGACAAAACAATACTAAAAATACATTTTTTTCAATTTAAATCTTGTTTTTTTCAAATTTTTTTGTGCGATATGCGAAATATCACCATAATCTGAGTATTCCATCGGTTAAAAATTTACTGAAATTCCTTTAATAACAAAAAAATCGCTTTACACACGTTATAAAAATTACGAACAATGCCTTATTGAACCAAATTATCCTTCTTGAAAATATTGGAAAGTTGAAATATTCAACCCTATAACAAGCAAATACATTAAGAATTGCTCGAGTATAATGGAGATTGTCGAATTGAATTTTGCGAAAGGATTATGAATGCTGTTCATCAATCAAAAACACGTATGAACTGAATTTTATATACTGATAGGTCAACTTTTACTTTAAATAGCCGTCTCAATAAGCAAACTTGCCGATATTGGTTTGCAGAGAAATCTTATTGGATGGGAAAAGGTCACATGCAGTACCCTTTAAAAACAAACGTTTATGCAGGAAGCATAGAGAATAAAATAATAGCACTCATAATATTTAGATTTTCTTCAGGACGAACTAGTCACTGCATTATTTCACTTGTGTCCTAATCAAATAAATCCAGATATGCCACACGCACGAATTTGGTTATAAGTTTGAGCACCACCACATTTTACTCGGAATTTTCCCTTGTACCGAGATGCAAGCTTTCTAAATTGATGCATAGAAAGAAGAGGTTCAATAGAATGGCCCCCGAGATCTCCCGATCTCACTCCTATAGATTTTTTTTTTATGAGAATACTTAAAATCTGAGGTTGACAATATGAAACCACATAATATCGACGATCTCAAAAAATTCGTAAGAAATGATATTATGCAAATCACTGCAAATACTTTAGAAAATCTTAGAGATAAGTTTTATCATCGTTTAGGGCTACGCCATAAAGACAACAGTGAACATTTCAAGGTGTTTATAAGTTAAAAAAACACTAATTTGTTAGTTAGTTATTCTATTTATCTTTTGGTATCACTTAATCCTGTAAAGGAGAGCAATATGTCAGATAAAGCCAGGTTGAAAAGCAATAAGGTTTGCGGCGATATATCACTTGAACCTTCTTTTAATTTAAATTTTTAAAGATAATTGTGGATCTAGCTGAGGGGTTGAGACTTTTAACATCAAAACTCTGCAAAAAGTGTATCGGGAAGATAAAAAAATAGCGCGCTTAAGCAAATTCTGATAAAAATGAATTTTCACGTAGATACCGAATTGGTTCCAGTTAGAGTTACCACTCTGTATGTATATACATATGTAAATGTAAGTAAGAAATGAAACTTGGCTTAAAAATCAGTCTTATAATTTTTGGCCATAAATATTGGGATTGGATGGGCAGGTGACAGAAAGTGGACTTCGTCCATTTTAGTCAACCAACACCCCAATAATTCTTTGTTGGTTCTCAGATGTTTCCGCGAAAATTGGACATATCCAGATCTTTTTCCAGCATTTTAGATCTTGTTCCAAAGATAAAAATCATTTTGATTTAGCAAAAAAAAAGATGATTGAAATAAGATTCCATTCATATATTATGTGCACATTTCATATCTCTCTTACACGTATTTGGACTTCCTTTTTTACTTTTTGCTATTGCGAAATTTTTCTATTTCTGACGGATTTTTTGAAGTAAAATTTTCTGACAGCGCAGGTACCAAATGCGTGACATTTTTACCAGTTTTGATAATGAAATTTCTGTGATTTTGGGTATTAAAATGAACTCGAGCTTCAACTTTGAATTTGACAGGTTTAAATTTTCAAGTGTTGAACACTCAGATGAACGTCTCCAATGTCCAGATCCTCGTTGTAATAAGCTATTCACTACTTTAAGGTTCCAGTAAGACCATTTCTCTGTTGATTGTTTTCCCCCTCTTGGCACACCTCACTTCGAATCGAACTCCATGAATCCTGAGTTTTTCTGAGTTCGTTCGGGACGTAAGTTTTACGCCCATACTTTCAATAATTTTCATCAAAAACTACAAACGACTTTAAATTGTCGGAAAAAAACTATCAATATACGTCGCAATTGCGTAGGTACTATTTAATTACCATTTACCATAATAGGTACCCATTGTTTCAAAGGTAGGAACGACGATCCGTAAAATTACGTTAATTTCTTGGGAATCTTTGGTACCAAATAATAAACCCATTTGTCAGACCAATCATGAAAAAAGCGGGAAATCCAAACGTTAATCCTCGTTAGACAATTCCGCATTGTTTTTTTTTCTGGAATTTCAACGTTTTTCTTGAGAATGCATAAGAGAAGCTGTAATAAGTCACTTTAGCTTCAAATTGGTATGGGTAATTACATTTGAACATGGACTTGTTAATTAATATGTTTCTCATATATACAAAGTGACTCAAAACTCAAGACGAAATTTTATAAAAGTGCGTAATTTGATATTAAAAAACGTAAAATAAATTTTTTTAATGGGAAATGGATTGGTCAATGTTGTAAAATGCTATGGCCTGCGAAATCGCCTGACTTAAATCCTTTGGATTTTTTCGTATGGAGGCATTTATAACATATATTGTTTATGCCTTAGAACTTATAAGAAATAAAACAGACGAAATATTCTACCAGCGTTCAATTCGCTTATTTCGCACTGCCAAGCTTATATTTGCCCTTGTGGCCATATTTCATTGTTCAATTATTAATAATACAAAATGACGATAATTATTTAATTATTATTCATAATAGAAGTGGTAACATGCAGAAACTATGAGGTGTAATATCTTGTGAACACAGGCCTGCAGGAAAAAAATGATCTCATATTTTTTCACTAGAATATCAATCTGTACACGTTCCTCAAATTTTAATCTCGAGATTTGAATGACCCTGTATATTTAGATACGCATACAACTGGGAACCTGTTGTAACAGAAAGGGGATTTAAAAAAAATTTATTAATTACGAAATTTCGATGCTTTTAATTTTTTTCTATCTTTTTCAGTGCCTCAAGAGTCTGGTCTGAATTTTATAAAAAAAAAAAAAAAAAAAAAAAAAAAAAAAAAAAAAAATCAAAGTCTTGATATATAGGCGTTCATTGTCAACAGGATTTCCAACATTATTCGATTTGACGTAGATACATAGAAAATTATACCCTACAGGCGATTAAAAATGATATGCGTCTAAACATATGTTTAATTATATGTTAAAAACTGTAATAAATACATGTTTTTTCATATTTGCGCTCGTTATGTTAAATAGCGAGAATTTTATTATAACAGTTGTCTTTGAGGATAGTCCCGCAAATTCAAATACACACTCTGGGTGTCAAAATGTGACAGAAACTTTATATAAATACATATCAAAACGCGCTTAATTTTCGACATAGAGGGTGTGAAAGGCTAAGTCCTGATTATGGCTTTCTATTAATACTTTCGAAACGTTTTGAGATGAATTAATGTAATTTTGTACTTTATTACAGCTTTTGTGCTCTTCCTGAGGGTTTATAAAGCAGTTGCCTCGTTTTTCCAAAAACGGGTAATAAAGCACTTTTTGGCACTACCTTCCTTGTGTTACCCGTCCCTGAAAATACGTAGCAATTTCTTAATAAGGATTGAGAAAAAGCCAAAAAATTGTAGTAAAACATAAAATTTCATCAAACCACCCCGAAACGTTTCGAAAATATTAATAAAAAACCATCCTCAGAAACCAACTTTCATACCGTGTATAACAAAAACGAAGTGCCCTTCGCTATGCGTTTAAATGAAGTTTTCGTCACATTTTGGGACCTAAAACACGTAGTTGGTATTATGTTCAGAGACACCTTAAACATGTCTTGAAAATTGCGAAGCCCTGTTAAACAATTTTCGCAAGTCAAATGAGATATGGCAAGCCCTAGGTCCCAAGCCTTTTTTTTTCGACGAAATTCACCGTGCACATCTTTGCCGGTTTTAACAAATATCAAATGAAATTCAGTATGGTTGCGTGCTGCTGCGCGAGAGCGCTGGCCATGTTGCCGCATCTTGAATTTTGTGTTAGGTTTGGGGAATTTTGTTGCTTTTCTAGAAAAAGCCTTCAAAACAAAACTAGCCGAAGTCGTTGGGTAGAAGAAAGGTTGTTTCTTTCAAAGGCTTTTTAATTTATTTCCGGCGATTGCATAACGGTCTACCATGAGAGCGAACAAAAAGCAAGTGTAGGTTGGAACGAACGCAGTTGCTGGAGACCAATTTGCAAATTTAAAAACTGGGATAATTAGTGATTGGGTGTTGAAGGAATCCGAGTGTTATTCTGAAGAATAAATTATTACTGAGTGAATGTAGGGTAGTGTGATTGTATAGCATAGTGCTTTCGAAATCTGTAAATACGTATTATTGCTTTTCCCGGTGCATTCTTCAAAACAAACTTACAGATTCATTGATTGTAACCAGGTCTCCGGAACAGGTGGCAATTTCGTCTGACAACCTTACAGCGTAGATATATTTTTCTTTTATGCAATGGAATGGGTATTTCTTCTTTGAACCGTCAGTCAAATGAAAATATGCTCTTACTCGTCAAGCAATCCAACTTTCCCCATGAAACTGTTCCTGCTATTTGAGTCCATGATTTTTTTATTTTTTTTTTATCTGGCTAGTATTTATGTTTCACTTATTATGCCTTTATGTCTCACTTATTTTCACTTAATATGTTAAATCTACTCTGCCTGTGAGTACATTTTTGGGGTAGATCTTGTTCATTCGCAGTTACGCTGCTGTTCACCTGAATTCTGTTCAATTTTATCATATTGTTTTTTCTTATGAATTTTATAAAAAGTGCACCAAATACTATCAGTGATGGTGATTGGGCCTACCCCCACCTTATTTAGAAAAATTTTTTGTGAGATTTATCCCCTTCGGGCTTCCCATATTACTGGGTATATGTAAACGTTCCAATTAAGATTGCGACTTAATTATTCAAATTATTCATAATTATTTTATTATTTCTCTTTCACGAAGATCTTTCTACTCTTTGAGGTTTTATATGTCGCATTTCATCACTCTGTAGGCGTTTCCGGATTCATACATTTTTTATACTGTAGGTCCACTTGGATTTGGAATCATGCGGTAAACTTTTGTATTACTCATTTTACGAACCGAAGTTATTCTTCGTGAAAAGTCCTGCATGACCTGCTAAATCTCCTGACTTGACCCCTGTGGATTATTTTTTATGGGGTTACTTAAAACAGGAAGTCTACTAGAACAGACCTTTCCAAGATGATCAGTTGGAGACGATCATTTCAGAAGAATGTCAGGAGGTTATTACCGATATAAGTAAATATATTAAGGAAATTCGTTGTCCTACGTAATTTCGTTTAACTTTTTGTAGCAAGAAGCGAATATGATGGGTTCGTAGCTTTGTGCCAGGTCCGGACTTTTATCGTTGTTACGAATTAAAAAAACCGCATATTCCCCTAATTCAGTTTAGTCCTTTCTCTGCATTCAAGATATATTACCATATCGCTAAAACTTTTTTCGGTATTCAGTGCTTTTTCCGTATTTTCGAAACTTCCCCATAAATTTTTTTGCTTTCAGCCTGCTGATTCTTAACCGTGTTTCCCGGATCAATTCTGGTTTAAAGATTTTTCCAATGTCAAGTTTCCGAATGGTAAGTTCCAAACTGCACATCTTCCTTAAGAATTTATGAGAATTCAAGTGTAAAAGAACTGCAGATTGCTGTTAATCCAATTCGAGCTCGTACATTGTCTCGTCAAAAGCGATGAGCGATATCGAAATTGTAATGGTGGAAAATGGGTTAAATTCTTTTTTACTTTCAATGCCCCCCATACTCCCCGTGGGTCCACAGGCTGATTTGGCTCTCGAATGTGGCTGAAATCGAATTTTTTTTTTTTTTTTGGACAAACCACATTCGAGCTTCAAGCTAGATTTCTGGAACAACGGGGAATACGGGGGTAATGGAGCGAGATTTACAAAAGGATTCTCATGAATATCTCACACCGAAATCTAGTTAAATCTAGCACTTCTCCTGCAAATGTGAACAAAATTTTGGGAAAACTCGACCGTTTGACTCCCCGAAAGAAACTCAGGGTTTTAATCATTACTGTTGGATTTTTTTTTTGGTTTTTTTGAGTACGAAGTGAAACTATCGGAAGTTTTTTTCCCTATAATTTAATAAATTTTTTACTTTTCGCATCCCGACTTGAACCTCCAGAGGTCGGCATCTCGATCTCTTCCTAATCGACTCTGCCGGAGAATCAGAAAACTGATTTTGTTTGCAGGTGACCACAGTTACTCGAAGGAATAACCGAGAAATAAAACGGGAAAATCTGCAGTTTTCTAATTAAAGATGTTGGGACGGTATTTTGATGAATCCATCGATAGTTCGGTCTCGGTGTTCTCAATTTTTACATCTTTCTCTACAGGTAAACAATGCCGCACTTGTCTAAAATCGCAAAAACAGGTCAAGGCCGTCGGACGCACAGCTTTAATACACAACTCTAATATCTGGTACAAAAACTGGTATATCATGTTCCCGCCCTAAAGCCACTGTAATAAAATAACTAGTTTGCCTTTTAATGGGAAATATAAAAATTGATAAAATATAGCTTCTGGTTGATTGCAATTTCATGGAGTCAATCTCATAAGCATATCGAAATTCTGGTCTGAAAAAAGCAGGTATTTCAGCTATTATGAGACAAAAAAAACCTTGAATTAATAATAGTTTATTATGGACCAAAGACAATTATATCAAAAAATTTTTCGAGATGAAATTCGATATATACAGGTGGCTATAGTTGCCATGGGAACGCGGGTTAATTTAAATCATATAACAACCTTAGTTTGGCGGCCCGGCTTAGGAAGGGGTGACTTATGCCAAGAAGTTGCAGGAAGACATCTATAGCATTTAGGGCTGAATTGCAAGTTTCTGATAATTTAGAAAGCAAAAATCTACGTTTATTGTCCCAAAATGCAAAAAAAAAATATCTTAGATTGGAATGTCTCGAAGGATGATGGGGTGATTTTGAGCGAGGACAGTTCGATTGTTTACTCAAATTTTGGCACTCGTCGGCAATTTCCCTGGTTGCAAAACTACTTAGAACCCAAAACCCCATTTCCCGCATTCACTATGCACATTATCCCTTCCTGCACCTTGCACTTCGCACTTCCAATGAACGAGCCTGCTTACCAACAAGATCTAAACCCACTCACCGGTTTCATTGATGTGGTTGAAACACTGACTAACAAATTATTCTTTTCCACACGTAGTTTATATACCTGATTTCCGCGGTGTCACGATTCCCCCGAATTTCGTAACGAAGGATCTAATCTCGATTAAATCACCCGTCCTTCCTGAAGATGTCATACGAAATATTTTTTCAGTCACTTAATCATTATCGTTGCATGACCTATTGTTTGGATGTCGGGACAAAAAGTCGATGCTTTGTGGCTTTTTTTCTTCATTTGTTGACAATTTTGAGAGCGTATTAGTTGAGGAGGAAATACAAATTTTAGATGATTAAGGCGTGAGTGTAATGGGAGAAATAATAGAATTGATCTCAACCAGCTTGTACGTCTCAAGGAACAGTGATTGGATCGGGGTGTCTTCAATTTTCGATCTTTCAGGATGTAGTTCGCGAAGAACTGAAATATTCTTTGAGGACCTGAAGCAACCAAATTTTCATTCAGAAAAGTTTGAGGAAAAATGTTAAATCAAATTCCAATCGTAGCAGCCTGAAGCCGCTAACACTTCCGACATACCTGCGATGTAAGAAGTTTTTCAGCTACGTTCCAAACTCCGGGTAAACAACTATTGACTCGATTTTCTAGGACTCCCAGCTAGCCTGGATAATCCCTTCCAGAGTGAAACTCGGATTACTTTAGATCTTCCCGGAACCTGGTATTTATTACGCAGGCTCAGTTGCTGCTCTGAGCTACTAACTTTCTGTCATCCCAATTGTTCCAGAGTGAAACTCGAGTTTTTTACTTGATTTTCCAGGTAACTTATGTGGCTTCGGAATTTTCTAGGAAAAAAATTATTTTTTTGTATTGCAGTAGCCATAAATCGGCAATTTCCAGAGTGAAAGCAGATTTTGTTTGGATTTTCGAGATCCCAGAACTGGCCTCAACTTGGTTCGAAACTCATCAAACATCTAGTTTAATCTGGATTCGTATCATAACGTTTTAAAAGCAAAAGATTTAATAATTTTTATGGGAAATTTTATTTTAGAAAGGTTAATAGATTATTTACCATTTGCGAATTGCCTGCATTTATGTCAGAGGCTATCAAATGGAACTTTTCCTTGCCGCATTCTTCATCACCTGGAACTGATTAGAATGCAGCTCCAGTGCACTGACGTGACCTAAACTGCTGTCACAACATTTCCAAAACGATTCTGGAGCTTTTCCACGTTTTTCCTGAAACTTGCATTTTCAAAAAGGAGTATTCGAAACTTTTTTAAAAAATTCGAATATTTCATGAATATTTCCGAGATGCGTTTGCACGTTTTTAAAAACTGAATTTCAGACAGCAACGCAGAAACCCTCGTTGGCTTCAACAATCTGAAGTTAAAAAATTAATTTTTAAAATTTTTTCTAATAATTTCGGAATTAAATTATTTTATGAAAATTGGAGAGCATGAAATGCACGCCTTTTAAAGGGAAAACAATGTTTGAAAATTCACCAGTAACATCCCCCTCGATGCGATCTTGAACGTTTTAAATAGAAAAGTATAATACGCCACTGGTTTTGAAAAAAACAAAAACTTTCTGACTGCTTCGCGTGTCTTTGAAAAAAGTCTCTTGACTATTATTCACAATGTTGACTTATTTCATTGAAAAAAAAAACATTATTTGCTAACTGATATTTAATTTATAACTCTAAAGTAGCTGCATTAGTTTACTTATAAAAAAAAACAATTAAATAAAGTATTGAGAATGCCCTCCACCTGCAAGAATATATGCCCCGGACCTTTTCCGCATATCATCGCCCACTGTTGGCATAGAATGATGCAATATCTTATTTGCAGATTGTTGCGTTTTACTTTATTCCATGAAAACGGTTAACGTTATGAAAAATATCGAAGCGACCCTTCAAGCTTTCAGAAAATTGTTTTTACAATTTTTTTAATAAAAAATGTATAATATTTTTCATTTAAATGCTCAAAATGATATCAATGGGGGCACCTCTAATGGAATTTGAACAATTTTTTTTCCCCCTTAAAAGATATGTGTCTGCACCTATTTTACTCTCTCCAATTTTCACAAAGATGTTCAGTGCCGGAATGGACTTATTGAGGAAAAAATTAAAAAAAAAAAAAAACTATTTTAAATTGTCGTGTGTGGCAAACAGGACGAGAAAACGGAGCTGCGTTCGCATCAACTTTTTTCCCTGTTTCGGCCACAGGAGCCTGCAGTAAGGAGTTGGCAAACTTGTCCTGAAATACTCCGTAAAGGGGGAAGTTGAAAGGGAGATTAAAGGGTCGTTAAGAAGACTAAACAATTGTGGAGGCGAAGGACAGGGAAATAAGACGCTTAGTTACTCTACATGAAATAAAGGGAATATTATGTACACAATGAAAAATACGAAATACAACGACGTATAGTTTTCATTATATTTTGAAACGCATTTAAACATTTTTCTTAAACTGCCAATTCGGGAAACTGCCATTAAAACTGGAAACGTCGAACGAAATTTTTAATAACAAATTCCCCCGTTATTTTGCAATTAAAAAAAAAACGCTCGCAATTACAGTCCAAATGGAAATATGAAGAAAAACATAAATTCGATTTTTTTAAAATTTATTTTCACCTTAAGTAACATTCGACGGCTATTAATGCAACTTAGAGATCAAATTTAGCACTTTATGATTTAATTCCGCGCATTGAGAAACAAACGGCCATTTGAATTTTAATTAATGAAGCTGACTGATGAGGTTTTAATTAACGAATTATTCTACGTTATTTGAGAAATTTTATTTTCACTTTTCAATGCTTCTCTTACATAGATTCCAGCCTCCTCTATTCACTCAATGGATGTTTGAATGACTAACATTACGATATTCGATCCATTTATGCTTAATGATAGGCGTTAACACAATGACAAATGGATGTTTAGAATAATGATTGATATAGTATATGGTATTGATACATTTATAATAAATAATGCGCTATTGAAATAAATGTTTATTTTGCATCAAGCAACACTTTTACTGACTTGGGAATACTAAAAAATTAGAGCTAATTTTATCCTGGGCCATAACTTGTGTCCTTAATGGTCCATCAACTTTGTCCAGTTACATACCTCACAGATATCCAGCTGTAACGGACCACAGTTTGCGACGTGTGTCTTAAGCTGCCCCTTAATCACCCACTTCTTCACGGGCTGTCCCATTGACAATTTGCCCCCCGTCTAATTTCTTATTTTTTGAAATTAGATGAAAAGCCTCAAACGAAGCCCCCTCCTTTTTAGGAGCAGCACCTTAAAACGGTCTCGTTGCCCTCGCAAGTGACACGAACTTCCTTATTTTAAACAAAATTCCTGAATTTTTTTGACATTTTTGATTTTCTTGTTAAATTTTAAGGTCGGTTTGTGTCAGGTGTCTCATCTTTAAACTTCACCATTTTCGGGTTATTCTGAGAAATTTGAAAATTTTGGTGGATGCAAGATTCCGCGGTAATCGACGTTGTTCCCTAACAGGTGCGAATTTAGGAATCGAACTTTTAGGTCTGAGAGAGGACTTAATAAGCTATATTTTCACGTTTTTGAACTTGAGACAAGTCTTCCGCGGCCCTCAAAATACACCTTTTTTTGAATTTACGAAATTTCAAAGGTCAAAAACTTGTTTGTTCCAACTGGAACGGTCCGGTTTTCTTGTCGGCGTTGTGTTGAAAATTCCAAAATCTTGGGGTGGAACCATCGCGCGATCTTTAGCGGTACATTCCAGCACTTCTTCTCGGATGCTTAACAAATTTCAAACAAAGATATATATCCTGTTTCTCTGTTTCGGTACCAACGATACTGCGAGGCGTTTTGGCAAGTACCAACACCAAACTATAAAAAAAAAAAAACGTATAATAAACGTTTCCGAATCATGGTCGTTTTCCTTTTTTTATAAATATAAAAATTTTGGTGACGTCATTCCTGTGACGTCATCACCAACATTTGGGCCTGACCCACAAAAGGGCGCAATTTATAGGAACTTAGAAACGGCTGGATTTAGGGATAGCGACGTGTTAATGGAAGTTCTAGGAAAATGGCGATTGCCATTTACAATAAGGAAATTCATGTTACTTGCGCGGGGGCGGTAACGCGCAGGAAAGCGACGGGGCCGTTGTTAAGTTCGACTCTTAAAATAAAAAGGGGGTTTCCGTGTTTGAACTTTTTTCTTAACGTCGAAGATAAAGAAATTAAATGGGAAGTAAATTGGTCATGGGACACCTTGTGTAAATCTTATCTAGTCAGATAATCGACGGGCAGGTCCCATAACTCAACACTCACCGCAGGTAACCAATTAATCAAATTAAGCACAAAGCGGATTTCTCAATTATAACTTGTGATAAATAGAATATTTTCTACTTGCTTATCGGATACTGAGAATAGTTCCTTTGTTCTTATGAATGTATTTGCATATTAGTTTATAGGAACTGAAGGAAAAAATTACATGTCGCAAATGGATTTCCTGATGTCGCTCGTCGACAGTGTCTGATGGAAAGTGGAAGGCCGAAAATAATGAAAAAACGACAAATTTGACAACCGTTTGGCCTTCTCGCATTTCATTTTTTATGGGATCTCAGAAAATTCGTAAAAATTGTTGGAAAAATAAAATTTTCAAGTTCCCAACAGTCTGCAATGGTAAACATCTACTACACATAGATCTCTTTGCCAAATACTTTTAGTGATGTAACTGTGTCAATCATGAGCTCATTAATTCAGCACTTGATAGAAATGACGCCGTTGTATTACATACCTCCGAATAAATTTTATAGTTGATTTTCCTAGTTACGAAAGGTCACTGCGAACCTTAAAGAAGATACGATGGGTCAAGGCATATAAGCGCATGAATGTATTGGTTATATAAAAGTAAGTACCGTGTCAGTTTTAAATTCTATTGAGAAGTTATATAAGACACATTAAATAATAATGTTTTGAAACTACCCTTCGTTTACTTGCACAATGGTACCGGGTTCCGCTTCGCTAGCTCGAGCAAGTGAGAATTATAATAATCAAAAAAGAGAATATTTAAAAAAATCCTACTTACAACGTTCTTTTGCCGCATTTGGTTCTCTTTCTTCTCTACACCCACGAAAACTCTCGCCTGAATCTAATATTAGACAAAGGTATACTTTTCCCAAATTTCCACCAATTAGGCGAAGTAGAAAAATTTCCTTTTATAAAAAAAGGTGTTTAAAAAAACTAAAAAAAAAAAAAATCTACGTTAAAATGCTTTTATAGAACTTTGATTCTGTTTCTTCTCCAAACATACAGAGTGCCAAGTTGAAAACTTTCCACCCCAACTATCTCAAAAAGGAATAGATTTTTTTTTAATCGCCGGAGCACTTCCATTTTATTATCGAAAGGGAACAATTTTTACGTAGGATATCCTGCTCCTCTTGCAACCCTCTACCGCCCAGAGCCACTCTCTCACGGATCTCAAACGACTGTTAGAAGGGGACCGACTCAATGGCCTGCAAGATCACCAAACTTAATGCCGTTGGATTATTTTCCATGGGGGCATGTAAATTCGGTTTTTCTCAGAACTCAGCCTGATTTGAAAAGGAGGATCGCAGAGACATGCGGGAGAACTTCAGAAGGGGTAAATTGAAAATGTCAGGGGAGCGTTTCAAAATGGGCTTTATTGTCGTTTAGAAAATGATGGAAAATAATTCGAAAAAATAATAAACTAAAATTGTTTAAAATAGAGGAATTTCAGTTAATTTTAAACGCGTTTATTATTTTTTTAATAATAAGGAAAATTATTTGTTTTACAACTTAAAACGGCTTTGCAGAAGTTTATTACCGCACTTTCTGAATGGTAAAACATGTCCGAATAAAAAAGGCCTAATTTCAACGCTGCCACAACACTAACGAGGAAAATAAGCTCAGAATGATTAAGACACCTAATTTGATAACGCAGCAGTCAAACGTAACAAATGGGGTAACAAAATGTAGAGAATAAAAAACTCTCTAAATGATACATCACGTAAGCCCCTTTACCGTTTTAGATATTTGTGAGGATGGCTCTGGGGGGTAAAGGATTAAAAGAGACGCAGTAAACTCCATATAAAAATTACTCCCCCTCCATGACGAAATCGATATGTTCCGACGACTTTAAAAATCTATCCCGTGTCCAGATAATAGGGGTAGAAAGTTTTCAAACTAACGCCCTGTGTAGAAATGATCAAAATGGATTGAGAGGAAAAGGAGGCATAGAACACATGCATACATACATACAAGTCAGCTGAAACAAGGAAAAACTCAAACTCAGAGAAGAGAATATTATTTAAAAATTTGAACTCAGAAAAAGTTCGCTCTACGTCAATGCGTTTTCATTCAATATTATTTTCATTTCTTTGGAAACCAAATTAAATTTGTGAACCTAATCCGATAAGGAAAAAAGGCGTATTGCACTGAGTAAAAAGACGCTTAATGAAAAGTCCAAATTTGTTTAAGTTTAACAATTTATTAATACAAAATATAAACTCTGTAACAAACTCATCACACTGCCTCTAAAGATCTTTGTAATATTCTAATTGCCAGCAATCCAAAACCTTCCATTTATATATCTCTATATAAAAGCTCTTATTCGATGTTATACTACAAAAATAAAATATAAAATATATATGAAAATCTTCAAAAAATGTCGTGTGCATAAAGACTAGAAAACTTTTGGGTTCAAAAACACAATTACTGACACCTTTTTCACTGCGAAACAAGATGGGAATTGCTAAATCCCACTGAGATCCTGGAATCTTTACTTTTAACTCCTTTGGCCAACCTATGCCTGTTCTCAGTTGCCTCTTCCAGAAACTTTGGCAACCCCAAAATGGTTGGTTTATCCTTAGGAGTTGAGTGCAACAAAATATCCGGATGGGGTGTAGGCTTGTTGAAAAATGCCTTTTGAATTAAATCGTTATCCAGAGGGTTTTCTGTGACGAAGCGACGATCGGATGAAGGTGTTGATGGCAAATATTGCTCGGTAGGCCTATCTGATGCTCTAAAAGCATCCAGAAGATTCTCCCCCGAAACGTAGGAAGGGGAAGAACTGGAAGATGGCAGGTACTTCGAAGTAACTGCCTCAGAGAGTTTGTCAGCTGTCAAAGAAGTATCCAGGATAATTTCTCCCGAGTGATATTTTGGAGTAGTTAAGGGGAGATATTTTTGAGTGACGATAGTTGGGACGGTCGATGTGGATGTGAAGGTATCGGAGAATCTTTCTCCTGACCTGAAATATTTCTGTAACGAAAAGGTGATATCCAGAGTTTGCGCTATTAATATTAACATACATGACTTGATTCAAATGGTGGTTGAACTTCAGTGTCTGGCCGGTATTTTCCAGAATTGTCCGGTTTGTATTCGCCCGAGTGGTCTTCCCGGTATTGGCCGTCATCGATTGGTTGTCCGGGGATCCATGGAGTGAACGGAGGGATCTGGAGAATATAAAATACGAATCAAAATGGATATTGCAAAGAAACGTGATAGAAGACGTAAATTGATATTCGAAATCCATGATCCTCCGTCCTTAAGATGTCATTAAAATCGGCGTTAACAAAAATTAATTAAAATACCTTATACGATATTTGTTAAAATCATATTTAAGTGTGGAACGCAGTTGCGTGAGCTTTTACATTACAAGTATATTGAAGCTGTCACTTTTTATATGTAGCTACGTTCGCTTTTTAGGTTTCATACCAATTTTTTGAATTACATTTTTTGTAAAAATTCTAGTATGCGTTTTGCAATACACAAAACAACATTTCGTTGTATCTCACAGGTCTTTTGAGTACTTAAATGGCATTGCAAGCCATTAAATTATTTAATCAACGCCAGATGCAATACTCTCATATCTCGACGTCTTTCGTTAAAAGAAAATATCCTTGAAGTATACTAGAGTTGTTAAAGACATACTATTGTGCATCACTGAAAAAAGGAAATATTTTTTGGCAAAATTTGATCTACATCTATTCTATCTATCTATCCTTCGATATTCAAATTGCATAGTCTTCTCAATGATTATTTAATCTCTTCTTTAACTTCTCCTTCAATAGGTAAAGTCTTACATTTAAATGAGCACCTTCAGGATGGAATCCAGCTTCATCAGCTACATAGTTCACTGTGTACAGTATCCCGTCCGCCCCCGTATATGAGTAACTTCCTTTAACTAAAGCTGCAGCATTATTGGCGTCGTGGATGGAAGGAATGTCTTCACCAGTTTCGTTTCTCTTTATTCCATTGCTGGTTTCGTAACTACGGAAAACGCAATAAGGTAAATAATAAAAGCGCCAGAAAGGTCATTTGATATACACAGTGTTTGGTTCACCGATAGACGTCCGAAAGAGGCTTATTTTGAACATGTCTGACGTAAGCGTCATGGATTTCGAGTTATCGTAATTTTTCCAAATTCTACCAAATTAACTGGGTAATTCCATATTTCCATTTATATACATGGAAATGAAAATTTTCTCAAACATTCGATACAACTATTTTTCCGTATAAACTTGAGTATGTATCTTATCGATGTCGAACATGTAACAGGATCTACATATGAAAGAAATATGACCTTCTAAAATTCGAAAAATGAGTATCAAACTCCGGCCCTGTCAAGAGATGAACAGAAAGATGCAAATGGAAGAGTAATTCAAGTATATTTAAAAAGTTCTTTGACCACTACTCTTTCGTGTAAAGTATTGGAAGATACAGGCCTAATGTTGCATAAAGTAGTCAATTAAAAAAGAAAAAAAAATTTAGGAAAAAAATATGACGATTTCACAAATTGATTAAGGTTCAAAGGTCAATAAATGCAGTTTTAAAATTTTGAAAAGTAGCACTTTTTTCCATATACACTAGATCCCATTGCATGCTTTATTTCGATAAAATGTATATAGAATCATGTCAAGCATTTGACAAAATATTCATTATCATTAATGTGGAAGTGAACCGTGAATTTGGTAAAATTGAGAAAAATTACGATATCTCGAAATGCGTGTTACTTAGTATGATTAATTGTATGGTAAAATACTTTCAAAGTCATCTTGCCAACTACTCTCTTTTAGATGTGTACCCGAGAATCAAACACCCTGCACATTCTATATGAACATACGCTTCATCTGTGTACTTATCTAGATTTTTTGTCTAAATAAACGAATCTAAAAGGTGAACTAGAAGCATCGAGATCACTCATTTCCGAATATTCTTAACACCAATATGAAGTCTCAAGTTGCTTAAAATGTGAGCTCAATCCGTTTATTTTTCTAAAATTGTAAAACTTAATTATCTAACTATCTCGAGGAGTTCAAAATCGGTTGAAAGGTCAATTCAATTTAAAAACGTCAAGTTTATTCCTGAGTACTTCAACCCTCAATATGGGGTCTGAATCCGTATCGTTTTCTAGGCTTTCTAAACTGAAGTCGAGAACTCAGCTCAAATTGAAAACTTATAATTTTCTAATAGACGCATACGGAAACACTAATTTTTGTGTTTTTAGCACCGACGTGTAGTGTCCAACAACAATTTTCCGGCCGTCCTGAAAAGTCGAAATACGCAGACGGTGATTTGAAAAATCGTAAAGTCGAAATAGAAAATTCTAGAAGATTCTTTTTTGAATATTTTACGTGTCTGCACGTAACGTCCAATTCTTTAAGATGGGAGATCAACCTTTCATCGATCATTCTTATAATTGATCATCTTAAAATGCCGGAAAAGGCGACTTCGTCGCTCACTAATAGTCCACAGCAAAAAGGTATTTGCAACTATAAACGTTTAATATCTATATTCCTAAAATAGATACATTTGATTTAATACACCTGAGCTTTGACGTCTTATTTGTTTAATTAAAATTATTAATGTTTCGAAATGGCTGAAGAGACATTATGCAACGGAGCATTCCGACTATGCGAATGGCAAACGGCTAATGAATACATTATTAAAATGATCAGCCTGTTGACCCACATGAATTGCTGTAACTTGATAAATGAGACGGGATGTACTAACGAATGTTTACTTTATTTGTCTATTTAAACCTTTTACCTGTATCTATATTCCGAAGGGGCACTCCATAGGAATTCGTACTGAAGAACCTTCGCCTTCCCTTCCCCCGCAGATCCCCAGAAGGATGAAAGAAACCAACTTATAGCAAAATATAACTGGAATAAAAAAAAATTATATATATATATATATATATGTATATATATATATCAGCTAAATCATGATAAATCTATAACCTCAATGATAAATTATGCTTGTGAAAAAATGAGAAATTATGCTGAAAATGTCTTTTTTTTATAATCGATTTTTCACGTTTCGTCGAGTTTAAGGCGAAGATTAATTCCACTGATACTTTGAACTGAAATCTGGCAATATTCTTAAATTTGTTGCATTTTAGCTTCTAGCTGCACACACGTAATTAATCTTGTCCTTACCGGCAAACAGTTAGGTAATTCCGGTGGAACACCGCCATTTGCCGAGCTCAATATTTTAACAATTATATATTATTTACCAATTCGACCATCTTCAACAGAAAATATTACAATAAATGCGTATTTCCTATATGCCATGTGGGCCTTAACGAGCCATTTTTCGCGACAAGCGAAATGCTAAAATTTGTTGTGAAATTCGTTTCTATCGAAAACTTCATCGAATTAAACTTGTATCGATCGTCTCTTCCGACAACTATCAAAGGATTGAATTATCACCTGCACTGCATCATGGAATTTTCCTCATCTGGGTATCTACCCGTTTTCTAATACCGCTTTGAACGGGTTCAGTACCATGCAGGATCCGCTTTCCGATATCGATTAAAAGACAACATTATGGCTGCGTAATTGGTTTTTTTTTCATGAGATCCGTTTACTGACTCATGGTTGATCTGATTTGGTCTCAGCGCAGAAATGCGAGAGTAGGAAGTAAACCATTTTATCATCAAGCATCATTGAAGTAAATGTTCATTTCGAGGTATAGGAAGTTTTCCTCGCATACAAGGCGTTGCAAAGTATTGCCCAAGACGATATGTAGGTTGGACTCGACGTCGAAATATACGAAAAAGTCGCGTATAAACTTTGATCCCACATTGGCTGATCATCGACATACGTGATGTTCAAATTCCGAAATTCTTCTAAAATAATTCCTTTGCGGTTTCTAGAGTTTGCAGATACTTATAAGATATACTACGTGTTTCTGCAAATTGATTTCCTCCACACTTGTGAGAAATTTTTTAAATAAAAATTTGAATTTTCGTCATGTAAAATGCTCAAAATTTGCCATTTTTACATAGTATGTGGCAGTTATTTACAATTGCAAGTTTAACAGAAAATCCGATCTACTTCACTAATTTATATAAGTGGTTCCAGATATTTTTCAATCATCGTTTTCAATCAAAATCGTCGTACTTCCCTATACTAATACATCAATGAAGTGCCCCTGTCCGCGACGATACTGCACTCGCGGTGGAGAGATTAGCAAGACTAAACAAGGAAATGTACAGTTTCCACGAAAAAAAAAATATAACAAAAACATATCGACAAAAAGAAAAAAGTAAACAATGATATAACATATCTAAAAAAAAATAAAAAACCTTTGCACAGAGCTGGATAATAATCACTGGGGTATACGAAACGGTTAGGAAGGAACTTAGGTCGGAGTCGGGGCTAAAGGACAGATGAGGAAATTAAGTTATCCAAGGGTTATTGCCTACACGCAACATACCATACAGAAAGTCTATGTACGCCACTGAATCACACCTTCAAGAATATCTTGAAAATTATCATTAATAGCATTATCAACATTTTTGCCGGCAGGAAGGAAATTTGGTAAAACATGCATTTAGTTTGCCGTTTCCATGGTAACAGTTATGTTTAAGTACAATATACATAAAGAAACTTGCAAATCAAGATAGAGAATATCCATTAGTCTATGACGGGAAGAACCTGAAACAATGGTATGAAACATTAAGTAAGGACACTACTAACACAAATAATTCCAAAGGCATAAAGATGCATTCATTCCCTAGGTAGATTAATGCCTTCATAATGAAGGACCGACAATTCCAACAATGAAAGTAAGATACTTATCAGCTATAATCTACCTACAATCTTTTGTGCATCACGAATATAATACGATTTCCTGAATCTCCAATGATAAATTAGAAAATGGTTTAGTGGTTCTTATAATCCCACCCCGCCAGAGGCTCTCCAGGTGATAATTGGAGGGATGCCTACCAATTAAATCTACCATCACAACGGCGGAAAAAATGCTATCAAAATGGTTGAAATCAGCTATCAAACAGGCATCCTGAATATGATAAAGAAACAGATAGAGTGAACAATCGGGGATAGTAAGATAAATGAACTAAATATAAAAGAAATACAAAAAAGTGTGATAAAAAAACATGATTGAGCGGACAGAACGTGAATACGGACAAGCAAATTTTCAGATTGTGTGTGAAGGCACTTCCCGGTGTCCTGTAACTGTTTTCGGATTTTTCAATTTGGTAATCCAAAACGAGAACACGCACAACCATCAATTTATTCAATTTAGTTCATGTTCTGCCTTGTTGAAATCATGAATGCGGAATTTTGTTCGTCAAAATTTAGTTAATTTTTATAAAAAAATTGTTTTTCCATTTCTCTTTTTATTAACTTTCAGTGAGAACAATCCCATATCTTTAAGTTTTAATTTTTAATTTTTTAGTTTTATATAAAAAATTAACTTTATTTCACAATAAAAATTTAATAATTTTCCCTTATCATTGCAATCTTCCATTTCTAGTAACGTTTAATTCTTATTTCACTCTTGTTTTAAGTTCAGATTAGTTCATTATTTATCACTTTTTCGGCAATTACCAACTCCTTTTACCATTTTTAATGTGGAAAATTGCTTTAAAATTCGCTTGTGTTTTATTGAAATTATTCTTAGATTTTCTTTTTTCGGGTTCTTGTTTTAATTGTACATATTATTTTAGTCAATTTTCCTTCTTTACACTCTATTGCTGATTCGGGTGGAATTTTAAACTTGCTTTTATGGCCATTTTTTCCTTAACTCGTTCAAAGGGTCAATTTTGTGTATTCTTGTTAGTCGTTTTTATGTTATCTTACTTCTCTTCACCCTCCTCCTTTTCGTGATTTAGTTTCGCCCCGCTAGCAAAGAATGTTAACGCGATGTTAATATTTTAGACTTTTTACACGTTCATTTTTCAGTATTGTCATTTTTCGAATTACATATCTAAGTTTAAAAAAATTATAAACGTCGATTTTAGAAGCGGAAACTCTGTAAAATTTAGTAATTTTAAAAATATTTTTCATCTCATTTCTGGACAAATCTCTTAATATTTATTTTTAGAAATCAATTAATTATCTTAATCTCTAACGAAGCACGTCCTTGGCAAGCTATTTAGCTTAGACGAAAGATTTGAAAATGTTCAAAACCTATACATTTTGGACGCAAGTAAACCGGATCTAATACACGTTTATAGCTATCTGCTGAGCTCTTAAAATCTTATTCAGGCATATTTTTATGTGCCAAATATGTTAATTTTTCGTATAAGCATCGAGTCGCATATCATAACAATGATTAAAATTTTAAATATTTAAAGACTATAACTTTTTTAAATGGGTAAAAACCAAAATGAGAATTTTGCGTGAGAAGGCGTAAAATTCCATCATTATAAGTAATTTGGTTTGAGCACTTACACATGAATGCAGAACTTTTATTTTGAGGAGGCAACAACGGAAATCCCGCAATTAAAAAGTATTTTGTTTTTTTTTTTTTTAATTTTTTTTTATTTAAGAAAAACTATTTAATTATGGGGTTTGGCATTCTAATAATCGATAACATGCAAACATAAGAATGTATAAAGTCCGTATATGTCTCATGAGGTCCAGTTCAACTGAACCGCTTTGGAAAAACTAACCAAACCTTGGAAAATATTTCCTTTAAACTATAAAGAACAGTTTCGGAAAACCATATTAAAAATCACATTGACTGCCAGCAAATAAACAAAATCAAATTTTCTCCTTCTATCGATAAATCTTACACCAACTTGGTGTAAATTCACACATTTCTACCTGTTAAAATTCCATCGCACACCTAAACACTCGACACAGTCACCGGACACGTGATCTACAACGAAACCACCCTCCTCTTTTACTTACTTTAACTGGTAACATTGCGACTTGGTGGTATCCAAAATGAAGAGACACTACCGTCCCCTAATACGTAATCAGAACTTTATACGATGAATATATGACCCCACTAAAAATTGAGCAAAAAAAAATTATTTTTAAGGATTAGCCGAAACGAAATCTGCCCATTACCATAATCCTAAGATGGTTTTGGGTTAATAGAATGCATCTATTAAGAATGTGGTGCAATAGCCTTTATGGTGTATGGTAATTTGTTTCTAAAGACAACCATTTCCGCATCTACTTAATGTCTCAGGAATATCTATTTAATTTGACCACAGGATCTGGTATGAATTTCTTCAGATTTGGTGAACTTGAAATGAAGCAATAAACCATAGAAACGTTCGGTTGTGGACAAGAGCACGGAAAAATTTCAAGGAAAATTCTTTTTTGTTAATTGTTCATGTGCTTGTCCTCAAATTTTGTGGATACGGGGTGAGGTAAATGTTGATTTTATCGTATCATATTCGCCTTATGAATGTTGTTTTCATGAATGTTACTGTTAAAACCAATTTTTTTGGGTAGCAGTATGGAATACTACGCAGTTTTCGTCATCTATGGGGGCAGTATCAGCGAATCAGTTTGGTTGCGTGGTGAATTTTACACATGCTATGGCAAAAAAAAAGTATTTTTCTGAAAATTGTCGAACGACAATGGTTGAAATGTCCCGTTGTGGTCGGGACCAAACGTACATTCCAAAGAATCTGAAACCTAGTCAAGAGGCTGTTTCCGAAACACTTAAGTAATTTAAGACTTTTGGAGGTGAATTTTGTTTTCTTTAAACCTAGACGTTCAAGAAAACCAAACGTTTCTACTGATCGAAGGATAAAAAAAATATCTACTGGAAATCCTTAAACGTCCTTCAAGGTTATTCAGAACAAAATTTGCAAGAATACCAACATTGCTGTAAATACTCGTAAGATGTTGGTTGTGGGAAGTGGGGTTGGTGCAGCGAAGAAATCATTCATTTCTAAAAAAAAAAAAATAATAATAATAAAAAAAACAAGAATGAAATTTGTTCAGGAATGTTCAGATTGGTCTCCTTCAAAGTGGGGTGCCGTCCTTTTTAGTGACGAATCTAGAATTTAACGTTTCGATTCCTATTGGAACATTTATGTTTGTGCAAGAGCTAGATTTGACCCTAAATAGCAAAAAACCAACAGTTAAACATAGTGGTGGTAGTAAAATGGCGTAGGTTGGTCGCGATCCGACGTTAAACCATTAGTTAAAAATGACAGGATAATGACTCGGTCTCTACGCAGAGATATTCTCGAGTGATATATGTTGCCGCTTGCAGATGAGGAAATGCCTTTAATGTGGCGTTATCAGCATGACAATATTTCAAAATATACCGGTCTAGTCAAAAATTGGCCGACGAAACAGCAAATTACCACCTTAGACTGGCCGTCTGAATCACCGGATTTGAATCTGATTGAGCTTCTCAGGAAACACCCGGAACAGAGGATTGGAAACAAGAATGTGTCCAATCGAGATTAATTCTGGAAAGGTCTGCACGAAGAATGGCCGAAAATTCCCATTTTTATCTACCAAAATATAGTAGACTCAATGGAACGTTGATGTCGAGCTGTTGCAAATTCGCCGGGGTATTCTACCAAATATTTATTTATTTAATGCTCTAATTTATTTTTTACAAAATCTACGAAGTGTTCCGTTCCTTCGTTCTGATCGGTTTGTTAATTTTTATTTTCTAACACGCGTAGAAATGAATTGAACGTTTTCTGTTGATAATATTAGAAATTATGTTTTTAATATTATGAATAAATTAATTATATGAATTTAAAAAATGGACAAAACATAAATTTGGAATTTTATGTCACATGTTTGTTCGTTGGTAATCAGTATTTTAACGTGAAATCATCATACGTTTAGAATATTTCAAAGTTTTTGGCCATCACTGTACATAGCGATATGAATTTCATTCACTCCTTAATTGAAACATTTCGAAAATCCAAAGATTTTTTTCCAATAAAAATTTTTTTTTCGCAATTCTCTAACGCGCCACTTGTCAAGTTTGAGACGTATTAAGGGCCAAATAACCGAACTGCTGACAAGTTTAACGCGAGAATAAAGCTCATGTTAAGATAGAATCCGAATTACGCCGTTGCTTTCTTTTCTCATTCATTCAAGTCGAAGCTCATCAAAGCACGTCGATTAGTGGGATGCTCGGCAGAATATGAATCTGAGGTGGATGCTTTCGATGGTTTCAGTTTAGCGTGAACAACGGTTTTCACGTTTATAAATCGAAAATGAAGAAAGTTGTGCTTGCTGTGGAAAAATTTGGTTCGCATGAGACTTAATGACTCCAAAAGCCCCGGCAGTCGGGTGTATTTTTTTGCGAATGAGGCCAAGAGAGTCGCAATTGTTTGAAGACAAGTGGATATATCGTTGAAAGAAAGAAAAGGGTCGTTGCAAACAAAAATGGCTGTTTGTCTTAAGATTGGCAATCGATTCCGGCAATCTCGAGACAACGTGAACTGTTTCGTTTGTTAGAGAGGTCACATGACACTTATTTGTCCACAGATAAAATCCAGTGCCTCTAACTCTCGACAGAATATACTTGAAGGGAAGGAAACTGATCGACGAAAAAGTCCACGTAGTTTTCCAGGCTCTATGCGATGATCGTGAATCGGCATCACGCAAGCAAGATGCGCGTCCTTTGTAAAGTTCCAACTCAAACAAAACTCACTTGTTTGTCACTGTCATTGTCACTGTCACTGCGCGTCACTGTCACTTGTGCCGTTAAATAATGCGATCGTAATTAGGTTTATAAAAGAGAAAAACTAAATTGATGAAGTCAGCGCCACAATTCAACCAAGAGTGTAAGAACGCAAAAGAGCGATTTCTACGTTACCAACAACTTAAGTACTAAAAGCACTGACAAACATCCATAGGCGTACCACCAACTAAAGGGCCGCTATTGGCTGGATCCCCGTGTATCACTCAGTAAAATGGATTTTTTACAATGCTTTAGTAGTTGTGTTATCTCAGGGAAAATATGACAATGTCAAAATATGAATGTCCTTGAACAAACAGGCCATTTTGAGAGAGACTAGTTCCAAAATCCAGTCCTTATCAGTAGAACTAATACAAGAAAGAGCATGGCACAGAGGCGTGCAAAGGGGGAACGTTACATCTTATCGACACGGGACGCCAAAGATCTTATGTTAACACGCAAATGCAAAGATGAGATCGTACATTGTCTATTGATAGCTCATAAAACAACGAACAAGTTTATAAAAATTGTGACGTCAAAGTGATACAAAGTGACTGTACAGGGTGGCCCATTAACAATTTATCCCTCCTTCCTCCCATGTAATTTCTTTATTTTTGACATTAAGGAGAGGGTTCAAACGGAAAATCCCCTCGTTTTAGGAGTAGAACTTAAAAATGTCCTCGTTGTCCTCCCCCGCATGACCAGTCCCACCGCACGTGACAATTTTTTTTTTAATTTAACATGTAACCCCCCCCCCTCTTTTTTGGCATTTTTGGATTTCTCATTCAATTTTAAAGTCAGTTTATGTAAGATATGTTATTTTTAAAATTTTTCATTTTGGGCCTAATACGCTACGTTGTGACGTATTTCGTTTTAAGAAAAATTCTTCCGCAATCCTCGAACTTAGCTTTCGAATTGCAGGAATTTCAATCATCACAAACTTGTTTATTTCCAATTGAACGTCGTTATCAAATGGAATAACGTCATTAATGATGTCACTATATGTTTATATTTAGTAAAAAAAGAGACACGACGATGATTCGAAAATTTTTACAATACGCTATTTTGTACAGTTTAACGGTTGGATTTGCTAAAATGCCTCGCAATGTCGTTTATTTCCAAAAAAAGGAACTGTATATGCTCCAAATTTATTTTGAGTTTGATAAACAACTAAAAAAAGTATGAAGGTGTGTCATGAAAGACGTCCCACAGCTAAATTTTGAAATGCTGAACACGATGCCGTTGGGACAATTAGGACATTTTATTTGAAATAACCAAGGTATGAACGATTGAAATCGTAAAAATTCGGAGGCCCATTTCCGTAGGACTTTGCAGGTGTCGAAATTTTCAAATTTTCCGGAATAACGCGACAACGGTAAATTTCAACACACTTCAAAATAAACTGACTTTAAACTTCAAAGAAAAAAATGGGAGGGGGGGGGGTTCCATTTAAGATAAAAAACTTCTTGTTACGTGGGGAAGGATGAATCGTGCAGAGAAGGGCAACGAGCCATTTTTAAGTTCTACTCCTACGACGGAGGGGGATCCCCGTTTAAACCTTTTTCTCAACGTTAAAAATAAAAAAAATTAGACGGGCGAGGCGAGTGAAATTGTTCATGAGATACCCTGTATACATGAAGACGTCAGTTTGATTTTTGTTTCCCATATTTAACAAACGCCTGAAGGTATACGTGGGAGGCACAGAAGAGGTGAAGAAAGAACGTAAAATGTTGCCTCCACATTGCTTAACGGTGAAAGAGATGAATGGCACTTGGCTTACACCACACTTTTTCCATTTAAGCACGCTGCACTCTCGACGCTGATAAAACACTCATGAACTCACTACTAAGGAAATTGAGCATGTCGATTGCTCAGGCTAGTAATATTGGAGTTGATACTATATAAATGATAAGACTGAGATTATCACAAAACCCAAGTTTATGGTCATAAAGTTAGCGTGCTGTTCATTTTACCAGGAGAATTTAAATAAATATACTAAAATTGTCGAATTTTTCATTGATTTTCATGTGTCTGACAAATCTACCTCAGAGTTTTAACAATTAGACTTTAGCGAAACTCTAAACCTTTCAAAATAATCCGTTTCAAATTTCGACATGATGCATCGCATACCTTCCAGATGCATCTACGTAATTTCAGTATCTGGCTTTTTAGAGACATCTACAACTAATCTAAAAACAAATCAATTGATTTATAGCGAAATTACGTTCAATAGAACTTTGCAGCTTTCTCTCCGAGCATATAATCGATATATTTAATATCCCTTAGTTTAGACAGAGGACGCAGTAAACCTATAACGGTGCAGTGTACTAGTTGAGTTATACTAGCGACATACTATCTCCCCCTTTCATCCATCCTCCTCCTCATCATCATCATCCTCCTCCTCATCCTCCTCATCCTCCTCATCCTCATCCTCATCCTCATCCTCATCCTCATCTTCATCCTCATCCTCCTTCCCCTCAACCTCCTCCCCCTCGTCCCCTCTCCCCGCTTTTTGGTTTGTTGAATATTTTTTAAGCATCTCAAATGCAACTTTAAAACTGATTTTATTTGTCTATAAAACGTCAATTGTAAATCTAGCGCTCAAATTAAGAGCTACAAAGTGGAGTAGCCGGACCCTTCGCTGTCTGAAATTAATCTTTAATCATTTTGCGTCCCAGAGCCCCCTAAAGTGTTGATCCACTAAGTCCATTTTCGTAAATTGTACTTTAAATGCCTTTAGTGTCTTTGTCTTCTCTGACAAATTACTTGAATTTTGTAACAATTTCAGTATTTAAAGAATATATTTTTTATTTATTATTATCTATCTGCGCGCTTTAAAGCCATGATTTGCCATTCTCTAAAATATGTCAAAACAGATTTAGCACAGTAACACTCGAGCCAACAACGTTAGATCTCATCTACTTCTGTTCTGACGGGAAAGACCACTCATTCCGGATCGTTAGAAATAGGACAGAAACATGTGCGGCGAGTCCCGATCGGTGAATTGCGCATGTCTCTGACAGGCCGGAGCTGGTTTTGGTCACTGTTACGAGAGACAGAAACCAATTTTTCCGCCACTGCTAAACCAGAAAATATTCTCAAAGACACATTAGTTCCTATGAATACACTAAATTTCGCAGCGATAGAGAGTCCATACAGTGCTGATGACATGATTTTAAGCTAAACCACACTTCCGTCTAATCGTCAGTTAAATTGGCAGTTTTGGGTGTAGAAACGTGATGTAGAAGCTCAGCTTGCAGACGCGTGATAAGTGCCATAGTGGCCAGCTGATTTATAAAGATCTTCGACCAAGCAAAGATCCTCTTCGCAATGGAAACGGAGAAGGAGTGTTGGTTACTTTCTCGGATCTTCTCGTGCCTGGAAGACCGAGTCGACAACTAAAACGACGAAACGGATCAGAATTGATGCGACTAATAGGGAGCTAATCAGATAACAGACAAACACACACGAAAAATGAACTTACTAAACCTGACTTGAACCATTTCGATCAATTTTGTCAGGATTGAGGCGATCACAAAGAGAATAACAGAACTAACCATGTTGAAATATACCAGACTAAAGAAAACCTACCTAATCCATAATCGTCAAAGGAGAAAAAACAACTCTCGAATATACAGGATGTCCTTTTTCGACGTATGACTGGTATGTGCAGTACATCAAAGATGGTCCGTTTTTGACCAAGGGTCCATTAGCATTGTTTTATTAGTTTTTGGGGTACCATCGTCCCCTGAAATATCTTCGCGATGATATGTTACCCCTGTAGAGGGCATCCAAGGAAAAAGGGGTTAGTTTCAAGGATGAAAAATAATGAGAAAATGGAAACGTGGATTCGCTCATCCTTGCATTGTTCGAAAATGAAAAGGAATGGCTATGCCGCGCGCGCTTCATAACACATCTATGCCAATGTCAGAATGTGCCTATTGCGTGATATTTTTATATAACTTCTTTGAGACCAAAAAAACGGGGGCATAGCCTTAATGATCAAAAGATTCGCCAACATGCTCTTAATCCGTTTTAACCGCATTTAAGACGAATGATTTTCGATTGCTTCAGAACCATAATCCCATGCACGAAACATGTGGTAAACCTAAATCTGATGTCTTAAGCCCGTTTTATTAAGGAAATTTGCATGTAATGTAATGAATTTCGTTTTAATTTATTGTTTCCTTTGCCACACAGGAATGACAGAGAGATAATATGTATGCACATAAATAAAGTTAAATTTGATAATCGTCACAAGTGACATTCCTTAAGGTCATGCAAGAGAACATATATAGTGTGGGAACTGCAACTGGAATTCATTCTATATGGCATTTGATTTTTCAGAAATTTTGGTAAACATGTCAATTTGTATTTCATCCGGTATGTTTTTTGGCGGTGTTCTGATGCTACAAAGGTCAACTCCTTGACCGGGGTGCCGGGCACCGTAAACGTAAAGGAGATCCAAGTGATACGTCACTTTAAAGGTCCTTTCAACCTGACCATCTGCCACATCACTTTTCGTCACAGAGCGAAATAACACTAAAAATAAAGTTTTCGGATGAACACACTGTACGTTTTTGCCCTCGCGCATTACGGCACTTCAATTTGTCTCTTTGAAATTTGCCAAAGAGAAATGTTTCCAATGGGCAGATAACTGATAAAATTCTCAGATTTTCGAACTATAATTCTTCAAAGGGCAAATTACAGATTCACTTACCTCTGAAAATAAACATTATCGTGGATGTCAGCTATATGATAGCGACACTCAACAAAAATGCTGAGAGAGGTGACATGATCATCAGAGGCGAGCTGAGGCCTGCACGGAAACATTGCTAAACTTGTTGATGGCGTTTGTAAGAGAAAAATCAAAATAGTAAAATCGTCGAAAATGCTCTAAAATCGAGGTTTTTTTTAGTTATATAAATGCTACATGAATGAAACCAAAATTTCCAGTTTTTCATTATATTAAAATTTGATATTTAAAACCGTCAAAAATCATATATTTTTTTTTTACGTGAAATTTCGTGAAATTTGTTTAATCACGTATCCACGTGTTTATTATCACAAGCGCAAACCGAATGTTGTAAGTAGCTGTTTCGGCTTTAAGAAAAATTGGGCACCAAGACAATAAACTTTTCAATAAAAAAAATATTTACTTCGGAAAAGTTTTGGTTAATGCCTACAATACTGAAAAATGAGGGTCAGTCCAGGAATTAAATATGGCCCTTAAATAAATCTAAAAGGACACAAACTGAGAAAAGGGCTGTCCCGACCCTTTTAATCTTTTCCTCAAGGGAGAACTGCCGCCAAATTAAGTTTTATATTTTTTCAATCGGTGTAGTTTTCCTTACACAAAAAGGCCAAAACCCGTGTAAATTGTAATTTAAAATTCGTCACAATCGTAAGATAATAACTATATATTTTGTCAAATTTGCACTAAGCTCGACAGCACAAAAACCAGCGCGTTAACAAATTTAACGTTTTTCAGCCATATACTGTAAAAAATTAAATTTTTCAAGCGGAAGGAAAAGGTTTTGTAGTATTTAATCGAAAAATGATGCGAAATTAGAAATTTCATTCAATAGAAATGTGATTACATAAAAAAGCAAAATAATTTTTTTTTCTTAATTTATACATGCAAAAACCAAAAATAACAAGTAAAAACACGTATCCAAAAAAGTCAAATCGCTTCACAGTGCGTTTCGAAGCAAACTTCTGCAAAACGCCTAAAATTTTTTTTTTTTTTTTTTTTCATTTAGAAGAAATTTATGAATATTTTAAAATAGCAATTCACGAATGTTAATAATTATTTTTCTCAATTGCTATAAACAATATAAAATAATCGTATAAAAAAAAGACTGCCCGAAAGGCTGGATCATTAAGACTGTTTCAAATCTTATCACAAATTGAATAATTCCAAAAGGTTCCAAACCGCGCTGTAAGGAATAATGCTACAAATCGATCTTTCGAATGTTCGGCTTAAACTTAAAAAATCTGACACAGCAAACTGAATTAAAAAAAGAAAAAAAATTAATTATGAAAGGAAAGTTTTCGTGTTAACCACGAAATTCCAGATTCTGCCTGAAAAAGTAACGCTCGAGAGACACAATCTTCTTTAGTTAAGAGGGCTGAAAAAACTGAAGACTCAATGGCAAAATGGCAATAAAACATCAATCGCTTGTTTGGGACGACTCGTGACTTCCAGTGACTTTAAATTACCTGTTAAAGCGCGATCCGCGTTGCCAAACTGTGACGATTCTCCTTAGGTTCGGGCACGGTTTTCTAGCATTTCCTCCACGTTTACCTGAATTATCTTGTAAATTTGTTTTGCCGAAGCGAATTGCAAAAACTCAATTTCCACCAGGGTTCTCTCGAATTTTCCTAAAACGAGTGGAAACCTAATAAAAACAAGTTGGGGCAGAGATGGTGGTGGATTTTGTGTTAAAATTAGGGAAACCACGTAAACATTTAACAAAAAAAAGTCTTTCGAACCAAACATTGCGACTCGTCTTCAGCTTTGGGTATTGTGACAGACATTTGAAATGGAGTGACAAGAAGGACTTCCAGTGACTGGACACCACGTGTCATTTTTTTTTTTTTTTTTTAATAACTATGTCTTTAACCGACTACAAATGCCTTTGACTGTTCCACGACTTCTCATTTATTTCCGGTGTTAAAATATGTCCCTTTTTCCCTCTGGAGTCCCCCGAGAGTCGGGTTAAGCGGCCGATTTGTCGCCGGGAGTCATTAATGTCGTCACGGGCATTCCCTAGACGCTCGTCCACCGGATTGCCCTTTAAACACAATCCAATCATCGGGATAATGTCTGGCAGCCTCGGTGACATTTCTGCCCTCTGACTTCATCCCCTGTAGGCGTAAATGTGCCCTGAGTAAATAAATACTCGGTCGAGATTCTGCTTTGGAATTTTTTTTCCAATTTAAAGGAAAAACTTGTACGCCTCTGGAAACCATCCAGTTAAAGTGAGGCAACTGGATGCTGGCCATCTCAGATACGATTTGTTTTATTGACTCCACTCGGACCCGGTTTGTTTCTTATTGTGCAGCAGTCCCGATAGATCCCGTATCGGCTATTGATTACGGCAAATCCAGAAAAGGAGATACAAACGTCTACTGAACGGTCGGGTCCATAAACATGCAATTATGGGAGAAGTTGCTCAGTGAGATTGAGGGGATTATTTTGCCGGAATCATATCCTTCAGGGGTTTCATAATATTCCCGGACGTTTCTGGCGATTGGAGATTCAGTTTAATTTAATCTCTCCTCATTTCAGATTGTGCCGTTTAAACGACTTCTTGCTAAAAGAGAAGGAAGATGTGACTGAGTAAAATGAGTAACATGATTCTAATTTTCCTGAAAAATATCAAACTGCTGAAGTAAAACCACTGTGCGGTGTTAATTTCCAGGTGGTCAATTTGGGAACTTTCCACCTTTATTTTCTCGAAACGAAGAAATTAAAATTAAAAAAAAAAACGTTGATTTGGCTACCGAGAGAGGGAACAATTTTTATGTAGAATTCGCTGCGCCTTTGTCCACTCTCAACCCTCCAAAACCACCCTGTGAAATGTTTTAAATGGTGAAAGGGGTTAAGTGACACATCAATTTAAACAGCTTTTTATTCTCTATATTTTGGTACCTCAGCTGTGACATTTCACTGTTGGGTTCTCAAGGTAGGCGTTTTTGATTTTTCTAAATTCCTCTTTCCTATTAGTGTTTAATAGCGTTGCAACTAAGACTATTTATCCAGACATGTCTTACTATCAGGAAATTACTTAACAAACTTAAATTCGACTCTATTTTTGGGATTATTATCGTTAGGGAATTTCCAAGTTAAAGGTAAGTTTGCCTCGGCATATGGTATTCTGCGATATATTGAAGTACATAGGTCAGTCCTTAACCCAATTTATTTCTACTAGTGGTTATGGCCAGAACAGACGTTCTCCTTCCATATCTTATTGCAGGCATAGTATGCTTAGAGTCGAATCCTTCATTGGCACGACCCGCTTAAACGCTTCTGATCCAAAGACTATATCAGCTCTCGTCTGAGCTAAGTGGACTTTGCCACAGATCGTAGGTCCAGGTTGAACGGGCTAAATTCGTTTGCGATCTTCATACCCAAAAAAATTACAACATCAATTCTTTGCTTCATAGATAAATTATCTATTTTTTCAAAACAATCTAACTGTGGTAAATACCTAACAACCGAATTCGACTACTGATGATTTCTATGGAAACCAAATGATATATTTTGTATCTCAAAAACTGTTTACGTTGAAGAAAATTTGGAATTTTGAAGTCTTGTTATCATTTCTCTTTCATTCTCTTTCAAAGAAAAATAAGAATAAATTGCCCATTTGGGAAGCAAAGATTTAAACTATTAATATTTTTAAGATATTAACTTTGTTCTTTTGAGAACTTAGCAGGGGTAACTAGACAGTGGTGGAAATTTCAAACTCCCAAAATAATACATTAAATGTCTTTTTTCCAATAAAATTATACGTGTTTAAGCATTTTTAAAAAATATCAAGCTTATGAAACTCGCAAACGTGTTGCAAAGCTTTTTACATCCGCTTTGTATGTGCTTTATTAAAATATGTATTAATTCATTTATATATTCTCTTTTGAGACGCGTATCTTCAAAGAAATAACGATTGTTTCGTTTTATAAATTTCCATTACTTTTAGACGTTACACTGGAACTCCATTTCTATGGCTTAAAATCGAACAAATACTGGCACAAACGAAAAGAGCTTCCACGTTTAAAGCAAAATCGGTTAAAACTCCCTTCCAATTCATCAAATCTTGAGCACTTAATGCTGCAGCCACATATTCTGCCGCTCCTGTGGACAATTTTGGCAAACCACTCTATTGGATTTCGATACGTGAAAAATCATATATTATCCACGCTCCTACCGTCGCATTTGTTAAATTCGCGGTGAGATAATGACTTTAGCAAGAGTAAAAATATGCCTTTATTAAGAATATGTTGTCGGTCTCTGTGTAGTTGAGACCTGCGTGTCCAGCCTTATGTAAAAATTGTACTTGTTTTTCTATTCTCTGCAGTTGCCGTGTCCAAGAAGCGCTTAAATGGGTGAACACAATACGTGAATCCAATGATTAATTCTTTGTGTTATTTCACCCTTTTAATCATGGTAAAATCCTTTTTCGTGCCTATTTTACAATGAAATGTGTCTGAACTATTTTCTTGCTAGGTTCTTCTCTGTTAATTGTTATTCGCGAGAGTAACCATAAGGGCAAACGACAAACTTTATCCTCTTCTTTAATTTTTGAGCCCCCATCTAGCTCTCGAATAAGTACATCGAATCCCATTAAATTGTCTTCAAATTTCTCTCCTCTGTTACATTCCCACATTCTTAATCACATCCAAGCTTTATCCTTCTCAGTTTCATACTGAAAAATCTCTTCTAAAAGTGCTTGTGAACCTTGTGGCCTTTACCAGCCATTGAGTTTATTAACTGGTAAAAAATCCCCCGTTATCATCACCCTGAGACTGGAGGGAAAAATCTCGAGTGAATTATGCAATTTTCTTAGCAGATGCAAAAGTTTGTAATCTTATAACACCAGGCCAACCCAAAATGTGTCCTCACGTTAAATATGCCAGCCCGATCACGTGAGAGATAATGCGGAGAGAATCGGAACTTACCATAATCTTTTTCTACCGCACCCATGTCAATGTCCTCGCGTTGACATTGTCTGCAAAGACTTTTGACACTAACATTGTGCATTTTGTTTTGCATGTGGCAAAACTGTCATGTCAATGTCAAATACCAACAATATACTATTTTCAATTTGGAACGGTTATGGCTACTTTCCTGCATTGCTCGCAGATCGCTTATAAGCTATAATACCATACTAGTAGAGTTATTTTTGTGTTTGAAAATGACCTCCACCCTTTCTAGAAGATATTAATGATTTTCCTGAAATCTCAAGGCTCTGGCGTACTAGCATCAAAGCCCCACAAACCACTAAATACAGATAACTCCCGAAAGCAATGTTGCCAAAAGGCATACAAAATCTTAAGTTTCATATACAGGGGGCCTGGGAACAACAACGTGATGTTTTGGGTGGCGATTCTTGAAGTTGGCATAACAAAAAAGCTCTTGTTAACGTACCCAAAAATCGCTTCTTAAATGAACTAGAACCCTTTAAAGATTGTGATCAGAGTGCATAGGGATGAAAGAATTTGGAAGTGAATTTTACCAAAAAAGTTGGGTCTCTTAATATTAATATTGCCGTGTGCCAGCATTTATAGGAAAAAAATTCCCTTGTAAACTATTATTTATTGCAAATTTTAACTAAATATCTCAAAAGCTGCAGGAGTTATTGCGAAAAAATTGAATATTTTCCGAAATTTGAACATACGGTAATAAATAGATACGAAGCGTTTACCAACCAGTTTATAGAAAGTTTTAGTCGTCAAATAAGCTAAAAAAAAAAAATTAGCCCCTTCCAAGTTTACGTGATATTTAGGAACACCCTGTATATTTATATTTGTATGTGTGTCTGTGTGTGTGTTACTGCTTTAAAAAAAAATCTGGGGATTTCTGGATCATTTTTCCCTATTATGTGACTCATATAAATCGTTTTAGTGTCCAGTCTATCCTGGAAATCTAGAAAGATATGGTTGAGGGGCAGGATAAAAAACGACGTCCTCGGGGCAATAATCAGCCCGTATGCCGTAATTAGATGCGTGTTCGGCCCATAAAGGAGGCCTGGCCCGACGTCATCTGGTTTTTTTTACTATTTCCGCATAATCGTAAAAGGGCCGTCGAGACGCCGTTTCGCGCAAACGGTGTCCGGAATTTGCCTTTCGGACATTTATTGCCCTGCCAAGGGCTCGCTGGGATGGACAGAACACTAGTTTGGCTAATTTATGGCCGTCTGATTTGGTTCCGATTGCTGCACTGCCTTTCAGATATCGGTTTTTCTGCTGCTGGAGGAAGTTTTACCGTAAAATACCAATAAAGCTTTGATGTCCCAGATACCAAAAAATATAAAAATATATTTCCAAAAAGCATCTTGTCATAAAATTCAGGAACTAATGGAAAGAGTCGACGTCACTGATCTTTTGCATCATTATTCCTACTGGCTGGTGGACAAAAGAACAAGGTGTCTGGACCCCGGAAATGTGTGTCCAAGCTCAAAATTTGAAGTCAACTCGATACCCATTTAGGACCTCAAAAATTATTTTATTTTATATTAACAAATATGAGGCAATCAAATCTCTTTTCGTTATTTTCTTAGAAATTTCGTCCCATATGAGATAACCTAATATTTATTCTTTCCATTGGCTACTAGAGTCTTCTAGTCATGCACGCCACGACCGCATGCACAGGGGTGTCCGGTTTTATTTAACGACGGACGTTTTAGCGACCCCAACAGCCAATTCTCTATTCTTTCTGCAATCCCAGCTAATTGGACATGGGTGACACGAACCCGTGTCCGATAATGAACTTACCTTTCGAGATGGCCTAATGGTCATGATAACTGTCCTGAAGGAAAATAACCTTCCGACCTATTTGAAATGCGTCTAAGCTTCGTGTGTTACAAAATAGCAACTCTCCGTCTATTTAATCGTCGAAACGATAATTGCAGCATTTTCCATTTTGTCACATGTGTATTAACATACAGCGCTTGTAAAACGCATTGCAACACTTCTATAACTTCCATAAACCGGGTAATTTTTTAAAATGATCAAACACGTATAATTTTGTTAATAAATCTACAGTTTCCTCACAAAAATGAAATTATTAGGTACGTAACAAAGTAACTCACAATACCATAAAAAAAAACTAAAATTCTTAGTCTGTTTTTGTAAACGGAACCTTTTAAGCGATCCCGCAAAAAATGAGAGGTATAAAATCTGGCGACCGCGGGGGCCGCCCTTTGCACCTCTTCCACCTGTGCAGCATATTGTCGGAGTCAAGTATTTTTGGCCACTTTCTCCGGAAAAAACTGCGGCGACTGATGAAACAATTTTGTTTTGCAGTAAGTGCAAGTTTGACGCCTTGTTTAAGTTCCCCTGTATAAAAAGGGATCGATGAACTAAGGGCCGATTGTACTCGTGCGTGCATTGAGTTTTTGCGGATGTTGTGTATGCGGAGTCTGCATCCAATGAGAATTATCTGCAAACCGGTAGCAACAATTATGTCGATGAATAGATCCGTTTATGCAAAACGTCGCTTCATTTGAATATAAAATTTTCGAAAATAATCATTTATCCAGAATCTCTCCTTCTTGGAACAATTCGCGAAATTCCATCCTGTGATCGAAACCCTTTGACGTCAATTCTTGAGTAAGGGAAATTTTGTATGGATGGAATTTTTCTCGTTTCAAAAATTGCTTGCTGATTTTACAGATGCATCAAGTCCATCCGCGAATTTGCTGGCAGACTCTGTGGGCTCTTCATGGATAGACAAAACAGTGTCTAATGCTTGATCGCTCCCAGTTGCCATTCGAGGTCTTCCACATTTCAGACCACCTTTCACAATTCAATTTTGTTGAATTTTTTAATTGATCCGACAAGCTACACTGCTATCGATAGGTTCGTCTGGATATTTCTCATTATAGATGTGGGATCCAGATCTTCTTAAGTTCTTTCGCAATCTCCATTCCCCGTCAAGATTAAAATTTCAATTTTTCGTTTCTCCGATACACCATCAATTTTTTTAATATTCTAACTGCGGTAGGTGTCTCACAACGACATTCAGCTGTTAAAGAACTCCATGGAAACCAAAATATTTTCTTCCTAATAAAATTGTTTCCATCGAAGGTGATTTGGAATTTCACTCCTTGTCGAAGTAAAATCAGAGTGGACTGTCGTTCTACGAATTAAAAACTAAAACTTTTAATCTTTTTAGAAAATGGAAAAAAATTAGGAGGTTCCGGGGGGAATCCAGGGTGAAGAGAGGAGGGTTTTAGTGGGTAGGCGTCCCACTCTGGGACGAATCCCACGTAACCCGGTCGCTGCAACATCAGACCGGGTACCTTTCGAAGGTTTCCCTCCTCTATTAAAAAAAAAAAAAAAAAAAAAAAAAAAAAAAAAAAAAAAAAAAAAAAAAAAGAGGTTCCGGTTAAAGTAGCAAAGTTGGTAGCTACTCCTGGTGCAACCGGAAGTGCCGCCATTTTGAGGACATTTTACTTTACTTGGATGCAAAATGGTTGGTTCTGGCCTGAGAGTGGATCTCATTGGGCGACGATGGGGGATGCCGAAATTTTTCTAATGTACGGGTCGCGTGGCTGATGACGTATATGAATTTAGTTTCTCTTACTTCGGACCGATAAATCGTGAAAGGGCACATGTGTAATGTCGCCAAAATAGTTAAAATATAAATCGCCCTTTACATCTGGCAGTTCAACCACTATCGCTACTGCTAAAACTCTACGTGCAGTAATGAAAAAAAAAACTGTTGGACGCGTCATTGCTATTCTCATGAAAATATCAGAGTCTGAGTAATTACAAGTCCATGAGTGAAAATCGATGACATTATCAGGAATAAAGTACGACGCAAGACGACGTTTGATCTTTTGTACCACGGTTTATCCCTAAGGGCAAGGCCAAGTTTGAACAAAGCACAAGGTGCATTCCACTTAACCACGTCGCGGAACGGGGGAGAAGACGAGTGCGATAAACTGTGTCTAATACAATAACGATCCGAGTGGTTGGGGTGATTGAATTTTTTCTCCTTGATATAGGGCACTAGAATATAAAGTGAGTGTGAGCTTTGAGGACACACTCACTTTACATTCTCAATCTTAAAAATCATTTTAAATGTAAAGGGACGTCGCTCCCTTAACATTTAAAATAATTTTTACCTAGAAGCTCACCAATTCAATGTTTAGTTCCTCCATAAAGAATCCGCAGGTCGCAAGTAAATGGAACAATAATATATTCTGACAGGGTGAAAGAGGAATCCCTTTTTGTCTTACCTAGACAGCTACGTGCCTGACTGGGAAAGCGCTGAGATAGCACCACTTGCGTCCAGAATTGGCTTTATTTATATCCCTGACATGTGTTCATATGTAGATATTATTGGCGGTCAGTTCGTATTTCCTGAAAGGGTCTGATATTATCTTTATAGAACCAAAGGGCATAAATTTCATCGAGATTCAACGTCATTATGTAATAATGTACTGTGCTGTTCGTCCATCAAAGGAGAATTTTTAATGGACGAACCTCGTTCGTTCAAATGTCATGCCACCAAGTGACCCCTTCGTTAAACTCAATAATCAAGATAGTGAACGTACTGAGGAGCGGAAGAAGAAAAGTAATTTGAAGATGGTGACCCTACGTCCTGTCCCAGGCATGAAACTGAGCTACGTGCTCGCGACTGTATCAAAGGACATTCTAGGAACTTTTACAGCACTAGTGAAGCAAAATTGCAAGCACTAAAGACAAATAATATTATAGCGAATTGGAATCTTCGTTATCACGGGTCAGCTTGTGCGCTACGTCTTCAGGAAAACTAATTAATATTTTCATATTAATTGGTTCTTCTACTCTGTGCAACTTCAGACATGACGGAAATGCCCAGTCCCCTTCTTCAACCCCCTTAAAGGGAGTAACAAATGGAATGATTTTTTTGATTAACTGATCCTGAGGACAACATTTTCTAATTGGGGAAATAGATAATAAATTAACCCCCAGCAGGATTAATAGTTTCTCCTTTCCGGATTAAGAAACGACGAGTTACTCTTCGAGATTTATTAGAAATGTCCCGATCGGTAGATTAAAAACTTTCTTTTGTTAGCTAGTTTCCTGTTTGCGAATAGAATTGTTTCAGTCTAAAATTTTATTTGGAATAATTTCAGCGTTCTTACAGTGGAAAGGAAATTTCGCCTATTTTCCGACATTCGCCCCCTATACAAGCCTAACGAAGAAAACCCATTCCAGTCTGTAAAACGAGACTGCTTTGATTGGATTGCCCTTTAAAGGTTTATATCGAATTCGCTTTGAGATCGCATCGAATGTCGGGAGTGTTTATGATATTTTCTGTTTAGATTAGAATAAAGATCTGTGTTTCGTTTTTTTTTTTTTTTTTGTAAGTGACAATTTATTCCATCAAAATGGTCGCAGCCATTCCTAACGGGCATAAACGAAGAGGAACGTTCGGTTGGACAACCCCGTTTGATGACCGTACAGCCTTTTGTCCGGTACAAAATTTAAATCGAATATAACGAGGTGACTCCGTTATTGAAGTGAATGCCCAAAAATAAACATAGTGTAACCCTCTGAACGACTATCAAGTACATGAAATGAGTATTATCGAATCACCCCAAGCTAGCCACAGGCATTGGCAAACCCCATAAATAGCGGGATATGATCTTCTGAAGGGGTAACAACGTCCCTATTAATTTGAGTGAATAGTTTTTGCATATCGAGATATCCGAGGTTGTTCTGTGGGAAATGGAAAACGAAAAAAAATATACAGTGTGTCTACTCAAGTTGGAGCGATGCGGGCATCCTTTTTATTATTGATTTTACGAAAAAAATTATTGTTTATTAAAAGTTTTGCGTGGTATTTAACCTAAAATTAAGTAATCAGACATCGAATTTTTGCAGTCCTATACCAGTTTTATTAAAATTATGAATTTTTCCCCGGAAAATTTCATTATTGTTAATTTCAATAACGCATATTAATCTCTTCTTTACAAAAAACATAATAACTTTTCCTCTCCTAATACGTTTTCATAACAATTGCGCAATTCATATGAGTAATCAATGCACGATAATAATTAATTTTGCTAATTGAAACATCCAAGTAGTAATTAATTTGCATCACTACGTAGGACTACTTACTTTAGTTTGATGTCATCACACTATTGCCTCCACATAGCCAACCTCTCTTCCGAAACTTCTAATCGATCTTCTGCCAAATTTCCTTAGTACATTCACTATCATATTTGGAGTAACGTTCTGACGTTCCAAAGTGATCCTCTCCAAATGATTAACGTCTTGAAAGGGCCCGTGCCGGTAGACTTTCGGTTTTAAGGGACCCCGTAAGAAGCAATCCATAGGGGCTAAATCAGGAAATCCAGCAGGCCAAGCGAATTACTTTTCCCGTGAAAGTATTTTGAAGGTGTTCTCTAACGACTAACGTACTATGGGAGGCGTTATTGGAACAAAAGATAAATGCGCTTTATTTAAGCTAATAATAATAAAATTTTTTGCTGCAAAATTGGTGTTTTTAAGGGAGTTGATAGAAGACCTCGAAAATGTAGCGTCTTATCGTTTCGTTTTAAGTTTAAAACCATGCAGAAGTTCTTATAAAGAATAACTTTTTTCATAAAATTAATAATAAAAAAGTTTTCTATATGATTCCAACTAAACTAGACAGACTGTCCTCGATGTAACATAGAAGAAATTTTAATAGTCGCGTCTAGAAAACTCCTATCTGTCTCTCTCCTTCAATCGTTGCAATTTTTGGAGAGAGAGCATCAGAAACCAGTTTTGTCTAAATCAGTTCTGGATTCATTCCAGAAGGGTGAGAAGTTCCTTGAATGTCTAGAGAAGAGTCTTAATGATTCTGCAATTTCTATTTCGAAGAACCTCAAAGACCCTGTTTGGGATATCTAAAAAATTTAATGAATCGAGTTTTACTCATTATGAGAAGAAGATCTTCCATTCTGCGTTTTTTTTTATGATGGATTTATGAGAACAATCTCTTCACAAGCTTGAGTTTATCCAGGAAATGCAATTACGCTAAGGCATTTTTTAGCTCCAATTCAAAATTGAAAAGGATAGTGTCCAGATTGAAAGTTCTCACAATTTCCAGTTGATGTTCTTGGTCAGGCTGCAGCGACGCTACACTACCTGCGCCTTCAGAACTTTGGAGGAGTTCACCCAGGAAAATGCTACAAAAAAAGATTCTTGTTGCATTTCGGGTTAATGCAACGATTTCCCGATGCAAGCTCTTTCAATTCCAAGCTCAAAGAGAGAATAGATGTAGTGTTGTTTCTAACGTACCGGACCGCGGTCTGGAGAACCTTTCGTTTCCCAAATTGCTAGTGGTCTGAAGAACCTTCGGGAGTTTCCTCCGTAAATGAAATTTTCCGAAAAATGTTACCGGCCTCTATTCAGACTCAAAACAACTACCAAATACAAACCTCTGCAAATTCGCAGAATTCATGTTCTTTAAGACACTCAAAGCGACATTTTCGAGAACAATTTTCACATATTTGCGACTCCAGAAGCTTGAGTAGTTTATCATGGAAATGGAGTAGTATATTTTGCATTTTCATCTTATTCAAATTTGTCAAAAATGGCGGCACATATTCACCGTTTCATGAATCCGGTTAATACTTTAGTTCAGAACCCTTGTATATTTTCCCAGGAAATTCTTTCCAGATTGCACGTTGCGAGAACTGCAGGTCTTTTTTCTCTTCCCGAAACCCTCATGGACTCATAAATTATCCGCCTCTATTCCCAACAATCGGATTTAAAGCTTAATAATTTGAACATCTAAACTTTCCAGGATCTCTGGAACGCTCCCGCTTTGCCCCTTTGCTATGGTGTCGTTAGTGTTCTACCATTTCCAGCTGTGCAAAAACTGCCCCAGATATCAACCAGGTCGGACCAACGAACTGAATTAGCATGAGTAAATATGGATCACAGAGCTTACGAGAACAAGTGTCAACAAATTAAGATTCAAGAGTAGATTTTTGCATAAACGAAATCAGGATCGCAGATCGCAATGTCAATTTATGCATATTAATATCCCATGGAGGGTCGATCATTACTGATAACTGAAGGGCTGTACTAGATACCCTTAACTTTTACGAGTTATTTGCCTTGGACTATTGAATTTTCTGGAGATTTATGTGGAATTTAAAATCTATAAAAATGGCTTCCGAAATAAGATTTTCGCGTTCTAAAAGATGATCTGAGAGCCGAACGACCGGCTTCGTTTGATAACGTCGACATAACGAAATTAAAATCACAAACGGGCCGCAATTAGAGAAAGGGGCGGGAAATGCCGGGTACTTTTCGTGACATAATCCGGAATCATATTCTTAATTTGGACCCGTGACGACTGGGCGGGTCGAGAGCCACGTTTTGTCGCCTGACTTGTGACTTCTTTAGGGGCGATTCCCGGAAATAGCCCCTAAGCTCACCCTAAAACACTCAATCAAATTTTAGAAAAAGAGATAATGGATATCCCGATTTCACATAAGGACTGAATACCGAATGTTTAATCTCAAAAAACAGTTCCTCATAAACATACAAAATTTCTAAGAGCCTTAAATGGTATGTTCCTTCGAGAATTGCTCAATATCCCTACACATGCAGGCAAAAGACCCTTCCTGCCTTTCGTATCCTGCAGCTATGATAGACTGCCACAGGGGAGTCTATATCACGTAAAGCGATTGCTAATACTTTATAAGTGAAGCCAACCGGCACTTATAAATGGATTTTATCAATTTTAAACTGCAAAGGGCCTGATTTATACCAAAGGGATGGTTGCTTTAAGTGATGTCTCTTTTATATGGAGAAGGGTTTTGTTTCGGCCGCCCGTTTTGTAGTGTAATGAGATCCGGGGGCCGAATAATCGCCTCTATCCTGAAGATTCAATGGAGAAAAGTGTTCGACAGCTCAGCGATCAGTGAGCCCCAAACGGTTGTCACTCTTCTATTTTTCTCGAACAAGAATTTAATTAAAACAACTTTAAGATGAAGCAAATGCTGGAGGACAAATGGCATCAAGTTTGAGGTGCTCTAATAGCTCGCTCTACAGGGTGGTCTTAAATATTACGTACAAAGCACGTCTACGAACTAAGTTTCCATGGCAACTACTGCTGCGATCAAAAATCAAGGAGAATATATCATTTAAATCTGCGGGACACTATGAAATCATAATATATTTGTTTCTGTCCGTCGCTAGTACTGCCTGTAGCGTCCATGCAGCAAGGAAAAACAATAAACGTAGCTGCTTGTTGTGTTACATGATCATGCACAACTGCACATTGCCGGTTCCACACATCTTTTGGGGAAATTTTTGGATCATCCACCCTGCAGCCCCCGTCTCACCCCATAGTTATTATCGTTTTTTTCTCTATTTAAAACGATTTTTAGCGGGCCATCGACACGACACCCATGATGAAGCAAAACCAGTGGTTACGGAATGGTTGAACACGCTGAACGGATGGTGACATAGAAAGCTTGTTACACGCTATGATAAATGGCTGAATTTAAATGGCGATTATATCAAGAACTAATTTAAAATACATTTAAAGGAATTTCAATAACGGAGTGAGAATGAAAGATGTCTTGCAGTTGCTTCGAGAGATCGGAACTCAGCTCGCGGCCATGCCTCATGCCTACAGAAGGAGATAATTATTTACCTATTTTATGAGTAAAAGCTCATTTAAAAATAGTTCCGCAAACGGTTCGTTACCTGTCTACAGGGTGTTTGAATTTTGTAGGTCTTCCTCAACGCCTCCTACAGCTTTTGAGATATTCAGCTAACATTTTAAATGTATAACGGTTTACACCGACGGACGTACATCGTTGCACATGTTAAGTGATTTTGATAATCTACAGGGTGATATTTCTTCAGGGGTCATGCCCCCTTTTCTACACGCTTTCGCGGTGCGCCGTCGGTGAATCCCAAAATACAAAGTGACATCGTTATTTTGTTTAGAAACTTTTTGGTCTCTTACGATTTTTTCGTATCTGCGTCGGTTGTCGAGAGAGAAAAAAAAAACGATTTTTCTGTAATTCGCCTGATAAAATCAAAATTTGTTATGGGTAAGCAATTATTTATTAAAGGTAATCCTCTATTTTTAAGAATTTTAAGAGTTTGTCCGGAGCTGCCTGTTGGGAATAAACTCCAGGACGACCCTAAACGATAACCTTAACAAGAAAATCACGTTACAGCAACAGTTAAAAGTAACCTACAACGCCTACACATCCCCCCCCTCTTTTTTTCTCATTGATGCCGGTACTCTTTCGAGTACCGCCTGAGTACTTCTTGCCGTTTCAAATGCATCTAATATTCCATTTCGTAACTCATCAACAGTACTAACTTTTTTTTTTAATTTTAACCCCCTAGCAACGAGGCGCTCTGGACCCATCCATATATGAAGTTTTGGTCATGAAACACAGTTAAAGAATTACCCCCCTCCACGTGTGCATGACGGTTAGGAATACCCTGTAGAGTGATTCGTTCAATTCAACCTTTTAGGATTCATATTCGGAGGTTTCCGCTGCCAAATGCCAAAACGATGGTATTTTACCTCTCAAGTGAGAATTTGAAGTTGAAAAAAGTAAAAGCTGTTTGTGGAGGGCCGATGTTGAACGCAAAATTTTGGAGCTTCCTCTTCCTCCACTGTTAAACGAAATTAAGGGAGTAAATTGCTAATGATTCATGTATCAAACGGCAGTTCAGGTTAGTTTAGGTTAGTTCAGGTTTTTGTAATTAGGGCTTGATAGAGAAGATCTTGAGGGCCAAGATTGTAAAAGAGAACGAAAGGAAGAAGAGTGGGGTGCGGAACCTCGTCCGAACCTAGTCCGAGGAAGCGAGGAAGCCCTGATGAAATGCTGAGAGGCAGTCCCGGGGCAGAAGAGGGGAGGTGGGTTTAGTGGGTAGGCGGGCGACGTAATGGTCGGTCGAATCCCACACTACCCGGCTGAGGACCAAGCCGGGTGTCTTAAGAAGATTCCCCTTCTTCGGAAAAAAAAAGGTTTTTGTAATTAATCATTACAAACCTTATCACCCCCTCCCCGAAGTAATGGTCAGCGGCGGTTCCGGGGGGAACCCAGGGTGAAGAGGGGAGGGTTTTTTAGTGGGTAGGCGCCTCCCTTCAGGGGGTGAATCCCACTAACCTGGTCGCTAGACCATCAGACAAGGTACCTTTGGAAGGTTTTTCCCTCTATGGAAAAAAAAAGGTTAGATCAGGTTAGTTCAGGTTAGATTCATGTATCAAACGGCAGTTCAATGAAAATGACTTTAAGACAGAGTAAAATGATAACTCCAGGTTAGTTTGGAAAATGTATTAATATTTGAAATTTTTGCGAATTTGTGTCAGTAGCAAAGCAGATGTTGTCTGTATGAACATTCCGATTTAAAAATCTGCAATAATTGTTTTTGTGCTCAATTATGAGGAAAACCGCATGATTTTTCATACTTCCTCGATCGAAACACACATTTGACTTAAACAAGAATCTCTGTGTAGTAATTCTATTAAAAGGGATATTCCTTCACCCCGATTCGGGGCGAGTTAACCGGAAGATATAAGGAAATCCATTGACAGAGCGCGAGGGTTTATGGAGCTGTGGGGGAGCCAACTATAAAGTTTGTGGAGCGGCAAATATGTTTTTATAATATCTTATTCGATCTTGATTCATGGGGAATTGATAAGGCGAATAAATTTTCCTAAGAACCGGTTCCGTTCTTGCTTTTTCCAGGATTTGTGCGGAAAGTGCTCCGGGGGGATGTAGATGAAAATTAGAGCGGTCCACAACCCCAGATTCTCTATCCATTTATTTAATTTAAATTGACGTCCATGCGATTATTTTAGCCGGACCGCAGTAATAAAAAGTCGCCATAAATAAAATATCCCAGTTCCATAAAAGGAGCAGGAAAATCGAGTATTTACTTAAATCAATTATGGGATGGGGAAGCCAACCGACCTCGATATATAAAACTATAAATCGTTTAGCTCCGTTTCCGCTGGACTTCGTTTTGGAAGTCGAATAGCATATTTACGAAGGGCTAACGATGATGAAATATATGAAAATACAGTCAAAAGTTGCTCTCAGAAAGTCAGAAGTAATTAACGATCACAGCGGTAAATCAAGGTGCACCCAATGGCGAATCGAGAGTAAAAGCCATGGGAGTATCTGCGTGCTCAGATCTAAAATTGAATCTGCAGTTTATTTCAAAATAAAATTATTCGATACAAAATAAAGTAACTCAGTATTACATAAAACAAAATCGAAATCACTCCAATGAACGCTCAAACGGGGCTCCGGGAACAATTTGGCAACGACCCAGTCGTTCCTCGAACTCTTTCATGCAATTATCCAGTGTTGCTTCTGTTATTAATTCAAATTCCCATTCGATCCTACAACGTGAATCATCTAAATTTTGCGATCTATTTTCGTAAACGGGACCTATCAACTGACCCCACAAAAAAGCGACGAGCATTAAATCTGGCGATCGTGGCGGCCGCTGCCTTGCGCTTCTTCTACCGATCCATCTCGCAGAGAAAATCTCACCAAGATACACTCTCTCTCCTAGCCGTAGCGTAATGCGGTGGTGCACCATCTCGTTGGAACTAAATATTATTGGCTGTTTCTTCCCTAGTTTCTCTAGGAGAAATTGGCGGCGCATGATGGAATTAGTTCATTTTGCAATAGATGCAAGCACATACCGTGCTTTGTTTAGGTTCCCCCTTATGAAAAATGGAGCCATGAACTGTTGGCCTATCATGCCCATCCATACATTGAGTTTATGCGGATATAGTGTATGATATCATATAATGAGGATTGCCAGCAAACCAGAAAATGATGTCGATGGATAAATCCATTTTGGGCGAAATCTTGCTTCGTCAGAAAATACAATTCTAGAGAAGAATCTATTATCCTGAATGCCTTTTTTTCATCAGTTGACAAAATTCCACCCTGCGATTGAAATTTTCAAGTGTCAACCGTTGGGCAAGGGAAATTTTGCATGGATGATTTTTTGTTTCGTTTTCGAAGATGGCTTACTGCTTTGCAAATACGTCAGATTCGTCGGCAACTTTGTTGGTAAACTGTATGGGGTTCTCATGAATGAATAAAAGAATGTATGGTGTTTTATCGCCACCAATTGCTCTTCGAGGTCTTCTACATTTTGGAGCAGCTTTCACACTCCTCGTTTGTTAAATTTTTTTATTCATCCGACAAACCGCTCTTTTATCAATAAGCCTGTCTGGATGTTTCTCATTAAATATCGCGCACCTCTTCGTGACCTCTTTGCCAGTTCCATACCGCAAAAAGGTAAAAATCGTTCAATTTTCGAAGTCGATCCGTTGAAATTCGCCTCAAAAAAATCTTCAATTCACCTGGGGCTCTCTTATGGATCTTCTACCAACTTTCCCAGAAACGGTCTTAGTCCTACCTTCTACCAAACTAAGCTGACCATAAATAATTCAAACGCATAACCTGATAGCAGAAAATTAAACGCTATTTCCGACCCTACGGTCTTTATTTTAATTACATGGGGCCGCGTTCCATCCAAGTTATTGCTAATAAATTTGGGTAGCTATAATTGTGGCTTCACGCTCAGTCGGTCGCTGATTTATGCCTGGGACATAGCGCTTTATCAGATTCAACGTCTACGGCCGTGTAGTTTTATTCGCTATTCGTGCAAACTTCAACAAAGATGTCCTCGTTACTAGATGTGAAGTGAACGAAGAAAGTGTTCGTAAACTCAACGGGAAAATAAAAACTGCTAATTAATGCGAAAACGACCGGTCTCGAATTATGTTCACAGATATATCCAGATTTCCTTTGTTTGCGTGTGATCGTCGAGTTCAGGCGTAGAGAAGTAGCAATTTCGTCCGCGCAGTATCGCGGCACGTGTTCCGCACCGGGGTCACACATGCCTTGGGGAGGGATCGCTTTGGCGGCAAAGGCTGACCTCCGCGTTTGTCATAGAAGAAATCTGACAGCGCGCAGAGGTACATTCAGGATATCCTGGAAGGGCCCTCGGCCCCTTTCATCTAGTTTCAACAGTTTCGCTTTAACGCACGACAACCCGAGCTCGTCCGTTGCAATCTTGCCGAACGGTTACTGGGAAGACGTGGCCTGCAACGACCGAGATGGGGACGGCATCATTCTCCATGGAGCATCTATGGAATAACCTCGGGAAACATCTACAAATACGACCAGTTCTCCTAAGGAATGTTCGACACTCTAACGGGGCAGCAATCGAGAAATAGATTAACACTCCACAGGAAAGGGCTTCCAATTTTATTGGCAACATGCCCAGGAGGCCCAAAGAAGCATTACAAGCTAAAGAAGGGATGAAGACGATACCAAAAAAAAATATATATATATTTTTGTTTGTGTACGTTAAGAAGAAAGGAGGAATTTATCTCGCTATTTTGTTAACGTTCACGTTTCTTCGTTTAATTTTTTTTTAATTACGTATATACTAATTTAATTTAATTTAATTTAATTTAATTTAATTTTTTTATGTTTAAGTTTTTAATTTCGTATCGTTGTTTAATTAAACGCCATAAAATTCCGTTTCGGTCGAAAGACGCAATTCCTTCGCAAAATTTAGCCGAAAAAAAATGCACTCTGCAGGCCCGTCGTGTTTTTTTGCTGTCGAGTTCACTAAAATCAATGATAACCACTGAAACCTACGCACGAGAGTCACGAGGCCGATAATCCTGTAGAAATGAAAATAGAGATTTAATTTCACCCCCTGCTCATTTCTCCCGCAAAAGCCCTAAATTTATTAGAATTTCAATTGCTTTGCAGGGGACGAATTTTTAAAGGCAAGCGAACGAGACAAATTTGTATTGCTTTAAGATCAAGGAGGAGATTGTGTGTTATTGGCAAATTATTTATGGGGTTATTATAAGCTCTCCTCCATCGAACTTCCAGCGAAAAATATCTATTACTGCAATTAAATAATAACCAATTAGGTCTCCTTCGTCCCCTAAATATCACTTACCGCTATATAAATGCTGAAAGGTAATCCGTGCCCTTTTCGCTGTTTATCTCAAGTGTTTCCCGTGACAAATGAAGATATGCTGGTGCAGGTCGCCCCCTCTTCCATTTAACGAACCTAATTTTCACCCCCATCTTGGGAAACTTGACACATATTTAAGGAGGGCGACGACCGAAGCTTCGATAACGCGGAAATTTCCTTTCCCCGGAGAGATCCAGGTTAAAATTTCTTTCCCTTAAAACTTTTGAGGTGAATTAAGAGTTAAAGCGTCCCATCCCTTGATTAATGCGTATACATTTGACAGAGCGACACACTCCCCAAATAGCTGACTCAGCTCTCCGATCGCTGGGAAAACCACTAACTACCTCTTGAATGTCGGCTAATAGCTGAGCGGTTAATGGCTATTGACTAAGTTTCTGACTACAAAGGGCTGTTTAATAAACTCTATTCAGTTTATCTTTTATTTCGGGACAGAACGAGGACTTCGAAGTCTGAATCTTCCCGCAATTGGGTTATTTTATTTACCATGAAAATGTCCCATTCCCAACTATTTCAAGATGAAACCGGAAATGTGATAATCGAATTACGTGTTGAATTTACGGATTGAACCCTTCGTAATGCTGTACGGACTCAGCTATACAGTTTGCCTGTAAAGCATGAAACGCATGCGTTATTTGTCAAATTACAAATATACAATGTATACAAGGCGATTCGCAAAGATTGCGCCGGACTTAAGGAGACTATAGAGGACATGGCAACGAGCAATTAATGGACAGAAACGAAGAGTCCGAAGTCAGCCGTATTGGCTGCAGAATCGTTTTTGTCTAAAAACGTAATTTTGGCTCGTGCACGCGAAAGACTTCAATATTTAATTTACTCGTGTTACCGATAACGCAAAAAAAAATACAATAAAGTTTCAAAATGGCGGCCTTCGACCTTGTTACATAAACTTGTTAATTGAATTATTCAATCGCGCACCCATTGTAAGACCTTGGGATCTATTTGCATGAAAAGGGAGGCTGCAATCACTCTTTTCAACAGTTCCTCTCGAGTGGCTACAGAAGCTCCGTACGCCAAAAACCTTAGAGAAAAAAAAATCCAACGGGCGTAAATCGGGACTTCGCGCCGGCCAACTGGTAAGTCCGCCGCTTGCGGTCCAGCGCCCCTAAAAATGTTGGTTCAGATTGCCCTGCACAGCACGGGCAAAATGTGTGGGTGCACCTTCATGTTAGAACCACATTACATCCTCTCTATCCATAGGAGTTCGGAAACCCATCAGCTTAAAAGTACTTAACTTCTCCAGTGTTGGGTCTTGTTTCACCATAAATCAGATTCGTGTTCGCATACACTTCAAATATAAATTGGACCATTATCACAGTTCAAACGCAAACATTTTTGGCCAAAGAAATGAATGCGAAGCAGTTCATTTGCTGCGATTACGACGAAAATCAATGTTCGACAACATCGTGTTTAGGGATGCAATGGATAAACTTGTATCAGTAGACAGCAAAGTGTTTATTTTGTATGTTTTCGTTCTGTTCACTTCTGCTGAACATCGAAATATTATGAAAAGAAATGACTCTGGAACCGAAACAGGTCAGGTGAGTTCAGGTTAGACGAAGGGGTTTCTATGCAAAAATTTTTACCGCAATGCCCTCTATAAACAGTTTAAGCTTGGCACAAGCTTTTTACAGCACCCTGTATATGCAGAGCGAGCGTCGCAGAAGTAATGTTCTCCCATTCATAAATAAGTGTTTATAGCACATGCATTATAATCGACGTTTGACGCACAGTACAGGATGCGTAAAATGGCGTTTATGATGCATGTATTATTAACATAGGAACGATATTAGAACTTTAAATTACTGCACGTTGAAACACTTCCACAAATTCGTGGTTAAAATACAAATTTACTTGTAATTTAAAAGATAGAAATTAAGGACCTTTGTACGTGGCTTCTCTATGATAATTTTTTTAAATCAGCATTTACATCAAATTTTGATTTAAAAAAAATGAAAAAGGAGATGTCTCTTTTTAAAACTTAAATATATATATATATTATAATATATAAAAATATATAAATAATAAATTGATTAATTCCATGCTTTGTGAACACACTGTATAAAATTAAGAGGTTTAGACATCGGATCCCTTATGCGAGGTCTCAATTGAACTAAAGCTTCAATTGAGCATAACTCAGGCCTTATTTGTACAATCGGACCTTAAATTCCACTGGGAATATCAGTTTTCAGTTCAGGCCCGTAATAGTAACCGTTAGTGCTAACCATCCCCGTCGATGTTGCTGATTAATGAAACGGAGCTTGCAACCAGACAACCAGCAACAACACCATAAGTTTCTTCAAAAAAACGAAAAGTGCGGCTTTTGCCGAAAAATGTTTACATTGCCATCAGGTATTTTGGAAAAAAGTCTTATTTAGTGACGAGAGCAAACTACCTCTTTTTGGATTTGATGGGATAGCATGGGCAAGGGGTACAGTTGGTAAACGGTACGGTCCCGAGTGTAGTTTAACCACAGTGAAGCACGGCAGAGGTTCTATTCTTCTATGAGGATACCTCTCGTCCTGCAAAATGGGTCGGATTTCTTTCACTGAACAACAATTAGAGTGGTTCGTGTATATAAATATTTTTAAAAAACGTAATTGAACCATTTTGCGACGAAACTCTGCCCCTTAACTGGATATTCGAACATCACCACGATCCAAAACGATAAAGTTGCAATGGTTAGCAATTGGGTCGGCGAAGTCGTAGTCTCGGCTCGGCCAGAGGAAACCCCAGACTTGAGTCCAATTGAAAATTCACGGAATGAATTACAAGTGCAAATTAGGAAACAAAACGTAACAAACAAGAAGGTTTATAGCAGTTCATTCAAAGCATGTGGAGAAATATGGATATATCCAAAATATATAGATATTCCTCCTATAGGGTATTAAGAATAAAGAATGTGCTCGCATGATTAATTTGGTTGATTTTGTTTCATCAGAAGCATCATTCATCGTCGGTTCTTCCAGTGTTTCCTTAGTTTTGTCCAGATTTTTTTGCGGAATAATTTTTTGTTTTTTTTTATATAATTAATAATAATTTACTGTGTGTTTTCTAATACAAATTTTACAATCAATTTCCTCCGTTAGCGTATACTCAAAAGTTACACGGGAAAGCCGCACTTCTAGGTAGGAAATTTCGGAAAAATTTCAAGTCTCTGGATAAGGAAACCAACGTCAGCTAACTGAAGACGACCTAATTATGCTAAACTAAAATAGTCAAGGTCTTGGAAGAAGGTTTCGATTTTCCCTAAATCGTTAGTAATGTTCGATATCTAATTTTAAACTATAAAGCTCTAGTTATTTTTGGATAGATTGTCAACAACTCTTCTCGTTAAAAGATCAGAAATTCAATGGGTGCCTGGCACAACCGCACGTGACGTATCAAAGATCGGATCGGGGGTGAGGATGGACGGCCGGACGGGCGCAGACGACCCTCGTTAGATCCATGTCCGATAAAAAAATACACTTTTCACGGCAGTGGTTGTGAACACGCATAAGATAATTTTGAATTAGTGCCCTGGGGACGCTGTTTATGGAGCAGGCCAAGTTTTTTCCATTTGTCCACACTGCAACGTGCCGGCGCGGCCGGTCGTTGGAGAATTATTTAGGTTTTGCTCTTAGTTTTTGAATATCCAGACTGCACCAGTGAATGCAGAAAGATTAAACATGAAAAATGATGAAAGTCAAGCAAAACTTTGCAGTATATCGGTGGTATATTGAGGGTGAAATCCATTAGCGGCGTTATCGTCAACTCACTTATTGAAATGATGCGATATTAATTAACAATCTCGAACGGTGGCTTATACAGGGCGTGCGGCGCTATTAATCATATCTTTCCGGGGGCTCCATACACTTCTAATCTCGTTACTTGCCAGCTTAATGTCTTTAACCTGGCGACAAATGACTTGGAAGGAATTCAGGGGAAGCGAAAAGCGGTAAATCCTTAATATTGTTACGAAGTTTTCAATATAAAGTCTATTTATTTATTAACGAATTGTGCAAAGATTATGTGAAATCCTAGTGAAACGTCCCCGATTTGAATGCGCTCGCGCAGAAATTTTTCAAGAATGAAAATGGAAATTTTTCAGTTGGGCAGCAGGACGAACTGATCCTAAGTTCACGTGATTAATTAACGTTTCATTTTTCCACCAACGTCATTCCATTTCCACATAATTTAAGTTGATGTTAATTTCCCTCGTTTGCCCTCCAGTGTACCTTCGCAACTTTCACCAAGGTCTTAACCTCCAAGTTCAAGGCGCCAAACCTTAACTCCTGGCATTCGAGGAACATTTTTAATTATTTAATATAATAATATTTATTATTATTACAATTTTTACATAATTTTTAGGGGAAATCTCAATTCGGCCCGTGGAAATGCACGAGACATGTGGAGGGCGTTTTTCCCTATTATGACATAAAAAACGGATCGACGAGTCCCTCGAGGAACCAACGTTTATAGGACAAAATTTCAGATTTTCAGCATGATTTATTGCCCCATTGTTAATTAGCCGCTCAAAAACTTGGCACTTCATTGAGGTTAATAATGGCACGTTTCTCCATTTCCGATTTTCCAATCTCAAAAAGGAAATATTTAAACCATCGTCGGAACGGCTTCAAAAGTGGTTTTATTTGGCCGCAGAAACGCTTTATTGGAAAGAAATCTGGAGGCCCGTAACAATATAAAGTAACGACCTCGATTTCCCAGTATTTTTCGTGACACTATAACAATGTCGTTAGTCGTTAGAGGCACCCGCATCGCAAATAAGCACCGTGGGGGCCCGCAGGGGCGCAGAGGGCGGTAATATCGCCACAAATAAGGCCTAGGACACACCAAGAGCATGTTAAATTCGCGAATTTGAAAGTGAAATTCCCGTGGGGAAATAAAGGGTTCGTCGAGTTTGGGCTTACTAAGACTTGAGAAAATATTTGACGAGGTACACTGGATGGCCCAAATTCAGTCGTTAATATCGAGAGATCGGAAACAGCTCGATGCACAAAGTCAGCCAAATAGAAACAAAGCCATGCCTCTGCAGAAAGTGCGAGTTTTTTTATTAATATTGAAAAAATCTCATTAATTCGGACGGAAAAAATGCGAAAAATTAATTTTTTTCAGCCCCATATTATTGACGCATAAAAACAAAAATCGCTTCACTAAGGTATTTTTTAAGACCCCCCAGGAAACAACTTTTCTAAGATTGGAATTTTCCATACCGTAATCAACTTTGTTTCGTAATACGGCCCTGATAATTTTTTACGCGCTCTGCTAGCTGTTACTAACCAAAAAAACAACCATCGCACCGGGCGATTTGCGACTTTTTGGTAAAAATTATTCATCATAAAAACATATTTAAATAACTTTCCGGATGTTGATACTTTCAAAGAATATTTTAAAGGTAATTTCACTAGAATTTTTACCTCACTGAACCATACTGTCTTACCCTGCGAGATCAACGAAATAGTTTTTTCCAAATGAGACGTCCTACACATTTCGCGTGCATATTTGGAAAGTTGTAATTTAACAGCCAAATTTGAATAATTTGGTCAGAATTTTAGAAAAGAATACTTTAGAAATTTGAATTAAAAAAAAACCATAGAAAAGTGAGAAGCAGCATTTAAAAATAATTCAAGAAACTATAGAAAATTTCCTATACTTTTCGAGTCACCTCAGCTGACGTTACGAGAATGTGTTTTGCCAATCTCATGGTTAAAAAAATCTATGAAAAAACGGTTATAAATGCCCTAGAAACCTAAAAGTCCTAACGGACATGCGCTAAACAAGATAAAGATTTTTCGAGTGGCTTTTGTGTGCGTAAACATTCGTTAGAAAGATGAAAATGCCCGTTACGTTTTAGAAATGTAGACTGATACATAAAGAGGTACTTCTCAGCAATCTAAATTTTCGAAAAATCGCAGAAAAACACCGGAACGTCTTGAGTAGCCTGAACTGACGTTATAACAAAAATTTTCGGCATTTTGCAGTTAAAAACAATAATAGAAAGTAAAAAGGACCTAAACTGGTATCATGTACTAACCCCTAGGAATTTCGGAATCGGTGTCCTGAAATTCACGGAGGCCCTTCCCCGTCCTGAAGCTGTCCGGGAAACCTTAATGATGTTCGATACAGAATTAAACTCCAGACTCGAAAACGCCTTATGGTGTAGGATGTCCCATTCGAAAGATGCAAGTTATTGAGGTTTGAAGTCATGCAGTTTCGGTCGCATCTTTAGGAGATTATAGAAAACTTTTTATCACACCGAAATACGCCAAAACGTGGCTTAATAGGTCCTCCTTGAGCCCCAGAATGCGGATTCAAAAATTTGCAGCGGTTAGCTCGCAATATCAATTTCTGTGGAATCTTCTAGATGTGGAGACTTAAATTGTCCTATATAACTCGTAAACGACACACTTTACACATATGACTCTTTACATAAACTAAAATTTAACAAGAAACCCGAAATTAACCAAAAAACGGTGTCGCATTTAAAATGACGAAGTCGGTCGCTGCTTCCGGTGTGACCGGAAGTGCGGCTATATTCAAACGAGTGCGCGCGGCTAACCCTGTAGAGCTACAATACAATTTAATCCGATCCGTGTCTGAAAGGACACAGAGGATTCCCGTGTCCTATTTAGACACATTTTTCTAAAATTTTGGTAATGTGAACTTTCTTTCTTCGACAGGACACAACGCTGCTCCCCTTTGGTGGGACATTACAGTGAATCTGAAACAAGATAAGAAGAAGCTGTTTGTATCTGGCGTGCGTCGTTATGTGCCGGGGCGATTCCACCAGCTATCGCCTCCGGATCCGATATATTTTATGGCCATTGTCCACTAGCAGTCAATAAATAGTCCGAGACGATGAGACAGGCACTCTGGGGCGGAATATGGAACAGCACTAGTGTGGAGGCTTAGCTCTTGTCGTATAGAGGACTAATAATTCAATTTAAACTCCAAAACTTACACACGATAAATCCGTATATCACTATGAAGCTATGTGTTAACTCATGGTGTACTTATAGCCTTCGACCGGACTTTTAAGTCAGTTCAGCAAAGAATGTTGCTACTTAATTTTAACTTTTCCACCCACTTGAACTGATTCTGGTAGTTTCAGAACGAATGTTCACTTAAGAGATTATTATGCTCTCAAACAAACTTCGTCTCTGATATAGAAAAACATATTTGTTACTCAATCGTTTTTTTCTTGTTTGCTTTACATCAGTCCTCCTACTAAGGCAATACTGAACGAAATGGGCCTTAATCAAACGAATATCCTAATTAGATGGCCGGGAACTCCCTCTGCAGGCCGTGTATCGCCTCGATAAAAAAGATATCGTAGGGAGATAGAGCTGCCGGCATAGAGTCATAAAATAAAACTTCCCTGTTCTTTCGATGTTTAGTACTCTACCCTAGTATTGGCACCGATTGCTTTCGTCGATTTTAGTAATTTGTAAAAAAAAAGAGTCTTCGAATGGAGAAGTTGCGTTTGAGAACTCCCATGCAAAGCTGAAGTGTGATTGTTGGTAAAGGACCAAATTGACGACTAAGGGATTTACATACCTAAACTTCATGGCTGGCCAACGTTTCGAGGAGACGCCAATGGATTCTCGAGCTAAGTATTCCCTACTTGTTCAATACAAGGTGAGTTTTTTAACTCTTCCGAAGGAATATCTCGAGACCATTTTTAACTATTTTAAATGCAATTTTAGGGTATTAATTTGCTATAAAGGGAATCCATTTTGCCTCGTTAATTAAAAAAACTGTGACGCGCAGTTCCCTAAAGAGGGGAATAGGGACGAAGGGTAATTTTCTTTCGCAAAAATTCACAAGGTAGAGTCGTTTGTGTATTAGTACAAAAACCAACGCGTACAGAGTGTTTTATAATAGCACGTCGAAAATTCAAGAGGTGAACCGGCGGGTGAATTTAAGAAAAAAAGTTCGTGTGAATGTGGGGCCGTTTTTGCTTCCTCTTTCACTTACAGAGTGAAAGAAAAAAGTTTTTTCCTACTGAGTCCAATCCGGCATTAAATATTTTTCAAAAATATATATTGGGGGGCATAAAACATATGTAGAGACACGTCTTTTAAGCAGGAAACGATGTTTTTAATGTCGCCAGTGGCGTCCCCGTCGATGTTACCCTGTACTTTTTAAACGAAAAATATGATACTCCACTGGTCTTTTAAATAAAAATTATTCTCCGAATGCTCCACATTATTACAACATATTATTAGAAAACTGTGGAGGAACCCCCAATGGGTTTTTCGGCGAACGTAACTTCTAAATTTCCTATTTAATATACCGAGCTCTAAGTATGCTGAAAATTACACGATGGTCAAAGTTGCAGGGCCGCTGCGAAGCAGAAGGCCCTTTGTAGGCGCAATCCTTCTTTCGAACAGTAATATGTTCAATGCTTCACGCACAAGCGATATTTATTTTCTTTAATGTTTTAATAAACATGCATGTGGAATAAATAATATAATTAATTATTTAATTAAACGCAGTTGAAAATACACAATATTATTACTTTACCACCCGTTGCCGTGGGCGACGAGCCGTAAATGTAGCGACGTCCTCTATTGTGAAACTCACTGTTTCCGCCTTTGAAACTAAGTTGTAAACAAACAGATTCTAGTAATTTGTGCAAAATGTTTTTTTTTTAAAAACATCGATACTATTTTGAATCATACACACCCAAAGTGAATTCGGTAATTTACGAAATTTGCACTTCGATTATGAACATATAACGTAACACATGTAACGTAAGCACAATATTCCGAAAATTTTGGCTGTTTAAAAAAAGTTCTAGGGAAATGTGCCCTAATGATTCGCCGCAAACAAAAATAAGGGCCTGCAAGGTCGAGTATTTGATGACCTTAATTAGGTTGCGCTAAATGGAAATAAAAAACTAATAAATCATTTCTAGCGAAATTCTAGGTGGTTTTCGACATCTGGATTTTGGGCAAAGTACGAGGAAAGAGGAGTCTGAAGAATTTGAGACGCCACTGTACAAAACTTCTTTTAGAAAACATGTGACCTCTTTCTTCAAATTGTCCACACTTCAGACTTCCGATAGTCCACAACGTCTGTATAATGTGACCGCTTATGTACATCACCATTTACTGGCAATATATCTCGCATGCCCAGACTTCAACATCCATTTTTCTCACAAACATGTAGCCCTGCAGAACAAAACTTTCGCCCCTTTTCCTTGTAAGTACCAGAATTTAAGTGTAACCCTGTTAATAGAAGATAATAAGTTAATCGATAATTCCCCCTTAACCGTGGTACGCCTAAGCCCTCAGTCTTAACACGTAACAACTTTGCAACGCTTGTAAACCCCCTCTTGCCCGAATTGTCGCGTTGACGTATATTTCCTTGTTCCGTTCAGTGCGCATGACGCGGGTCCGTGCCACATGTGGATTTGCAATTTATTTTCCATTGTGGAATGCACATCGAATAATTTTCATTGGTGATCTTCTTAACGGAAAAACAACAATCGAAGAATAATCTACGAATTTATTGCGCCGTTTGAGCGAAGAAGTTAGGAAAAACCACCGCATTTAGCGGAAAATAAATTCTTGATTCTTCGAGATAACGCACTGGTCTACACGTCCATAATCGCGACGGCCAAAATCAATCGGCTTGAGTTCGAACTTTTTCTCCATCCACCATTTTCGCCAGATTTAGCCTCGTCGGATCTATTTCCAAATTTAAAAAAATGGTTCGGTGGAAAGAGACGACTATTTTTAAACATTCGAAGGTTCTTGCCACAGACAGGACATAGGAGTCACAGAACGTCGCTGGGAAAGCGTGTCAATCTCAATGGAAAGTATGTCGAGAATTAATGTAACATTTTCCGACTTTGTTTCAAGTGTTAGGTCGGGCATTTCCGGGACTATCCTCGTGTCATAATAAAACTTTTTTCTAGTTGTTACATATATAATTCTTCACTTAAAACATCAATACTACCTGGCACTGATGCGTGTTAGTCGACACTGGGTAATAAAATCTGTTGTCCAATGTGCACATCACGGGTTCGCGGGACACGGTCGAATGACATAAACACATGATTTTTTTTTATAATGAAACACAAATCACCACTTTTCCACTAAAATGAAAGTTTGTTTGGTCAAAAAATGATTCCGGTTTTAGTGACTGGGCACCGTAATCTGGCGGCAGAAAAGGCGTTAACCGAATTTTTGTAAACCTGGTTGAGGTGCGTTAGTTACCAGCGAGATCAAATAATTCGTAAGTCGTTCGCGAGCTTGCTGTTCCATTACATCTGATTCACAGGAAATCCTGGCGAACACGAATTTCTGGAGAATCCAGACTTACATTAAACGCTTGATTTTTTTCTAGTTGCATGTTAATTTTTTATGTATTGCGTAAAATCTTTCTATACTATTTGACGTTCTGCACGTTCCACAACGACTTCCACAAGAGACAATCTAGAAAAATCGCCGATGCCCCGGAATTATTTTTCCAGCCCCCCCCCCCCCCCCCCCCCGCATTTCACGCTCTTCGTGGAACGGCTGCTAGCAAAAAAGCAAAGGGGGAATTAAGGAGAACTCTGACTTGGTAGCCCATATTACGAATTAATAACCGGAATAATAAACCTCCTTATGCTCCATTTAAACGCCCATAACAATTAAAGCAAATGGTACTAGAATTGCGTCTCGATTCACACCAAGAGCGACAATGTTGCCATTCATGTGACTTCTAATCTAAAAGCCTGATAAGTTCTCATAAAGTGGGTTTGGGAAAAATGCCCGGAGGACTGCAAGGGGCGACCCAATGAAACGCTAGATCAGCAATGCTGGTGCCTCCAAAATGGCTGCTGTTGGTAACCTAAAACGCAAAAAGGAAATAGCTCAGCACTTTGTTGCAATCCACTACTTGTTACATTATTAGCGAGTTTATCAAAAGGCACGTTTTTATTCGTTTAAATGCGTATGTATCAGGTACTGCCATTGTAAACTTACGGTGAACCTGAGAGTCGGTGTATAAAGACGCTACTATATTATGGCTCATGTGAATCGTTTCAAATCTCAACCGAAACGACTTCGATAAGTCGGCAAGGTAGCTCTTCGGCGAGAATTTATTTTGAAAATTTTTGCATTCCTCAAGCTGCTGTTTTCACAACTCTCCCCCGGCAATAGCTTACACTGATTTTCCATTTCGAAACACCTAAAAAATTCGATATTTTTAACCCGATTACCCGTACAAAAACCGCGAGATGTTTGCGTAAATAGTTTCAGTTTACCTAAGGCAAAGCCGTCACCTACTAAACTGGCCACACCATTGGTCAAGCTTATTATTGTTCCTAGAATAAAATTAAACAGTTTACTTTTACTAACTAAAACATGGCCATTTGCCAGTAGGAGTAAAGGTGAAAAACCTTTGATGCAGTAAGGCTATTGCGTAACACTTACACTCCTAATAAATCGATACGTATATAATTATTGCCTTCGTGAGGTGTCAGATATCAAAAATCTGCCTATTTATGTTTTTATTCATTATTTGCGACCCAAAAGGTCATCGACTCGCTTTTTGGAGAATTCCATGGAGAGCTACAGCTTATCATTGCAGTCCAAGATTTTTATACCGACGTAATCAATAATGAGAAGCAGACAATCGAATTTGCCATAAATCCGTTTCAGGTAACCATATCCTAGGAATGTTGCCAAGTAACTGGACACTTATGGGTTTCCAGCGATTTCATGCTCTTTATGAGTTCATAAGCAATAGTCAATGAATATCAATGATTACGGTTAGGGTTGTTATCGAGTTTTCAGATTTTACAACGTGCATTACCAGGATATTAATGTTCATTCATAACCTTATAATCAGAGTCGGGATTTATGTATGTAAACGGAAAGAGTGCTAAATCGATTTTAAAGACCTCACGAAGAGTAGTTGTCCCTAACACCCATATTTCAGCAGTCCCCGATGAACAATCTGTCTGCGAGGTGCCTTCAGTAATCCTTGCATGTTTCGTACTCTTGAATCATCTGAAGTCCGAGTTCAACTGGGCGTCGAGCTCCAAGTTTAACCGATCAAATGCGGCGACCTTTGAGTATTTCTGACCAAGCTGACCATCGAAATTTTACTTTTATCAAAGCTTCAGATTCTTTTGCGCCAAAATCACCACATAACGTCGGGATGTTCCAGAGAGGAACAGATGTTGAATTTCTGCCCGTATCTTCGATTGGCCAACCGTCCTCTGGGTCCTCAGACAATAATTCCAAGGAAAAAAGTCCGGAACCGACGCGTGATGATTAATCCGAATCTTCCGTGCTATTCAAAAGTCCTCTTCGTCCATCGTTGATTTCTGATATCTGTTGGTTAAAGAAAATAATGGGAGGGTCGAAATTAATGAAAAAATAAGGGTATTAATAAAAGGGATGGCCTGAGAAGACATCAGCATCCTGAGGGTTTTTTGCAAGGAAATAAATGGAGGGAATTTGGAACCGAAAAAACGAACGAACCACCATCCCTTAATTACATATTATCTCCATCTTGTTCCGTCCGGATGGAGAAGTGTCCTGCCTCTAAGCAGCTGTCTTGAGAACTGAGCAAGGTGCTATAGGTCACCCACAGTGTTGAGAAATAGGAAACTATGAATTCATAAAAAAATATTGTCCCAGAATAAACTGACACATTTTAGTATTAGCCACCCTTCGATCTATTTAGATTTTGGATAATCGTAGTTTTTCTCTCTTAAAAACGTTCTTCGTCCATTTCCGACCTCATTACTTCACTCGCTCACCGATTTTCAGGATTGAGTCTTTGCTGAAATTTTCTGAAGGTGACTTTGATTCCCTCCAGCTTATCCACATTTGCACCTTTCCAGATATCCAGGTGAACGTGCGTCCGCAACGTCGGAAAGCCGCTCCCCCTGTTCCAATGAAAATCGCTGACACGGCGCAATTGGCCGCCGCCGCGACGCTGACGACGCCCGCTCGCGATGACGTCACTCATTAGCGACGGACCTCGATGGGTTCCAAATAACGATTTTTTTATGATCACGTCGGACACTTGTACGTTTCGGAGGACTCTTATTTAGCCTCATAAAGATAAGGTGGAGGTACCTATTGAAAGTTCGAGCGAATGGTTTTGATTAATGAGAGTCACGACGGAGGTGAGTATAAATCTTGAGGGTGTGTGCAAGTCGGAGATTTCTCTAGCAATATTTTTACCCGAAATCTAAATAATTTTTCCGGTCTTCGGACCAACGATATCTAAATTTCGAATTAAACTGAAAATCGCTTTACAGACTCAGAAGTTGTGGGTTTAAGAAGGACTTAAGCCAAAAACATATCGCGATTGTAGTATATGTTCGTAAGCAAACTGTTTTAAATTCAATTAAAACACGCAAAATGCATAAGGAAACAGAAAAAATTTTATCGAGGATAACAAAAAAGGAAAGAGTAAAAGAGACACATATGAGTATGTAAGTGAAACAATCCTTCCTTCAGATGGGAAAATTCTATTGTGTAGCAGCATCAATGGATCTTTACAGAGTTTTTTTAGTTGAATAAGTGTTGACATTAAAAAACCCTTCAAATAGCTTCAATAGCTTAGTTGTTCCTTAAAACTCACTCAGAGATGAAAAAATGTATGCAACTTTGTAATTTGCAACATCTTCGATAATCTCCAAAATTATAGGCTCAGTTCGGTCATCATCATAGGCCCACCGTAGCCCATCTCGAAGGACACCGTCTACAGGAAAAATAACAATTAATTCGAATTAAATAAATGGATAACTCCATTGAAAATTATTTACGCCACTGTCTTCTCTGGAATAACTTAACCTCAAAATGCCTTCAACTAATAATTTTTTACATATAGAGGGCTTAATTTGAGATTCACCGGGCCCGCTGAAGCAAACACCACGACATGAATTCTACGAGAAAAATAACGATTTTCGCAATTTGCAATTTTGGAGAACGAATATTTATACTACGCCACTGTCTTGCATGAGGTCATTTCGCCGAAATGTTGTCATTAGCTTTTGAAACTGAGGACTTCACACGCAATTGAGCGAAAGTGTATTGAGATGAATCGGAAGGGCCAAGCTCCACAGCAAAAAGAAAAGTTTTCACGATCGAAAACTCGGAAAATTAATGAATAACTGCATTTGATAATTATCTCCCCCACCGTTGCAGGGGATTTTGAAACTGAACTTTTTTCAATATTCCTTGAATTCGGAAACTTAATTCGCAATTGAACAGAGGAGTGCTGAAGCGAAGTTTAAGAGGCGAAGCAGCAGGTATTACAATTTTGGAAAAATTAATCCTTTGAAAATTGCCTACGTCATCGCGTTCTCTGGGATTTGATAATTTATAATAAAGCCAATGATCCTTGAAATGATTTGATTCGCGAACAAACAAATTACACAAACTCGAATCACCAATCTCGTTTGATAACCGTCCTTGCAGAACGTCTACGCCACTGCCTTAGATACCACTATGCAGCTCGGATACAGGAATTTTGGCGGTTTGAGGGTAATATCGCGGGGTGAGTTCTGAAGGGTAAATATCAACTTTGTACTTGAAATTTCGATTAATTAAAGACCAACTTTATAGACCTAACACGTCGCCGTTTTTCATTGGATTCTAAGGCTCGGAGTATCTGGTCTCTGGCACAATTTTCGTGAAGCAGCCGCAAAGGTTCGCTGATAGAGAGGAGTTGTTGGGTTTTTTTTTCATCAGTTTAGAAGCTTTCTGTGTAGAATTTGGAATCGGCCTGAACAATTCGACGAAGAACGTTATGGCAAATTTGTGCTCTTTTTGTTTTTTTTTTTTTTTTTTTTTTTTTTTGTACAGTTTTGGGCGGAGGGGTTAAAATTGGCAAAAAGAGATGCATTAACCGTTGTTCAGTACTTGGGAACAGCCATAACAAAACGCTCTTCAGTTAGACGACCCCTTCGAGCGAAAATATAGAATTCCAGAGGCTGATAAACAAAACAAAGAATGACTTAGGAGACGCCGCAATCGGCTCGGAAATCGATACCTATATGTTTATTATTCCTTTAAATTATGGGCAATTTTTTGATTCATGGTTCTGCAAATAGTTTGTTGACTTAAAAAATATTTGTCCCGGATCACGTGATTTTTATTGAGTCAGTTGAGTCAGTAACGATGTGAGTACGCCGCGAGGCCGAAAGGGAAAGCAAAACACGGAACAACCTCGAGCATCGAGCCCGAAATCAGCAAAAAAATGTCTCAAAAGAATAACGAAAGAATGTTGCAAATTTAAGAACACCATTAAGAAATTTATGCAGATAACGGACTATTATTGAAATCCAATTACAAATATCTCGAAATTATCTCCTATACTTCTCCATTTTAATCAAAACCGTGGAAAGTTTACATTCGAACCAATTTTTTGGCCACAATCATTCGCATATCCTCTGATGCAGGTCAGAATCATTTTCTGACCTTGCTGACATATTTGCAATTTAGATCAACACATGGCAGCTTCGATATCGCTACAATTACTACACGTGTGATATTTGAATTTTCGATCCTCTCCAACATGGGAAGTTTTGACTTAATCCTGGTGAATATTTACTATACCATGTGCTATAGTAAAAATAGTGGATGAGTTCATTCATTCATCGGATATTTGGGAAAGTGGAGGCATCAGCAGCATCCAGGACATTGCACAGACAGCAAAAACACGACTTTGCTGACGCTTAAGAATGTGAGGTTTCGCCGCCAGGAATGCGATGATCAATCGATAGTAAAAGTGCTGTTCTCTCCCCTTATACACTCTTCGGGCCTGATTGTTTTTAAATCGGCCAATCGATAGGGATTTGGTATTTGACACATATCTGGAATGCTAAAAGAATTTGTATTTTTGAGCAATCCGATGTCAGAGATTTTGACACATATTAGTTCGTGATAGCGAGTAAATATGCCCTTTTTTATGCTAAAAATTACTGAAAATTTAAAAGTTTGTGGTTACGACCTATTTTAAATTACACATTCTGTATGTTCCTTGGCAATTCCAAGGCTTCAAAATGGGTATTTTGGTTTTTCGCGTCTTTAAAAGTTAGAAATCCCTTGCTGTTTTGGTCAAATCTGCACATGAACATACGAAAAAACAGAGAGATCGTAAGTCTTGTTCCTTTTTCGCGATGTCATGCAGCTTTGCAAAATTATAATAAAGTTTTAGTCCCTTTTTCCCATCTCAGATTGTCCAAAACAAAACTCAGTAACAAATTAGAACTCCACATTTTTGAAATGCCTCAAAAATCTTCATCACTCGTGAAATTGTTAATGACTTAATGGATAAGCCTGTCAATTTGCGGATTTCTAATAAACTTTATACACTCATTATCCTGATTTATTATCCCCCTTGGAAGGTAATTGATATTCCGAACGTTTGTCCTGAATTCAAAAACTGTCGATAGACTGCTGGAAAATTCCTGAAGTCAACCAAACCTAAATTTTTGGGAAGTTATGAACGTTTTTCCTTAGTTGAAGGACTTTTGATGTTGAATTGCTTGATCGAAAAAACTTTGGGATCTCTTTTCGTTCCCGCGAATTCTGGAACAATTCTTGGGCCCCTTCACGCGCTCATAAAATTGCAAAACATCTTCGGATTTGCCTCTACTTTATTGTTTAATTCTCTAGATATTTCTCAATTCATAGAACTGTGGACTAACAAGTCAAAGAGCGCTGTTATATCTATTAGTTCTCGCAAATTCTGGAGCAATTCTGAAGTTATCGTCACCACTACGTATATTTCATTAAAAAATTTCTAGAAAATATTGCACTTTTCACCGCTGCAGCTGGCACATTAACCACTTTTGCATCACCAAATAACGTTATTTCTACGTATTTTATTCTTCATTCTCGTGTTTACCCAAACTAACTGATATTACTTAACAGGGCTCTGATAATCGTGTTCTTTCATATAATAGTCTAAAAATGGGTTTTGAAAAATACCCAATTACTATATACATAATTTACGATACGGTTTTTGGTAGTAGTCTGATGCTACAAAGGTCGACCCCTTCGCTGGAGCACGAGTTAACCTTACAAGTTTAAACGAAAAAGGGGTTCGAGTGATATATCATTTTAAAGATTTTTTCAACCAGACTTTAACCGACATATTGCTTTTCATCGTAGAGCAAAGTGATACTAAAAATTAACAAAATTTTGAACAATCAAATTATTACTTCCTTTAACTTAGCAGCCATTCGAAATGTTCACCGTTGACTTCTTGGCGCAGCTCTAAACGGTGATAAAGTTCATCTTTCACATTCCTAAAGTATTCGGAGTGATTTGCCTGATTTTTTGTCTCATACGTTCTTTGAGTTCGTCGATATTATGCGGTTTCGTATTGTGAACTTTCGATGTCAGGCATCCTTGTAAAGAGAAATCGAGAGGAGTGAGGTCGGGAGATCTCGGCGGCCATTCTATTGAACCTCTTCTTATCCATTGATTTTGTAAAAGTTTTATCTGAGTATAAGCAAACATTCCGTGCAAAATGTTCCATCTTGTTGTGTCCAAATCGGTTCGTCCAGCACGTGTGGATTCACTTCACTAGAAAGCAAATTAGAAAGTGTCGGAACTAGTTTATTTTCAAGAAATCCTAAATATCGTCGACCATTTAAATTTTCGTCGAAAAATATTGGTCCTAATTAGTCATTTCTCCATTATACCCGCCCAAACATTTATTTTTGCAGGGTAATGCGTGGAACCCTGTCTCATCCAACGAGGATTCACTACAGGCCAATATCGACAATTTTTTTTATCGATATGTCCATTTAATGTAAAAGTTACCTCATCAGTAAACAAAATCCATTCCATGGACATTTCTAACTGCTGAACAGCATTCATAGTCCTTTCGCAAAATTCAATTCGACGATCTCCATCATCCTCAAGCAATTCTCGATGTATTTGCATTTTATAAGGCCGAATATTTGCATTTTTCAATATTTTCAGAACAGATGTATTATTGATTAAATGTTCACGAGTTACCTGACAGTGTGATGTAATCGAGCTTTTTTCTAATGCCAAAAGTGCATTAATTTTTGTATCGTCATAAATTTTTTTCTGGTCTTTTCCTTGGAGCAGTTCCCACGCGGCCATGATCTCTAAGTTTTTTTTCTATGTTATTTATTGTCCCTTGATTAATGGGTGGCAAATCAGGATAGTTTTGTCGAATTAATTAAACAACCTCATTTTGTGTTCGGACACTGTCGCCATATCCAAAAACGATTGAAATTTCGATTTTATCAAATTCGGTTAAGCAAGCCATTGGTCGCAATTTTACAACATTACGTGAGGTAGTTCTTTTATGTATTAAACAAAATGAACTAAATTTTGTGTTGCAGGAATACTTAGATTATTGCGGTATTTCAGGAATATTTCGTGAAAAAAATTACAAGGTAACATGTAAATACGAAAAAAAAATATTTTTCGTATTTTTTTGCTTTATAATTAAAAGTAATATGTCAGATAAAGTCAGGTTGAAAAAGTCTTTAAAATGCTGTACCACTTGAACCCCAGTTCCATTTAAATTTTTAAGGGTAACTGTCACCCCAGCTAAGGGGTTCTGTATTTGTAGCATCAGAACACTGCCAAAAGTGTATTGGGTAAAATAAAAACTGACGTGTTTAAGCAATTTTGCTAAAAACCGAATGCCACGTAAATACTGAATATATTGCGGTTAAAGTTACCACACTGTACATTCGTATTAGCAGATGCATATTATAACAGAATAGCTTAATAATAACATATAGGGTGTTTCTTAAATATATTATTGTGCGTCTTTTCACGTGCTCAAAATCTAAAATAAAACGCTCGTAGCAGACACTCCTTTTCTCCAAGATCAGTTCCCGCCCCTTGAAGCTCCTCGTTGATTTCTGAGAAAATTTTGCAAAATTTTACAAAAATAGGCACAAATTAAGAAGGCAAGAACAAATATATTACTGTTTCATGAACAACACAAGCCCCTTGAAGCTTAATATCCTTAATTTCTCAGGAATAGTTTTTTTTAGTTTTTAATAATCATATTTTTTTACCAAACGGTACCGTTCCTTTTGAAATGTATAATCAAAATTTAGAACATAAATGTACGAAAAAAACGCGATTTTTTAAAAGTTCGTCAATGCCTAATTTCATTATTTATTTATATAAAATAATACTCACAGTTTAGAATAACGCACTTCATACATATAGGCACAAAACATTCCTCTTCTGCTGGATTAACTCAAGATATTTAAAGCCTGATTTCTTTGTCTATTTTTTCCCTAAAAAAGTGTTCAGAATTCTGAATGCGCCATATTAACGACGCGCTGAGTATTGAAAAATTATAAGCATAGATGACGAGTTTTTCAGAAAAATTTTCAAAAATTTTGCGAAGAAAAATGAGAAATTTTAACTCCAAAAAAGTGTAATAAATAAAATTTCTATTCTAGTAGATAAATGATTTCTTGTCAAAGGAAGTGAACATTTTCTCTTGGAAATAATATCTCGAAAACATAGCCGTACGCTTCCGATTTGCTCGTCATAAAACCGTTTTTATCTCTAAAAGCCGTCAATTTGCCGTTATGAAATTCAATAGATGGAAACAGAATTCTTTCAATTTATTATCAGAAAATGAGAGTTGTGCGCTCCTGATTTTCCAGTTGAGTATTGAGAGATCAGAGACTTAGCTGACCAGTTTTTCTGAGACGAATTCACCAGATTTTCCTGAGGAAAAACATGACGAACTTTACGACAACAAATCATCGAAGTGTTTCTTACAAGTAGTCAATGAAAATTAAGGTTTGGGGCAGTAATTGAACGAGTAGATATATGTATAGAAAAGACGGTTTTCCTCAGAGAAAGCAATTCGAACTGTGCGCCGTGGATTATTGGAAAATCTCCAACGTGGAAACCAGTTCTATTCCTCACAGCTTGGGATAGATCTCCATAATCACTTTTATCAATAAAAGAATTTATTTTAGATATTTTTACCTACCGGCCGGGTTCGATTCCCCAATTTTTCAGACCTCATCAGAAGTAAAATCAGTTCAGACAAAATATTAAATTTTGTAGAAACTCTGTGGGAAAAATTTAGTTTAAATCGATTGGAAAGGTGCAAAAATTGCTCTATGCCTCTATTGGCATTGGGGGCAATTTCTAAGGGTAGATGTTTAAATGCATTATAATTTTCGTTTAAAAAAACGCTATGAAAATGCTATAAATAAGCAAAAACGGAAAAACCGACGGACCTGGGTTTCGTGTCAGCTCCGTAAAGCTATAGCGGACACCGGTCTCCACCAATCTTTTGCGGTACCAGGTCGCACAGGATGTTAAACATAAAACTTGTTGTGTCCACAAAAAAGTTATTCTTCATTAACCGAGTCAAATATCATATTATATATTGGATTATACTCGGATTGGTGGAAAAATTGCAAAAGTACTGCCCCGCAATTAGCTTTTTGCCACTCATTCACATCACAAGGCCATAAAAGACCCTCCGGCTAAACGTTATGAAAGAGTTGCGAAAAGGTCAAACTTGTCTTTTTCCGTCGCGCAAACACGTGTCTGCTCAACTTGAGGTGTCTGGTTAAGCGCTGCGAACCGTGTCTGCTCCGTTCTAACTTGGGTCGACAAGGGAAAAAATCACTTTTTTAGGCGATTTCTTGATCAATCCTGCGTTTGATTCTAAACGTGTTAACGAACTCTGTCCTATAAAAATTGCAAATTTGGAGAACGTTCTACAGCAAGTTGGCCCTGTTTCGAACCAAGGACTGTCAATAAAAAGCCCCCCCCCCCATTCTGATATCTCCCCTCTAATAACAGAAACCCATCCATATCACCATAAAACTTTTAACCCATTTTAACTTTTACTGACCCATATGCTAGTATCTTACGACAATGCCCGGACATTTCCAGCACACTATAAAATTCCAAAACACCCCAGTATTACCCGCTCTCCACTGGCTGTGGAGGTATAAACAAATTCCTGACACTCTCTTTCTCGCACGTGTCCTCAATGTCTGGAAGTCTCTTTCGCACTGCTAACCAGGGGCGGTGCCTCCAAAAGACCGCCCCCCGATTCCGGGACTATCCCGGAGTAGCCGCCAACGATGCCAGCAAAAGATTGTATGCCGCCGCCGCGAAAGCATCGTCGCGAAGCCAGTGTTTGCCGATATACGATTAAGTGTTTCCAGTGTCCACTTCATAAAAGTGCATAAACGGTTTTGAATGTGGGTAGCATGGAGGACGACCAGCAGCACATGTTAGCTGATAAATACGTCCAGGATTTCGTCCTGGATCACCTGGAAGACATTACAGTTAAACGAGAAGAAAAGCGTCAGTACATCGAGTCTATTTCGTGGCTGCACCACGACGAAGACTCTTCGAGCAGGATTTGTGCCAGGCCTCAGAGTTGGGAAGACCATAGGAATACTCCAGAAAATATGTATCCGCCACAGATCATGGTCAACATGGTGAATCCGGATACGCCTCCACACACATCTCCTAGTCAATCTCCGGGAGCGTACCACCCTCCGGGTCTAGAGGAGGATCAGCAGCAAATGATGTGGCTGCCTCAGATCATACGGTCAGACCCCCAACCTCTGGACCTGAGGCCCCTGCACTGCATGGGAGGAGACCCTGATTGGGAAAGGCGAGGGTATATCCCCTCTGGAATGGTGTTAGACGACCCAAACTCCCCTTATGTAGTCCGCCATAGGAGGCCTCAATCAGTAAGTTCAGTCGCCAGCCTTTCGCCCATGGTGGGTTTGCCCAAAAACGACAGCGGGTATTTTACCAGCGATGGTTGCAATACCAGTGGTTATTCTACCTGCTCAGATGACCTAGGAATTAGCGACAAGTTACTCATGTCCCTCTCAGTAAGAGAGCTGAACAAAAAGCTGCATGGGTACCCCAGAGAGGAAATAATCAGGCTCAAACAGAAAAGAAGGACCTTGAAAAACAGAGGTTACGCTCAGAACTGTCGCTTCAAGAGGGTGCAGCAAAGGCAAGATCTGGAAATCACCAACCGAAGTCTGCAGAATGAGCTTCATAAGACCAGATCGGAGCTCGCTAAGGCGTTGCAGGAGCTGGACCGGCTCAAGCTTCAGCTCCGGAATCAAATGCCACAGAATTTGAATTGCGAGAATCAGAATTCGGCAGAGTTCTACGTTTGACATCACTTCCCGGGTCGGAGACTATAGTGCTTACGACCCTTGAATGCCCTTTCGAGAATGGCGTGCCCGCTGAACAATCAGTGATTTGGACACATCAAAGTTGGTGACAAAACAAGTATTATTAACGGTGCGTTTTTGTTTTATGTTATTCTTATATTTTTATACTTAAGTTTGTTATTAAGGTTTTTTAAAAAAAATTATTTTTGGTGGCGATTGTTTGCTATTATACGAACCAAAAATATCATTAAAAAGTTAAGAAAACGCATATCTTTCCCTTACCATATAGGATTTGTTTTTGAAATGTATTATTAGTTTTTAAATTCGTCTTGATATATTTTTATATGAACGGGATCGTTATCGCATCCTATGTGTTACGTTTAAATATAATATATTTAAAATATGTTATATGTAAAAATGCGTGTAAATAAAACAACTTTAGAGATGATTAAGAACAGCAATCGTTTTTGTCTTTCGGAGAAATGTTCAATTATCATTTTTATCGAAAAGCCACATCCTAGAATGGTCTAGAGTTGAGTCTCAAAGAACCGAAATTTCATTCCTGCAAAGCGCAGAACAGATTTTCGAACCTCTTCCAGATTTTCCACAAAACATAGCCCCGATTTTACTTGTAAATAAAAGAAACAGGCTGATTCCCGTAGGGCTTCGCCTACGAGGCGAGAATTCGGAAAGTAAAATTCAATTCAAAATTTTAGAAGAAAGACGTTTGCGCTGTTTAACCCGAAGGGCAAACATTATTTGTTCAAAATTTCGATGAAATTTCACGTGCTAACAACGTTTTCCCCGAAAATCTCCTACCTCCAAAGGGCAAGAAATTTTTGTTCAAGTCGAAAGTTCACATCCTCCATTTCCAGATGCTTACCACCGGTCTCGAGTAGAGATTTCCATCCCACCATGCTATTTCCAGATGCCCTCACAATTCAAATTTTCTTCACGCGGAATTACTCATCTCCGGAATTCTCATTGAACAGTAATTTCCATGGCATCTCAGACGCACAAAAATCTGGACCGTGCATACGTATTTTGAGTGTTCGATTTGTATTTTGATTAGTTTTTGGAAGCGAAATCAAAGGAGTACTTACAACATTCCCTTACAATTTTTGAAGTTTTACGGAAATTTCCACAAACCTTCTGAGTCAATGACACGTTGTGGCACAATAAGTTCTACGAATTTCACAAAATAAAGTCATTTCCCTTACTCTTTTGTATTCGTTTCGAACTCTTCTGAGAACGACCCCAATATTTTCTACATTGCTGAGGAACGACAGATTTTGTAGAAGGCTGTATGAGTTTATCGAGACTACGAAATTTAATAGCGTGTGTCGGTTCCTAAACGTGAACTTTTACGAATTTTCTAATGTAAAAAAAATAATAATAAAATCTCACAAATTTTCCTGATTTTGATTGTGTTTTCAATATCTCCCAAGCGAAAATATAAAGATTTTATCCGAAACTCTAGGGAATCAGGGGCGTGTCTGGACTTGCAGAGCTGTTGGCCATTTCGCGAAGTAAGAGAGGTGAATTCAATTTTTTGCCAATTTATGAAACTCCTCTCATGACCTTCCTGTTACAGCTCTAACATTCGTAAAATCACAATTAAATTTAGAGATTTTACATTGAGACTCTATAAGTCTTCACAGTTTATGAAGCACGGTAGCATATACATACGTACCTGTTGTCACTGCAAAGATATTTTTTTCTTATTTTTTCCATTAACTTCGCGCCCTCTTGAGTGTAATTCCGCCATTTGCATTTCCGTCTAAAAATTTACTGGCTTTTTACAAAACTTATTTCAACTGGTACAAATACTTCATTCACATCGTATTTTCTCTGATTTTCTTTTTAATGTGCCCTTTAACCCCTGAGGTTCTCCACTGATGTTTTTATCACTGTTTTTTATGCCACACTGATAAATTTTGCAGTTTAATTTGACAAGTTTGATATGAAAAAAACTCCATTAGATTAGAGAGTCCCGTACATAATTCCCTAGGTCTTTTAGGAACTTTCTAAAGTTCGGTAGGAGAACTGCAACTTTTTCTTCACTTTTATCCCTTTTACAAATCCTCTTAAGATCTACCCTAATATGAAATACAGTGAGTTTTTACTAAATGAAGGATTAAGGAAAAATTGTTTTGGTTTTTTTATCAAGGTCGCGAGTACGATCCTGATAGTTGTAATATTGTTATAAACTAAGCGCATTTTTTTAGAGAAATCTTTGAATTATAATGGTATTTCAAAATTAACGAAGATAAATCATTCACATAACTTCGTGATTATTTGTTTTTGTTTTTAAATAGTCATAAGTACATGCATATTTTCAATATTTATGTCTTAAAATTGATAACTCGCACAAAAAACGCTATAACGTCGCCTAATATATAAAAAAAGGGAGATTTCCTAGATTTTAGCAATTTTTCAAAAGTGAATGAAATACTGGTCATCGACGTTTTGTAACAGGTGGTATTCCCTTCATGCTTTCCTTCATGCGACTATGAAATTTGTATCCAATTTACAACTTTCTATACAAGAAAACTCTGTGAGCTGCTGTAACCTCTAAAATACAGTGGCGTAACTGGATTTTAAGAGCTATTTCGAATTTGCCAATAATCACAGGTACAATTAAAATTCGCAATACCGCCATAAATTGACTGATTAAAAAACTCTATAAATTATAGAATAACTTACGGTTTAATTAGTATAGTAAAAGACGATCTTTTACGGATTTTCCAAAATGAAAATGATTTTTCGTTTACTTTCGAACGTTTCTAGGCGCAATTCTGTTACTTTAAAAATCGCCATAAAACTTACAGATTATATTCCAAATGAGCTTTAATTGTGGTTGAAATGCAGCATCGTAATTATTATCGGGATTCTCGCAATAATTACGTGTGCCCCAAATCAGATTATTGACACTGTGAATAACGCAATTTCATCAGTTTTCAAACCCTCCTGGTTACGGCTCTGTTGCAAGTATTACAACCATAAAATAAACATATTTTTTAAAAGATTTTGTGAACTTCCCCAGTTAGTGAAAAAGAACGGCAGCGGCACACTGCCGCTATCAAAGCTTTTACCAACCTACGAAGTGTAAATATGAAGGAGATGAATAGGTCAAGTAAAAAAAAATAAGTCAAGTTTTTGTACGACCCTAAAGTTTATTGTCACTATAAAATTTACGGATTTTGTAGACAATTTCTTGCTTTCACAGGTTATGAAAGGCATGCAGTACCCTCGTTTTCAAAGATGTCGACAATTTTGCAAAATGCAAAAATTAAAAAATCAAAAACTTTTGCGAGATGTGTTTCGGTTGCTTGAAAATTCAGACTTTGAACATGTTGGAAATTATTTTGAGATTCTTTTTAGCGGAAAAAAAGTAATTAGTTTTGATATATTTTCCATAATCCTAGCAAGTCTCGAGTTGTACTTAAAAAAATGTGGAATATTTTATATTTTAAAAGATACTTCTTGATAGAAGAATCTACTTCACTCGACGTCGTTCTGATCGACAAAATATTTAGAGGAATTTTCATAGATTTTAAAAGGTTTTAACAAAAAAAAAGGCAATCGACGGCAATGTACATAAAAAAAATCTTATCCTGAATGCTAAAATTCCTCATTTTCGCCACAAAAACTTCGGCCTTAGATAAATCTGCATCTCTCCTTTATCTTCGTAGTGTTGAAATAAAAACTTCCCAACGAGAATTTAAACTTATACACAGTACCAGAACCGGAATTTTATAAACATACGCCCTGAAATATGTCCCGCTACGTCACAATGCTCTGGCAATATCAACTTTATCGCTGCTTAAGCAGATTTATGGGGTTTCAGATGTGCGCCCCGGCCGCAGGAAAAACTCCGAAAAGTCAGCTTAGAGAATTTATGGGAAAAGCTTTTCTTTTAATAAACACCGCTGCAGTCTGACCGGTTACATTTTATTTCGAATAAAGATAAAAATCGAATATTGATGGGAAAAATGTTTGTTGTTTACGACACCGCAATGAATTAGAACTTCAAATTCAATTAAATTAATGAATATCAAACAATAATGAGTTCTTCCGCGTGCAGTCCGCCATAATGTCAAGATGTTGTCATAACGTCCAGTCATTATGTCAATGTCTTATGGCTCACATGGAGGGTCGATTTATGGATTCCTCATCGTCAATTTTACTCTCCGGATCTGGAGTTACGTTCTTCATTAGACAAACTGACCCTATCCTTTTAATTCTATGCGTAAATTTTCTTTTCTCGATCATGTATAGAAAACTGAGCTATACCATCATAGAGTCATTACATGGAAAATTTGAGCAATTAACTAATACCCTTCTCCAAACCGCTCGTTTGCAGCCGATTGTTTAACAGCATAGCTGGGGGGAGCATTTCAACCCCAGCTCCCTCTTCACGCCCCCTTATTTCAATGGCATGCTGCATCTAGGACAATACCGCTATTAGACCCGACTAAATGACATAGCTTGAATGACATCCCACTGTTGGTTTATTGGCTAATCTTCCGCAGAATGACAGTGATTATTATTATTTATTCGGGGCGCATTCGCGGATTTATGACGGAATTAAGGGGACTGTTTACTGTCAGGGAGTAATTAAAAAGTGTTTAGGGGGTTGGAGGAGCGAAAACTTGAACGTTTAAATTTAGATTCGAGTGTTATGTCATAGGAAATTCTTACTCTTTAGAGAGCGCGACCAAAAAACCCCCCTCGGACGAAGTTCAGTTGGTCGTGCAACTGCGCAGGTCGACCGTCTTGGTATTTACCACAACGAGCCGAAGGTGCTGTTGGAGTGATATCTTACTTTGGAATTTTAAAAATTCCAACTTAAGCTACGAACAGTCCTTGCGGAAAACGAACCTTCTACTGAATTAAGGATTAATATGGCGTTGAAATCTCTTTAAGTCCTGAAAACTCTGCTGTAAACTAATTTTTTTGCACACAATTTGCGGATTATTTTCCGCACCTCTAGTTTACCTTTACATGCAAATTAGACGAATTGGCTATCGCCCAAATGGAAAAACCAACAAAACTACATAATTACACCTCCGCGTGGTAATTAAGGCCGGAAGAGCAGACTGTAATCTCGGAGGATTACCGGAACGAACAACAAATACGCCGTTGCCAGTTAAAGGGTTAATATGCCTGAAATTTTAATTGTGAACAAATACCGGATGGAGGCCAAAGGGTTGTGTTTACCCATCAACTCGGGAGTCCCATTGAGCGAACGAAAATTGTTCGGTTAACTATCAACATTCCGAGATTTCGAGTTATTAATGGTTTGCATGAACTACGACAAAAAAAAATACATGAAAAGTTTCGAAATACATCGGTGCAGGAGAGGAACCATTAGGAATTGATTCATCACCCTTTGGCTCACATTTCAAAGAACCTTCTCAATACGGACGTAAACTATGATGTCGGTCTTTCTATAAAGCCTAAAACGTTTTGTAAATACTTCTCCTATTCTATAACAATTTCTGAACACATTATGGTTAGTTCGCTTTCGCAATCCCATAACTCAGCGAAAAATTATCGAGTGTTTACGTTGGGGTCATATAACTTTAACACCTCATCCGGTTGAGACAGAACTGTGCAATTTAATGTCTAGTTTTCTTGAAGATTGTAATATTTTTCGCCAATTATTATCTTCATATGTTTTTCTGTTGTATTGCCTCGTGGCCGTCATGACTGGGGTATCAATGGGCAGATAGTGTTTAACACTCATGAATGAAAATAAATTATTGCTAAGCTAAGGTTTTCTAACTATCTCTCTAGTACCAATTTATGGAATCAGTTTTGATAATGATCGATCGGATTCATTCATAATCGATTCGTTCACTGAGGATTACAGAAATTTGGTTTATGGATTAGAAATTGCCTCTCCGTCGCGTCACATCAAGCAAAATCAGTATTCATTGAAAATATTCCAAGTATCAATTCAAGAGAAAAGTGAGGCGAGAGGATGGAAAGCAAGATCTGAAATGATAAAATGAGTATTTTGATACAGATTGTAGGTAAATCAGTCCTTCCTCCGTCTAACAAAAAGCCGAGAAATATTCTGACTGTCCAAGAGCTTATATGCAAGTAGTTATCTCAAAATCCCATAGAACTAAAAGAACGGTTTTAATAGGAAAGTTATACGATGGTAACACGGGTACATATAAGCCGGACAAAATTTTAAACATACCAGAAGGACCAAAAATGTAGATTAAGTTTCGAGTTTTTTCTTTCAAATAGAATACCTTTTATATTTCCAAATTTTTATACCGGGCGTCCCACTAAGATGTTGGCGGACGATAACTCAATGACTACTAGTTTTAGAGAAAAAGTATAAAGATAAAATTGGCCTTATTTTTCCAACACTATAAATAAAAAGGAAGATCCTTTAGTCGAATGGGACGGAAAATGTTAAAGATGATTTTTAATTAAGTAGCAAAGATTCTAGACTTTTTCAAAAACTCGTGTCAACAAATAAAACACACAATTCAGTAACTGACCAGAGAACACTCAATTGCTCTAAAGATCAGTAGGGATCCGCGAAGCTCAAAAAACGAAGTGAAAATGTTAGGAACGTTTCTTAAGTAAGGCGAGATCGCTATATTTTTGTCAGAACCTCACAGAAACGAGGAAAGGAAACAGATATATCAAACAAATCTATCTGTTCTATCTCTTTAATAAAAGAAATTACCACACTAATTATATTTTTGATCATTTTATCGGGCCTCGTGATTAACATAATCACACAAAATTTGGGCCTGTTTGAAGCCAGATTCAAAAGCACCATGGGTGGTCGAATAATGAGCAGAATGAGCTGCTTCCCCTGCCAAAACAATCCTTGGCACTCCTCCTACCATGACGGGTTCCATTAACACTCGTATTCCTGACTCTGGAGAATCACATTCTGGAGTGATGTGGCAGTAGCTTCCTTTAACGAATCGGTTGGAGAGCCATTGAGTTCTGAAAATAAAATATAAAAAAAATACTATAAGCAGAATAATAGGTACCTAATGACTTTATTGGGCATTGGCACTGTGTAGTTTAACAAGAATTTTTGGAGAAATTGAGTGCATTGCTTGGCAATAACGTCAATGTGTAGTGTTTCTACTTTTTGAACTGAATCACCTCCTACCCAGGTCATTAAGGCGTTATCGTGGTGGAACACTTCATCGAAACCAGTGATTTGTTTTAACCATGAGTTGTGTTCTTCAAATACATAATCCTTACCCCACAGTAATTGGAAACCTTACAGTAAATAGATAATAATTATATCTTCATTGATTATATTATCTAAAAATCTTACCCTTGCTGTCACCCCACCATTTGCAATCGTAAAACAAGAAAATTTTACTAATAGCCGCAAATCCCATATTTGCAATATTATCGATAAGTTTCAAAGGAAAAACGTTGGAAAGCCACATTGATTCCTTTAAGACTCCTAAAGAGGGAGTTAAGATTAAATGCTCACACACCAGAGAACCTCCATCTTTAAGTTTTACTTCAACTTTTTCATCTTCAGTGAAACCAACATCCACAACTTCACAGTTGTATCTAACAGAATCATTTATAGGAAGCCTCTCCATGATTAATTTAATCAAAGATTCATATCCGAACTTGAAATTCGAATGAGCCTCATCTTCCAAACATTCATAATCTCCCCATCTTTTTGAGCTGAGCCTGGAGAGATCAGTACAGGAGTTATCAATGACCTGAAATCTCACATGCCAATCGTAGAGCTCCCTAAATATTTCTTTTTCTCGATCATCCAGAACTTGTTCTTGCAGGTATTGGGAAAAATGTTCCTCCAGATATTCTTTTAGACATGAAGCTGGTTCTTCAGATTTGGCCAATTTCGCGCAATCTTCCAAGATTTTACCTATTGTGAACGAGACTAATTCCACTATGAATGGGTCTACCACATCACCGTTGCTTCGCACGTATTCACCAATGCCTTCTACAGATTGTTCTTCTGTAAAATGATTATAAAAATAATTTGGAATATTTTTTTGCCATTACAAACCTTCCAATAGGTCATTTTCAACTGCAAGTTTGTATAGAAGATTATCTTTACCATGAATCCACTGAGCACCCAAATCCAAAGGCTTGCCATCAATGTAAATTGTTCGAACTCGACCTCCAGGTTGGTCTTGAGATTCCAAAATTAAGAAATTATTCAATCCACTTTCTGAGAGTTTGGTAGCAGCTCCAAGACCTGCCATACCAGCGCCCACAATGATAAACTGATAATGTTGGTTGTGTCTGAAAAATGTTTATAACGTGTAGATATTTAGAATTTATTTGAGAGTGCAATAGCAGAATACTCTTCTATTATATATTTCCAAGGGACTTCTAGACTGTTTTGAGATTTCTTAGAGAAATTTTAACCTCTAGGGGGATATTTTGTACCTACTATTTTAATACCTAGTGTTTAAGGTTTTATGAATGTTTGAACGACTTGATTTCCTTTATGTTAACGTATTTTTAAAGAACAAAACATTTAGTGCAATGCGAATTTGAGAGTTGCCAAGCATTTTTAAGGCTTAATAAAATTTTAGTATCAGATGAAGCATTGGACATTTTTGTTCCTATACCATATGTGTAATACCCTGTGACTTCTTATGAGAAAAGTAATAGGACATAGTTAGAGTTTTTTTAGAGAATTTTGAATATCTATAAGAGAATTTCCAATAAACGATGTCTTTAGTGCGGGATTCTAGGAGATTGTAAGATTTCTGAGTTATTTTGAATGAATTATTATTCAAGACTTCTCTTTTATTGATTGAATTTTGATAATTTCAGACTTCATAAAAATTTTGAGAGTAACCAAGTATCTTCAAACTTTAACACATTCTAGAACCATTTAAAACAAGTTTTGGAAAAAGAAAATAAATAAAGTGAATTATTTTTAAGAAATTTTTGCATTTTTCTCCTAACATTTTTTGAGGATTTTAGAGATATTCGTAAATCTAAAGGACTTTTAAAAATTCTCCGGATTTCTAAAAAAATCTAGCTCTCTTGAAAAACATATGTCGATTTTTCCTTTAAATGTAGAACTAGATAAAATGTCTATTTTTAGGGTTTTTGATGGAAAACAAAAATATATGTTGCTGTAAAAACACCAGGAAGGTTTGTAGCGAAACTGTACAGGAAGTTTGAAATAACGTTCAGGTCAAGAAACAATAATATATTATTAAAGGCACAACATGTATAAAATCTCATAGATAGTCATAAAACAACTATATAAAATATTAGTCTATACGAAGCATTCATATTGATACTTACTGATAAATCTTTATCAGCCTTTCCGCTGCCTTATTTCCGCTCTCGACAGCTCCATGAACCGTCGAGAAGAACTTATCAATGGTGGCTTCCCCAGCAAAAAGGACCATTTCTTTCCCATTGAAAACCAGAGGTTTGGCTAACTCCTCTCTAGTGACTCCTTTCTTTTGTGTTTCCACACCAACATATGAATAAGTACCTAGGAAGTTGGGGTTGGTACCCCATTTTGATCTGTATTGAAAGATATTAAATTATGCCGTTGAAAAGTTAATACTAGTAATAAGAACCTCAATATATTGGTTGGTTCCACTATTTTATAATGACTCCCAACGAATTTTTTAAGTAAAAACATGGAAGCATTTAAAACCACGTCATCGTCTAATAATTCAACTTCTCTGTTCATAGGCCCTACTAACCATCCAAGCAAAATGTTAGGATGACTATCCACTGTGTAAAATCCGAATATGTCTTCCAGCCAAGACCTAATAATATATTAACTACTTTATTGTAATGAATATAATATCTTTTATGGGCTATAACCTCCCATTGTGTATAGGTCCTATAGGAAATTCCTCAAGCAATCGTTTCCGGTCATTTTCAGTCCAAACAAAGCTAAAATCTTTTACCTCGTTTGGCCACCATTTTATGGGAAATTTTAGAATAATTTTCTGGCAACACCCCAAAGGTATATTGTCAATGCAGTTAATTTTATAGCTTGGCAAACTAGGCTCAAACCATTTTACATGGTTTTGTTTAAGAACCCCTATCGATACTGTTAATATAACGTGATCGGCCAAAAATATCGAACCATCTGAGGAATGTACCTCCACGTTTTCGCCAATCCATTTTATTTTATTCACAACTTTATTTAGCTTTACGTTACGTTCCATAAAATCCTTTACAGACACGTTAGCTTTATCCTAAAAGTATAACTTAAAGTCAACCGTCTGTAAATGTAGGAGCTATCTACCATCATAACATCAAAAATTGTTGAATACCCATTGGTTTTCCAGTGAATTAAATGGTCTCCATCAACTTCCTGATACATGAATAGACTGTCTACAGCCACTGCATCTAAAGAATCTGCAGGATCCATACATAAGTAAAACTTGCAGTACCATTCTTTGATCATTGTGGCCACGCGAACAATTTCTTTATTATGAACGCCATATTTCTGGTCAACCATAGCATCATACCTGTAACATGCAAATAACTAATGAAATCTGTAAACTGAGATTTATTTACACTTACTGATCATGAAAGTATTGTTTTAAAGAAGTTCTACTTTTTGTAGCCGTTTCTATATCTTCAGCTATATTGCACGCTATTTCATGTAGCCGATCTGTAAGGTTTTTGTTCAGCTTATCTCCCCCTGAGGTGAAATATGTGAGATCGTGATACGTAGAGCTTTTTGGATGGTCCACAAGTCCTAAGTCTTTCACCATGTCGTAAATAGCGTTTCCCTCTTCGCCATGTATCTATATGTAAATTATATAATTTAAACTTATAGTGCATCTAGGTATAAATTTTATACTAACCCATTGGGCTCCAAGCTCCACAGTGGTACCTTCAAATGGAATTGAATGGATACGCCCGCCTATTCGGTTCTCTGCTTCTAAAACGACAACATTGCTGAACCCATGAGATATGAGTTTGGTAGCTGCAGCTATTCCTGCAGCACCCGCTCCAACGATCACAATTGCAGGTTCCTTCTTTGGAGACATTCTGAAAGACCAACTTTATTTGCACATGAACGCTTAAAACATGTTTCAAATGAAATAGCAATGTGTTAATTCGACTGGGCGCACAAACAGGTGCGCGAAAAGGAAAAAATTTACTGAGCGTTCTTTTGTATTTTGTTCAGATTGATAAGGCTTCTATTTATAGGGCTGCGATTAATTACAGGCTTAATACCTTAGTCGCTTTTGCAAATAAAGAAAGGAACACTCGGATTATTATTTGGATTTATAGAAAACCACACCCCCTTACAGGTAGCAACATGGACAACATGTAGTTTCAAATTTATTAGCAGTAGTTATAAACATTTTTTGAAATTTATAGCACAGATCTACTGTGTAGGTATTTACAGCTATATACTCTTGAAAAGAAACAAAAATTTGATTTAAAACAATTTCCAAAAATAACTATCAGATGTCAATAGAAAATAATTACAGATGGTTTAACACTAACTGTACCTAACTATACAGTAATTCATCTTCCGTTCAAGATAAGATTATATTATATAAATTACTTACAATATATGTTGTTGCCTAGGCCAAGCAACCTTGAAAAGCTTTATTTATATGTATATGCAATAAATAACATTTGTGTTAATAACAACGTACAAAATAAATTTGTTCCTACAGAAATAAGTACTTATAAATTTGGAGTTTGTAGACTCACACGTGATAATTGAGCATGTTTTGACTGTATTAAATTTACTGACTGTAGTGCCTTATGGTCGTATAAATTTGTTTATACAGGTATCATCATTTCAAGTGGAAACATAGGGATTGTGCAGGTGGGAGAAGGACCGCATAAAGTTTAATATGCCTTCGATAAAGATCAACAAAGTGGGTTGCGAGGCTAGCGGCTAAAGTGGGCGGAGTCAATTCGGCCGACGTCTCCACTTCGATGTTTAGATTAATATAGATTCTTCTTTAAAATGATGTGCCGTCCAGCTCCTCCTGCCATGTAAAGTTTGTGAACGGGTGACTTTGGGCGTTAAAGGAATACAGGAATTACTTTGAAAACGAAATCAAATTAGGTCCCCCTTCAAGTTAAAACTGACAAATTTGAACATTTTCCCTCATTTGGATGAAAATGAAAATTTAATGAGGCGCAAATTTTAATTGGGACACCATGTGTATTGCTTAAATTGATGAGTACTGGCGCTAATCATTCAGTATTAGGAAAAATGATAAAGCTGTTTATTTCAACTTCAAATTAGGTAATTAGGGATACAGAGTCGAAGGAGGACGCTACATTTTTTGAAATTTCCAACATTTCCAAATTGCACATATTCTCAGCTTTCAAGATCTGTTGGTTATTTTCGTCTCAAATATACAGAGTGCAGTAACTTTAACTGGAATAAATTCGATATCAACATAGTATTTGATTTGTAGCAAAATTGCTTAAACACGCCAATTTTTATTTTACCCAATATACCTTTTGGTAGTATTCTGGCGCCATAAATGTCAACCCCTTAGCTAGGGTGGCAGTTACCCTTAAAAGTTTAAATTGAATGCCACTTTGAAGGCAATTTTGCGAGTTTTTAGACATCTTTTCCTTCAGTTACAGTATTTTTTAACTCATCATGCTACCGCTTTTTCCCTTTTCTGACGGTTTCTTAGGGTTTTTAGAGCTGGTGACCAATACTAAGCGTTCTTTTAACGCGATGCAGAGGAATGCGCTCTTTTCTTTTTTTCTTTAATTCCTCGAAGAATATTTTGTAGTCGTCCGTTAAGTTTTTCTTTAATTATGCTAATATTACTCATTTTAAGCAGCAAATCTCTGAGAACCATCGTTCTCTGATTATTTTCAAGATTGTAATGGAGGACATGTTCAAATAGTGGCCTTGTTACCATCGGCAGCTTAATTACGGCAGCAAAAGTGACAATTTTGACATAGACATTGACAGTCGTGAACAGATTTTACGCAGACGCAAGTTTGTTTTCCTTTTATTTTCAGATTTTTGGCCAAAATGAAGTAAGTTTAAAAAATCTTATTAAAGTTTGATCATCATAAATTTTACACCAATTTTAAACATATTTCCAGTAAAATAGCACTTCCCGCTTCAGTTCTACAATAATAGTTTTAATTTTTAGGATCGGACTTTGTGCTTACAGTGGATACAAAATACATCCCGGCCATGGAAAAACCATGGTCAAAGTGGACGGAAAAGTAAATATCCCTTTTCATACACCCAACATTCGGGTTCACTCTAATAGTACCCTCAAAACAGCCCGCAGAAAAATAATACCAAATATAACCTCTTAATTTGATTTTAGAACTTTACCTTTTTGAACTCAAAATGTGAAAGGGCCCATTTGATGAAGAGGAACCCTCGTAAGGTGACGTGGACCGTGCTCTACAGGCGCAAACACAAAAAAGGTCAAGAAGAAGAAGCTGCCAAAAAGCGCACCCGTAGGACGCAAAAATTCCAGCGTGCCATTGTTGGGGCTTCTTTGAATGACATTTTGGCCAAGAGGAATCAGAGGCCTGAAGTTAGGGAAGCTCAACGAGAGCAAGCAATTAGGTATGTTTTAGTTGTAAAGAGAGTATCATTTAAAGAACAGTTTATGTTCTGTTTATGGTATGGTAAAAAAAAATTAAATGAGGTTAAATTTGTTGTGGGGCAGTTTATACAGCATATGTGTGTTTTTGATTCTTAATGCCTCACAAATTTAACTTAAAACTGGAATTATAAATTCATATAGCACATTGTCAATGTAAAGATTTCAATTCAAATTAAGCAGTGCCATCATGATGTGTGCGCTTACTAAATCAGTCGAACAATTTGACTAAAAATCAATTCAGTTTTTGTATAATTGGTTACATTTAGTTTTCTGTAAATTTACATAACTTTACAGTGAATTTTGAAATTATTATGATCAAAATATTACATCTCATTCTTTTCAAAAATTATTAAACTTGAAATTTTTTTCTCTTATTAATATGAAAATTTTTAATTGAATAAACTTTTGTATCTGTACATATACTAACAGCACTATAAATATTCGATATTTGTGTAGTATAAAATATTAAATAAAAAAACTGCTTTTAACTATTAAATTTCCTTACATTAAGTAAATTATATGTTATGTGAATCAATAATTTTAGTTTAAATGTATTTTGGATTTGCAGCAGACACAATTGAATGGTGGAATCATAATAACCATTTGGTAGTGTTTTAATGCTGCAGACATTAAGGTGATTTCTTACCATTACTATGTTTTGTTCATAAGATAGTAGACTATTAAAAATCGCTACATTTGAAGAAAAAGTTTAAATTTCTGTTATTGTAGTTCTTCTGTGAATTATATAGTCAAATATATTTTAGGGCTGCAAAAGAAGCCAAAAAATCAACTAAACCAACTGCTGCAAAGAAGCCCGCAGCTGGAAAGGCAAAACCAGCCCCTAAACAAAAAGTCGCGAAGGTTATTCAGAAGGCCGCTCCAAGGGTTGGAGGAAAGAGATAAGCGCGACTAATTGTATTAATGTTTAAAATATAACCAATTTATTAAAATAAAATGGCTATATTTTATATAACTTAAAAAGAAGGTACAGTTGGTTATATTAAATAAATATCACTAATTGTACCTTCTGAAATCAAGTTTTATATTTCAAATAAGGACGTTCAGCACAATTAAATAATTGTCAAACCAAATTTTCTTCTTTTTAATAAGCCTGTTCCAAATCCAACTAGGTCCAATTGATGCTAAGTGGGGCACATGACTTTTAGATCTAACAAGCCTCACAAAGAATTATTTTAGTTGGGGGTAGGGTATAGTCACTGACCTAAGTGTCAACATTGCTCAATTTTAGAGCAGTGTCAAACATTTCAAGCATTTGTTCATAGTACTGTCTGTCTCTAGCTTTACAATTTTATTTAATGAAGTTTATATAGTATGCAACTGACTTGTAAACGTCTACAAGGAGTACTATCTTGTTAGAGCAGGTCACTAGTAACATCAAGTATGATTAAACACAAAATTTCACTGTTTTAGGTATATTGTGAAAGATATTGGCAACACTGCCAATTTAGACACATGATTTCATTATGCTTGAAACTACGTATCTTTATTCTAATTTAACAGATCTCGTATTTCTTAAAATAACCGAGATTCTAATGTAGGGGCTTGTAAAACAGGTAATGTGTAGACTGTTTGAGGAAAGTTTAGACTATTGCTAAATTGTCTCAACTATACAGTACAAGTGATCTTTTCTTGCCTAAGAAAAAAATATTGATATCAAATGTGTGTAATTTTATTCAAAATTATTAATACAGCTCTGGCCTATCCTAAATTCAAATGTATCGGTTTTTGAACAGGGAACAGATAGAGCTTTTCTATGTGTAGACATGGAAATAAGTATATTAGGCATTTTGACATATATTTCGTAACTATGTGTAGGCCTGAAGGTCCTTACTGAAATGAGTAATTAATTAATAATAAAAACACTGTCTTTAATTCGTTACTATTTGTAGTTATAATTCTTCCATATAACGTAAAAATTATATTTATAAGTCACAGTCCCACAACATTATTTGCACCAATAACTGGAACACAATAACTGCCTATGGTTCTTCTTCATGATCTGAATCATTGTCATAAATATGGTATGGATATAGCTGAAACCTGCCAATCTTCTTGCCGTCAATAAACATGTAGGATTTACAGCATTTTTCACAAAAAAATGTGCGTCTCATTGGCAATCTATCACTCCCTACCACCAACCACGAAGCGTGATTAATATGGCAGATGTAACAGTGGAAAAATGTAATGCGCTTAATCGAGTTGACTTGCGGATATCTGGAATAACAGATAACTGAGAAAAAATTGTTTAATGTGGGTTGTGAACTTACAATTTAGATACTCGAAGATCTGATGATTGGAGGAGTTTGGCATCTGAGAAACTGATGAGATGCTCGCAGTTGCCTTGATGTATATAGACATAACCATATCCTAGACGAAATTTTAAAGATCCTATCTGAACCTATCACAAAACAAAATCCTATTTTCTGTTATATTTTTATGCCAAAATGGAGTTCTCACCCCTTCCATTGATTTGTTCTTAAGCCCATTAATACCCTTTTCAACTGCCCATTTTCTAACCACTTCTGAATAATCTATGGCATTGGGATGTGACATATCATTGTAAAACACATTCTCAATGAAAATACATCTTGAGGGGTAGATTTCCTAAAAAAAAGATGCCTAAACACCTACCTTCAAACTAGATTACGTTTCAAAGTATATAATTCAATTGCAATAATAAATACCTTTGGATTTTCCCCCACGCCGACGACGTCTTCAACACTTTCAACCTCTCTGGTCACAAACACATCTGACACACACTTAATTCTATTAGCCAATTCAACTAAAGTTGTTGTATTTAACACTTCTATATCATATTGAGCCCTAACTCTTTGATTCGTCCAACGTACATGTAATAAAGTGTTAATAGGTCTATAGACAGTTACAGAACAAGTAAAGGCAGATCCCGGTTCAATATCTGGTTCAAAACCACTTTCCTGAAAGACGAAAAAACTATACCCAAATTATCTATAGGGTAGGTCAACTTATGTTTGGATAATGAGGGGTTTTAATTTCAATTTCACAAATTTCTTCATTAGGATGTTAGGTATGTAATATCTACTTTGGATACCCCCCATTCCCAAGAAAATTAAAAATGCTCTGTGAAACATTTTTCTGTTTCTAAACCTGCCTTGTTATTATATGCTTTTCCGCTGCGCGCAGGTATGAACGGTATTATATTACCAAGCATATAGTCTTGAAAGTACTGCAATGATTCTACTGTCTCAAGGCTTTGAGCCGCAGCAGTAACTGGGTGAGCCTCTTTAACAGAAAGGACTTTTGGAATTTCTGTTAGAGGTAAACTCAAGTTTTCATCAGGAACTGTAAGTTTGTTCACTCTAAAATTGGTTGATATAAGGATTGCTAAGCTGTCTTCACTTAGTTTATACCAGCTTACGTGCATAAGTTTTCCAAGGATTTAATATCATCTACATTAAGTTGAAGATCAAACTCTTGATTCATGATTATAGATCTTTGAGCGAAAGTGTCATCTGAGGAATTGAGGCAAAGTTGAATGGATGACTGATATTCCTCGAAATAAGTGGCGAAATCTAGGGGTTCAGACGCCCCAGTGTGTTCAGGACAGTGAATTTTCTCCATCTTGGTTAATACACCATTGGTTTAACTTATTTTGAGATACTTTAGAAAGAACTAAAACAAACTTTTTTGTTAAATTGCTATTAAACATTATTTTTACAGACATTTATTACAGGGTTTAACATAAGTAGGGGTTTTTCTTTTAACACGACACAGACTTCAAAAAACTAAACAATATTTTTATATAACATTTTTTCGAAATCTAAAAAAAACGAAATATACACAGACGAGTTTTAACACATTTTTGTATAAAATCTAAATCCGTTCCTGCATAAAAGAGTAATTCAACGTAAAGGAAATAGAATGTCCCACAAAAAATTATCAGCTATTGCAAAAAGCAAAAAACGTTTCATGTTTACTGTTTTTATGCAATTTACCCACGCCGGTTAAAAATCAGTCGTGAAGTTTAGCTCCAGGTGTTATTTTGATAAACAATCACTATTGATACTATTAAATTGGCAAAGGCCCATAATTACTCGAATCACGAATTGATGGACATGTTGATATACGGGGAGTGTCACAAGAATGTCGTCGCAGTATCGCGGTTGTATACTGAGCACTTTCTGGGAAGACATCATCCTGCAGCCCGTAGATTTGTTTATCTTGTTGGAAGAACTCATGAAACCGGAAACCTAATATAATATAGATAATTTTTTGTGGAACATTTTATTTCCTTTACGTTGAATTACTCTTTTATACAGGAATAGATTTAGATTTTATACAAAAATATATTAAAACTCATCTGCGCATATTTCGTTTTTTTTTAAGATTTCGAAAAAATGTTATATAAAAATATTGCTTAGTTTTTCGAGGTCCATGTCATGGTATACATATAGTATAAAATATAAAAAACCAAAATCTCGTCTTTTCATTTTTTTGCTTGTAAATCTTTCACATTCATACCGAAAAACCAAATTTGTATAATGTTTTGACCGATCTGAAAACACTTATATACTATGGCATGTTTCATATGAGTAAAATTAGAAAAATAAGGTCATCTAAATATGCAATAATTGAACGTAGGAGCCATAAAATATATACTTAAGCTGCCACTTCACATCCTAGAAACTTGGTGCAATGAGGGAAAACTAAAAATTCCATCAAAAGCTATTTAAGGATGTTTTTGAAGAATTCTTTTTATAGTGCGCCATTTCTGATTTATAAGGAAATACGAAAAAATAATATTGAAGAGATTGTTGGCAATCCTGCAGATTCAAAAATGTCTTTTAATTAAGCTTTAAATCACAAATGTTTGCTCTAATTTAACCCACTGCATATCTCTTAAAATAATCAACATTCCAATGATAGGGAACGTAAAATATGCATATACTTGAATTCATTTCATTTCCTTAAACGTTTTTAACTTATTGATGAAGCATTCTGAATATTTGCAAGTTCTGTTATCTGTTAAACTTTCTTACTGAAAAGCTTTTAGTATCCTGTATAAGTGGATGTCAAATCAAATATATCCCTTTATAATGGAAAGGACTACATTAAACATAAACTCTAAAACGTAAAGAAAACTATTTAAACCTTTATTAAAATTATAAATTCCGTTGTATATTGCAAATTAATATAATACTTATTATAATTTTTGTTATTTTATTTAAGTACCTATTTGTACTTACCCACTAAAACTCTGATAGTGAATGTGTACTAGGAAGTTCCAGTTTCGTATTTTTTTTAAGTTTAATTTAGTTATTAATAATTTAAAATTATATTGTTATTGTCAAGAACTTTATGTTTTCAAACCTCACTTATTTCTTAAATTAAATAGGTGTTTTAAATTAAAAATTTGGCCACTGTTCTAAATGCTCCATTTCTATGACGTCAACAACATATTATCATTATATCTGCACGTATCGTATAAAATAAGAACTTTTACATTTCGTTTAGTAACTTATCTTGCATATATATTTCGCAAGTCAATATTTTCTTATTAAAAATTCAGCAATGAATCCAAATGAGGCTAAATGCAAAAGGGTGAATAGAGTAAGGTAGGTTATCGAAATTCCGTTTACTAGCGGTATTCTTAAAAAATAAGGTTAGAAAAGTTGAGAAATTCAAATGTCACTTTGACATATGTTCTGCTGATGTGTTTATAAATTCGTGTACAAGCTTTTACAGAAAAGAAAAGGCATTTAAAAAGTGGTATATTGACTATAACTAAGGCCCATTCACGAACCAAAAATGGTAAGTTTTTTCCTTCAATCATAATCAACAAGATCCTTATTCCTATTACTATTGTAGCCTCTCAGATTAGATATAAAGCGCAAGCTAACCGCTCGGTCCGATAGAGTAAAATGTGTAGATTTGCACCCCACAGAGCCCTGGATGCTTTGCTCATTATACAGTGGAATAGTAAATGTTTTCAACCTCGAAAACCAGCAGTTGCTTAAAACTTTCGAGGTCTGTGATCTTCCTGTTAGAGCTGCTAAATTTGTGCCAAGAAAAAATTGGATTATAACTGGTTCTGATGACATGCAATTGAGAGTGTTCAATTATAATACGTTAGAGAGGGTGCACAAATTTGAGGCTCACTCAGATTATTTGAGATGCATCGTTATACATCCTACTCAACCCTTTGTTTTAACCAGCAGTGGTAAGCAAAAGATACTGTTTAGTATGTATTCATTTATAAAATTAATGAAAAATAAAGTATTTCATTATTTTAAGTATATTAAACTTGCCAAAAATTATTTATAATTTTCATTTCATTTATTAGAAGATATCATTTAAATAAACTCCTAGTATTCAGTCAACTACAAATGTTATGAGTTGCAAGTGAAACCATTACCAAAGAATTACTTAAGTTTTTTTTAATGCTTAGATGATATGTTCATTAAATTATGGAACTGGGATAAAGCCTGGACCTGCCAACAAGTGTTTGAGGGACACTCTCACTACATAATGCAAATTGCAATTAACCCCAAGGACAATAATACATTTGCCAGTGCGTCTTTAGATAGAACATTGAAAGTATGGCAATTAGGTAATATATATTAACTCCAAAATGCATTGTTACTGAACCTGGAAAATGTAGGTTCTCCAACTGCCAATTTTACATTGGAAGGTCATGAAAAAGGTGTCAACTGTGTTGATTATTACCATGGTGGTGATAAGCCATATCTGATTTCTGGGGCTGATGATAGACTTGTAAAAATATGGGATTACCAGAATAAAACTTGTGTGCAAACATTGGAAGGACATGGGGATAACGTTACAGCTGTGTGTTTCCATCCAGAATTACCAGTTGTCTTAACAGGTCAGTTAAAAAAAGTGTATAATGTCATAATTATGTCATGTGATCTTGACTCTTAATGTTCATATTTCTAATACTGTATTTAAATTAATAATGGATTTTACAGCTTAACTATTTACATGAAGTTTATTTATAATTCAAAATATATCATTTTTGATCTATTTTACATTTTTATTCATATAGGAAGTGAAGATGGAACTGTTAGAGTTTGGCACGCAAATACTCATCGTCTGGAGAGCAGTCTCAACTATGGATTTGAGAGAGTATGGGCCATAAATTGTCTTAAAGGTTCAAATAATGTGGCAATAGGATATGATGAAGGTAATACCTATTAATGTGGTTGTTATTTCAATTGTGATCTAACTTAAGTTTCAAAATATGTCCAGGTAAAAGTACATCTAATATTTTCTTGTTTAGATTTATATTTTAACACGTAAAACGTACTTTAACAAATATAATTTTTTGGTTTTTTCCATTGAACAAAAACTTGGGTTTTTAGGAAGTATTATGGTAAAAGTGGGTAGAGAAGAGCCTGCAGTCAGTATGGACGTTAACGGAGGGAAAATCATATGGGCTCGTCACTGCGAGCTTCAACAGGCCAATCTTAAGGCTCTATCTGAAGGTAAATTAGTTCCTTAAGTTGAAACAAAATTACATTTCTTTGAGGGCAAGCACTTGGAGATAATTTTCTGTTATAGGTACAGAAGTTAGAGATGGAGAAAGACTCCCTGTAGCAGTTAAAGATATGGGCGCCTGCGAAATATATCCCCAATCTATCCAACACAACCCAAATGGAAGGTTTGTAGTTGTGTGTGGGGATGGAGAGTATATCATTTACACTGCGATGGCTCTGAGGAATAAGGCCTTTGGAAGTGCACAGGAATTTGTTTGGGCTCAGGATTCCAGTGAATATGCAATAAGAGAATCAGGTATTATTTCTTTCTGCTTCTGCTCTTGCTCTTTTGGGTTATATGATTTTCGAATTTTATTTCATTTCATCTTCACTTCATCTTATTTCATTTTTTTTGGAACAAAATACATTATTTGGTGTATATTTTTTTAGCCTCCACAATAAGAATATTCAAAAACTTCAAAGAAAAGAAACAGTTCAAGCCCGAATCATCGACCGACGGGATTTTCGGTGGTTATCTCTTAGGCGTAAAATCGGTAGCCGGGCTCAGCTTCTATGATTGGGATTCATTGGAGTTGGTAAGAAGAATCGAAATTCAACCCAAGGCTGTTTACTGGGCAGACAGGTAAGAAAAATTCTAGTTTTTAAATAGTTTATTTAGTCTAATTACCTTTTTAAAAGTTTTGACGTATATTTCTTATATCTTTTTTCTTTTATTCCTAAAATATTTGAGTTTTATATTGCTTAACTGTTTTTCCCTTAGTGGCAGTTTAGTATGTCTAGCTACTGAAGACAGCTACTATATTCTTTCTTTTGATGCTGATCAAGTTCAGAAAGCACGAGAAAATAACGAAGTTGCCGAGGATGGTGTGGAGTCCGCCTTTGATGTTTTAGGAGAGGTGAGAATTAATCTTTTTTTCATAAATATTGTGAATAAAAAAGCTCTCTACAATGATAATGATAAGCCAGGTGATTAGAAAAACTTTTATTGTTCTCAATTTGCTAAGTACATCATTTGTGGCTTATTTAACAGATTGTTGAAAATTTGTTGCTGCAACATAGTCCTAGTTTTGGGATTTAATTTCTTAGGCTATGAAGGTTAGTTTGTTTCATCTATTGCAAATGATGGCCAAATGTGAAACAATAATTATGCTGAACTTCTTATCAAAATTGTTTAAACTTGGTTTTGAATTTAATTTTTAATAAATGTGCAAGTTCATTATTTAGTTGTGAAATTAAGATTTTCCATGAAGTTATTATGGAAAACAAATCAATAACATTTTTATTGAACATTATAACTTAGATAAGCGAAAGCGTCCGAACGGGATTGTGGGTGGGTGACTGTTTCATCTACACGAATGCGGTTAATCGAATAAACTACTTTGTGGGTGGTGAACTGGTGACCATTGCTCACTTGGACCGACCGCTCTATGTCTTGGGCTACGTTCCTAAAGATGACCGCCTATACCTGGCAGATAAAGAATTGGGGGTAGTCAGTTATTTGCTGTTGCTCTCGGTAAGCATAAATCACAGAACTTTTTCCCTTGTAAATGTAGATAAAATCTATTGCTATTCATGTGCATTTATCCAAACTGAACAAAAAAAAATCGTTTGTCATTAAATCATTAGGTTCTTGAATACCAAACTGCTGTTATGCGCAAAGACTTTGCGACTGCTGATCGTGTGTTGCCGTCTATTCCCAAAGAGCACCGAACTAGAGTAGCGCATTTTCTGGAGAAGCAGGGTTTCAAACAGCAAGCGCTGGCCGTTTCCAGCGATCCAGAACACAAATTCGAGCTAGCCATAGCTTTGGAGGACTTGAACACTGCTAGAGCTTTGGCGATCGAAGCGAACAACCCACAGAAGTGGAGTCAGTTGGGAGAGTTGGCCGCCAGCACGAATAATCTGCAGTTAGGTGAGGAATAGTTTATATTTTATTAAGCGGATTTACAAACGTTTCTTTTTATTTATTATACAGACACTTTGTGTCTATAACATATAAAGGAAACATTAAGAAATCTGTTTTGGCTATAATCAATTGTTTATTCTCAGTTGCATTACTTTATCACAAGGTGAATGACAAAATGTCAAACGTGAGTGTTTTGAAAATGATAAAGAATCCCATAAATACCCCAGAAAATTATTTAAAATATGCGACAGAATCTCTTTAAAATCTGTGACGTGGAATCTAACCAAATACTCTGAAATTCTCTAAAACATTTACATATGTCATTGAATTCAAAAAAGTTCATTTCAACCAACAGCAAATAATCCCTGAACTTGGAATGCAACTTGGTTTTCATAGAGAATTTTCAATGCATAAGCCATATTAAACGGTCAATTTCAAGAATAAAATGCCAAGTATTGTGTTACTTCTGTAGAATCTTTGATTCGTAGACATTGATGGAAGTTTGATAGTATTTTAAAAATTATGTCTTATATTTTTTTTATAGCCAAGGAGTGTATGCAAAAAGCCCAAAACTATGGAGATTTGCTCCTGTTAGCCACTAGTTCTGGAGACCAAAATTTAGTACAATATTTAGCGGAAACCACGCAACGCGAGGAAAAATTCAACTTGTCATTCTTGTCTTATTTGTTAGTGGGCGATTTGCAGAAATGTTTAAACATCTTGATTGAAAACGATCGTTTGCCCGAAGCAGCCTTTTTTGCCAGGTAAATGAATTTTGAAATTTTTGTTTTGCTTTATTAAACTGTTTAATATACTTTTTATTAGTAAACAGAGTAAAAAACGACAAAGGAATGGGTTGCTCTAACAGTTTATCGGACATGAGGGTTTTAGTCTATTATATTTTATATCCAATAAGACCAAATTTTGCATAAAAATAGAATTTTCCCACTTAATAAAAATATTTTGAAATAATATGTATTTCGTATATTTAGGTCGTATTTACCAGACAAAATCTCAGAAGTTGTGGACTTGTGGAAAGAAAAATTGGCACAAACCAATGAAAAAGCAGCACAAAGTTTGGCGGATCCGAAACAGTATGAAAACTTATTTCCAGGTAAGAATTACTCATTAGTAAAAGTTTAAAATTATTAAGTGTCAGTCTCCGAGAGTATCTAGTTAACCTTCCGAGGGTGTGACCGAAACTGAAATTTTGCTTATATTACAATTAAAAGGTAAATAATATTAATACATTTCCTATTACACACAAATTTTAAATATTACATCTTTGTCAATTTGTCCTCTCTAGTCAACGTGTTATAAAATGTCACTACCTACATTTGTTCGGTAAATAACTGGTGCCTTTTTTTTGTCATAAATAAAGTTTTGTTTAAGACGCACCTTCCACGGTTAGGAATATCCCTACTTATTTTACTTTCTTACGATCCCTGGTAATTTAAGTCAAAGCGATTATTGATCGTTCAGGTCTGGCTGAGGCTGTAGCAGCTCAAAAGGTATTTGAAAAGCGAAACACATTAATCCCAGCAGCTCGAGCTACTACCGTGACTCCAAATCATGAAAGGAATATTATAGCAGAATGTCAGAGTTCTGATTTGGGCCTATCTGCATCCAGCAGTACATTTAAAACTTCTATTGTTCCCAGTGAACTTCAAACTCAGAGTAGGTAGGTAATATATTTGTGGTTCTATGAATTAAGTTTTAATGTACCTGATTAGAGTGAAGTTAATGTTTAAGAACATTAATATCCATAGCAAATACAATAAAAAAAAAGAGTAGATTGAATATAATTAGCGAAGATACCACGTACATGGAACCATTCAAAATAGACAGAATATTAAGCATCCAATCCAATTTTGCGTTAATTAGCTCACGCACAGTTAGACCTCATTATTTCTAAAGTTTTTGATAGTTTCCAGCCAAAATTTTTTTCGAAAATTTACTCAAAATGACACCATGACACATTTTAATAAAAGAAATGAACAAAGAAAACTGTCACGATAGAATTTTGGTATTTATTCTTCGTAACTATGCCTTACCTCCCTTATTTAAATGAGAAAGGAAAAATGGACGACAATTCTAACACTATAACACTTCATAATTGAAGGAGCAATTTTAAATTCAGGCTTGTTGGAATATGTGCGGGACATTTGAATAGGTACCTTGATGGTGGGTCTCCATAGGTGTGACTCGCGGGGTAGAATTGCGTTGGTTGAAAACGCAATTTGATTGCTATGGCGTTGTCCAAGAACAAATTTATTAATGATGCGCACTTTAGCGGGAGACGAATCCCCGCTAATGTCAACAGATCGTCTATAATTTGGCACAGGAGAAATAAGTGACTGCGGGTTAATGGATTAAAGTGCTGGTAACTTTACCATGAGAATATCATGCACAGAAAAATTTTCTTGTTGGTAGAGTTGTCAGGACTTTGGCTGTTTTAACGAGGTTTTTAATATAGACCTTCAGATCTTTTGAGCGATGACGACGATATCGACGACGAAGATTTGGATTTAGATGGAGTGAATTTGGACGATAATATCGATACCACGGTAAATTTTTTGAGTCTAATACTGTCAACATTATATTATTTCTATATTTTCAGGACATCAATCTTGATGATGATCTTCTTAGCGATTGATATGCTTCGCAGAAAATGTCAGTTCAGTATAATATTCGTGGTATTTATGTTCATTCCTACTTAAGAATAATGATTGTTTAATCTTATATTTCGTTATATAGCTTTGAGTTTCAATCGTGTCTTTTATAGTGAAGAAAAATATGTAAATAAACAAACATTTTATTGTTCTAAAGAGTTTTATTTCCTTATAAAGATCCTTACCTCTGAAATCATAATTATTTCAGATATGTATATCGATTTGGCAGTTAAAGAATCAGGGCCGAAGATGAAATTGGAATGGTGATTACTGGTCGAATAATGAAGGTCCAACGTCAGAAGATAAATATATAGGACATTAAAACCGTGACTACTGAAGATTTTAAAGAGAAATTAATGATTTTCAGCGTATCAGAAGATCTGACTGTGATTTTCCCCACTTTTATACCATTCTTCAGTTATCAGTACATCACGTCTTCATCACTTGTTATAAGTTATAATTCAAACCAGTTTTCCTTTCTTCGAAGAAATAACTCCGAATTCAATACGTGGGTGTTACATTAAGCCCAAGTCAAGAGATTCCAGCTGTTAAAAATCAATAATGAATCGACTAATTGAATAGCGTATAAGCTGTTTGGACTGTCATACATAGAGTTATTACTCATAAATGCTTACTATTTAACATATAATTTTAAGGTGCCTTAATTATAAATACAGTCATAACTTGTGCTTACTCCTTAAGAAGCTTAAATTTGAGCATATTCTGTCTATGATAGCCTTAAGTAATATTCAAAAAGGAAGATGTAAACAATATTTCGATTATCCCACCTTCTCAAAAAACAGATTCTCTTTCAAATATTATTACCAGGAAGTCTACTAGGCGTTTTAAAATATTTATTCTATTATGTTCCTATATAGAAAAAACCTGTAAACATTTTAGATAGCTAATTTGGACTCATGTCTTCTTTTAAAGAAAGTTGGAGAGATCGATAATTCTTAAAACATAAATTATGAAGTGTTCAATCGGGGAACGGACCTTATTTTTTAATCTGTTTACTATTTTGTTTTATCCCATTTAAGCCGTTTTTAGAATGGGAGTTTTGCAACTCAATAATGGTTTTTCTCAATGAACGACCAATCTGATCAGATCTTCAAATCTCCCGCTTCCAAAGAAGTACTGTTAGTTCTTCGTGGTTAGTTGCACCACTAACTGAAATCATGTGTTTACATTTAGCTTTCTAAAACCTGTTCAACGACGGCGTCGACGGTGCGTGGACTTTAGTACTGTTCTTCGCCTTCATGACCGCGAGTATGGCCACGGATCGCCAATTATACATCACAATTAAGTGAGATATTTCCTCGCACATCATGGCTTCCGTTCCATAGCAACCTCCAGTGTGCGAAGTGCTTTCCGTGTTTTAGAGACACCGACAGTGGGGAAAAATATGAACCGATCTCGGGGGGGAAATCGTTAATTTTGACGCGTTGTTTAGGTGCCAATTAGTGGATTAATTGCGTGAACCATCATGCACTGGATACCATGGATTGGGCTACTTTCTTTTGGGTGCCTAATGGGGAAAGGTGGGCGCATTTGAGTTAATGAATGATCATAATTGGAAAAGGATTGAAAGTGCCTTCGTCCTCTTAAGGACGTTTTTTCAATTTGAGGTTTATTAGTTTTCGCACGTACATGTTAAGCTTGCACAATGATGATTTCACATTATTATTCATTAAGACGAATGTTCTAGGTATTTCTGATCTACGATAAGCAACTACTCAGAAGCGGGTTCTTGTATTACAACGATTTTCATTTAGTGTTACCAACTCATTGCAGAGAATCTATTCACAAACGCTCGGTCTTACAAAAAAATAATGCTCAAGTTTTGAGGATCATTTTATAGGGGAAAATCCTAGTGCTCCTCCAATCTTCGAAAGCGACTCCACAACGCCACTGTTTCTTTGCAAATTTTAATGCCAATTTAACGTGAGTGGGTCGAGCGTCAGATCTGGTCCTTACAAATTTCCAAAATTTTTCATGTAATATCTTAAAGAGATGAGGAGTCTTCCTTAGGTTTTCAAATGATCGAAAATTCCGCTTCTCTACTTTCATTAATAATGAAGCTGTAGATTTGATCGTTTATACAGGATGTTTTGGGGAAATCTCAGTAAAACGAGGTTATTCACAAAGAACATTAATTTGGGTAATTATAAATTTTAAACATTTTTCATATTTGTAAGATCGTTTATACAGTATGTTTTCTAAATGTTACGCAAAAATTTAGAGGGCTATTCTCTGAGTAATTTTAAGAATTTTTTGTCCTTTGATGATTTTAGCAAAAATGCTTTGGTCCCTAGATACAATGTGGTAAATGCTTGTCAAGAAATTTATTAAAAGCCACAGTAATTGTTCAAAATGACTGCCACCAGCTTGGATGCATGCTTCTAATCTTCTCCTCATTAACAGCCGAACTCTTTCAAAAATACCAGGACTGTGTTTCATTGAATTGCACCCATCAATTACGCGATTTCCTAAATCTTCCGAATTTGCCACTGGATTAGTGTCAACTAATGATTTTAAATGAATCCATAGGAAATAGTCCAGAGGGTTCACGTCTGGGGAACTAGCTGGTCATAAGTGAGGTCCACCACGGCCAATCCGGCGACTTTCATAAGTTTCCATTAAAAATTCGCGTGCAGCCCTACTAAAATGCGCTGGTGCTCCATCGTGCATAAACCACATTGTATTTCTGGTTACGAATGGTATATTTTCAAGGGATCCAGGACGCGATTGTTCCAAAAAGTTACGATAAACTGCGGCTGTAAGTCTTTCTGATAGACATGTTAGTCCAATTAGCCAATCACCGACAATTCCAACACAAACGTTTAACGAAAATTGGTGTTAGAAATTAACTTCTAGTACTTCGTATGGATTTTCCTCGGCCCACGCATGATTGTTGTGAAAATTTCTTATTGCATTTCTCGAGAAACTTGCTTCATCGATAAAAAAATCAACGACAGTAGTCGCGCAATTTGCATCAATGTGTGCAAAAACTATTGAGAAAATGCAATCTTCAAAGGAAAATCTGTAGGAAGAAGATCCTGAACACGTTGTACGTGTTACGGGTATAACAAATTTTTCCTCAAAACTTTCCACACAGTTTTATTATTAACATTCAAAACCCCTCCAACTTTTCTAGTACAAATAACTCAATTTTCCTCTATTATGTTTAGTACATCTTCTTCCAATTCTGCCGTTATCGTTGTCACTGGTCTTCTTGCGCACCTACTGCCTATTAATATACTTGTTTCACAAAGACGTAGGTGAGTTATTTCGAGCATTTTTCTGTTGGGAACATTACGATTCGGAAATCGTTCAGTGGAAAAGTGCTTGACCCGTAACTAATTTCCATCAGCAAGTCCATACACGAAATGCATGTCAGTCACCTTAGCATCCGTATTCACGATATAAAAAAAACATTAAAAAAATGACAAATTTGGAAACGTATTCAAATTGAATGACGTTCAACGTGTTTACTACTGTTCTTTTCAAGAATCATGCTATTTTGCTACGCTTATTTCAACCAGTTTAATAAAAAAGAGAAAAAATACTCAATAAACATTTATGGTCTTGTATCTGGGGAACAAACCATTTTCCTAAAATCGTCAAAGGAACATAAATTCTTAAAATTACTCGGAAAATAGCCCCCTAAATTTTTGGCAACACGCTGTATATTATTTCTCGTAATTTAAAATGGCTAGCGAGCTTTTACACTACTGTTTCGTCATCATTCTAGCTAGTAATTTATTGATGCAGATTGACTGTTAAGGTGGTTATACATTAAAAATAAACGCAATATGTTACTTACCTTACCTGTTCAACGATTAATCTAGGTTTTACTGCGTCACTGTTTCATTGCCAATCCAGGATTCATTGCTGCAGCTCGTTCATTTCGGTGACTAAAAAGTCAAAATGATTCTTGTTCCTGACGATTTATATCTACGTGTTTTTCCTCAATGACATGTTCTTTCGCAAAGCTCTACTACGGCACTGTTTTATTGTTAATCCAACCATAAATTTTACTATTAATAAATAATGCGCGAGTGGTAGGTCAGTTCAAAATTAATTTCCGGAAGTTGTGCATTTTCAAAATTGTTCAATCCTTAGAACGCCACTGTACAATTAACAATTCAACTGTAAATTTTACCGTGTCGTGCACAAGAGTGTGAGGAAAAATCTTCAAAATTTCATTGACGTAGAGCATCTAACTCTGTATTTATAAACTTTAGACATTTTGTCTCTTTATGATGTCCCGTAAGTGTTATTTCTTGAGTTCATGCTCATATGAACGCATTATCATCTTAACTTTGATGTTCTTTCCTTTCATGTGCAGTAAAGTTTGGAGGGCGGTATCTTTTGGTAATATCATGGAAGCCAGAATCCGTTTGATTTAATTGTACCGCACGGGTTAGGAAGTTTGGGACATACATTATTTTTTCTCCCCAAAAGACGACAGAAGAGAACCCTGAATGGCATTTAAGCGATTAACTTAGCGCCCATAAATCCTGTTGACTCAATCGGAATTATTTGAGGTGGAAAAGTGTGAAAATTTAGCGATGAGTACGTGTTTAACAATGCGATCAGGAAGTCGGAAAATTGGCTGTTTAATCTGTAGATTAGTTCCTTGTCGACGGACCAAAACCAGAAAATCCTGTCTGAAATAATTAATTTCTTTAATTAACGCCAAGAACTAATAAGGAAACGCTATAAAATTTAAATACTTTTCAATTCGATTTCGTCTTAATCACCGTGAATCTTAAAATCCTCATGAGGTACGACCATACTGAAGTGGAGATGGGCGATGTTGTCCAACAATAAAGTTCCTACAGTCTCTGACCGTACAAACCCACATTAGGTAACACACACAGACATGTTTAATGAGACGCATACAATAATCATTAAAGTCTGCTAAAATGGCATTAAAATTGAATAACGTACTGGAAAATGAATCAAAAAACGAACCGAGAGTATCTAAAATCGCATAAAGCGAAATATAATAAAGCCGATTGCCTTGATAATATAAATCTAAAGGCTTGATTTCGACAGTTGGAAATACCTTTGGCTCGAGCAAATTATTCATAATTATTTCCTCAAGGTTCTTGGAACCGAGACAAGTCCTGTTGAATGTTGAATAACTTGTGTTTTGCTTTTGTTTGATCCGGCATGAAATTTTATGGAGTGTGGCGGTTTGAATTATATTAAGCGTAATGGAGAAATTTCCATTACGTTACTCGTCGGAGCATCGCCGATGCAATGTGGATCAAGTGAACGACGTCGTTATGGAAAATTTTAATTGGGCCGATCGCCAATTTCAAATACCTGCGGCGATTTGAAATTCACTTGGGGAGTCGCGTTTCTGGTAAATTTGCATGAAAAGCAAATACCGTCATAGCTGTTCAATTATTATTAAAAAATAAAGTCGAAGTGCCTAATTACAAACACACCAAGTAATTAGCAGTGCTCGCAATATGCATGTTCAGCAGATGTAAGTGTCCAGTTTGAAAGTCCAAAGATGTGAAAGTTTCGCCGTATGAGGTTCAATGACGTGCTTTGTTGCTCACGGCAGGTTGTTATTACAATTAACGAAACTAAAGATATAAGACAATCTTCAGGTGACTGCGTGCGTATACAGGGCGGTCATTTAACGACCCATCGGTCTCCAGTTAGTTTATTTGTGATTTCGTTCAAAAAATCCAGTACGGGGGTGCGTACGAGGCTGATGAGGGTAAATTTTCAAATTCGTTACAACCCTACGGGATGTTCCGAAAAGAGCGGGGCGTCCTAAAATGTTTTTTTTCTGGGACCATATGCATTTTTTTCGCGCGATAATATCCTTTGTCGAGCCTGCGTTCGGTCTTAGACCTTTTTGTGCCATGGGATGTAGTAGCTCAGGGCTATAAGGTTTTAAAGGAAATCTTAGACATTTGCAGTGCCTCATAAAAAAATTAACATCGCAGTTAGCTTAAGTCGAACTCTGATAATTTTAAGATTGATTCTCTTGTTGTATCACCTTAGTAGATACGAAAACTTATTTAGGCAAAAATACGTACAAGGTGTTCAAAACAGCAATTTTTATTTTCGCTTTTTCAACTTGAATTTTCTTAATTTTTTTTTTATAGAGTGGAATGTTCTTTGTGGCGTAACACGAAAGAAAATTCAATTTCCTTCATTGCGATATAAAATAATGTCACATTTATGTTAAATATTAATAGAATGATCAATTATATCAGAATCGCCTGCACGCACGGTTCAGTTCGTGAGAGTTTAACACGCGTTGTCACGGTTTCCTCAAAAACTATTGCAGTATAAAAAAAAATTCGAAAATAGGTAAATAATTATTTTTCGGGGGCCACCATTTCACCCACAAATGGGTGTGGTGTTACTCACCCCCACACACTCCAACTTAAAAAAAATTAACCGGGAACACCTCTCTTGTGACACATCAATGGATTACGAAAATGGTTCTGTATGGATTTTTGCTTCTTGAATGTGTTTTTTTATCACAACAGTAGAACGTCCCATAAATACAAAAAAAATACTTCTGGAATGTGTCGAAGCAAGAGTTTCCAAGGGAAAGCAAGAAACGCATCAAGAGTTTTTGGAGTTTACTGCGTTGCAGAGTGTCTGACTATGGTCAGAGTTGATGAAAACATCACGCCACAGAATAGTTGAATCGTAGAATTCATCAAAAGTCCAACTCAAATAAGTTCTTATGTAAGAGTAGGAAAATGTTGCACGATTGAATGTAGAATTAAAGGGGCCTGTAACCCAAGTTATAAAATGCTTTAAAATAATGATTTTTCGGCATTTTTGTATTGGCCTAGTTCAATTTATTTTGCAGCTCATCCTGTGGATAATTATCAAAATTGAAATTGGGAAGAATGAATTGCAATATTTTGACTTCTTACTAGTTAAATTTTATTGTTCTTCCTTTGTTATTTTCGCTATAACAATTTTTGTACCCAGAAGAATTTTACCAATTTTGACATAAAACAATATTTATCTCCTAAAGGTGATATTTTAAACTAGCAGTATGTTACATAACGCTGACCTGAAATTCAACATGGAATCATTAAAAAATAATAAAAAAATATGATTTTTCCGTTTGAAATAACAAAATTGTTATCAATTTCCAATAATTCCCAAAGCATCGCCAGTTTGAAAATATTTTCAGTCAATAAATTTTATATTGAAATGACTGAATGCAAAATTGTGCTTTTCCAGCTTTCACGATTCTCTAAATACTTCCAATGAGCACTCGGCTAAAGAAGCTCTGTGTTTGAGAACTTTTTTTTGCAGATCCTTGTTGGAGCCTCTGTTGCTGACTTGAAACTTCTGTTGCTAACCTGAACTTCGTGGTTGCACTTGTCAAGATTTTGTAGATACAGTTCATGAAAAATTGGCCCTTCAAAGGTCATGCAATCATAGCGTTTCCGGAATAACTTCCAAATCACAATCACCAATCTTAACCGCCGCTTTCAATTATAATTGTCGATTTCTCTGCATTAAAATCGAATTAGATTTTAGAAGCTTTAAGGTCTTTTCGTGTGGAGACCGACTCCTGAAGAGTAACTTTTGTGAAGTAGTTTATTCATGGAACTTCGTTACCAAAAAATGTTTAAATCCAGATTGTCGTGATAGAGTCTGGATGTTGTCTCGTTCTCTGTTCTTGTTTTTCGTACGTTTTGAAGTTGAAAGGACTTGAAGAACCACAAGAATGTATGAGCAGCATTTACTGTCTCATTGTTTGAGAATGTGACTAAGTAGCAACTGGTTCCAATCGATGTCAATGCTTATAAAAGACAATTACTTAATTATTGAGATATTTGCAATCAAAATTTAGCAAAAAGCGATTACTAATCGCTTTCGAAACCTCGAATAGAAGGATAAAAGAAAAAGGACCACAACCGTAAAATAGTAATTAAAAGGCTTGTGTGGATAAAATTAAAAGTGAAATGTCAGAGACCCAAAGAGGACTTATTAAGTCTTGTACAGTCTTCCAAACCAAAACCAAGTGAAAGGGAGCGTCACATCCGCTTTGACCGAATCGACCTAAATTTCAAACGACCTTCTCTCTGTCTGGGCCTACTAGAGTATGCAATTTCGCTTATACTATGTCTAACTGTATTTGATAAAAACGAAATTTTCTTAACACATCCTTTTAGCGGCGTGTTACCAACAACAAGCGAATTCAATATATGCCCCACTGATTTATCACCTTCATCAATATGGAAGGTCGAATATCATGATTTCATTTCAACTTGATAATTGCTGCGAATATCATTGAACCCATTCAAACATACATTAACGCATTCTTTTTAAATCGCGTTTTTCCCAACGGCCATAAGAATTACATTAAGGAGCAAATAAAAATAAACGGTTTGTTTGGATTTGAGTTGCAATTACATGATTCAGTTGCAAGAGAGAACCTTTCTTTTCTGAAGATTTGCCACTGTAATTATTCTTCGTAAAGTGAAAGTGCTCAATTATTGGGTCGAGATGCACTGTTGAAAGGCACCGACGTTTCGCAAGTTTAAAGAGCGTTGAAATATTTGTTTAAGATATAAATTACTTGTTTTAGGTGGTTGCCAAATATCCGAAAATACTCCACCTTCGATGTATCTTGATCGGAACTGGCAGATACCCGATAACGAGCCCATTGGAAGCAAAGTGGTACAAGTCCATGGAAGCGATTACGATAATGATAACCTCACGTATGGATTGCAAGCCATGCAGTTCTTTGGATCGGACAAACCTCCCGATCCTCTACCGTTTAGGATAGATCCACATTTGGGGACTGTTTATTTGAATGATTCTTTACAGGGAAAGGTATGGAATAGTTTACTGTTGATCGCTTAAAAGTGTTAACACGGGCGTGGCTCGAATGTGTCTTTGAGAAAGAAAGAAATTTATGAGAAATGTCACCGGATACCTACCTACGTATTTATCGAAAAAGGCCTCTTCGTCCAAAATGCGAAACTGTCTAACATGCAAATCGAAGGATGTAGAAAAATTACTGAGAAGTGTTCTAAAGCAAACGTGCATAGCTACAACGAGCTGAGGTTGAACTCAGAAAACATCTAATGATAATTATTCTGAGTTCAGCCTTAGAGCTACTTTCTCCTGAGTAGGTTTAGGGCAAAGGTTTTCTGGATTTAACCAAAGCATAACAGATCTGGAGAACATCGGTGCAGGTGACAGAGAGCAAGAAGTATGAATGAGAAATTAACCGAAAAGAACAATTCTGACTGATTTTAACGCTTTAATGTTGGTGTATAAAAGTATCCATAAACAATATCAGATACAAAAACCCTAATTCAGAATACTATGTTCGTAATAGGGGGGCACCGACCTGCACCTCTATGTCACCCTCAGCGACGGTCAACTGGAAGCCAAAAACGAAGTTTACGTCAACATCCTCAACTCCTCCGTTCCTTATAAACCCACTTTATCCGGGCCTCCCTTTCCAGGAGGTCCTTTCAATCCCTTTGGCAAATTCAACCCTCGCCCTCCCGATTCACCCTCTAAATCTCCTTACAATCTGCCGTCTAACTTAGGCAACTTCAATAATCCTCCTGCCAACATAGCGAATAACCCTCCTCCCATGCCCACAAGACCTCATTTCAGACCTCGAAATAACAGTCTTGAGGTCACTGCTTTGAGGCCTGTTAAGAATCAGACTGGAAGAGAAAACGTGAAAGATAAGAAGGAGCAGGTTGATGACAAGATTGAAGCAGCAACTAAGAAGGTTTAAGGTTTCTGTTGTTGATAATAAGTGAAGTTGAAAATGATTGATTTTAGCATTTGCTGGATGTTACTAATGGAAATGAACTGGACGCTCTAGATTATCCTGTGAAGTCTCCTGAAGTGGCCAGTACTATAGTTTCAATTATATCAGTTTGCGCGGTGTTTCTTACAGTGGCGATCATAGCTGTGATTTTCAGAAAGAAAATTTACTTTAAGAAGAAAGAGAAGAGCGATGATATTGTAAGTTTCCATTCGTAACCCGCTAGTCTACAATATTACTGTGATAATCTTCAGAGAAAATCTCCAGCCTTGAGGGAGGAAAGTAGCATAAACTTGCACGAATGGAGAGGGCCAAGGGCGTATAGCAATAGATATGAGCCTTGGCAAAGAGAAGGGGTTCCTACGGAGGTAATTAAAACACTCATTTTAAAAATTTAATAACAAAAGTGCATTCTAGAACTCTAGCGACTCCCAACTGCAGTCTTCAGAGGATAAAAACGATTCCTGGGAGTTTCCAAGGCACCGCCTTAAATTTTTCAGCATCCTCGGAGAGGGAGCTTTTGGCCAAGTCTGGAAATGCGAAGCAATGGATTTGGAAGGCAAAGAGTCGGGTCTAACAATAGTAGCCGTAAAAACTCTTAAGGAAAACGCTAACGAGAAAGAAAAAAGCGACCTTATTTCCGAGTTACATGTGATGAAGATGCTGGAACCGCATCCCAATGTGGTCAAACTATTGGGTTGCTGCACAGACAAAGAACCTATTTTCCTTATTATGGAGTATATTTCTCAGGGAAAATTGCAGAGTTATCTGAGGGATTCTAGGGCTGAAAGGTACTACAATAACATGCATGGAAAAAGCAAGACTTTGACTTCAAGGGATTTGACGTCATTTTGTCATCAAGTGGCCAAGGGGATGGATTTTCTCTCCTCCAATGGGGTGAGTTGAAATATAGTTATTTGAGTGATTATTTATTATCTCATTTACATGAAGGTTTGAAATAAATATTTGTTAAATTTCCGTAAACATCGAAAATTTTCAGACCTTATCTGCAAGAATGATTTTTTTATTTTGAGGCCGTCGGACAAAAAAAAACAATTTTTGTAAACTAATTCTTACAGTTGTTATGATATATCCATCTCCCACTCCAATAAATCTAATATTATTCTAGAAGATTCTAAAGGGGCACGGAGAAAGTGCGCAAAGCTAGATTCATTCACGTTCTTTCCCTATATGTTCCTTATATACCCTCAAGGATGTTTTATGCTCTGCTTTGTATCATTTTTAAGATGTTTCTTAACGTTTTGTGAAAAGTAAAAAAATGTTCCAATATAGATTTCTAGGCGAAATTCAATGACTAATAATAGTTTCCTTCACAACTCTCCGATTTTCATATAGAAATCCAAACTTGAGTTCTTGCAACGGGACACTTATACAGTTTTTTTTTTCAGATATTTTCGTAATTATTCGAAATTTAGCCGATATAAAAACAGATTATTAATTCGTTTGAAATTGTGCATCTTTTTATTCTGATTTAGACGAATTCGTATCTATTATCATTTCTAAAATCCTCATGTTGTTCCTCTTTATCTGGGTCAAAGTGTATATGCTCATCAGCTAGCGCTCTTTACACTGACTCCAACGATATAAGATTTTACATATTTACTTCTTTTAGTTCTCTGAAAAAACACTTTTAAATTATTTTAAAATCTCTCTTTAACATTGGAAGGTCACATTCCTTTCATAAAAAAATAGCGCCTCCAATAACCGGTTATATCCGCATTACAGACATTCCATCGTCGAGTGTTTTAGTGCGCTTAAAGGGGATGTTCTATTTAATACAGAGATAGCCCTAAAGAGATGTGGGTCTATCGATAATCGTAGGTAAGACAGAGTAGGAAAACTTTAGAAAGAAAGCCAGATAAGGCCGTTAATATATGTGAGACAAGATATAGGGAATATGTCAAATCAAATATATATCTTTCTCTGGAGTTTCCCAGTAGTATAACAGAGAAAGACAATAAGAAAATATTGAAAATTTTCCCGGACATTTCTATCACTTGCGTCAATATAACCTCAAAAAGATTTGTTTGAATTTTAATTACAAAATTACTATTATTATCTTTCTTATAACTAGAATGTAATTAAAATAGTTGCGGTGTAATAATTATCAGCAAAGGTAATGATTTTACCAAGGCGTCATCATGTCTCTTCAAGCAAGCTCTTCCAAGACCACAACCAGAATAGTTTACCTTAGATTTATGGGTTTTTTCACCTTATGTGTCCCCATGTGGAGGTAGATTGATCTTATTTTGAAGTTATTTCTAATATGACCCTCATATGGCATCTAAGAAGGTGTGCGCCCTCCTGACAGTGATGCAGGCCGATATTCTGCATTTGAAATCGATCAATTTACTTGAGATGTATCTGGATCCCAGATTAAAGTGGACATTATATGCCAGTCATCTGGCAGGTAGGCAGAGTGAGAATATACTGAATCCCAAACCTTTTTGTAGCACCTGTTTGTTTCTGAGTATTTATGGTATCTGTTTTGCATAGAGTAATAGTGTGCAGAGTGTATTTTTCAATTACTAAACTAAAATCTTTTACTTCCTGTCCTAGAATAATAAGTAACTCATGTAATCCTATGAGGTTTTACTCTATGGTACTAAGTGAACTTTAGGATCAAATTAGGTTATGAAGATAGTCTTAAGATTGCAGTAGTAAAAACAGTCTTTAAAGTTTGGGATGTGGACTTCCTTATTGACTATAGATCTATCTAATTTTTGCTCATTGTGTTCAAGGTTTTGGAGAAGTTTATAGCTATTTAAGTACTTGAGCACTTTAAAATTAGGCATTTTTTCACTGAATCTGAATGGGTTGTTAAAAAGGCAACAGTACTACAATAGAAATCACTGTCTTTAAATAAATGTGATTTTTTCTTTATGCCTCCTTCAATTTTTATATTTGAAGTCTATTAAAACTGAATAAACAATTATTGAAGATAACTTCTTATTACATATATACATTAAGCCATTGCTTAAAAACAGAGAAATACAGAGATTTTTCCAACTTGTCAAGACATTTTCTGATGCCAGTGTCTCAGTAACCATAAGCATAAGAAAAATATTTCATATGAGAAATTAACTTGTTTTGAGGTTCTTTATATGCACCTGTTCTATGTCCATATTTGTCTTAGAAATATTAAAAAGAAACTGAATTTTTTTAATAGGAATAAAAAAATGCATTGAATGATCATTTCTGGCAGGGATTATTTTGCTTTGATACTCACTTTTGGAACTTTCAAAGTGATTTCGCGTAATTTTGAAAATAGTAAAAGTTCATGAAAAATATTTAGCAAGAATAAGAGTAATTTCAAGTAAAACCATATGGGCATTTGGCTTTTTTTCCTGTGGGAAGAAAATGCTTAAAAGTGCTTAAATATTAATTTTGCTTAGTACCATTTACATATAAAGAAATTGAAAAAACACCACTTTTTTTATCTAACCAGTACTTTGCACGTTCAAAAAGTTCTAACATACAAAATAGTGTTCTTTTCGAATATTTTTAGCCACTGATATACATATTAACGAACTTAACACCTCTATTTGCAGATAATTCATCGAGATTTGGCGGCGCGCAACATCCTAATCACCGATGAACATGTGTGTAAAGTTGCAGACTTCGGATTCGCTCGCGATGTTATCACTTCACATGTTTATGAGCGAAAGAGTGAAGGTAACGGTTAATATCTCAAATTGACCTGTGTTAAAGCTTTAAATTTAGGTCGTTTGCCTATAAGATGGATGGCTCCAGAATCTCTCTATGACAACATATTCTCAGTCAAATCTGACGTATGGAGTTTCGGAGTCTTAATGTGGGAAGTTGTCACTTTGGGCAGTACTCCATATCCAGGATTATCAGCAGCTGAAGTCATGAGAAAAGTCAGAGATGGTTACAGACTGGACAAGCCAGAGCACTGTAGAAGGGAAATCTACAACATCATGTATTATTGTTGGGACAAGGACCCCAATATGAGGCCTTCATTTTCGGAGTGTGTATCTCTTTTGGAGAATCTGATAATGACTGAGACTGACTATATCGAATTGGAGCGGTTTCCGGATCACTCTTACTACAATATGATGAGTTTGAGTGGGGAAAAACTGTGATTTTTTCGTAATATAATTCATCTGTCATTCACCAAAAGAAGATAATGTTCAAAGAAGCGAGGACCAAACCTAATTATGATTTAACCAAAGCTAACCAAACGTTTTTTGGCCTTAGGGAAGAGTTGACTTTTCAGGTTTCTGGGTTCAATGCAAAGTAATGATTAGTATAATTCAAACAAAATTGAATGATTCATATTCGTTTTCACTTTATTTAACACAATTGATATAATTGTGAACATTTTTAAATTTAGTTGTACCATTTTTTTTCCAAAAATATCATTTAAAATATGACATTCCAAATAGTATATGAATTCATTGAATGACATTTCGATGTGATTTAATTGCATGTTTTTGGTCAATCCAAATTTCCTTCTGAGATTAAACTTTTCAAAAGGGGAATAAATAAAGTTCAAATTAAACGAAAATATTATTTTATTATTATTGCGGTTTAATTACTTTTAATTGTGAGAATTTCACGTAAAACTCCATGAATTCATACAATTTGCTGGGACATACCACAAAATTACCCATTATTATTTATTTCCGGTTTTATTATTGTATAAGTAATTTTGTATGATAATAGGTAGCTTAAAGCAATACTAGTTTTTAGCAAGTAGGTAATTATTTAGTTATAGGTTTATACCGACTTTTTAACTGGAAAATGCTCACTCGTTATGGTTGTTTAGTTATCACATGATATCGTTAATTGGGAAGATTATCATTTGGTTTTGTAGTTCTCGAGATATTACAAATTCAGCAAGTCTTCCGGCGAATTTAAGGTTTTAATATATTATTTACTTGAAAATTGGTTGTTTATATTCCAAAATAGATACCTACTGGCGGCATAGAGTTTTATTTAGTCTCAGTTCCTTTTGTGAAGAGTACATTCACATACCAAATGTGGCACCTTCCCGTTTAGATTCTTTTTCGGATTAGAATGCAAAAAACTAAGGTACACATTTTTAAACTAAGAATCCTCGAGAGTAATCAATCACAGTTTGAGATTTAAGTTATAGACAGTAAAAAAAATGTCAGTTTTCAGACAAATTGGAACCAAACTAACCTGAATAAAAACAAATTAAATCAAATTATTCTGATAGTAATAAATAAAACTCTGTACTGGTGGTTAATTCACTTATACAATTCACACCTTAATGCCCAACATAAAATTTATGAGACATTTACTTAAAATTGTGATGTACGTGGGTGAATGGAAAAAGTTTGGGATGCTAAATAAGGGAAACGATATACATAGATAAATCTGTCAGTAACTCTGAAAGATATAAATAAATCAATTTCAATACTCTGCACTTCAGAAACTAGAGCCTTAAATTGATTGATTGATCTTATTTTTCATTTAGGAATACGCCCGTAAAATGTTTTCCTCAATTAGTAAAGGTCCTGTATATTAAGCAATAATGCAGTGATACTTGGACAAGAAGTTTAATTCTCAAGAAGCATCAAGAAAAATCATGTAAAAAAGAAACTATAACTTTCCCAGGGCACTTGAGGGAAAAGATTATCATTAAACCATTATACATATTTTGAATAACGTACAAGAGATATTTTCAAAAAGGAAAACATTGTGTCAAAAACGAACGTTTCCCATATAGTTAAAAATATATGTTGTGTTAGTAATTAGTTATTGGTGGTGGTTGTTTATTTACGTGTATTATTCGTTGGGTGATTCAGCCAAGTTGCGATGACGATGCGGCCAACTGTAGGACTGGCGATGTATAATCCCTACGACTTGGCACTTTTGGGTAAATGATTCTATTGGTACGCGAAGTGAAATAAAGACGTGAAGTAGAGATTCGGCGTTATATTTCGTCTAAGCTGTAACAGTTGTTAGAATGAAGATCTTCTATAGTAAGGTATGCGTTGTTGGAAAATATGTTGTTTAAAAATGCAGTAATCAATTACGCCTTCTGCTAGTTGTATACTATGTTGGCTGAGAAAATGTTAATCAGGTCCAGTTAAAATAATGCTACAAAAGTATGTTTGTCCGTTATTTTATTTCATGGGGGCTTTTTCAAAACTAAATGCTGTAGTCCTTCAAGAAGACAGAAGATTAAAATTTCAAGCAGGAAAACGTCATTCAGGAAGATAACTTTTGCTATACGCTTGAAGAAACAAAATTTAATATATTGTTAGAATTTAAAATTATATTAAATAATAAAATAACACTTTCAAAATATACATGTTTGGTGCTGTCAACAATATCAAGAGGACTCTTAAGTATCATAAAGAGTAAATTTGACATGTAAAATAACACTTTTAAAGAAGAAATACTGACAAACGTTATAAAAAAAACTAATCTGAAATATTCCCTATATTTAAGGGATCTGGTTACTTCCAGTAAAAATAAAAATATCTTCCGCAAACATAACTTAGTTGAATTTCAACAGCAAGGAATTTGGTGTCCCTCTACAATGCTTTGATAGATTTCTTTTCATACCAAAATAAAACATAGCTCTGAAGTACGTCAATAAGGTAACATATTACCGACATACAGTAAAAACACAGATATAAATATAAAGGAACATTATACGATTACAGGACCAGTAAATACTGAAAAACCCGTGTGAAAAATAGTTGTTAATGTTAAAACGAGTCCCAATGAAGCATTTGCAAGATAATTTTTTTCGCTTATTGCATATTTTGCCATATAAAAATATTTGACAAATTGTATAAAAAATATTCCTTAATCTATTCACATGAGGTTTAGTTTATCTTGGACAGAGAACTGATGAATTCCTCCATGAAATGATTAGGACCTAGCTTCTCTATTTCTTGTTTTGCATCCGTTTCCAAGTCTTGCAGAACTTTCCGAGTATAATCGAAACTTCCATATTTTTCTAACAAAGCTACACAATATTTTTTAACTTCAACATCTTTGGTACGTTGCCTCAAAATATCTGTTATAACCGAGTTAAGGAAAATATTTAAAAAAATACTGAACTAAACCAAATACCAATGTTTCCATAGAAACTATTATTTCGATCTCTAGATCGAAATTAACTGCGAGTTAAATAATATCAAATTGATAATATAAAAGAAAATGATAAATAATTCAAATAAAAGAACAATACCCAATAAATATTTATCTTCTTTTACAACAAAGGATACGCATTATTTGGTTATCTTCAGGATGGCTGTGAATGGCATGTAGAACTGGAAAACTAAATTTTCCTTCTGTTAAGTCTTCGCAATAACTCTTGTGCAGCATATACTGCAAAAACTCATTTAATGGGGAATATGTACATGTTTATGAATGACTTACATCTTTAGAAGTCAAATTAATAAAGTCATCCCTGATTTGAAAATACAGCCCCAAAATAGCGGTTATTTTGGTAAAATCGCCCTTATTATTACTAAACAATTGCATAAGTCTTATGGCCAGCATAAACAAACCTCCAGTCTCTAAGAAAAGAATCGCAATAATAAGAAAAAATAATAATCTAATACTAATTACTTCTTATGACCATTTTTTTATACTCTTCTTCTGAGGGACATGTAAAGTTATCTCTCCAATATATCTCCATACCTTGACCACGATACAGCTCTAATACTTGTTCCAAAACGATTGAAACTGCCTTTATAAGTATCAAAAAATCATATATGTACCAATCAAAAAAAGGTGTTAAAATCTTAGCCTTACGTCTGGATGGTCTAGTTGCAAAACTCGCTCGATCGCAATAAAAGAAGCATAATTGGCAGCATTTATTGTGCTAGCAATTCCGTAAATAGAATGAGCAACAGGTATTCCTCTTCTAAGAATTGAGTTATCTTGGATATCATCGAGTCTGGAAAGTATCCTTATAGCTGATAACGACTTAACTAAAGGAGACTTACAAAAGACTAGAATTGTGCAAAATTTGTACAATATCTGTAATAATAGCCAACTTTTCTTCAGGAATTTGGAGCCACAGGTTAAATGCCCTCGCTAGTTTAGCTCGAATGTTTTTGCCAGGAACTTGTAAGATGTAGTTAAAAGGTTCTAATAATTGCTAAAAATTTGAATTAATTGATTTGAAAGATTTCTGTTCAGTTGTAAATAATTTCAAATGTGAAGATTTGTTGATTATTTTTAAATTGACAATCAAAAATACGTCAATCTCGTAAACATTGTAAATTGCAAAACTTTGATTAAGAGCCAAACTAGTAATGTGCTCTTATCTTTAACATCAAGTTAATTTTCATTTAAACCAAGAAATTCATCAATACTTGAGTTTTTTTCAGCATATTAACAAATTAGTTCTACCTGGGATTCTTCTGAGGTAAGTATATTGTAACTATACATGGATGTTTTCTAAAGTATATAAAGAATGGGGGTTTAAAACTGAATTTTAATTATCTTTATAAAATAAAGAAAAAAAGAAATTTGATGAACATTAGGAAATGAAATCTACGAATAGAAGGACATTTTTCCAGATTTTTTTATTTTTTACTTGCATTACAAAAGAGGAAAATCTATTTTCCATTTTCAATAGAACTTTTCAACTAAGGCAATTATTTTATTTTAATCATCACATTTGAAATCTTTCCTTGTTCACAATTATTTTGCCTCTTCCTAGTTTTTTCATAAAACACATAGTAATTGACCAAAATACTTGTTGAAAAATTTAATTTACACATTCAATACACAGGAAAAAGTTAAATCCAAAAGTTTAAAGATTTATTACTTTTATTCAAGGTTTTGTGGGATAATTTTTAAAAGTATATATACATATTTATTTCATATTGATAAAAAAAGACAGTGAACATGAAATTTTTTATTTATATTTGAACTCTGATTCAAATGAGGTAAAATGATGAGATAGAAAAAACATAGTTTACTTTACAGGTCTTATTATCTAAGAGTTTACCAGGGAATAGTAGGGATGCATGGAAGATTCTGTGAGATATTAATTGAATAGTTTTAATAGTTATGGAATTGACAATAACTCAAAGTAATGGCCACAAATTTTTCATTACAAAACATGTTTCGAGCTTCATTAACAAAAGTCTGTGATTGTGGGGTGTCAAAAACTGCTATCAAATTATTAAAATAATTACAAGCTTTTTAACTCAGTTTTTGCCAAGACCTCAAGCTTCAAAAACTTTATTTATTCCTATCTCCAATTGAATAGATAAAAAATATGATTAATGCTCTCGTGATAAAACTAATCTTGCGCAATAGAAATATATAGGTCCAATATTATAATAAATATTCTTTTTTACTTGAAAATGTGATTTGTACATTTTTCCGAACTGCTACGGTTAAACGTAATCTTAACTAAATTAATTTTAAAAAATACCTCATCTTGTTCCTTCTCGTTGGTGCGGCTGTAGGGAATTTTTTGTATATTTTCTTTACTCGTCATGTTAAAATGTAAAATTGCACTCTGATAAAAATGGGTAAAAAGATTGACTTTAATTGAAGGTGATAGATATCGTTGATAGAAAGGATTTAACAAAAAATCTCAAAAAAGTTTGAAAAACATCAACAAATATGTACATAAACATAACCTGACTCCGCACATTTCAACCACATACTTTCATCCTACACTGCTCATAATAAGCTGTTTACATTGGTGACTGGGCTGCAGAAAGGAGTGAAGGCAACATTGACATTGTCGATATCTAGTACTTATTTCCTGTAATCGACTGTTTAGTGAAATTATTGAATATATCTCAATAGCCTTTTTACATTAGAACTTTTTTAAACTCAGACAACCAAAAAGGAGCAGTATACTATAGGTATGAACGATTTGACTGCATGAGAAAATGTCTGTCAAAAAGCTGATGTTCTGATTGGACACGACTAGCTGATGGATAGTTTGCTGTACTATGACGAAAGATTTTCGAAGGTTTCCTGCATTACTATTGGTAGATTTAATTATGTCACGTGGGGCATCACCTGTTTCCTGTCAGAAGTCCACAATCAACATTTGATTTGTTTACTTAGTTATTTTAAATCTATTTGAAAATGTTACTACTTTAACAAGTATTTGTTAAATATTAATGTTACTAATAAATTTTTATGCATTAAATTAAAATTAGTTTATTGTTAAATAAGAAAATTACCAATCCTCCGAAATGAAAACTTTGGATAAAATATCTGTATTAGCAGAGAAGTACAGGAAACTGGTACAACAATATGTAAACTTGGTAAGCAGGACGAAAAATAATAAACTATTATTAAAAACCATAAACCTTTTATTAAATAATTTTCAGCACGTTTATAGTGCTGCATTGTTTTGGGCCGATAAGGCTGTAGTTCTGACAAATAACCCTAAAGATGTGTTTTGGCTAGCACAATGCATGTTTCTGCAAAAGCAGTACCAAAGGGCTGCATTTCAGTTACAGTCCAAAGGCCTAGATAAAGTAAGTTTAAAAAGTGATTGATCAGTTACCAGGAAGAAATTAATCAATGAAAAATATTCTGAAACTCCAAGAAAAAAGCAATTTCAAGAATTTAAGGAGAATGGTTAATGTTGAGAGTATGGCAACAAGTTTTCAAGCACATGAATTGCAGCATTAAATGCCTTTCATTTTGCTATTGAATATATATAATATCGAATATTGAAAAATTACCTTTTTGGTAATTTTGTGAAGAGCATGATTTTCACAGAAACAATTAAAATTCTGGGGAGAGGTTCTTTCAAGGGTCAATATTTTAATGATTGAATCTTGTAAAAAGATTCATATTTATACTTGGATACAGTACAGTTGATATTGTGCTAATACAGTGAAGCAACCAGACATAAGATTTGAGCAGTGGTGAAATGACCATTAGGCACTTCAGTTTGAGCTTGAATGTGGAAATAATAAGTTTTAATACTGATATTAGCCTTCATACAATTTGTTTTGTGGAAAATTGTACTATTTGAATTGAAAGCTCTCTAAACTGATGAACATTTTCCACATTTTAGTCTTACCTCCTTTGTACTTATTTGACAGCCAAATGTTATTATGAAGCAAATGATCTCAATGAAGCCTTGAAAGTAATAAATAACAGTGAATTAAATACTCTTTTATGTAATGGTACATTTGATCCTAACATGTCTGAAGTTGAACTAACATTATTTGATGACACTCCAAAGTCTGTAAGTAACTTTCAAGATGTAATTTTAACATTAAAACTAATCAGATTTTACCATAATTTTAGCAAGCAATATCTTCATTTTTACTACTTAAGGGCAAAATATTAGAAGCAATGGATAACCGAGGTTTAGCCTCTGATTGCTATAAACAAGCCCTGCGGTATGATATTTATTGTTTTGAAGCCTTTGACCGATTAGTAAAGTACCAAATGTTAGACGCAAAAGAAGGTCCAATAATTTGTTTCAAATATTTCCTTTTAGCTTTTAATTAAATTTTTATAGAAAGAGAACTTCTCCAATCAATACCCATTCAAGATCAATGTCCTCCAGAAGAAGCAGCAGTTATGAAGAGCCTTTACGAATTAAGATTAAAAAAATATCATACTCCAACCCCCCATTTACCCCCTCCTGTAACTGTAATGAACCAACCCATAGCCAATACTCCTGGGAGTGTAAATTCTTTACCTGCAAGTCCCTACATTCAACTTCCCACTTCCATCAGCACTCCCATGATATTATCCAATGTTGGAAAGAATGATCACAACAAGATGCAAGTGGACACAGTAATAGATGCACAAATTGTAGCAAAGTTGCAATGCAGTTTAGAATTGCTGGTCTCCCAAGCAGAAGTCTTGTATTATAATTGTGATTATCAGAATTGCCTAAAGTTAACAGAACAAGTATTGAAAAAAGATCCATATCATGAAGGCTGTTTGCCTATTTATATATCATGTATGGTGGAATTGAAGCAAAGCACCAGTAAGGGTGGAATTTGTGTATAAAAAAATCGTATTATGGTTGAATTTTGTTTTATAGAATTATTCTCAATGGCCCATGCTTTGGTGGATCTATACCCAAATTTGGCTATTTCTTGGTTTGCAGTGGGGTGTTATTATTATGTAACAGGTAAGGCAGGTATTCAGGGAGAGTTAAGTAATTAAATGACTTTTAATACGCGCAGGGAAAAGCGATTCTGCTAGAGGTTATTTAGCGAAAGCCACTTGTATAGACAAATTGTTTGGTCCTGCATGGTTGGCCTATGGACATTCGTTTGCGAGTGAAAATGAACATGATCAAGCGATGGCTGCTTATTTTAAAGCGTCTCAACTAATGAGAGGGTAAGGAAGTGATAATCACCTGAACTGAAAAGAATTTTTTCTTCAAAAATCACAGCAAATTATATATTCTTATTGAATTTTGCCATTTCCTGAATTTGTTTGAACTTGCTTCTCGTTCAGTAAAACACGCTATAATTTATCAACAGGGTCCTAAATATTATTTACAAATCTATAAAGTTTTTTGGGTATGCATTATCTTTAACTGTTTTCTAAGATTTCAAAATTTTCTGTTATAAGAGCAATCATTTGTACTGAATGTAAATATTTGCAGCGTACAATCACAGCACATAATACTTTTATAAAACAGATAATAATTAAAAGTATGAAAACGATTAGAGATAATACTGCGCGTGAAATACGTTATTAAAATTAGTGATGTAAAATTTAAAATATCAAAAAATCTTGGATATCAGAATGAAACCTTATTAAGTAGGTTTTTTCACGTACCTTGGTTTCCTTTCTATCAACTCATAGGTCTAAAAGCGATTTTCGTAAAAATAATGTCTTTTTTATCCAAAAAAGATATCTACTAATTCACTCTATGGTTCATGTCACGTATCGTCCAAACGTACTAACGTTTTTCACGATTTGGACACAATAAAACTTCAATTAATTATCGTTGCATTGTCTGCAAATCTTGAAAACTAATTGAGTATCATTTATTATTTCCAGATGTCATTTACCCCACCTCTATATTGGCCTAGAATGCGGTTTAACTCATAACATATGGCTGGCTGAAAAGTTCTTCCTCCAAGCCCAATGTATTGCCCCAGAAGACCCATTCATCCTCCATGAACGAGGAGTAATTTCCTTTCAAAGCCAAGAGTAAATTTCTTTTTATCATATCAAAAACTTGCCAAATATCTAAGATTAAACATTTATAGCTATGAAAAAGCTGAAGACTACTTCAGGGAAGCATTGGTCAAAATTAAGAGAATTCAGTTGGGTTCTATACCCACAATTTGGGCCCCTCTGTTGAATAATTTAGGTCACGTAAGCAGAAAGTTAAAAAAGTTTAGGGAATCCCTACAGTTTCACAACGAGGCGTTGGTGTTGATGTCTCAGCATGTCCCCACAATTTCTGCCATTGCCTATGTACACTCCTTAATGGAAAACTATGATGATGCCGTGGAATGGTTCCATAAGGCTTTGAGTTTGAAACGGGATGATACTTTTAGTACTACTATGCTCAGTTATGTGTTGGAGCAATGGGCGGAAGAAAAAGTGCCTTTTTCGGGTAATTTTCTATTGAAACATTATATGCTTTGTTCAAAAAAAATCCTATTGTATTTTCGGGCAGATTGTCCAGAAGGTTTACCTAAATTCGAACCAATATCTCGTAATGTCTCAATGGAACAAAGTGGGCCTTCCTTGGAATCCGGCCAAGATATGCCGCCAGTGGGAAACGAAACCCAGAATGAGAGCGTCGAGATGAGTATAGACATGTAGAATTATTGTATTAGAAATTATTGTAACGAAGACTCTATTTTAAAATCTGAAGGTAAATTTGACTTTTCCTCGTTAAACTGAACGCGTAGGGGTTGAGTGGTTGGCGGTGATAAATCGTCCTGAAGCAGGAAAAAACAGTCAAAGACAATACGACGTCGGTAATTAGCCGCTGACAGGTCCTTTTTGCGGCCGTCCATCCCGGAACAGATTATGCAGTTAATTTTCCTGTTTTGTATACGTTGATCTGTGCGTGACATATCTTGATAAATGGCCATGTAGCTTAATCGATTCACAGCATCCGTGTCCACAGTCTAAATGCAAGAATCGAAATCGGTGACTTATTGCCTTATGAGTTTCTAGTGTTTTTCTTTACTAAGGTAAGTAATTGATGTTATTGTTGACTCTGATTTTAAGATCTATGGGTAAATAATTAATATTACTTAATATGTTGCAGATAATTAAAAATATTATTTATTCTATACGAAAAAATAGCTTTGACGTCTTAAACATAGCGAAAATACGTACAATACATGTTTTGGGTTCAAGTTTTCCTTCTTCTACCTATAGTATACTGGAGTACTTTTGATAAAAGATATAAAACATTTTGAAAACCCTTCCTGAATGATCCCATTACTCGAAAACAGACATAGCTAACTTTAAGAAAGCGTATAATTTAATTGTACTTTACGCAAAAATACTTGGAGAAGAAAATTACAAACAATAATCTGTAAAGTTCATTAGGAAATGCGATTTTATTTAACTTGAATCATGTTGCGAAAGAAGAATTCTACTTGTTACACAAAACAGTGCGTTTTCTAACTGGTTACATACATAGTTATTTTCTAATTTTGACAAATCAATAATCTGGCATTAATACAAGCTTGAAGACGTTGCTACATGCTTGAGCAAAGTTAGGTATTAGATCTTGAGGAATAAATAGCAATTATTCTGCAGCTCTAATAACAAGTTCGTGAATCGTTCTAAAAAGAATTCTTTGCGAGGTCAAAGCCCTGGAAAAAATATGCCGAACGTGTCCTACAGGATGTTCAAAAAAGAGTTTAAAACGTTTAAAGAGGTGATAGTATGGACCAAAATTAACAAACAAGTCATGGTAAATATGGGTCCTCAAAGTAACGGTTTCCGAAATATGAAAGTATATAATTTTTTGAAACGTTTGTTTGCAATTCTTTATTACTTATTTATTATGCACGGACAAATAAAAATATATTCTCTATCTCCTTTTTTTACCGCTTTTTTTAAAATTTGCTAAATCTCGTATTTTCTTATCATAGTAAAAGTATTAAGTGCTTGATTGTTGTCAGTGCTCAAGTTTTCGTTTGCTGTGGTTGTTTACTCTAACGAAGAATTAACCAACAAACAATGAAGCGTGATGTCCTTATGCTGAAGCTTATCTAAATAGCCCGATTTCTTAACATTTGGACGAGTGTTGTAGGCGACAAGTTTCTAGATCCTACGATTTCACCAAACGGATTAACAGGCACTGCTCACTGAAACTTTCTGCATAACTCAATAGGTGATCTTTCGGATGACGTCCTTTTAGACCAACGGCAACATACATATGTGGTTCCAGCATGATGGTGCTCTAGCTTATTTTTCGATTGCCATTAGGCAGCATTTATACCAAATTTCCATGTAGATGGGCAGGAAGAGGTGGACCTTTATTATGGGTTACACGATTGCCCGATTTGAACCCTTTAGATTTTTTTTTTTGGAGGGATAGTTGAAAACATTAGGCTATAGTGTTCCTGTAAATAGCTTCGAGGAGCTGCAGCTACGAATTAACAAAAATGCCAACAAAAACCGAACCAGTGAGGGAGTTTTAGAACGAGTTCGAATATTTTTTAGACAAATATGTCACGCCTGCTTGGAAATCGAAGGGCGTCGCTTTGAACATCTCATTTAACTTTATTTTCTGCTTTTGCTACAAGTTTGTTTTGTTTGTTTGTACATAATAAATAATTAAAAAATAATGACAAATCAATATTTTTATGAAAGAATAACCTTCCATATTTCGAAACCGTTATTTCCCAGATCCATATTTCCTACTCCTTTTTTTTACCGCCCTGTTTAGGGTTCATGTCAGGTGACAAAATCGTCAAATCTAAACGGTTGCTCCCGTCGCGTTAAAGGTAGTTATTTACTGCCGTAGTACGACGAGGACGGGCATTGTTGTCCATGAAAACAAATCTGTCATTAACAGTCCCACACCACGGTCTGTCACTTGGATTTAGAATGTTTTTAATGTATCCATCGCCCGTCATTATCCGTTGACCGCATGAACTAGATCAGTGCGTCCGTGGGGCATTATACCAGTCCAAGGCTGGGCATTTCCTCCCGCAAAAGGAGGCACGGGGCGAGCGTGGGCAATTTTAGCAGCTCTTGTTGGCTCTCTCCAAACTCGAATTCGGCAGCTATCATTTCTTCAACAAATTCTGGCCTCATCAGAAGAAAGAACAAAATCCTTCGGGTAAAAGTTCAGCCCACTGCAATCGATGAGGTCTGTGTTGACATTGTAGCCGAGGAACTTTTATTGGCCGGCGTTATCGTAAACCAGACTAAATGATTCATCTTCTTAGCGTCGAACGAGAAACGAGCAATTCCATGTACATGTCTAACTTCCCTTCAAAGCTCTAGTATTACCACGGTAGGGTTTAACCGAATTGTTAAGTGCAAATAGCAATTCTGCCTTTGGTGAGTCACACGTTTACGGCCACTACTGAGTATCCTGCCCAGAGTTTCTAAACACCAATTCCATATGCGGGAGACGTCGCTTTGAGAAATGCCTACTCGCTCACTTATAAACCTCTGGGAATGCTCTCCTTCCACTAAAGCCCCTGTTTCCACGGATCAATTTGTGGTATCACGTGGCGACTCATGGTTTCGTTTTGAGCCCTGGAATGATACTACTAGTCCATGCCATCAAAATAAATCTGGAATTAATAATTTAAGAGAAAGATATGTAACAAATTACTTTTCGGTACAAAAAGGGCACCGTTGGCGATGATAAACCGCAAATGTGAAGGTAACAAAACACTTTTGTGGCAAATTATTTTAAGACAGAAAAATCAGGCGAAGCAAAACTTTTGTAGCTGTATACGGAAGTAAATCGATGCCTCAAACGCAATAATTCCACAGATCCTAGTTGTGCAGAAATGCTCAAAATGCTGATAAAATGTTCCTACATGCGAATACATCTTATTCAGTAGTGTTAATAATTTCGTACAATGTTTCTGGCATTGATCCCATAAAACTATTCCAAACGGAACGAGCCTTAAGCCCAACCTAAAAGTATCGATCACAGTCCAAACCCATCAGGCCGAGCGCTCAATATCATTTACGTAAATCGGCCGTCATAAAGTCCGAACTGGAAACTTCTCCAGGTTATCTGCACATTCTGATAGGGCGACCCACAGGATCAGGCAAAAATCCCGGCAAACGTCGTCGACGCTACACCAGCGCGAAGTAGTCGGAAAGTTTTTGTTTTCCCCCATATTATTAGACCGGGCAAGAACTTTGTTCACGTGAAGGTTTCAATTATGTTGAGTCGAAGCTCACCAAGTTTAATAAAAGCGTGGCGTCCTGGAAGCTGCCAAGCTTTTTTCACGTCTTATTGATTTGTCTCAAGTAGAGATAATGTCCGTGTGGAATGTATTTTGCAGAACTTGGCCGGACTAAAACGACGTCGACCATCGATTTGTGGTGTCGCCACTCCTTTCCGCGACCCCCTTGAGGCGTCCTTGGTTCTGGCCCATCCAGAGAGGCTCTATTTGGGTCCCTGCTTGTATCAGTCGAAGAAATTTACGAAATCCTTCGAGAAATACGCAGATAGATCATATTGCCCTAAATTTTTTCTCGTTAAAGGAAACGTGCATCTAAGCCTGGATAGTTTCTCCGAATCCCAGGAATTTCGTCGTGTTTTTTTTTTTTTTAATGCAAATAAACATTTTTTTGCACTATAGTAATGCAAATTCAGTTATTCCATAGCGGCTTCAAGATGCCGATGCCTGGAATTTCGTCGTTAGCAGTGTTTGTCTTCGCTTACTCGTAAGTGATGTAACGCGCAGATATTCAATCAAAATATTTATACCGCATTACGGCACTTAAGTGTAGACTATTAGCATAGTTACGTAACTAATGTAGTTTGTCCCACGTTTCTATCTGTTTGGCTTAAGAGACTAAGTCAATACATCATTTTTCGATAAGACAAAAACTTTAATGATGAATTACAGGCAATTTGAAAAAAAACTTTTGATGTGCAAAGAAGGGACTTTGAAACTCGGTGAACTGGATGGAACTGATTTAGCTGACTCTCATTATGAGTAAATTGCTCAAGGAAGAGATCGATAGCGGCAAAACATTTACGGGGTGCCAGTTTGAAAACTTTCGACCAATACAATTTCGAAACGAGATTAATTTTTTTTAAATCTCCGAAACGCGCCGACTTTATTACCGAGAGGAAACAATTTTTATGTAGAATTCGCTGCGCCCCTTTCTGTTGCCACTACCCCGCAGAGCCATCCTCTCAAGTATCTTAATCCATAAAGGGGGTTAAATGCTACATCATTTTGAAGGGCTTTCTATTCTTTACATTCTGGTACTTCCTTTGCTACATTCGACTGTTGCGTTATCAAGTTGGGCGTGTTTGATCATCCTAAATTCATTTTCCCTATGAGTATTTTGTTAGCGACGAAACTAAGATTTTTGAAGTTCAAAAAGTGTCTTACGATTAGGAAATTGTTGTAATAAATCAACTTACTAACTTATTGATTTTTTTCTTTGTCGAGACGACCAAGAAAAAAAGATGCAACTGAACAAGGCCCGAAGTTATTTTTGTTTATGGGGAGCTAAGAAAACGTGCGAGAAGAACAGTGGATTTTTTTAATACTAGAAGTTTTAATTCTAATATAAGTCACAGAGGCGTTTTAGACTTAATAAAAAATATCTAAATTGGGTTTAACTACATACAAAAAAAGGGCTGTTCGGCGTGTTTCAGGTGAAACTTTTCCAATAAGGATTCTGAGAACCGTTGCAGAACCGAGCAATTCACTGCGTAAGGTTGCAATTCGAACTGGAATGTCTCATGGAATTGTACGGAAAATACTGAAATTAAATAAATTTCATCCCTACAAAAGGACAATTTTACAGGAATTTTGTAATGATAATTTTGCGAAATTATATCCAACAATAACCAAGTTTTTTTACCGACATTTGTCTCAGTGATGAGTGCACCTTTTCCCTTAACAATGGGGTCAACAAACAGAACTGCGTATACTAGAGCGACGAAAGTGTCCACGTTTTTAGTGAAGTTTTTACACAGTGGCCAAAAGACAATCACATTCTGGTTGGTGTTCCCTGACATACGCCATAGGACCTTCGTTTATTGAGGGAAACCTAACCAGAAAGCGGCACTTAAACTTACTTGGAAACGTAATTTATCTACTAATAACGACTCATTTGGAAGACCAACTTGGTTGAACCATCCTGCACGAAGACCAAATATATTTCCGGCAAGACGCAGTTCCACCGCATTGTTTTCGCCCATGGTGCAAGATTGGTTGGATGACAGATTTCCCAACAAATGGATTGGTAGAACGCGACCGATAGAATGGCCTGCAAGATCGCCAAACTTATCACCGTTAGATGATTTTTTTATGAGTGCGTAGAAAACAGGTTTTTTACAAAACCTAACTTAATAACATTGAGGATTTGGAAGGAAGAATTACAGAGGCGAGCTAGGCTATTCTGCCAGCAGCACTTTAAAGTGTCAGGAAAGAGTTTCAAAATAGGCTTTATTATTGTATGGATAATAATGGAGAACGTTTGAAGTATCTAATAAACTCAAAGGTGTTAAAAATAGGAATTCCAATTTTCAACGTTTTTTTATGCTCTAATAAGAAAAATTATTGTTTTAATAATTTAAAACGGCTATGCAGAAGCGTGTTATAACAATTTTCTAATCATAAGATACGTTTGAAAAAACATCGTAGTTTCAATACTATTAAAACACTAATAGGAAAGAGGAATTTAGAAAAATCAGACGTCTAACTTGAGAATTCAACAGTGAAATGTGACAAATGAGGTGCCAAAATAAAGATAATGAAAAGCTTTTTAAAATGATGTACGACTTAATCATCTTCACTATTTAAGATATTTGCGAGAGGAGCTTTGTGGGATAGAAGGTCGAACGAGGCGTGGTAAATTCTACATAAAAATTTATCTTCCCCAATAACAACATCTAGGCGTTCTGGCGATCTTTAAAAAACTATCCCTTTGCGAGAAAATAGTGATGGCAAGTTTTCAAAATGACACCCTGTAGAGTTGTGACAATTGAAAGATACTTGAGAGATGCCTTTCAAAGATCGCAGAAGTTTTCACGAATTCGAAAAATTCTTATACCAACAACTTTGAGAAATGAGAGTTCAAATGAGGATCTTCTTCAGAATTTCAAAGTTTCGACGCAATCTACGTGTAGCACTTTGTAAGTGGAGTAGGAGCTATGCATGAGACACAAACATGTACCTTTAGAGACCCAGCAAATATTGCTTGAAGGCATAATGGCACAAATCAATTCGCAAATTGGTCCGTAGACACATCAGACACATCTTATGTTCCATGTCTTAAGTTTCATGTATCATTGGTCTACGAAAGGTCTTAAGTAGGCTGTCGCCCAACAGAGTTGCAAGTGACATAAGACATGCAACATGAGATATGTCTGATGGATCTCTGGTATGTGACTGGTCCTAGCAATATTTGCGTGCGTTATTCAAGAATAACGTTCCCAATGCGATACTTCGTGCCACATCCATTTAAATTCATTTGGTTTTGCATCATTACGTCTCTAAGTAGAATTTATTGCATATTTTCTGTAACATGTCTCATGTGTCTTTGGCGTGTGACCAGCATTTAAATTTGTGTTTAAAATTGAAAAGCTTTGAACTGACAAGTTTTCGCCAATTTACGAACTCTGGCATCCAAACAATATAGAAATTTGGAAATCTTTAAGAGGACACGCGAAACAACACGAGTGAATAAAGTTTTTTTTAAAGCGCATTTCATCAAATATTCCGATAAGTTGGAGGCGTAAGGAAAATTAAATTTCGTTGATTGCAGCGCCATCTATCAAATATAAAAAAAGTCTTCAAGATAAATTTTACGTATTCTTTTCCGTAGAATTCGAATTTGCAATAAAAAGTGAGAGATGATATTAAAGAATTCAAAGTTTACCCCCCCGCCCCAGGAGCTGCAGGGGCACTAATATTAGCATCAATATATTTCCCCCATGGAATAATTAAACTTTCAGAATAGCTATTTTTTTTCGTAGAGAGCTCATTATTCGAGGTATTACGAAGTTTCCTCCTAAATGTTACATCTTGTATACGAAATGATTTGTTATGGTTCATAGAAAGCTTAAAACTTTTGCATTGGAGGTACAGCAATAATCCCTTTAATCAAGTTGAAAAACTCATAGACGTCATCGGCCTAGAACTCCCTGACAATATCTTTAAAACCTGCAAAAGCTCGAAGGATAACTCCCCAAGCGACGAAAATAAATCTGACATTACCTTAATTAAGATGTTAAATGCAATGGTGGAAAATCTTGTTCAAACTAACAAGATAATAAAAGAAGACTTATTAACATCACGAAAACACGTAATTGGGCGAAGAAATGGAACAATAATTTTCGAGAAAAGCGAAAATGTACAGAGCTTTAAAAGGTTTATATCACTTTGATTCTTGGATATTTTAGTGTAATATATAAAAATGTAGGAATGTCTATTTATTTATGAATTTTGATTAAAAAGAAATTAGTTTGTGCCACACTTACTTCATTATTAAATTTTAAGTAATAAAAACAATTCCTAAAAAAAAAAAAAATTAATGACGTCTGTTTCCACCCCTGACATTAATGTGAACTTGGAGACGTTGCTGCATGCTTTGAACAAGGTTGGCTGTAAAATCTTAAGGAATATGCTATCATTATTCTGGACGACTAACAAACTCCTGGATGGTTCTCGGACGATTTATTCGAGATTTCGCACCTCTGGAAAGCGTATCTCAAGTGCCTTCTATAGGGTTCATGTCGGGCGACAAAGCAGGCCCATCTAAATAGTCGATTTTTTCACTACCCAGCTAGTCATTTACTGTCAATCACATTTCTGTGTTGTTTAGAACATTTTTGGTCTCTTGCAGTGTTTTCGTATCTGCGCCGGTTATCGAGAAAGTAACTATTTTCAGTAATTCGTCAGATAACGCCAAAATACAGGGTGTAATAAACCATCGTTCAGGTATTACAGAGGGTGGCATTTCTCGATAAAATAAGAAAACTCTAACATACCCATGGTCAAAAACGCACTATTTTTAATATGCAAAGTTCGTTTTTTTTTTTTAATTTTTTGCAATTTTGTTTCGTATGTCTAAAGATAGCTTAACGAAATTTCGTTTCCTCATATTTTTTAAGAGCCTCTACAAGAAAACGTTAAAATCGTTGGTCTCCATATCCTGGCCACGTGCTATTTTCCGCTTTTTAATTTTTTTTAGAACACCCTGTATGAATTCTGGCATCACATTTGGATTCTTTCTTGATTTCTTTGTCATGGGTATATCAGCATTTTCTTCTTATTTCACCGAGTACTACCGCCCCTTGAAACACTGGCGTGATGATCTGTTGCACCCTGTACATTACGAGTAAGCATTTTTTTTTATTAGAGGTAATTCCCCGTATTTAAGAATTTCGAGAGTTTATTTGCAACTACCTGTTAAAAATTAAAGCCGGGAGGACGCTAAATAATACCTTAAATAGTAATGATAATAACATTAACGAGGAAACTACTTTACGACAACTCTTGAAAATGACCTCTTTCAACCTTTACACGTGCGTCCTCTCTGCTTCTCATTGATGCCCGGACTCTTTCGAATACCCCCGGAGTATTTCTGACGGTTTCCGGTGCATTTAATATTCCATTTCGTAACTCATTAACGGCATTAAATTTTTATTCTATTAGTTTGAACACCCTGTAAATAGGTAAAGAGGCGTTTGCGAACCTATATTTATATAAACGGTTAGTCATCAAATAAACTAAGTGAATGTAAATTTCGTAAATTGAAAGTGGGAAGGTTTTACACATACCAATTACGAAACTCATTGTAATTTGCCTAGCCTGTACCTACTTTAAAATTTGTGAATTAGGGTGGTTTATTGTTGAACATGTAATCTGAAATTGGAGAAAAGTTGCTAACAATTAGAATTAAAAACCACTTGAAAAGATGCGGCACTTAATCTATGACTCCATTTGCGCTTCTAACCCTGAATGCACCCTGGCGCGGAGGGTTGTTTTGGCGGATCTGCGTTTAACTCTGAAATGTGTCCCCCTCAAGAACAACATCGACGCGTCGCGACAATTGCTGGTATTTTAATTCAAAATAAGCCGGGTGCGAAGCTTTCAATGGTACACTCTGTATTTCTTGAAGTGAAGAATGCTCCACATAAAAAGGCTGCATTCAAATCAAAGCCAAAATAGTAAGCGAATCACGATACCTAAGCCGCTTTGCAGCCTATATAAAAAAGCAGCAGTGGAATAAATAAATAATTCATAAACATTTACAAACTATTACCATCATCAATAGAGTCCACAACGGATTTACGAGGGGCAAAACGACCAACAATCAGTACAGATATTGACTATCATATTGGTGGAAGTGGTGGAATTCTCGGTGGAACCTAACTACAAGAGCAATAGAGCAGACGTGCATAAGTGGAATAAGAGTAGCTGCGAGGCCTAAAAAAACATTCAGTATGTAACAGACGCACTTGAGCAAGAATTAAGGGGAAGCCCAAGTCACCCGGGCGCCTGTCACCGGATCGGGGGTTTTTCTGGGAAAAATAATTTAAACATGAAAGTTGTAGCACGACAGCAAGCAAACCAATCAAAATAATTTTTTAATATATAGGGTGGGCCAATAAGACGCGGGGATAAAATCTGTACGTTTCTAACGGGCCGCTCTAACACGTACTTCGATTTCTCGTAGAATTCTGCATATTATGACGTAATTGCTTTTCGCTCTTTTACGCTGTTTTCAAATTATGCAGGAAAGTGCTTAATTCCGAGAAAAGAAATTTGCAGATAAACTTGACAATAATTTACGACTAATACTAAAAGATAAAAATAACGTATATGAGATTGTAATTGATAAGGGAATGTTTAATTATTCAACGGAGTAATAGGTACATCAATTACTTCGCATAGAGTGAAATCTACTGATGTGGCATTTGAGAAAATGTTGGTTGATTCTCCCTCGATTCCACTTCTGAACCGCTCTATTTCCAAGTAACCTAGAATATGTTAAGAAAAATTAGAGCGTGAATAACACTAGAAAATGTGTAAGTTCAAAGTGGGGTGTTCCATTTGAAAAATCGAAGGCAAATCAACTTAAATTTTTGCAAGTTGACACGTGAGTTATGTGTTTTTCATCGATCCGGATGTTGATCCCTGGTTCTGTATCAAGTAAGAAATGAGGCACTTTGTCACGTTAAAAGACCGTCCCTATAAGCGAAACCGGCGAAAACCGAAAGGTTATTAAAAATTTTAGAACTTCCTCAAAATCGCCTGGCTTGCGGCAATTGAAAAACAACTTTAAATTTAAACATTGTAATAGCCGAAAAGTCCATTTCAGAATTGTTTATTTGAGCAAATATGATTAAAGCCGGAGACTGAATTTAAGATGTTTTTCAAAATTAACATGTTATCGCCAATTCAAGGACCGTTAAACCTTCGAAGCCCGAAGAAGTTGAGAGGTGCTCGAAGAGATTATTTTCAAAATGTATAGGAGTTTTGGCTAATTCAAGAGCTTACTATTAAATTTTGCTAATTAAACTTAAAATTGACGGAATATCTCGTCTTATCGATCTTTTCCATCCCCTTCTCGCTGAGGCCTGAGTCGAGTTGATATTCTCAAAACGGACTGATACAAGTTCGAAATACGATTGCCTAAAAACAGTAGAATATCTGAGCCAAATGCGAGCAAAATTGCTTTGGTATGTAAAGAGAAAATTCGCAGTTTACCCCTCGCGACGTACACACCCCATATTTCCCCGAAAAATTCGTTTCGCTGCCTACACCCCTCGCGCTTCATGACCCGATCGACCCGGTTCGGGCCCGCTCCGTGTGGAAAACTTCTTTGGCGCACTCTCCTATGCCCTTATAGCGGACAGGGCTGACATGACGTTTACGAATCTACCAAGCTCGGTAGATTAAGTATAACTACCCTCTAAGGGCAACTGAAAGTGGAAAAATTCGGGTTTATGTATTATCTCTTGAAAGTAGATGTTTGAATGGAGTTTTTTGTGGTAATAATCTAGTAACTTTGTCAGATTACTTTCGACAATTTTTCATCTCCAGTCGGGATGTGATAGATATAATTTTTATGGTTCTTTAAAACGAAGTTTTGATTGCGTTTTTTGCGTTCAGATACTGAATGGCACTACAATGGTGATGGTTTAGTTAAAGCTCGTTTACATCAACTAATCTGAACTGATCTTGACATTAGGCATACTTGAAAACGGTTTTACTCAAGAGATAAATCCATTACAAAACCAACTCTTAATGAAAGGGCAATTTTGGACATTTGGTAGACACACTCACTACTCCTTTCTTGTTTTCATCAAGAAAATTACTCGTTTTTCGGTGTCAATTGACGTCGCTTGTTAGATGCCGATCTACCTAAACCTAGTAGTTTTCCGTTGAAATTTCAGTAGATCCCAGTCTAGGCAGCTCCGCGGCCCTGTTCGCAGACTGGCCAAAGAACACGGTCATTCGAAAAGTTGGTACATCGTGTTCGGTCGTCGTCGGTTCATATCTTTGGTGACCGATCGTCTCTCATCATCATCGTAACCAATATATACAGTGTCTCGAACTTGGGATAGCCACCTTGACCGGGTAGACCACCCCCTGAGCGATGAGGGTGCTCTTGTTGGTCGTCCTCCTAGGGCTGGTGGCGAGTCAGGTCGAGGGCAAACGCAAAAGGAAGTTCGAGGGGGATTTCGAATTCGACGAAGAGGTGAGTTTTGCTGATGGTCAGTTTATGTCCTGCGGGGATCAGTGCCGTACTGTTTTGTTTGGTTTTCCAATTGGAGATGGAAGAATGATCAAAGAGAATGATCATGTAGGTAGAGAAAATGAGAGAAGAGAATGGAGAATTTTATGGGTGAAGTTGTGGTTTTACCATGAATAGTCTCTCTGCATATCGATTAGGGAGATTATGTCAGGGAGATCGTCAAAATTGTAGAAGAGCTGCGATGGTATCGATCTTTGACAAAATTTAGCTAAGTGCGTAGATCTTCTCAAGAAATGAGAATCTCCATTGATCCACAAACTAAAACAGTTTTGGAAGGAACTAACCAGAGTGGATGACTTAATACAAACCGTGTTTTATACCTCACCCTGACCTTCAATAATTTACCTTTCGACCAGTCCACCAACAAAGAATAAGTTCGTGGTTTTGATGACCCGATTGTCTACCAGAAACGACTTGCATAACAACAAAGCTAGACGTTCATCTTATGATTATAAATTACCATTTTATCTATGAATTTTATGGTAATTCATATTGAAATCTGGACAAACAAAGCGACTGCTCATAACAAATATTCAGAAAAATGTGCCTGAGATTAATTGTTAGTTAATAACTTAATTTATGTTGGATTTTATTGGTATGATTGTTTGATCTCTGGTGCAATAAATTAATTTTTTTCCGGAATTCTGGTAAACAAGGCAAAGACGTAGGAACACGCGTTTTCATTCCAAGACTGAAATGGAATCGGTCAGTTCTCTGTGGGACTTAATTGGTTTGGCTTTGGTAAATATCATGACGGACTGAACAAGTGGACAGTTTCTAATATACGAAAATCTCCAACTTTTATACACAACCTTGGAATATCTCAAAATATTTGCCAATATTTCGCATTTCCTTCATGTTTATTACATTTCCACATTATCGTTACACTTTCTGGAATTCCAATACATGCTCTCCATTTTTATCCAATTTCCACACAAAGCATGTTAAATTGAAATCAGATGCGTTTGGAATACGTTGTGATATGTCGGTTAATCAAAGATAAAATATTTCAATTTTTTTTTACGAGATCACAGAGACGCGCATAGTTTTCTGCAGGTGGTGCAACCTCTAAATCTTTCCCTTAATTTACATGAATGGCAAGTTGGGAGGTTAGAGATCAGAGACGTCCTGAAAATCCGCTGAGATATTGACGAAGTGAATGTTTTCTTAAAATATACGATCTCCTCCGATGTAACTGGGAAGGTGAAATCGAAGGAGTACTGGACTGACGTAGAATATTTCATGCTACCCTGAATAACACAGAATTTTTAAATACAAAACCCATGGCGCTACTGGATATTTGTAACACTCAGTGTTTGCAAAACACTCTAATAAAGCAGGAATTTTTAAATTCAAAATCGGCAGCAGCTTCTATTTTTATGCTAAAGTTACGAATGTTTTCAAGTGTATAGTTCTAAAATAGTGCAAATTTAGTAAAAATTACCCAAATAAAATTGATACGAACATTGGAGATTTTCAGTGGCGTCCAATTTTTTTTTGTAATATAATAATCGAACAATTACAGATTTTTAGATCCAAGTTCATAGACATGTCTTTTTATTTGATGATTACGTTCGAAATTGAATTTGAAATTAAATTGTTCTAAAATCAAGGAAAATTTGCAAAAAAATACTCTAAATGAAATCGGTACTGGCAGTTTTACAGTTCCGTTCAATTTTTCAATAAATATGTGTTATTAAAAAAATGATTTGGCGTATCACGTATATATTTGTTTACAAATTTGTGATAATTTAAATTTGATTCGTTTGAATATCAAGATAAAATTGAAAAAAAAAACTAAATTATACTGGGGACGCTATGGAACACCTGCAGTGACGTTCAATTTGCAACATTTCAAAAAATAAAGCATTTTGGTTTACAAAATTCCAGGCGTATCTATTGAAATATTAGTTAATTGAAGCAAAAATCATTTCAATTTTTGGAATACTCCTTATAATCTAAAACTGATAGAAACTCTCGCGATTTTCTACAGGGTGAAACCTTGTGAATGTCTTCATTAATCAAATTAGTGAGCTACTTTAGCAAATTAAAATCAGAGGCTTAATGGATGTCTATTTAAGTTGGTTGTAACTTAATTACATGAAAATTCTTGAAAATAAAAAAATCGACAAAAACGTTCTCAAGAAAAATTATGAAAGATTCCTGTGAAATATAACTGGAAAATTCGGTTTTTGGAATGAGGTATCGATTTTGCCTAAATCAGAGGCGTGCAGGGATAATTTTTCCAGTTAATAAATTGGAACGAAGTTCTATCAATTGTCGGTAATGAATTTTGAATGAATTTTTAATTAAATTAAATCGATAAAATAAAATTAAATTGCGATACGGAATATGCAATGGTAATTTTTCGTTTAATATTATCTGTCAATTTAATAATTGAAACCTTTGTCAATATTGGTAAAAGAGACCAGAAGAATCAGATGCGGAGCCAGCGAATACACATCACCCTGTTTCAAGTAAGAGATATGGCATTTTTGACACTCTACTCGAGGAACTGTCAAATTTCCGAGAGATTTTAAACCAAAAATGTATAACTTACTTAACATGTGCGGTAAGGACACTTTCGCACGTGTTAGGTATAGTGCTTTTCCTATGAGGGCATGTGTGTGTTACCTTTTTTATATTCTATAAGTTTAATTAAATCTTAGCGTGCTGTAAAAAATAGCCGTAAGAATGTTTCATTATGCCATATGGTATTTTGATTTGGATGCCTCAAACGTTTTTACAGTGTATTGGTGTTATAGTGCTACTTTCACCTTATAGGGTAGGGGAACCTTGCAGTTGCCGAAAATTTTGTAGCACAAGCGTTTTGCAAAATGTGTCATTTAGCTCGTGTCCACGAGAGTGGTGAGTATTGATCGTTCAAAGTGAACCACCTGATATTTATCCCTCATTTCAAATGGTTCAAACAAATTTTATTGACGGAAATGGAAAACCATTGGAATAAACACATTATTTCCAACGAGAAACAAGTTTATTCCGGTCGTATAAAATTCTAGAGTTTTGCAGGCGATAAAGTTATTCCAGCATCGTCTCGGCTTCTGAAGCATTTCTCGCGAAAGAACTCGTCCAGATGCTCGAAAAACTGATAGTCGGTAGGGGAGAAGTCTGGTGCGTACGGCGGAGAAGGCAGAGTCTCGTAATCGCGGTAGCTGACCAACGTTGGCCGCCGTTTCTGATTCATTTCGACGATTCGTTGACGCTACTTGTCCGCCGCATCTGTTTCGCTCAGATTCAGAAAGTCGTGACTGGTGAGACCTGCTGCAAAACACAAGTCACCGTAACCTTCTTCTTGTAAAGGCAGAAGACGCTTCAAACCAGCGATTTTTGAAATTTTCGCTCAATTCTTGCAACACCTATTCCTCGAACTTTTTCCACTTGCGGATTTGTCGCAGATGATTGGAAACTGTTCCAATTGAAACATTCAGTTCTTGTAAAAGTGCTCGAACTTTTGTACGCGGATCTGGTTCCACCGGGGCCTTTAACTGCTCAACGTCGATTGCATGCTCTGGTCGTCCACGGGCTTCATTGTCAAGGTTTATCTTGCCAACTTAAAATTGTTTGAACCAATATTGCACCGTGCGTTCATTTACCGAGTGCTCTCCAATTGCAACGACAACGTTGCAAGTGGCTTTAGCTGCGTTACTGCATTATTTGAAGTCATGGAAGAAGACCGCTCGTAGATCGTGTTTAGTTATTTTTAACATAATTATGTATCGCTAATACGAGCGCGAATAATTTTTCAAAAAGTTAGATATGTACAGTGAAATTCACATAATTTAAGCTTTCGAATGATGTATAACGCTTTAATTTAAAAATGATTTGTTGCGAATAAAATTAATTGATGTAATACATGCTATAAAAAAATCCGAAACTTTACTTTAAACAGCTCATATTATATTATTCCCTTGGGAAGAAACCGGACGTGTGCTGGACTCGTGCGATCAAAGTGTGTCATCTTAAATATCGAAAATCCTTATTTTCAGCAATTTGAAGGGGTTAAACTGGGCCTTTCTTGCTTGGTAAAAACGACACGAAAATTCACGAAATTTTTTAATTTGTCATAAAATCACTTACGTCCAGATATCAGGGATTCCCCTGGATGTTCCAGTCAGTGACTTCAGATTTACATAGAATTTATTTCTTCGGTTCTGCTCAGGTCTGAACCAATGGCGGCGTTTTTCTCCTTTTTCCAACTAAAAACAGCTTGAGCTTAATAATTTCGAACTTTCGCATCACAACAACTTAGAGTAATTGCTTAAGGTTTGGGGTCGTTTTTCCCAATTAGCTGAGGGCTGTATTAAATTTAACCCGCTTCATAAATTTTTATCAAGCAAATTTATAATACGGCCCTTTTTTTCGTTAAATGTCAGGTAGTGAAGCAGAAAATTATGGAAATACCAGGCTCAATATCCATCAAGGGTTATTAATTATTCTATTAAGCTTCGGGTGGTGCAAGACCAAGTTGAAAAATGTGTGAAAAATTTCGGAAATAAATTATTGTCTGAATTGAACTCAAACTCACGCTTGCATTCCATTATTAACACTCAAGTATTGTTCTGAGACATGAATCAAAAACATTCCAATAAGTGCAAATCGGGTTAGTTCATAAGGTATTTTGTTTGTCGGTTATGTATCAGTGCTTTGAGCCGAAATAAATTTTTCAACTAGGTTTTGAAAACCAGGTTGTCTGCTGGTTTCAGCTTTAAGCTTTATTCGGGAACTGAAACATTTCTAATTTAAACTTTCCTATGTCGGAAGAAAAAGCTCTGGAAAATGAAATCCGGTGGTTTAGGTTATAGTAAGCTGTGTTGCTTGTGTAAAGGGTAGAAAGATTGAGGAAAATAGAGATTCTAAAAACACTGCACGGGTGCAAATTTAAAAATAATTGTCTTACCAATTCACGTGACATATGTGAAAAATGCACTTAAAGGCGAGAAAATATGCCTAACTAATGTGCACATATTTCATTGTTTCAGTTTCCATTAATTTTCAAAAAATTGAACAGTTTTAGGTTTTTTTCGGGGCGTTTCACGATATGCTCAATGCGACTTGTGCTCACACAAATTACTATTTTGTTAATTAAAAGGGATATTTCGGGATTGCACCGCTGCCTTAATTTTTTGACCTGCTTTTTTCGCATTTTGCCTCTCAAAATACACTTCCGCGCAAAATTCAATAATCATTTCAACACTTCCGATTATTTTTCCTTCGTGATATCATAAAGCGACGCTTATGATGTTATTATTTGTGAATTGTCAGATGAAATCGGAAATGTGCATTAAACACCGCCTTTTTTTCATTCAAGATGAAGGAATCGTACGTAAAGCGAAAAAACTAAAAACCGCAAAATTACATTTTCGCACTAAAAACGGATGATACAATTAAAAATGAGTAAAAAGACTAACGGCAGCTTCCATTCTCCGTCGCATTCCTGTTATTACATTTCGAATTTCTCATTGAGGAATGATTTCCCACCCTTCAGCCCAAGAATTTCGTAAATCTTCCAATATTTGCGATCGCCGTACCCTTCCCCCTTTTTCGAGCGCGGCCCACGTATTTTCCATTGGATTCATGTCAGGACTTCTTGCAGGCCAGCCCGCAGTTTCAATTTCAGCTTTATGCAGATACTCTTAAACAACTCCAGCGACATGGAATGGCGCATTGTCCTGCATTAATAAAAGCTGAGGGCTCACAAATGGGACGAAAGGCATCATGAGGAATTCGAGGATATCTGTAAAATACCTGGCAGCAATTAGAGATCCACGACTGATAATCGCCAGTTCCATAGAGGCGCTTAGATTGATGCCACTCCAATTCGTCACAGATTCTTCATTAAAATTGATTTTTGGTGAAAAATTCCAGGATGCAAACCATTCGCCTGACGTCCTCCATGCCTTCCTGCGTCCACTTGGAGATTTTAAGCAAAATCTAGTTTTATCCGAGAATAATACCAACGTCTGATCGGCGTTAGCCCAATTAAGATCTTGTTGAGGAAATCTTAATCTCTGAATATTGTTCTGTGGTGAGTAGAGGTGCAGTAGCTGGAAGGTGAGATGTTAATCCATACTCACTAAAGCTCCTTTTCACTGTACGTTCAGATACTGGAACGTTTTTGAAGGTTTTTAGAAGGAAATTTAAATTAGGACCAGTAGTGTGCCGATTCCAAAGAGGACGCAACCGCAAAAAAAAAAACAGTAATCTCTTGCAGAAGTTACCCTCGGGCGGCTTGGTCTTCTCCTGTGGGAATAACTACCATCTTCTTGTAGCTTATTTGCGATTTCTCTTTGACGAAACCCTTTTTTCATTAGAGCTGTCGCTCTAATTGCTTCTTCATTACTTAACTGTCTGCTCTGCGGCATGATACAGAAATACAATAATGTTTGTGAAAACTGCTGTAATACCATGATATTGGGGGAAGTAAATCCTATATTTTTTAAAATAAAGAAACACGTTACTATTCGAAATGAAAATAAACAGCATTATGTTTTCGTGTTAAATTATTCTTTTTTATTTCATGGTAAAAACCGAAAATTATGTTTAACGCAGTTGAAAAAAGTGGTGCGTTAATGTATACGAGTGTTGTTTACATTGGTTCCATTGTTGGTTTAAAGCTTCCCGACCATTCGATGACTTACCATGACTGAATTTAAGAGACATTTCAGTAGATGGCCACTGCCCCAAGATGTTTGTTTCTCCGCTGATTTTAATTTCCTTACTGTTTCATTTTTTTAATTAAAGGAGACACTCGACAGCTGGACCTTACAGAAAATCATGAGCGTCCATTTAATTTTTCTATTTATTCCCAAGAGTTTTTTTTTTTAACTGAGGTGTGCCTTTGTTTTACTAATTTTCCAATGTTTAAGTCGGTGATTTTCCATTTTAACTTCCTCAGGTTACTCATTTACAAATAAAAAAAATACTTAGAGGATGCACTTTGGACAAGACTATAAGCTATTTTTAAATTTTAATCTAAGCCAGGGAAGTCGAAAAAAGTACTTAAAATTTTTAAGAAACTGGATGTGAATGTTAAACTAGTAAATGACGTACTGAAGTAATTGGTGGTTATTAAAAAAAACCTCAAATATGCCATAGAATATCAACGAAGTCGCGTCTGGAATCAATAATGCATCTGTTGATCAGATGTTTACTTACACACATACGTACACAGTAAATTGCTGAATCGATGCTTTAAACTCATGATTAACCGTCTTTTGCAAATTTTCTCCTATGATCACCCGTTGTATCATCTCAGTTTCGATCCATTTCTGGGGCTCCATCTAGCTGGGCTTTTTTTCGAAGTTCTTGGAATTTTAATGAATATTTAAGTGCTTTAATTTAGATTATTTCAGGTTACTTATTAAATTTATTATTAAACTTCATTAAAATTTAATTATTAACTCGCAATCTCCTTGAAAAAAACTTTAATTATACATTATAAGTAGCTTCTTCAGATTACTTAAAATTTATTATTTGAGATTTATCCAATGTACGAAATATGTTTCCGGATGAGGTTGCCAAAAGGAAAAAGTTTCTTATTTTTCACTCACACCGGGATGTCTTCCATTAAAAATTTTTGCAAGAAAGTGCAAAAATGGAAGACATCCCGGTAAGAATCTGAGCCATCCCTACGAGACGAATGTGATACCTAAATTCATGGAGATTGGATCCGTTGCTTACAAAAAAATATGAATGAGACAACGCACTGTTACCAACGAGGCTGCACAGATTGCAATTTCGGGATATATTGAACTGGATCATGCAAATCAAGAAAAGTTGATTTCAAGCACCCGAGAATTAGAAGGAACATCAGGTATTCCACGTAGCAGTATTCAAAGGATTTTGAAATAGCATAATTTCCATCCCTATAAGATGCATCTTATTCATGAGCTCAATGACGATGATCCAGATCACTGGATTCAATTTTGTGAGGTGATGACTGAAAGCATTTTGATCAATCCCAACTTTCTTATATTCTCCATGTTTTTCTGACGAACGCACATTTTTTCTGAATGGCTTGATTAATACACATTTCACATTATCCATAAAAATTCAATGTATGTTCTGGAATTTTGGAAAATCTTATTGTTGGACCTTTTTTCTGCCCGATAACCTGACGGGTGAATCTTGCTAATGCCCTACGGGATCGGCATGCTACTGGCTCTAATTTGAATTATCTTCTACAAAACTTCAGAAATGTTCTCTTATCTGAGCATACACTAAGAAGAACACTTAATGAGTATGAATTATATCACTCCCTAGCTACTGGTTCACCAGGGAATACAATGTGCAGAGATTAAGATTTGCCAGAGAACATCTAAATTGGATTAATGCTGATTAGATGCGCGTATTATTCTCGGGTGAATGGAAATTTTGCCTAAGATCTCCACATGGACGTGAGAGGGCGTAGAGGGCGCCAGGCAAACGGTTGGAACTCTGCAATTTTTCACCAAGAACCAGTTTTAATGGAGGTTCCACGACGGTTTGGGGTGGCATCAATCTAAACGCTTCTATGGAACGAGTGGCGATCGGTCGTGATTCTCTAATTGCTGCCAGGTATATTACAGATATCCTCAAATTCCTCATGATGCCTTCCGTCTCATTTGTGAGCCCTCAGCTTTTATTAATGCAAGACAATGCGCCATTCCATGTCGCTGGAGTTGTTTAATTGTATCTGCATGCAGCTGAAATTGAAACTGCGGATTGGCCTGCAAGAAGTCCTGACATGAACCCAATGGAAAATATGTGGAACGTGCTCGGAAGACGAGTGAGAGTACGGTAACCACAAAGATTGGACGACTTGCGAAATTCTCTGGTCGACGACTGGGAAACGATTCTTGAAGAAGAAATTAGAAATGTCATAACAGAAATGTTCCGGAGAATGGAGTCTGTAGTTAGTTTTTTTTATTAATTTTTGAATGTATTATCCGTTTTTGTTGCAAAAATGGGATTGGGCGATCTTTAGCTTTTCGCTTTATGCACGATCCTTTCGTCTTAAATAAAAAAAGGTGGTGTTTAACACATATTTTCGATTTTATCTAAGAGTTTTCTCATGGTAGTATCATAATTGTTGCTCTGCAATATTGCGAAGCAAAAATAATGCGAAATAGTAAAACGGCCCTTAAATTTTGCCCGGAAGTGCATCACCATTTCCGGTTCTGTTATCGTCTGTTGCCTTTATATTATTTATGTTTCCATTCCACTTCGTTTTTTGTTGCTCTATGTGTAGCAATACAATTCTTTTCTAGCATTCCGAATTTTCTCTACCCCGCTTTCAGTGTTCCTTGTTAAATGAGTGTCTCTGCCTCTTCTTCAGGTAAACGTACGAAATCATATTTAATTTGGCCCCCGTTTGCTTCTTTGGTATTTTGATGGTCATGCTCTGGGTGTTCTGAATCATATTTTTTTTATGGCAGCCGCTCTTTCGGCATTGTCTATCAACTCGACTCTTGAGACAAAAAAGCGCCGTGCAGTTGATGTATAACTCAGATATTTGTGTCAGATTTTCCCAGGAGAAAACACAGACGTAGCTGATCCTGCAAGCAGACGATACGGCGATACTAGCAAGATTCACAAATACAAGAATGGTTTCCGGGCACTCTATTTAACATGCTCCAAATGGAAAATCGACATAACTGGAGAGTAAAAAAGTGATTTACTTAAGAGTAGACATGGATAAGGAACCAACACGGCAAAAACATGTCGAGAAACCAGGAACGAAGCAAGTGCAACAAGGATGCTCCTGCGTCCCACAATTGGAAAAACATCAAAATTCCTCTTCCTTTTCGTGCAATTAGCCAAATCTTTACTTTAAATAATGAGGTTAATTGCCAGATAGGGATTCTTGTAAATTAACCTAGAAACCTGCAAGGGAGAAAGGAAGAGAGCCGATAAAGAAATAAGTATACAGGATAGTAGAGCCCTCTGCTAACAAGGGGACTTCAAACCAAGAATTTGGGAAATTCCACCAACTTGTATTTAGACACTCGAGAACGTGAACTAAACATAAAAAGGGGACCCGATTGAACAATCAGTTTCTCTACTTACTAAATCTGCAGTAACTTGAATAATATAGAATTGACCCTCGTGCAGAACGGAGTCGGAGTAATAAATCTGAAGGTGAATTTTCTCGATTCTGGAAAACACTCGACCTAAACCCGACGGTTTCCAGTCTGGAACGATCAGCTAATTTTATTTTGGATCGAAGTTATAAGCCTGTAGGTCAATACATGTCGGGTCGAAGTATGCAGGTTTCCCATTCTTACTTCAGCACCGTTCAATTTTTGTTTACCTCTAATCTTGTATTCTTTGTTTAAACATTTGCTCCCTTATCATCCCTAAGTTTCTCTCCGCTTATACAGTGCGGCCCATAAAGCCCGCATCGTGTGGGAAATTCTTTTATTTATGAATTTGGGCAAGTTTTGTCCTCGAGTTGAGGCTCAGAAATTACGAAAAATGACATCCAAATTGACAAACAAAGAACTGTTAAATTGCAAGTTTCTCCGAAAACTTCTTCACAATCTACCATTATTCTAAAAATTTTGAAAAGTCACAAAAGTCCTTCAGTTTCTTATTTTCTACCCATATGCTTGTTTTCAAAATTCTCGGACGATTTAAATAATAATTTTTTTGTATTCCCGCATTTACGATGTACTTGCAAATGCGGGAATGCATTTTTTTTTTAAATTTAAGTTGTCCGAGAAAGTTAAAAATTAGCATAGGGGTACAAAATAAGAAACTGAGAAGTGAGAATGATTTTTCAAAATTTTGAGATGTAACTGTAGATTTTGAAGGTTTTTGAAAAAAAAAATGCAATTTGACAGTTACAGACAGTCGCTTGTTTTTCGATTCGCATGTCATTCCTCATCACTTCTGGAGCACAACCCGAAGACAGAGTCAAAATTGACCTAAATTCACAAGTAAAAGAATTTTCCACATGATGCGGACTTTATGGGTTACACTGTAGACGTTTTTGCCTACTTGAAAAAAAACTCTTATTGCCGCTTGCAAATTTCCACTCCAAGGGTGGGTTATAAGGCTTTCCAATTATCAGCAAAATAACCCTAGTTTGTGGCTCACTTTGGAGCGTTTAGACAGGTGAAAATACAATGCACAATGCGGTTATCCAAGCAACTCGTCCGCAAGGCTAAAATCTGCATATGGCTTGATTAAAGTAATAAATTAAACATAAATCCATACTATTCGAGGTTCCCTCTCGTACTAACCTCTGCAATACAGACATATTAATGGAAACTGATTTAAGCCCACCGAACACAATATTACCCAGTTGGGAAACAACATTCAATTTTCAAGTTCCGATCGACACAAAAAGTCCAATCTTCGTCTAATGATAAAATCGATAAGCCGGGTTAGTAGTAGAAGCTTTGAAAACGATCGTATTTCTTTTAGTTTCAGCATTTTTCAAATATGTAATGTGGCGAGCTTGACGCAAATTTCTTGAAAAATTCATGGTCCAGAATTTGGCTAGAGCAACGGGATAATGCCTGTGGGGTAGTAAATAATTCGGATCGAGCCCCTTTGCATTTGTTTTCATGTTAGACGGTAATAAATATTCATGTATGCTGGCCAAACATGAAGCGGATGGTAATTGTAACACACATACTACAAAATTGCTTCTCCATTGTAGGAAATGCATTATTAATACGGTCTGAGCCATTTGCATATTTCCATGCGAGTGAGCTGAATTTCTTCCAAATTTGACCGCTTAAGCTCGTAAGCTTCATGTGGGATTTTTGACCTAAACAATTGCGATAAAATTCAAATTTTCCCTCAATACTCGTGCGTGAAAATAAGGGACCATTAAGGGCTTACCCTGAGCGCAATACGTGGCCCAAATCCCATCGTATATTTAGAAAACAATATTTCTGCATTACCATACATATTACTTCTATGTATATCGTAAAATTTCTTCCAGCTCCCGTAATCAAAAAAACCTTTTTCTATAGGAAATCATAAAGAGAGGCATTGAAGGAAAGAAATACCTGCATTTTTGGTGGCGAAAATGGCACGATTCTATTAAAACATCAAGCCGAATTAGATTAAGGCGTAGGATTTTAGCCCTTAAAGTGACCCTAACAGGTTGTGCTTTGCATACGTAGTGTGATGTAACCGAGTGAAAAATGTTTTCCTTTGGGTTTGAAAACGGTAGAAAGGGTACAGGGTTAGGACAATGAATGATAATATAATCCTGGGGCTTGTCGAGGATTCGGAATTTGGATCTGGGTAAAAATGACTTAAGATACGCCAGCAAGTAAGGTAGCTTAGAGCTCTTTTCGGGCAAGATCCCAGATTCATCCTAATGAGGAAAACCTAAAAAACTGATAGAGGAAAAATTTCACAGTCGCAGTGAGGAGCATAGAGCAGAAGCTTGGATTATGGTTTTGAAACGTGAGTAAAAAGCAGAATGTCAACGGTGAAAAACTTTCCCAAGTTTGACCAAGTGACTGTGCCTGCTTCGTCAATATCGTTTCTTTACTTAAATTTGAATAACAAAATTTCAAATTATTCTTTGATTCACATTTCAAAACTATTAAGGTTGGCATAGAAAATATAAAACAGAAGAGTATATGAAAAACAGGCGATCAAAAACAACTATTTTATTCTCTACACACAGGGCGATCCATTGGGAATGGGACGCGACGCAATCCGACACACGGGAGAACCAAAAAGGACCAATAAGTCAAATACCATACTTTATAAAAAATAATTGTTTTTATAAATTTTTTAATTTTTTATAATTAAAATGGATATTTTCTGATTCAGTGTTGGGCGACGCATTTTACTTCATGCAGATTCGGGGTGTTTCAGGAGGAGATGTACAAACTTCAATGTATTATTCTACATTTAATTGTAAACACAAAAGGTCCTATAAACATATGTCCGGAAAGGCTTCGGTTAGGATACACAGGGCGATATGTGTTAATTTTGATTTTTTTTTTTAATATTTCGAAAACGGTCGTTGGTATTTCAAAGAAATTTGACAGAGAAGAGCTCGCCATTAAAAGACATCTTCAGCAATGAAAGTAAATATAATCTGTAAGCGGCCACCGTTGGAAAAGCGGTAACAAAACACCGTATCAGCATAAACAACGAGGGTAAACAGTTTTGGTATTTTTGGAGCTCGCATTCAAGACCAAATTTATACGACGAAACGACTAAAAACTAAAATAATATTCTGATTAAAGCGTATTAGTGCATTCAAAAGAAATTTAAAAACGTCTAAAAGTCAACTGTCATAATACATATGATAACTTAATAATATTATTACCGTTTATTTCTCGAAAACAACACACTTTGCCATAAATGTCGACGAGTAAAATGGGTTGGAATTTTAAAAATCAGGAAATCGTGTTCAAAAAAATAATGACGTCCCATTTTTCGGTCTATTTAATTGTAAAAACTGGTGTTACATACGCCACTGCTTTCAAATTTAATTTATTTTCATTGAAAAAGATGTCTTTTCATGATGAGTTCTGGTCTGCCAAATTTATTTAAAATGACAACAACCATTTTTGAAATATTAAAAAATAATAATTTTCAAAATTTACTTTTATCGCCCTTTATTCCCTAAACGAAGCCTTTCCGGACGTATGTTTATGGGAAGTTTTTTGCTTAGAATTAAGTATAGAATAACATATTGGAGTTTGTACGTATCCTTCTGAAATACCATGTGTAGCGCGTGAATGAAATAGGGGGACATATTTTAAGGTATGATTTTATATTCAAAAATATGAAAAAAACTTGGTATAAACATGGGATCCAGAAACCCTCGAAGGATGCCCCCACGAAATGCAGATAGGCGTGCGTAACCAAGGGGTAGATATATTTATTTAACACATTCCTGAATTCATTAATTTTTATAACAATTTAACAACGGAATATGATTTCTTGTCTGAAATTACATAGAAAAGATACTCTTGATAAATAGTTGTTGGAGGAACCGTTTAAGAGATATGCTGTTTTAAAAGAAACGTGGCAAGGTAAGAAGCTGATATTGGATAGTGAAATTATCTAGCAAAAGAAAACTTGTTTTTTTGATATGAAGTTAATTTGAAAAAAATCCAGTTCAAAATCAACATTTTTTGGGGACCACCTTCGGAGGGGCGTAGCTCGCTTAGAGTCTTTTGGGGACCCACATTTCGCCAATTTGTCTTTATATTTCTGAATGTAAAATCAGTCCTTAAAATATGTCCTCCTATTTCACTTACACCCTGTGCATATGTGATAATTGCAAGCAATGAAAAGGTCATAAATCAGTTTTGCTTGCAAATTTGCGTTTTGTAATTTTATTACTGTCTATTCGTAGGTAGATCTGCGTAAACGTTAGATTCCAGACTTACACTATTTCTCGAGGAAAATAAATCTTCCATTCAACGAAATTTTTTTCGTAAATAGCGTTGTACATGCCATTCCCAGTTGTATGTACAAATCCTTGTAGGTGTAATTTTTCTCGTAATTAAACCTCGAAATATCAAAGCTTCCTTTGAGTATTGCAGCTAGCTAGTTCATGTTTCACGTGACTTGAAATGAATTACTGCTTGGGCTTTATTCAAAGTAGATACAATCTCGAAAAATCTTGTACTCAAATGAATACGTATAAACTTACACCTGCGAATTATGATAGACAATTTGGTTTCTCACGTCACACCACTGAATTATTTTTTAGACTCGCCCCAATTACAAGAATGTAATTGCCCTATACGAGGTGTTCCTAAATATCACCTATATACCGAAAGGGGTAATTTTTTAGCTTACATCACGACTAAAAGTTCGTATATACATAGGCCCGCAAGCGCTTCGTTGTGTATGTACAGGATATTCAGATTTTACAAATATTTCAGTTTTTGCTTTATAGCTCTTGCAGTTCTTGAGACATTTCGCTAAACTTTGGAATGCAATTTATGCTTTAGGGCTTACATCATTGGATGTGTGAACTGGTTTTGATAGCCCTCGGGGGGTAATATTTTTTCAAGGGTTATACCCCGTTTCTCCCCCTTAAATTTTTTCCGGTGCGCCACTGACAGATTCTATAACATAAAACAACTGCTTCTTGTTCAGAAACTATTTTCGCTGTAATAGTTTTTTCGTATCTGCCTCAGTTATCGAGAAAAGAACAGAAACTGATTCTCTGTAATTCGCTGGACAAAATGAAAATTTCAAAAATGAGCGTTAAAGCTCTGGTTTTATTTGGCTAAATTGTGTCTGTATATCTTTATTAATTAACGATTTAAGTTTTAATCTTTAACGTGTAAAAGTGTTTTAAATTCACCTTATAATCTTATAATGCTAAATTTTACGGGAGCGTTTGAATAAAGTGTATGAGAACGAGTGGATGGGACGTGGTGGAGCTCAGTTATGGGAGCATCTAAAACCTCCAGTGTACATACCAGTGAATACCCTTGATGAGCTAAGAAATTGAATATCAGATGCATTTGAAACCGTAAGATATATTCCGGGGGTATGCGAAAGAGAATGGACATCAATCGGAAGAAGAGCGGACGCATACGTAAGGGTTGGAGATCACTTTCAACAGTTGGCGTAGCGAAGTGCCCTTGTTAAGATTATTATTATTAATATTTAGGCTCATCCCGTCGTTAAATTTCAAAACGTGGTTCGAAAAAAACTCTAAAAATTCTTAAAAATAAAGAATTATCTACATAAAATAAATAACTTGTTACTCATAATAAATTTTAATTTCATTTGGCGAATTACAGAAAATCGCTTTTTATTTTTTTTTCTCTTGATAACCAACGCAGATACAAAAAACTGGTAGGGAACCAGAGAGTTTCTAAACAAAACAAAAAAGTAATTTTGTATTTTAGAACACAGCAGCGGTCTAACGCGAAAACGTGCAGAGGGAGAAAAGTAGGCATGGCCCCTGAAATAAATATCACCCCGTAAATTATTAAAACCTCTTGACATGTGTAATGATGTGAGCCTTACAGTGTAAACTATTATACAACGTGTTTCTTCTTCAGTTCTTAATGGATGGTGAAAAATGAAATGGGTTACTCGTGAGCTTATTTTGAGATGAAAGCTTCATATAGGCACGTCCTAAATTGCGCCCATTTTGATTTCTAGGTTGTTGAAGTTTCTTTTTTTAATTAATTTCTCTGTTATTTGTGGAGACAATTAACTTAAAATTGGTGGTAACTATAGTTTTAGCTTTCAGAACGAAGTTAAATAAAAATGATTGAAAATACTCGACAACGCGTTACTTTTTTTGTTGTCACTCTCAATAGTTTACATCTAAGCTTTTTTTATCTCTTTTTAGATTTTATTTATTATTTTCATTTAATCCTTTATGTCTTTTATTAATTTTCTTTAATTAGGAACAATAGTTTAAGAGATATTTGGAAAAATTAGCACTACTAAATTAGATTATAATCGAAGGAATTGCTCAAAATGTCATCAAGTAAGAAAATACAAGATTCTATCCTTCTCATGGACTACCGGACTCTAAGAAAAATTCCAGATGTAGTTCTAATAGATTGAGAATCATTTGCAATTCCGTTCCTGTGTAGGTGTAGAATATATTAGCTTTAAAATGTGGCCCAATAGTAACGCCCCGTAGAGTATTTGAAATAACTGTCATTTAAGTTTGTTTTTAATGCTAAAATGATTATTATTACCAATTTTGAGTTAATTAATTTTACAAATATCGGAGAGATTAATGAATATCGAAAAAAAAAATACACTTCAAAACCCCGTAAATGAAAATGGAAGCAATTTAGGAAATGCCTCTATATGAAGTTGTTATCTTAAAAAAAGCTCATGGTTCACCCATTTCATGTCTCGCCGTATGTTAAGAAACATCCTGTATATTCCAAATTTTAGCAAAACGCCTCAAAACCAGGTTATGAAGAAGAAACTTAAAAATTTCTGCAATTTGAACATCCTAGAAACAGGTAACGAAGCGTATGCGGATCTACGTTTGTATAAAGTTTTAGTCGTGAAATAAGCTAAAGATTACCTCCTTCGTCGCGCACATGATATTTAGGAACACCCTGTATAATTATACCTCAGAACTTGTATGTTTTCTGAAAAGCCAATAAAGGCTTTAAATAAGGATTCCAAGGAGTAAACCTCTCGCAGAAGCAATATATCACACACTTGCGAACAAAATAATTTCAAAGCAAAGAGAAGAATTGTCCGTAATCCATCATCATTTTTATTTTCTTGGTAAAGTTACCTAACTTATAGTTTAATTTTTTGGGCCTAAAGGTGCATTTCACCATTGAGGTTCAATGTCATTTTGTTTCTGCTAAACGCTACCAATCTGTTATAAAAATTGCCTAAATTACTTCTAAAATTAAAATGTTAATATGGAAATTGCAGTGGCGAAACACCGAGTAGTTGTCTTAAGATATCGTTTTTATTAGTTATGAATGCATCCTTAACTTTAAGTCAGTTTCAGTCAGGGCTAGAAAACGTAAACTTAAAGTCTATTTTTGGTACATTTCTGTCTAACGTCTGCAGAAATTAATTAGTTTCCGTATACGTTGGATGTAATTCCTTATTAAATTAGTAAGTGGTATAATTACACCGCTTACTAATTTTATGAGGAATTGCTAAGATTGTTCAGCGCAGTGCCGTAGCAAGAGGCAGGTCAATTTCTAGATAGAAAATTGAGTGTAGAAGTCTCCTTTTGGCAAGACGTCGATTGTTGCCGTGGATTTTGACTGCGCCACTGACTAATTTGATGCAAAAATTGTTCAAAATTCACTGGAGTAAAAAAAAAAAACGAAATGTTGGAACTTTAACTGTCAACTACAGTGACCCAACAAGGGGTTGATAAATTTCCACATGTAGTAGACAGAAAATTGAGTTTAAAAATTTGTTCTTTCCACGTCGTCAACTAGGTCCGAATATTGGTTACGCCATTAATTAATTTAATGGAAAACTCACTAGAGTTCACTTTAGCCAAAAACGAAAATTAGAACCTGAAATGCTTGACGACAGTAGCGTGAAATTGGCCAGAACAGTTCCTCAACAAACAATTTTGCTTAAAAATCTTGCACATCGTCAATTACTTTCAGGACTTAGCTCTGCCATTGGGTAATTTAATATAAATTTGTTCAAAAGCTTTTTGAGCTAAAGTCAAACCATCGGCCATTTCTGTTTTAAATCTGATTGGATCGAGCGAGCTAAAGATGATATTTATGTTTGGGAATATTGGCTTTGGGATGCGAAACACCACTGAATTATTTTAGGTATTTTATCATAACGACGTTTAAAGATTGAAGAAAAGCAATTTGTCGCAGTCACTGGTTTCGGGGTTGGAAAAAGCGATTTTAAATTATTAAAAATAGCCAGTTAAAGAGGACAGAAAAAGAAACTCAACTTGAAGGTTCTGCTGTAAACCTGGCGGGTTTGAGTGAATTAAAGTGACGCTATCAATTTCCAGGAAATTTATGAAGGATCCAGGAAATAGCGATCTAAGCTGAAGTATTAAGCTGAGCCGGAAGCTTAGTATTCTTTCTCATAATATCTAAGTGTATTTTGACGACACCACTCGAATATTCAAATTTGGGAGAGAAGAGCGGTTGGATGTTATTGGAATGCTCAACATTGGAGACGCATCTTGGTTCTTCAATTTGTCCCACAAATCTATTTCTCTTTAATTGGGCCATCCCTACGAGTTCCTTCTAAAAACTTACTGCACCTCCGATTTTGTTTGAAGACACATTCACGGTGCGAGACATGAGGTGAAGAAACTTGTTGCTACATGTTTACGACTTTTATAAACCGGATTTAAAAAATGCTTAAACACGTATAATTTTATTTTAAATAACGCATTTAATGCCCCATTTTCGAAGTTCGACTTTTTCACCCCCATCCATCTGCCCATACTAACTCTTTAATTTGAAATGGAAAGGTACCCAGTGTAGTGAAACGTAATTCAATAAGGGATACAACGGGGTGCTCAGAACTAAAATTGGATCTACAGTTGCCTTAAAAAAAAATAGAATAAGGTCTGCACCCTAAAAAGATTAAAAGTTTTAATTTTTGCTTCCTTGATAGACTATCCGTTCTTATTTTACTTTTAGAGAAAGAGTGAAGAAATGACAATAAGCCTTAGAAATTCCAAACCGTCGTCAGTTTAAACAATTTTTTAGATACAAAATATTATGGTTTTCACAGAATTAATTAGTGGTTGGACCCATTCGTCAGGCATTCCCCACAGTTAGAATAACAAAAAAATCGACCATTTAGCCGAGAAGGAAAAAATTGAAATTTCAATGTTTTTGGGGCACGAAGATCGCAAAAGAGCTTGCGAAGAGGTGTATCTCATATTTAACGAAAAATATCGATAAACGTGCTGTTTGTGGGATTAATAAAAAATGTTTAACAAATTGGAAGTGTGAAAGCTGCTCCAAAATGTAGAAGACCTCGAAGAGCAACTGGTAGCGTTAAAGCGCTATACATTATTTGATCTATCGACTAAAGCTCCATAGAGTTTACCGGCAAGCTTGTCGATGAATTTTTAAAAGCGATTTTTTAAAATGAGAAAAATTCTATACGATCCATATAGATTTCTTTTAACCAAGATTTGACGACTGAAGATTTTGATGGAACGACAGAATTTTGTGAATAGATGCAAGACAAAGGCATTCAGGATAATAACTTCTTTTCTAGGATTTCATTTTCGAAAGACGCAACGTTTCGCTTAAATGAATCCATTCGTTGCCACAATTCTTGCGAATGATCGACAGACAACCCATCTAGGACCCTGCACACACGACATCTGCAAAAACCCAATGGATGGGTATAATCGGCCACGAGTTCACGGGTCCATTTTTCACACAGGGGACCTTAAACAACGCAGCACACTCGCACTTATTGCAAAACAAAACAGCGCCATCGACCGCCGCAATTTTTCCTCGAGAAAATGGCGAACGAACTTTTAATAATATTTTTTTCGAACAACACGGCGCGCCACCACATTGCGCTACGGCCGCGAAAGAGCATTTTGGTGAAATTTTCCCCTGGAGATAGATCGGTAAAAGAGGCGCAATAGGCCGGCCACCGCGACCTCCGGAGCTTACGCTCTTCGTTCTTTTTTTTTTTTTGTGGAGTAACTTTAAAGGTATTATTTACAAAAATAGGCCACAAGATTTAGATGATTTACGTCTCAGAATTCAATTGGAATTAAAATTAATAACAGAAGCAACAGTGGATAATTGCACAAAAGAGCTCGAAGAATGACTAAGTCATTCCCAGATTGTTACTGGAGGCTAATAAGTTGACCATTAAGATAGGAATTTCAATTTTGTTTGATCTGATAGCGAGCTACTTTATTTCGTATCTAATAATTTAATTTTTAAGGAAACTCTAAAGCCAATTTTAGTTCTGAGTATACTGTTGCGTCCTTTATTAAATTACTTTTCATTTGACATACTACGATGGGCAAATTTAAATTTCAAAACAAAAAGTTAGTACGAGTAGCTGGGTAGAGGTGAAAATTTCGAACGTCGAAAATAACGCACTCGATATCTTTTTTTTTTTTTTTTTTTAAATAAAATTACACGTTTTTGGGCACTTTTCAAAAACACCTGGTTTATGAAATCTACGAACGCAGCATTTCTCATAAGCGCGCTATAGAGCTTGATCTTTCAGAACACCGAACGTCCTGTATAGATTATTCACATGTAATAATTGCGCTGATTCGAGCCGAAACAATGAAACTTCTCTTAATATCCGTGCCTAATAAAAGGCAAGTCATTTAAGGGGGCCCACGTATAAAATAAACGAGATTCGTTTATATTAGGGCTCCCGTACATAAGATGCTACTTAAGAAAGTAAAGCTTGGCGTTGATGTGAAGCCTGGGTAATTTTCCAGTCAGTAGGCCAAACTGCCGTTTTCCTTTGATTTTTCAGAGAGTTTCCGTTTTCTCGGGGAGGAGCGCAACTTATTTAAATTTGAAAACGGGTACCATAAAATGAAATTGAGTTTGCGGAACGTGTATTAGATACGAGATTTTTTCTATTAATATTTATGTGGGGTCACCAGTTCTGACTGTGGAGTAATTGGGGATGCAAGGAAGTTTCAGAATAATTCTTTCGATAAATCGTCGCATTCGATTCTGCGGTCATTTGCTGGTCATAGTCGACCAGGACAGCTCGTGAGGAATGCGTTCACGAAGAGGATGATCGCAACGAGCCGATTTCCATTTCGACTGTATTCTGTGATAATAATCGCAAGGAGTAAAAAAAACTGTAAGAGAATTGGATGATTTGTGCACTTTTGAAGTTGAAATTTCGATCACGTTTGAAGAAAAACAACATCTGTACCTCAAAGGGAATCATGGTCTATCTACCTTAAGGTCCTCCTCTCTCTTAATTCCCGATAAATTCGGTAAGATTTACACTTCCCCGAACAACTTTACATAGGGGCAATGTAACAGCTTTGGTAGGTGCAAGTTTATTGGCTTCGGAAACTAAAATCTCAGGCTGAACTAAATTCAGTTACAACCAAGTTTTGGTTACGTGTAACATTTGTAATTAAAGCAATTATACCGGGGGTTTCGGTCGACGCTTCGAAACATTACCTTAATATTAATTAGCTGCTAAGTTTCCAGTAGCATAAAAGCCTTTGCCAGGCGGGGTTGGTTTGAGATGTGAATAGTTTCCTTTTCAGGTCTACCTTAAAAGGCTCGAAAAACGATTAGCTGCACGTACACTTTTACAATGGCGTTTTGCTGTACAACATCCAGTATTGTGCCTAACGACAGCGGCAAACTAAAATTTACGATATATTTTATTTATAATTCGCAAATGTTTTCTTTTTGTTACTGCAGTATCGTATAACGTACGTTCGTATGCACTTTCCATAAACCTGTTAACTGTTTAAAGGCTTTAAAAAAAAAAAAACGGGTTTTTGTAATTTTTTTCTTGTGCAAAGTGATAGCAACAAATAATACTTTCATTTTAAAATATCAGTTAACGTTCGCCTTTTGGCGCCGCATTTCAAAATTTGCGAAAGAATGAATTAATTTAACGTGGGCCGTGCGAAAACAATATCCCATGAAATGAGATTTTTTCAAAAAAAAAAAAAAATGGGATTCAAGCAATCCGAAATCGCAATAAGTTTGGATTTAAGCGTCCAGTTAAAGAATTCAACAGGCTCCGATGGACATTTGTTAAAATATCCAAAAAAAATCGTTATCATTTTTCTACCAAGATTTCTGGAAAATTAGAAGAGGCAAGCGCCTGGACAACCTTTCCTAGTGCGGCAAGAAGGAGGTCGTTGGCTGGTGGGGTTTGTAGGCAAGAGGGCGGGCGAAGAACCATCACGGTCAAAAACGACGTAAAAGCCCGACTTGGATTTGCTGGAAATCATTTGGATCGGCGTGTTGCTCGCCTACAAAAAGTCACGTGTGGTGACGAATCGGCATACGACTTATGTGGAAACGTTGGTGTCATGTCTGCGAGACGACCCGACGGAAAACTATTCCACAAAAAGAACATTTGCCCCACGGTCAGGTACGGAGGCGGTAACGTTTGAAGTGGGCCCAATTCACAGAATTGTGGGTAGAACGGATAGATTTCGGGGACGAACTTGGTGCCGTTTATCAGTGATGTAATGCCATTATTCTCCATTTTCCAACGGGGTAATGTTCACAAACAGACCTCTGCTCTGGTGAAAAAACGGCAAGCGACGAAAAAGATTGCTCCTCTGAACTGCCCGGCATATTTGCCAGACCTTGATCCCGCAGAAGTCTGTGGCGTGACGTTGGGAGAGAAATGAGGTGTAAGAATTACTCCAATTTCGAGGATCTCCTCGCAGCAATTGGAAGTGCGTGGAAGCAAATCGGTAAGCAGGACATTGAAAAATTAACCCAATCAATGTCAAAACAATGTGCAGAAGTGGCGAGGCATGGACGATATTATACGAAATGTTAATCTAATTAGCTTTTTCGTATGTTTTGTTGATTAATCTATTTTGTTGCGATATTTATGGACAGTAAATGAGTCCAAAAACGTTTTTACTTCTGCCAACATGTTCTTTGATATAATTTTTTATCATCGAGCTCGCTCCCATAAATTGGTTTTAAATAGTACATATACCATACAGGGTGAGTCGGGAGGATCGTGCCAAACTTCAGGAGCGTGTTGTACATGGAAAATAATTGTAAAAAAACTCAAACGTTGTTATCCGATTTTCGTTTGTTTACAAGTTATAGCGTAAATAAAATTAAAATATAAAATTTAAAAAAATTATAAATTTCATAAGAAATTCCATAAATAAACGTTTGGATATCATAGTAAAAGTTCAAAAATATCGCCATTAACTTCTAAACATTTTCGGCTTCGTCTATGAAGAGCATTCGTTGCGCTCCTGATTGTTTCATGTCTTTCTTTAATGGCAGCTGTAGCATTTCTAATGCGTTGAATTGGTGCATCTTGAGCGTCCACTTTTACCCTGTACACTTCAGTTTTAAACCAACCCCACAAACAATGGTCTAGTGGCGCGAGGTCTGGAGACCTTGGAGGCCAACTAATAGGGCCACCACGACCGATCCAACGTATTAATTTATGGAATTTCTTATGAAATTTATAAAATTTTTTAATTTTATGTTTTAATTTTATTTACGATATAACTTGTAAACAAACGAAAATCGGGTAACAACATTCGAGTTTTCTTACATTTATTCTTCATGTACAACACGCTCCTGAAGTTTGGCACGATCCTCCCGACTCACCCTGTACATGGGAATACATATATATTTCCATTTTTTTTCTTTAATAAGAGGCTGCTTAAAAATGTTAGACAAATACTGGGCGTTGCTGCATTCATGTACGATATTGCGGATTCGGGGTATTTCAATATCTCATTACGTCTATTATTCCACCGTTCATGATTGGCAGTAATCGCAAATTTAGGAAACCAATAAAGTGTAAAATGGAAACACACTTGAAATATGTATAGCGGTATATCTGCGGAACCGGATCACCTATTTTATTTGAACATTTCTCAAATTCAGATTCGACTCAGCATTGAAAGAAATCTATTCAAAATAAATCGACAAAGTTCCAGAGAGTATATTATTATTCAGTTGGGGACCTACATGCATCGAAAAGTTCAAAAGTTCCGGAGCAATTTATAGGGCGCTAGTATTCCTAAACTTGACGATAAGGCAAGTTTTTATTTTTTCGTTACATCCTTAACAAATTTTCGACAATTGACTTTTAGATGTGGAATTGATGGAAGTAAATTTCTGATATTTCCAACAGTTTTTTAACGCTTTGTTTCCTCCGGAAAACTGCGATTCCGTTGCTCGTTGATTCCCTCTAAAGGGGAGTCCAATATCTAAGAGGCACTGCAGCAACTTTCTTCGGAAAGTTGTCCAGATCTTGGCCTATTCGCACCAAGGGTTAATAGACATCTCTATAGTGACCACTTTATCCGGGAGATAACTACCAGATAATCCAAGTTGTAGGTAACTTTACCAAGAGCGTAGTTTCCATAGAAACGAGTAAATCAAGGCAGAGCATTGATCCGTTTCCGCGGTTTCATGGAGATTATCGTTCAGGTAAAGTTTTCAGTACATTGATCTATCGGCTCTTAGTCCATTAAATCCAGATCTATAAGTCAACCGGCGAAAATTTATTGTGGATCTAATTCAAGCATTTTCCAATATCCGTAAATGGACTTCCAAGGACTAAAGGCCGACAGATACATACATTTAGCTCCCCAATGACAACTTTATCTGGAAGATATTTTCGGTGGAAACTTTAAAACTATAGCCAAGGTTCAATCTTGAGGTCGATGTTTCTACGGAGGTCCTCGTTCTGGTGCCTGAATGGGCAACTTTCCAGGGTGGAAATTTTCCATAGAAACGGTAATATCAAAGCAGGACATTGGCCAGTTTGTGGGTTTTCGTCGAACTTTCAGATAAAATTGCCGGTTGATAGATTTTTATCCGGGGAAGTCCCTTTCGGAGAGTCGAGCAGGGGAGGAGTTGAGGCTTTTTTGGGGGAGCCAGGCGTTAAAATACTTTAAACAGTAATTAATATTCGGAATTGGGTTCAGTTGAATTCAGTTTTACGATTATAAGCCGGTGGAAATATGCCATGAATGTAACAAAAATATGAATGGCCAGTTTAGCGATTTTAGCGTTCTTTAAATCGATTTTCTTTCACATAAAGTTTTTGTTGACATGGAAACGGATCACTTCCATTAGTTCATTGATTCAGTTCCATGAAACTACTCCATTGATCTACATTGAAGTCATCAAGCTCAGAGCAGTTTACGACGGAAAAAAATTTATTTTCACTGACATTATTTTCTAGATAATGTTGCAAGTGCGTTGATTTATTAACTGCATACGTATTCTATGTGCCATTCACCGTGAAAAAAAAGAGTAATTGAATTTTAAAACATTCCATGAGGATAGTCCTACATTACAAATAGATAGTGAGTTTTTCGTTAAAAATTTACCAGGGTGTTCCGTTGATTTGTGTTGATTTTTAAGACGACGCACCAATTCAGAGTTCCTCCATCGCGACGGCCAAAATCAATCAACTCGAGTTCGAACTTCTCCTCCATCCACCATTTTCGCCAGATTTAGCCCCCTCGGATCATTTTCTATTTCCAAATTTGAAAAAATTTTTCGGATGGATAGAGATTTGCTAGCAATGACGCGGTGGAGTCCGAGGTTGATGCATATTTTGAAACGTTCGAAGCTTCTTACTGCAAACTGAGTGTAGGAGTCATGTAGAACATCGTTGGGGAAACCGTGTCGATCTCAGCGGGGACTATGTTAAGAAACAATCCAATATTTTCCATTTCTTTCCTTTAATTGTTTGGTCAGACACTTTTGAAGCTATCCTCGTATCAGGTTAATTTCATATAATTTGATCTCGTCCAGCGACAATGTTTAACTGTTGCAATTAAAATGGATTATTCCCGACGCGTTTCATTGTGCTGTTTATGACCGTTTCAATTTAAAATTTAATCCGGACAGATTAATACAGTTTTATTGTTTGGACATTTAATATACGTCAGTAGCCATCATTCGTAATTTAACGGGGTTTATTTGCCGAAATAGCGCTTGATTGTTGAAAGAATTAGAGCGGAATATCGATATTCAGTCAGCTTTTATACAACTGGTTCAAATGAGTCGAGAACCTCTTTGGAAGATAAAAAATGTCCAGAAATTTGGGCTTTACGAGGATTGTTTTTTCACATAGAGCTGGAACAAAACAGTAGATAACTTTTAAAGACTTTAGTGCTTTTCGAAACACTCTTCACGAAGATCAATGCGCTTTGTGGAACCATTTCTGGAAGCAGTTGTCGCTGTCAAAAAGACGTCAATCGTTTCCGACGACTGGAACCGTTGACCACGCAGTGTGTTCTAGATTTTCGAAAAGGTAAAGGAATCGATCGAATTTAGGTCAGGACTGTACGGAGGACGGTCGACGTTGTGTAGCGTTAAAATTTGCATAATCTTGCGAGCTGCGTGTGAACTTGCATTGTCTTGGTGGAGAATGATTCCTCGTTTGGGGTTAGTTTCCTTAACTTAACGATGACTTCCGGCAAACAAATTGTTGGATACCGCTCAGCATTAACAATTTCTTGATCCTGCAGGTGTTTGTCGCTACACAACCTGCCTTTGAGAAAAATGTCGCGACAATCTTTTTGGGCACACTTCGAGCACGGATGGCTTTTGTTGGTTTTTCTTCATCTTGGAATATCGAAACACAAGATTGGCACATATTTTCGGATTCATATGAGTAAATCCACGATTCATCACCAATGTCGATGATGTACACGTTTTTAGGGTTTACTTGGTGCGTTCAAGTGACCTAGAGCTTTTTGATACCAACGGTCTCTTGCCTTTTTCGCTTCTTCGGTTAACAAATGCGGTGTCCAACGGGGCACTAATCTTTTTGAGACAATTTTTCGTGCAAAATTTCTTGAATCGAAGTCTTTCAAATCCCAAGGGGCGTCTCAATATTGCGATGTGTCACATGCAAATCTTTCTCGATGCGCTTGCGCACAGCATCGACATTTTTGGTGTACCTGTCTCTGGACCCAGACTCATTTGTCCATATTTAAATTTTCCATTCCCACGATAAAGTTTTTACTGATGTGGTCCTTCGTTGCCGAAAATAGAAATCAACTCAGCAAGGCATTCTGCTGAAATAATTGTCTTCGAAAGTTGGGAAAATCAATTGCGTGAAAATCAACTGCGAACCAACTGATATTTGAAAATTTACTGCATCTACAAATCTAATGCATTTACAAGTGTACGAATCGCACTCAAACTTTGGATTTAGGTTAATTAAAAATTATTGTTAAATTTTGTTAATGACATTTTAATAGCGTTTCTCTCTATATTTCCGTATGCAAAACATAAAAAGTAACCCTTGTATTATATTCCCGTACACCTGGCGATACAGATAATTTACCTTGATAAATAGGTCACACGCGCGATTTCCCTCGAACACTCTATTGTTTTTCCATTAGCAAAATGTTAATTGTGTGTCAGAGTTTTTAATAAAATACAGTGGCGAATCGCGTCCATTAAAAAAAAAATAACAATTTTTGAAACAACCCCGGTGTCAGCAACTATAAAATTTTTTATTAATCGAAATCTCTTCTGAGTATCTGCCCTTGGCAGGTTTTGACATTTTGACTGTTAAAGTGTAAGTGTGCTTGACTGTAATATAGATCTAAAATAATCGTCCGACATGCATAAATATGATGGCCGATCATGTTCCTCTATAATTCGCGAAATATCCTTGATTTTAATTAGTATTGGAGGATCGTTAGTAATTGTACTCGGCAAATGTGCCTTCGTTATGTCGAGTGTTCGTTTTCCTGTCAAAAATACAGATCTGAAACTGAGGCGTTTGATAAAAATCAGCGGCATATTGTTTCAGTACTTAATTTTATAATTCGTGAAATAACCCCGGCTTCGGTGAGGATCGAAAAGCTTCACTAATCGAAATCTCCATTAAGCCCGTGCTTGATGTTTTGATTGTCATAGTGTCAGATTTCCTGACTCTAATATAAATTACAATAAAAGTTTTTGGAAAAACCAACGGCGGATTATTTTCGTTTTAAAAATTTGCAACTTTTTAAATAACTCATACGTCAGCGGGTATCGAAAAACTTTACTAATCGAAATCTCGATTAAGTACGGGCTTGTTATTTTGATTGTCAGAGTGTCAGTTTTTCAAACGTGATGATACAGGCCTGAAACAAAAATTTAACATGCAGAAAAATGTGTGGCCGATCGTTTTTCTTTATCAAGTAGTAATTTGTAAAAAACCCTGATATCAGTTGTTATTGAAATTTATTAATAATCGTTATCTGTTTTACACACATTTTTAGTGTTTTGACTGCCTATTTTCCTATCTAAAATATGCAACGATTGGAAAAAGTTTGCAACACGTTTATAACTCTCACAAACCTGATATAAAAAAAAAAAAAAAAAAAAAAAAAAAAAAAAAAAAACAGAATGCATTATTTTCGATGTTCAAATTTTTAACTCATATCCGACCACCCCTACTAACTTTGTATTTTTAAATTGAAATTTATCCGTTGCAGTGTATGAAGCGAAAGGTAATTCAATAAGGAATACAACGGTATACTCAGAACTCAAATTGGCTTTATAGTTTCCTTAAAAAATAAAACTATAATATACAAAATAAAGCAACTCATTCCTACATCAAATAAAATAGAACTTTCTACTATAAATGCTCAAATTAGGCCCCAGTAACAATTTGGAAATGGCTCAGTCGTGCTTCAAACACATTTATGCAATTATCCTGTGTTGCCTCTCGTTATTAATTTTAATTCTGTTTGTATTCTAAGACGCAAATTATCAAAGTTTTGTGGTTTATTTTTGTAAACGAAACATTTTAAGTAACCCCCCCCCCCAAAAAAAAATCGAGGGGCGTAAGATCTGGAAATCGTGTCGGCCATTCTATTGCGCCTCCTCTACCGATCCATCTCCTAGGGATGACGTCATTAAGATACTTCCCCACTGCCACACCATATTGTGGAGGTTTACCATCTTTTTGGAACCGAATATTATTGGCGACTCGTTTGCCATTTATTTTCCAGGAACCCTTGCGGGATTGACGGATCTATTTCGTTTTGCCATAGGTGCACGTGAAATTTGTTTTTTAAGTTAACAAAAAATGGGCCTACGAATTGGTGGGCGATTATACCCGTCCATATATTAAGTTTTTGCGGATGTTGTGTATGCGGAGTCCGAGTTCGGTGAGGATTGCCTATAGGCCAGTAGCAACAATTGTGTCGATGGATAGCAAACCGTTGCTTCCTCCGAAAATAAAATTCTAAAAACAAAGTTATTTTTTTGAATGCCTTTTTACGATCAAAATTTTCAGGCGTGAACTCTTGAGTAATGGAAATTTTGTATGAATGGAATTTTTCTCGTTTTACCAGGTCGCTTACTGACCTTGCGGATACATCAAACTCGTCGGTAGACTCTATGGAGTTTTCGTCGATGGATGAAGAAATTTCTAGTATTTTATCGCCACCAGTTGCCGTTCGAGGCCTTCCACGTTTTGGAGCAGCTTCCGCACCTCCAGTTTGTTGAAACTTTTTATTAATACCACGAACTGCCCTTTTACTAATAGATCGCTCTAGGTATTTCTCATTAAATACGAGACACACCTCTTAAAAATATTAAAATATCGATTTTTAGCTTCCCGGATAAACGCCCAGTTTTTTGGTATTTTCGCTGTGGTAGATGCCCGATAAGTGAATTCGACGACTGATGAATTTAATCAAAACCAAGATATTTTGTATCCGAAAAATTGCTTACATAGAAGGCGATTTAGAATTTCTACGTTTTATTGTTAGTTTTTTACTCTCCGTCCGAGTGATATAAGAATGGATTGTCTATCTGGGAAGCATGAATGAAAGTCTTTAATCTTTTTAGAATGTGGACGTTGATCTATTTGTTTAATTTTTTTTGAAAGAAACTGTAGATCCAATTTTAGATCCGTATATACCGTCGTATCCCTTATGGAATTACCTTTGACTTGATACATTACTACGGCTGCCCTTCCATTTGAAAATTAAAAGTCGGTAGGGGTGGCTGGATAGGGGTGGAGAAATTAAACCTCGAAAACAACGCACTGAACGTCTTTTTTTGAATAAAATAGTGCTTGTTTAAGCATTTTTTTTATTGATGTCAAGTTTATTAAGGCTACGAACGTGCCGCAATACTTTTTACAGGCGGTGTAACCTGCATCTACGGGTTTTGACGAAGATCTGGGGTAGATAGCGTGCCCTTTTAGAGAAATCGTTTTTTTTTTTCTTTATAATTGTTCATCAAACTATATCGTACCCGTCACGTAGTTTCCCTAAAAAACGGCATCCGTCGCCCTCCGATCTAATAAAATTTTTACTTTAATTATAGCAGAATGCGCCAATAAATTTCGCTTTAACGCGGCCTGTAATGGGGTTTTGTTATAATCTCATTGGGGAAACACTGCGCCTTGATTGCTAATTATAAACATGATGAGAACGCTATATTCAACCCGGAAACTTAATGCATTGTCATCACACCAATATGCATCCATGCAAGCAAATCGCGGATTTAATTGAGCTGGCTCTTGTAACATTATTATTGATCTTTCCAGAGACATGAGTCAAATATCAAGCATGTTGTGCCTGCAGGTACCTACCATGGACCTTATTTCAGCCACCTAGCAGTTTAATTAAAAGCCGAAACTCAAATATGCGGGGCTTATTGCGATAGTTTGCAACAAAGCGAGCTGCCTTGATGAAGTCATAAGTCTTAATTAAATATTAATGAGGAGCTTCGTTTTATAAATAGTTGAGAATTAGTGCAATTTTGCTTTTAAAAAACCTTTTTCAGTTTCGAGGGATGAATCGCCGGCTCCGAAACCGTACAGAGACAGTTTTTGTTCGTGATGTTTAATGTCCAGTTTACAACCCTGCAGCAGTAAATCGCCCCGAAAAGGTTATTCAGGGTTGCAATAATTACTGATTTACCGCTGCCAATACCCGCTTTTGAGACGTCAAACTTTCAGTTTCACAATTCAAACAGGAATTATTGAATTTCGCTGGCCGAAAATCTCTTGTCTCGTAATTCTAAGGGTCGACGGTGGATGCCTGGATAACCGAACCTCGAGGGTGCCCCTGGTTGTTACAGCATCGCCATTCGGCCGACAGTTCAGGAATTTTATTGCAAATAGGGGATGGTTTCCTGCTTTGTGTTTTGGCCTGCGAACATAAGCAGTAAAACTCGGCAGTCTGAAGCCATGATGGCAATTTGCCCTGCCAATGGTTCGGTTATTAATTTTTAAGCTGCATTCGGATGTAGGTCGCTCCGGGGATGATTTCTGTATATATAAATCAGGAAAGTTTTTAACCAATCTCAAGCTGCCGCACAGTTTCAGCCCAACTTTTAACGTAGCTCTAGTTCTGCGTAATTATAAAACTTTTAACTGGGCTCTTTCAATTTAAAATTCCCTCCAACAATGCACCAGTTAGTTTCGAATTAACACAAATCGTGTTTCCGGGAGTAGAAAAGTCTCTGTCGCCAAAGACTTATTGTCAGAGCTTTTTCGACTTCATGACGTTGGTAACTGTTCCTGCTTGCAGGAAAATTGCAACCGCATAAAAGCCGGCGGATAAATTATTAAACGTCTGCAAATTTCAACAAGTTAAGGGGCCTTTTTATATTGTTCGCCCTGAAGTGTTCCCGGGGGTGTTGTTCCTTGCTAGCCAATATTTTCCACACTGAACTCAACCGACAATAAAAGACCCGACTGTTTTAACCTTTTTCAATTCAGTGACCCACTTTGTGCTTAATGCAGTTACAAAAAACGTCTTTTTTAACAGACGTGAAGAATCATATTTAATAATTAACTTCTGCCCTGGACTAACTACTGGACTCTCCGGTCGGGTGATGGAAGCAACATCGGCAAGCACCGTCGCACTGAATCATGCGATAACTGGCAAAAGCATGCTGGCGTATTTTTTTAAGGGTTGCTTACGTCATCGGTACCACAAAATGGCCGATTTTAAAAAATTGGAAAATGGCTTGAGTGAAACCTCAAATTAAAGGTCTATCAAAACTACATCCAATGGTGTATTACGATTTAGGATCTATCGATTAGTTTTTGGGAAAGATAGGTGTGACTTTGATAAAAAAAAAAATACAATACGAACTCATTTAAATAGTAGTAGTATATTTAAGTAGTGGCAAAATAGCAGCTAAACGATGAAAAATCTTGATTGTTGGTACACAGAGAGAATAATCTTTGGCTAAAGAGGAAAAAGAAGAATAAATAAATAAAAATAACCAAATATGGTCATTTTTGTCGTATTTACTGATGCTTTAAAACAAAACAAAAATGAAGCAATAACCTGTCGGAGGGCAACTTACGGTACATTATGCACATATCAATAAGTATCTGATATCAACCAAAGCTTTTTGTGTTCTTCGTTTCGATTCATACTCTCTTCATTTTCACGGAATCCATCGGGATGTGACTCAAAGAGTCGGCAAACCCTCGTTAATTTAAGCGTTGAAACTTTTCCCCCCTGGAAAAAATTCAAATTTTTCCAAGCTTTCGAAGCTCATTATTTGCATTAAATCGAATATCTCATTCGAAGGCCTAGAAGAAGACCGATAATTTAAATTTCACGGAAAAACGGAATACTTTGAAAGCTTGTCATTCAGTTCATTATCCGATTTCTTCGTTTCTTCGTACGTTTTATGAAAAATTTGAGAATAGAAACGGGGAACCTTGAAATATATTATATTATCGTTCAAAAATCTATGAGGAAAAATTCAAGAAAATTACCTACACAATTATTACCGTCGTGATTAAGGGTTGCGACTTGTCCGGTAATTTATAAAATGACTAAAAATGAAGAGCATAGAGAACTCGCAATGTTTCTCTTCTCATCCAAAAGTTTTGGAGGAGAACGAGAAATCTTGAAAGCTCAAAACTTTTCTCATTTAATCTTAATATCTTTTCACACATGTCTAAATTAATGTAATGATATTTAAAAAGGGGGAGACCTGCACTCAGGCTTTATAGATCCCCACCCGCTCCTCAACCTACCTATTTTCACTTCATGTGGAACCCTTGCTCGTTAGCAAAACATCCAGTTTTGTTTATGAACGACAATATCGTAAAGAGGAGTAATGGTTCTTCGAACGTAAGTTTTTAACGTTTTTTTTTTGTACGAAGAATTGGAGCTGCATGAGTAATATCCAGACTAAAGTTTGTAAGTAAGAAGAAAATTATACGTCTTCTTATCTGACTTCTACATTTCTTCATATTTTCTTAAAAAGAATTCCAGAAAAGAATGGCAAAACCCTTAAAAACGTTATCCTCCTCTAAAGATCTAGAAAAACTATAACCCTAAGATATTGCAAGGATTTAATTTCGTTGCTTCCGTACTTTATCTAGATAGCAATACTTTAGCAGAAAGAAAGATCTTTGAAAGTTTTGTTTTATTTTTATTGTCCGTTGTACCGCCAGCCCATTTCCTTCTAAAGCTTGGTTCAAAGAAATTGGATATATCTGGAAGTTGCAGTTTATTCTTCATCAAGATTTAATATTTTTTTAAATATTTGCATTGAACAAAATATTTTTTGGCTTCAAAATTCACTTTCTACACCAATTTTGATGGGAAATTACTTTGTTTTCGACTTTGTGCTCACAAACAGTTTTTGTTTTTTTTTTCTTTCACCAAAGACTGTTTATGAACGCAAAATTAAAAAAAAAACAATTTCCTGTCAACAAACAAGTTTTTTTCATTGTTTACGTACTATTTAACTGAATTTATAATGCGTTTTTTACTCAATTTATTCCTATGTTTGAATTGAATGTAGTTTTGGAAGACCTTTAATTTGCGGAGCAAATTGAACAATCATCAATTTATCAATTGAACAAATTGAAAAAAATCGGCCATTTTGCGCTACCGGCGGCGCAAGCAACATTTAAAAGAATTAATGTTAAGAGACATTATTTTTTGCCCAATGTAATGCCGATTTTGAGTTAACAAAAATAATTTGTTAACAAGTTAACGGGAGAAGGAGGCAATTTAGAACCACACGATGTCTGACGTGTGAAATTATCTATTGTCGAGAGGTTGCTAAAAAATGTTTTTGTGAATTCGCTTTGTATGAGTACAAATTAAATTTTTTCTGTTGTTTTTAGTTCGTATATACAGTGTGACCCATTTGTTTTGGGGTCGGTCTATAAAAAGTTTATTAATTGTGCTATTTAGCCTGGATTTTTTTGAATCATAGAGCTTGATAACCTGCACATTTTCAGCAAAAATGGCGTGGTTGACATAACATTCAAAGCCTACTATGACAGTTTCTAGGAGCGAAATTTTAATAAATCATATTAGCGATTTTTTTAGAAAAAACCCGTGCACGCCACTGGATTGGCCACCTTTCGAAACGGGCTTGTACAACATTTCATCGAAAAGTTTTAAGTAATAACGATTTTGTAGAAGAATTAAAAATTCATACCAGGTACCTTCTTATTTTTACAAATTTATAGGTTATGACAACTTAGCTACGGTCTAAGGCTCATACAGACCAAATAATGCAAAAAGAGAATGAAAATTACATTGCAAGAAACAATTAAATTTAATTTATTCATAATAATATTCATCGAAAACATTATTTATGCGTTGCACAGTACTTTGACTTACCGGTCTATCTGGACGTCTGATGTTGAATTCTGCATTCTGCCGCAGCTTCTGCTACCCGAGCGCACTTTATCACCAACAAGACGAACAATTTCTGTTTTTCCTTTTACACTCGAATTTTCCACAATTATCACGATTAATAACTTAATTTGCATCAAGCACAAATGAGTTCCACTATCGATGTTGACGCTTGTTGCGTTTGTTTGACAGTCAAACACTTCACTTGTTCTCCATAGCCTACTCTGAATTATCGAAAATAAACAGATACTGAGCGTACATTTGTAATTCTTCTAGAAAATCGTTATTACTCAAAATTTTTCGATGAAATTTCGTACAGGCCCGTTTTGAAAGGTGGCCAATCCAGTGGCGTGCATGGATTTTTTTTTTAAAATCACTAATATGATCTGTTAAAATTTTGCTCCTAGAAACTGTCACAGTAGGCTTTGAATGTTATGTCAACCACGCCATTTTTGCTGAAAATGTGCAGTTTATCAAGCTCTGTAATTTAAAAAAATCCTGGCTAAATCACACGATCATTGAACTTTTTACAGACTGACCCCAAAACGAATAGGTCACAGTATATATTAGCAGCAGTGTGTTACCTAGAAGAACGTAGAAATATTTTCTTCCAGGCAGTACTCCTCGTTATTTAGCCTTGTTGTTCGTTTTCCTGCCTTCTTATTTATTATTTTTTTAAATCCTTTTTCCATCTTATTTTCCTACAAAAGCATCAAATGTCTACTTATAACTCTAGAGGTACAATTTTCCTCACAATCCACGAGCATCCATCACGAGTATTGTTGGTTAAAAATAAACAGAAAGTGTTTCTTAGATTATTAACTAAAAAATCTTTAAATATAACAAATAAATATTGCATTGTTACATCTCTGGCGTTCTATCATACTCTCTACATTAACAAGATTTAAAGCGGATTCTCCCAATAAAAATCAATGTCGAAAGATTTAAATTTTATTTTCAAAATTTACCGCAAAATTCTGCACAGGACACGTCACGAGTACTTAGCAATTTTGTTGTGCTGCACTTCTGATTTTAAAACGCCATCAATGGAGGTTTCACTGCCTTAACCAGAAACTAGAACACGATCTTGCGTAGGAAAGTCAGAGTCTGAACTGTGATTCAAGAAATTTTACCTTAAGAGTTGTTTTTAAAGTAAACATTTTGCAATTTTATTCGGGTTAGTTAAGTTTACATTTTTCGGTTTTAGGACAGTTTCAATATCTTCTTTTGGATTTTTCCAAGTTTTCGACTATTTGGATTCTTGATTTGAACTGCTTTTCCGCTCCTGAACCAGTGTCGCAACCTTTCAAATTCAGTTTCGAATAATTGAAAAAGAAATCCTAAGATTATTAAGAAATTTCTTTGGCCTACGCTTCTGGCTTGCTGACAATTTGAATGGCAATTATTTTACTTTAATAAAAAGCTAAATCCAGGTTCATATGATAGAAACCTTTCCGGAAAACTTCCGCTTCACGTGAAAAATTGCCTCGAAATCCTATTAGAATGACTGACACAGTATTTATAATAAAGGCAAATATTTATAATAATAGAAATTTTACCCGTTCCGCCTATGGTTTTCAGTTATCCCCATGTCATTTTTCCCGCTTTAATAAAAAGCTAAAAATGTTCTTTTTACCAGAACCAGTGGTGGAACACTTTCATTTTGCAAGTGAAAAATACTCTAAAGCTACATACGGAAAGTAATAAAATATTCAGGATATATTTTCAAACGTTGGATTGTTTCGTGTCGGATTTGAAAACAACTAAAGCATCTATTGTTGTGTTTTAGTAATGTATAACTTTCATTTCTCTAACTGTGACCGTTTTCTATTGATATTTTTGTAATCATTTAAAATTTTACCCATATAAAAATGATTATTAATTTGCTTTAAATTGCATGAATTTTTCCTAATTTAAGCGGCGTATCATAAGGAAAAATAAAAAATGCACATTTATATACTAAATGGGTAATCCTATAAATGTGCATTACGTCAAAAAATATACAAATAAAAACACTTTATTGAATTTTTATGAAAAATATATCCCTCCATTTTTAACGAAATTATGCGGGACTTTTGGTCCTCTATGTAGAATATTTTAACATTGTACTAGTTTTGCTGTGCATTTAAGTCCAAATTTGACTTTCATATTTTCAAACGAATGCTAAGCGACGATCTGGAAATTTCTGATTCTAGTTAAGTCAGGAAAACTGTGAGGTGTCACCTAGTATTTGCCTAGAAAGATGGACCTTGACAGAAATGTAGTCAATGTTGACAGATTGATTTTGAAGTTACGAGAATAGAAGTATACATTTCTTAGCATTTGATTAATATCATTATTACATGTAGTCGTAAACGCAAAGAGAGTTCCGTTCAGGATTCGGTGAATTACAAATTCTCAAACATCACCCGCCATTTTATTTCAACCACACATATGAATTTGGATAAATCAGAAGAATGGCAACGCGGCTCCTAGCGTTTGTTTCTAAAGATGGATGTGGCACTTTTGACAGTAACATTGTCATCCATTGTAGATAACGTTTGTCAGCTAAATCAAAAATTTTCAGTGCGACTTAGAAGCAACCTTAAGCTTACTACGAGTTTAATCTGACTAAAAACCGTCATTATCCAAGTTAATGATACTGAGATAGTAAGACATTAAAGAGAAATCCTCTAAAGCGAACTGAAAGAAAAAAAAATTTATCTCATTTCCCATGAAAAAACGAGCGATGTGAGCCGGTAAAAAATGTGGATCACAGAGGGAGATAAATGGAGGGAGGACGTTTGCAGCCGGGACATGTTTACATGACGGGGGTTAAAATCTAAGGTTTAGGCTCTCAAACGTGCTTAGTTAAGGTTTTTGGCAAACCATCATCGATTGATAACATTTAAATTTACTGCGACAGCAACTCCTGATAACCCCCCCCCCCCCCCCCCCTTCCCCCCAAATATTTTTTTCCCATTTCAATAGGGTGTATCAAAGATCATCAGCCTTGGAACATACATATCGACAGCTTCAAACTTTTCGTATAAATAGAGAGTGACATCAGCCCTGTAATTACCAATTAGGTGTCCTGTTTTCCCTGAGAGAGTGTAACTAAAGCCGCTCAGTTGTAGGCGGGTGTATTGGAGCATGTAATAAAGGCATTACATTATGTAAAGATTGTTGCCGTCTTTACAAGTAAATTTTTGTTAACATCGATTTCCTGATGAATCATGTACAAAATTTCAATATCACGCTACTTCACATCAAAGGGTTTCTGTAATGACTGAACACTTCCAATAGGAGAAGAAACCTGAAGGAGTATTGCTATGTAATTTGCATGTAAATTTTATTCGTTATGTTCGTTCTGCTGAAAATTTCATTGACCCTATTTTAAAGTCGATTTTGATTACTCTGTGTTATCAAGGAGTGTGGTTTTATCGAGATCGAGAGAATTTCTTAACGCCATTATATCCTTTATATCTCGAAATTGGATTATTGGAACAATAGTTTTTTTCTTCTTCTAATCATTTTGTTCCAAACCCGAACCAAGTATGTCTACTGCTATTTCGCTTTTTCCTCGAAAGTGTGAAAATTATTGAAAATGTTCTCAATTCGGTAAAAAAATTCTCGTCTTCGCTAGAGATCATTAGCAGTCCATAGAGATAAACAAATAGGGGTGAAAGCGTTCCAGAAGGTGCTCAATGTGGAAATGATGCTGCAGGGAAGAATTTCGAAGGCGGATCAATAACATTGGATAACTTTCTCAATTTAATAGAGAATAAGTACTTTTAACTTTTCTGAAATTTGGCAAGAACCAGTGTGTTTTGAAATCGCCAGAATGTTCTTAAGTTAGATACAAAAGCTTCATTCTAATGTGGAAGACGTCAGGAATCCATGGTAGCTAAAATGCTTTGATGTTCAAAAGCGTGATTGATGCAGGAGAGAATACTTGCTGCCGCCCTAGAAGTTAGCAGAAAATAATAAAGATTCAGAAATGGTGCGGATTTATTGGAAAAGATTTTCAATTTAGCAGAGAATATTTTTCACTGCTCTAAGCAGAAAACTCTCAAGATTTATCATTAACTCGTAAATAGTAAAAAATGGGGTTATAACCCGGACTAGCCTGAGCCAACATCTTTTCAATTTGGAAAAGAAGACTCTAGATATCATAAGGAATCGATCAAAGCGTTAAATTGATTAGAAATGTGAAAATATTGTCAGCTCAGAAGAAAGAACACTATAGCTATGCTAGAGCTGTAGTCGTAAATCAGCAGAATTCAGGAAACGAACGAAAAATATTTTATTTGAGAACACATTGCGATTTTCTAAGAGTTGGCAAGAATCGATAGATATTTAAAAATGGACGAGAAAGGTCTGAAATCCGAAAAAACTTCTGCGTTGCTTTAGGACCCATCAGAAATTAATGAAGGTTCGAGAATCGGATAAAAATATATTAATTATCATCAAAATTGCGTTACAAAATTGTTATACATATTTAGTTGTAGCAGAACTAACACTGATCACGTTTTACATACACATAACGCCGTGGCTTAGATACAGGAAGTGATAGAGCCAGTGGCTATTCCATACGTTCAGCGCATTGGAAATGTGTTTTTCCAGCAAGACAAAGCACGGTTACATATTGCTAATGTAGCTCTGGCTTATCTATAACATCGCATTGTTAATTCGTTTCCTTGGCCTCTACGCTCTCCTGATCTTTTCCCAACGGAATATGTCTGGGACATGGCATGAATTACCACACTGGAGGACCCACCACGTACTTTAGCAGAGTTCCGAAATGTAATTCAAGTTGCCTGCGATACACTACCTCAAGAGGACATTGACCATTTGCTTAAAAGCACGCCCAAACGAGTTTCCGAGGGTGTAAATTCGCAGGGTTGTTATACACATTATCAGAATTTTAAAGACCTTCCGGACCTCGGTTTGGTCGAAAGTTACATCGTTTATTTTGTCTAGTGTTGTCAATATATCTGCAAAGTTTCATTAAAATACGCCCGTTATTTTTATGATAAGTAGTATATTTAAATATTCTCAACTTAAAAGTAAAAACGTTCCGTTTTGCAGATATAGTCGGTCATCGAAAAAAAATCAGGAATTGGGTCAGAAACGTTCAAAACGGTACTTAATGCAGGATACAACAATTTCTGGCGATCTAAGCATTAGGAACGCTGCGTGGTCCTAAGCAATTTCGGTAATCAGCAAAGTCTTGAAAATTTGAGAAAAATGTCCTAAAAGCCTAAAAAAACACTATTAGGTTTCCTAGTTATAAGCAAAAAAGATGGTGAAAGAAAAACAAATAAAAAAAGAATATTTTCGGAATCGTTAGGATATCAAGAGTGATCAGGAAAAGGGAACTAGTTCTTCCACAACACGTGTGAAGATGACTTACGTCACTGACAAGGCGTTACGCGCATCTCCAACTCCCATCGCCAAACAATCTTACTCGTTAAAATATTGAAGTATTTTCGACACTAGTTGCACAATTTAATGTTCCCACGCCGAGAAAATTTAAACGGAAAATTTTTGCTTTGTTTATGTAGTGCTTCAACGTTGTCTGAGCCGATTTGCTTCAGCCATTCCCTCAAATTTGAAACAAACATATTTACTTTTTATTTTTCGGTTATTTTTTCATTTTAAATCCGGCAGCAGTTTAATTCCTCAGATATCTTAAGAGATATCGAAATAGGGAAAATGCACGAAATTTCAAAAAAATCCAATCAATAAGTTTGCATCTACTTTAGAGTAATTTTTGATTAATATTTTTGCTTGAAATCAATATAGCTGGTGGTCCATTTAACCATACAACTCGGAATATCTGGAAAATTATGCATGGAGTTGAAAATAGGTTCAAACGGGATTCGTTTGGCTTGAAGGGGCCGATTCAATGACACCAAACCCGGCTCCTCAACCCTACCACCTGGGAGTGAGGCGGAAGTAACTTTGAAATCTGAAATGGCAACCCACATTTTTTATTGTAGATTCGGATTCTACGACAAAAATTGCGTGGGATTTTTCTGAAACTTTTCGTTTCGTGACAGATGGCGTTGTAATCACAAAAACACGTTTTTTCCAAAATTCGAAAGAAAGTGTCGTATCTTATGCTTTTAATTTCCATCATAAGTGCATTATCTGATGATATAAGAATTGATATGATTTTTGCATATGGGGATTATTTGGATGGCATTGGATTGTCGGGCTGCTGCCGAAACTTACAAAAATCGTTTTCCTAATAGGGAAAAGCCATCCCTCTTCACATTTTATTGCATCGTAAAACTTTTTAAAGATACTGATTGTGTTAAATCTCCAAAAAAACAGTTACTCATAAAAACAACGAAATTGCCATTCCAGCAGCTGTGAATGTAAATCCACATGTAAGTACGAGAAGATTACCGTTAGATTCAGGGATATCACGGGCAATTCTCCACGATTTTAAATATCGTCCTTAGCACATTTCATTACACCAAGGACTGAAACAAAATGATTATGGCCCTCGTATACAAATTTGTGAATGAGCATTGCAAAACGTGAACGAAAATAATTTTCTGTTTATTATTTATTCTCTTTACGAATGAAGCTAGCTTCGCAATGGATCGTGGACAAGTAAATTTAAGAAATATGTAGTACTCGTCTACGGAAAATCCTCCCTGGACACCACAAGTAACCAATCGACGACCGTGGTTTGCAAACCTTCAGTATGGGATACTTGACGATAAAATTATCGGTCCATATTTCATTGATGGCTCATTGAATGAAATAAAGCATCAAAGATTCTTGCATGAAGATTTGCCCTTATCATTGGAGGGCATTAATTTGGAATCTCATTGTTCGAAGTGGTTTCAGGAAGATGGTTGCCTACCTTATCGGGCCTTAGCCACTCGGGAAATTTTATATCGTGCATATCCCCCTAATCAATGAATTGAACGTGGAGGACCTGGACCTATTCATTAGCCAGCACGATTGCCTGATCTTAGTCCATTTCACTTTTTCTTCTGGGGTCATTTCAAAGAAAAAATGTATTCAAAAGTACCCACAATGCTCGAAAACATAACAGAAAGATATAGTGATGCGTCTGTCTCAATTGTTCTGGAAGTTTTAGTGTCCGTTCAGCGCGCTTTACAGATGCGCTTAAGACAATTTATCGATGAAGATAGTGGACATTTGGAATATTTGCTTCATCGTTAATTTAATGCTCGATTTGTGGTATTTGCTGAAATAAAAATATAATTAAAAAGTTTGTTTATAAACTCAATAATAAGTGAAATTAAATTTATTTTTCACAGACAGTTTTCTTTCTTTAGACTCAATCGAATGCAGCGAAAAAAGGACAGGTTTCCATTTAAAAAACAAAAAATACGACACTTTCTTCCGGAACGAGAATAAAACGTATTTTTCTGATTTCAGTACCAATTGCCACGAAAAAAAAAGTTTCAGACAAACCCCTCGTAATTTTCAACGCAAAATCCGAATTTGTAATAAAAAAAATAGGGGTTGCTATTTAACATTTCAAAGTTACCTCCGTTCCATCCCCAGGGGGTATGGTTGGGAAGTTTTGTTTAGTGTCATTGAATGAGCCCCGTCGGGACAAACCAGTCTCACTTGAGTTTTTTACAATTCGATGCGTAATTTTCAAGATATTCCGATTTTTCACGTTAAATGGATCATCCGGTATAACCCCCCCGTGGTATTCGAAAGTGCGATAGTATACAGGATTTATCGTTAAAGAAAAAAGTACTTACTGGATAGATTTAGGAAAATCCTATCCGTTTTGTATTTAAACTACTATATTAAAACTTTCCAGGTTTCTAAGAGATTGTGAGACATTGAAGTTTAGAATAGTTCACCTTCGTTCTAAAAGTGATAATTGTAAAAAAAACTGTTCCTATTCCTCAGTGGACGATTTTTAGAATTTTAACATTTACCTACATTTACATCGAAAAACTCCCAATTCACTTTTATTGAAAGTTCTCCGTCTATTAAACTCTGTAAACGGTTATAGAAAAGTTCCTCCCTGAAGGCTCGTCCGACAAACTCAATCTAATAAAACACAAGTATTTTCTTAAGTACTTAAGTGGCAGAATAAAAGTTCGAAAGAAGTGTCTATGCACTGTGCCCCGAGGAGTTTGCTTCCGTAAAAGAGTTGCATTCTCGAGCATCATTGTCCGCTTTATGAGGGCGAGCCCTTTCGTTCCGAGGCGTCTGAAATCTGGTTTAAGTTCACCCATTCCAAAGAAATCTACTTAAGAATAATACGATTTTTTACACGGTGTCTGCTCAGAGTAATTGCACACGGGGAGACGTAAAAACTCCTTTGGAAGTGCATCGAAGAGCGTGAAATAGGATTGAGCTCCCTGAGGAAGTCTTGAAGAACCCTTTTTAAATTCCCTTCATCAGAAAAATTTTCCCCCTTTGAAAGGAATTTTTGAGTTAAGCAAGGACTGCATGTAAGTAACAAATTTAAATCCTCCATTTTTCTTCCTTAAGGAGCAAATTCCGCCATAAATTATATTCGTTAACGAGACTGTCCTTTCTTTCCCTACTTGTGGTGTATAACAGCTCGAAAATATGCAAATTGTAGGTATCTCGGGCCTTATTTATGGCCGAATTCAAGTTAATTTGTTCTTTGTTGTTGCTATTAAATTTCTCAATGGTGCCGGAGGGAACAAATCCAGGCCATCCCAGCTAGGTATTAGGGCAATAAAAGAAACCGGATGCTCGACGATTTGTCAGGTGCCAACGTTCGATTCTTTTCCAGATCAAAGATTTATACGTGCATTTTAGCCCAATCCTTGCAAGCATCGCTTTTTGCTCGTTTTGCCTCATAAATTTGTCCGAGTGGAAAAAGCTGCAAATAATTCAGAACTATCTCGAAAAGAAATAACACTTCCTCCATATTACCAAAGACAAGATCTGAAGATTTATTAGGGCCATTTGACGTGAGGAAATTGGGCCAGTGGTGACTCTTTCCAAAGGCCACAGATCTTTTGAGTAATGGCTAAATTCGCTTTATGTTTGTGATTAATTTACTTGGAATGAGGTCACTAAGAGACTCAGTGCCCGATAATGATGAAGAATTAGAAAAAGCACATCCAAAATTCATCACCAGTCAAAAACTCTGTCAATATCGCTAAAACTAGATCAGAGAGCAATTGAAGAGGAGGGTTTTCTTGCAGTTTTGTCGTATGCTGGTTTCGACTGACACTCTTATCTGAGCTCTGGAACCTGTACCAAATTTAAGTTTGCGAACGCAACAGAAGAACAATGAAACTACGGAATGAAGAAAAAATTTTACAGTAAAAGATTGAAAATGTTACAGACGAGAGATGAAAATTGAGGAAAGGGTAACTAACTACCAACTCACCATGTTTTGGATGGATTTATTTTTATTTCAAACTCAACTAATTCATAACAATCCTCATGTAAAAATAGAAAAATGTTACATGGTTAAAGGCAGAGTGAAATGGCCTTTTGCGCATGTAATAAAATATGGGGTGTCCCGCTTGACGAAAATGACTTTTTGACATTTTTGCGTTGGCCTAGTGCAATTTAGTTCGCAGGCCACCCTATAGATAACTATCAAAATTGAAATTGAGAAGAACGAGGAGGAATGTTTTGAATTTCTGCTGGAAAAATTTTGTTGCCCTTCGTTAGTTTTATTGTAATAAATTTATTGCAAATTTTGGCGTAAAACGATTTTTGCTTTCGAAAATTGACGTTTCGGTTTGGGAATACGTTACATAAAGTTGACTCGAAATTGAACGTGTAAACATAAAAAAACACAGTCATTCAGTTTAAAATAACAAATTCATCATCAATTTCCAGTTTTTCCGGAAGTGCCGCCTGTTTGAAAATATTTTCCATTAATGGCCGCATATCAAATTGTCATATTCTACGTTTCACGGTTTTCTAAATACTCCTAATGGCCACTCAGGAACCTGCCCACAGACGTCTGGTATGCCTAGAAGAAAATGAGATCCTTAATATCTTTATTACTTGCAGTTGACCTAAGATCTTTCGCTTACTTAATTTGAAAAACTACTCAAAAAAACTCCGAACGACGTGGCAACGAAGCGTTGCTCTTTTATTTTGAGGTAGACGTGATTCTAAGTTAAGTGAAATTACATTTCCCCATGTTGCCAAATTGATCGAAATTTTCCAGTCTGAAGAATCTCCTCGTAGTTATTTCCTTCACAAACTGCAAGAGACACATGAAAACTACCAGAGCATAAAGCTTTCGTTTCTATGCAAATGGCTTCATTATCGCTGATTTGTATTAATGGACCTAACATTTATAGATATAGGAAACTAACGTAAGAATGTGCGAATAAGCTATTAATAAGAAAGAAAATGAAGACTTCGGGACTCGTGTCCATTTTCACCCATATACAGGGTATTAGCCGAGTACGTGGCCAAACTCGTTGGGGTGACTCTTCGAGTGATTACGAGGCTACAAGTTTATACCAACGCAGGTTGGATAATGCTTTGTTCTCAAGACACAGGGGTGTCAAACTTTTCTTAAAAAATCGTTTTTGCCCAAAGATTCCAATAATCCTTTAGCCGTTTTTATTGAAATGTGGCAGGGTCACATGGTTATTATTGTGATTTGGGTTCCACAGGCTTTTTCAAAACTTTCATATGTTTTTCACGTTAACCACATGGCCATTGCCACCAACGTCTTCGGATTTAAATCTGTTAGATTTTTTCCTCTGGGGGCATGTAAAGTCGTATATAGAACTTCGATCAACACTGAAAAGGAATTAATCCAACGGATACGGGATTCATATAATCAGATAAGCTACGTATTCCCCGGGAATATTTCAACGTGTTCGACAATCGATGTTAAAACGAGCTAATGCTGGCATTGAAGTCGAAGAAGAACATTTTCAGCAATTGTTGTAAACGCCGTGTTACGTACCGTTAAATGTTTTCCGTTAAAAAACGATTTGTTTAAGTGTAGTTTTAATAAATCGTTTTCCTTATTTGATTTTTTTCAAGTTTCCGGCGTTGCCCCTGTGCACGCTACTAGCGAAAGAAAGCACACAAGCTCTAGCTTAAAATACTCCTTTATACTCCATTAAAAGCTGTCACCAAGCTTCAACATCACATTAGTTTGCGTCTTTTTGTTATTCAAGATTTTTTTTTTTTTTATATGTTACGATTGAGAAAAAGTATGACGCCCTGTATCTTGAAAACGAAACATCACCGCATTTATGTTTATATAAACTTTTCTTCTTAGAATCGCTCAAAGAATCGCCACTTGAAGTTTGGCCACGTGCTTAAATACCGCCCTGTATGCTTACCGTCTAACATTAAGCTGGATTAACTTGACGACTTAGACACCGTTGTTATTTATCATGTCTCTTATCCATCATCTTAAGCATGGCTTAGCTCAGCGAAGCCAACGTTAACGCGATGCAAATGGCTCTAAGTATCATGCATTTTTTTTAGGAATTAAAAAGGTACGAATTAAACGATATCCAGGCATAGTTAATTCGCTTTAAAATCATTTTTCCTCCAAGGGACGCGACATAAAGTTTACTCCCCCCCGTATTGTCAAATTGCAGGCGGCGTTTTGGGTTTGAAGAAGTTTAGTGCTCTTCATTGCACAGAAATTTCAATGCATAAAACCTTTATAAACCAAATTCTCTCAAAGTGTATATATGAGACAAAAATATTGGTTATAAGTGATTCAACTTTATATTCGCCCGAACAAGAGTCTGTACGAATCTGCAATATTTTTCATATAGCTCGAATCTACACTCTCAAGCTAAACGACAGCACGCCACTGCCATTTGGCGCTTATGCTCGCCTGCAAGTCGCCCGATTTAATTAATTGTCAAAATGCGATGGGTGTTATCAAACTGTCGCAGTTCCTGTCAAGTTATGGGAGTTTTCTTTCCTCACTTGTGAGTCTGTTTTCGTTTCGTAGAGTTTCCTTTTAAAGCGATTTTTTTCTTTCGGTCCCGCTTAATTTCGGAAAATATTTAAATTTCGGTTGTAATAATCGAAAGTCACAGGCGGAACAGGTGAGATTTATAAATTGTTGTGGCAAAAATTTTGAATTGCGTCGCAGGGATTTTCAGATATTTATATATTCAAAAAACAACGCATTCCTCCACTGTTCATCGTGTGAAATAGTAGCATTGAGCCTTTTATGATTTTGGGAAAACTTGAAATTCGTATTTTTCAAAAAGCAGAGGCGTAACTGACGAAATTTCTGAAAAAAATTAGAAAAACTTGATATGACTCATAAGATTTTTTTTTAATTTCTGTAAGTTTTAGAAAAGAAGTTTACGAGTGCTAATGGCACCAAATTCTTCGTTGAGTTTCCACTAAATCCAAATTTCTTGTATTTGAACTGCCCGATAAATTTAAACGTAACCGGCGAGATTTGTAAGTTATTTTATAAAGCTGTTGGACTGGATCATAAGAGATTTTTGGATTTTTTTACACTTAAAAAGTGTTGTGCTCCGCAACTGCCCGTGCTGTGACACATGAGCATTGAATCGCTATTAACTCCGGATAAATTTGGAATTTTCTTGCTTAAAACCCAGCAGCGCACCTGACGAAGTTTTTAGTTCATTTCAGATTCCCTTTATTCGTATGAATATTTATCTCTAGCTGTCGCTGTTAGATATTCGTGCTAGTTTGTTCCAACTCCGTAAACCTGAAGAATATTTTCAGGCAACTTGCAGCTGTTGTTATTCCGAAAGAAGGAGAGCAGTCCCAGGTTGTTACATTTTTGGCAAGCGCCTCTCCTGAGGGCTAAAGACAAAGAGTTCACAATTTTCGTCACTATGTGGGATTATTTTCTTCAGCGTTAAGTTACTTCACTAGTGCCTCGACGTCTCCAACCTGTCTTTTGAAACATTTAATCAATCGCCCCTTTGCCGATTTACAATAATGCATTCGCTACCATATTTAAAGTAATTCTTTCACTTCCTTGCGAAATGACCCTCTTCAAAAGATTAACATCTTGAAACGGCCTGTATTAGCATACTTCCTATTTTAAGCGATCCCATGAAAAACCATTAATAGGGGTTAAGTCGGAATATCTAGCAGGGTGAAAAATATATGAATGCCTATGAATTTACTTTAACGTACCATGGCCCGGGGCACCATCTTGTTGAAACCAAATTTGCTGGAGTTCTTGCAAAGGTTAAATATTTTGAGCGGGAGGCAGTAGTGGACTGAGTTAAAACCAAAGTAAATAATGCTACATAGTTACACAAGTTATTAGCTGTTTATCTTTTCCTGTTGGCAAAAGAAATTATTGTTGTGCGTTAATTAGGTTGCTCAGTTGCCATGAAAACACATTAAAAGACGAAAAGTTATCATGCATCCAATAAAGAGAAGATAATTGCGCATTATTGAAACTGAAAATAATCAAATTTTCTTGAGCGAAATTCGTGTTTTTAAGAAAGCTCATGTACGCCCTCAAATATTTGATGTCTGATCATCTAATGCAGAAGTCTTCACGAAGAATAACTTTTTTCGTAACGTCAATATTAAAAAAGTTTCCTATAGAATTCCGGCTTAAGTAGACACACTGTATAAATAACTACGCCCCTTTTGCAGTACCAAAAACAACGTGATGGATTATTTCAACAATGAGTAAGCTTTTCCGAAAAGTTGTGTTGTTCGTCCATCATGAATCTGGGTAAAAAGAGGCTGACGTCAATTATGTGGTGGATTTTATCACCAAATTTGCATCGAATAACAAAACGTTCACAACTTAAACCAAACTTTGACTTTCTTACCGTGTTAAAAATGTAAGAACAATCCCAAAGCTTGAATTGGAGTTTAATTAGCGGTAATAGAGTTGAATGTGATTATGAACTTTGAATAGCAATTTCTTTTCCTTTAATTAACTTTCTAGGAGAATGCATATTTCACTTCATTAACTGAGATATTTTTCTTTCAGGATGAGGCCAAGACTGTAAAATCTGGAGAAAAAAAGCGCTGGATTCACGATCCATCAAGTACGTATTCCCATGTACTTAATTAATTGAACTAATTAATGTAGTAACCTTGCTTGCGAGGATTCCCTCCTTCAAGGGCTTCGAAAACTACTAGGTCATTGATTTTCTATTAAAAGAAAGCGTAGGTGGGTACTGGAACACACGAAAGCTACGTATAATATACAAAACTGACTAATTGAATCGCGTTGAAATTCTCAATTTAAGTAATACATGGAAACTCCCCATTTTGAGGCCCTAAAGAGCCATTTTGCTAGAAAAAATCTGTCCCTGAGCCTGACAGATAGAGTGCACGCCGTTTTTGATTAAGTTTACCTCCATTTAATGGGAAACTGTCAAAATTAATTAATTAATGAATCGATCGCCCCATGGTTGGATGATCTGGATAATTTACGAGCTACCTACTCCTTTTTTTAATGTAATGCGAGAATAGTGTTAGTGGGTTAATTGTCGTTCTTGAATTGTGACTCTATGATGGACGGTTTATGAGGGAGGGAGGCGGCATAGAAATTTAATTTTCAGAAGGGTAAACATGAATTCCGACATGGAAATGTGGGTCGCTGGTAGCGTCCATAAAGCGCATGAAAGTATAAAGAATTTAAAAAGTTAATGGAAAATTGCGGAGTTGACTCCTTCACAAATAAATACCAAAAAACGGGTATTTTTATGTGTAACAAAATTATCTAAAATGGCGAAATTTCACTGCATTTTTTGACGTTCTAATCGGTTTTTAAACGCCTGCAAACTGCCTGGCCCCATTATGTGCCGTTGCCAAATTGTGCAAGTTATACTTACCTTCCTGGAATAACAACAAGACTGTTCCAAGCTTCAGAGAATAGTCACCGTTTGGCAACGCTAATGACATTTGAGCAGCCAGTGTCGTATCATCGAAAGCACCTTGTTAATGCTATAATTTATAGTTTGGACCTTTGTGCGTGTACCGAATTAGGTCGCACGTACGCGTATACGGTGTGTGCCGGGCACGTTATATTCGAATAACAAAGACCGATATATAATATGCATGCCTGCTATGCTAGACTAGACTAACGGGTGAAAATTGATAATGGGAGTGAATACGGGTTGAATAAAGATGATGGAATAAACGTATGTCTTTGAGCTGGTTATTTGTTACAATTCTAGCACGATCAGAGGCGTCACAATATATGTTAATATTTCACTGTGTTCCGCATAACTAACTATAAACCGTTTTCGTTATTTTTTGATTTTATTTCCCTGGTCTCTGGGCCGTAAATTAATCCTTTTCTGCCTTTGTTATAGAGGATCTATTAATTTCAATCCAAAAACGTAAAATTTTTGAGACCTCACTAGTCATATTTTGTGTTGATCTTTGAATTGATTCGATGCACGCGATTCGTGTGTACGGCGCACTTGCAAAGATTCAAACCGAAAACTCAAAGTTTCTGCTCAAATTGTCTCGACTAAACAAGAATTCGTCTCTTAATTGCGAGTTTTTCAAACAGAATTTAGATTTTCGTCGTTAACGAACGCTTTGAAAACTCATTTCAAAATGGAAATTTTTCTCCATCTATTTGTCAGATCGAAAGTGCCATAGTTTTGGTGAAAAATTTAGGAAGTTTGTAGCATTTTCAGTTAAAACTTAGTTTTGCGAACCCACCCCTTGAATTTTCTTTTGGTTTATGTATTTTATAAGCGGAATCTGGATATAATTAACAAACTGACCTTTTTAAGTTCGGGAATGATTGTATAGGCGATGACAATGACTATGCAGGGGAGCCAGCAAAAACTCCTCCAGTTGAGAATCGAATTGAGTCGATTTCACTCTTTCCTCTATTAACTATTACTACTAACCTCTTCTCGCTACGTACTCTCTCTTGCGAATCTGATGATACGCGGATAGGCCCAAAAGTACCCGACCTAATATGTAGATGGCGATTTTTTGTTAAAAATTTGCGCCTATTACAAAGACCTAACCTTAAAAATCTTATGTTTAAAATTTAAGGGTGCCAAGTAAATTTGTATTTGTTTTTGAGCCGGTTTTCCTGACCCCTTTTAAAGATTTGATGAGCACGAAAGAAATTGGCCATCAATACCTGATCCAATATTTCCATTTTAATGGCTGCAGTGTTTCCAACGTCAAGGCGAAGTTAGAGTCTACTCTGGGGAACTCCCGTCCTTTGTTAATGACTATAAAATATTAGGTAGGAGAGTTTAAATGCGGTTGTACGAGCTGCCAAGACGAACTTTGCAGTGGTTGACCCCACGACGCTCCAGATTTGACCACTACAGATATTGTGGTGACAATCTACAAAACTGCACTGAAAATTTATAGAGTATTTTACATCGCGTTTTGACCGAACAATTAGGTACGAGAAAGTTGTGCGCAAGATGGGTGCCGCAATCACTCTCAATTAAACAAAAACAGCGCTTTGAGAATGTTTCAAGGGAGTGTTTGGCAAAGTTTCGCAGCAATAAAGCTCAGGTTTTGCGTCGATTCATAACCATGGATGAAACATGGGTCCGTCATTTTGTACCTGAGACAAAACAGCAGTCAAAATGATGGGCCGAAAGGAGAAAATCGACTCCGAAGAAAGTGAAAACTGTTCCATCTGCAGGAAAGGTTATGGGGTCAGTTTGTTGAGATGCACGTAGGATAATTTTTATCAATTATTTCTCTAAAGGAAAAACAATAAACGGATAACGTCAGTCAAATTTACTGCAGCGGTCGAGCGAAGAAATTAGGAAAAAACGATCGCATTTGGCGAAAAGGAAAGTCTTGTTTCATTAAAACATCGGACCAGTCCACATTTCGATTATAGCGATGGCCAAAATCAATCATCGTGGTTTCGAACTTTTCTCTCGTCCACCCTTTTCGCCGGATTTAGCCCCCTCAGATTATTTTTGATTTCCAAATTTGAAAAGGTGACTCGGCGGATAGAGATTTGCCAATAATGAAGTGGTGGAGTCCGAAGTTGATGCCTATGTCGAACCCTTAGAAAGTTCTTACTGTAAACGGGGCACGGAAGCTATATAACATCGCTGGGGAAACTGTGTCAATCTCAAAGGGGGCTACGTTGAGAAATAACGTAATATTTTCCAAATTTATTTTTCTTTAAGTGCTAGGTCGAGTACTTCTGGGGCTATCCTCATACATCTGTTCTTCCGACACCCGTTTTCTCCTTTCGGTTTCTCTAAATAGAGTCGTTTTTCTCCGCTTCTTTGCAACGCAGAGAAGCTGCCAGCGGTGCATTTTTCTCTATTAAAAAATCTATAAAGTTTGTTCTATTTTTAAATGGGGTTACTAGATAGATACCTTTAGTTGGTAAAACGACGTTTAAGCACGCAAACTCTCCGACTTTACCCTTTCTCGGCCTTCGGTGGGCTGTTTAACGTATTAATTAGTAAAGCTGCACATAAACGGTCGAATTAGCGGCACGATAAGCACTTCTCTTCGAGGGAGAGATTTGTTTGTTCTCCTTCCTCGAGCAGAATGCCAATTACTCCTCTTACAGTTTGTCTAAAAATTTTTCAGTCTGAAGCTCAGCGTAGCAGGTAAAAATTCAGAATTCGACAAATGCATTCGCACAAGATCAGCTTAATAAAGGGATCAAATTCACTCCGAAACCGGTCGTTTAATTGCGCCCCTTGTTGACTGCTGTGGAATAGTTCGAGGGTAGTTGTCTCCCCGAGTGAAGTTTCTTCGGCTGTATTAGGGAAAAGTTCGACAATTAGATTGTAAAATAATTAAGCCGGATCGAAGCTATTTCCCAAAGATGCGCCAGAAGGATTTCTTGGGGTTTAATTGCTTTGGAACTTTGAGGGTTGGTTTTAACCCGGAATATATCCCCAAATAACTTCGACGCTGAGCCACGAGTGCTTTTGCGAGGTGAGGAGGGATCTTGATGGAAACTAATCAACAAAACCTGGAAAGGCATGCAGAAATCCGAATTTTATTCAAACTTTCCGCATCAGATTTATCACAGTTGGAAGTTTTAATTAGCGGTACGATTAATCAAGTCAAATCCAGTCATTAAAAATTAGGAAAACCGAGGCTGGCAACAACTTGGAAATCGGTGAGAAAGGTTACTTCCATTAACCATTGTTTACCGTTCGTTAATCATTTGCAGTTGTATTGAAAAGGAATTGTGGCTGTAAACGTTAGTTTTAAGCGCACCAAAGAATAAAATATTAAACACTACCTGCCTCGATTTTTCAAATAGAGATGAACAAAGGCGAAAAGGAGAGAATTCAGATCCGCTCAAATTTCAGATGATATTAAAACTTCCTTTAAACCACGCTTAGATATTCCATTTCCAACTATTTATTCAACCGTTCTTACATTTCCAGATACCAAAAGTCCATAACCAATAAATGGCAACATAGCAATGTTCTTCCTATTTGATTATTCATAACTCTGAGTGATGCGATGCTACCTATCAAGATGTATCCCATGTTACCAAATTTAAGAGTTCTTCTTATATATCTATTTCGTTTTTTCTCATATTGTCTATATCGTTGCTCTCTTTCTGAATTATTAATTGGTTGGTTTACGTTGGTGCAGGTAATTAATAGAGTTTATCTGCGATTCATTATTTGATGGATTTGTTGTGAAGGTCGCCATTTTGGTTTAGTTTCCTTTTGCACGTTGCAAACTGCTTTCGGCTATATTTATAGCCTTTATGACAACAACCGCCTCTGACACGACTAACAGTGGCGTATCTAAGGTTTTCCAGCTGTGACAATGTTAGCAAATTTTTTTCTTAAAAACTATAATATTTTCATTCGATAGCGGATCAATTTTAGACCTCCCGCGCAACGCTTCTGGAACTTGGTCATTAATGTATTGTTTTTAAGATTTTGGAAAACAAAGGTAAAATTACACATCTACACACAGTGGCGTGTCCAACGTGTTTCACCAAGAATTTCAAAGATATATAATAAAATTATTTCACCGCAATTACGGGCGAACTCATGGAGCATTTTCTTATTTCTCTTCCCACTTTCTACGCTGTCAGCGTTGCGTTGATTTTTTTCCATTTCAAATTTCCTCCATTTTTCGGTTAGTTTTTTCTTAGTCTTCCTTCGCATCACCTTCTCCTTCCCAAACGAATCCAGCGAATCTGTGGATGGATGGATTGGCTACAGGGCTGGGATTGCCGGAATTTATTTCCAGATTTCGTTGATTAATGAATTCAAAATAACGGTTTTTTGCGTGGAAATTTCCAAAGGCCCCAATGTCCTCAAAAACTTTATTTTCTGAAATAAAAACTGTGAAATTACTCAAAATCGGACCATTCAAGCGGGACATTTTGGACGTGGCTGATAATAACACGTGGTCTTCTTGTAACGATAACGTGTTAAGTGTTGGATTTGCATTTATATTTAGGAAGTATATCTTTACCTAAATTCCAGATTAACTGAGGGAATTGGGCAAGGGACCCCAGAAAAAATTGAATCAGGCTAACCTGGTAGCTTACAACTACCATTGGAAAACTTGGGCAAGTTGCTCAATAATCCTCACATCTTAAGATACTAAAGGGGAACACTGTTTGCAACTTATCGAGAACTTAAAAAGACTGAACTCTTAGTCCTGCCATGCTAATGTCTCAACAGACCAATTAACTCCTTGACCACATTAAACTCATACCTTTCCTCACGTAACGTCCCAAGGTTACGTTATTTCAACTGCATCTAAAAACAACCCCTCCCGTTCCGCAGCTCTCCAAAAAAAAAAAAACTCCAAAATTCCCCCATATAACAGAAACCCAATAAATTGCGATAGCTTCTCCATAATATATCACCGGGTCCGTCCTGATATATATTTTCAGCTGACGACGGGCTGAAAAGACCCTAAAAGACGTCAAGCAGGTAACCAGAAAGGGATTGCTGCTATTTCAGGCCTGCTTCTTCTTTCCAGGGATCGATTTTACTCGGGATGGCAGCGAGACGAGCTATCCATTAGGGTTTAAAATGTAAACAAGGATAATTTACGTCCCAACAGAATGGAGGCCTTTGTCGGCCACACCTCGCAATAATGGGCTCATGATGCAAAAGGAATCCTATTGGAAATATGAATTGGGAGGTGCTTATTATCGATTCAAGACAGAGAGGAAATTGAAGTTATTAATGTACGAGGATAGTCCCAGAAGTATCCGATTTGCTACTTAAAGAAAAAAGCATTTTGGGAAATATTGCGTTATTTCTCTGCTTTGAGATTGACACAGCTTCTCCAGCGATGTCCTGTGGATTCTATTCACTGTTTATAATCTGAAAATTCGAATGTTTCAAAATAGACATCGAGTTCGGACTCCGCCAATTCGTTATTGGAAAATCTCCACCCGCCGGACAATTTTTTCAAATTTGGAAATAGAAAATATTCCGAGGGGGCTAAATCTGGCGAGCAGGGTGGACGAGGACAAAGTTCGAAACCACGTTGATCGATTTCGGCCATCGTAATGAGCGAAGCGTGAACTGGTGCAATATTTTGATGAAACAAGACTTTTCTTTTCGCCAAATGCGTTTTCCAAATTTCTTCGTTCGGCCGTTGCAATAAATGTGTCTAATATTTTCCGTTCGTTGTTTTTCCGCGAGGGAGATGGTCAGTGAAAATTATCTCATGTGCATCTCCGAAAACTGACCCCATAACATTTCCCGCAGCTGGAACGGTTTTCGCCCTTTTGGGAGTCAATTCTCCCCTTTTAGTTCATTGTTTTGACTGCTCTTTCGTCTCAGGTGTGAAACGATGGACCCATGTTTCATCCGTGGTTACGACACGATGCAAAAACTCGGCTTTATTGCAGCGAAACTTTACCAAACACACCCTTAAAACAACCGCACAACGCCCTTTTTGTTCAATTGTGAGTAATCGCAACACTCCCCCATTTAAAACAGTCTACCTAAAATATCTTGAGTAGAATTTCTTTCTCCTGAAAACCACGAGACACGTCAATTTCATTTTTAAGGGGACATTGTTAGATCATAAATTCGTAGGTGTAGAGTCATCCCCCTAAACGAGGTGGTAACGCCTTCAAGAATCTTTGAAGGTACGGAGGGTCAAGTAGCACATCAAATTAAAGGTATTTCAATCCTCTTTATAAGTATGCTGAAATTATTTGCTCCGATTTTAAATATTGTTAAAAAAAACTGTTTTAAAACATCAGTGATATAAATCGAAAAAAGTGACATAAACTTAATGATAATAAACTAACTAATAATTCAGAAAATTATGTTTATCATCGAATTCTTCAGATAAGGCGATGGGTTTTGTTAGCATCGAAGGAGTAGTTTTGTTCCGAGTTTACGCTGATCAGAGTTGTATCGCAAAATTTGTCGATTCATCCGACGATTCAAAACGTCATGGTTTACACCACTGCAGGGAGGATTGAAATTGTCATCATCTATTTCAAAAATAATGAAATCGTCCGAGAAACTGCAAAAATTTTTAATGGAAAACATTCCGGTAAGAATCTGAGCGCTCCCTACCTGGCGAATTTAATATCTAAATTCATGGAGACTGGATCCGCTGCCGACAAAAAACATGAAAGGCTGTTACCAATGAGGCTGCACAGATTGCAATTTCGGGACATATTAAACTGGATCATGTAAATCAAAAAAGTTTATTTCAAGCACCGGAGAATTAGAAGGAACATCAGGTATTCCACGTGGTAATATTCGAAGGATCTTGGAAAAGCATAATTCCCATCCCTATAAGATGCATCTCATTCATGAGCTCAATGAAGATGATTCAGATCGCCGAATGCAATTTTGAGAGGTGACGAGTGACAGCATTTTGATCAATCTGAATTTTTTATATGGTACATGGTTTTCTGACGAATTCACACTATTTCCGAATGGTTTCGTCAACAGACACAGTTGAAAATATTAGAGTGATGCGAATCTTAGAATCGTAAGAGAGCAGCATTCACAGTATCCAGAACAGTTCAATGTATGTTTTGGGAATTTGGGAAATCGTATTGTTGGACCTTCTTTCTGCCTGATAACCTGACGGGTGAATCTTACCTCAATTTGCTTCAAGACTTCGTCTAGTCTCGCATTGTGGATATCTTTGAAAACAACGACTAGATCCCGACGAACTATATTTTTTTTTGTAACAGCATGGTGCTCCACCACACGGTGCAGGTCTCGTTCGTTACTTTTCCCGAACACTCGATTGATGAAACAGGTTTCACTGAGTGGCCCCCGAAATCGCCCGATTTGACACCATTCGCTTTTTCTTGTGGGGTCATTTAAAAACTGTTGTTTATTAAACGGAATTTACGTCTTTCGAAGATCTTCACCACCGAATAGTGAGAGCATGTTGTGAAATAACTCGTGAAACGCTACAAAATGTTCAGGAAGAGGTTGAACAAAGACTTTATTATTGTATGGAATTAAATGGGCCGCAATTCGAACACGCAATTAAATGAAACGTTAATTAACAATTAATTTTTTTTCGATTTATTTCAGCGGTGTTTTACAATATTTAAAGGCGGAGAAAAAAAATTCAGCATGCTCGTATAGAGAATTAAAGTAGCTTTGGTTTGATGTGCCATTTAAGGTTCTTGAAGTGGTTGCCATCCTGTTGACGAGGATGGCTTTACAACAACGAATTTTGACGTATCTCGGGGTTCTGATGATCCATTCGAGATAGTTCAGAAGGACCGTTTTAAATGAGCCACGCTGTATATGACTATTCGGTCAAACGCAATGTGCAGTACTATTGGAAATGCCGATCTTCAAGTACAGTTTGGTGAATTTTTACCACAATATCTGGAGCAGTCAGATCTGGAGTGTCATGGGGTCAACCACTGCGGAGTTTGCCTTGACAGCTCGTGTCCCACTGCGTTTAAACTCTGCCATTGAATATTTTACAGTTGTTAATCAAGGATCAGATTTCCCCGGAGATGAATCTAACAGTGTTTTGATGTGGAGAGGACTGAAACCTTTCAAATGGAAGTATCGTCTCCAATTCACCTCATTCGAATTCAAACGAAAATATCGATAACCAATATTTTAGATGTTCATATAATCTCTAGAAGCGTCTTCCAAAAACGGCTTCATAACAAACACAAATCAACGGAGCTCCCTCGAACTTTAGACATAAGCTTTTTGGGGTTACGTCTATGTAATATATGCAATTTTTTAGCAAAAAATCACTATCTACATGTCATGTCGGGTACTTCTCGGACCGTCCTCTTACTTGTATTGCTATTTTGTTCTACCGAAGACACCAAGATAGTCTCGGAAAATTATATTCTAGTCGTCGTTGGCTTGAATATGGGTCAAGCTCATTTACATGATGAATTAAACATCTCCCGATTACTCATAAATCAAATTTTAGTTGAATCGTTACATCAAATCTCTTATCTTTAATTAAAGTGATGTACTCGTTCTACTTATTAGAAATTTGCAATATCCAAGAAACGAGAAATACTGGCAACTTTTTTTCTTTGCAGGTGATTTATGCCGTCCATTGAACTGCAAGAAGAAAGAAATATGTTTGCTCGAGGACTCGTTCACTGCAGTGTGCGTTTCAAGGAAAGAATTAAAGAAAAATGGGTAAGGAATTTATTGGAGTTTCCAAAGAGATTTTCTCCAAACTGCTTCTTCGCAATAAAAAAAGGTTAAAATATAAATTCCAGGGACATAGTGGTCCCTAAATCAAGCACTAAAACTGACGATCCAAAAGCGAAAGATGACGAGGAAGATGACGATGTCTTCTATGATTCTGAGGATGATGCCGAGGATGAAGTTGCAGATGACATTAGTGATTCTAGCGTGTAAGTGCGTTACTCACTAGAAAATCTATTGTTGTTCCCCATCAACCACGTTCCAGTGCAAACACTAAGAGACCTAATATTGTTCCAGATGCCGTCCATGTCCAGTAGTCAAACCAATCTTCCTATGCGGATCTGACAATCGTACTTATAGCTCTTTATGCCGTTTAGATTACCATAACTGCATCCATCACACCACTATCAAAGTGGCCTGCAAGGGCTTTTGTCCGTGCAAAGGTTGTTTGCCTCTTAAATGCATTCTGAATAGTTCTCAAACGATGTGATTGTTTAGGAGAATCTGACAGCAGACAAAGAAAGAAGCAGCGGCAATCTGAGAGATTAAACAACTTTATGAACAAATATAAAGCAACTTTGGATAAAACTGGAGCTGGAGGATCGATAAGTGGAGCGACACCTGAGAGACCTATTGTCAAGAAAGATGTATACTCGTTTGTTCCTCAGGATATTAAGTACGACAATAAGCACTACAAATACATCAAATATACTAAGTACAACAAGGTGAGCAATATTTTTCATAACATTTTTTATGTCTCTCCAAATCGACATCTTCCCCTCAATTTTTATTTCTTTGCTGGTTCTTACTGGAAAATTGTGGTCTGCGCGCCCCTGGTTTTACTGAAGCGATGGGTTAAAATACTTGAAACCCTGACTTTCATCAAGTATACGATAAGTCATTGATGCACTCGAGTTTCTTTTAGCCTAGAAGTACTTTTAAAAAATGTTGTCCTCTCTTCGGTTTCAAATTTGCATCCAGTACGCTACTCCCTTTTGCTGTTCCTACATCATAGTTTTTCAAAGTATACTACTTTCACCCCCTTGCACTACCCCCTTATACGTACACGTAAATTCCCTACAATATCACGATTGATTAGGGGTTAAACTTTCATATGATTTTTTGATGGTCGTTCCTACCTGAAGATTAATTCACGTACTACCCTTCTGGTTTTACTGGCTTAAATTGCGTTTTTTTTCTCAAACGACACAGGTATCTCATAGTCTGCGATGTGTCGTTGACGTTCCAATTTCTGCGAAAACCAGTGGCTTACTTGGATCCTCATTTTCCAAAATTTTCCGATAGCGGGACGACAAACGACAACTTTTCTCCTCGCCATTTTCACGATGTCGAATTTCTAGTAAGTGAGACACGCCCCTGATTTTTTTGGGTCGATTTTGGTGTCGGATTCATGTGCAAAGGTTCACTGAAGAAAAAGTCGAATTTTTTTTCGAATAGTTAAGAAATTTCTCTACGAAAAGGGCCGATCGATCCAGATTCATGAACCGTGGTGAAGTTAATCGCCACAACATGCACTATTGATTTCTCGAAAGTCATTATTGGCCGAGACAAGTCGAACATTACAGACCTTGGTCGATTAATATTTGAGACAGCATTGTCCGCAATAAAATAATCCGATCATTTTTTATTGAGGCTAATTTAAATGGCGGAGAAATGTCGTAGTTTTCTGTTAAATGATCTACCGGTTTTGTTCGAAGATCTCACTCTTGACCGACGAGTTGCTTTGTGATAACAGCATGATGGATGTCCGGCCCATTTTGCTCACGTGGCACAAGACGTTTTAAATGAAATGTTTCTTGAAAAATGGATAGCACGTAATGGTCCAGTGAACTGGCTTTCCAGATCACCTGACTTGGCCCTATTAGATATTTTTTTTGGGGGTTATCTTAAAGAAAAGGCATACGTTCGAGTCCCAACAACTCGAGTTGATATGAAAAACCGCATTAGAGCAGCTTGTGAAGCAACCACTGAAGAAATGTCTCGACATCGTTAATGTGAGAATTCCAAGATGCCTCGACGCGTAAGATCAACATTTTGGGCATTTGTTGGACTTATAAATGTTTAAAAAGGATTTTTATTGCGATTTTGAGTTAATTTTTCAAATCTGTGAACTATCATTTTCCATTTGAGTCTTTTTCGTAATTTATTTGTCACTTTAAACGTGCCCTTCAGTTTTTGTTTATACCTGGAAAATCGCTTGTACCAGTTTAACGGAGACGCCCCGTAGATGATTATTTCGAATTCCGATTGCGGAAATGTATTTTTCTGTAACAAAAATCATCGAACAAGGTAAAACCTCGGAAAAATATGCCACGGCACCGGATTTCTTCAGGTCAATACCGCTTAATGTGTTGATTTTTATGGGAAAATACCCCTGACAATAGTCAACAAACCAGGGCGTGGCGAAAATCGGTGGGAAATGATGTGCAAAAACATCCAATTTTAAGATAAAATCGTCAAAACCATAGGCATCAATATTTCATGCCGTTGTATTTGTGACTATTAATAACCCATGATATGCTGATTTTTTGGGAAACAACATGTAATAATGGTTAAAAAACAGGGGCGCGCGGAAAATTAGTTAGGAGCTATGTAGATGCTCTTGTATGTAGATTACGTCAGCGAAACATGCGCGGTTTCACTGTGAGTCTTCACAAAAACGAGTGCAGACTCAGGCCAATTTAATATTAAATAGTAAAAGTATGACAAATTCCACGTCATTGAATGTCTGTGTGTTCATAATGTAATAATCCTTTTGAAAAATTAAACCTGACACGAGTCCAGAAAACAGGGGCGTGCGGGAATGAAATAGAATTGGACGACAACACAATTTACTCAATAGCTCGACACAGAAAACACGCCATGTCACAAAATAAAACATTCTGAGCCACTAAATTTCTGTAGGTCAACAATGCATAATTTATTGCTTTATTTTGGAAAATAGCTCTGTCAATAATGAATAAACAGCAACGTGCCGAGAATCATTTAGAAAGGAGGTTTTTATACACTTTTTTTATAATTAAATAGATCGACAAGACAAATATTTCAAAACTTTAGAAAAACGATTCTGAACCACTGGAATTTGTAAACAAAATATCTGAGAGGCACAGTGACGGGCGCGCTGAGAGATATTTAGAAAAGTGGTAGAACACAGAATTTTAATATTAAATAAATCAACTCGAGAAAAAATGGCGAAAGTGCGCGATATAACTTGAAAATTTGGATCGAATAAGAACTCGGAAACATACTGCGTGCCGTAGAAAAGAGAACACCCCGTAAAAGTTGTTTTATTTAAATAATTTTTTGGTGCGCATGTTTCTTCCGCTAAAACAAATGCTTCATTAAAAATTGAACAAATTCAATTGTTAAAAAACAAAACAAAACAAAATTAATAACTTGTCAGTCCTCCGCGGTGTCTTATACATTCTTGTACACGTCTAAGCATGGATCTAATGAGATGATTGATGTCCTCGTGGGGGATCTCATTCTAGGCTGACTGGACAGCATGACATGGCACATAGGGTTTGTGGGGGATGAGGTAAATTATGCAACCTTATATCTACAATATTTCATACATGTTCAATCGGTGGGAGGTCTGGAGATCGAGGTAGCCAAATTGACTTAATTTCGAATAAAGATAGTCACCCTAGCCACATGTGGCCGTCCATTGTCTAGCTGGCAAACTGGATAAACAAGAGCTTCCAGATAAGGCACGAACAGAGGTTCCAGGACTTCGGGACTCCTCACTAAAAACGATATTATCCCATTCCAGATTCCAATTTATCCGGTCTCTGCACCACTGCAGTCGGTTTTGACGATGATTTAAGCTGAGGGGTAACACCAGATGTGGACGGTGGCGAATCACTCCAAAACTTTTAATTCGACCATAAATGGTTCGAACCTCAACGGGCCTTTCACACTCAACAAACCATTGATTCGCCAGCATTCTCGACGAGATGAACTTATCTCTTAGGGCCATAATTCGAAGGCGACGGTCTTGGCGTTCTATAGTTCTTCGGGATCGACCAATATTTCTTCTTCTGCCCGTTTGCTCTTCTTGGGCCCGTGCCTGACAACGTCTCGCTATCGTGTTTACACTGCGGAGCAATCTAGTGGCGATTTCCCCGAATGACCAACCAGTCTTTCGTAGATCCCCGTAGATAGGAGGACGTTTCTCAAACTCGCTTAATTGATGAAAATTTCGCTGCATTCTGCGTGTAATCATATTTGATAAACTAAAAGCACTTTATAAGCAAACCGTACACCACTAAATAATATTTTTCAGTCATATTGTTGATGTTTTATTGCAATTTTTTTAGTAAAAAAAAAACTAAAATTCCTGATAACTCCTAAAAACATTGATAAATATGACTGAAAATTTAATAAATTTTTTTGTTCCCATATACAAACATGCAACCAAAATTTATTTCAATAAAACCATTTTTGCGGTGTGTTGTCTTTTCTCTCTCACTCAGTATAAATTTTAGTTCTATGGTCAACAGTGGCATACCATTTCTTTTAAACACCCAGCCACGTGCTCATACATATGCTGTTAGTTATTCTAAAACTCATTTATTTAACGCGAAATGTGTTCTTTTTTCAGTAATTTTCAAAATTTTGGCAAATTAGCTCCAGTACATAAAGTAAAACTTTAACCCAGGTATTTTACATGCCAATACTCGTTTTACTACCCTTAACTTTCTCCTGCACAGGACAACTACATTTACGCCGACGATAAAGATAAACTCCGAGGCTACAACGAGGTTACTGACGAAAAGGGATATAGCAATTCCATCAATGGTCTCGACCCTGCTCTACCTCTACAGAAACAATGCTCTTCCACAGCAATGCAAGCCATGGGTAACCGCCTCTTGGACTGGTTTTCCGTGGTAATGGCCGATTCCTCCAAACGGAGACGTCCGAGAAACAAATCCAAAGACCACTTCCCTACTGCCTGCAAAGGGGAGGTGCGATGGATGTTCCAGCATCTGGACGAAAACTCCGATTCCATGTTGTCCCTGCAAGAGTTATATGATCTGGAGCACGATCAGAATGAAGTTTGCTTGAAGCCATTCCTACAGCAGTGTGATCTGGATAAGGATCTTGTGGTGACTCCTGTGGAATGGTGTAAGTGTTTCCAGAGGGCTGAGAGGCCATGTGCGGCGGTGCGACATAAAATTTCTACGGATTTGTTGGGTATGTTGCTAAAAGTTGATTGAAAGGGAATTGATTTGGGCCATTTCCAGGTGTGTATATGCCAGAATGCGATAGTCAAGGCTACTACAAACCGATTCAGTGCCATAGCGCTATTGGGATGTGCTGGTGTGTTGATAAACACGGAGTGGAGTTTGCCAATACGCGTACTCATGCGAAACCAAATTGCGGTAAGTTTATTTTTCCATAACCTGGCCAGCATATTGGAACCAACTTCAGCTTGCCCTAACCATTTTAAACCTCTGAATTTGCTAATTTTCGTATCTACCCGACGTTATGACGTCTAGACCAGTGGAAAAAACCATTGCTTTAGCGCAGGTTTTCTGTTTTTTCATCTTTGCAACATCGAATTGGCTTGTTGCACAAGACCACATGGAACTTCGAGATCGTTTAAGTTCAGCTCTTCTAAAGCGAAATTTGACGAGGCGCTCTTTTCCGTTAAAACTCACAACTTCAAGCTTTCTGCTGCAGCAACTCTAAGTTCCAGCCCCCTGCCATTCTGATTTTACTGCCATTAGAATTAAGTTTTTTCTGAAACAAAGCGTGAATGCAGTCGTACGACCTGTCAAGACGAGCTCTGCAGCGGTTGACTCAATGACGCTTCAGATCTGACCACTTTAGATGTTGGGGTGAAAATCCACAAAACCGTACTTTAAGATGGATGTTTCCGAAAGTACTGGACATCCCATTTTGACCGAACAACTGGATTGAGACAGCTGTGCGCAACATGGGTGCCACGATTACTGTCGATTAAACAAAAACAGCTCTGTGAGGATTCTTCAAAGGAGTGTTTAGAAGAGGTTCGCAGTAAAAAAAAAACAAGTTTTTGCATCCATTCGTACCCATGGCTGAAACATGGGTTCATCTTTTCACAACTGAGATGAAAGAGCAGTGAAAACAATGGATACAAAGGAAAGAATTAGTTTCAACGAAACCGAAAACTGTTCTATCTGCAGGAACGGTGATGACGTCAGTTTTTCGGGATGCGTGTGGAAAATCTCTCTCTCTCTCTCTCTCTCTGGCGATAGCCAACATCAATCAACTTGGTTTGGAACTTTTTCAGAGTAGGATTCGTCGGAGCACCTTTTTTTGCGAGGAGGTGGGAATCTTCGTAAGACATCTAGCTTCTATGTGCAGCCAGGTAGTGTGGGATTCGACCGACTGTTACGTCCGCCCGTCGACCCACTAATGCCACCTCCCCTCTTCATCCCCGGTATCGCCTTTTGGAATTCCTTCGGGGATCTTCCCTCCCTCCTTGAAGCTTGGGCGCCGCCGAGGTCGCTCGCTACTCCTACACTCTTCTTTTTTTTCGTTCTCTCACTCTCTCTCTTTCTCTTATCCTAAAGTCGGAGCATCTACTCACTAACAACCTCGACTCCCATTTGCCTGCGGGCAACACTGATCCGGGACTGTCCCTGAAAGGTGAAACGCCAGTGTGGGGGAGACTTGGAGATTCTGCTGCCCGCTGCTTGTAAGCCCGGGATTATTGGCTCCCTTGAGTGACCCGTTCCATCCGCTCCTTTTCTTTAACCTTCGCAGATATGGCCCTGCTGCAGCGGATTCACTCTGTTTTGTTTTCCAACATCCTCTCGATATACATGTTATTTTTCTATAAAATATTCCGATTTAAGAATAGGTTTTTTCCGCAGTATTGAAAGTTTCTTAGTGTAGTTATCGTGGAAAGAGCGGGGTGTGTTTGTAACTAACTGCGCACGAAACCCTCAACAGCTGCATCGTTGTCGTATGTTTCCCCTCCTATTAACGAACCAACCGTGTGATAGTCACACGGGTATAAGTCCGGACTGTAGGGAGGCTGTTCCAATGTTGACCAGTGAATTTCTTCTAGCTTTTCCCTAGTCAGGTTGGTGGTGGGAGGACAGGTCCTGTCGCGAAGCGGAATCACGTTTCTGATCGAAAATTCTCGTTTTTCTGGCGATACACATGCTGCGTCCCAGGCAGTAGTAGACTGCGTTGACTGTGCGACCTTACATACGTTTTTACAGTTCGAAAAAAACGTCATCGATCTGGTTTTAACTGAAATTATTGAACGCAATGACGAATACAACGGAAACTGTTTCGTATTGCGACAAGATGATGCACCTCCGCATTATGCAGTGACCGGTAGGCGATTTTCGGATCAAAAATTTCCAGGATAACGGGTGGGAAGAGGAGAGGTAATTGAATGGTTTCCACGATCACCGAGCTTCTGTCTGCCAGATTTCTTCGCGTAGAAGGTCTGCACGTCTCAACCAGCATTTTAAAAAAGATTTACTACGGCGGATGGTCAGCGAGTGCCATCGAGTTACCCACGCGGACGTTATAAAATATCCGACAGCATTTTGAGCAAAATCTTTATAATCTAAATAATTTAAACGTTTATTCAACTAATAAGCAAGTAATCCGGTTCAGACTGTTTTAAATTAAAAAATTCTTTTTTCGATAACTAATAAAAAATTAAAGGCGTAAATGCACTACCGTTGGAAGGAGAATTAAAAAAAACCTTTCAAACAAGATGCCCCTCGGCCCCTTCAATGCATTCCCCTTCGATAATAAAATTGATATGTCCGAACGTTTGTCAAAACAATATGTAGGATTTCTGAAAACTTCTCTGTTCCGTTTTCGTTTGGCCACCCCGTATATTTATCTGATATGTAATCACCATTACCAGAGATACGGAAATTCTCTCTGATCATCAGCATGATTTATCCTTTCTGGAAAGGGCACTCCAAACATATAATTTGTTATGATGACACGTTAATAAATTGAATTATATTGAAGATTTTTGCCGAAGAGCCAGATTTTTTTCTTCACTAGACATTATTTTATGGTTTACATTCACTCTTATTAAGGCGATTTAAATGTATTTTTGAGAACGTTTCATCTTCAACGTTCGTGCTGGATTACAATGTCGGGCCTATAATGGATGATTGTCCTGTCGGTGACCGAATTTCTAGGTCATAATATAGATTATACTGTTTGTTCTCTGAAACAGGTTCCAGCAATAGGAATTATATCATTGATTAACCGAATGGAGGCCATATCTAAGTGCCTGTTCTTGATGGGCAACATTAGTTACTGAATTGTGCCTCTCAATATGAGCGATATTTGCTAGAGATTTGCAGACAATAATGTCGCAACCGGTATATACAGGGTTTTGTTTACGTACGTAAGCAAACTTCACGGGGTGATGCTTTGAGCGATCCAAAGACAAAAAGTTTATATAAATATAGGTTGGGTAATGCTTTGCTTTCAAGATATGGGCAGTCGAACTTGTTTTTATCCTTGTATACTGGGTGTCCCAGAATGAGGGGTCAACGCTCAACCACATATTCCTCGGTCGAAAATGTATCGATTCACGGTGACATATACGAAATTGTCTCCTTCTGGAGATGAGGCCCGTCAAAGTTTCACTTTTTTTTTAGTTTTGCAAATAAGTCGAAAACGGCCGTATGGATTGCAACGAAATATGTTGCAAAATCGTCCTGCTCCTCGGGACACCTTGGACGGGAGTTATTAATCCAAAACCATCAGGGATTGTGGTCAATTCCTAGAAGGTCGAATGTTGAATGCATCAGAACATTTTTGTTCGCTCGTGAAGACGGCTGGTTTTTTTTATGTGAAATTTCTGGTCTGCTGTGCAACGTTTTTTATCCCTTGTTGAATTTTGACTTGGAGCCTCAATTGGGCGGAAAAGTGCAATTCTTCATTTCGACTTCTGGAACCAGTACAAACAAGTATCCGAGGCTAGGAATCGTTTGTCTTCCTTGGCTAGTGGCGTGCGCAGGGGAAATTTATAAAAAAAAAAAAAACAAATGGTACGTAACTTTTTTTTTGTAAGAAACATTAAACAACAAGTAACACAATACTTGCAATAACTGCTGAAAATGTTTAATTTTAAAGCAAGCATTAGCTCGTCGGAACATCGATTGCCGCACACATTGAAATATTCCCGGAGTATACGTAGCTTATCTGATTATATAAATCCCGCATCCGTAGGATTAATTCCTCTTCACTGTTGACCGGGGTTCTATAAACAAAAGACTTTACATACTCCCAAAGGAAGAAATTTAACGGATTTAAATCCGGCGATCTGGGTGGTTATGACTGTGTATGGTGTAAAAAATATAGGAGTTTTAAAAAAGCCAGTTGCGCATAAATAGCTATAATAACCACAAATAACAGAGGGGAATTTCAAGAGAATCGGCTAAAGGATTATTAAGATTTTGGCAAAAAGAAACGAGTTTTTAATCAAAGCTTGAAATTCGGTATTTTGGAAATGAAGCCTTATCGGACGTATGTTAACGTAAACGATCCCTCTTAAAATCCTTCAGCGAACCACACTTTGAAGTTAGGCCACCCAGTTAAATAACGCCCTTTGGCACGTGCAGTTTCTGAAATTAAAGACCATTTACTACATACATCATGCCTAGAATCGAATCGAAATTCGGTACAGATTTTTTTATAATAATTTATTATTATAACTTGATCCGGTATTACAACTATGAACCCTGCTACGTCGGGGTGTAACTACCCATTAAAAAAAAAAAAAAAAAATTATCTCCTCGATTTATCCATCTGATTTTGGTTCACAATCTTACAGTGTCTTCCATGCAGCGGTTTCAAGCCACATTTTATTTCCTTTATATCTGCCCTATTTTCCAGGGCTGTGTGGTCTACTTTCGTTAAATTCAGTGGAGTACAATTGTTATCTAGAGCACATATGGGTTTGTATAGTAGATGATCTTTATTATGAAAGTAGATGTGCTTTCGTGGACTTATTAGTTTCGCGCGAAGTTCATGTTCGTGTAGGTCGATCAATCCTCGCCCTTCGTGTGCCCTTTTGAATGCCAGCCGTTGCCTACGTGACGTGGAATGCAGTTCTGCCGCGTTAGGGAACGCTAGTACTGCCGTCCGCGTGCCGATCTGCGAATGTCTGACCAAACTAGAAATTTAGTTCCTTCCATTTAAGCAAAACTGTGAAACTTTCCATCGCATAAAGATTTATTAGGAATGAGTACTTATCCACAAACATTTTACGTCAGATAGAAGGTACCTCCTACGTGTAACGGCTACTGAGGTGCGACGCAAAATGTGACAAATTCCGAGTCAGTACTAGGCCGTGCTACAGAGGTTTGTTTTTTCGAACTCCAGTGATCCAAATTGTTGTGCAGTTCAAAACAATAACCGCTTATGGATTTTCTGTCATATATCATCATTAATCAAATAAACCAACTACGTTCTCTTCTGAATAACAACAATACGGTGTAATAAACAGTGTGTTCTGTACACTAAATTACATACACCCCCGGACAAATTTAAAGACGTACTTTGATGTCTCCAATTCCTTTCTCTCTATAATATCGGAGATATCGAAAAAAGTTATATTGCTGTAAGTAGCATTGATCGAAACAATTAAAAACGATTGGGAAGAGGAGTTTCTAGAGCAATTAGGCTACAAGAGACTGCCCCGTACATTACAGATGCACCTGAACCTCTTGTGATATCTTTCACCCCATGTGCGGGCCGTCGGTCATTATTAATGCACGTCAATGCGCGACCCCACGTCGCTGGACTTGTTAAAAAGTGCATCTGCATGAGGCTGAAATCGAAACTGTGGACTGGCCTGCAGGAAGTCCTGACACGAACCCAATAGAACATGCGTGAAAGAAGCTCGGGACATGGGCGAGAGTACGGTAACCGAAAACGTTGGGGAAACTGCGAAATAGTATGCATGAATAGTGGAAAACCATTATTCAAGAAGAAATTAGAAAGTTAACGAGAAGAATATGCCGGGAAATGGAAGCTATTCACAGTGCTAGAGGAGAAAACGCCAGCTACTAATTTTTAAGTGTATTATCCATTTTTGTGTTAAAAATGTGATTTTGCCATGTTTGGCTTCGTGACTTTATGCACCATTTTTGCCCTTCGATTAAAAAAAAAAGAAGATTTTTAACGTACGTCTCGAATTTTATTTGATATTTTGCAAAAGAAATAATGTCATAAGTGCCATTTGATAATATCATGAAGCAAAAATAGTCGGAAATATTGAAAAAAACCTTTACTTTTCTCCTGGAATGTGTTTCAATGCTCGTAAAATATGTTTAAAATGCCCGTCTCTAGTACAATCGTGAAACTGTCTAAACTTGTTCTAAAACGAATATCAGGCCTTGTTCCCAGCGTGTACATTAAGCTACCTCCAGTTCTTTGTGGGGTAACTTTCCGCCCCGACTAATCTCACAACCTGTTCGGCGAAATTTTTGGCAATGGGCGATTGAGGCATTTTACAGTTTTGAAAATTAAATATTGTGCACTAAATATAAAATAATAATAAACGTTCCGGTCGTTAAATTTTATTCGGTTGCAAATATTGCATTTTCCGAATTTGTCAATTTTCATACTATAAAAACAGAACCGATTTGATAATTTTGCGATTACAAAAGTTTTACTTAAATTTAGTTTTAAGATATTTAAAAATGTTTTGCCATTACAATGAAATGTGATATCAACCACACAAAAAGGCAAATAGCAACATCCATGCATACCGTATGTCTCATAAAAAAACGGACGAAGCTATAACTCAACTATTTACGAACGGATTTTTATGATGTAAAAACCAAATAAAATGGTAATTTTCAGGCTGCTAAATGACATCAAAGTTGACCTTTTTTTTAAGCTCAGCTTCGACAACTTCTGGTGCGAACTTCAGAATTGTAAAATTAAATTTACAGGAATCGCTTTCCTAACAGAGAAACTCCACCCCTTTCCACGCTTCACCGCGGCGCAAGGGTTTTTATAGAAGCTGGTTATTTTAAACGTCCGAAAAACAGTTATTCATGAAAGCAACGAAATTGCCATTCTAGCAGCTGTGAATGTAAATCCATACGTAAGTACGAGAAGATTATCGTTAGATTCGGGGATATCACGGGCAAGTGTATCGAACATTCTCTACAATTTAAAATATCATCCTCACCACATTTCGTTACACCAATAACTGAACCATAATGATTATGGGCCTCGTATGCAATTTTGCGAACGGGCATTGCAAAACGAGAACGAAAATCAAAATCGTTTCAAATTTGTTCTCTTCACAGGTGAAGCCGGCTTCGAAAATGATGGACAAGTAAATTTATAAAGTATCTACGGAAAATCCTTACTGGACACGACAAGTGACCAGTCAACGACCGTGATTTGTAAACCTTTGGTGTGAGGTACTTGACAATACAATAATGGGTCCATATTTCATCGATGGCTCACTGAGTGAAATAAAGTATCAAAACTTCTTGAAGGGAGATTTTCGCTCGTTATTGGAAGACATTAATTTGGAAACTCGTCGTTCGACGTGGTATCATCGTGACGGTTGTCCGGCTCATTGGGCCTCAGCTCCTCGAGGAACTTTCCATCGTTCATATTCCAACCGATGAATTGGACGTGGTGGATCTATCCATCGGCCAGCACGATGGCCAGATCTGACCCCACTCAACCGTTTTGTTCTGGGTACCCACAATGCTCGAAAGCGTAACAGAAAGATATAGGGATGCTTCTGTCTCGATTTGTTCCAGAAGTCTTAGTGTTCTTTCAGCGAGCATTACAGATGTGTTCAAGAAAATGTATCGATGAAAATGGCGGACATTTTGAGTATTCGCTTCATCATTGATTTAATGTTCACTTTGTTGTGTTTATTTAACATTTAATTTAGTTTATTTGTAATCTTAATGATAAGTTAAATTGTTTCCTTCTTCACAAACGGGTTTCTTTCTTGACATGCCATCGAAGGCACTAAAAAAGCAGGTTTCCGTTTAAAAAACATAAGATACGATTCGTTTGGAATTAGAAAGAAAAATATTTTTCTGATTACAGCGCCATCTATCGCGTAACAAAAAAGAACTTTCAGGCAAACCCCACACAATTTTTCGTCATAGAATTCGAATCTGCAATAAAAAATGGGGATTTAAAAATTACCTCTGTTCCAGTCCCAGGTGGTAGGGTTGGGGAGTCATGTTTGATGTCATTGACTGGGTCCTTTCGAGACAAACAAATCTCGTTTGGAACTTTTTTTCAGTCCATTGCGTAATTTCCGACATATTCCAATTTGTCAAGTTAAATGGACCACCCGATATTTACTCTCTGGTCGAGAATCGTTAAGATTACTTTAGTTTAATGGTTTCAGCGTTTGCCAAACTTTCTCTTCCACTATTCTTTATTTTGACGATCCTGAATGTCTGCAGCTCCATAAATTACGGGATGAAGATTTTGAAAAAGAAAGAGATCGTCAGACGGTTTAAAATTGGATTGAGATAGCTGAAAATTGGGCTTAACAAGACACTTAGAGGAACCATAGTTAACTCCATTTTCCATCAAAATCCCATTCAGATGGTTGTTAATTTGAGTACTATTGAGTGTAGCGGCGCAGAAGACCTAGTGGAGAAGCTGTGGGACTCGTTCCTTCTTCTCTTAATCGTCGACAAAGTAATGTGAAGTGTTTTGAACGGGTTTTAGGAGGTCTTGACCTATTCTATCTAATATAAATCACTTCTCGAATAACGAACTTCGCAATGTCTTTTTTCTGCTCCATGTCCTCACACGATTCGCTAAAAGAAGACCTTTTTGAGCTGAACCTTTAGACGAGTGAAAGAACAGTTTAATGGAAACATAAAAATTTTCATTTCAGACAATATAATCTCAACCAACGCAATTCCCAAATCCGAAACGCGCCAAACCAACAGTGTGGACCCAAGCAGTGACGACGAGGATGACGACCAAGACATTGAGGGTAGCGCAGACCATCCAAACGACTACTAATTAGTCCCAAATAATCCATAAGGGTTTGTTGACCGAAATTCGATGTGTTTTCTGTGTTGTTTTTCTAAGCTAATTTCAGTCTAACAGTTCAGCAGATCCTTATTATACTTGTTTCACAGCATCATCCATCTTCATCGCCACGAAATTTAGTTCGGTCCTTCAAGTCAATTTTTTGGCAAGTAACAATCATCCCAGGCCTAAAGCACTCACTAAATGATAATAATCGCTTTAAAACTACAGAAATCGACAGGAACTGGCCTATTATAAGTGTGTATAACTGAACAATACTCCCTCATCATATTTTACCATTCTAAACATTGTTCATTAAACTAATAATAATTAATCACAAATTAAGGGAAATAATTATTATTATTATATAAATCGATGTAAATACATTCCATTAGTAGTAATGTTATATACCTGCGGGGTGCTGGAATTGGACCCTTTGCGGCTCGCTAGAGCCCCAGAGAGGTAATTCCGAGTGTTCGTCCCCTAAATAACGTACTTTTGTACTTATTTTGTTGTGTTAGGAAAGTGATAAATATAATCTGTTACTTTGATGCAATATTAGTTGGATCGGTAGGGTTTAGTTGTGTAGGGAGGATAATATTTTTATGCATCCTAAGACGCCGTTACATTAGAAAGTATCTAAACGTGCTAAAGCTTTAATGTTACCGTGCCGTCTCCTATAATGAGTATTTAGAATTTTTATTATTCGTATCTCTAACTAGAGTGTGTGAGATAAAGTACCTACATTCCCATATTTAACTGTGTACTTTTAGTAGACGACTTAATTTTGAGGATTGAAAAAATGATTCAAGTGTCACTTCATTCTACTCTTTGTGTTTGCCATTTATTGCCAATTTATACAGGGCGTTTCAGAATAAATCTGCCACCTTCTTGCTGTAGTTTCCAGTAACCGAATTAAGAAGAAATGTCCATGCAAACACGCGACCGCGTCCGTTTCCTGTCCCCAATACAGGGTGACGAAAATTTAGTATTTTCTTAGTTTGTTCCTGGTAAGTTCGTTCCGGCAATAAATATTTTTGTGAAAATTGGGCACCACAAAATAGGTGCAGACACACTGCTTTTAGGGGGAATACAACGTTTGAAATTTCGCAAGAGTCGCCCCCTACTGAGTTAATCCCGAATATTTTGAACGGAAAATGCGCTACACCACTGGTAAAAAAAATTTAATATATTTATCTCGATACTTCATATTTCTGTGAAAAAAACGTCTCTTGCGTGTTTTTTATAACGTTAATCGTTTTCATGAAAAAAAAAACATTATTTGCTAAGTAATATTAAAATCACGACGCTAAGTTAGGCGTATTTGTTTACTTATAAAAAAAAACATCAAATAAAGTGTTGAAGAGACCATCCACCTGCAAGAATGCATGCCCGGCCCATGTATTGCATATTATTATTTAATGGTATTGCATACCATTAAAAGGATTCCTAGTATATTTTTTATTGCGATTAATGAATTATGCGATTTCTCAATCGTAAATTGTTACGCTTTTTTTCATCAAATTAATTAACATTATGTAAATTATTTAAAACACATTTCATTACAAAAATATGATGCATTCGGATAATCATTTTTTTCACCAGCGGCGTATCATAGTTTTCGGTTAAAATGTTCAAAGTCACATCAATGGGGGTGCTGGTGAAAAAAATCACTTTTGCCCTTAGAAGTTGCGTTTCCGTGCCCATTTTACGATTCCCAATTTTCAAAAAAAAAAAAAATTCTAATGATAGAGCGGACTTATTAGAAAAGAAACTATTTAAAAACATTATCATTTTGCATTTCAGACAGGAAACAAAAATGCACCCATGTACGTATAAGTGTTTTTTCTTATTTCGGTTGCACGAACCTACAGGAAGCAGTTGGAAGACGTATGCTGAGGCACCCCGTGTAACACCCACGGAATAAAATAATTCATAATAGGGAATATTATTGGTATTATTTGAATACGTTGGTTATAAGCACCTGCTCCTCCAGACAATGTATTTATTGTATGTTTTTAACATATTTAATAAAGTTAGAAATAATAATTTTATTTTCGTTGTTTCATTGTGCGTAGCAGACCTCTTCGAATTGTCCCAGAGAGTCCATAAACAGGCCTGATCGTAAGATATTTATTTCTGAGGTTCTCAAATGGCCAAAAACAATCTTTTAAGAAGAATCGGAAAATCGATTCATGATAATGCTCACGAAATAAAATTCTATACATCAGACGATGTAGAAACGTACAAACAACTTTTCGTTCCAGTTACTTTCAATGATTCGAGTTTCAATAAAAAAGGAAAAATCTAGATATTCTTGTCCGGCCCCATTATCTTCTTCCAGATCTTCAGTGGAAACTTCCTCGTCATCGTAATTTATCATAAGTCATGCTTTACCACCAGAGTATTGTTGTACTACGAAGAAAGTAAGTATCTTCAAATAAAGTAATAAAAAGCCGAACAATGCAGCACAGTTCCTAAGATATAATTAAACGTATGAATCCCAGCTTAAGTCGTTTTTTCTTAACTCTATACGGAATGGTTTCTTAATATACGACACGATATTTTCAATTAACACTTCGTGGGGTCAAATGGCTGAATACCAAAGAGTGTTTTCTAAATTTTCTAGCTTTCGTGTTTCTCTAAATACTTCTAATGGGCACTCAGCTAAGGAGTCCCTGTACCTGAGTCCTTCGACTGTGGATCTTGGTATAATCCCTAAGAAAACTGCCTTCTATGGACGCGAATCATCTCAATCAAGCCTTTTTCTCTTTTATCCTTCCTTTTTTATTAGGGTATTCACCTGCAATCAAAGGCATTGTTGCCAAATTGTTTCTATGAATTTGTAGTGTTTTATTTACAAAACCAGCAAGATGTGGCAATTATTCAGTGTAAAGGTGTATTTTTGAACTCGAGAGATAAGCGCATCTTGGAAATTTTGTTTACTTCGATTGACCTACGGCTTTAAGTTTATAATTGTAAACATACAGCGCTTGTAAAAGGTATTGGCAACACCTTCATAACTTTCATAAATCTGATATTTTCTTGAAAATGCTTAAACACGTAATTTTATTTAAAAAAAAAAGACATTTAATAAGTTATTTTCGATGTTGAACTTTTTATTTTCAAATCGAACGGTACCTATTGTAGTATCTCAATTGAAAAGTAATTCAATAAGCGATACGACGATACACTCAGAACTAAAATTGAATATCCAGTTTCGTTACAAAATAAAATGATTAGACGCAAAATTCAATCACTCACTATTATATTAAACAAAATCGAAATTTGTACAATAAATACAAAAATTGTGCTCCAGTAACAATTTGGCAGCGCCCCAATCGTTTCTCGGACAATTTCACGTGATTATCCAGTGTTGCTTCTTTTATTAACGCTAATTCTCTTTGAATTTCAAGATTTAAATCACCTGCATTTTGTGGTCTGTTTTCGTAAATGTGACCTTTTAAGAGACCCCGAAAAAAATCGAATGGGGTAAAATCTGGAAATCGTGGCGGCCATTGCATTGCGCTTTTTCTACCGATCCATCTCCTAAGGAAAATCTCATTAAGAAGCCCTCTCACAGCCGTGACATAACGTAGTCTACCATCTTGTCAGGACCAAATATTACTGACTACTGTTTCTCAACTTTCTCTAGGAGAAATTGCCGCGATTGATGGAAATATTTCTTTTTGCAATAAATGCAAGTGTGATGCACTGTTTAAGTTCCTTTTTGCGAAAAATGGACCGATAACCTAGTGGCCGATTGTACCCATCGATATATTGAGTTTTCGCGGATGTCGTGTAGGCAGGCTCTGCATTCGATGAGGATTATCTGTAGGCCTGCAGCGGCAATAACGTCGATGAGTAGATTCATTTAATCAAAACATTGCTTGATCTGACAACTAAATTGTAGACACGGACCTACACTCCCGAATACCCTTTTCCTGCATTGCTTCACAATATTTCAGCCTGCCACCAAAATCTTCAGGAGTGAGCCCTTGGGTAAAGGAAATTTTCCTCGTTCTAAAAAATTGCTTACTGATTGGGCAGATAAATCAAATTCATCGGCAACTTTGCTGGTAGACAGTATGAAGTTTTCATACATAAATAAAATAACACGTAGTGCTTTATCGACGCCAGTTTGCCTACGAGATTTTCCACGTTTTAAGGCGGCTTTCACATTTCCAGTTTATTGAAATTTTTTGTTAATCCGAAAGATTGCTGAATATTCCTTATTTCGTATGAGACGCACCCCTTCGTGAGTGTTTTTTGCGATCTTCACACCCCAAAAAGATTTATATTTCAATTCTCTGTTTCTCAGGTAAACGATCCATTTTTCGGTATTCCAACTGTGATAGCTGGTGAACAACTCAATTCGACTACTAACAAATTCTATGAAAATCAAAATAATTTTTATCTGACGAATTGTTCGCATTGAAGGGGATTTGGAATTTCTACGTCTTATTGTCATTTTTTCACTCTCTTTCAAAGCGAAATAAGAAGGGATTCTCTATCTAGGAAGGAAAGATTTAAACTCAATATCTTTTTAGAGTACAAACTTTGTTCCATTTTTTTTGTTAAGAAAATTGTAGATCCAATTTTAGTTCTCTGTATACCATTGTGTCCCTTAATGAAATACCTTTCATTTGATTTTATACTACAATGGGGACTTTTCCAGTTAAAAAAGGAAAAGTTAGTAGGGGTAGCTCGATAGGGGTGAAACATTTGACCATGACAAATAATGCATTAAATGGCTTTTTTAAATAAAATTATATGTGTCCGCGCATCTTTTTAACAATCGGGTTTATGAAAGCTATAAACGCGTTGCAATACTTTTTACAAGCGCTGTATAAAAGCACCGGTACGTTTGTTAGTCAGTTAAATCTTATTAAGCGGCGTTGACCACTGGTCTTTCCTGTTTGGGCTCCATACAAACAGCCTCTCTCTGAAACGAGCAGGTCATAACCAAACCAGGCCATTCAGGTGGATGATACATACCAGCAACTTTAAGTGCCTAACAAGAAAAAATGTATAAGAACACGCATTTTGCAGTTTTTGGTAAGTTGTTTGGATTGAGTTTTGTTACCTACAAAGTGAAGTTTCCGTCACCTTTAGCAGTAATATCGTGCCTCATCCACACGGCTGCAAGTCAAGACGACTTGAATGGGTTTTTCCCTGACTCCCAAGAACTTCCAAATAGCAACGAAGTCAGCAATCAAGGTAAGAAAACTTAAATCTTGTAATCTAAAACTATGATATTTTGTATCAGAACATAAAAGCGACTTCCGAGATAATGATATGTCAATAAAGTGATGAGGAACTGAAGGTGGAAATCCGAAGACAGGCCTTTGAAGCGATCTTGCCTGAACCGCATCATTAATCATATGGGCAATAATGTAAGGAGCTGGCGGAAAATCCATTTATCATACCATATCTCCTTTCCTTATAGCGTTATCTGGTTTTACTAAAAATGATTTTGTTTTTGCCCGAAATACGTTGGGGAGAAAAGCGAAAGAACGGAATCTACGTCGCGTACATTGCTTAAACGTACAAAGCAGAGAAGATCCAAGAATCCGTAGAGAAATTGTATTAACTATTTCAGACAACAACCAACAACCTCCGTCACAACAATCTCCGGGAGATCCATCGGCAAGCACCACCACAACTGCTTCTCCACAGTTTGCCGCTTGTATGACCGGCTGTAGAACTGTACAACATTACAATCCTGTGTGTGGTAGTGATGGTGTAACTTACAACAATGAGTTCAGGCTACGATGTGCCAGCAGATGCGGAGCAAGTAAGTGGTATTATTCTATCAAATGAGACCTACTGATTGCGACTCGATTTCAGACGTTCAACAGGTGAGAGGAGGAACGTGTGTGGGACTGAGATAACAAAAGATGTTGATGAGTCAATAGAGAAACACGTAGAATCATGTTTTACATATCGCTGAGTTTGTGAATTTTGTTCATAAATTGTGATAATAGATCAGTTTGTAAATTGCTTTTGATTATACCACAAATACTTTGAAAGCAGAGGGATTGCGTCATTTACTTATCGTCAACTGAACACCGTAATATACAGATAGGTACTTAATAACCTAATGAACGGGGATTTCAAACGTACAGGGCGTCCCTGAAATGAGTGTACAACGCGTAACCAAAAATAAGGCGTTCTAAACGCAAATTTAGCTACATCCAATGTCGGTTCGTTTTGCTTGCTGTATGGGGCACAATTCTCAAATTAATATCTTTTTTTCGAAATTATTGTTAATTGCTTTTATCGACTCTCGTCAATTTTAGGCTTAAGAGTTGCTGCATGAATTGACCAATTTTGACGTGAACGGGATCTTTTCGTAATGCGAGGAAATATTAAAAATTATTAACATTCTTATTGATCTTTGAGAAAAACAAGTTTCAATGCCGCACCATATACAAAAAAAAATGGTATAATTACTTCAAAAACTCCTCGAGGAAATGGTTTTGTACCATTGATAAACAATGCTAAATGATTCTGGGAATAATTATAATACATTATACACTACAATTACAAGGTAAAACTAGTTTTGTAATGTAAAGTGATGGAATTCGCTCGAATACTTCCTTATGCATCAAATTAACTCTTACTTCTCGTCCGTCAAGTTCATTAACATTTTAGAGATTTGGTGATGGTTTTGAACACAACCACGACTTGTTCGTGTGTAACACGAGCCATCTAAAAAAGCCGAAATGTTCTAGATACATAATAAATCATGGAACAGCAAAAGAGGATCAGAAGCCCCATGGTGATCAGATACCGAATTTCTGTGGAAGTTACCTTGATGTTACAATTAATGGCCCCGTCCCGTCGACGCTGGAAGAAGAGAGAAACTACCAGATGAAGCAAAGTTGGAAATTCAATGCTTTTTCGTTGAAATACGGAAATGCGAGCATACTCTCAACAACCTGAGAAATTTTAAAAATTGCGTGATTTTTCGTCAATAGCGCCATTGGAACTTTTGCTGAATGGCACAACTCCGGATAAATACAATTAAATGGGAACTGAAGTCGTTTTTAATGCAAATTTCAAATAGTTGCACAGCTGCTACTTTTGCCGATTGTAACCGACAATTGACAAAAGTAACACTTAACACGCAGAGGTAAACAGTTTTATTGAATAGAAAATTTATTTCCTGCAAGAAATACACTCCCAGACGAATTTAAAGAATCACTTTCATACTTCAAATTTTTTTCCTATGTATCGGAAACCGAAAAAAATTGTATTCTTGTTTACAACCTTGACCGAGAAGATTCAAAGGCATCGGGAAAAGGGGTTTGGCTAAAGCGAAATTGCAAATAGGCTACGAGAAACTGGGAGCTATTCCAGATCTCCAGAGAGGCAAAACCTAGATTTTCCCTAAGATCTCCGGATGGGCGTAGAAGGGTATGGCGAAGGCCAAGCGAAAGTTTTGCACCTTGCAACTTTTCACCAAGAACCAATTTCAGTGGAGATTTCATGGTGGCTTAGGATGGACACCAATCTCAACGCTTCTATGGAACGAGTGGTGATTGATCGTAGTTCCTTAACTGCTGCCAGGTATATTACAGACGTCCTTGAACCTCTCGTGATGTCTTTCACCCCATACGTGGACGCTCAGTTTTCATTAACGCACGTCAATACGCGACCCCATGTCTCTGGAGTTGTTTAAGAGTATCTGCGTAAAGCTGAAATTGAAACTGCGGGCTGGCCTGCAAGAAGTCCTGACATGAATCCAATGGAAAATACGTGGGCCGCGCTCGAAAAAGGGGGAAGGGCACGGTAACCAAAAACGTTGGAGAAATTGCTGAATGGTATGCACGAATAGTGGAAAACCATTCTTCAAGAAGAAATTTGAAACTTGATGGCAGGAATATGCAGGGAAATGAAAGCTATTGAGAGTGTTAGAGGAGAAAACACCGGCTATTAATTTTTAAGTTTGTTACCCGTTTCTGTTTGCAAAAATATGATTTTGTGATTTTTAGCTGCTTCACCTCATGCACGATTCTTTGGCTTTAGGTAAATTTTCAAAAGTTGGTGTTTAACGTACAGTTGCAATTTTATCTGGCAATTTACGAACGATGATAGCACAAATGTCGCTTTATATGTAACATCAAGCAGCAAAAGTAGCCGGAAATATTGAAGTGATTTCTTAATTTTGTCCGGGAGTGTACTTTAATGTCGGAAATTTCGGCTTGCCAGCAGAAGGAGGTGCAATATAGTTAATATGAAATAACTCGAACTCTTTTTCTTTATTTACTTCTGAGTAACCGCTCAAAATTCCAAACTTAAGGCAGCAATTACCAGTTCAGCAAGCATTAGTCACACGGCTAGTACTTGCTGGCACGAAAAGTTCTTAGAGAATCATGGTCCCTAGGTTGGGCACAACTTTAGGTATGCCCCGTTCAGGGCGTACAGTTCGAATTTGAGACACTAAATGACCTTCCGGAATTGGCCAAAATTATTGCAACTTCTCAAAAATTTATATTTAACAAATATTAATACCTAAAACAAATAGCCATTTTGTTTAAACAGTCTGTCCATGCTGAATGTAAAAAATTAATTAAAAAAAAAACAATTGTTAAACGTATATTTTACAATAAAAAACCCACGTTTTTGCACTGGATATGAAAATTGCAACAAAGTGATTTAGCCAGAAAAAAAAATTATGTTTTAAAATATTTAAATAATTATGTAATATTTGCCCTAATGTGCACGTGCCTCTATAACTATATATAACATAAACTTACAATGCCATTCTTTACGGAATTAAATTTACTACATGAGCAACGCCTGGATCAGTACCCCTCCACGCAATCTCCGCTTTCTCAAAAAGTTCATCAAAGTTTTTGGTATTACTGTCGGTAAGTTTACCATCTAAGATATCCCAATCAGGCTAAGATCAGGACTTTCCAGTGGCCGATTCATTACATTAACCTTATCTGCTCCAAACAATCCTTTTACTAATTTTGAAGTATGTTTGAGATCATTATCGTTGCTGACTACATATCGAAGCGGCCCAACTTTTTCCATATGTAGCTCCAATGCTTTTTCCCTTTACATGAATCGGCCCATTTTGCCATTTATTATTTAAACGATAAAAAACGGCCCCACACTAAAATCAATAGTAGGACAAACAAGTTTGGATCCAATCGTTTGTTGGGAGGTCGTTGCACATGCATCATTCCATCACTTCTGAACAAATTAAATTTCGATTCATCGCTAAATACGACTCTTTTTCATTGCTCTGGGGTCTAGTAATATGATCTAGTGCAACTGTAACTTCGCCCTAACGTGCTCCTTCCTTAGTAAAGGATTCTTAATAGGACGACAACTTCTGAACGCTTCCTCAGCAAGTCGCCTTCTAATAGTGCTTGTAGAAAAACCAAAATCTGAAGATTTGTTGATTTCTGCTAGAATTTTTGTAGATGACAGAAGAGAATTCTTTTTTGAAATATTCAAAATCTCGCTGCCACTTCTTGCAGACGATTTTCCACTTACCATGACGTCAATGGAAACGAATTGTTTTATGATAGTTTAATACTATAAATCATGGAACGCGCAAATTTTTCGAAATTATATCCAAAATGACGGTGGTGGAAAGTTTTCGTTAAAAAATCCTGTATATTTTACTCGTGGCTATTTCCAAATGTTTATTTAAAATGTTTGCCAAACTACAAAATCACCTGTCTAGCAAAAGACTTTAAAAAAATGAACTTTAAAGCTAAATATCCCAGTTGTTGCAATATTTGTGTCCGGCATGAAAATATATTTTCTTTTAATGTAAAATATACGTTTAACAATTTTTTGTTTGTTTATACAGGGTATCCGGAAATAACGTTGAAATGTTTTAGCACGTGATTTTGGAGATTAAAATAATAAGAGAAAAGATATAACTATATATAATAATAGATATAAAATAGATAATAAAAGAGTTCTTATTAACGTTGCCCAAAAAAATGCTTTTTAAATAGCCCAGCACCCCTTAAAAGGGAAATTTTGAAGTTGGTTTTTCGCAATATTTTCGAAACGGTTTGCGCTAAAATGATGAAATTCGGTATTCGTTACTAAGTTGAAACGGAAAAACTTTTTTTTGTTAATAGTTGCCGATTTTACTCAGGGGCGTCACATGTGAGGGTCTCCTACGTAAATATTGTCCTTTTCCGTTTGTGACACTTCTTAATTTTTGAAATAAAATTACTAAGTTAAAAACATTTTTAAGTCAAAAAAGCCCTGTCGTTTCATCTCATCGGGATAGATCATTTTCCGGCAAAATGGGTTTTTATGAACCAATGTACGATTACATGAACATCGAAATGCATTTTAATAAATATGGTACGCACCCTTCTAACGGAAATATTGTTTTATTCGCGGACAATAAGAAGACTAATATTATTAAAGATTTTTCTCCCCTTCTTAACAAATGTTGAAAACGGCTTCCATTCATCTCAGCGGATCCTCTAACTGTTTTCTTCATAGTTTTCGCTTTCCACGTAATCGTACATCGGTTTATAAAAACACATTTTTCAGGAAAACGGTCTACTCTAAGGAGGCGCAATGATAAAACCTTTTTACCAAGAAATATTTGCGATTTAGTGATTTGATTTCAAAAATTAAAGAAACGTCATGAATAAAAAAGTTAGGACACCATTTACGTAGGGAACCCCCGTATGTGATGCCCGTAACTAACTGCAATAATTAACACAAAAACAGTTTTTCTATTCCAAATTATTAAAGTATACCAAATTTCATAATTCAAGCGCAAAACGTTTCGATTATATCGTGAAGAAACCATCTTCAGAGGTTTCTCTTCAAGGGCATCTAGTACCAGCAATTTTTTATATATGTTTATAAGAACTTTTTTAATTACTTTAATAACTAGAGTAATCTCACATAATATTTCACCGTTGTTTCCGGACACCCTGTTTTTTTGACAACCGGTATGAACAGATTTTTTATATTTATACAGAGCGGCTACTTGTTTCATCCAGTAACATTAAATATGTTGAATAAAAATTTATGAAAAATTCCAATAATTTTGGCCAATACTGTAGGTGCCACCTAGCTCAGGTGGCCGTTCATGTACCCCTGACAATTCCATAGCTATGGTGACGATAGCTGAATTCTTTCGACCTGTTCTTTCGCATCAAAACGAGTTATGGCTTAAAACACACGTGAGATTTAAATTTAAACGTATTTTTATCTAAAAAAGCGCATTCAAAAAGAGGGGCTACGTGCACGAAAATAAAATCTAGAATGCTAAAGGACACATAAAAATACCTTTTGTCATAACATCCTGACACTCCTCCAAAAGGTTAGAAACCTTTTGCCCATTATGAACCAGTGAAAATAAAATTCCAGTTAAAAATCGTTCAACATGAGGTTTCAAAAGGTATTACGCGGCCTCAACGCGACTCCATCGCAGATCAAACGCAACTTGAAAACTGTGAGACCTGCAGGATACAACATGGACCTCAACGAATTGCTGAATTATGCAAGCTTCAAACTCAGGCCCATCATCAAACGTCTTGTGAAACATCCTCAAGTTTCTGAGCACTTTATTGATGTTGCGGACTGCGACATCATCGAGCAGACCATGCGAATCGTAGAGGTTATTGGCATGACTCTGGAGACGGTGGGATTCCAGACTAATATCGGGCATATAAGTTTTAACACGCCAAAGTATTGGAAAAAGATTTATCCTGATGGGACGGTTCATGTTGATGCCACTTTGTTGCTAACTATTTTAGAACTTAATAGCCTGCTTAAGAATATTAGAAATGAATTGGACGCCTTCCATAGCTCCACAGAATGCCATTCTTCCGCGCAAATTGGGTCTGAATTGACATCTGCGATTAACACTGAATCTGTACTCAGCTACAGTCCCCAAAAAAGCGCCTTTGAGTCAAACCCTTTTCCAACTAAGGACTCTTTCGCCCTGTTGCCCAATGAGTCCGTTTTAATACCTTCAGTTAAAAAAATTCCATTTACCACCTCAGAATCGCAAATACCGAGAGGAGCCACAAGGGAGGACAATATTCCCCCTAGACCTGCCACATCCAATATATCTTTTAATGTCGATAAAATCTCAGAAGTGAATGACGTAGGTGAAGCAAGAAATATTTTATTAAAGTGCATTCATTACCTCAAAGCGGTAGACGAGTATTTGGCAATCCCCTACAAAGGGGCAGTCACACAGCATAAACATGCTATGCGCGGAGTTGAAGACGATCAGGAGAACGCAACACCAAAGTTAATTGATCTGGAAGTGAGTAGCCCAAAGGAACCACTCGCGTTCAGTAGACGCCAAACAGGAGCGGAGGAAGCACCATTTCCGCCATTACCGCTTCCTTCTCAAGAACCAATCCCTACTGATAATAATATAATTAAAGAAGAAAGAACGTCTCAAAAACCTTCAAAAGTCCGAAATGAAGACCTGCAATTATGTCCGGAACGCTGCTTTGTTGGGGGGCAAGAACCTGGAGATTTAGAGGTAAGTAATTTCTTCACTGGATTCTGATATTTTGCAAGGTTATTTGCAGGAGTGCAAAAGCGACCATGTAATCATCTGCATAAAAGGTTGCAATAACGACGAAGAAGATGTTCAAATAGTGATCCGTCAATGTTCAGAGTGTAACACCAGCTCAGATGCCCGGCGACATCAGCATATGCAGAAACCACTACATGAAAACACAATTCCGGCATATTTCAGCACTGAGGAAACTCAAAGCACGCAACAAGAACCGCTAAAACCTAAAGGTTTAAAGGAAAAACCACCAATGGTACCTGAAGTGTCTATAGGTGTCCCTGTTGAAGAGCGAAAGAATGTTTCAAAAGATGAACCTAAAGATACTGATACTTATGGTGAAGTAATTGATGGTATTGAGTCTATAGTTCTCTACAATAAAGGCTCTAGAGAAAACAACGTGGTGCACCGCGTCGAGGAGGATGCGCCAGAGGAGAAGTTCAAGAAACGAATGCCTTTGATAGAGCCGGAGCAAGATTGGAACACTACAGACGATACAAAAATAAAATACTTTGAAACCAGAAACTTATCCTTGAAAACAAAAACTGGGGAAGAATTGGTGATTTCTTTGACGGTGACGCCAAAAGATTTAACTGGTGGCGGTGGAGGTCGCTCAATAAGCATCAGCAATATCTTCAACGACATTGATGACTCGAAAGATCCTGAGTCAACATCCAAAGCCAGCAGTACTAAACCGCAAGACAAGATCTTCAGTTATCATATCAGTGAGAAGTACATTCCTTTGGGGCGCACTAAGATTTGCTCCTCTTTGAACTTTGATGTCTCTAATCAAAATTCAAAGATACGAGAGAGAGGCATTCAGAACAGGACCAGCAAAATCATGTTGCAGTTGCAGAACATTGGTACCGACAATCTGCAGAGTGCTTGCAGACCAGCTAAATGCTGCAGAAAGTCTGTACTGAACGAGAAAATGAGGAAGCACCTGCCGTATGCACCGAGCATAAGATCGCTTCCTTTGGATGAAGATGATATCACCGTAATCAACCAATCTCTGCAGATGAGGTTGCAGAAAGTCAAAAACTCTACAAATCTCGCAAAAGAGTTTCACAAGAACCAGAAAGATTTGATCAATCCCATTAATAAAGTCTTGTATTTCTTCGTTAAGGGTTGCTCTGTTCAGGAGAAGCCCAAGGAAACCTGCAAAAAGCTTTTAACGAAGCGCAAGCTAAGCTACTATATTAATCTGGTCAATGATGTTGGTTCTAATAATAACTCCAGTTTTAAGAATTTCTGCTTTAGCGTTGAAAAATCAATAAATCCTACTTCTCACCAACAACCGGAAGTACAGCTTGTGAAACCATTTTCATTTCTCACGAGGAGGATAAGAAAAAAATGCACAAATTTCGATGAGAAAGCAAATGGTACCATGCAAAAATTACCGCATAAAGAAAATTCACCTTTCACTGGAAATGTGAAAACAAGTATAGAGATACGGAAAAAGCCTTCTAAGGGTAACATCATGAATCTGACAAAAAGGACGAAAACTGCACCCTCCTGCAAAATTTACACTGTGCGAGAATATCGAAAGCCATTGAGACTTAGTAAATATGGGCATGTTCATGGCGAGAAACGCAAAAAAGTGAAAGTTCAAGAACTTATTTTGCAAAAACGAAATTCTTCAGATAGTAATGCGACCTCAGGTGAGTGCAGCAAAAAAAAGGTTTTTTAAGATGTAAACTAATATTAATTAGTTTACATCTAATCTACTAATATTAATTAAATCAACTTTAAAATGTGTGTCGTGGGATATTTTCAGTATCAGCAAGCCCTGTCGACCTGAAACTTAGGATCGCAACCCAATCTCTAGGAACTTGCTCTAGCAGTTTTCGAGACAAACATTCTTCGACCTCCTCGGCGTTCAACGTTATCAATAGGACCAAAAGAAAGAAAGAAGAGGTATATTTGTCCCGATCCCGATCAGAAAATTCATTGAGCAATTTAGCACTCTGCGGTAAAAATAATAAGAAACTTCCAGTGTTAGTGCCTACAAGTATTAAAAAAATTGTGACAAAAACTGCTATTAGCAATCAAAAAGTACAGAGCAAAAAGTTGCTAATATTAGCCAAAGAACGAGCCTCTCAATTACTCCCAGGGCCGGACACTGCTGAAATACCTTTGGGCAGCTTTTCAAAGGTGTTTTATGAAACCATAATAACTGAAATGAAATTGAAAAATTTGAGTAAAAATCAGACAAAAAATACTAAAGAAAGCCTGAGAAGAATGAGCGTCGTAACTGAGCCAACAAATAACAGTAATATTATATTTTTGTTGTTTTTATCTTCTAGCTATTTAATTGCCGTAGGTATGCTGGGGCTCTCTTCGAAGAAAACCTGTTATAGAGACGAATTTGGAATGAAGCTCTCATACGCCTCCAAAGCCAAACCCTCCCAACTTCGCGCGGTCGCCACAGACATCCACATGGTTGATACTTTGGCCCCGAAAATTTCCAACCTTTTAGGCCATTGCAAAATCGGCCAAATTTCCAGCACTTTTAAGAAAATTTGTGACTTTGACGAGCAACATCAATTAAGGAACTGTGCTAAGATTGACGACTTTACAGATAAATTCAAGGACAATGAGCCCATAAAATCATCAGTGTCAGAAAGGGTTCGAAACTCATCAAGTCGAACTTTATTAAAACTCAAAAAAAGTTTAAAGAAATGCGGACGTGTGGAAAATAAAGTGGCTGAGAACACCTGCAAACATTCTCCCATTCGTGCTGTACAATATTTTGTGTATCAAGTCAGAGCGTGTAACGACAAATCTGAGAAGAAACTCTCAATAATGCAGAAAATTATAAGCAAAACCAAGGGCCTATTCAACTCCCCTGAGAAAGACATAAACAAAAAATGTAAGAATCAAAAGGCGATTGATGGTTTGGTTAAGGCTGGTAAGTACCGTTCCCAATCCTAGCGATAGTGTTACTATATTATAGGTATCGCCAAAGGGGAACCATAGGGATTGTGCAAATGGCAGAAGGACCACACAAGGTTTAATATGCCTTCAATAAAGACCAACTTTTCTAATAAAGCCAACCGACTTCGATAAGTATCGATTACCTTGGCTTCGCAGCGATAGAAATTTTAAAAAACATCAGAACAAAAAGCAGCAATGTAAATAAATTTAAAAAAATGATTAATCTATTACTAGAACGTATATTAGTAAAAAATCTAAAACGGTGAGGGATCTGATAACACTTTGTTAGTCTTTATTGGAGGCATATTACACCTTTTGCGGTCCTTCTCCCACTTGCACAATACCTATGTTTCCACTTGAACTAGTGATACTTGTATTTCTAGACAGAGAGTTTTGCCGCAATTGTGGCTGTTCCATAGCAAAATGTGCAGTCATAACAACAGCCTCTCAACCACGTTTATGCAGCTATCCAGAACCCAATACTGAAGCCAATAAAACATCCTGGAAAAAACAGAGTTCTAAACCTTCCACAAGCACCTTTGGCAATCTTTCTAATTTAGCATCTTCTTCAGTATTATCCATTAAAACGTGTTTCAAAAGATCAAACTCCAACTTTCTGAAAGAAAGCAAAAGAAAACGTAATTGGGTTGATAACAACATTTTGGTGATAAAATGGAACACAAAGAGCAAGGAAATTGATATTGTGAAAGAGTCATCTATCCAGAATTGTGCTTGCGGGAAGTGTAAAAATTGCGCAGAGAATGGGACATGTCGTTGGTCTCTTGGTTTAGATAAAAGCTTCCAAGCTACACTCAAAAATCATAATATTGAAAATACCATTCATGAAAGGACTGCCGATGCTAAAAAAATTGAGTCTCTACCTGATAAGAGCCATGCAGTGAAAGTTTTACAATCTTCTTCGGAGCAAACTGAGGAAAACTTTACTAAAATCTTTCCAAAAGATACCGATTCATTAAAAAAATAATGCTGAAAATATCGAAACAAGAAAAACAGAAAAAAGCAATTGCAACAACGAAAGTACCTTAACATACTTTTTGTGGCTTCACCTCCTTCCCCGTGTCACCGGTGTGGTTCCAGCAACGAGAATCCGTTTAAGCAGCGATTATTCATCTTGCCGCATAATTTTCAAGCAGAAAGGCCAGATAATGTTTAAATAAATAATGTACCGTGGTTTTTGAAATTTTATAAATGCCTTATTCTCTGTAGTAGTAGTGATTTTTAACAGTGATTTTAATAAAACTAAAAACCACCAAATAACTGAGTTTAATAGTTGTCGGACTATATCGCTACAGGGTACTCATAATCGGATTTTCAACATGGGAGATATCGAAACTCAATATAGATACGATAAGTCAAATGAAACAAACCTGTGTCTTTATGAGAAAGGGATGTTACCTTTTCAATATCTACAAAATTTCAATTACTTCCAGAAATATTCAGAAAATATGAAGTGTCCCAGATTTGTTCTGGCGTAAATTGGCAACATAAATAAAAATGGGGATTGCTTTCTTACTGCATTCTTTTCCAGGCTACAAAATCGAAATCTAGTCTAAGATATAATAACGTGTAGGTTTTCCAATTCCATCAACTCCTCCATTTCTAATGCTAACCATTTTTTCCTATATTTTCTAGTCATTGATAATTAATTTTCAACGTATCAATGTGGGAGATTTTAGGGAAAAATATTGGTTATCCACTGTAATTTACCAAAGCAGGAATGTTTAAAAAATAGAGAAGTTTATTATTATAATTGCGTTAAACAAAAATCTCAACAATGTCGCTTTACAACATTTATCACAAAATTTGAGAATACCATTGAATATCATGAAATCAATGAAATACACAATTTATTTTACAAATTCTTTTATTTCCTATGTTTATTATTAAACTTCTTATTAGCAATTTTCCCTCCTATAGGCCGACGATCCCTGCTTGCAGAATTAGTTTTATCCACTCCTTTCCTACCCCTCTTATCAAACTTCTTGAACTTTTTATCTTTATTTTTCCAACTCTCTTGCATATTAGGTCTATTTAAATTTGACTTATTCTGTTTATTGTTTTTTTTTGAATCAAAGTTATTATCAAACTTGGCTTTCTTAGATTTAAACTGATAAGGTTTTGCAGGTCTTTTCAGTCCTGGAGGTCTGCTTGAGAACAAATCTGGGAAAAAAAATTAAATGCAAAACAAAAAGAAAGAGTCATAGAAAACTCACCAGTATCTGGATCTTCTCCAACTTCTTCCCGGTAGTATTCCATATCATCATCTTCTGCCATTTTTGTTTCTTCATTAGCCTCTTTAACCATTTTTTTCATCAGTACATCACTCTCTTTTTCCTTATTCATTCCTTTCAAGGATTTAGCTTTATGTTCTTCTCGCAACTGTTCCTTTGCTTTTTTATTGGCCTCTTGAGTCTTCTTTCGAGATTCTTTCAATTTTCTGCAAATAAAATATAAACATTAGCAACTTTTGACAATTTTTTAAAAACTGCTGTACCTTTTACTTTCCCTTTTTTTTTGAATCTCCAGTTTTTCCTCCTCAGATTTATAAACCAAATCATGATATAACACCTCTCCATCCAATAAACCATCCTCAATTTTAAACAATTGCATTGTAAGCCTTGGTCCCAATTCAGTAAGTTTGATAGCAGATTTTCCACTCTCTATGTTACCTCTAGATATAATTTTCTGATTTATTGTAACATGATTTGCAGCGTCATCTTCAGCTTCACTTTCCGACATAATGGCAGTTCTAAAATTCTCACTTGAAGAAAATTTCTCTCCAGCAAAACACTTCTTACTTAGAAAAAAATTCAGATATGTCCTGGCATCTAGCCAAATTAGGCACCTTGCCTTGAATTATCTTTTTAACCCCTTTAGAAAGCCCTGTAGGTGCTACTTTTATGTTGTAATGACGAAACTCTATGAGCTTTGTGGCAGGATTATAATTCAAGAGCACACATCTCCTAATGGTGTTTAAATCTATGTCTGTTAAGTTTATAGTGGGAAACATATTTTGGAACATAGAGGCCATTAATTTCATATGAAGACCTTCTCCACTGAAGCTGTTTAATACTATCAATGGCGAGTGCTTAAAGGCTTCTTCAACTACCATTTGGCGCTTCAGAGAGGACACCACATCACGGGCCAAAGAGAAATTATGAATTTTGAAAGTAAGAGTGGGGCCTCGAGGAAGCCTCATTATTTTTAAGTATACTCCGAGTTCAGTTCTTGAGAATAGCACTAAATGAGAGACATGTAGAGGGCCTGCTACAGACACGAAGTCTTTTAAAGAATTTTTCTTCCTTTCCTAAAATTATAGTTTTTTAAATGAAAACAATACTTCTGTTATTCAATGGACAAAAATTTCTTCAGACCTTCAGAGATGTTGCTGTAAATGGCTCCATTACCCTCCTGAAATCTTTGGTTAATTCCATTGTATCGCCTCCAGATAATCCTTTATGAATAACGAAAGAATGGGGCGCATTGGTTACTTGTTCCTGTTCTGTGTGAAAATTTTTATTGTTCCGCACTGAGCGCCCCTTTCTCGTCTTGCGACCCATTAAAAAAGTATAATTTTATATGGCAAAATTTGGTTGATCTTAAAATTTTAGAAAAATAATGAGAAAATGTGCTTTCAAAATAAATGAAAAATGTGCCTTTCTATAAATTTTTAAATATTACATTGTTGAGGTTAGTTTGCTAAATTGGAGCTGATTGAGGTTAAAATAAGTTCTAATCGAGAACTTGTCATAAGGTGGTCAGCCTATGTCTGTCTTTGTTACATGTAATGTAAAGAAAAAGAGAAGATTCAATCTGCACAAGGTGATATAAGGCCCCTTTCTCTTTTAGATATTTAAAACATCTAATTCTAACCTCAAATTTGAATATAACTTATTTCATGTTTTCGCTTTAATTTTTTAATAATAATTATTATTTGTAATATAATTCATTAATACTCACTTTATTTATATATTAAGATGTTAAAACTACTACATTATTATAAGAATATCTCAAAGATACAATCGAAACACTACTGCAAAAGTAAACAATTTTTAGAACTCAAGAAACCACCATGGAAAGTTCTATTTTTTGGAAGTGATGACTTCTCCCTGCACAGTTTAAAAGCTTTGCTTAATGAATGGTATGTGTAACCTTCGCTCCAAGCCTCCCATGAATCAATAATTATTCTTATAAGTTGCAAAATGTGAGATATTGCCAATATTTGTACCTTCACGGCGCCCAGAGTTCATTAGTAAACATCTCACTGTGTGAGTTTTGGAAAGATTCGGTTTCATTCCCTTTTATTAACTATTCTCATTTACTTCACCTACCATCAGCCAACAATCAAATTGAACAAATGTTAAAAATATCCTCATTTATATGCCTAGGTAGCTTCATGTATAAAATATGAACTATTTTCAACAGTGGAGCAGGACTATCTGAAATAAATATTTCTTAATTTCCAGCAGACATCCAGCACAAATAATTTCTACTCTTGAAGTTGTAACTTGTTCTCAACAAAATCCAGTCTGGAAGTATAGTAACATGCAAAATCTTAAAATACATAAATGGCCACCTAATTTAGAAAAATCCAGTTTTGATTTAGGTTTAGTGGTTTCTTTTGGGTACCTAATACCTGAACAACTTATTGAGAAGTTTCCTTTGTGAGTTCTGTCCCCTCTATGTTGTGTGTTATGATTCATCTGAAATAAACAGGAAAATTACAGAGGCATGCTAAATGTCCATGGAAGCTTGCTACCACGATGGAGAGGGGCTTCTCCTATTGTTTATGCATTGTTGCATGGTGATAAAGAGACTGGAATTACAATAATGAATATTAGACCTAAAAAATTTGATGTAGGGGAGATAGTTTATCAGCAAAAAATTGAAATTTCTCGTCACATCGAAATGCCAGAATTATATGAAAAGCTAGCATTGCTGGGGGGAAAATGTTTAGTAAACACTTTACACAATTTTGACAGATATTTATCAAATTCTAAGCCTCAGCCAAGTGAAGGTGTCACTTATGGTAAGAGTTAAACAATTTTAATAGTAATATGGCAATAATATTTGATTTTATAAACGTTGTTACAGCTCCAAAATTAACTCCAGAATTTGCCACTATAAAATGGGATTTTCTGACTGCAACTAATATTTACAATTTGCAAAGAGCAGTGAAGTCAGTTCTACCATTGAAAACGACTTGGTTTTCAATTCCGGTTAGATTGTTTGATATAAACATTTTCAGTGACGCTACACGAAAGTGCGTACAGCCAGGTTATGTTGAATATAACAGAACACATAAATTATTAATAGTTGAGTGTGCAAATTTAAGTTGGATTAGTGTAAAACGTGTAGGAGTTCATGGTAAACGTATTATGGGCGCTGCCGATTTTTATAATGGATTTATTTCAAAAATAGATAAAAATACAATTTGTTGTTTTCAATAAAGTAAACTTGTTGATTTTTTTACCTAACTAGTTTTACATTGCTATCTAATTAGAATTATTGGTGAAGAGGGATCAGGAATTTGAGGCATTCAACATGAAGTTATGAAAGTCAATAAAAATAATTAAGAGATTAAAAATCTAACTAAAATGAAAAAAGAACTTTGCAGACCGCTATTCTTAAGATGCAAAATCTTCACCTTGTCTTACTTACCAGTAAAACAAATCTAATAAGTATTTAATATCATTGGTAATGGACAAAGATCATAGAAAAATTATAGTGTTATTCCTCCTTTTTTGGCGATTATTCCGCGGAAAGAATTTAGGCAAGCCTGTTTCCATTTGATTTTATCTTTGTGTTTTACTCAAGGGACAGGTAAGGTAGAAAACAATCAAAATGTCCTATTCAATTCAATATATTCTATTTACAAATAACATAAAATAAATGGTCAAAATATACTTTTAAATATTGTACAATTTTATTATACAGTTTGTTGCATTTAATAAACTATCAAAAAAAATTCAGCATGACTTAATTTGATTATTACCAATTTGAAAATATCAAAGGTCATGTGGAAAAACTAACAAAAAACAACAGTAACAGCCAAAAAGAAAATATTCTAAATTTTGGGTATTTGCTACAAAATTAACGTATAAAATATTGCAAATTCTAGTAAATTGCGACAGGAAAATTCACTATGAAAACTATTTACATAATTGTTTTAGGGACAACAATTTCATGTGCTAAAACTCGTTCACAAAACTTCCCAATATAATAAAACTCTAATAAAAAGAGTTTACTTATTATAAACCTACTATTATAACTATATTACTCTCAATTAAACGTCCTATTTACCTTTTAACAGGGTAGAACGAAACGACTTTATCAAGACAAAGAAACTTCTGTGTTGTACTTAACTACTTAACACTTCGCGGTAACTTCTCTTTTCTATCAACATTCTTTTCGTATCAACTACGTGGAAGAATTTGTTAATTTCAAGCTTAGTAAAGCGAGAGAGGGAAATTAAAGTTTACATGGGCAAGCAAACTGCGCCACACTGTTTAATCCTGTAAAATAAAAATAGTTATTCAGTATTGAGGAATATTCGCATAAAGGAACCTTTTGTGTAAGCAAAGAAATTCAGTTTTAAGACTTAGTACAATCAAATATTTCTTTGCTTTCATATTTCAGGCGGGTCCGGTTAGAGTAAATTCTTTCTTAGAAAGAAATTATTTATGTTATTGGCAATCGGGGCGGCACAACATATATAAATGAAAGATTTTGTAGCAAATCGTTTTTAAAAAATTCCAAAAAAACTTACCATTAACTGCTTTTAATGAACGATAAGCTCCAATTATACAAACTCTCTTAAGTTCGCCTCCATTGAACCAGTGCTGGTACTTGAACCCTCTCATAATAAGAGTATTGCTGTTACCAAATGTCAGAAATAAAATACGTTTAAGGGTCAAAGTATCAGGAGTGGCTCCGCTTAGCCGAGCGTAAGCGATAATTGTACAATTGAGCTTAAAAATATCAAGAATATTGCTTTAACAAAATTAATTAAAAATTGTTTTAGTTGACGTTGAACGCAATAACAAGCCTAATCTACGGGTCGATTTAACAACAAAAAAAATGCATCGCCCGGTGTTAAAGTGTGTTTAGAGTTTGCTATTTTGGTATTCAATATCTAAGGTTTCCGGGTTTGCGTGATCAATTTTAGAGTCCCTAGAACAAACAACATTTACAAATTAGTAGTAATCACATGGCATCAAAACTGCAAAAAAAACTCAACAAACATGTTAAAACGCTTTATTTTTAATATAAATTATAACAACAATTCTGAATGGGATGGAAAAAATGATGGATTTGTTTGGGAATAAAAGGTAGGGTTGCAGGCATCTGATATTTTGGAATATATCTAAAAAATAATTCATTCTCAAAGTAGAAATTAAATAATACTTCTTTACTGAAATGCTTGAATTTTTGCAAAATCTCCAAAAACCAATAGAATATTTTGTCAAATAATAAATAATCGTACTTCGTGTTAGCAATGTATCAACTTAATAATTGATTACCATGATTTCTCTGTTAGGATATTAAATTGTACTTAAAAACCGTTTTTTTCTTCATACCCGCGTGTAAAATAAATGTATGTAGTCCTTATCTATGTGTTAATTTGTGCTTGTAAAATGTTTTATCTCTTCATGCAAATACGAGTTTTTACAAAAATTAGCAATATTCGAACGTAACCAGTATTGAGAAAAGATTATAAACTCCTAGGCAATTATAGTTGGCGCATTGGAAAGAACGTGAAATTTTCTCTCAAATTAAAATACACCGAGAAAAATCAATTAACAAAAAACACTTTTTTGTATCAAAAATTAAATGGCCAGAACCTTAGCAAAATTAAATTGTACAAAAATTTCAGATGTAAACTTTTTTCCAGTATCTGATGTAAATATTTTCACTTCGCAAAAAACGAGAAATTTCAAAAATGTCCTCTTCAGTTCTTTTAGTTTCTATAAGCTCACACTTACTAATTACTTCTGTTTTGCCAAAACTCATGTTATGCAAATTGTGTTCGTGTGTTATGCGTGTTGAAAATTAAGAAGCTTTCGCCAGAATGCTAAGCAAAACCAAGCCAAGATAAAGAAACCTGTGTAAATCTTATCTCACCCCATTGTTCACTACTAAGCCCTTGATTGGAATGTCTCAGTTTGCCTTACTTTTTTGATGTAATATGATTTGTTCTGCGCAAGATAAACCAGGGTCAGATTATGGAAACTTACTCGAAAGTGACTTGTGTGTGATAAAAACCCCAGAAAGTGTTTTGTTAACGTACAAATATCTCTTTGATAAAATCGAACGAAAAAAGTCAAATTTTTACTCGTAATATTTCCCCTAACCCAAATCTGAAAACATTTGGATCGTAAAACATTTTTGAGATATATTTCCTTAAGTTATGGTGGAAAAGTGATGTAAAACGTAACTCGTGAGCTGTGAGGAAAGTTATTTACTTCTACCAATAATAAATACCTGGGGGCAAACACACGAAATTCTGAAAAGAACTACCAAAAGTTGTCACACTTACATGTGCTCTGGATGATTTCGGATACAATCAATGAAATCTTTAGGAGTCAACACTTCGGTGCAGATCTTGTGAATCGCTGTAAATAGAGGAAACCTACACAGAAACATTTAGTTAAAAAGTAACTAAATTGCAACCCCAAAACTTACTGTTGTTCCATGCCTTTGTTTTTCAACATATAATTAACTTCTTCCGCGGTGAATGGACCCTGTAGTTTTTGACCATTCAGCATCTCGTCCTCCAACTCTTTAATGGATTTGCCGGTCTTCACGAAAGCTTCGCTTACTTTCCTGTTCCTACCTCCGTAACAGGTGGTGATCAAGTCGGCAACGCCGCAGCTCTCAAAGAAGGTCGACAATTTGCCTCCCGGGTAGAAGACGTCCACGAATTTCACCATTTCCATTAAACCTGCCAATTGATTTTCGCTCCAGTGACCACTTTACTGGACTTCGAATTTACCTAAACGGATAACAGCTGCTTTGGTGTTGTCCCCAAGCCCTAAACCATCGACGAAACCTGCCCCGCAGGCGACGATGTTCTTCAGTGCTCCGCAGACTTCTACCGTGTCTTCGTCGTCAACGACCACGACCCGGAAATAGTTGGTTTGGATAATTTCCCTGAGAAGAGGACCTGCGGTGGGATGTTTGCAACCTATCGTGGTTTCGCAAAACATTTCGTCAGCTACCTCGTTGGCCAAATTGGCTCCCATTAGGACTGAGCAGGGAATTTTGAGGTGCCGGGTGATGATATGTGAGATTAAGTCGATGCCTCCTCCTTCGGCACGATCGAAGCCCTATAATTTGTGCCGGAATTTAATGGAATAAAGAATTTATACAAGGTGAGATTTATTATGGAATATACCAAACATTTTCGGAATAACGTAGAATTTTTAGCAAATTCATTTATCTATCTCACAGTTCTGTACGATCTTTCCCATGATAGCTGGGACTTCAGGCTTAGCCCTTTCTTTCGTGGAGGCTGGTATTATCAGATGGTATCATTCTTCCTTTTTGCCGAGTTTTGAGGTCTTTCTTCGACGAACACAAATCCGCCCAGATTTCTTTATGCAATGTGCATCTAACAAAAATAATATCTTACTCTAACTAAAATCCTATTAATCCCAAAACGATCACCACTACGGTTACTGAGCTGTTCTCGCAATACACTCATTTTGCAGGAATTGGAACCTCTGTCGTCTAGTAAAGTACTGATGTTTCTCGTTTACGAGTAATTACGTACGAGTGGTCTATCATGCCGTGGTGGTCTCGCTTCTTTCTCCAGCCATTCTGTTATTACACGTAGATCGACCTCTGACTTCTGCCCTTCCGATACTTCGTCCTGTGTGGCTCTGGCATCTAACATTACCTGGCAGAATTCTTTATATGTTACTTTTCAAATTCCATTTGTGTTCACAGCTTTGCTCTTAAATCTTCGAGATCAAAGCGCTGACACTCTCTTTCGAGTTTTAGCGACCATGTTTTTTTTGGAAAATCTCTCAGAATTTGTATTTTGTCTTCTTCGCCAACTTCTTAGCCTCCTGGTGTTGCCGCCTGCCAATCTTTATTTAACTTGCCACTTCTTTTTGTCTTGATCTGAATTTTTCATGTAAAACGTGATCTATTTATACAGGGTGCCCCACTAAGATGTTCACAAAGGATAACTCAAAAGTTAGTATTTCGAAACCTATCATAAATAGAATAACAAAAACATTTAAGTTACATCCACACCTTATTGAGTCATAGAGGAGAATCAACGGATTCGGAACTTTTTTAATACAGTTTTGTTTACCAACGAAGCAACTTTTCACAGCAATGGATCTGTAAATAACCATAATTTTCATTATTATGATAATGAAAATCTCCTTTTTTTTACACCTGGATCATCAACGTAGATGGACATTGAACGTATGGGTGGGGATACTCGGAACTAATATATCCCCATTTCTTAAAAAAATCTATTAATGGAGATACATTTTTGTCATTTTTACAAAATGGTTTTGGGGATTTTTTAGGAGAACCGCCATTAGAAACTGTTAAACTCAAGTAGCCACAATTAGATGGTGCTCCGCCACACTTTAGTCGTCCATTAAGGTAATATTTAAATACCATTGATGAAAATAAATGGATAGAAAGGGGAGAGCCTATTAATTAGCCAGCTAGATCGTCCGATATAATCAAATTAGATTTATTTTTGTGGGGACATGCAAAAGAAGACTTCAAAACACATTTCGTTGGTCTTCGTCGCAGGCATATTAAACCTTATGCGGTCCTTCTCCCCCTTGCACAACTCCTATGTTCCGACTTGAACTGATGATACCTGTATTATTCGCATCACAGTTCTCTATCGAACTTTGGCCCTTCCAAATTCGACGATCTTCAGAGTTTGATTATGTGGTTTTCTGAATTTTGCACGATGCGCCTCAGTTTCTTCTTACAGACCAGTGGATTTTGACCATTCATTAACCTGTTTTGAACAGGTCCCGGGTCCCAAATTTTGAAAAAGGTCATTTGTAAATTTTCAAGTGGTCAACGTGCATTTTTTTTTTCATATTCTCAAACAAATTTGCTCGGTTAAAAAAGTGTTCAATGCAAAGTAACATAACTCAAATGAGAATACGGTGACTAGAGTGGAGCTAAAATTAAATCAGTGAAAAATTGTTAATCGGGGCACAATTTGGCTTCCCATCTCACTGACTTCAGAGATGTAATTTAGTGAAACCTCTTAAATTTGAGCAGGAGCAAATTTTTGGCAGACTCCATACGATTGTAGAGAATTCTCACCTGATCAAGAGCTTATTTCTGCGAATTCTAAATGATCGGTAAGGTAGAATAATCATTTTAAGCTACTGATGATGATCCCTTGATCGCCTTTCATTGTCACCTTTAAAGGCTTAATAAAATAAAAAAATTATTTGATTCCGATAACGCGTTAAAAGAACGAATGAAGCAGTAAAAAAACTTTATTGATTGATGAAGTTCTTGAAAGACGTTTTGAATTGTTAATACACAACGAACGTGTCCCACCTTAGAACAAATTCATATTTGCCAAGTGTCGCAATACCATTTACCATTAATTCCTGACGATCAAAAATATAACATAGAACGATCATGACTGGTGTTTGTTTAGCTAGAAATATAGCACTGACGTTTCGAATTCCTCCATATGAGTATCAACTAAATATAACCGCACTGGAAAGAGAAACAATTTAATTGCACATGCAATGACGAAATGATGTAATCTGTAGGCAGGTTGCGATTAATGAGTAATTAATTAATAGGCACTTTAACATTTCAACATCATTATAAATTTTTCATAGACACCTACACGGAGACGTAACGTGCAGGGCGTTCAATCCGTTAACGCATCAATGAATTTTTTCCATACAAGCTTTTTAATCGTATTCACAAGTGCATTAATACGAATGCTCAGCAAAAAGGATTAAACGGGGATTAAACGTAACTGTAAAACAAGATTACGTAACACGCGAGAAGGCTGAATTTATCATTTCCATGACGGAACAAAAATAGATCCGGAAAAGTTTCACTGGTTTTAACTCAATAAAAAATTGAATATTAGCAAGGTTGATGTGGTGAACAGCAAGTAAGATAGAGATGGGAAAACAATTTTACTGGTATCAAAGCAGCAGTTGATGTGAAGATTACTTGACTTCACACTCTCACAAGTGAGGGGTGGTTTGCCCTCTAAGGATTTTTGCCGATGACTAAAGGACGGCTATTTCTCAGTTGGTGATCGTTAATGTACGAAATTGTTTAGATATCTCGACGTTCCCAATTTGCTTATATTTCTTGTACTTTTCAAATAATTTCTTATGCTCTTAACACGCCGATTTCTTAAGCGAGACACCCGGGCTAATAGACGATTAGATAGATATGTGCACCTGATGAGACAACAAATATATCTCGCCATACGGCGATTTCGCCAAATGACGAATTCAAAAACTACGAGCCAACTTTTTTTTTTTTAAATAGAGAAATCCGATACATCCAAGGCTAGAGTCATTGGTAAATTAGCACCTTTTTATATAACCTTTAACAATGAAGTGGAACAACTTCATCCATTGCCAAAGCCAAAACCTTGAGAATCTACGCCATGTACTTTGGGATTTACCGTCATCACGCGATTTTTCACTATCTGCTAGCCGTACTGAAATTCCAGTTTGATTCATCTATCCAGACTACCGTTCAAAGGTTAAAATAGTATTTGTATCACTTTATCCAATGATAACCGATCAACTCAGTTTTTTCCCACTGACTGTGACGTTAATAACGGTAATACCGTCGTATTTATGGGGAATGAGGAAGTTCGACTCACCTTAATTAAAGATAAGGCAATTGCTGTGGGTTTAATTTTCCCTAGAAGGGTTGAACACAGCGTCCTAATGAACTGATGAGGGACGACGAAAATGAGGACATCCGCATCTTTGGCTGCTTCCACCACATCAGGTACCGCCACCTTGAAATAATATGTGACGCAAGGTTTCAAGATAATTAATAAAAATTTTAAAAAATATTGATTCAGGATAAAATGTCCATTTAAAAGAAATACAAAAATATGCAGCATTTGGTTACGGAACAAACAACACGATTATTACTTTTTCATTAAAATAATTCAAATTAATCATTTTTTTTTTTGCTAAATAGGTTTGCCCTTTAATTAAATTTACGAAATTTCCGCGTCTCTAAAAACAATTTAAGACATCCGGAATAACAATTTTTTGTTCTGAATGATTTAAAGGAAAATTTGTTTGCAAAACATCTAAAGGTTAACGTCTCATGGTCACGGGCGGCAAACCACTGCAAGTTATCTGTTGACATTACTATTTTCAGGACTTTCGAAAACAAGAGTCACCCATCAATCAGGCTTTAAAGATCGCGCCCATAGATTAGGCAGCATAACGACTACATTATGAACAAATAAACTAGTTTGCATAAATAATGACAATATGTAAAAATACGTCACACAAGTACCAGAACTTAAATATAGGCAAATTTTCTGTCTTAAAGCACTGAACGTCCTACCAAAATTGATATTAAGTGCATTAAGATACTTACCACATTCGGAGGTAATTTATGTCCTGGCAGATACTTCACGTTTTCGTGAGTTTCATTTATAATCTCTGTGAGTTTCTTGCCATTAATTAATTCTTCATATACGTACATGGTGACTTTGTCTTGCAAGTTCTTGGATGCGACGGCATTGCCTCCAACTATTTTGGCTATAGCAGAACCCCTGAACAATATAAGAAAAGAAATGTAGGCAAAACGCCCTAAACACATATTAATCTTAATATACTGCATGACACGGAAAAGAGAACCCCCCCGTAAAAATGGTTTTATTTAAATAATTTTTAACATGCATGTTTGCATACGGGAACACAGAAAATGATTAAATCTTCAGCCCTGCTTGTCGATGTATTTACGAATTATCAGGAATTTTTCCGTGCTACAAAAATTTCAATAAAATATCAACAATATGATTGCAAAACATCATTTATTGATGTATAGAGTGTCCAGAAAGTGCTTTTAGATTAATCAAATATGTCTAGATGCAGAATTATCATCAATTGAGCGAGTTTGAGAGACGTCGAATACAGGGTCTGCGAGAGGCGGATCTGTCATTTAGGGAACTCGTCACTACACAGAATCGTAGTGGAAACACTACAGTGAGATGCCGTCAGGCAGAAGAAGAGGTACTGGACAATCTCGAACAGAACGCCTTCGAATCATGGCCCTAAGAGACACGCTTGCGTCATCGAGGACGCTGACGGATCAGCGATTTGATGAATGTGGAAGATCCTTTCGGATTCGAACCATTTACTGCCGGATAAGAAGTTTTGGACTGATTTCCTACCATCCCTATTTTAAGTTACCCCTCACTTTAAATCATCGCCAAAATCGGCTGCAGTAGCGTAGGGAACGGAGACATTGGAATCTGGAATGGGATAACATCGTGTTTAGTGACGAATCCAGATTCTGTTTGGGTGCGCACGATGGTCGAGCAAGAGTAAAAAGAAGACTGGGTGAAAGACGGCATCCTCAGTTTACAGTGCAGAGGCACGTCCATCAGACTGTTGGGGAACGGTTTAGGTTATTATTGCATACGGTAGCAGACCACCTTTACTTTTTGTTAGACGCAGTATGACAGCCCAACGACACATCCAAAAAGTCCCGAAACCTCATCTCGTGCCTTATCTGGAAACTCTTGTTAATCCAGTCTTCCAGCAATACAATACACAACCACCAATGCGGCGGCTAGAGTGACTATGGACTTCGCTCAACGTTCGAAAGTGGGCAATTCTTTAATAATTGAACTCTATGATGGAGCAACGTCATAACCGTCATGCAACCGGAGCAATACAAAAGGTAAAGGAAATCATTTCCTATACCTTTTGTATTACTGCGGCAGGTTATTTAAGGCGCATACAACGCTATTCCATGGAAATACCGTACTTAGACGTATTGGCGGTTGCAGCGTTGCTTCAGCATAGGGCTCAATTGTAGCTGGAGACCATGATCTAAGTGCAATTAAAAAATAAATCCGTCTCGGTCGCGATTGATGTCAAAATGGCGAGTGTTAAATAATTCTCAACAATCCCAGGCGAATTTCAATAATTTCACGCCCGGGCACCAATTATTGTTGGTATACAGGGTGTCTTTTCGAAAAATACTCACCACTATTGCGTCCAAAGGGGATCGAATTTTTTAAAAACGCAGGAACACGTCGATTTTATTATTGCAGAGTAACAATTTTCATGTAGGATTCAACGCGCCTCTTTCAACCCTCTGACCCGGCAGAGCCGCCCTCTCAAATATCTTAAACGACGATGGGGGTTAAATAATGCACAATTTGAAGAGCTTTTTTATTTTCGAAATTTGTGTACAGCATTTGTTGCGTTCGACTGTTGTGTTATTAAATTAGGCGTCTTTGGTCATTGTATAATTGTATTCCGTATTAGTTTTTTAATAGCGTTGAAACTGGAATTTTTCATTCAAATATTTCTTATGAATAGGAAATTGCCATCAAAACCGAAGATGCATTGATAACTGTAGTAAGTGATTATTAATTTAATAAATTTCCTGGGTGCTTCAAAAGAATTATCTACACACTTAGGATATGATTTTTTTATAGTTTATATTTATTTGCAATGAAATTCCGTTTCGATAAATTTTCATATTATCTCGCTTGGATTGTGCTCACTTGAAAACGGGTAAAAATAGCACTATTTCCAAGTAGTATATTGGGAGGGAGCTCAAAATTGAATCGAAGTTAACATTTAGACGACTGAAGAAGAAAAAACAATAAGCGGGCGTGAAATCGAGCAGCGCGTGCTCTATCGAAAATAAGTAGAATCAACAATCTCTCTTCTCAATCGTTACAGAATGATGGTTATTACTAAAGGATTTCAAACGGATCATAATCCCAGAAGATTTATGTATTTACAATAACTGGTGACCATTCGAAGCAGTTTTGTTCCACTGTTTATATGTTCTTCCTCGAGCGTGTCCAAGCTGTATGTTATTTCGTTTCTCGTACTTTTTCCACGGTTACACCGATGAACTGTACGATCGCAAAAAGTATGTAAATAAAGTTGTATGACTGTTTGGAGGCCATCGTATCGTCATTATTTATCCCGTTCTTATAGCAGAAACATTGTAAAGTTTTTTGGACGTTTTGGTACCGTCATGCATTCTTCAATGATTCAGCTGAGCGGCAGCGCGACCAACAATACATTCGAGACACAAAACAACCAAATCGTGAAGTTAGCTCGAAGCGAAAATTGGTTCACTTTTTTAGTTCCCGAAATTCACCATCATTTCGGACCCTAATTTTCGCGATTTTTTCATGCTAAAAATGAAGGTGGCGAAAGGGCTCCGTGACCTCAATGGTGTCATCAAAGGTCAAAATAGGTTTGAGATTTTTATATAATTTAGGAAATAAAATTCGACGTTCTTGCATTTTAAGTCTCAACCGTGTGCTCCTCTGGTTGGAGCTGAAACGAATTGTCAAGTGTCGAGTACGTCATTACAAACGTATTGTTAATGAAAATTAATAATTCCGGACAATTTGGTGGAGAAAAAAATGTTTTTGCAAGATTGAGATTCGACGCTTATGGCAAATGTTTATCGGCGAATTGAATTTCAGCTCCTCGCGTTGATAAGTTTTAACAGAACGAAAGAAAATGTTAAGATTGGTAGTGAGTTGTCTCGTAGTGAATTGCAGTGTCGCTACAATTCTGCCGATATCGTAATTATTCATTATAAATATCGGAAGCACTTTTTGCAAGTGATTTTCGTTGCAACTCACATCTTTTAGTTGATTTGCTTTAAGCATTTATTGTGCCCAACGAAATAAAATTGCTTTCCAAAAAGTCAACTCGGCTTCAAGAGTCGTTATTAAATGGTGCGATTGGTACGACGTTTTTGAGCTCGTTATCGAATCGTCGGTATCAAACCACTAACCGTAAGCGACCAAACTTTACGTAACCGCTTAAGTGTTCAGTGTGAGGTTCAGAAGACGTCTGTTCAGTAAAGGAGTTTGTCTCAAATTAGCACGATCTCTCAAAGATCAGCATCTTTGGAAGAACCACATCGCTCTTGCAGTCTCTCAGTGCAACTGATGATTAATTTTTAATGACCGATATCAGGAGGTATTTGACTGTGTCAGTTAATAATCGATTCATTTTACTTAGCTTTACGATCAAATTATTTTTGAAATATTTACTTGATGAGTTGTATTATTGGTAATCGACTGGAAATTCTAAACTACTATTAGAAACACAAATCATCACTACATAGGACTAAGTAAAACGCATTTTAAGTCGATATTTTGTTAATTAAAGTGATGAAGCTTGCCTCAATCGGGATTTGGTCACGTTTTACTAGCAAAATAATCAAAGTCCAAGTCAAGATCGCATTCTGCATATTCCATATGTATATATGCGCAATTTATTTTGTTCGTATATTAATGCTCATGAGGATACAGATAATGCGATAAATCTAAAAAGAAATTTTTAAAGCGAACTAGCCTTTAAAATTTTCTTATCTAACCTTAAAGAACCTTTAGATTCTACGATCCGTTATGTGTAATATTCAAATAACGTGTTAAATGCCTTTTTCAAATAAAATTATACGTGTTTAAGCATTTTTTTTTTTTAATATCGGGTTTGTATAATATTAATATTATAGAAGAGCTCTCTAATTATGTTCGCAACACAGCAAATTACATTTCTTATCAAACTGATAACAACCATGATAAGTTATCTCGAGAGTACGATGAAAACTCGTTGGAATATTTATCACAACCTGAGCAGTATTCAATTGAATCTTCAGACTGTTATGAAAATACTGAACAAACAAATTATCAGATAAGTAATACGGATATAAATTTTCCTGGGCCTTGCCTCACAAATGACAAAACCTAACGCCAAAAGATGGATCATTTAATAACGCTAGTACCGGCGAACTTGCTCACATTATCTTCCCTGAATACAAATGGAAATTTTTGATCGACAGCATATCAACCAAATTCCTTATCGTTCCATATGTAACCAATCAATTGCTTCCAGCTTGCATTAAATCTGACCCGTTTATAGTTTCCACGATCTTTCAGCAGTTTGCCCAACAATTGAATGTCCAAGTTCCCGCATTAAAAATATTGAAAACTTCCTAAACCAGCTTCCATGATGTTCCCTCATTTAAGTTCCACAATGTATATTACGATTTAATGGGTATATATCTACTAAAAAAGTGGCAAGGCAATATAGATTACAACTAAGGATATCTGGTCACGTCATATGCGAATATACAGTTACGCTTCCATAAAACTGGGATGGAGATAAGTAATGTTACGGCTGAAACAGGTAGTGAGCAGGACATCAAGGTTAAAACTGACGTCCAGCAAGGCGACATCATAATGCTTTATCAAACGCTGCAGAACTGCAAAATTACAAACTGCATCACCATCGCTAAAGATGACTGTGCCTTAAGAATCTTGCTTGATGACACGTGCAACCCAACAATTTTAGACATTTCGGAACCTTTAAACATAGAAGCATGCGAGGGCAACTCCAATTACAATAACACCGCCCAAATATAGTGCGGGGCATGGAAAAAAGAACATCCCGTAAAAATAGTTTTATTTAAATGATTTTTGGTGTGCATGTGCGTATATCGAAACACAAAAGACGATTAAATTTGCAGCCATATTTATCAATATATTTACGAGTTATCAGGAATTTTTGTTTTTTTTTACTATAAAAAATGCAAAAAAATATCAAAAAAATAATTACAAAATATCATTTATTGATGTATAGTCCGATCAAAAAGTGTTTTTAGATTAGTCAAATGCATCTAGATGCAGAAAGCTGCGAAATTTTCAACATTTGAGTGAGTTGGAGGGAGGTCGAACAGTGGGTCTACGAGAAGCTGATCGGTCATTTAGGGAAATCGCCACCAGATTGAACAGTAGTGTAAACACTATGGTGAGATGTTGTCAGGCATCGGTCCAAGAAAATCAAACAGGCAGAAGAAGAGGTACTAGACTATGAGTTATTGAAATCGCCCAACTTTCATTGTTACCATGACAATCGTTTCAAAATTACAGCAAAAAAAAACTTTTTTTACTTTTTATTTTGAGAGCAAATAACTTGGTAACGGAAGGCCATTAGGAATATTTTTTTATAAGTAGTAGCGTTATTTTAGCCTGATAGATTATGACACCCTGTACAAATCAATGTGAGACAGGCCATAGAAGTAAGTACTCAACATACCCAATTAGAATGAAAATTAACATTACCCCAACTGCTACCAAACCGTTTGAGATTATACATGGTGTCGCGTTTAAAGCAGTGAGGGAGGTAGGAAGGATTGATGCTCGTTCCAGGATGTCGCCGGGGAAATATTTCTGTGGTTCGTAAAAAACAACTTTCCTCAGCACCATAAAAAAAAAACGAATTTCACCCGTTCCGCAATGAAATAAACCATGGTTCGATTGAAAATTTGCGAGAGGATGCACAAAGTAAAACTCGTATAATAAACAAGACTCGACGATTCGTTGAGTAGAAAAATATTCATAAATACCGATAAAAGGAGAATACCTAATTACATTTAATATTATTATTATTAATTCTTTCATAACAACGTACGTGGAGAACGTACATGTTGTTTGTACACTTCTATGGAAAATAACGAGCAACCATTTAAAAAATATATTAATATTGAACGTTAAATCCTACGCTTTTATTCAACTACAATAAAACTTTAATAAATTATCAATTTTATTACTTATTCTTGATTAAAAACCATTTAATTTTACGTCTAAGTCTTACTAATAGAGATTGCATTTTAGCCATTATCGGATATCCACTAGTCAAAACAAATTATTTTTTTAGTTTAAAGTTTTTTTGATAAAATAAATCACTTCTTGTTGTTCAAACTTGATTTGACCAGTTGTGACAGTCCTGTTTAAAAGTATGCAAATTTTTAAATTAAAAAGCGATGGTTATCTAATATAATTTGAATTCGTGATTTATTAATTTGGTACAAAAATGAATTTTTAATAACGAGTATGACCCCGTCTTGCTGGTAAAAAGGCTTGGCAACGTGATGGCATTGATTCAATCAAGATATCAAAGAGGTTTTGGGAAATTCCATTCCACTCTTCAATTAGGGCATTTCGAAAAACTGCAATATTTCAAAGGGGTAAATTTCTGCTTGCAACACATCTTCCAAAAATATTCCAAGCACACTCAATTAGATTTCTATCTGGAGAATTAGCAGGCCATACCACTCTTCAAATATTCATTTCATCCAACCAGTTGTTCACGATTTTAGCGCGACATGGATGAGCATTCTCCACCATAAATATGAATTGTTTACCGATTGCTCCAGCGTACGGCATTATAATAGATTGAAGAATTTCATCAAAATACTTGTCAGTGTTTAAGAGACCATTGTCGATAAAATATAGATCTACATATATGACCGCTAAGATCAATACCAGTCCATACCATGATACCGTCACCTTCAAAGTGAGATCTTTCCTCTGATAAGCTGATGATTGTTTCGTGTTCCGCGTTTACGCCAAATTAGAACATGTCGATTATCAGGTTCGAAAGTAGACCGTCACTGAAGAGTACCCGACCCCAGTCATTACAGGTCCAATTTCGATGAAGCTCAGCTCATGCTCTTGTTGCTCTTTGGTGTTTCAAACTTAGTAGAATATACACCGTTGGTTTTCGGGCATACAATGCGACATTGTGGAATATATTTCTTACGGTTTGAATGGACACGAGCCTTCGAGTACCACGGGCAAACTCGCTTCTTAGAAGTGTTGCGGTGATGGGGTGTATTTAGTAGAGGGTAGTGCATCCATCATATCCTCAATCATCTTCCCCCATTATATTGTGGTAGATGTGTTTGGGATTTTTCCATTACCAGTATAATTTTTAAGATATTGGCATTTATACTTAAAAAAAAAACCACCCTGTATGTATATTAGTTATGAACCAAACTTATGAAATTCTAAATTAGTCTTGTTCTCGAAAAATCTTTGACTTCATTTTCGATGAAATTCTCTTTGCAATGGGAAATGTATCGTTTATGCCGTAAAAGTATGGTTGCACAACGAAACTGCTGCCTTGAACTTGTAACATTTTCCACATTTTACTAAATCTAGAAACATATTACGTTCTATCGCATATCGTGTCCAAGACCAATAAACCTTTACAGAAGGTAGGTTGTAATGTTTTTTACGGTATCATACCGATATCCTTTCGTAGATAATTCACTTGAATGCTAGCACGACAATAAACTAGACGTTCGTAATGCACACTGCACCAATAACAATCGGGATAATTGATTTTTTTTAATTTTAAAGACTCGTGAAGTGCATCGTTAATGAAAGTGGGTGTCATTTAACTGTCATGTAAATGAATGTATATAGATATTGTTGACGTGATTCTGGCTCACGTTTTTGGTGCTCTAGAGTGAATTGTGATCGTTATTTCTTGTGACTGATAGTTGAGTTTTGTCAGGTGTTACCTATTGTAAACAAATTTAAAATTTTCTTTAGGCATTAAATTAAGGATTCGTGCCCTGAATACGTAATGAGAGGAATTGGATTGAGCAAATTCCATACTATCTAACAATAAGATAAACCTTTAATACTAAACCGTTTTTTTAAACTTTATCAACAAAAGTTGTTATTAAAGACATTTTGGAAGATGATTTTAAAGGAAACCTGTACATACATTCTTTGTTTCACAAATAGAAAAATCCATCAAAATCTTATTGGGAAAACTACATGGCCAACTAAAAAAATTTACATTAATCAGATTGATAGTTTTTAGAAGTTTTACATTTTATTTAATATTTTATATTAACAACAATTTTTATGGTTTCAACAAATTTTAATATACTGATCAACGATGTTTAAGACATATTAAAAGTAACCAAAAATAGCAACTTTTTTGTATTTCACCAATTTTGTAACTATGAGAATTTCAGTGAAAGTAAGAGGTACACTTAAATAAGATACTTTGATAGGTCTGTTTAAGAAGATTGATGAATATCAAGTAAATGTCTCTCATATTTCTATCATCTTTAGATGGTGGGGTCTATCCTTTGACAGTTGGTAGTAAATAGTGAGCTTGGACTTTTACTCAATTGGTCTTTATAACTTGGCAGGGTCAATATATAAATGATATTAATTGACAGAAATGCAAATAAGTACTACGAAGTTTGTTACATTAAGTACTAGGAGTAGGAGAGGATCGAAATGGGTCATAGGATAGCAGAAACAAAAGAGGCATCCAAAGCAAAATAATGAGTCGCTTTCATGATGAAATAATAACTTATACGTGCGTATAAACTTTTCAAAGTTGAAAATTAATAAATGTTTAAAGGTCTTTTACCAAAGCGAAAAAAAGTTATCTAACACCTTTGAGGTTAGACCAAAAGTCAATAACAAATCCCAAGAAATGAATGAAACAACCATGGAGACCTTACCAATTTCCACTACCAATAATGCAGACTTGTTTAGGGTTTGTGCAGTCCATTTTTTCACTAAGAACCGAGCTAATATTTACAGTAAAACTACGCGTAAAAGGTTTAAAAGCAAACTGAAACTGATGTAGCCGTTCCCACGAAAATAAACTTTGCACTGACACGACGGCGAAGGACACTGAGCTGTTGATAACACTGCCGTTTACCAAAGGTGATAAAGGAGGGGCATTAGGTCGTAGATAATAAACTTTCGAAAACAATTCATTACTGATTTTGGCGTTTACACTTTTCACAGTGAACTGGAAGGGCCAATTGCGCAAGCAAAACATTAAGAAATAACTGTTCCGAGAGCGCAAAGCTTACAAGTCAGGTGGTACAAATCTGAGATTTTAACCCATAGTTGAGACACTTTTTCAACTAATAAAAGCATACATTGGATAGGTTTTTATAAGTTATAATTTTAAAATCTGTACATTATGGTGAAATTAATATTAGTTTAATTAAAATTTAAATTAGACCTGTTTGTATCCAACAAGAGCTTCCTAGATGACGGCATTGAGATGCGGATACTAGTAGTCGCGTGTGCTGACCTCTAGGTACAATTTCTTAATGTATAATAGGTTTTTTGTTGATGAATTGTTTTTTATTTGACGAAATACACATTTTCATGTAAATATTAGAAATAAAACACGAAAATTATGATGATCATTAATTGTGTATAATTCTTCGGATGCGAACACTCCGTTGCAGATTTCGGTACTTACCACTAACTTTATCTACTACTTCACGATATCGTGGATAGATGGCACAACGAACAGTACACCAAGCCAAATTTTCAAAAATTCCTTTAGTAAACAAAATGTAAGGAATAAATATCAAACTCTGCAAAAATTTCAATTAACTTATATTTAATTAATGGAACTAAATATAAAATAAATCCCATAAAATAATAAATGAACTAAAAACAAGGCGCATGCTTATTAAACCAAACTTAGCAGAGGGGAAATTTGCCAACGAGAGAGAGCGATCGATCGTCTATGCTGCAGCAGCCACTAACATTTGCGTCAAACTTCCCAGTCGATTTCGCCGTATGTTATTGTGCTTTGTAACTAGTGTAGTGGATAATTTAGATAATTTTCGGCTTTCGGGACGGTTTTAGAACTCTGACGTTTTGTTAAAAACCATCATCACGATGGGGTCGTTATTCCGAAGTGCGGAAATGACCCTTTGTCAGCTCTTCTTGCAAAGCGAGGCAGCCTATGCTTGTGTGTCCGAACTCGGCGAACTGGGCCTTGTCCAATTCAGAGACGTAAGTATTTTTAATTGATACGTATGAAGTTATTGCTCAAGTAGCAAACGGGGTTGACTGCCAGCATGGCTAGTTGGTTGAATGGCCAGGGATAAGTCATAACCAGTGACCTAGAAAATTCATTACACACACATACTAAGTAGTCTGAAGGCGTTCTAATGTGTGATCTTGGAAAAAATCCTCCTAGTAGGTGGTGAACCATAAACGTAGGGCCTTGATGGAGCAATTTACATATACTACCAAACATCTGATTAACATACATATGAACAGATCCCAGGCATGCTTCTTATAATTCAAGGGCTACTTGAGATTTTTTTAATTATCACTCTTTATTTTAAACTGCTGCAAGAAATTGTTATGTTTGATGTTCAAGGATCAACTAACTTTATTTATTTCGGTATTACAAGAAGCACGATGATAAATAACAAGTCATAAAAGGAAAGACCTTCGCAAAAATCCAATGAAGGAATTCTGGAAAACATCAATAAACCCTATTGTTGTAAAAAAGTCAATCCTTTCATGAGCACATGTTATATGCTCTTTCGTCTTCATTTTGATGTTCAAAATTGGCTCTATGTTTTATCCTTGAATTTTTCCTTGTCCCATTTACTCATATATGCAACTATATCTTGATTTACTTCCAGAAATACTTAGTTAAGCCTAGAGTTAAACTTTTAAAATTTACAGCCATTCTAACATAAATATGGACTTATTTACCTCATGAATTACAAGAAAAAAATCTAGCAATACTTTTTTTACAGACAGTTTTAGTGTCTGTAAAAAAAATTCTTGTAAAATATATTCATATCAACATTACAATATATTTCTCATTTCATCTTATTCAAGATAATAAAATTTAACAATTAGCAATGCAGCAGAACCTAGCAAATGCATATGCAATTTAAGTCAATAAATTGAGAGGTTTATTGTCTTGAATCTTTCTAAAGAGTATACATATTCATTTTTTTTTCAGCTTGCATGTAATTGCAGTGATTTATTTTATTTAACTAATAACTTTAACTCGGCACTAGTGCTGCCATTACAAATCATCAACTAAAGCTATTAGCTATTAAGTTAGTTTCATCAATGTATAAGTATGAAATAGTTTTTTACCTAATAAGTGTAAAATGTAAATTTTTAACTAACAGAACATGTTTAATAATATCATTATGCAGTTTTTGTCAGAGTTTAAAAGATTTGAATGTGGTAACTTAAATCTGGTTATTTTCTTTTGTAATTTTAATCATGATTTAAAATCTATATTGAAATTTTTTATGTTTAAATATAGAATTTAAAGTAAATAAGAAGGAATAAATCCTTGTAATTATTTCAATGGGGGCAGATAGGATTTTTTTTAAAAACTTATGTGGTGTAAAAATTTCTTTTTAAATTTTTAATGTTTCAAGAGCGGTTGATCAAAACACATTGTAGCCAATTCTCAGATTGCTTGGAAAAAAAAGATAAAACCTTAAGCAATTTTCAAACTAGATATAATATTATAACATTTTCTACAGTATTCATTTATCTGTCTTCCAATGTGTTACTTTCCACGTCCCAAAACACATTTTTAATCGTTCTATATATATAAATTGGAAGTTTCATAGAAAATAAGTGAAAAAAAGTCAACATTTATTGAAAAACAATAATTTTTTCATCACTACTGTACAGAATATTTGGTAGGGACCAAAAGTTTTCAATGAGAGATAAATCAGGTCATTTTAAATCTATAACTGTATTTCTTCTTATACAGTCTCATCGTTTTTGAAATATCGGCCTTCTTAAGTTTTTAATAATTGAATTAATTCAATTAAGTCCATTTTTTAATACTACAGTTTTTAACATGCAACAAAGCAAAACACAAATGAATTAAAACTTATTACAAACAATTGCATAGATAAGTTAAATTGTTAGAATACTTTGTTTCTAATTTTTTCTCCCATTTTAAACACAATACTCTCCAATGCGGCCCTAGGACAAGAAATTAAAATAGTCTTGAAAACTTGTATATTGTCCCCTTTTTTTTATAAGACATTATGGCATCTAAAATTTTTTATCTGCTTTCTGATGTGTATGCCTTTTTCGCAAATAATCAATAAACGCATACAGGTAAGTAAGAGGAGTTATTGGGGTTTAAGTCATTTACTGTTAAAATAATTTAAATTTTTGACTTGCCGACAAAAGAGGTTACACTAAGTGTTCAAAATGTCTTACATTATCGTTGGAAATTATGCGTATATTTAGTGGAAATTGGGATTAACAAAACAAGAATGCACTGACCGACCAACTTTAGTTGCAAACGGCAGACACACTACTGCAGTAGGAGCATCGTGAAAGATTACAAGAAATATTTCCCTTTTTATTTACACCTGAATCAGCTTGGGGCGTACACAATATGAGTCGACAATGCCGAAATTATTATTTATATATTGCTATTTAGATTCAAGTTTTCTACATTGATTTGCAATTTAACAAATCCAGCAATTATTCTCAAAGCATAATTGCTTTCGGCGTTGAAGATTTTCCTCGACCCTCGGTAACGTTTCCCTATCATTTCGAATAATTCTGACGGCATTTTCAACGCGTCCTCGCAGTTCTTCAACTGCATGAACTGGAGTAAAATACATTATCTGTTTCATATGGCCACGTAAATAAAAATCGCGAGGATTTAAATCTGGGAACCGAGCGGGACACGCAACAGAACCATTTCGACCAATCCACCCACTGGGAAAGTGCTAATTTAACCATTCTCGTACTATTCGGGCGTTATGACAAGGAGCACCATCATGAAAATACCACGTGTTTACACGAATTTCCTGCGAAACATCTTCCAATAAATGACGTAGCTCGTTATTTAAAAACTGTAAATAACTTCTACTATTTAATCGATCTGGTAAAAAAATAAGTGCCGATGAGCCGATCGTTTACCATTCCTGCCCATACATTTATTGGAAATTGCGAGGTCTTATACTATGGGGATTTTCATCTGTCCAAATGCGAGTGTCGTACATATTAAATACTTCTTACCTGGTGAATCTCGCTTCCTCGGCGGCTAATACATAGCTAAGGAAGTTTGGAACCCGTCTTAGTTTTCTTGAAACCCAGTTGCAGGAACCCTGTCGATGATGATAATCCAGCCGTTGCAAACACTGAACTTTTTGACACTTTACAAGTGCTAATCCCTGGATTATTTCCAACACTTTCCAAAACTTCACTTCCACCATTTGCAAAACGATTAAGGCCGTTGTCTGCCGCGATCTTGATATGCACCTGCACGAGTTCCACCATTACGAAGTCCTCGAATAACACGAAGAAACGCGGGCCCATGGGGTGTGGGACGATCCGGGAAACGATGTGTATGAATCCTACGAAACCGATTCGAGTTTCCACGAGTTTCCCCATGGGCCAACACCATATCAGTGTATTCGTTATTTGTAAAACGCGGCGTTTCGCACGAAAATTTCTCACTACCAACAATCGTAAACAATGAAAGACTTGCGATGCATCGACCTTGACTCATGGATAGCAAAAAAACTTTACGATAAAAAAAAACATCAACAAAGTATCCAGTGCATATTTGGATTTTTTTTGTTAATCCATAAACGAGGCCACAGACCCGTTTTAGCAGGTAAAAATACCAGAAGTACACGTGACTTAAAAAAAAATCTTATTTGACAAAAGTTGTTACTATCGATGAGTTCTGTTACTTGTGGAAATTATGCCACTTCTTTCTGGGACACCCTGTATAAACAGGAAGTTTTATAGATAACAAGTGAAAAAGGTCAACATTTATTGAAAAATAATAATTTCTTTATCACTACTGTACAGAATATTTGGTAGGGACCAAAAGTTTTCAATGAGAGATAAATCGGGTCATTTTGGATCTATATAAACGTGTTTGTTCTTGTAGTCTCATTGTTCTTGAAATATCGGCCTTCTTAGGTTTCCATACGAAATAATTGAATTAATACAATAAAGTCCATTTTTTAGTACTGCAGTTCTTAACGTGCGACAAAGCAAAACACAAAGGAGTTAAAAGTTACATCCGTATTACTTTATTCGTGTACCGAATTTACTGGACACGATCTGTCAGTAAGACTTGAATTTTCTCAAACAATTATTGATCGCCGAAAACCAAGATCCAACTTGTATTAATTCAGTTTTATTCGCCGACGAAGCAACTTTTATAAGGCGTGGTCTTTTCAACTGCAGAAACGGCCTTTACGGAGACTCTAAATATCCAAAAGCAGGGAAAGCGCATAACTTTCAACGTGAATTTCCCATTAATGTGTGGTGTCGAAATTTAGACGATTTCATAGTTGGACCTGTTGAGTCACCTACAAGGTTTAACGCAGAACGATATTTAAGGTTTTTAAGAACTGATTAGGGTATTTACTTGAATATGTCATTTTTATGCACAACAGCGCTGCTACACGTTACCTCATTTCTAGTTCGTAATTTTTTGAATAGACAGTTTCCTAATGGATGGTTTGGACGAGGAAGTCAGATGCTCTGAAATCCTTAGTTTATGATACAGAGCTAAATATGCGCGACCAATTATTTCGACGTATCCAGGATGTTGTCGCAGTGATTAAAACTAATGACGGGTACTTATTTAGAATAAGAAAACACTTAATAAAGGGAATACGAAAATGCATTCAAGTAAATGGTGGACATTTTGTGGATTTTCTAAAACAAAAAATACTGTTTCGATAAATTAATAATTGTTATCAATAAACGTTGATACTTAATACCGTGCACTACTTAGACACGTTATGGACATTTAAATTCTCCACATTTCGAAAATGGCTTGAACTAACAAAACCAATTAGGTACACACTTGTGCCCAATCGTGTCATATGTGTATTTGGGGCATTTGAGTTTCTTCAATTTTGCTTAGATACTACATCTCGCCGTAACTATTTCCTTTTTACAGTTAAACCCTGACGTCAATGTATTTCAACGTAAATTCGTTAACGAAGTCAGAAGATGCGACGAGATGGAAAGAAAACTCAGATACTTGGAAAAAGAAATAAAAAAGGACGAAATTCCAATGTTGGACACTGGTGAAAATCCTGAAGCACCTCAGCCGAGAGAGATGATCGATTTGGAGGTAAATTTGTCGCAAAATTTAATTTAATATTTTCAATTTTTCTCCTCTCGCTTGATTTAAGGCCACATTTGAAAAGTTAGAAAATGAGCTGCGCGAAGTCAACCAGAACGCGGAGGCACTGAAGAGAAACTTCTTAGAGCTGACGGAGCTGAAGCAGATTTTGCGTAAGACTCAAGTGTTTTTTGACGAGGTAAGTAAGTGCTCTTGTTGAGTTTTCAAAACAATTGGTCACCTAGCATGATAGACATTTGATAACAACTTGGTAAAAGCATATTTTCCTTTATGCATCGAAGAGGCATTTAATGCTTGAGCTAAGTTGTTCATTACTATTCCAATTTGTTTTCTCTTTCAGAATGTCAGTGTTCAAATTTGCTAAATTTTTTAAAAGTCTTTTCAGTAAGATGCTGTATTCCATCAATGTTTTCTCTCATAGTTTTGAGTTAGTTGCACAGCTGCTTAAATTTTCTCTGAGAGTTCTGTTTGTAGGACTGTTCAAGCCGCCATCTAATGTTTTTTTACTCTAGGATCAATTTTCCAACTCAAACTCGAATCAGGAAACCCAAACGCAACTTACGCAGCATTTCATATTTTTGTAAGTGGCCGATGGTTTGGTGAAGTTTTTTGGTTTTTCTTTCCCAACCTAACATTGTGTTTAAATACAGCATCTTACTTTGCATGTTTTTGGTTGATTTTTCTTTTTTTTTTTCCTGTCGATTTATCTCTACCTCGTAACAATTTAACCCGTAACCTTTTTAACATTTTTCTTGTTATGGATCGAGCATTATTCAGGTGATGTTTCCTAATGTACTTTTTCTTTGGTGAACACGTTATCCTTTTACTAATTTGAATATTTTTGGGACACCTGAGGTGTTTCAGAGCAGCTGGATTTACTATTTGGAATTTCGTTATTTTACCTTTACAGCCTGGTATCACATTGCATTATGTTTTCAGTTATTTATATTATTTCAGTGGTTTTTTGTTATATCGGTGATGGGGCTCATGATCGATCATATATTAGAGTAGTATTCACCTCCACAAGTCTTTCAAGACAGATAGATACATGTTTATACATCGATTAAGAGTAAATTGGAATTTTATAATCACTTAAGCACGCCGTGAATTATGAGAATATTAATTATTGATTAAGTTTCATAATTTATGGCGTATTTTCAAGGTTCCAGTGATTTTTATAATCTACTTTCGTGTGCGAGAGTGAAGTGTCAATGTAAAAATTGAGAAGCTTCCCAAATTCCTTACCGAAAAATTTGCAGTGAATTTTTTCATTCGGTTCGAAAATAGACAGATCATTAAGATAATTATTTTATTGATTTATTTTTGAAGATTATTAATGATACTTATAATTTTTATTTTGGTAAAGTCGTTTTATGTTTTACTTCCTCGAATTAAGACAGTTTATACAACTTAATAATTTATTTATAGCGGGACTATCTGGAAAAAGTGATTCAACATACCTCTTAACAATCGAGGCAATAAGTTAGGAGTTTAACGATATTATTTGGTTATATTCGGATGGGATTGACTCCTTAATATGTTTTTATTTTAATTGTTACAAACATTGTCGGTGGTCACTCGCCACAGATTGGACACGTGTGGCTGAGATGAAGTGACGCTAAGGACTGAATTGAAGAACGTTTTGAATGAAACAACAATGCAGAAAAAAAAATCAATGTTTTTGCGGTATCTTAATCCTCCTCATAAGGTATTTGTTTAAGTGGCAATCATAATTGTTCCTACGAGGATTCAGCGTAGCATAATCTGGATTTATTTTAGAATTAAACTATTGTTCATTGGCTTGTACTGAGATTAAACCACAATATTACTAAACGCGCTGTTTATGCCAGCTGGAATTTTATCAAAGTTTTGTGTTCGTGTCTAAAGAAGTAGGCGGAATATCGGTGAAATTTTCATTCGGCTGTAAATGGGAAAGGGGTTCGAGATTCAATTGACCGATGCTATAGAGGAGATTTTTCGGGTTTTGCTGACCAGAAGTTAGATACGTGGGTACGCAAATGTCTTAGTTTTTGAGGTACGACCCTTGCGTAACAATAGGTACTCCATATTTGAGGTTTATTTGAGTACTAGAAAAGAGTTAGTTTCAGTTTTAAAGAGGTTTGCATAACAAAGATAATTCCAGTTCTTAGAATAACCGAGGACGACTCAAAATTCTGAAAACTTTATTTTAACTTTCGTAACTTTAGCTAGAGATATTTGACAGTGGATTTCATCGCATTTGTAGCCACTTTTTTATTTTAGACACGGACAGGACATTTTCCGCTTTCGACGCAATTATTCCTCATAATTTGCCAAATTATCCTTTAGATATAAAAAAACTGAGGTAATTCTAGATGAACCTTTCGATCTAAAAAGTATAATTGAACACAACAATTTGAAAAAATAATGCGCTAATGACTTGCAGTACGCGAATGTTAAATGAAGGATCGTGTACGTGTATAGAGGTTTTATATAATTTAAAAAACATTAATTTTCGCCCAGTAAAGGCAGAGGCGTGCAGAACACAATTTCAAAGTAAGAAATAATAACCAAAAAAAATTAGAACGGAAGACGTAAATATGAAAAATTGGCAGAGCTCAAAACCGTGTGGTACGTCTGACTACCGGGAGCTGTAAAGTTCTCTGGAATAAAAGAATCGAACATTTCAGTACGTTGAAAGCACCGGCCTCTAGAAGCGAAACCAGGAAGAGTACATAGCTAAATTTTAATTAGCTCTGATGAATATATTCTTTTAGAGAATAGGGAGAGTAGCTTCAATGGAGTGAGATCCACTGGCAAACATCTCTCTAAACTACGCGAGACAAAAAGCAAAATATTCCAGAATCTCGGTATTTGGGTACAATTTATAGAGCCCGTCCAGACACTAGATGTGTTCATTCACAATTTTCGACTTGTCCCGAAACGGAAATATCAAAATTGTAACTAATCTAGATCTAGTATAAATCCAGGTTTAAACGACCATCGCGCGTTTTGTGCCGGGTTCTGAACTATCTTAGGCCTCATTGTCCTAAATGCACTTGACATATGGTTTGACATGTCGTTTTTAACCCCAAATACATTTTTCACATTAACAACAAACGCATGCGTGCTTCAGCTTTCCTGTGGATTTGGAATAAGAGTAATTCTTCCACGTGTTGAATCACTTCGGATCTAAGACGTTAAAAGCGAACGGCCAATATTCCATCCTCACAGCGACACGACTCGACGCCTGGGGGGCTTAGCCGCATTAATTTTTGTTCACCATTTTGCCGGGGGTGTGTTTGTTCTGTTTTCTTTTGTTTCTTAACCCTCCAATTCGGGGGGGGTCTTGCAATGTGTCGCCAGGCTGAACACCAGGCCTCTGCCCAGATGGCTGATCCGTCGCGCGAAGAGGAGCAAGTCACTCTGCTTGGGGAGGAAGGGCTTAGGGCCGGCGGCCAAGCCCTTAAATTAGGGTTAGTGTGTTTGTTGGAAAATTAGACGGTCCGAAGAATCTGCTGCGAGGTGTTGTGTCTTCGATTTTCGAGTTTGAAGTCAAAAAACGGTGCGTTTGCGTTATCGCCGCATCATTTCGAAGACAACACCTCCAGCAGAGATGGGCCCAATTGGGGGGATATGCATTGGCAAAGTTACCAAAGAGCATCACAGGACTTTTTTGAAAATATTGGAAACCTTTTTAACACCTAATTTTAACCGCTTTTAATCTATTAATAAATACCACGGTTTTTTCGCTTCATGGAACCACTTTTGTAGTCAGTTACAGTGCCAAATCATCCACAAGTCATTACATGTATATTACCTTTGAAATGAATTGATAATGCTAATAATGCTACGAAACTCGTTAATGATGTTTCTTGTCTCATTTTATACTTGGAATTCCTCGTTTTATCTCCTAATTACATTTAAGAATTTCATTGAGTCAGTCAAGGTTGTGAGATTTCGGTCTTATTAACGAGAGTGTTACCTAGTAAAAAGGTTACACTAACAAAGGTTTCAGCTTTCAGTTTATATTGACAATGGCGTTAATAGCTTTTATAATACATTATTTAACAATAGTTAATCTCCACTTGCAAACTAATGGATTTATAGTAATGTGTGCAAAGTATATGCGTTTATGTGAAAATTTATTGTTGATTGCATATTTGCTTGCAAGTTGCGTTATGTAACATTGTTAATTGATCATAATAATTTGTTTTATGCGTTTTCCGATTCGCCACAGTCGTTACATTTTATGGGGTTCTTTTCCCTCAACTCTCGGAATTCGTTAAAAAAATATCCAAACGAAATGCGAATTTGAACCGTGGGGCTCGTCCGCATACGAAAATTGAACTTGCACATGTTTGCATACCGAAGAATGCGATAAACGATAAGCTTGCGAAATCCGCCGTTAAGCTTCAAGTCGGATTTAACATTTCAAGGAAGGCCTCAAAGTGAGACGAAAGGATGTCGAACTGATGCAATGTAGCAGTAAAAATCTGGCTAATTTTTCCTATTTCCACGGAAATGATCTCCACTGCATGAGTAATTCGAATCTACCACCGTTAATCATCACTTTTAGTTGTGGATTATTCCTGTTCTAAGCGCGAGAAAAAGAAACCCGAATCGGCGGCACTGCGACGCCTGGCTCAAAATGCGTTCAGATTTGGATTCGTTCTCGTCGATCAAATTGCCGATCCAGATGATACTATCATCTAGTTCAATATGATGTTTGAAGTAATGCTTTCCTTCAAGTGTCTATTCCATTCAGATGTCAGTCATACCCACAGTTTTATAACATTTTGTAATTGATAAATGTTTTTTTTTTTTTTTAATTTTTCAAAATTTCCCAGGTCCCACCCCTTTCTTCCTAATCGAGCCAATATGGTTCATTGGGAGATTGTGGAATTCTGACTTTAAAATTTTTGAATCACCGTCCTTTGTCGAATTAAAATTTGAAGCTCTGGACCATAGAAAATAGAATATTATAGATATAGAGAATTCTTCTAAAAAAGAGAGGGGAGCCATTTGAGTCAACAGATTTCTCAATTTGTAGCGAAGACCGCATGAGGTGCAGTTCTTGTTCGAAATTCTCCATGAGGTGAAGAAGCCCTATTCTTAACGGGCGCTTCTTCTGATTCAATATGAACTTTGTATTATGCGGTGGTGGTGGTGTTTTTGATGAGGAGAAAGCTACGTGTTTTCGATCACATGGGCGCTTGATTCCCCAACTCATCTCGGAGCTGCAGCTGCTTTTTGTCAGCTTTTGAAGATTTAAACCATATTGTGAGGATCAGCAATACATTTCGGTCATTTAGGGATTCACGGGAGTTTCTACAGATTTTTAGAGCATTACGAAATGTTCACCGACAGCGCGACAAAAAAAATCATCGTGAGGGTGAACCGCGTTTCATTTTGTGTATTTTTGGAAACATTGAGAAATTTCGAAAACATTTTGGACGTCTTTGGACCCAATTTTTGGTCATTTCGAGTGTTGGCACGTGCAGTTGCGTCATTCGGACTCGTAGTTCTTGGGAACAAGATTAGATTCAACACCAGTGCTTCTAAGGCGACATCGGATTACGAAACGGAATAAAAATTCTGTGAGAATTCGTAGAACTGGTTATAATAATGCCACCAGATTCTTTATTAGTATATTCAATGGATTTCCCGTAAATTCTTGCATTCTCATTCTTCAACTTACCCATAGTCGTTGAGAATTTATGGAAAGTTCGAGGGATTTTTGGAAACACCATTAGGCAAACACTACCTGAGAAATGAAAAGAAATTTTTATTATCTTAATATTTTCTTTGTGTTTACCAGAAATAAATACGATAAACGTCAAGTTAGCAATAAAATTACGATATGGGAATTTGCAAATGTTTTAAATCGTCTTTGATAGAAGATAAGATTGCGCATAAATTTGTATAAAATAAATCATAATTGAGGAAGTCTAGCAAAAAATTACACATAAGGAATAAATGGATGAAACGTCATCAAGTTGTGGACAGGGTGATTGTCGTAGAATCACTCTCTGTAGGTGGCAAACGAGCACAGTTATAAATTTAAACAACAGACGATTTCACAATTCTGAAAACTATATCACTTAACGCCAAACCTTTAAAATCAGTTGCAATCAATGGAATTAGCGCATGGCAGATTCGGTTGCACATTTCCACATTGTAATTTCGTCAGTTACTTCGTATTCGTTATGCCTATTTCTGGCAGACAAAAAAACTTCTATTCAATTAGATTTTCGATGGTCGTTTCTGTATAGAAATTCAACAAAGGCGCTCTGAAGAGGAGCTGCATAATGCAATTTTTTAAACTGTCGTTTTCGGAATCGTTGGGGCAAGTTTTTCAATTGCTCCTATCCTTCTCAAGAATGCTGGTAGGTTTACGAAAACGTTTTGAGCCTTGCCAGAGTTAATTAGAGCTATTGCCATTGTTGAAGAGTCGTTTCCGAGTCTGGCCGAATTAAAATGAAGATATAGTTGGAAGTGATGAGTATATTTAGTGGGGATTGGGATTAACAAAACAAGAATGCATTAACCGATCGACTTTATTTATAAACGGCAGAAACACTACTGCAGTAGGAGCATCGTGCAAGATTACAAGAAATATTTCCCTTTTTGTATACACGTAAATCAGCTTGGTGCGTTCACAGTGTGAGTCAACCATGTCGAAGTTATTATTTTTCTATTACTATTTAGATTTCAGATTTGTACATAGATTTGTAATTGAAAAAATCCAACAAGTATCTACCTATGTATGTACGTATGTACTAGCATCAAGTCATTATTTTTTTACCATATTATTTAAGGATTAGTTTTTATATTATTTTTTTACTTTTTCCTATTTTTCCTTGTTTCATTTTTTTATTATTTTGTTTCTTTAGTATTTTTTCCTTCTTTTTTGTTATTTTGTTTCTTTAGTGTTTTTTCCCTTCTTTTTTGTGTCTTTTCTCTTTTTTGTAATTTTGTTTCTTTACTATTTTTTTCTCTTCTTTTTTGTTATTTTGTTTCTTTAGTATTTTTTTTCTCTTCTTTTTTGTGTCTTTTCTCTTTTTTGTTATTTTGTTTCTTTAGCATTTTTTCCCTTCTTTTTTGTGTCTTTTCTCTTTTTTGTTATTTTGTTTCTTTAATATTTTTTTCTCTTCTTTTTTGTGTCTTTTCTCTTTTTTATTATTTTGTTTCTTTAGTATGTTTTTCCTTCTTTTTTGTGTCTTTTCTCTTTTTTGTTATTTTGTTTCTTTAGTATTTTTTTTCTCTTCTTTTTTGTGTCTTTTCTCTTTTTTGTTATTTTGTTTCTTTAGCATTTTTTCCCTTCTTTTTTGTGTCTTTTCTCTTTTTTGTTATTTTGTTTCTTTAATATTTTTTTCTCTTCTTTTTTGTGTCTTTTCTCTTTTTTGTTATTTTGTTTCTTTAGTATTTTTTCCCTTCTTTTTTTTGTCTTTTCTCTTTTTTATTATTTTGTTTCTTTAGTATGTTTTTCCTTCTTTTTTGTGTCTTTTCTCTTTTTCGTTATTTTGTTTCTTTAATATTTTTTTCTCTTCTTTTTTGTGTCTTTTCTCTTTTTTGTTATTTTGTTTCTTTAGTATTTTTTTCCTTTCTTTTTTGTGTCTTTTCTCTTTTTTATTATTTTGTTTCTTTAGTATGTTTTTCCTTCTTTTTTGTATCTTTTCCCTTTTTCGTTATTTTGTTTCTTTAGTATTTTTTTCCCTTCTTTTTTGTGTCTTTTCTCTTTTTCATTGTTTTGTTTCATTAGTATGCTTTTCCTTCTTTTTGGTGTCTTTTCTCTTTTTTGTTATTTTATTTCTTTAATATTTTTTTCCCTTCTTTTTTGTGTCTTTTCTCTTTTTTATTATTTTGTTTCTTTAGTATGTTTTTCCTTCTTTTTTGTGTCTTTTCTCTTTTTTGTTATTTTGTTTCTTTAGTATTTTTTTCCCTTCTTTTTTGTGTCTTTTCTCTTTTTTATTATTTTGTTTCTTTAGTATTTTTTTCTCTTCTTTTTTGTCTTTTCTCTTTTTCATTGTTTTGTTTCCTTAATATTTTTTTCCCTTCTTTTTTGTGTCTTTTCTCTTTTTTATTATTTTGTTTCTTTAGTATGTTTTTCCCTCCTTTTTTGTGTCTTTTCTCTTTTTTGTTATTTTGTTTCTTTAGTATTTTTTTCTCTTCTTTTTTGTGTCTTTTCTCTTTTTTATTATTTTGTTTCTTTAGTATTTTTTTCCCTTCTTTTTTGTGTCTTTTCTCTTTTTTGTTATTTTGTTTCTTTAGTATTTTTTTCTCTTCTTTTTTGTGTCTTTTCTCTTTTTTGTTATTTTGTTTCTTTAGTATTTTTTTCCCTTCTTTTTTGTGTCTTTTCTCTTTTTTATTATTTTGTTTCTTTAGTATTTTTTTCCCTTCTTTTTTGTGTCTTTTCTCTTTTTTATTATTTTGTTTCTTTAGTATTTTTTTCCCTTCTTTTTTGTGTCTTTTCTCTTTTTTGTTATTTTGTTTCTTTAGTATTTTTTTCTCTTCTTTTTTGTGTCTTTTCTCTTTTTTGTTATTTTGTTTCTTTAGTATTTTTTTCTCTTCTTTTTTGTGTCTTTTCTCTTTTTTGTTATTTTGTTTCTTTAGTATTTTTTTCTCTTCTTTTTTGTGTCTTTTCTCTTTTTTATTATTTTGTTTCTTTAGTATGTTTTTCCCTCCTTTTTTGTGTCTTTTCTCTTTTTTATTATTTTGTTTCTTTAGTATTTTTTTCCCTTCTTTTTTGTGTCTTTTCTCTTTTTTGTTATTTTGTTTCTTTAGTATTTTTTTCTCTTCTTTTTTGTGTCTTTTCTCTTTTTTGTTATTTTGTTTCTTTAGTATTTTTTTCCCTTCTTTTTTGTGTCTTTTCTCTTTTTTGTTATTTTGTTTCTTTAGTATTTTTTTCCCTTCTTTTTTGTGTCTTTTCTCTTTTTTGTTATTTTGTTTCTTTAGTATTTTTTTCCCTTCTTTTTTGTGTCTTTTCTCTTTTTTGTTATTTTGTTTCTTTAGTATTTTTTTCCCTTCTTTTTTGTGTCTTTTCTCTTTTTTGTTATTTTGTTTCTTTAGTATTTTTTTCTCTTCTTTTTTGTGTCTTTTCTCTTTTTTGTTATTTTGTTTCTTTAGTATTTTTTTCCCTTCTTTTTTGTGTCTTTTCTCTTTTTTGTTATTTTGTTTCTTTAGCATTTTTTCCCTTCTTTTTTGTGTCTTTTCTCTTTTTTGTTATTTTGTTTCTTTAATATTTTTTTCCCTTCTTTTTTGTGTCTTTTCTCTTTTTTATTATTTTGTTTCTTTAGTATTTTTTTCCCTTCTTTTTTGTGTCTTTTCTCTTTTTTATTATTTTGTGTCTTTAGTATTTTTTTCTCTTCTTTTTTGTGTCTTTTCTCTTTTTTGTTATTTTGTTTCTTTAGTATTTTTTTCCCTTCTTTTTTGTGTCTTTTCTCTTTTTTGATATTTTGTTTCTTTAGCATTTTTTTCCCTTCTTTTTTGTATCTTTTCTTTTTTTTTGTTATTTTGTTTCTTTAGAATTTTTTTCTCTTCTTTTTTGTCTTTTCTTTTTTTCCATTTCTCAAATAATGGTGCAACTTATTGCGATGTAACTGCCCGTATAGAGTTAGAAGCATCCAAGGGACTGTTTAAATAATTATATATGGCAAGGCATTAACGCGTTAATAATAAAGAGGGAAGAAAAGGGAAAAAAGAGACCTGTTGATAAGAGAAGGGACGGTGGTGGGTTTTGTAGAATCAGTCGAATATGAGATGCTTAGTTTAGGTTCGGATAACAAGAAGGCACTGACCGACCGACTTTACTTATAAACGGCAGAAGCACTACTGCAGTACGAGTATCGAGAAACATTACAAGAAATATTTCCCTTTTTGTATACACGTGAATCAGCATGGTGCGTACACAATATGAGTCAACCATGCCGAAATTATTATTCATCTATTACTCTTTAGATTCCAGTTTTCTATATTGATTTGTAATTTAACAAACCCGACAGATACGTTCGAGGAATGTGTAGTTTTCTTAGCACTGATACATGAATAGTTAAAAAAAGGGGGATTTTGCAAGCATACAGCATTTAGAAGTGAAAATGGATGATGCTTTACCCACCCTTACAAATCCAGTTTAATGACTTCTAAAATAAGTGATTAGATAATCGACTCAGCCTTAAACTTGATGATTTTTTTCAAGGATAATCTGGCACTGCGACTTATCAATACTGCTGTTGGCGCAACTATCTATTTAGCATAATAATTGACAAAAATTTAACATATTTGCAGCACTACGCATTCATCACCGCTGACAGTGTAAATTACCGGAAAACGTTGAGGCAAGGTTCTTGTGTCTGTGTCGTAATCGGTGATTTTTAACCCTTACCCATCTGCCACGTCACACATTTAATTGCGATCATAGAATTAAATTTGAGGCATGGCGGCTAACCAAAAAATCTCCACAATAACCAAAACGGCAGCGTAGTAGAAACGTTGTTGGTGTTTGCCCCTTAGGACATTCTCTGAGCCACTCAGTTTTATCGGGATGATCTTGTTTTAAATTTAGATAGATAGAAGTACTGATCCGCATGCCATCGCCGCAACTTTGTTTAATAGAGAATAAATTTTCGAGTAGCTGCTTGTCACCGATCGAGTACCAGCTGGTTTGCATGATTTATATCATAATTTTATACTGTTTTCCTTTGCTGTCGAGACAGGGAAGCAGTAAATGTACGTTTACAGATAACTTGAATGTTAGCTATTAGCTTTATCAGTTCCGTTGATGGGTTACTCATTAAAAATACTTTTCATTTTAAAGTTTCGAGTGTTAATCGATACTATTTTAAATTAATTTTTACACTTGAACAATTTCTATTTGCCGGGGTCACGTTAAATAGTTATTTATCGGGTCAAGAGCATTTTTTTTTGCATGGCTTATTAATTGTTGAAAACGGCAAACGGCACCGAGCATGTCTGCTAATGCACGTCCTTATTGTTATGCACGTCTGCTATCTTTGAAAACGCATTTTTGGACTTTCGTATTCGATTTATTTATTAATTTATTTATATTTGTAGTAACGTTCATGCTAGGTGTTGTATTTTGATTTAGTGTCCGCTTTGATCCTTGCCTGTATTTGTTGTAATTTTTCGACCTAAATTAATTCTCGCACTCCCCGTTTCTCTGCGATAATTTAAATCTATCTAGGCCTCATCCAGATGAAAAACAGAGCAGTAAATTCAGGCAAAAGTGCTGGCAACCGAGAGGCAAATTTCGTTAGAGCAATATTATCTTTGGGTGTAAAGCGGGCCATAAATAATTATTGCTTTATCTAGTTTTTGATCTCGGCTATTATCGGTAGGTAAGGAGAATTAAGGATGAGAAATTTAGAATTTGATGTTTGCTATGATTCATAGTAGATATGAGGCATTTTTACAGCCCCGAAATTAATGCTTTATTGGATTAAGTTATCATTATTGTATCAGGAATTAGGCGGTAACATTGTTTTGATAAAGTGAAATTTTTAATAAGTCTCGTGGGTTCGGATCGCGTAATTGAATAAAAACTTGAGAATTTTCGAGTAAAAGTCAAACGTTCGTCCCCAGCCATCCACAGTCGCTCATCACAAAATATAGATCGTGTACAGTTTGTCCTATTAGAGGGACTCGCACGAAGATTTTCAATTTTAGTCTAGACAGTGCTAGAGAACCAGAATTGGGGATTCTTAAAATTTATTTGCTAACGATCAAAATTCTTAAGATAAATAAATACATTTCTCGATTCCATAGAGAAGGTTCTGCGTCATCTCCATTTTATTCAATACTCTTAACGGTCGAGGAATTGCGATTAATAACGGCAATCACCGAGCAGAAAATTAACCTGCTATTTTTAGTAGATCTGCATAAAAATGGTAAAGCTGGCAACGTTGCTTAATCTTACCAACGTTTCGAGTTTCGGCAACTACAAGTGACGGAGTATCTTGGAGGCATAGCCATGTTGCCGGAACTGCTACCATATTTGCGTTCCGAAGATTTTTCTGTTTCCTAAACCCTAGATCTCACCTCACGTGTGCATACCGAAAATCGTTAATATCTTTCAAACATTTTTGCATGTTTCGAGCGTATCTTCGGGGAATTACCGCAATAGGAGTACACCCGAATTTTCAACTTATTTACCCAGAAGAAAGTGACTACCAATCACCCCGATTTTATATAAAAATTAATTGTATGTTCCAGAATTTGAAAGTGAAACTCTGTCCAAAATTTGAATACAAACTAACGGACGATTCGAAGTTTCTCCCCTTTGAAAAAGTTCTGGGTGTGGCCCTGATTTCAACCAAAACCCATCTGAATATTATGGAATTTAGACGCCCGACTCATGGTGCAACGATTTGTGCGGATTATATGAAGTTAACACTTGCTTGCCACTTGCAAGCCTTTGAATATGGAAATCAAAAACTCACGTTGTCAGAACTACTACCAAACTTCTCTGGGTGGCGTCGTTTTGAGCCATTTTTACGGTGTTTTTTTCCTTGTTCCAATACCCGTGGCATCATCTTTGGCGATTGACAAAAATCGACGAAAATGTGTCAGAATTTGGACAAAAAATAGGGAAACTGATGTCGTCAAGAAAACTTTGCCGATTTTAGACACGAATTAAGTGTGAATGTTTCAGAATTTAGAAACAAGACACTGAATTCAAAGCAAGAAAACTTTACGGTTCCCTTATGAGCAGTTCTTGAAATCAACTTAACGTTAGACACAAATCATCGCAAAACTATGCTTGTTTTCCTCCTAAAAAAGTAACTAGGTACCGCCGTGATCTTGAGAGTTTTTCAATTGAACGTTTCTCTCGAAAATCTTATTGGTACTACCAGGATTTTCGACAGAAACTAACTGAAGTTTTACGATTTTTAAGCGAGAGCCGACGTTAAAAACCGCAAAATCTCCAATCATACCTTTACGGTGTAGGACTCGGAAAATTTCTGCAGAAATGGTAAGGTTTGACGGCGATACTTTGAACTTAGGCAGCCAGAAATACACGAGTGTCTTCTACACTTAGCCATGACATGAACCCTTCCCGACCCTTAAAGTAGCAGGGATATCAAACTTTATCTCTCTCTGTTAAGAGTCGCTGTTTCAGATACGAATTAAGTGAACATTTGGTTTTTTCACAAAAATTGCTCCGTTGAAATTTGCCTTCGGTTTTGGACAACTTTGTTGTAAAATTGCACGTTGGGGGGCCTCTCACATGGGTTTTGCTAATGTGTTGTGTTGTTGAGCAGCACGAGGGGGGCACTAACCCCACTGAATCAATGACGAGAGCCCTCATAAGCGAGGACACTATTGCGAGACAAAGCGGCCCCGTGCAGCTTGGGTACGTATACGTCCTCCACACGTCATCTTGCAAGGTGGAACGATTCATACTACATGCGTATATATACTAATACTATAGCTCATTTCATATTTCTTCTCTTTCGAGCTTGAGCTCGTGTTCGATTGTCCAATTTCTTGTTTTTATTTAAAAAAAAAATTATGTAATATTTATGAATAAACATTAATCGAATCCGGTCACTCGAAAGGTTTCATTTATTAGTTGATTACATTCAATGAAAGTAGGTACCTTCGTTTCGTAACTCAGTTAAATAGTAGGACCAGTATGAGCCATGGTTGCTGTAGTTTGTACGGGTGCGGGACGCCATTTGGTCCTGTTTCAATTTATGCTATAGCATTGCAATCTCTTGATAGTACCTGAAAATTGAAATAAAACTGATTAGAAACTCGTCAGCAGATGGCATTACGGCGTCATATTGTGCAGTATGGAGAACCTCGTTTCATATACGTGTAAAACTATGCCTTCCCTAATGGTGTTTAAATAGGTGCTGTATTGAATACTTCATAGCTCATAGGTTACAGCGTGTTCCATCGGTAAATTTGGAACGGAAGTAATGTATACTACCACGCTACTTTTCAAAAATGTCGAATATGCGATTCAAGAAATTGGATAATCGAAATATGTTTTTCATTGAATGATTTGACTGGTGGCATGTCGATAGGTGCCGGTATTGTTGAACTAAAAAATAACTAATTTGTTAGCAGACTCAACCGATTTTTGGGTTTATTTTCGTGCTTCTCAATATCATACACACTGAATGTCAAAATTACAACTGATTGTATCCTGTATATTTTTGCACGTTGTTTTCGCTCTCCCATTACTTCTTTCACTTTTTCACCCACCGCCTTATTTTCGCACACGCACACACTTGCCCATGCCATGATTCATGCTAGTTACTGTATGGCGATTTACAAATAATCCACATTTTATACTTGCAACAGTTTTCCGGAGAAGCAAAACGACCCAGAGGATTACTTTCCATGGTAAATTTAATTTTTGTTGTACATAGATGTTAGATCGCTCCGTAAACTCGCTAAATTCGGCCCGCTTTGGAAATCTACTAGGTTGCTTCTAGCTAGTTTCAAAATTGTCAAGAGAGTCTTTCCTAAACCGATTGGCTCAAAGAATATATTGTTGTTTGTAATTAAGTCTAATAGTTTACCCTGGTAAGAATATAGTATTTCTAACAGTTTGTATGGTCTTTGGTAACTTAATCGAATGTTGCTGGATGTCAGTGTTGTATCTACGTCTTGGAAGCAGCTTTCTGGGACGTGGATATAGTTTTCAATCGCTAACCAAAGCTGACTTGGGCAATATTTGAAATGTAGCTTCGTCGCTGGAGTCATTCTCCGCGAGAGGATTCCGGCCTTCGAAAGGATGTTGTGGAGAGCCTGCAGAGGGAACGTCTTTTTGCGACAAGCCGAAATTGAGACTCCTTTAGAGGACCCTTCCACTGTAAGCTCAAAAGTCTCTTTGCAGGCATCCTCTTAGACAATGAAAATTAACCACAGGGAGACGAAGTCTACAAATCAGTGTTCATCATCTTCTTTCAAGGAGACCAATTGAAAACCCGGGTGAAAAAAATCTGCGAAGGTTTCAGAGCCACCCTCTATCCGTGTCCAGAGGCCCCCGCGGATCGCAGGGAAATGGCGATGGGCGTCATGACTCGTATTGAAGATCTAAATACTGTACGTTTCGGAAAATGTACTTTGTAACAGGATAAAATGGAAGTTTGTAGGTTCTCGGCCAAACTCAAGACCACAGGCACAGGGTGCTCTTGGCTGCCGCGAAGAACATAAAGAACTGGTTTGTTAAAGTTCGCAAAATCAAGGCCATCTACCACACCCTTAATCTCTTTAATTTGGACGTTACTCAAAAATGTTTGATCGCAGAGTGTTGGGTGCCAGTGTTGGATTTGGAGAACATTCAACTGGCGTTGAGGAGAGGCACGGTAAGACAATCCAAGACCTATCGTTTACCGAGTATTTAATTGATGAGTTTGAGCAAACCGTTGTAAACACTGGAGTTTTATTCATAACATTGTGCGAATACACCAAAAACTTTAATATATACAGGTGCTCAAAAAAGGTATTTGCATCTTTCTAAATAGTAAATATTTTTTTTTTAATATATATTTACAAATTCCTAGTCGAATTCTAGGCATATTTAAATGAACACACGGTATACATTTATACGCGTTTTAAAGTACTTCGCCACGATGTAAGGAATGAAAGTTTTTCGTTTTTTATTCATATATGTAAGTTGCCGCTTTCGCTTAGGGTTAGTTCAGGTTAGTTCTGTTCAGATAATTGTAGTTAGTCTGCCTTGCGGTCATTATATTAATTGTCGAGTATTACTACTGGAAAATATTTAAAAAGATAAAATTTAATATAAATTGTTACAAAATTACGCAGATATTTGAAGAAATTATGCATAAAACGATAATTTGACGATAAATGATTGTATAAAAGGCTCATTGATTTTGGAACAGAGGGATCGTAAACTTGTCCTCTGCTGGTACATAAGTACGTCTGCTCATCGATGCCATATTTCTAACTATATTTAAATAATAAAATTTTAAATTATAGTTGACTTTGGTTCATTTTTCAAAACAATCAAAACTGTCAGATCAGAGGCCAAATAGTGGCAAATTAACGAAGATCAGGTATCTTTTATAGATATAAAAAGATCCCAGAGACATGTCGCTCTAACGTAGTTGACTTAAAATAAAGTTCTGCTAATAAAAACTGGCTCACACTGTATAACTTACTGAAAAAGTGATTTAGAAAAAAAAAACCATTTGAAATTGATTTTATATTAAATTAACCTGGACAAACAGCCCAGACTTTTGTAATACCTGATACACACTGCGAACACAGCTCTCTAGGTACGCGCGTCGAGTAAATCGAAATAATAAATTTAAAGACCTTTTTTATCGTAACCTTCGCCTTTAGAATTCTGCGATAGCTCGTCTCTCGAATTTTAGTGACACTTCTTAGTGCAAAAAATGGTTTGATGATTTGTTATCGCCCTTACCTTCAAAGCAGGGAGTCACTCAATCCTTCACTCTAAATGAAAAAATAAATTTCAAGTTTCTCTGCATCTGTTAACTTAAAATTTTACGTTATCGTTAACATATCAAAGAAAAACAGGTGCATCATTATGCGAATCTTTAAGATTTAATCATAACATTTTCAACGAGTCGCACGTCGAGAGAGAGCTTCGGTGGTCTTCACTGCAGGCATAACATTAATACAATTAAAATTAACTTTAGGAAAGGAGCGGCAGCTCGGTACCACCGATTTTGAACCGAATGGACACTCTGGAGGATCCGCCGACATACAACCACACTAACAAATTTACTTCCGCTTTTCAAGCCCTATACGACTCCTATGGCATTGCTTCATACAGAGAAATGAATCCCACCCCCTACACAATCATCACTTTCCCCTTCTTGTTTGCCATAATGTTCGGGGACTTCGGCCACGGCGCTCTGATGATGCTTTTCGGGTTATGGATGGTATTGAAGGAGAAGCCCCTGGCGGCCAAAAAATCTGACAATGAGGTAGAGTTGCAATCCGTATGTTTTTTCGATTATTGGGTATGTGGCAGATTTGTAAAATTCTCACTAATTTGTCAAATCCTACGACTCTTACTGTTCATTATTTATACAGAGTAAACATATTCTTTTTATAAAAGTTTAAGATAAAAAAAAATAATTTTAGACAACATAAAGCCTAGAACGTAGACCTAACTCCTGGAAAGGATTAAAACTAATAATTTAATTGTAGATCTGGAACATCTTTTTCGGTGGGCGCTACATTATCTTTCTTATGGGCTGTTTTTCCATGTACACCGGCTTGATTTACAACGACATTTTCGCCAAATCCTTCAATATTTTCGGGTCGAGTTGGAAGATCTCGAATTTGACTTCTGAGTATGTCAAGAATATGGGTACAGATCACATGTTGGATCCCGCAACTGCGGATTATATAGGTATTTCCTTGCCAGAGTGCATTTAAACTCTGAGAAGTTTGAACACACAATTTGCAGGTTATCCTTATCCGTTCGGATTAGACCCAGTGTGGCAACCCTCAAAGAACAAAATAATCTTTTTGAACTCTTTCAAGATGAAGCTCTCTGTGATTATTGGAATCACCCATATGTTATTTGGGGTAGCTATTAGCTACTTTAAAAATATGTAAGTCTATTCGAAATTAGATGGGGTTTGTGTAATCGAGTTCGACTAAATTTCAGGCACATGAACAACCGCCTGAACATCATATGTGAATTTATTCCACAAGTCGTTTTTCTTACTTTCCTGTTCTTTTATATGGTGCTTTTAATGTTCATCAAATGGTTCATGTACTTCGCCAGTAATGACGGTAAGTAAACTTTACGTTTCAATTTTCTACAAGTTTTTTCAGAAAATGTAACATCAGTTAATGAATATTTAAGTTTCCATCTTCCTCTGTTTAGTATCGGAGTTGTATTGATTGTATTTTGAGTATTTTCAAAATTCCCACCGAATTTGGCACATATTGTTTTAAAATTGCGAAACAGTAATTAAGATGTTCAATTTTGACTGGTAATTATCAGGGGTATACTGAAATGATCAAAACTGTCGGAAATTGAGAAAAACGCTATTATTTTCTGGGATTTTTGGAAATCATAAATTTCAATATAATAAAAATTATTTTTATTATATCTGAATAACAGTGTTTTCTCAAGCAAATACTAGTATTTCGATTATTTAAGCCCCATTTCGGGAGTGTGCAGGCCTCATACAATATTACAGGGGATTTAAAACATGATGGTTTTGACGTAGATAAATCTATCTACTTAACTAAGACAGGTGTCGCAATCATTAAAGTGTTTTTTTTATAACTTTTGACGCGTTAATCTTTACAAATATTAGCTGTTTTTGAAATTTATTAATGCATCATGTTTAATGTGATGTAATAGGCAGTATTTGGACTTGCATCGACTTGTATTAAATTATGATTAAGTGGATTTATTAGATTATCATCATGCCTTCTTGTACTTTTTAGATACGACCATGAGTAAAGGCAAACAAATCTTTTGTTAGTGAGCTTGTGGTGTAAATATTCATAGATATGTAGATCAACAGACTTTGACTTATTTCGAGGAGATATTCAGAATTCATTGTACTTATTGACTAATTGTGTTACCATCTTGTAGTGTTGGTTACCTTTACGTTTCTAAAAAAAAATAACTCGTATATGTATGTATGCATAGTTAACGTGCACATCTATCTTTACATTATTTAGACAAAAATTTCACTGTGAGTACCAGATGCGCTCCCTCTATTCTCATCACGTTCATCAATATGGTTTTGATGAAGGACACTCCCTTCGAAAAAAAATGTTTAACTCCCAACATGTATGCAGGACAACCAGGCATACAAAAGTTCCTTCTATTTTGCGCTTTTATTTGCATTCCATGGATGTTGTTGGCGAAGCCTGTGATGATTGCCAGATCTCGTAAAGCAGCCGCACTTCATCCAGTAAAAAAAAACTCGTATTTAATAGTTGTTTATCTAATAAGTGATCTTTGAAGGTAAATCATAATCAGTTGCATTCCGCCACCGAAAACGGAGATGCCGAACAACCGATGCACAACAACACATCTCAGACTCCAATAGCAGCTCAAGGCGGAGGTGAACATGATGACGAACCCATGTCAGAGATTTACATCCATCAGGGCATTCACACCATCGAATACGTACTGGGCTCGATTTCCCACACAGCGTCGTATCTTCGGTTGTGGGCCTTATCCCTTGCTCACGCTCGTAAGCATTCATATTTTGTCCCAGAAGAAAATATACCGTAGAAAAATATTCCTTCCAGAATTATCCGAAGTACTATGGCAAATGGTCCTGAACAAGGGCCTTACGGTGGAAGGGTGGGCTGGAGGCGTCGCACTTTACATAATTTTTGCCATTTGGGGTGCGCTCACTATTTCGATTCTGGTATTAATGGAAGGGCTTTCTGCCTTCCTGCATACACTTCGTTTGCATTGGTAAGTTTTTTCTGTATATGAGTTTATTGTTGCACTGACCAACTTAATTCTAGGGTCGAATTTTGCTCCAAATTCTACTCAGGGGCGGGCTACGCCTTCCAACCATTCTCCTTCGAAATCATCCTCGACTCAGCAGACCAAGCCAAGGAGGAATAAGTCAGCTAATTTATTGCTTAAAGTCGCTTGTGGTAGTTTAGGTCGATGTTACGGTAGTCCTTGCTGTGCTACCGTGCTTATTGTTCGATTCCTAAGAGATTATCTACCCATGTAATCTGAGATACTTATAGTTAAATTGCTCATAACACTTCATTCGTTAACTAATGATGCTGTACTTAAGCATTGGTCCTTGTTTATCGTCATTTAATAGTGTTGAACATCTGTGTATTCATGGAATAAAGTTCTAATAGTTCTATGGTGTTTTGTTGTGCAGTTCTTAAAGTTAATCATTCTCCAATAAAATTTAAAAAAAGAAAATAAAACTAAGAATAATTATAATAACGTTAGAGGGAAAAATGTTTTTCACTAAGAAGAAAACTAAGTTTATGAACAAAAATAGAAGTTGTACTTTTAAAATATACATAGGACCATCATAGGCAATTGTAGTTGCATACCTTCTCTAAAAATAGAACTGCAATTTTTTACGATACTTGCGGATTAAGAAGGAAATTCGATACCAAAAGAAAGATATGTACTTTGATAAGTAACATCCTGTGGTTGCAAGTTGAGACAAGTTGAAAAATGCGGAGGTCCGCAAACTTTGGACATGAAAAATTGTCAAAGATAAGTTCGAATGGAAACACATCAACTAAATAGTACAAGTTCGTAAGTTTGTCATCGTGAAACCAGTAGCGTACATGATAATTTTGATCGAAAAATTGTATCAAAAATTATTTGCTCTAATTTCGACTATATTTGGCACTGCAGCACATGTACAATAGATCGTTGATATCAAAAGGTAAAAAAATCAGATAACTTCGATTTTTTGGAATGAAAATTTCCGTGATGTATAGTTCATATTATTTTTCGGGCTAAAAAATCGAAGTTGTCTGATTCCAGTTTGAATTTTGACCCGTACATCCTAAACCATAATGGTATGTATACTGCGAAGTCAAATAAGATTCAAATCGAACCACTTCAATTTTGCCTTAATTTTGTTAGTAAAATTCTCTATGGCACTGATTATTGGAAATCAAATGATTGGCATAAATTACAATCATTTTTTCAAGGTACTTAGATTTTAAAAATATTTGATTACGAAATACATTAACACTATTACATTTGTTCGTTACATTCACGTGACATCCACCAGACTTTTGTAAATAGATGATCGAAAGATGTATATTCTGAAGTAATGACAACAACAAATACTCGTTTCATCTTATACATATTTAGAATTGTATTATTAAAAGAGTCATTATATATTATGTATGTATTAATTATATTGAAAGTATTTATTCTAAAATTCAACCATCTTCATGTAATGACGGAATTGTTTATTGTTAATTTATTTACAACATCGTAACAAAGGGTACAAAATCTAAATGCGATGCTTATACAGACATAATAGCGAATTTAAAACTTAGAAAACTGCCAGATATAATTGGCTAATCGTTGTTACCTTGGTATTTACAATTTGGCAGTTAGAAAGTCTATACAGGTTGTCCCAGAAATAAGTCCCATAATTTGAATCACTAATAAAACTCGTAGAAAGCAACTTTTTTTTCATTTGTATTTTTTGCATAAGAGGTATAGTTTTCCAATTTAATTCATTAAAAGATTTATTACAATTCCGTTACCCGCCTATGGCATTTAAAATTGTCCTATTTCGGATCCATCGCATAGATATTTAGCAAATTTTTTATCTGCTTTCTAATGTATATGCCTTTTTCGCGAATAATCAATAAACGCATACAGGTAAGTAAGAGGAGTTATTGGGGTTTAAGTCATTTACTGTTAAAATAATTTAAATTTTTGACTTGCCGACAAAAGAGGTTACACTAAGTGTTCAAAATGTCTTACATTATCGTTGGAAATTATGCGTATATTTAGTGGAAATTGGGATTAACAAAACAAGAATGCACTGACCGACCAACTTTAGTTGCAAACGGCAGACACACTACTGCAGTAGGAGCATCGTGAAAGATTACAAGAAATATTTCCCTTTTTATTTACACCTGAATCAGCTTGGGGCGTACACAATATGAGTCGACAATGCCGAAATTATTATTTATATATTGCTATTTAGATTCAAGTTTTCTACATTGATTTGTAATTTAACAAATCCAGCAATTATTCTCAATGCATAATTGCTTTCGGCGTTGAAGATTTTCCTCGACCCTCGGTAACGTTTCCCTATCATTTCGAATAATTCTGACGGCATTTTCAACGCGTCCTCGCAGTTCTTCAACTGCATGAACTGGAGTAAAATACATTATCTGTTTCATATGGCCACGTAAATAAAAATCGCGAGGATTTAAATCTGGGAACCGAGCGGGACACGCAACAGAACCATTTCGACCAATCCACCCACTGGGAAAGTGCTAATTTAACCATTCTCGTACTATTCGGGCGTTATGACAAGGAGCACCATCATGAAAATACCACGTGTTTACACGAATTTCCTGCGAAACATCTTCCAATAAATGACGTAGCTCGTTATTTAAAAACTGTAAATAACTTCTACTATTTAATCGATCTGGTAAAAAAATAAGTGCCGATGAGCCGATCGTTTACCATTCCTGCCCATACATTTATTGGAAATTGCGAGGTCTTATACTATGGGGATTTTCATCTGTCCAAATGCGAGTGTCGTACATATTAAATACTTCTTACCTGGTGAATCTCGCTTCCTCGGCGGCTAATACATAGCTAAGGAAGTTTGGAACCCGTCTTAGTTTTCTTGAAACCCAGTTGCAGGAACCCTGTCGATGATGATAATCCAGCCGTTGCAAACACTGAACTTTTTGACACTTTACAAGTGCTAATCCCTGGATTATTTCCAACACTTTCCAAAACTTCACTTTCGCCATTTGCAAAACGATTAAGGCCGTTGTCTGCCGCGATCTTGATATGCACCTGCACGAGTTCCACCATTACGAAGTCCTCGAATAACACGAAGAAACGCGGGCCCATGGGGTGTGGGACGATCCGGGAAACGATGTGTATGAATCCTACGAAACCGATTCGAGTTTCCACGAGTTTCCCCATGGGCCAACACCATATCAGTGTATTCGCTATTTGTAAAACGCGGCGTTTCGCACGAAAATTTCTCACTACCAACAATCGTAAACAATGAAAGACTTGCGATGCATCGACCTTGACTCACGGATAGCAAAAAAACTTTACGATAAAAAAAACATCAACAAAGTATCCAGTGCATATTTGGATTTTTTTTGTTAATCCATAAACGATGCCACAGACCCGTTTTAGCAGGTAAAAATACCAGAAGTACACGTGACTTAAAAAAAAATCTTATTTGACAAAAGTTGTTACTATCGATGAATTCTGCTACATGTTGAAATTATGGCACTCATTTCTTAAACACCCTGTATAACAATAAAAAGATCTGTAAAATTAAGAAATACGCTAATAAATCTCCTTTAAGTTTGTGTTGGATAAAAATTGTTTACGTACAACAGACGTATTTGTGGCGTAAGAATTAGTTGCATCTCCTACGCTTGGACACCAGTTTTACAAATAAACTTGCGTTGTTTATTAAAATATTCGAAAGGGAAGAATGTACGATCGATAGGAAGTAAGGCAAAGATGGAGAGAAATTTACTCTTCGGTTAAGGAAAACTGACAATTCTGACAGATGTTAATACATAGCACCTATTAGTTTATAGATGGCGTCACCTTACATTAACTAGGCAGTACTTATTAATAGAAAAAAAAATCTTTAATTAAGATATCAAAAACTATGGAATTTTTATTACAAAAATTAACAACTAATTTAAATTTACATTTTACTTTTACAATAGTGTTCAGAAAAAGAACCTTATTCAAAGTATGTAAAGAAATTTGACGTGCGGTAAGATACATCCGTTTTTAACTACCAATCGAGTGTTGGTCAAGAACTCTATCGCACTTAAAGTGCTTAAAAAACCTGTATAATTTAGCAAGTCACACCCGCATGAGGGTGGTTAAATTGCATTTTACTGCACACTACTAAGGAAACCAATTTTCAACCTAAAGCAAATTCTTTATTAAATCTCCAATGAGCTTTTACTTTTAACATATTTTTCCCAATTTTTTTTATTAACGGCCGCATTTTTCATTCTCCTTTCTTTCCTAGTTTCCTCCCTAACAACGAAATATTTATCTCTAAAATCATGTATCCTTGATTGCTCGGCGTCATCAACTTCATCGACCGAAGGATGCCGCATTTTCGCATATGTCAACAGCCGCCTTGAGGTGACTTTACTAAGCGGCTGTTCACAATTCGCTAACAATTTTAGACAAGGATGCATAGGTAAGCAGTCTTCTGTATAATCATCTCTATATAAAAACAAAATTACAGTAACAGCTTTAAGATGTGTTTTTTTCCTTACTTAAAAATGGGAAACCAGCACACAAGCCGACCTCCAAGTTTCAGATGTTTCGCCGAAAAATCCAGAAGATCTTTATATATATTCGGAATTCCATATTCAATTTTAGCAGGAATATGGGTGGCTAAATGCTTTTCACTTATAACGCAGTCATGTTTCTGTGTGCCTACTCGCTCTGTGGTTTCTCTAATTCCATACGGAGCTGACAAACATTTACCATTAGGAATTATTATTACAGCGAAAACTCTGTTATAAACGTACGATCAGTTATAATGGCATCAAATTGAACTGAATCCTTCCAAAACTTCATAGAAAAATCGTTAATAAGAACATCTACGTATTTATCCTGTAGACCGTATTGTCTCATGTTGGCTTCTATAGACTCGTCATTAGCACGCTTCTATAAACCTCACATTACTAAATTCTTATGATAACTACCACTAAAAGCAACCTTTTGCTTGATCCTCGTAGGTTTGGTTTTTCCGTGTAACATCAAATAATCAATATCTGTACCAAATACATAACCACCAAACTCGGCAGCAGCCACTAACAAAGACCCAGAGCCTACAAATGGGTCTAATATAAAGTCGCCGTTGCTAACTTTGGCTTGATTAGCCATCAGCAGGGATAGCTGGGGATCCATGCTAGTATTCCCTATAAATTTCCGCGTTTTTAATGACAATTTTTTGATGAGAGCTCTGAGGCCATTTGCAACCTAAAAATTGTCGAATTGAGACATGAATGCCCAGCTTTGATTTTTTTCATAACATCTTACACATCGTCCAAAAAATACTTCATACGGTAATTCTGGAGGACTACTAGCTCTGATACCATAATATTCGATATACTGTAAACAGAGATCTGGGTCTTTTAAGCGGACAGGACCTTGAATGGGCAAATAGATGAAGCTCTGGAAAAATAATTGGTTCTGTAATCTGCCTTGAAGAGTAGATTTATTTCAGATACTTCTAGTTTAGCAATTTTCTCGTTTTGTGTGAAATGTCGACCAAAAGTTTCAACTTCCAGTTTGAAGCTCTTTTTGGGGTGAAAATAAGGGGCAAATATTTGGCATTGTTGTTTTAAGGTCGAGTGGAGAGAGTCTAAAGATTTGGCATGGCCCCATAATTCGATACAATTCCGTAAAGACACAGATCTGCTAGCCAGCAATTTGGCGTCTTTCTCCGATGAAAATTCGACTAACCAATAAGGCTCCTAAGAATAGAGAATGCTTATAAATGGGAAATGCGATCAATTATAATAGATTTATGCAGATATGAACACAAATCAAAATATTTCCATAGGGAAAATTAATGTCCCAATAATATAGACTATCCTAAAACTATATACATAGGTTAGATTGAAAGATCTGGGGAAGTGGAAGAAATCTAGTAAAATCTGTAATACACCAACTTTCAATTTACAACTTCTACTCCATGTTGAGTGAACAATTAAATATTTTTTTTCAAAAGTATTTTCTGAATCAATGCTTAGGATATTTCAAACAATACAAATAATAGTAGAGAAACAGGGTTTTTTTAGTAATTTTCAACATCAATATCATGTGTACCTATTAATTTATTAGCCTCAGTTAATATAAGGTAAATATAATGGGTGATCATAAAAAAAGCGTTGATTCAGCAATTTACTATTTACTAAAAAACATCTGATCTGATAAATTGAGCCACTTGAAATTATTTTAATGATAGCCCTTTGCAATTTGACACGCTCACTCCTACATAAACATATATCTTAATAGTTATGGTAAAATTACCTTGTTTTGTGGCTTTTGGTCATATCTCATTTCAATCTTAAATAATGATAGTAAAGACTCAATTTCCTGAAACAAAAAAAAAATTTACACTTTAACCTACATACTAGCTTCCATAACTTTTATTTGTTATGATTCTAACAAAAAATTACGTTAATAAAAGCCCATAAGCACTAAATAGATGTATTAATGCACATTTCAACTTTATTTCAAATGAAGGTACAAAATAATGATGGCACATTAATATGGGATTGGGAAAATGCAATATCAATAAATGCAAACAAAATTAGCAAATTCGAAAACTAAAAAGATACATTTATAAATAACGCTTTATTTTATGTGATAATTATCAAAGCAGATGTTTAAATACGGGACTATTTTTAGATCTTTTCTACGTTCTACTTCATTCCCTTATTAAATGATTTGTATTACTCAATCGTATTTAATTCACAACGGGACATAATTCTTTTGTAGAAGATCCTGATTTCAATGGTCGTTGCCCGTAAGTTGTAAGAAAATGTAAAGTGACTTGCCTTCCGAATTCAAGAAGTGGCAGGTACTTATTTCTACACCTTCTCTATAACTGCTAGGTCTGTATACAAGATTGATCTACTGAGCAGCTATACACAGAATGAGCACCACGATTTTTTAATTCCTATTGTTGTTCCGTTCAAAGATAGAAACTGAACGTTTAAAGTGATGCCTTCCATATTTTTGGATTAGGCGGTTTTGGGTTCTGGCACTTATATTTGTATGTTCTTTTATTCAGTTCAGGAACATATCTCTATAATTCTTAGAGATTGAATAGGAATGCAGTTGGATATACTCATCACAACGACATTGTCAATTCAACGCACAAGTATTAGATTTCCATCAATTTTAGCCCACGGTTTGTTTTTACGAGCGATTTGTTATCGGAAAAAATGGCGATTTTTAACACTCTTATCTTGTCGCAAAACTCCAGTTCATCGATAGCCTACGCTAGTTAATTTTTTGTATCTGGAATGTTATTCCTGTTTCGATCTATTCTTTTTTGTTTTTCCCCTTGCCGGTTTGTTTGCTTTTTTATTTTCGATGGTCTTCAATAGTTTCTTTCTTTTCGTGGCGAGTCTAGCAAGACGAATATTGTCATAACTTTCAACGGAGCATTTTTCCTTTAAAATGCCTACTTTTATATTGTCGCTAGATATAATAATTTTTATTTCTACTCCGGATAACACATTTAAATTAAATATATATATTTTTTTAATTATAATTAATCATAAAATTCTGCTGGTTAAGTGATTCATATTACAAGTAGATTCTAAATAAAAAGCATCTCTCTGCACACCTGTGCACGCTATCTTTTTTGAAAGATAGATCGATAGCAAACGATGATATAGCCAAGTCCGGTCGTTTTCTGGTTCATCGAATAATCCATGTAGATAACTTTTCCTGCGTGGACTATTTTTATATCTATAAGCGCGAAACAATAAATATCTAATACAAAATAAAATCAATTTGACAACAGAATTTTTCGTCTATATTTGGAGAATTTCAAACTTATCTAAATGTAGTTTTGGAAATTAACAGCCAACAAAAAAATATTATGTTTGTCTAATGAATAATAGTAAACACCTGTTGCAAATCGGAATTTATAAAACGCGAAGACCGTTCGCTACTAAATATTGGACTGTTACTGCCTTACACATCTATAAAAATGAATCAAAAAATCTAAAAATAAATCAAAACAAATTTGCAAAAATATCGCAAGCGATCTCGAATATTCCCAGTGGCACATTCGTGGTGTCACCATTTTTTATCGAAATATAACATACTATTTTAAATAAAATTTTTAAAAATTAATTTTTTCTATAGGACTGAAAATAAATATCGTTATGTTATAAAATAGTATAGGTGAACAAAAAAAAAAGACTTATTACATGGCAAACACGTTTGGACAATTGCTACGCATCGGAGTGCATATTTATCTCTTTGTTAAAAATTACTAATTACAAGTTTCAGCTAAAATTCATGTAATGTAAATACATCACAAAGAATGCCTTTACGTATATATTTAGAAGCATTAAGTTCACAAAATTTTCAGAAAAAAAAATTTAATTCTTTAACGCATTTATATGCAACGGGCTTTAATGGGTTAATAAAACTAAAATATACACGGTTTCTAAAAAATAGGGTGCATATATTTTAGGCGGTGAAGGTAAAATGGAAATAAGAAAGAAGGTTTATATGCACATAAGTCGCCCAGAAGTGAGTTCTAAAAAATCTAGGGCTTTTTCAGGGGTACATGGATAAAATTTTATGCCTGGAGATTATTTTTTACTACAAATCATTGCCGGTGTTAGAAAATTTGAATCGCCTCCAGTGACATAGAACCTAAGTAGACTCAACTAAATATACACAATTTGGTTTTGTTTTGAAAAATACTGCACATTTTCACACCAAAAAAATTTTACTCCTGCTAAAAACCCATAGGATCAACCACTTCTGAAAAAATTCTAATTTTGTCAGTCAATGCATGTTGCAGGTTGGACCACTATTTTAAAGAGTAGAGTTGGCATTAGTTAAAAATATCATTTCTCCATCCCATTTTTTTACAATTTTTCAGAGGTTCTCAAAGCTTGTCAATGTAGCTAAGTGTTTGAGATATGTAGAAAATACCATTTATGAAGTTCAGTCTTCAAACAACTATTAGAACTCATTTTGATATCATGTTCATGAAAACTTTTTTTATTTTGATAAAAGCAATTACCTCATAAAATTTATGTGTACTATTCCTGTAAACCTTGCAAAAATATTTTATAGGTATACAAGTCTGCAAATAGGTGAGTTTTTCTTTTAATACTGTGGTATATACATATATGAGTATTAAAAGCAAGGAAGAAGAAACATTCCCTCAAACAAGCACAAAATATATTTAAGAAAAACCCCATATATTATGCAGGGTAACCAAAATTTTAGGGGTGAAACCCGTTTCTGTTAGAGTGGTGCAATTAGGGAGTTAAAAATATGACACTAAACTCTCGACACGACGACAATTTCCTTCTCAATAATAAAATTGAAATGTCCAAGTGTTTATCAAAATTACATATGGAGTTTCTTAAAACTTCTCTGTTTCATTTTCATTTGGGCACCCTGTATATTGTATTATATTATGCTTTGCATGCATATACTAAAAATGATTCTAAGATCGGTCGTATTTAGTTTCACACAAATTGTTTAAATCATTTCTCATGTGTGGCCACTGTGTAATAAATATATTTTAGCTGTTTTCCTTGTCTAACATATAGGTTAGATTTATCACTGGAGTAAGCAATAGCAATTCATATACAATATTATACAATCAATGGATTTGCCTTTAACACAAGCGGAAACAAGAACAAAATAAAATAACTTACTGCATATCTAAACTCTGTATGCTCCTGGGCGAACCATAACAAATACTTCTTCCAGGCTTTAGACATCGCTTTCACGATTGTCAAGTACTTATTAAACGTTTTCTTTAATACCAACAATTGAAAATTAAGTTTTCTATATAACTTTAATAAACAAAAGCAATAAATTAAATTTAACAAAATCAAACCCAAACAGAAAACATAACCTTACATACGGATCACATTCGCACTAAAAGGGGTTTTCAATCCAATCTTTGATCATTGTTACCGGAAAAGGTTACAATACTATACTCTGGAGCAATTAGAATCGGAAATGTACACAACTAAAGAATTAAACAAATTTGATTCATTAAATTTCACCTAAGTTCTTAAAGCCCAGTTTTTCGAATACCCGGTAACTTGTTAACGAGATAATTTGGATAGAATCGGTGTAAATCAGAGCCGTTACATACAAAAACCAATGAAAAAATACAAGAACAGCAATATCTATGTACAAATCCATTTACAGACTGTTGATAGACTACGAACACGTGCTCAGAGTAAATGCTACGAGAGAAACGTAAAAAACACACACAGACCATAGAACAAATCGCACTCAGACTAATAACAAAGATAAGACATACTGCAAATTCCCTACACAACCCATCCAAGGAATTCCTCTATGAACGGACACAAATGAAAAAGATAACGGAAAGACTCCAAGTATTATAAACAAACTGGCAACCGATGTTTTTAAACGTTTTTTTTTACAATATTTAAAGGAGAACCAAAAAAAATTCAGCGTACTTATAAACAGAATTGAAATTGAATAAACGGAACCTTTGATTTGATGTGCCGCTTGACCCCCCCTTACCATTTAAGATTCTTAAAGGGGTTGCCAACCCGTTTAGGGGGATGGCTCTATACCTACGAATTTATGATTTAAAAATGTCCTCCTTAACAGTAACATTGACGTGTCTTGGAGTTTTCCGATGAAAAAAGATTCCATTCAAGATATTTCAGGTGGATTGTTTTAAATGGGCCACCCTGTATAAGATATTGAAAATATCCTCCACCTGCAAGAATGCCGGCTTCGGCCGCTTTTCAAACATTATCGTATGCTATTTAAAAAATTCCTTATGTATGCTGTGTTAATCGAATGAATTATGAGATTCCTCAGTTGCAGATCGTTGCTTTTTATTTTTTTTCCACGAAATTGATTAACATTGCGTAAAAATTTTCAAGACATATTTTTTTTACGAAAATATGAAGCATTCAAGAAATGAATTTTGCTTTTTTTTAACAGTGAAGGTTCATGTGTTTCGTTTAAAATGTTTAGTGCTACATTAATGGGAGGGGGACTTTGCAACTTTTTTCTTCAATTTCAAGAACAACACAACAAGATTTGATTAAATTTATTGGTTAACTAAGAATATTTGAGATATGCTGTATATTCATCCCTTCCTGATATTCACTAACGAAAGAACCATCACCACTTTTAATGAATAGGTATATCTATTTTCATGAAGTAGCAGACGTACATTTCTGACTTCGCAATTCAACGTATGTTCCTACAGGATTTAGAGCTCGTTCTTGTTTATAGTCATAGCAACTATTGATTAAACTACTGAAAGAAAAAGGTGTGAGTTATACATTACATAGACACCATTTGGGTCTATATAACTTTCAAAAGCCATATAACAAAAACATATTACGAAAAGGAAAAGATAAATTAAGTTAGTTACATCCAACCAATATGAAGGTTTCGGATAATGAAACTTTGTAAGTAGAATTAAACACGAACGAAATTTTCCTTTCAAAACAACTAATTTGGTTGTTTTAATGATTTATTTCATCTTTTACTCATTTTCTTATTATGTCAAAGAAAAACTTATCTTATACTATCCAGTTTCAAACGTTTTCGGTTTGCCAGTATTTTTTCTCCCCTCAACATCCAACAAACCATCAAAATTTTCCACCTAGATGGGTCAAAATCGGCAACATAAAAGATATTAGCACCATGGGCCGAGACGTCGTAATTATAGGCAGAGACTGCTTCTTGCAGTTCCTCAACCTCAATACCGGAGAGGTCACCCAACAGCTCACCCTTAACAACCACAAAATCAACGGGGATGGTCTAAAATGTTTCAAGGGGCATTCGTACTTGCACATTTTCGCTTATTGCGAAAACTGCCAGCAACCAAATATCTACGTGAAGAGTTATCCGGATTTTCAAATTATTTGCAAATTTACTGGTGGGAACATTAATTAGCTTTAATCTTATCTAAAATTTATTACTTTAGGGGTTAGAGAAGGATACAAAAGTTTAGCATTTTCGGACTGCTCTTTCCTATTCGCACTTGGAGAGATGCCGCACTATAAAGTAACCGTCTGGAATTGGAGGAGCACTGAAAAATTTGCTGAGAGCTCAAACGAACTTCTCTATGAAAATCAAAAAATCACGTATTTTTTCCCATAATTTTTCTTATAACAATAAAAAAAAATTTAATTAGCTGCAGTAACGGCCGTCCAATGTACCTGGCCCAATATGGAGTGGGGTCAAACAAACTCTTCATTTGGGATGTTTTTATCGTTTGCAAATCGACCATTTTCACCAAACATGAAGTGTCAATGGGCAAATACAAGCCTGCACCCTTTGAGGATATTGTCTGGTCCATGGAAAACGTTGCTTTATATATTATTGACTCCAAAGGGTGTATTTATACGGTAATAGTTTATCATTAACAAATTCAAACCTTTCGCCGAAGCACAATTTCATTAGGTAGACAGAGACTTTTGTCTAGAACTCATTGTGGATGTATCTGAAGCTGGAATATGTGGTAACATAACGCCGTCGATATGTTGGTATCTCCATGGATTAACAGTCTCAGGGCCAAATCAGGAAATTCGAGTATTAATTCTTCATGATTTACATATTACCTGCAAGTTTTACATCCATAATTTACAGCACTATAAGAAACTGAGTGCTGCCTGGATTTCCGATTTCCAATATCCTACTCCCGAGGCCATTAGTGGAATTATCAGTAGGAAATCAGAAAAATGCGTTGGGCGAACCGTAAATTCCGACATAATTTCATTTGGTAATTAATTTTTTGAGGCTCCTCAACTTCACTCATTGCTTTAAATCTACTAGGGGCTACAGAGAATAGCCTAACGTACCTTAAGAAAAACGAGTCTAATTTTAGTACCATTTGCACCGTGAATCCTATTGGGAAATTCATGGTTGCAATTAGAAATGAAGTCAATATCCTTTTATTCAATATGGAGACTGGAGAAGTTGTAACTAATGTCGCATTCATCTAATATATTAGAGCAGACCAATTGCGATTTTTTTAGGTTTCTTCTTTAATATTAGATAACAGGATCTTATGCATAGCAGACCATCCTTCATACCCCTTCGTAGCAGTAGCTCAGGAAAATGGGTGTATTCAACTAATTTCATTCCATAACGAAACGAAGCCTGCGAGTTTGGTTCAAATGTACCTTACTGAGACTCCATTAACCACGGTCAAATTTTTTGAAGAGGGCCATCTTTTCGTTACTGGAAACAGAGACTGTGGAGAATTTTTCATACTTAAGGTTGGGCCAGGGTTATATTAGTTCTAAGGAATTAAGTGAGAAAAATTTACGCGTCGCAAATATCCGGCACCATTAACTAACTCAGTAACACATAACAGTATTAAAAATCCCCACTTGCAACGTTATCTACATATGTTTTTCCGGAATATTTCACAAGTCTACATAACTACGATATCAATTAAAATGCTAAATTTATTTTCCCATTCTAGTTAAAGTTTCTACTCCATATTCGATTACAAAATAGCCTTTTTCCAGGGCCTCCCAGGTACTCAAATTGAAGTAATCATCAACATCCAAGTAGGTCGTCAAGTGGTGGATTACATGATGGTGGCCTCTCAAAACATGATACGATTTTTCGGAATTCTTTCAATCAAAGACAAACTATTTGCAGGAAATAAGATAATTCGATATTGTATAGTCGACAAAGTTATAGTTAAAGTTAAGGAATTCGAATTTAAAAACCAAGAAACATTGTATAGACGCATCTACCCAACGAAAGGGCAGAATAAAGATAGTACTTTTTATTTAATTCCTTTGCATACCAGATATTTTGAAGTTGCTGAAATTAAGCAGGGGGTTAGTATTTTGTTTCCTTAACGGCCAAACTATTGATGTGCTGTTAACTTTAAGTGAAAGCTAGTTTGTCCTCCAAAGTCCATTTCAAGTTTCTGTGCAAATTAGCTAACAGTTAAAGGTACTATTTTGGACCCAAGATTTGCAGATCTTCATGTTGTAGAACCCGAAAATAACTATTACAGAGACCATTAAAACTGGCCATCAAGTTCGGAGGTTTTTGATGCGTTTATCTACCAAATACGCCCTAACATGGGGCTATGATGGGTTTACTTTCATCCGGAGTCTGGATTTCCGGGAAACTAAGGGAATGGTTTTGTGCAACCATCGTTACTACCAGGGAGTAGCGAAAGCTATTTCCAACCACGATGCAACCATTATTGTAACGTTGGGTATGAAGAATTCATATTAAGCCAAAGTATACTGCGTGATATAGACAAGAGAACACCCTGTAAACATGATTTTATTTAAATAATTTTTGGAACGCACGAATGTATATACGAACACAAAAATCGATTAAATTTTCGGCTATATTATATGTGCCTAAACGCAAAATGCAGCAAAATTTTCACGAATTGAGCGAATTTGAGAGAGGTTGAATTGTGGGTGTATGAAAGGCTGGTCGGTCATTTAAGGAAATCACCACCAGATTGAACAGTAGTGTAAACACTATAAGGAAATATTGTCAGGCATGGGTCTAAGAAGACCAAGCAGACAGAAACAGAGGTACTGGATGATTCCAAAAAACTATAGAACACCAAGATCACCGCCTTCGAATTATGGCCCTAAGAGATAGGTTCGTCTCGTCGAGAAAGCTGGATGATTAGTGATTTGCTGACTATGGACGACCAATTGAGATTCTAACCATTAACCATCGGATAAAAAATTTTGGACCAATTTGCTACTGTCTCCATCTTGTGTTATCCTTCACCTTAAAGCAACATCAAAATCGGCTGCAGTGGTGTAGAAGACGGATACATTGGATTCTTTAATGGGATAATATCGTGTGTAGTGACGAAATTAGAAGTCCTGGAACCTCATCTCGTGCGTTATCTGGAAACTCTTGTTAATCCAGTTTTCTAGCAAGACAACGCACGACCACGGGTGGTTAGAATGGTACTATGAACATCAAAATTCAATCATTTTACTATCTTAGCTACCTCGATCTCCAGACCTCGCACCGAATATACGTGTATGGAATATTGTAGGTAGAAGGTTGCATAAATTTCTCCATTCCCCACAAGACCTAGCGGCACTATGTCATGCTGTCCAATTAGCCTCGAATGAGATCCCCAAAGAGGGCATCAACCATCTTATTAGATCCATGCTTAGACGTGTACAACAATGTATAAAACACCACGGAGGACCGACAAATTATTATTTTTTTGTTTTTTAACAATTAAATTTGTTCAAATTTTTAATAAAGTATTTGTTTTAGCGTATGTCTATCAAAAATTATTTAAATAAAACCATTTACACGGGATGTTTACTTCTCTATGTCACGTAGTGTATTACATAATTAACATTTATGGTCAACTGCAAGATTTTTTGTTTGTAGGAACGTATTTTTAGCCCAAAATATTGACTTTACTGTTAATTTTAACTTCAAGTTAGTTTCTCCGCACAAAAACTACGTGTCTGATATTATAGTATATTAATAATTCGGCCTTATTTTTTATTTATTGCGGTTTTTTGCTTAGGTTATAGCGGCGTTTTGGCAGCAGTTAGATTACCCTATAAAACCGACAATCAAGAAGAGCTAGCAAAGTTATGCAGTCTGGTCAATAGCCCTAAATATCGGCTGATATTTAAAAAACCCACTTTAGGAATTGCGATTGAGAACAGATTTGAGGGAATGAATTGGAAGGAAATACAGCGACTCAAAATAATTGAGGAGGAGGAGAGACAATGCGCAAAGGAATTAAGCAAAATCTTAAATGAATTTCAGGTAAAGTTATGTTAAATAATAGGGCTAATAAAGTACTTTAATATCCTAGGATATTCAAAACATCCTTATAAATTTGGTGAATCAAAACGTGGATGGGCCGGAAAATCAAAAACTGGACATGTTGGAGTTCTACTTGGATATACCTTCATATCATAAGAGACAGCAGAAAAATAAAGAGGATTGTAAAGAGTTGGACACTTATTTGAAATGTTTGATTTTAGCTCAGGATAAGGTGTCGGCGTACATTATAAAAAATTATTACGAACCAATGGGTAAGTTTACATCCAACGAATAAAAATTTCATATTCACTTCATAGAGTATGACGAATTTCTTTTTACTTTAAATTCTAGTTGTTCAATGGCAAAACATTTTGGGTATTCACAGTGCAGTAAAAGCCACAAATTATAGCCTTCTTCCTGAAAACCATTCACAAATTAAACGGTTCCGTTGGATTGAGGAGCAGAGAAAAATAGAGCGATACCTAAGTAGTCAAGACAACTTCGAGCCGTGGTTAGCCATGACTAAACAGTAAATTATGTTTTAAATTCCTTCGCAATAAATTTTAAACGAATTGCTTTAATTCAGGGAATTACAAGAACTGAAAATCAAACGTCCAATGGCACCAAAACAGAAATATACAGACTTAGAAGCTCCGCTGAAACTTCAAGAAAAAATAGATATCACTGATTTAGGTGGCACCTTGGAAAGTAAAATCGCAATAGACGGTTCAGTTTCGCAGCTCTATATCCCTGTGAGCAGTACTCACTACTCACAACGACAATTGAATAGTTTTTACCAGTGTGAGCTGCAGCAGACAGTGGCGGAAGTAAACAACAATAACAAAAAGATATTTATTTTATATTCAAAACTTTTTTTAGCACGAAATAATTCAACTGAAATACAACTACAACAAGTGCTTTCACAACATTAGAGCTTTGAAAGAGAGGGAGATGAACAATATTAAGGAGAAAAACGCCAGACTGAGGCATATAATATCGGAATTCAATTATTTTTCGGACGAGATTACCCTCGATGTTGTAGATCCTGAATGGGAGGCGGTCAGAAGGTCTAAGCCTACCAAACAAAAGAACTTTGAACTTCTATTTCAGATAGAGAACGTGGAAACAGATATTCTAAGAGTTTCTAACATCGAAGTTCCCGTTCGACCCTACATTTCCCCAAGTGAACAAGCGATATTGGATGCAAAAGCTGCAGAAGTAGAACGGCTTCAGCTTCTACAAATCGCAGACGACTTTAGGGAACGCACCCTTATGGCAATGATGAATGGAGTATTGGAAGTGAGATGGGAGGATGAATTGAAAAAGGAAATAATCAAACCAAAATGCATTGTAAATTGCACTAAAACTAACCAGCAAATTATATGAAACAAAAATAGCACTTTTCTTATCGGTTATAGCTGGAAAAAAACTCGTCAGAGTTTAATGAAGAAGACCTGGGTAAAATGCGTGCCTATGAGGACAAAGTAGCGCAACTGAAGGCTGACAGGGAGAAATATACAAATTTATTAGAAATGGAGTTTATTACATTATCAACAGGCCTCCGGGACACTATCAGGAAGTTCAACCAGAAGCTGCACGACTGTACGACATATAAGTTGTACATTGATTCAGGCATAAATCATGAGAATTTAATTATTAACAAACAACTTCATATTCAGAACCAGAGAATTCAGATTCAGAAAAAGGAACGAGAGATATTGTAATGAAACTTTAAAGATAGCCGATTCAGTGTTACTTTATCTACTATTCGATTAGGCAGATGATTAAAGACTACGAATTATACATGGGGGAGAATCAAAAAATCATAATTCAAGTGCAGGAAGCTTTGGTCGAGTGCAAAAATACCATGGATATGATGCAGCTCAAGGAGAAGCAACTTGAAAAGGCATATAGGCGAGATTTCCAGGATATGTCTCCCATTGTGCAAGAACAATCATACAAATTATACAGGTTTGTCTCATTCGTCAAATAAACAAAAAATTGTATATTTAAATATATCCACTCGCCGGAGTAATCATTTTCAATTTAAAAGTAAAACGGCTACTTAACTAACTTTACTTTTTGCCTCAGAAAGCGCCCTAAGGCAAATTTCCGCATAATTTCAACTGCAACGGTGTTAAACGAGCTGGCAAAAGGGGTGTTGACTAACGAAATCACTTATACAATGACACAGGAATGTTTAGACTACTTAAAAGCCCTCGAAGCCATCGATGTCTTTGCAGGGCTACCTTCGACCATCGACGAAACAACGTGGCAATTAATTTGCAAACATCGCAGACTGCACATAGAGCTTGAGATGAGGGTAGATGGGGTCAACAGTGATGTCCTATGATAGTAATAATTGAAATTTAGCTCAGAGCGATTCAGGTTCAGATATTCGAGGGAGAGGCCACAATATCGACTTTTCAAAAACGGGTAGTTACGAAGAAGGAGAAAATTGTTTTGCTTAATACACAGCTGGAAGAAACGAGAAAGGATCGACTGAAGATCATTCATAATAAACAGATACAACTAGTGGTACGAAGAGGATTGGTGGAAATTCCTATGAAAGGAGAGTTTTTCACTGATTTTACCGATGCCATTTTACTGCCCAAAGCTGAGATTGAGAATGTAAATAAACTCATCGTGGTAAGTATTATTCGCACAGTAAAACTTGTGTTACCTTTACATCAATTTCTGCAGGCAGCAGGACAATTAAAACTGAAAACCATCGAGAAAAACCTCAAATTCCGACGAATTATAATGGCTACAGAGTGGGAACACATGAGACTCCGAATGAAAATCGACGATTTTATTGAGCAGAAAAGGGATATAGAGAACGTCAAGGTTCGTTACTGGCTCAATCAGAGCGCCATAATATTAACAAAACATTTAGTTCACTAAAGAAATGCAATTATACCTGAAGAACAAAGGCCTGGGGAGAAAGCAGCAAGTCGAATCTTTCGAGATGGAGATCGAGCGTTTAACTGTAATGTACGAGACCCGCATAAAAGAGAGAAAAAATAAAGTCAAGAAAATTCGAACGCAGCTAGAGGTTTTCAAAGAGAATAATGCGAATTTGGATAAAGTTATTAATGAGATCAATATTGATGTCTATCATTATCGGATTGAAAAGGACTTTGACGTAGAGGAGAGGGAACAAGAAATATTGGAAGCCAGGTAATTCCGCGATTTGTAGTTTAAATTACGTTTATTGAGCTTCATTTTAGAATGAGCGGAATGTTTCATCGGAACCAGTTGATTCATGATATACAGAAAAATCACAATGATATATTGGTGCTACAGGCCGAGCTGGAACTTCTTAGATTAAGAACGTTCCCCACGTTCAAATATAAGGTTTTAAAAGAATAACTTATTTCCTTATAGTTAGAAATCATTAGATAAACATTTTATTGGGTTGGCAGCTAAGGCAATGCAGTTTGTAAGGAAAAAAACTTATATGCATAGGCAGAATAAATTTAATCTCGTAATGTCCATTATTATCTATAACCTTTTGCCATTTTTCAGGTAGTATCATTATTTCGTTTCCAAAATACTCTTTGTTTTTAATAGCAAAAAACTGTTCTAAGTGAATTTTTACTTCATTATCATTATTGAAATTTTTGCCATTTTGAGAAATTTTCCAAAGATCGAAATAAATGATAATCCGCTTGTGTTAAGATCCAATCATTTTTGTTAGGTGTCCAAAGATGTATGGGCTGTTGTCATGGTGAAATCCTCTAACGCCTGGTAACATTTGGACAGTTAACACTGAAACACCCTGTTTACATGCATGATAATAAATACGCTTTAATTTCCATATATGTATAGCTACAAAAAATATTTAACGAATAACCTTTAGAATATGAAGCCTTTGACCCTTAAAGTGGGCATATTATATTTAGATATCGACTGTAAAATGTACGCCGAAATAAAATTAGTGTATTGTTATTAACTGTATTGATTGGCTACAAAATTAAATCATTCAACCTTAATTAAGTCAATATTCTATTTCCCGACATTTTCAGCTAAAGGGCCTTATTTGCTTGCTCTAACCGCATCAGGTCACTCATTAAACAAATCAGAAATTAAAATTCACTTTATTATAAATTTATATTTTTAAATATTTATCTCGTGTTTTCACTTCTTTTCCTGCTACAAATACTTTAACAATATTTCTATCGTCCCCACAATAAATGAATTTTTGTAGATTTTCCAAAGGTGAATATTGCACATACTGAGGGAAGTAATCTGTATACGAGTCTTCTACTGCTAGGTCTATTATGAGGGCATCGAATTCTTTGCCCACAACAAAATTGCCGATCTTGTTATCTAGGGAAAGTACTGAAAAAATAAAAATAAACTATTCATTACACTTTTTCTGAACCAACTAAATTTTGTTAGTAGTACTCATTTTGGATGAAACTCTGAACACTTTTAATTTATTTTTATCAAATTGATTTCATACTTATCATCATTAGTATTCTAAGAAATGTCAATCCTTCCATACCAAACTTTACGTTTGGTGCGATATAAAATTCACAAAACATTTTCGTATCTTCACCAATCTATGTACATTAAGGGTACATTTTTTTAAATAAAAAAAGAGTGTATTCTATCTGGTTCCTGTTACGGCAAATTTCACATTTGACGCCGTATAGGATCGAGGTAATTCGAGTAAGATTCACACACAACAGCAAATCATAAATGAAACCTTCAGCCTACCTTCAGCTCCTCCTAAAGTCGCCAAATAAAAAACTTCAATGTAAGTTAGCGGCTTATGGTTATCTTTCATAGATGCTATGTTAACGGTTGTATCCAAAGCCAATTTCATTACCTCACGAATCGAAGGGGAAGGCCCTCCAGAAACATCTAAATCCAAATCGTTTTAATATTTACATGAAATTTCACTGAAATCACGTTATTAAGTACCTGAACCCAGTCCCACCTTAATGCCATACTTTAACAATTTAGTTACATCACAAAGGCCAGATTTCAGACATGTGTTAGAGCCTGGGCAATGAGCTATTGAGGCTCCCTTTTTGGCTATTAGTTCCAGTTCTTCATCGGAGAGATGAACTCCATGGGCTAATATGGTCTAACATACAGGTAGAACTAGTTTACAAGTCAAACCAGACCGCTTAAGGTTTAGTATGGCTGCGTCAAAGACCAAAAGGGACGTGCGTTGAGGGCTAGCGTTTGAAGTGGGCGGAGTCAGTCTGGTCGGCGTCTTCACTTCGATGCTTAGATTAGTATCTATTTGGCTGCCCTTTCGACTATGGAAATTTTAAAAACTACCGAAGCGAAAAGCAGCAATTCAAATGAATAAATAAATGAAAACATGAGAGCCCTACGTATTAAAATCGAAATTCCTCACGTGGTTTATTGGCAGTGATCAATCGATAGTCACAAATCCAAAAACTCAAACAGTAATCCATTGTTTATCGAAACATTTGGAAATACACGTGCATTTTATGACAAATTAGGATACTGTTTGGTACAACGAAGAGGTTTGTTTGAGAAAATAGGTTCATGTCTCTTAAGATGGAATAAAATCAAATAGCGGAAAAAAATTAAAAAAATCCATACATGCATGTATTTACGTATTATTTAAATCGGTTCTGAACAACGTTTTAAATAATAAACAAACTTCGAAGGGTTAGCGCTGCCTGATAGGCCGTTGACCTATCAAAAGTTTTTAAACAAATATTCAAAATAAACGAATTTGGATCATCATATTCATAGTGACGTAAATGATTTATGCTATAAGGGGAAAATGAGCAATAACTTATAAATAAGAAAATATCAATTGTTATTAAGCCGTCATTATAGAATCTATGGGTAAAAATTCTGGAATAATGAAAGATTCGGCGAACACCGAACCGACTCCGCCCACTTCAACGCTAGCCCTGAAACGCATTTCGTTGGTCTTGTCGCAGGCATACTAAACTTGATGCGGTCCTCCGACTTGCACAATTACTATGTTTCCATTTGAATTAGTTTTACCTCTAGATCAATTCTAAATTCTAAGACGTTACATAAACTGATAAAAAAGCTATGAATTTTTCATATTTACTTTTGCAGTAAGAATATCGGACTCGTCATATACTGCCGCATAAGACATCCCAAATGATTCTTTAACAATCTGGACTTCCTCCACATTCTCTGAGATATGAGTCTGCAAGGCAAAAGAGTTAGCTTGCCCTTAATGCAAAGGCAATCAAATACCTGGACACAAAGATTGTTGTTTTTGGCGATCTTCCCTAGTGCCTTCATGTGTGGAATGGTGGTGCTAAGAGCAAATCGTGGAGTTATTATTGGCTGAACTAAATCTGTCTAGAAACAATCTATCTGTAATTTATTAATCGTCCTCAAGGGAAAATGTCTCTATTGGTACCTGGAGGGCATCCACACTTTCGATAAATTTCACGGTATTTTTCAAAGATTCGTCTTCGCTTTCGACATAATTTTTAAAGGGAGATTGGGTCATATTCACTTTACCAACTAAAGCCCTTTGGCCGTGGTTAATTACAGAATGAACCAAAACCATATTGGCTTCAAGAAATAAAGAACCGAAGTAGCAGGCTGTAGTAGTTCCATGATCTAAGGATTTTCTCTATAAGGAACCAAACTGTCATTATTATAGGAATACAGTGAAAGTCGTAAGTAACGGCGTCGGTTATAACTACAAGTTCCAAATAGCAACGGAAATTCAAACGTTTAGTGGGATTTGCGTTTAACCTATGGTAAAAAAAGTCGCTTTTAACGTCCACAAAAAAGACATTTTTGGTGGTTTACTAGCCGCGTATAATGACGCTACGGGATATACTATAGTATAGTAACTGTAATATAGACTGCCGGCATTTTTTGAAGTTTGTTTTTGGCAGACAGTTGTCCAGCACACATACCCACGACTGTTAAATTTAGAGAATTGTGTTAACATTCAACATCTCCCACCAAATATCACATCAATCCTGCAGCCATTTAACTAAGCCATCATAAGATCAGTGAAACTTCATTTCGAAAAGCTCCAGCTAATGAATATTATTGGAAACAACCAGCAAAACAAAAAACGTGTTAATATTTTCGATGCAATATCAATGATTTCTCAAGTATTGAATAGGATCTCACCCCAAACAATCACGAAATGTTTTGGACATACAGGTTTATAACGAGCATAAGTAAGTGACTACTTTGAAGAGAAGGACTATCTTCCTTTAGCTGAGTTGGCAAGAAGAGTAAATAATAATTTTGAAAAAGATAATGCGCCTATTGCTACGATAAGAGAAAAACCTTACGTTATCAAATGAGTTATGGACTGATTTTTTACATGTTGACCTTCATCTGGAAACAAACGGTGCTTTACCTGACGAGCGAATTGCAAGCGAAATACTTATCATTCAAGGAACCCAAGATGGAAGTGATGAAGATTTTAAGCCACAATCATTTGTAGAAGCCCTACAGCCTTGTCAAGTTGTAAGTTATACAGTTATTCCAGAGACAAAAAGACACGTGATTGAAATCAGTTCCACAGAGAAAAAAATTTAATTGAATTTTTTCAACGTAAGTTGAAATGAACAAACAAAAAGTATAGGATATTTGAATAAATAATGTGTTTCAAAATACATACGTAAATATAAATAAGTTAGAAATTATAGTAAATTATTTACGTTTTATTATTTATCTGTTATAGTTTTTATTTTTTTAAATACATTTTTGTATTTTTTTTTTCATATTTTTATAATGATAAAAAACAAGTCTTGATGTAACGACGATCGGATAAAACGACCCTTTTTACGCGGTCCCCTTAGTGTCGTTATATTCGACTTTCACTGTATTTGTATTTGTCATAAGAAGACTATTTCTGCTTGACTTATAAAAATGGCAAACGGTATGAAAAAGTATGTTCCAATAATTTCTGGGCGATTTTTATATAACCTTAATATTACTATTACAATTATTTTATTATTATTATTATTATTATTATTATTACTTACAATCAATGCATTAAAAACAGTTTTTGCAAATCGTAGATCCCGGAAATTTTGTTCCAGTTTAAAGGTATAAGACTCCAACCACTCAAGAAGAGTTTTATCATAACCAAGTCCGGCATTTGGATATTGAGGAGCGTGGATGTGAGTGTCAATGAATCCTGGTATTAGAATCTGGGATTTTTTTAGGTGAATTTGTTGAACTTCGAATTCAGATTCGAGCTTATCATCGATATATTGATTCAAAGAGGATGAGTCTCCTACAGTAATGATCTGAAATGTAGAAAATAAATTTGTTGGGATTCTTTGAAATCTTATTGGGATGAAAGGGGAAAAATTGTGATTATTATAGGCCCATTAACTTGCGGCAATATGAAACCGTTTACGATTTCAAAAGATTCAATTCAACTTTGGTTACGGGAAGAGTTTAGTTTTAGTGCCGGCGGCTTCTTTTGCCATGCTATTGTATATGCGGCACCAGTTTAGGGGGGAGGTTGCTATACTGAAGTTTAAGAAATACGGGACGGTATTAGGAGAGATTTACCCATAAATACTAAAAAAAGCATCTCTTGCAATGATAGAAGGAAAAAGGTCAGAGATAGACTTTTTGGTATTTCTAACTCATTATCGGAAACCATCTGCTAACAAGGGGGAAAATCAACGAAGAAAGAAGCCCTGCCTGTTTTCGCTCAGATGACCAGAAGAACTCCTTATCCGCGGAGTTACTTTAAGCCAACAACGCGGAAGACGCCGTCGAGTTCGTATTGAAGTTTTTGCCAAAACTTATACCTGTTTTTCTCAAAAACTAATACATAGATCTTGAATCGCAACACACCATTGAAAGTAGTTTGAAAGACCTTTAATTTAAGATATCACTCGACTTACCTTTCAATGTTACGAAATCGGCATTTTGCGCGACCGGTGACGTAAGCAATATTAATAAAACAATTAGAAAACGCCAAACAATAGTATATTTTTGTCCTATTTAATGATTGTTTTTTTTAAGTTAATAGGTGGGGAGATAATTTAGATCCGCACGCTACATTAAGGACGATGCGGATTAATCAGGAAGCCACAAAACTAATCTTAATCTAAACCATATACCTCCTGATGGCAAACATAATATATCAATTCACGCATTTATTTATTGTGTTAGGCACATGTAGGGAATGCTGATCATGCTTTGATGAGGTTGGTAACAGATGACGCCGCTTATGAACGGCTCCTGTGTGGGGATCAATACAATCACTTTGGCGCAATAAGTGAACGCATATTTTAAATAAATCTGAGGTTTCCTACAGAATATTATCGCATGTTGTATAATATAGGTAGGTATTTAACGAATCGCATACGTAATAGACAAGCAATTTGACTACATTGAAATCGCCAAAATATCTTAACGTGTTGCCTCACGTGAAATTCCCCATGGGTAAAATTATATATGATTATCGATTACTATTTGAATAGATATTACTCGAGTAGATTTTTTACCTGTTTTCCTTGAACCGCGACGAAACCATTTTCCAAAGTTTCTATCTTTAATTTCTCAGTACAATGTAGCAGGTTGCCGATAAATATTCGCACTAAATTTGCTGGCGCCATTGTGGGTCCTTCTTAGATGCAACTGTAGCACTGTAGTTCACTATAGTCTCATCTAGCTGTTGTCATTGATTGGACTAAAAAATTTGATATCCTTGCTCTGAAATCCCAAGCGAAATTGCCGGAATCACCACTTTGCATTTATTTACCTTGAGATTATAGCGCAATTTATACAGGGTCCGCCTTTGGGAGTTAACACAATCCGTATATGGAGCATTACAAATTTAATGTACTTTTGGAATTTGTATTTTTGTTTTGTAGAAAAAAATTGATGTTGGAAAAATAGTTTCCACCTATATGGCTTTCGGTTACACGGAAAACTGACCCTCTTCTATTTTTTTTTTAATGGAATACGGGAGGTTTTTTAGTGAAAATAAGCTTTTCGTTGAAAATAAACATAAGTTTTATAATACCACATAGGATTGATTCTCAACTGTTTTTGATTTATTTTGATTTTTCCAGCTTTTTCGACACTCTAAAAGTTTTACTAAAATCCAAATACTCACAAAACTATTTGATATACATTGATTAAGTTATTTTCAAATTACTGAGAAATTAACACATTTTCATAGACAATTAGAGAATAAAGAAAAATATTTGAAAATAATTGTTAAAATTTAGAATTTTTCAATTAAAAAATGATATTATTTTCAAATCGTCCCGTACAATGGTTTTTGCACCATGGATTGATAGGGAAAAAATTAACAAATACGTCATACATCATAAGTATCAAACATAAATACTTCGCGAGTAAATTGAAAAACACTCAAATTTATATATAATTTAATCTAAATTATTTTATACGGCAAATATTTAAGTAAAGACACCTCAGCGCACTTTTACACGATGAAGTTGCCTAATGGTTATTTTGTACAATATATACATATGTCAAATAGCTTTATAAACAATTGAGTTTTAGTAATGTATCGAAGTCGTATCAATCAAAAACAGTTCAAAATCAATACTATGTTGTATTATAAAACTTATGTTTATTGCTGACAAAAAAACATTTTCGTTAAAAAGAACTGCCATATTTCAGGTGAAAAAATGAGTGAGGGGTAGGTTTTCAGGGTAACGGAAAGCCGTGGAGGTTGAAAATATTTTAACAAAGTCAGATTTTCCCCCACAAAACAAAAATACATTAAACTTCTAATATTTCACGTATGGATTCTGTCAGCTCCCAAAGGCGAACTCTGTATAATAAGACGGTTGATTCGCCACATTTAACGCTGACTGGACATGTACAGTGTAGGAAACTATTTATTACAATAGCTAGTAGGATGTGTAAGAAGGGTAAGGAAAAATACTAAAGACGAGACCCTTGAGGCCATTATAATAGCAGAGATAAAATTTTAGGTGATTTTTTTCTTTTATAGTCTTTATTTTCAACAAAACTTGCAGCAATACGTTATATCACAATGTTTACACACCAGAATTATGGCAGGTCAATTTCCCAGCTTTCTACTGACCACTGTTGCCACTATTCGTGAGTACGTCAATATCTACTCTAATTATTACTAGTAGTACTAATATTACTATTCGTAGTAACAGTGGATAGTCACATCATCTTCATAAATAGCACGTTCATATTTCCCCGGATATCCACGAGAAGTTTCTATCGCCCTAGACATTTTTCGCATAAAAATTCTAAATGTTCGATATCCTGTTTTCGGTCCACCGGAGTCATACAGCTTCTCTCTTGGCGGTACCTCTCTAAAGGACGTGCAACCTTGGAACGGCACTTATTTTGATCCGTCTTGACCAGCACCCAAGATATCGAAAATATTAGGAACCAAAGGGTTGTGGTATCTTATAAACCAAGGAAGGTACGGCCAAAAGGTTTGAGGTGTTTCATAGAGGTCGTCGAGACGATTTGTATGAGTTTTTTTTCAATTGTAAGACAATCGCCCCCCTCCTTCTCACATTTTTGTGGTGTTAAGCTTCAAAAGTAGGAAACAATGCGTGCCTCCCCGCTTTGACATTTTTCAAAAAGAACTCGAAACTTTCAATGTGGTGGTTATGAGTCCAATGGGTTCATACGGTCCTATGTCGACAGTGGATACCTCAGTTATAGTTGTGTAGTATGGGAAAGCAGTTTTTTTCGAACCATCATTTACGGCCCCAAAAATCGTAACAATTAAAAACAAAAATGATGCTGTCTTTCGGGAACCTTGAAAGATATTGACAAACGTTTTGAGGCATTTTATAGATCTCGTCAAAATTATTAATTTGAGTCATTTTTAATGCAATTATCCCACATCTGCCAGAATTATTGCAATTTAATATTGGAAAGTGAGAAAAGAAGGATACCTCTCGTTTTTCAAATTAAAAATAAATCCTATTATTAATAGATATTTTATTATAATTATATACATATATATTTAATATTATTAATTTAAATATAAAAGAAAAGACACAAAAAGAAGGAAAAAAATATTAAAGAAACAAAATAATAAAAAAGAGAAAAGACACAAAAAAGAAGGGAAAAAAATACTAAAGAAACAAAATAACAAAAAAGAGAAAAGACACAAAAAAAGAAGGGAAAAAACATTAAACAAATAAAATTAAAAAAATGAAACAAAAGGAAAAATAGAAAAAATAAATAATAAAACTAATCTGTACATAATTTTCAAAGCTATTTCACAGATTTACGGAGAAAGATTTTAGCTGTCTTTTCACATCAAGAGCAACTCGATGATACCTTCTATTTCTGTGCAATATAGGTACAAAATTTTTCAGCCGAGTCTCGTATATGCGTTTAAAAGCAGTAAATAACGATTTAGAAATTATTTCATACTTTTTTCAGCCACTGCTGGTATAAATGTATAAAGTACATAAAAATAATTGTTTTGATAAAAATGTTCAAAAACAAAAGAAAATACAAACCTATAATTTAGTATCTTTTTTGAAATATTGGTTTATCAAAATCTGGTGGTAATAGATATTTCTAAACAATTTTTTTCAATCTTTCCTTGGTAAGGGAGTTGGCATAGTCAATTGAGATTTTAAACAGTTCCTCTCAATTATCAAAACATTTAATTTAATAGATCTGAAATAAGTAATAACTATTGATCAAATTAGAAAGCCAAAAATTGTGATAAAATGCATTTGTTAGTGTTTTAGTGGCATTGTGGTATTCACTTAAAAAATCCACATAGAATTATAATTCCTGATCTAGTCTGATGCTTAAGGATTAACAGCTTTTGAAGACAAATAAGGCACTAAACATACCCTCAGCCGTGCATAACCCAAAGATAAGCAAATGCCCACTCTAATATGGGTCAACCATGATGAGAATCATTTTGCACAAACAATTCAAAATTTGTCTACAAATTTCAATAATGCTTCACACTGAAGTCTTTCTTCAGCAACAAATTAATAGTTTCTACAAAAGACACTTTTCCCTTTTTCAGCAGATAACATGAGTTCCTTCAGAAATGCTTCAACTGGCAAGCAGTTTGTACTATTAGATAATACAATTTTCACTAGACATGTTTTTGTGTTAAAAAGATAACTATTGTACATATCATTCCATGAAAAATGTGCTATTCAGTATTAATTATACACCAAGGAATTAAGATCCTATCAATACTGAACTCAACCTAATAACTCCAAATTGCAAATGAAAAGTAAATTGAAACTCAATGAAAAAATGTGATTGTTTATGAGAGGACTCCTTTATGAAAACCTAGGATGAGATTTGATTGCATAAGAAGGAAGAACAAATTGTTTTAGTTTGTATATGCTGTGACTACTGAAGTAAATATTGGAAATGGAAAATTATTGTGAACTCCATTAGGAATAGGTTTCTTTCCTTTTTTACCTCTTAATTCCTCGTCCTATAGATACTTTATCAATTGACTGGCACGGCTTCATTCGTTTTTTTTTGCTTCTCAATTTTAAAGACATAATGTTTCAAGTTTCAGCGTTATGAATTTAAGTATATTTTTGCATATTAATGAAAACAAACAAACAAGAGACTCTGACAAGCGCATTATGGACGAATGTCATTATTGTAATACACGAAAAATTGGCAAGAGGAAATCTACAGGCACTTGAAACACTGATTCACAGATGGCGCAACAACTGAAAAAAATAATGATAGAAACATTCATTGATTCTTTAACGGTTAACTATTTGTATTTATAATGAGTAAATACATTTCTTATTTCAAAGCGAAATTAATCGAAAACAATCAGCGATTTTTTCCAAACATAGAATTTCAATCATTATGTTCTGGATTAATATATACATACAAACAGGGTCTGTTACATATAGTGTCTCAAAAACAAACGAAACTATAATTCAGTTATTTGTGAATGGATATTGATGGACTAAAAACCAAATGAAGTGATATTTTTTCAAATTACATTAGGTATGTCAAAGTTAATTTTTTTTAATTCAATTTCCTTTGTTTTAATTTTCAACTTCATAATTTCAAATAAAACTCCATATTTTTTTACATTTTTTTATAGAAAATACTTTTCTGAATTTATTGATGTATAAAAAGTTACTACTAAAACAATTTTTAATTGAAAACGATTAAAAAATTTGAACAATTCTAGTTAATTCTTATAGGCAATAAATTGTATTTTTGCTTTCCCGATAGAAATTGTTTTTTTTTTAATAAAATAAGGAAAATTATTTTTTTAATAATCCAAAACGTCACTTTCCTGTAATGCATTATTGTAAAACTACGTGTAGTTTTGGTTGTGCTGAAAAATCTATATTAACACAAGCGGTTCTTTCGCAAATAAAAATAATATGAAAAAAGGCTTCCCCGGCTTTGGAAATTCGGCAAATAAAATTTACCAAAATTAAGTGTTTCTTTTATAATTTATAATTTAATTATGCATATTGTTTTACCTAGAAGGAGAAACACGCCTCGAACAGAAGACGAAATTAGTAGCGTGCCTAATGATTTTTTCGAATAAGAAGAGCCGATTATTAGTTTATTTTGTATTAGGAATATTTAATTTATCGTGCTACTACTCGGCTGAATCATCTAAGAAACGATATCTGTACAAAAAGGTACAGAGAAAACTTTACATTTCTTCCAAGAGAAATTATTTAAAGTAATGAAAAAATTTGAATTTCTGAAGAACAATACCAATTTAGAATATTTTAAGGCATTAAATATGTCATGTTCATAACTAATGTAAATCATATAATAAAGATAAAGCACCATCATCCTTAACATTTTATCTCGGTCTGTTGAAAACTTAACAACTTTGAATGCTAAATAATATATATGATATACTAAATTAAAACTTTTATGAACAACGGTGACAAGTATCTAGTTGCACTCCCGCAAAGGCAGAGTTTTCGACACCAAATTGTCAAGAATTCGTAATTTTTATTTAACCACACTTGTGTGATTCATTAGAAATATAGAATCGAAACGATAAATTTAATCAATTTTTTAAGGCAATTACCTTACATGTTCCCGATATATTGTGGTTGAAAGGTTCAGACATATTAATAGTCAACTAGGAGCATAATATCATTAACAACAGTCAAGAAAAAATAATTATCGTGTCGCAAATTAGAATTTCGGCATTGATAAAATTATCACATTAGTTTTGAGTAACCAAGTGATTGGTCGTCCTCTGATCCCCGTTTAAGACGCTTCTGTAAATAAAAAAGAATTGAAAATCTAAAGCTTGAAGGTACCAGATGCCTATCAGTTTGTAATCAAAATCACCTATAATCTTTAAGTGACAGACTTCAAAAGTTAGTGAGTTCAAATTCTTACCATTATTCTAAATTTTTCTTTGCAAGCGTAACTACTCTCATCTACATTTTGGTAGCAGTCACTCTTGTAGTCTTCGGGAATTGGCCCTCCTTCGAATTCGCATAGTTTTTCTAAAGGTTTTGCCCTTCAAATTTGTAAACAGTTTTGATTCCCCATATCAACTTTTATATTTGATCAAATATTGTACGAAGCACTTACTTCACAATTAACTTGTCCATGCCTGTAGGTTTGTGAATAGGGCAGTAAAAGACGTTTGGTGTGTTCTTATCGTAGACGATGCTTTTCCGCATCATATCTTTTATACCCCAAGCTACAGTCAGAAGTGTAGCGAGGAGTATCACCAAACTGAGTACGTTCATTTTCTGGCTGGTAAAAGTCAAAATGAAAAATCGCTCTTAATAACGTGAAATTAAAATAGATCGAGATTCTAAGACTGAAGAAAATCAGTTTTTATTACTGCTCCGCTTTTGTAACCTACATATATACATGTATATCAATCCCATAAGTAGCGAAAGAAAAAATTGATCGTTGAAAATGATTGTTGGAAATTATGAGTATATTTAGTGGAAATTGGGATTAACAAAACAAGAATGCTATAACCGACTTTACTTACAAATGGTATAAACACTACTGCAGTACGAGCATCGTGAAAGATTACAAGAAATATTTCCCTTTTTGTATACACGTGAATCAGCATGGTGCGTTCACAATGTGAGTCAACAATGCCGAAATTATTATTTATGTATTGCTATTTAGATCCTAGTTTTATACATAGATTTGTAATTTAAAAAATCCAACAGAAACATTCATTATTATCACATTAACTAAGCCTGTGTTTTAACTGTCGAGGTATGAGCTCCTAGATATTTTATTAAATTGTGAAAAATTATGATATTTCCTGAAAAGGTTCTCGTATAATAAATAACCAAAGATGTAAGGACACACATGCACAATTAAAGAATTTCGTGTTCCTACATATTTTTTGCCACCCGAATCTACTCATATGTAAATAATTCTCTGATATCATTAAATATCATTTGGTACGAGCATTCATATAACGGCATCGCCGCCCCACGTCTTGATGACTTACCTGAATGAAGTTCCTTTAGTTGCAATAAAAAAATATCCACTTAAAACAATAAATTTGAATTAAAACTTTACCAATAGAGGTGGATTGGTTCAAGACACTGTGATAATCTGTGTGTAATTGCCTCTGTGTATACCTGTCTAATCGGAGGATTCAAGAGGTTTTCGATCTTTGTCTTCACTTACGGCTTGTGGTAGGAAATGGTAGGAGAACGTGTCGATGACGTTTCAAGAGGTAGCATACGATTTAACAAGTTCAGCGGAGTCTTGTGAAGAAAGAAGGTATAGGATGGTTAGATGCGGCTTTAAAACGTTCCTTAATGCAATTTCAGGAAAGCAAGTCATTGGGCTTTATCGTTTAAACTTTAAATTTAATGTACTTCTTGGTTAGAAATCAATCATTTGCCAAAATGTATATCCGTTATGTTTCCGAATGAATTTATGTATCGTTGGACTATAGACAGCATGGTAAAATTAGGGTAACATACGCTAAAGACCGGATACAGTCTATTTTATGTTATAGTTATGGGGGGGAGTGGCAGTTCGCTAATTTTATCGCTGAAAGCTTCGTAACATATTATTCGCATTTGCTAAATTCGGAACGTTTAATAAGATTTTACGAAGGACGTCTGCCTGTTCTCACTCTCATCAGCTATTTTTTTAAGTTTTAACTTCAGTAAACAGCCATCACGCACTGCCTAATTTTAAAGAAATGAATTTTATTGTTTTTGAAAGTAATGATTTGTTCACTTTTTTTTTTCAATATAGGAGTTAAATTTGTATAATATTTTCCGTTTATTGTTTTTCCTTCAGGGAGATAGTGAATAAAAATTATTCCACATGCATCCCAAAAAACTGAAGCCATCACCTTCCCGACAGGTCGTTTCTCTTTTTCTGGAGCTAATTCTCTCCTTTGAGTCCATTGTTTTGACTGCCCTTTTGTCTTAGGTGTGAAATAATGGACCCATGCTTCGTCCATGTTTATTTAGAGATGAAAAAAGTCGGCTTCGTTCCTGCGAAACTTTGCCGAACACTTCCTTGAAACATCCCCACAGCACTGTTTTTCTTCATGTTTGTGAGTCATCGCGGCATCCATTTCGCGCAAAATTTTGTCATTTCCAATAGCTCGGTAAAATGGGATGTGCAGTACTTTTTGAAATATCTATCTTCCAGCACAGTTTTGCGGATTTCTATCACAATATTTGGAGAGTTGACATCTAAACTGTCATTGGGCCGACCACTTTGGAGTTCGTCTTGAAAGCTCGTACGAGCACGTTTAAACTATGCTACCTAATAGGTAATATTAAATAGTTGTTAACGAAAGACGAGATTCCCCCAGAGTAGAATTTAATTCCGCTTTAATGTTGGATGGACTAAGACCTTTCAAATGGAAATATTGAATTACGTATCGATGGCCAATTTTTTCTATATTGATAAAATCTTTATAAGCATTTACTAAAACTGCTCCAAAACAAACACAAATTAACGTGGGACCTTCCAACTTCAAACATAAGCTTTTTAAGGTCAGGTTTTTGTAACATAGGGAAATTTTATGAAAAAAATTGCCATTTATGTTAGTTCGGGCACTTCTGGAGCTATCCTCGTACTAGCCACTTCTCGCTTGTGGAATTCCTATAAGCACGTAATGGTCGTTTAAAATTCTTATTGTATATTTTGGTATTGCAACGACCTGCACGAGTTCACAAATTTCACATGTATTATCCGCACTAATCCAAATCCTTAAACATTAAAAACCTGTATTTTAAATAGCCGTAAAAACTTAAATATGTATCTATTGATCATTGTATAACACGCAAAAGCCAACATTTTAATTACACACGAGGTTTATGGTTGGTTTTGCTCATAAAAATTCGAAATTTGGCGTTCAGGAATGGGCAGTAAAATGAAAGTTTTTTTTGTTCACCTATGTAATTGGTTTTCCATATTAATTTAAATTTTTTACACCCTGTATAAAATTTTCTATTAGAAACCTGCAATTGCAGCTACACGCAATATTAAATGCTGTTACGGCATTTATAATTTGTACCACTATGAAATTGACCTTGAGTCGGCATTCAAATTTGCAGATAATAACTAGAAACCATAACCGATCAGGCTCCACCCGAAACACTGCAAAAGACGAAAAGCTTTTAAATCGAACACGAAAATCATATTTCGAAAATGGCTCATTTGCTGACGTCGATTAATCAAATCAAACGCAAGCGCAGACTCTCTGTTTAAGGCCTTATTTGTACGTCGATAGTTGGCTGTTTTACGCTTCATTTCTATCTGTGATTTCTATCAATAACGCAATTTTTATAAACCTCCCATTTACCGACTGGTTGTTCGAGAAAAAAAGGGAAAAGGCCTAGAAAAATAGGAAAATGAGCGTCATCACGGAACGAAGCCTTCAAGTAATGATCAGAAGTGTCCATTCGTATTGCTTAAAACCTATGCCGTTACGCCGTATAAACTTTATATTTGTGATTTATCGCTCTTGAGCCAGTTGCATTGGGACTGTGAACAACAATCACAGATATCAAACAAGTAATAAAGGTGATGAAAATTTAATTTGAAACTTTCCATGTTGACGTTTATGCACGAAATCTTTAAATGAAATGTTTATTTGCCCAGTGAGTGACGAACGAAAGTATTTATAGAGTAATATAAATGTTGAAGACGAACATCACTAAGTTATTAGCTTGGGTCATTCGGTATGAAATTAAAACAGATTGTTCTTGCTAATGACCTCGGCAAAAATCAGAGAAACAATCAACCGCCGAATATTAGATAGAGAGCAAAACATTAGGGATCTTTTTTCATGCAACCATGAAAGAAAACCATAAAAAAATAGGTTAAAAGGGTTCATCTTCCCCGAGGCATAAAAAATAAAAAGCGCCTGTTGTATTCGCCATTATGAATTTATAAAGGTTTTGTTTGGGGCGGGAAGGTTTCTCAATGAGAATAATTTTATAAATATGGATTGTTAACTTACTCAGCTATTTAAATTCGATGGTAAAAAAACTAACAGGAAATCATCAACATTACAGAACTTCTTTAATTTCTGACTTCGACCAAGAATTAAGTAAAATCATATTCCAGAAAAGACAAGAAAATTATATCTGAAACCAATTTTGCAGTCAAAGGTTTTAGGACATTTTTCGGTCCACACAGTACTTTGATAGTTCAATATAAACATAAAGTATCTTTGCTGGTAACGATAAGTAAAAGTCAAGATTTCAGTAATGAGCAAGTAGTAAAATTTGAATTATTTTTAAAAAATTTTCAATACCATTTTCGGGTTATTCTAGTCTAAAGTATTCGGATTTATTGAAGGTTGAAGGTAAATTTGCTAGACAAATAATAATCGTATAATTTGCTGTCGACTGAGTATTCACAAGTTCTTTCAATTCTAATGTACACAAAATCATTCATTAATGGTCTGCGATTAATATTAGATTTTGCCCGCGTTATGTGATTGATTTCATGCGGCTGCCTGCTTACTTCTCACTAATCACAACTAATTTGATAGTTACATGCAGTACATCACTTATGAAGAGTTAAGTTTTTTAAAGCAGAGTAACTCAAATTTAAAGTAGAAATTTTATAAGTACAAGAAAATTAAAAAGCGATTAACAATCCCACTTTTATCAATTTTTAATCGACGGTATTACTACGGTGTTTTGCAAATTAGTAGACCAATTCGCTAATCACCGATTACTTGAGCGAAAATAATTAGATTTTTTTTATGCGACTTTTTTCGTTGACGCACTATACAGAGTATTGAAGTTATTGAAACAAATTAATTTTGTCAATCACTTCGGTGTTTTTCGACATACTTGGATGAAAATTTGCAGTCATACAGTTCGATGAGGAGCACTTTTTCTGATATTTGGGTTAAAAAAAAATTGAAACTATAGTTGGGTAAATGGGGAGTCATGGATACCCCCGTTCAACTTTTTTTGCGCACGCCAATATCGAACGTGTTTAATTGTTTAAACTAAATGTTCCTTTATATTTTTTTTTTGTAAAATTTTAATTTACCTCTTAATTTAGAGGATATTCCAGCATATTATGTCTCAATCGATAGTACCCATTTTTCGTTTATATCGAAAACCTATCTTTGAAAACATAATATATTGACACATGACAATCTTAAATTATCTTAATCAAATTGGAGATGCATTTTCTTTTTGGATGCTGTCGGCTAGGAATATAACATCTAACCGCTAAACTAGCATTAGAACTGTATTTTCCTGTAAGTAGTAAAAATCATTTACTCCGATACCATAAAGCATTACTATTATTAATTTTATTATGTTAACTATATTCTCATCATTAAAGCTATTTCAGCCATTTCTGAAAACGATAAAAATTCTTTCCCATTAGCCATTTGTGTTAGTAACATTAGTATAAATGTAAGACCACAAATTTATTTGCAAATAAAATTTGAAAGTTACTCTGAATATTGTTTAATAAACAAAAGCTAATTATTATCTTAAGAACTATAATATATCGTGCATTTTACACAGAAATAAATAATAAATACGTGCCCGATATAATCGAAAAATAGGTACCACGTATTACGAACAAATGCACTAAAATATTTCCTAAAAAAAACGGCAAATAAAAAATAATGATAAAGGAATATTTAGTTTAAAAAATTAAACACGTTCAGGATTGTCGTCCGCAAAAAAGTGTGGAGGGGGGGGGGGAGGTGTCCATCACCCGCGTTTCACCACCACTCTACTTTCAAATTTTTTAACCAAATTATAAGAAAAGTGCACTTCATCAAATTGTGCATTACTGCAAAATTTCATTAAAATATATCATGAAACAACGATGTTATCAACAATTTTTTTAACAACTTCAACACTGTCGACACTGAGCATAGACCGCCAAAGAAAAAGTCACATAAAATCTAATTATTTTCGCTCAAGGAGTCTGTAGTTAGCGGATGGACCTACCATTTAGCAACACTCTGTAGATTTGCTCGTTAAATTATTATTAACTTCCATACATACATATACGACTCAACTTCTCACGCTTTCTGACATCGGAAACGATTGAGACGCTCTTTTATATGGACCAAGCCGAGAATATTTTTAATATATTATACGAATGTCCACAGAAATGTCAAAATATTGACCATTAGAAGTCCTGATATAAAAACACACAAAACCAACGAATTTTCAAATATGTTAAGAAGAATCAAGAAATTATGAATCCCCGACATCGTATGCGAATACTCGGATGGCAACGGCATTGTAGACGTCGAGTCGTCGGCGTCGCCGAGGCGTCGACCTCTATCTAGCAGTCGGCTGATTCGGGTTTGGCAATAAATGAAGTAACCGCGTCTTTTTTTTTATATACTGCATGATATTGTAAAAAGAGGCGTTAAATGCAGATACGTGAAATCTGCATCTAAGTATATGCTCGTAAAATAAAAATTATTTAAGACATAATATTCCTTCGGAATGTGAATAATATGCCTCATTCGAAACCACTTACTCATTTTGCCATGATGCTTCAAGTCATTTTTATTTTTTTGATTGTAAAAATTTTAAATATATTTTTCTATTTTTGACTAATAAAGTGACATTTTCGGATATCAAAACTGACAACTAAACTTTTTTCATTTTACAACTAACTGCGTAATGAAAAAACAGCTTCATGTCCTGACTCGATTAACAAATGGGACCAGTAATAATAATGATTAGGTACTGTTACAATCGTTACACGAAACTATGCATTTCCTGACTGACTACACAAATGGCTAAGTTTCTAATTCAGAACTGACGTGAGTGCTTTACCGCATTGTTTTGGCACACGTCCAACTTTGAATCAATTGTCAAGAATTAAAACTGTCTCGCTTATGTTTATCCTTCATCATATCCATAACTAATTTGATAACCGCATTGACGAAAACCTATTGAAATATGGTGCGGGGTGGCTGAAATAACAAAAGACCCTATGGATAACAATACTCGGGCAATAACTTACAACTCGTAAAACTTCATATATTGCACATATTTTAGGGCATGTTAAACTCCGGCGCTGAGCCAAATTTTTCCCCTTGCCAAAAGTTTTTATAAATACACGAGATAGTGGTGCTTCTCCATTTTTCTACATCAGGGGATTGCCTTAACAGGGCCGTATTTTTAGTGTTATGCCCTCTCTGCATAATACATTGACGTATGTACTTCTATCTCGTTACTTACTGCTTCCTGAATAGAACATGCTCATGCTTCAAATGGCTCTCTCTTATCCGATTCAGTCTTGACGATGAGCGAGATATTTACGTACTAATCGTAAACGGTAACTAAATATTGAAATTTCAATAAAAACGTCATAAATAAATCGAAATCAATGCTTATACATTCCATACTTTTTTCTGTAGTATCAACATTTATGATGTTTAAACTTTGATGTTCATTTGCGAGGTCAATTTCGTTATTTATTTATTAAAGGTTGTTTAATTATTGATTTAACACATTATTTAGAATAAGATGTCAAAGCTTATTATTAAAAATTTTTATAGTTGTTTGTTAGGTCGTAAATGCAAATTTATGAATAAAAATCTATGAATTTATCAGATGTATCATTTTCAAATAAGTATCTATGAATTTGGGCCGTACATTGTCAGAAAAGCGAAAGTTTTGATTTTCCATTGAAATATTAGTACGTTTCTACTCGCATTTATATCACAAGAACTAACGAATTTTGCCACAATCGAAACCGCTCTTACTCTCGCTACTAACATTCACGCAACATGGGAATATCAAAATCCCGACATAGCTTATTATATTCTAGAGAAAATATGTACATACAGGACAAAACTAGTGGAGAATGAAAAAATTATTCGTATAGAGTGTCCTTGACAGTCTGCGCCCAGAGCTCTATAGTCTATTTGTTGTCACGATAGACACGATCCAAATAGCACACGTGTCAACCGCCACGTGGCCGACCGCTGATTGGTGTAGATCTGCAACTGACGAATCATTTTACAGCGTTGTAATTTGTTTCACTTTCGATTTTTCTGTATGTACCTACATATGCATATTACTAATTGCTATTGTTGTTTGTAATCCGTTTATATCTTCATATATTTCAACTTTTAATTTATTAATACAGTTTAGCAATGAGGTCACATAACGTCTTTTAGTACATTTTAAGAGAGCCCAAGTGCGGTCCTGTCCGATAATAATGCTATGCCTGTATGTGCTCGTTTGTTTTGATTGAAAATAAATAGACTCCAGTTACTGACTAGTGCGAGTAAAACATTAAGTCATTTGCCCAGCACCTCTTCTATTGTTATTTAACAAACTCGTTCATTAATGGCGGCAATTAATAATCGATTCATTTTTATGCGTGAGCGTAGCGAAGGCGTTAATAAAAGTTGAGGCACGCTCCAGTCCAAACTTCTATAGTTAAAAAATCCTAGGGGCGGACAAGTAGACATTTATAAGTGGATTTTAATTCCCGTCCGAGACTGGACACACAACCCTATCTATAAATTTGAACATGAATTCGTGTACATTAAAGGGACGTGGCAATAATCATTCGATGGTAAAAAGCTTGTGTAGGATGTTGCAAATCTTGTGATTTTATTTTGAAGCGGTGACTAAGTGCTTTTTGGTACCTACCGCACCAAAAATGAAAAGAAAATTGAACATGACATGGATTGTGGAATATACACAAAGTTTTCGATATATTTGAAAGATTTTATTAATAGACTGCATTTTCAATAATAGTGTCATATCGTTCAGGAACAATTTTTGTTTTCAATTTTATGATAAAAATTATTCTGTCATTTTATTTCAGCTACAATGGCCTGTTAATATCAAATTTTATTTAATTTTGCAAAAGCTAGATTTTATTGTACAGTTTCTTTTAAACACTTTATAAAAAGTAACTTTTTACTATGAAATTTTAAGGTTTTATTAATATACCTATAATAGCTTAAAATACACAGCGGGAGTCAGTAGAACCTGACCGTAATACTGAATTGTAATTTCTTATTGATATTTTAGTAATAATTCATGTATTTTCAATAATTCATTGCTCTACTTATTTATACACAACTACCTAGCTAGGTATCTTATATAAATAACGAACTTATAACACCTCGGTTGTTACAATATATTAATATAGTGAAAAAGCTCTTTGATTTGATTGCTTTCTTATCTTTAGTATTATTATTATTGTATGTTTATAATAGTCCATAAATTATTGAATCAAACCCATATTTGTCTGTTAAAATGGCAAAAGTGGCGGTACGAAATAAACCAACGGATTGATGTCAAAAAATACTTGGTTCATTTAATGTTTAAACCTTAAATGGAACGGGTGTAACTTAGGTATATTCCAGATTGTTGAAATTTTTTCCTATGTTAACTACAAATCTTTTTTTCTTTTTTCGTTTAAACTTTTGAACTAGGTAGTGGAATAATAATTGACCAGAATACTTGTTATAAAGAATGCCTACCTCAAATTTTAATATAAATAAGCGATAACAAAAAAATTAAAAGACATTAAAAATTTTAAATCAACGAAATTTTCAAGATATTTTGGTAATGGATAGGTATTGAAAAACTTCGTAATAAATGCGTGGCCATAATCCTAAAACCGTTAGAAAACAATCTTTCACTCAGACACACCCTAGTAGAAGTATTACTGACACCCTCAAGCAAACCTAATATTCCCCGATTTCTACGATATCTCCGTAAAATTGTTAATATCGGGCCGCATTAATTCGCCTTAAACTCGCAATGTCTTATTCAACTATCCACCACACACATCCGAAACCTGTCACCCGATTTTATTCCTCTCAAATCATTTTATCACATAACTTTACCTAATCGCTCGAAACTGATGCATAGAAATTGCATCAAAATCGTTGTCCAGTGAATACGGAAGCGCATTTTCAATCTTACGGACAGCCACATTCATCGACCACCATTTTAGGCAAGTCTCTTTTGATTATGGTAGATTCCGGCCCATAATAAATTAGAGACATGCTGGAGAACTTCAAGGGAGCGCAACATGGTGTCATGCCAGATAGATGTTGCGTTTTTCGGACCTCCTCAATGACGTGCGTGTGGTAGGATACGAACGTGTCTGGGGTTCGATGATGACCACAGTCGCCTCTACAGTAATTCGCATAGTAGCTGTAAAATATATTTACCAAATGAGTTCCAGGACACTCAAGTTTTTTTTTTATTTTAACACCCCGTTAGATTCTTTTACAAAATGGTTATGGATTTCTATATCTTACCCTTGTGGAGCTATAACCCAATCCTCCCATCCTAGAGCCTTAAAATTTACATAAAAACGTTGCTTGCAACATTGATTTCCTGAAAAAGAAAAATACTGTAAGATACCTGCTAAATTAAACAAAAAATATAAATTTTAACAACGATTAAACCCCCGTCTTTATTAATAACTTTGCTCGTCTTTAATGGGGAATGTTTTTAAGTGAATTTTTAGATGAACGTGTAATTAGGACATACTATAATTTAAAAAGGGTGATTCTTTTCCACGTTTCACTTTAAAAAATTCGCGTTTACTTTTGTAATTTTTATTAAATGTGGGCCATCTAAAACGCGTTAGTGAATCGCGAAGAAAGTAAATCTAAAGATGTAACGGTCCTAATTAGAACAACTAGTTTTGATGTTTATCTCTTCCTGCACCAAAAAAAAAACAAAGTACTGAAAGAATCTCTGAGGAAGAAACCGATGCATTTTTATTTTGTTATTCTCATTCACATATTTATGTTCAGAAACTTTTAAAGTTTCGACACATACAAATATAGGTAGATTTATTACCCGCTACCTACCTGAATCTCCTGAACAGTCTATTGCTCTCCGTTTTACTCTCTTCGCAGAATTTGGGTCAGTGTGGATCACTAAAAAAGGCCTATTACGGTTTATCACTTTTTCGTTGTCCTTATGATTAAATAAATGTATTCGCCAGTTTCCACAACAGCTACAATCCACGAACAATTTTAATTTGTCTTTTAGGAGAAGAGGTTCACTGAGCCACGTGCTGACCATTTGAGTAACGTCTATTTTTTGCCACCCGCTAGAGGAGGCGTTTAGAGATACTATTGCTACTGGATCGCCTGCTAATCGCTCGAATTGCTGAAAAGGCATAACACACGTTAGAATATAATAAATACTTTTAATGGGTATTCCTTATATCATACTTGCCTTAGAACTAAGCGTAACTGACTCTGGTAACCTATTAGATATGACTTGAAAAACAAATATGTCTGTTATGCGACATTTACTCGAAGATCTTTTGATAAAATCCGATTTTAACCATAAACTCGCTTGCTTGACTCTAAAATCTTGACCTGGCTGGCTTCCTTCGTCTGCAATTAGGAATTCAAGGAGCCTATTTTGATTGACCCACGATCCTAAAACAATTATTAAGGTCATTGTTACATTTCTCTCAACGATACAAAAATTGAGACTATTTCCATCATTATTCGATGTTTATATAAACAAAAGTTGACAGGGAAAAGTTGGCGCTATTTTTGCTTCAGAGATCCAGGGTGTTTAAAAAAACTTTACTCATTGGGCTCCCTCTATATTCTATTTGTCCAACAGGTTATCGAGAATGTGAAAAAAGGATTCTAATCAGATTTTTGCCCTGGAATCCAGTGTAATAGTTCTCTTTTACTAATATTAATTATTTTATTTCAATTTTATGGCATAACTTAGTCACTCACTATATATTTTTTTAATAAATAGGTATCCTCGAAGCAAAAGATTAAAAAAATCCATCAAAAAGTTATCAAGTTCAGGCACGACTGCTATCGTGCCAGTTAAAATATAAGTTAGGAAAATTGAATAGAGCAACTCGCTTTAACTTACAAACTTCGAACTTCGCAAACTGAAATGCTTTCAAGAAAAATCAAAATCTTTAATATCGTTCGAGAATTTATGGAGTCGAACTTATACAAATAAGTTAAGCTCGCTTGTGAGTAGAAATTTCCAGCCTAGGCATTTTGTAATATATGTATGCAAGATGGATAATTATAACAGCAAGACTTCACTGAACGATGTACAAAATCTAAATAATACCAGTTTTTCGTGTATTCGAATACATACGCAAATCATTTTGGAAACTCAAAGATATTTTTAATTAATTCTTATGGCTCAATTTAGTTTGTTTTTTTTTCACAAAGCTTACATTGAACTAAATAAAAATAAAAATTTGGTAGATAATATACAAGGAGCTTTTTGCCAAAATGACTTGTTTCCATGCCACAAGGTCTACTCGCACATTTTTATTTGTAAATTTCACTTTATTTCGTATCTACCCGTTTTTATCGACTAATGGGTCTCTGAAACCGTTTCTGAGATATAGTACATAGATTACTCTGTGATGCTTCCTAGATCGCGCCCCACACTTTCCCACAGCGACAACTACTTAGCAGTTATTAGTGCAAATCTCCATCTAAGATCATTTGGGAGATTCAAATTTTTCTGTTTTGCTACGTGCATACATGATTATATACGACTGTCCGATAAAATAAAAACTATAAGAATTATGGGCTTAAAATTGCTAAGAAGGTGGTTATTTAGTGCCACCCACTAAATTTTAACATATATGCAGGATAATTAATGAAGCAACGAAAAATTCCTGTTGGCCACAGTTCTGCCCTATGCACGATGTTTGACTGCTTATATTTCAATATTTAGTCGAAATACCGTAAAAGGACAAGGTCGATGGCGCTGGTAGGACCTTTTCCTGCAGCCCCAACATACCATTGGACATTGCCGGTTTCTATCTGAGCTTATATCGACTTGAGATGAATCGAACCGAACAGAGTCGAAAGAGATCCTTCATATTTGACTTAATTAACTGCAGAACTAGCGAATAAAGCGTATAAATTATAAACGAATAAAATCGAAATAGACCTTAATATTTTCAAATTTGCCTTTCAACGCATTAACAATTGTATGGTTTTTTTTAAAAGACCTCAAAAACGATTTTTTAATAAATAAGCAATGAGAAATGCACAACTGGTCAACGTTTATGCCTATTAAAAAATTCGTTGCCCTCATCACTGTAAAATATTACTGTTACCTAATTTGTATCACGGTGGAAGCCATACGGCACACATTGCCCCAAGTAAAATACGCTCTTGCCACCTGCATGATCATATGATCGGTATGACGTCATGGCAAAATCGCAGTCCGGGTTGTCACCTGAGTTCCACGTGGTCCGCACGTGAGGTCGATCTCCGTCGCCGACGCCGCGACGCCTCGATCGATGGCGCCGGCTCCAGCCCGACGCGGCGTCTAACGTCTGGGATTGGAAGGAAGACGCTACCACGTGGGTAAATACAGACGCAGCACGAGTGTCGTTGCCGATGATGTAACCCGCTACTTGACGGCCAATTTTCTCCCCAAAATACACTCTCCACTACTCTCCGGTCTTCACTTTATACTTTGTATAATTTCATTAGTTTTCAATGTTGCATGTGATTAATGGAGAAATAGACACGAAATGACGGGAAAAAGCGGTATACCAGGACCTCGAAATTAGGGCAAAACATTTTAACAGGGTACTCTAAGTTGCCGAAAACTTATTTAGCACTCCTTTGCTTTCATTGACCATAGAGATAATATTGCCTATTACTAAATTCATTGACAGTGGTGAAGAAGGGGAGGGAGGCTACCTGAACCACGGGATTATTTAATGGTACATAACTAAACTTCAAATTCCTTATGTAAAAAAGAAAATTCAAAAGTTGATAATAACCGAAATACGAGATGACATACGACAGTAAATTTAACATTCCAAATATATTCCTTAGATTTCCAATCAAACTTCATATGTAATAACTCAAATAAATTTCCGGTCAATTATAAAAAAAACCGTATGCATTATTCGATACTTTTGTAAATTATCTAAAATTTTCCTAATTGAACGGGGAGTTTCAAAGTGGCTCTGCGTAAGAAAGTTTAAATACTTAAAAGAAGGCCAGTAAAAACAGCATTCTATAGACATTCAGGATTTTTAATGTTAAGACCTATGTATTACTAGACCCAAGTCTACGTGGCAACCGCGCCAGCAGTCTAGACAACTTTTTGTGACGTTTGCTTTGTCTAGACTTAAGTTTAGACAAGTGTTAAGACCTACGTCTTATTTGACCCAAGTCAACGTGGCAACCGTGCTATCCATCGTAGAGCGTTATTTTTATTATGTTTTTGCTTATGTATCTGCCATCATCCATAAACACCCTTTTTAGGCACTTAGCCAGCAACACATTTTACTCGTATTTTTTTAACACGTGAATGATCATTTTTTACCATCAAACCTTAGATTATCAGTTATTTTTGAACGAAACAATGAGCTAACTCGCGGTGGTTCGAACGTGATTATCCAGTCCATAACTATCTTGATGGGCACTTCGCGGATTACGCTCACTTTGACCCTACGAGAAGAAGCAGACATACATACATACTTTTGCTCCCTTAATCCGATCCAATCATGGCAACATATGCACATACATAGTATTTGGTGTTCCTTTCAACCGGATCACCATTACGCCAATTAGTATCGAGCCACGCTAACTACAATCATTATTATTAAATTCCCCTTCAAGTTTCCAATGTAAAAGCCCTTTGCTGTCCGAGTCAAAGAACGCGGGTCCTTGATGATTTATCGAACGTTACGCCCGCTTTTGATTGCAATGTACCCCATCGACGATGTTCGGATGACTCGACCACTTCGTCCTGCACTCTGAGTGCATTTCCCTGATTTTCTGCATTTCCTCATTCCTTTCTAGAATTTATCTTGTGGCGTATGATTTATTGAAGGGCAAAATTTCTTCGTTAAGTTTTATAGGAAAAGGAAAATACACTATTTCTGTGCTCCCGTTTCCCTTTGATCAGACTGTATACTTATGTATGTATGTACGTGTTTCACGAAGTGCTCATAAAAATTATCTAAACGGGACATTTTTTGTGTTATTTTTAAAAGCACGTATTTTAAAAACGATATGATAGATTTTGAAAACCTGTCACTTCTGGAATCGGTGACAAATACTCATCCTAAAAAAGATACATAAAGGGTAAAAAAATGTCATACAAAATTATTCATTTTCAAATCACTACCTTTGGTAGCTGCCGTTATTTTAGAACTTTAGTCTCTATATATCTCTCAACACGTTTGGTGTATTTTTAAATCAATTTAAAAAAATATAAACTATTTTCAAAAAGTTATGATATTTTATTTAATCGACCTGTATTTCAGAGATACCTCACCCTATTTGAACGAAATCAATTGATTATAAAAGAGAAGTTTTTTATTATTTAAAAAAATCATCAAACATGTCCCGAGATATCGATCAAAGGCACTGAATATATTATATATATATGTATATCATATCAACTGTTGTTATAATATAAGTTATAACTACAATTCTGAAATGACTTGCTACCAAATTTAGTGGGTTGGAAATGAACAATATTACATCACATTCTTCTTTGGGCTGTGTAGGGTTGGAACTTTTTTTTCTAAAAATGAGTTTTGGCTAATAATTCTGAAAGAAACAGACTTTTCCAGTACATTTTGTTCGTGAAAATCGAATAAGGCCTTTCTGAAATACGAGCTCTCAAAAATAATTAAAAAATTGCCGTTTCGACTACTTTGGTGAACAGTTTATTGAAGAATGTTCTTAGTTATAATATTAATGAACATAAATTAAAATGGAAAGTTCCAGACATGTCCGATTATTCGGCTTAAATGTCCAAATTCATTACATCAATATTCGGATATGCAAATCGCATACGTAAAATCAAATAATTATTATTTGACCTATTTTAACAATATGTACTACATTATCGACGTGTGAAACAAGTCTTATCGATTGAACTAGAAAACCTTAGCTGACTTATTCATACTGATGAATGTTTCAATTATTTGCTGTATAACGCGAATATGGTTCTTGATTTTAGTTTAAAGTCCAACTATTACCGGGAATTGTCAATATTTTTACATTGCAAACGCGATCGATACCGAGCTGTAAACGAAAACAATCCATCATCATCTCAGATTGTGAAATATTTCTGTGAAGCCACAAAATTGAAATATGAACGAAACGGAAACTTCAAAATACGTATACGAAATTTGTTTAATCGGGCATTTCTGATACAGCAACCAGGTCAATTATCATTCGCTAGTGGTCATTACCCCTCTCTCTACCAACCCTCAACAATGTGTCTTACTTACTTTCATTACTTTATATACATACGTTACCTTGCTCAGCAAAAGAAATTATTTCACTGGTTTTCCCATAAAAATCATCCACATCCACCGTTTCCAAGTTACTGCTATCTCCCCAATAGTGGTATTCCTCGTACATTCTGGAAAACTCCTCCTTTTGTGTCCGGCTCAAAGTGGCCATTACCAATTCTTTAGGAAGACTATGAGTTACATTTGGTTTCGCCTTTAGGCCTAATTTTTGTAGAATCTGCTGTTTGATAGCATCTAACCGTAATTCATCGGACTCCAATGAGTCTCTATCTCTGTTGTGCTTAAACAGACAATTCGGACAGCTTAGTACTGTCGTTTTGGAATTATCCTCTACAATTGAATCTTTTTCTAAGTGACTGGGTTTCACGTGCTGATGGCGGAGCCTTTCTCCGTTGGTTAAGCTGCAGGATATTGTGACAATTGCTGTGCTGCAGAGCAAGTAAAGACAAGAAACCGTGACCGTCCAACTAAGGATTCTCCTGTTGTAGTAGTTTCTAAAAACAGCCATTGGGATGGAGGGGTGACGTATTCAAATTAAAATTAAATTTTCTAATTAACTGTGGAATAATGAGTAATATTATCTAAACCATTGCCTAACTATCGGATTGGTGGGGCATGATCCCAATGGGTTTATCGCATATGGTGATCAGTAAAAAACTTCGTGTGACCTATTTGATGGTGGAAACACAGTACAACCCGTTGCGTAACTTTGAAAACCATTTTGCGCACTTTCGAGAAAAAAATTTCGTCACTGAAAAAATTCACTACAGGCGCCTGAAACGTTCACGTAATGTCATTCTGAATCAACTAGGTACTATTTTCATTACTTCCATTCACATAACCAGAAAACTATGTGTCGGTTAAGAATATCTAAAAGATAACTAAGATTGCGATGTTCGAATGTCTTCCCGGGGTAGTCCGTGGACACGACGCGCGTTTACTGTATTCGGCGATTGAATAACAACTGAATATCGCTCGAGCATGGCACTCTTGCGTTTCCAAGTTTTGAAGCCGACGTGCACTTTTCGGGATGTTGGGTCTCAGCAATCCTCCATTTCGAGTTACTCTAATGATTAAACCGTCACAAGATGATATTTTTATTATTTCATAAGTATAATAAACTAAATTCGCACGATGGTAACGCCAAATGTAAACAAAGATTTAACCGTGTATATGGCATTCACAATTTAAGGAAGTATGATAGCCACAATAGCAGCGTATTGCAATAAATTTAAGGATGTTTTGCTTTTGAATATTTTAGACTTGGAAAACTAAAATAATATATTAGGCACTTGTTCGGATAAAGGAATCGGTGTTTGAATTCCATAATGCCAAAATTTTAGTTTTACTGTAAGAGTTATGAAAAATGGAAAAGTTACCGTAATATTGTGAAAAATTCTCGAGAACAATCTCTGTGAAAATATACCTAAAGAATGTCCTCGGTAAATAGGAATCTCCTATAAATAGGAGACAGGACACGAAACCTAAAAAGATAAATATCTCAGATACAGAAAAATTCTAAACAGATTTAGAGCAATATGCATTAATGCTCTCTGAATGAGGAAAAAATCATCCATGCATTCATAGTTTTTTCATTCTATATTGTCCTAAAATTAATTCATCAAAACAACTATAAATCAACTTGATCCAGGTTTATTTGAATAACTTCAATTTCTATTTATTTTGCAGAGGCATTAAATAAAAATTTATTTTCCTACGAGTTATTATTTTTTTACATGAAAATACACAAATCTTTTCCAAAAGATGGAAAGCTGCTGGAACCCAGCTCATTGGACATTTTACTTTTTAACCTTGAGAATTGGTGAAAAAATAATAATAAGCCGAATTTCAGTACAGAACGGTACACTTCAATTGTTTCTCGCACTCTAATACTTCCATATAAGAATAATTTCCCCTCATATTACTAGCAAATAAAAGCCATAGTTAATTGCTAATCGTTCTACAATTTATTATATATTGTCTAACTTCCCTATGTTTAATAAGTATCAACAAAATTCTCTGCAAATCACTATAACATTAAAACACATATAGTGAAACACCCAGTTAAATACGCAGTAACGTTTTAAGATTCCGTTAATATTTTGATATTATTTGGTACTTTATGAAAATTGGTACACTGACTACTTTTTGCATCTATTAAAATTTACCGACATATTTATACCTGACTGTCATGTCAATCATTCTTAACTGACAAAGATATGTCTATGAACGATCTTATCATTTTACCAAATTGGGTATGCTTACGCCACGCACCTTTTATGTCGATATATGGTAATACGTGGGTTTCGAGAGGCTCAGTGTTTCTTTAGCGGTGAAAGCACGACGACAATGAGTTTTATATGTCGATACTATTTTTCACACCATCTCAATATCAATTCTGGTTTGGCTGAACCGACTCTCATACAACTAGACTTTACTGGTCAAATAAAAATTTAAAATTCTACTCGGCGATGTCTATAATTTATCTGGGACAAACGAAATCTTTACTGTTTGGGATGCTTATAATATTTTTGCATCAAAAACTAGACATAAAATTAAAATATTTAAGAAAAACACCTACTGAAACATTTCTTCTCATCTAAACTTATTTGACTATTAAAGAACTATGGCCTTATTTATATTAAATATTTTTGCCACATTAATTTGCTTTTGATCACTTATGTATAAATCAAAAATATATTCTTTCATATCAACAAACAAACGTTTTTCTTTAAGCATTTTGACCAGCACAAATTCATAATTAAAATTATTACAAAATCAGATATAAGTCAAATATCTTATCGTTTAACAAGTCACTTTACTTTTCTCCCCTAAAAAGTTAACATCAATATAAAAACCCACAATGAAATAAATGTTCATATTTTTTATTGTTAATAAATTTGTACATATAGTGCATTTACAATAAATCTCTATTTAAATCAGAACTAGTAACAAAGTTTTGATTATGTTATTTTTTTCAAAAGTTACTCTATATTTTAACTACTATATATAACTCTTATGATAGTGAACACAATAAAAAGTGAAATCCATAACAGTATAAAATTTCATTATTATTTTAGGATGATAAGTAAATTCTGTTAACCTTAATAACTTGGAAATAAATCTTTTCATCTTCTAAATAAATACCATAAAGACTCACACACAAGCTGAAGTTGTACAAGAAAGCTTCTTGACAAATTTAATTTCAAAAATCCCTCATTTCAATCTTACTCAATCAACACTCTCAGTCAATATGACAATTACTGATAAACACCTCGCTCTCATCGTGGCGGTCTTTAAATATCAAATAATAAATACCATTTTTTTCTTGTGAACTTTGGACCACTTATTATCTATGGTGGTATTTTTGAGCTGTAGGTATAACAAGCAGCTTCTATATCCACGCATTTATGCAAAAATTGTAGGAATGCCGCAATTTTTGGTGCAGGAGATGCAAAAAAGGCAATAAAACGCAATTCTATGTTAAAAAAAAGTTTTATATTGCATAAATGAAAAACACAATTTCTGTGTATTAAAAATGCTAGTGAGATGAGTACCTATCTGCAAATAAACGAGTTTCTATATTATTTTAGTACATTTTTTCATTCCACCCAAAGCAAAAGTATCTGCATAGCTATACATATGTAAGTACATTTTCCATTTGTGTAAACTATCCGTTACGAATTGAACAGAGATTTAAAATGTACCTTCATAAATTTACATTTGTACATTTACGTGGAAATAAGTAAACAGAGACATTGGGATCGGAAACTCGTAGCGCAGAAAGCGAAATAATTCCCGCTCAACTAATTCTAACCTCAAACTTACAACTTCCGCTGGGTATGTGCCGCGATCCGCATGAGCGTTTTCCTTTTGCATGTAGTTATACAACGGCCGTCCAAATTGATTCCAAAGTGATGAAATGTCGACATAACAAATTCGAAAGAAAATTCACTAGTCCTGTATTAATGCATTATTTTTATTTAAACAATACAATAATCATAAAACAAAAAAACTGATTATTTTCGATTAATCAATCAATTGTCGAAGTCACATTTGTCAAACTTTTCGCTGCCTCGCTGTCTAATTGCTGACTAAGGTCACATTGCGTGACTCACGGGACCGTCTAGCTTTCTAAACAAATCCTTAATTGATTTCCGAAAAAGTTATACATTTTACAGGATCGATTCATGTTCCACGATAGATCTTGTATATCGACTTTTTCATACCTAAAGATTCGTTGTCCCTATCCGAGTGCTCTTACTTTTTACTCCAGCTCGAGCTACTGGTCGGATTGGAAGGGGTATGGGTATTTGTTTTAACCTTCCTTTACCATTTGACTTTGACAAAACAAATGAAATTTCAAAACTGAAAGCAAACAATATTTAAAAGCAACTTAATAATTAAGCGAAAGGAGAAAATAAAGAAAAAAACTGATAAATTTGGATATAAAACGGAACTGAGTCAACAAAAAACTATCTACATAAGTACAGCATACATACATACATAGTATTTTTTAATTTAAGAAGTTTCACACCAAATAGATGCTGACATAGGTACCATGATAATAAGGTACCAAACCAAATTAATTTAATACAACCAATAATCAGCAATCATTGTGTAGTTTGTTCAGAATGATACATTAAAAATTGTTTTTTATTTGATATAACCATGAATGAAAAGAATTTGAAACATAGAAACTTCTTTTTTATCATTTTTATTTGCAATTAAAGTATGGCAGAGGGCCCTGCCAATCAAGCGGAACCCAACAAAACTGGTAAACCAATAAGCATAAACAGAATGCAACCATTATTATATTAACACATTTGTTTGTAGGGGAACTATCTGAATGTGCAGTATGCTTACAAACTTGTGTCCATCCAGCCAAACTGCCCTGTGGTCATATTTTTTGTTACCTATGTGTTAAAGGTTTTGCTAATCAGAATAAGAGGTGTGCAATGTGTCGACAAGAAATTCCTAGAGATTTTGTAGATCAGCCTCAACTCTTAGAACAGGCAATAGAAACTTCTGAAACTTTTGATGGAGGTTATCAGTGGTTTTATGAAGGATGTAATGGTAAGTCTAAACACTATCCCTCGAGATATCCCTTCAACATAACAGTGCACTAAAGCAACAGAACCCCTTGAAGGTGAGGTTTTCTTTTTTGGCTGCACTAGGTTGGTGGCAGTATGACGAAAGAACCAGTAAGGAATTGGAGAATTCTTACAAAAACGGAGAAAAAAGCATTGAATTGTTAATAGCAGGATTTCTTTACATAGTAGATTTTGAAAGCATGTTACAGCTAAGAAGAAATGATCCTTCAAGAAGACGACAAGTCAAAAGAGATGTCTCAACAATTAGTAAAAAAGGTTAAGCAAATAATTATCAAACAGTTCTAATCTAATAATTTGCTCTTTTATAGGTATTGCAGGAATTAGAACCAATATGCCTTCGACTTCAACGCATTTGGAATCGTATCCGTTGAGTGCCGGTGAAAGTCACTTGGAAAACACTGCCATTTGGCTGCCTGCTACACCATCAAATACTCCTCAAAGTCCAACAAGCGGACGAGAATCTCCAAATCAAGACGTCCAAGAATTGCAGGCCACTATAGAATTAATACATAATTTAGAATTAAACTATTGCAATTTACAGGATAGTGGAAATGATCACATGACATGAAGATCAGAAGAATTACTTTAGGGAATTTATTTTAATTAACTATCTCCTTAAATTACATATTATTAATGATCTTTTAGTATGTTCAGGCATGGTATGAAATATAAAATAAAAAATTATTTGTGTAACATGATTATTTTCACGAATAAAAATCCTCCAAATGTAATTGAATTTATTGAGACAGATTCGTGTTTTTGCATCCAATGCAAGCTTATTAGGAATAATGATTTATACCCATTTAGTATAGCAACTAAATAGCTTTTCTGTGTTTCTCTGGGTAATTTGACAACGTAATAATGAGAAATTATCTTTACATGAGCAATTTAAATTAGATGTGTGGCAATCAAAGGACATCACTTAAATGCTTCATTGAAGATTGTAAGATACGAACAATGAACATGTACCGAATTTTCGTCGTATTATTTTGTGTCAAATTTCAAACGTTTGCAGATGAAACAAATATGATGATGAATTTTGTAAGTTTTTCAGTACTGATAAAAAATATGGAAGTTATTATTGATTTAGATTTTTGAATTAGACCGACATAGTGGGCTTTTATGGATATCCGACAGAAATCCACGAGATTGAAACTGAAGACGGTTATCTTTTGGACGTGTACAGGGTGCCCCGCAGTCCTAAGACCACAACTAAATCTACCAATTCTGTAAGTTTAATGAAGAATCTAGTAACTGTTAAAAACAAATCTTTCGCTAGTTCCCAGTATTAGTAAATCATGGTTTGATGGGATCCGCGGAAAACTTTGTCATAGGCGGTCCTTCAAAAGCTTTAGCCTATGTTTTGGCAGACAAGAATTATGACGTGTGGTTTTGCAATTCCCGTGGTAGTTGGCACTCCCGGAAGCACAAAACCATGGATCCTGATAGAGATCTTCGTCAGTTTTGGAAATTTTCGTAAGTGGGTACACATAGTATGGCAAGTCTACTAGTATGAAAGAACAATTAGAAGGCTATTTATGCAGGTGGCATGAAATTGGTTATTACGATTTACCGGCCACTATCGATTATATACTGAACGTTACACAGAAGTCTAAGCTGCATTATATCGGACATTCACAAGGAACTACTACATTTTTCGCCTTAATGGCAGAGAAGCCAGAGTACAACGAAAAAATTCGCGTGATGCTTGCTCTAGCACCGTCGGCCTTGTTAGAGCACATTAAAGATCCTTCTCTCAAGCTTTTAGCTCCGACTTATAGGTACTTACAGGTAATTGGTATACAGCCGATCCTGTAGATATAATCCTGAGTATCTATACAGGATGTTTCGAAATTACATGGCCAAAGTTAATCAGCGAAACCTTCAATTAAAAATAATACTAGTTTGCTTACAGCTTTCCATAAAATAGATACATGGTATTGAATAAATTATAAGTTTATTTTTTTGCAAAAACGCTCGTAAATTTATATTTTTATTTGTGAGTTTTTAAGTAAATTGGAAATATACAAAGGTGCCTGAAAACTAAACTCAACATATTTGTAGTTAGCAAACTGGCCTTCTTGTTCGAGACACCCTGTACATATATTGGTGAGTCAGTTTATACCAACAGGAGTCTGGCATTCGATAGAAAACTTTAATTTATAAGACAAGCAAACCCTGGAGATACATAAGATAAAACATTTATTAGACCTTGGCCGAGTCATTCGAGATATATGAGCTGGTACCGAAACGCTTGTTGTCACACGACGCCCTACGAAGTATAATAGGCAGTCTTTGCGATAGTCAATCTGCCACCAGGATTCTTTGTATGAACGTATTCATGGCCATGTCCGGGTTTTCCGAAGAACAATTAGATCCAGTAAGTACAGTGTCCTGGAATTAGTGGTTTGCATATTGAAGGATTAATCGAAATAAATGTTTGTCGTTCCTGCAGTGCCTGAAGGTATAATTAAGTGATGTGGATATGCTAGTAGATGCAGGTATGCAAGTAATTAAAACCACTTTCCTTCTATCGAAGAATACATTTCTGCTGTATTTCAATATTCACCAGACATGGAAAAAACATGACAATGCATCGTTAAGTGGCCGATTAAATATAAACGAATTTATCAAGACTCACGATTAAATCTTCTAAAATATAATCTATTTTTATGTTACGAATCAAATGCAAATTTTGCTTACTATTAATATATGACCGGGATGTAAAATAAGTATTAAAATAAAATTTTGCATGTTTTTTCCCGATATGAAATAATAACATCAAGCCGTCGATATTATCATTGGTATACAAAGCGTTCAATCGTTTCGTTTTCGGGATTTGGAGGTGTGTTCACAGATAAATATATGCATATATATAGATAAACAGATATATTTCATATGAGATAAAACAATGCTATTTGTAGATATAGAAGAAAAAAACAGTTCTTCATTTTAAAAAATTATAAATCTTTTATTAATATGCAGGTATCACAAATAACATTTTAAATTTTTGTTTATTTCTGTGCATATTTGTTTTAAAGTGTTTTTCATTATGTTCCCTTTATACTTATCTCACATACGGTATCTTAAATGACAGTTTCGAGTCAAACAGTCTTCTATATCTGCAGATAAGAAAATTTTTCTTTTCGTTAACTCTCTCCGTGGATACACCGTAATTTATACTGATATTAATCAAAAATCGAGTCCACTATTCAAGCTGTTAATATCTTGCCACAAAAAAAGACTAGAGCTCCTTAATATATGTATTGTAGGACACCATTCCACTGATACTTCAAACAGGACCCGCTGGTGCTTCTCTTTATCAAGTCCTACACTATGCTCAATTGGTGAACACAGGTATAGGAGTAATGCATAACTATTTCACATAAATAAAAAAATTAATGGATAGGAACAATGTTGTAGGAAAATTCATAAAATATGATTGGGGTCCGAAAGAAAATCTACTGAAATATAATTCCACAGTGCCCCCCGAATATAACTTGACTCATGTGACGTGTCCTGTAGCATTATTCTACGGCGATGCAGACTTACTGACTACTAAAGAGGTAACAAATGATGTTTTATGAGTTTTCAGATATAAGAGGATTTATTGAATGTTTTAACATGCCAGGACGTTACGATACTAGCTACTCGCCTTCCTAATGTCGTTGACGTCTATAGAGTGCCTTACGACAATTGGTCGCATATGGACTTTCTGTGGGCGAAAGATATTGATAAACTACTCAATAAGCATTTACTGAGGGTATTGCATAAATTCAGATAAATCTTTTAAGGTCACATGTTTAAAAATAAACACAGCAAATATATTCGTACATCAATATGAAAACTCTTTAAAAACTAATATTTAATGTCAATACAATGTGCAGACTACAGACTATGAATAAGTTGCATGTTTACAACCCCAACATTTTAATTATTCTACGTCAGAAATATATAAGTATAGACGGTACAACATCCAGTGAAAAGAAATATAAATATTTGAGGTTGCAGTTTAAGTAAATAGACATATCATTCTACATATCTTAGCAGCACAAAAACATTCCGCAGATCTGTGTGTCGATTCAATTTGCCAAAATAGATGATAATAATAAATTGGGCACGTCATCTCAAATAATATTCACCATACTGTTAAGTCTCCATGGGGATAAATTTAATGTTTGCGTGCATTTGTGAAAATAGGATATACAACTGAGAATCCAGACCGATATTGTCGATTTCCACTACTTTAGCAGCCTCGGCTTTAGGCTCTTTACGGACAACGGCAACACCTGATATTCTCATCATATAGGAATCTTTTTCGCTGGACGCGCCTCCAGGTCGCGACAGTTGAATATGACACGTGACATCAATATGAATATGTTTCACTATGGCGAATTGATCAAGTTGGGTCTTCACCTGCAAAATCGAGAATATGTAATTATTTTGTATTTGATGCGGAGAGGTTTTCGGTACTTTCTGACTTTTTTCTTCGAACTGAGGTTTGTCGTCCCGAAAAACTGTTGCTTCTCCTATTACTTGTCCGCCGGCTTTCACGTAGAATTTCATGCCCTTGGAGACAGCTCTAGGTTCAAGTCCCAAGCCGTCCGGATGGTTGTCAGACCACAAATAATTGTTCGGGTTGTTAAGAGAATCAGGTTCAAAGGTTAATCTCTAGCAAAAATCAAACATTTAAAATAGTAATACTTGTTTTAAACTAATTTAAGTTATGTATAACTATTATGAATTACTACTAAAAAGAAGCTAAAGATACAAGGTGATAATTTGAAAACTTACAATGGCTAGAACTGATGAACAAACCAGATATGTAAAATCTCTCAAAACAGTTTCTATAAAATTGTATTTTGAAGGACCCCAAGGTGTATTAAATACACAGTTGTAACTTATCCCATTTTTTACTTACCTTTGCATACCCCATGCCAATGCCAACAAGGCGCAATGCTCTTCCATTAAATAAGTGATACTTCTTGTTATTTGGCCTTACTTTGTAGCAGAATCCTGGGATAATTCTTGGATCAACATACGTGCCTAAATAAAGAATATAATTTATATACATATGTATCAAAATAAAAAAAAAACTTAATAAAGAAAAAATTACTAACAAGTTTTGTTTCTGAATTGCAATGCTGTATCTAAAAAAAATAAATGGGGGGTCGGACGTTAGAAATTAATTATCTTCCAGTTGAATTATCGTCGATTAAAATCTGAATCGCCAACTGCAATATGAAACTGCGACTTACCCACAACTGGCAACTCATAATGCTCCAACCCGGTCATTGTATATTTAGTGGGTACATCGTTAATATCTCTTCCTCTCACTGTAACTCTTCTGTAATTATTTTTGATTCCGGGCACCAAATGCAATCTTTGCTTCTTAATATATATATTCACCACCTTGACCATCTGAGCGAAATTCTTTCCCTTTAATTTCACGGCGACAGCAATTCCACTCAGCAACATAGGTTTCGCAACACCTATATCATAAAACTCAACCTTGCCTGTAAATTTTACATTTGCTCGTTTTTCAATGCCCTGTTTAGTGAATGAGCTAGAAATTTCTAATTGATCGTCCTGAAAGAATGAGCATTATAAGTGGGGTAAATTGTTAACTTAAAGTACGTTCTTAAATGAAAGACTTACGACAACGCACTCAGGTCGGTGCGCCTTTCGAATTCCACTACAATTTTTACGTTTGGATCGAAGCACTCTTAGGCACGTGTAGCGGGGGACGGTTCTGATAAAACAACTATTTTTGCTATGGTTCCCCAAGTCTCTATTCAGCGTCCCTATCATTCTTTTTTACGGAATAGCCAACATGTATGTAGTATCTTGTTACAAAAATTTTGTTCTGACAGGAAAAAAATCAATTTCGGATCATCAGAAACACTGATAAATATGCGCTATGAGTATCGACCGATGATATTTTACGCATATTTTTCTCTATTTCGGGCGGTCCAGAATCGGTTTTCCTCACTGTTGTAAGATATATCAAATGATCTTCAGTTAGCTTTGGAATATATATGTAAGCAGTGGTCAGATAGTCAACTAAGTAGGTATTATTATCCAAAAAAATCGATCAACAGATCTGATGTGATCCAAAATTGGCAAACTAAAACAAATTGCGCCAGATTTGAATGAATTCGTGCCAGAGTCGAAAAGTACTCTGTCAACATTTTGATGGACAACCTGAATATTACCCAACTTTAAGAAGCGAAACGAGATAATACATAAATGTTTAGCTACTCAACTATAACTATTAAACTACCCTCTGTAACGGGATATTATTAAATTTATGTTAGAATAAATTTTTTGTTATGATTTAAAATGATCGCGAATTTCCCTTACAAAATTTAGATATGAAATTCCAAACAGGACCCCACTCAAAAATTAGGCGCACGCAGATACTTGTCTCAAGGACGCTGAAATAGCTACCTATATCTATATTCAACGTCAAATCAAAAAAACAAAACACGAACATACCTCAACACTTAGTACTTCGACTGTGCCTTGAGCCTCACGGTTTATATCGAAAATAGTGAATTTGTCTCCTTCAGAGATAAGTTCCATCTCAAAAGCGTAACCGTCGGGTCTGTTATCGCTATAGAAATAATTATCATTCGAGTTTATTTTGCCATTTTCTGGTTCAAAAGTAATGCGTCTAGCAAATCCTAAAAAAAAACCGAAGTGATGCATAACATATTTGTTATTCAAACAACTACATATTCACATAGTTCTAAATGACTCACCCCTTCCAATGCTCTGCAGCATCAGGGCCTTATTTTTGAATAAGCATTGGTTGGTGGTGGATTTTTTGCCGAGAGGAGGTAAAGGTCGAACTTTGTATTTGAAACCGGGGACGATACGCTTGTCGATGTACACTCCGCAAACCGGAAATTGGTGGGGAAGCACAGAACAAATGGTGTAATGAGCGGGAAGATCATTAAGGGTTGAAGCGTCTAATTTTGTGATGAACTCAGGTTGATGGAGACCCGCCGAATAGGCAAGAGATTCCTAAACGCATATAAGTAATATTACAGCAGACGCTCGATAACGTAAATATGGGATAACTAAAACTTGCGCTAATGTAAACACATACTTCGTTCTATAGCATCAAACGGAACACGTGATAATGTAAACAATGTATACGCTCGATGACGTAAACAACTTTTTGCGACGGTGAATCGCCGATTTATGTTGGGGATTCACCTTTGCAAGAAAGTACGACAAACCTGGCAAACCAAGCCAGTCGTAGATGGTGTTTAGAACACGTTTATACATACGTTATAACAACCAATACATTGCATGCGTTAATACATTTTTACGATCATGGCATCCATATCGTATAAAAGAAAATGTTTAAAATTAAGTGAGAAAGTGAAAATTATAGAAGAAGTTTCATTAGGCGCTGGAGTAACACAATTAGCAAAAAAATATGGTGTATCAAAAGCAACAATTTGCAAAATTAAGCGCATGAAAAGACAACTTTTACAAAGAACGTGCAATACATTTGGAGGACCGGGAAATAGAAGAACTTTAAAAAATGCAAAGGCACCCAAAATGGAAAATTCTCTGTATAAGTGGTTTTTACAACAGCGGGAAAATCATGTTCCAATTAGTGGCGAAATACTTAAAGAGAGAGCTAAATTGTTAAATCAAAAACTGAAAGAAACTGAAAATTTCGTTGCTAGTGATGGCTGGCTGCAACGATTCAAAGGAAGATATGGAATTCGACTGTTATCTATATCTGGTGAAAAATTATCAGCACAACCACAATTAGTACAACCATTTAAAGAAAAATTGATAAAAATCATTAAAGAGTTAGATTTAAGAATGGAACAAATTTACAACGCAGATGAAAGTGGTCTTTATTGGAAAATGTTACCAGAGAAAACTTACGCTGCATCATATGAAAAATCTGCTCCGGGTATAAAAACAGAAAAACAACGAATAACGTTTTTGGCCTGTACTAATGCTAATGGTTCACACAAGATAAAACCATTGGTAATAGGAAAAGCACAAAATCCACGATCATTTAAAAATTTTAAAGTTCCTGTTGATTATGACTGTTCAAAAACCGCCTGGATGACTAGCGGTATATTCCTGAAATGGTTTCATAAGCGCTTTGTTCCTCAGGTATAACAATAAACAAACACAAATGATCTGTGCATAATTTAAAGATGTTTTTCAATTTGTAGGTAAAAAATTTCCTAAAAGAACAGAAGCTTCCAATAAAAGCGTTATTACTATTGGATAATGCACCATGTCATCCTCCAGAACAACAACTGAGGAGCAGAGATGGGTCAATTTTTGTTATGTACATGCCTCCTAACGTAACATCAATAATTCAACCAATGGACCAGAATATAATAAGACTAACAAAACTGTACTATCGAAAGTTTTTACTTTCATCTGTTTTGTCTAAGAATCCTCAAAACATATCTGATGCTTTAAAAAAAGTAACATTAAGAGAAGCTGTCACAGATTTACATATGGCCTGGAGTGAACTTAATCAGGAAACTATTGCAAAATGTTGGAATAAGCTGTTTAGTACCAATGATGAAGATAATGAAGAAGAGAATGTTCCCTTAAGTGTAATTAGAGAACGTTTGCTATCCAGCGTTGACTCTATTGTCAATAGTGCATCATTGGATGTTGTTAATTTATTGAAAGTAGTGAATCCTAACACTGTTTGTACCTCAGCTGATATTAATATTTGGAACGAGGACAAACTAACGAATGATGCTACTAAAGATGAGAACAGTGAGAATGATGAAGACGATTCCATTGAAGCAAAAAGTTTGGTGACTGATGCCCAAGCTGTACATATATTTAATGAAGCTTTAGATTGGGCTGAAAGAAAAGAAGTGTCATACGCGGATATTTTAGTTCTTCGTAAATTACGGGCTCAGGCATTGGAAGATAATGCTAATCGCAAATTTACGCAGACTAAAATTGCTGATTATTTTTCTTCTAATTAATAACTACTTATTACTACAATAAAAGAATATTTGTTAATTTTTTATAGGTATGTTAGTATTAAACGTTTCTTTCAATAAATCTTTGAATTTTTAAATTACGTTCGCTAATGGAAACATTTCGATAATGTGAACCACACTTGGTTTTAATTAGTTCACATTATCGAACGTCTGCTGTACTTATTTTCGTATTGACAACTAGAAGAGCCATAACTGAAGAATTAAAAAAGGCATGCAGGGTGTGAAAGTTAAAAGAATAAGAAATTTTAATCTTCCCAAAAAGATTTGATATGTTTCAAAGAGGTTTTCTAGTAATTTTGCTTGATATTTTTTAAGAAAAATGCGACACATCACTGCGCTTTCAGGAAATAAGAATAATTGTTGAGTTGTTTTTTATTCAATTCAGAAATAGAAATTGCACTTGAGTTTTTTAGTATGATCTATCATTTTCGAGTAAAAAATTAAAAATTATTTTAATGCGAATTGTACTACATAATTACATTAATACGTATAATAAATAATATTATTATCTGAGCAACGAAGTTCTTGAGGTCCCGTGTTTATAACAATTTTCTTCACATTTAGTCAAAGCCTATTTGCCCCTGCATTGCCTGTGTATATTTTTAAAACACCTTGTATAGATGTGATAAATTATACAGAATAACCCTTACCTGGAAATCATTGTCACTTTCCACATCGCTACATCCCTTTTCTTGAGGTAGTGACACGCAAACATTATTCCAAGGATTTGAATTCTAAGAAAAAATATTTTTTATTCGGCAAAGTAAATTAGGCAACACTATTCATTGTGTCACTTAGAAATGGCTTTAGATGTCCCGTATATAATTTGGTGTTTTTTTTTGTAATTAAAAAGTAAATATTAGTTGTAGCAAATTTATTTTGAATAAGTGATCGCTCTTAGTATAACCTGAGGGCTTACCTGTCTGGCAATTGTTAAAATATTCTCGGTATCACTAGCGTCCTCAAAGAACGTCGTCGAGTTGTTGCGTCTGCCACTTTGCCACACTTTCTGCATTACATCAAGTTTAGCTTCCTCCTGAATACCTTGGTGATGCCCGAACATATTGATGGTAATCTATATAGAAATGGCGCATGAAAGCAGTACACATTATTAATTTACTGCATAAAACGGTTCTCTAATTAGGACACCACAATCATTTTCATTTTGGCAAGTTCATATTATATAAGCATATGGAACATATATGCTCCTTCCCTGAAACCACTCTCAATAGCAATAATAAGTATTTCATATAATTTGTGTAACGACGTATTATGTTTTGTAAACACACCAAAGTCAACTTGAAACCAATTTTAAATAGCTCACAAACATCATGTCGTTATCGCATAAATTTCTTACTGATCATATTATTATTTACTTAGTCAAAACAATATCTGTAGGTATTTCACCTACTTCAACAAGAAGAAAATAAACATCTATCTATGGTAGCTACCTCTTCTTATCGAATTTAGCACGTAATCCACATTTTGTTTTGCGAATTTAAAGGATAAGGTTAAAAATAATAATTTCTAATTGAAATTGGATGACCATGAGATCAATGTGAATGCCGGCATTTTGGCGGTCAAGTTAAGCTAGTAAATAAATCTCTGTAATGAGCCAACTAATTAACTAGAGAACTTAGGTTCTGTTAATCGTCAATTTTATTCCATGAATAGTTCTAAAAAAACTATCAGTATAAGTCTGCCTACGTAAAGTCGTTTCCAAAATAATATAGGATATTTTCTAATTTTATGACGTAAATTTAAGAAAATATAAAAAATACCAGACATGAATAGAGCATATAATACTTCTTGTACCTATTTCGTTGGCCATTTACGAATAAACCAGTCACAATCACCTTAGAATGTGTTCGGCATGACTTTGAAGCACACAATAAGCTGATAAATTGTAAAAAATATCGTCATGCGTAAAAACGACATTGCTTTCCGATCTTTCTTACACTTTAGAATTTTTGACTGTGTATCTTGGAAATGAGCGATTTGTGGATGATAATTATTAATCAAATTGGACTTTTCCCGATGATATATTGACATTTCACTTTGGCATCAAAATTGACAAACACCCTGTACACACCAACTCTACACTACGTTCGAACTAGTCATGAGTCATAAAAATATTTTTTTATTTACTCTACGTACGATCGATATTTAGTAAGAAATTAAGAAAAAACAAATTGAATGTTGGATTTGTTAAATTACAAATCAATGTAGAAAACTTGAATCTAAATAGCAATATATAAATAATAATTTCGGCATTGTCGACTCATATTGTGTACGCCCCAAGCTGATTCAGGTGTAAATAAAAAGGGAAATATTTCTTGTAATCTTTCACGATGCTCGTACTGCAGTAGTGTTTATACCATTTCTAAGTAAAGTCGGTTATAGCATTTTTATTTTGTTAATCCCAATTTCCACTAAATTTACTCATAATTTCCAACATTGAGACTATCCAGACAACTTGGAGGTTGTTAATTTTCAATAAAAATTTAATTCTACATTGTTTTTCCTATTGATTTTTGCGAATTTAGTTAAATAATTTGGCAGTCCGTACAGGTACCATCAATTCAAGTAGAAGCGTGGAAACTGTGGAGCGGAAGGAACATCGTAAAAGATTTAATATGCCTCCAGCAAAGATCAACAAAGTAGGCGGATTTACTCCGGGCTACGTCTTCAGTTCGATCTTTAGGTTAACGTCAGTCTCGTTGCCCTCGCGACAATGCAAATTTTTTAAAATATTGAAGCAAAATTCGGCAATGTAAAAAATGGAAAAAATGCATCACTAAAACTATCAGTAAAAATACTGGAACGGTGAGAGTTTTGAACACCGAATTAACTCCGCCCACTTCAACCGCTGTCTCTCAACCCACTTTGTTGGTCTTTATCGGAGACATATTAAACCTTATGCTGTCCTTTTCCCACTTGCACAATGTCTATGATTCCATTTCAATTGGTAATATATGTATATTTAGGTACCAATTAGCCTGGCAACACGTTTACAGTCGGTGCAGAAAGTATTCGTACAACAGATAATATTTTATAAATAGATAAATTTCAATGATTTTAATGTTAATTTACTTTGCCAAATTGATCATACACATTGTTTCACATTATTATATTACGATATCAAGAAAAAAAAAACATAAACAAGAGTATTTCTAAGAAAATTACACCAAGAACAAAAAATCGACCGGAATAGACTCGCATAAAGTATTCGTACATAGCATGTAGTTGCATCTTCACCGTGACTTAACACATACACATTTTAAATTTAGTAAAATTGAAAAAGTTGAATATTAAAGGTAATAAAATAATTTTTTTTTACAATGGTACATAACATTTTGAAAGCTTCTTAGGATCATGGGACGTAAAAGTAATGAAACATCGGAAGAAGTGCGACAGTTGATTGTTAAAATTACATAATGAATGCAAATCTTTAGCGGAAATTGGTAGAATAGTAAATAGGCCAAGATCTACTATACAAACGATTATACACAGATATTGTGAGCGCAAAACTTCCAAGAATAAACCTCGTGTTGGACGTCCAAAAAAATTAACTGAACATCTAAGACGCATTATTGCGAGGAAAGTTAAAGAGAATCCTCGAATAAGTACGGAAAAAATTGCTACAGAACTAAAGACATACAACAATACACTTGTTTCTGCTAGTACTGTGAGGAATTGTTTGAAAAAACAAGGCTATCAAGGCAGAGTTGCTCGTAAAAAATATTTTATTAATGAGATCAATAGTAAGAAGCGATTAGAATTCGCTAGAAGACATCTTACCACCCCACTATCTTACTGAAATCGAGTCATATTTACTGATGAAAGTAAATTTGAAGTTTTTGGCAACAAACGGCATTTTAAGGTATGAAGAAAAAAAGGAACTGCGTTTAATAAAGAAAATTTACAACCGACAGTGAAGTATGGTGGAGGATCTGTTTTGGTTTGGGGCTGTATGAGCGCTTCAGGAGTAGGATCGCTTCATTTTATTGATGGTATTATGAACCAAATGGTATATATTCACATTTTAAAAACCCACCTTCTACAAAGTGCAACAAAAATGAGAATTAAGGATAACTATATCTTTAGCCAAGACAATGATCCTAAGCACACTGTTATAAATACCAGGCTCTGGATCCTTTATAACACCCCAAAATATTTGAAAACTCCTCCTCAGTGGCCAGATATTAATTCCATCGAACATTTTTGGAGTTACTTGGAAAAAAAAATTAGAAACCACCCAATTCAATCAAGGGAGAGATTAAAAGTTGCACTTTTAGAAGAGTGGAACAAAATTCCGGAAAATTTTACAAGAAATTTAGTTAATTCTATGCCCAGAAGGTTAGAGGCAATTATAAAGTCAAGAGGTTATCCTACAAAATACTAAAACTGTTATTAGAGTCGTATTTGTTACTTTAAATTTCGTTTTTGACATGTGTACGAATACTTATTGCGTCTGAATTCGTGATTATTTTGTAGTTTCCTATATTTATTTAAATAATAAAATTATTAAACTTACTTTTTCTTTTAAAAATATTTGTGAATAATATAAATGAACCTCTATATGTTCCTTTTTGTCTTGTAAAGATGTCCTTTATAGCATAAAATCGATCGTTTTTATAATTTTGCGTTCTGTACGAATACTTTCTGCACCGACTGTATGTATCAAAAATGATTCTACATAAAACGTCTTTTTTAATTTAAAAACGTTTCAATGCGCAATAGTAAGGTAATAATATGTTGTGCCAAAAAATGTTTTTAAAAGAAGAAACGGATTTATTAGCCCATACTGGCATTTTGTTAATGTACATCACAGAGACAAAACGAAATGTTTTGATGCTTGTGCGAACTGGAGTAAGAAGAGAAAGCTAAAAAAATTAGGTAATTAGATGCATCCTATTATTGAAAAAGAGGATAAAAGAAGACGATTTTCAACCATGAAAAAAAATATGCTATTGTACGATTTGCACGAAGTGCAAAAATTGTCATTTTAAATCTCAATAACTCTAAACAGAATAAGGCAGTCATATCAAATATTCGAATACCTTCTTGGGGTCGAACAACTGCAGAAACAGGTAGAAATTTCTTTTACTTCCTTTCTTCTTATTAGATGGGCATGTGAAATACAATTAACTGTACATACAAGATCATACAAATTTTTGTTGCATTCTCAAATTTTCAGCAGCTTTCTGAATATTTTTCTTAAATTATAAACGAACATATACTGAAAGAGTCATGAGTAAAATCGTCTTTTTTACTTAAGTATATTAAACGTCACTATCCAGTTCTTTTATCATTTTTAAGTTCCACGTTAAATTCTAGGGTAAACTTGTATAAGAAATGTTCTCAAAGAAAGCAACGGTTTTTGAATTGTCAACTAATATCAAGTACTATTTTAACATTTTATATCTCCCTGCAAAATAATCTAAGGGACACAAGGTATGTAAATTATGCTTAGAAGATAATACAGTCTCAGCGTTCTCCACATGCCGCACCAAAGCAATGCAAAGGTATCCATAACCTTATATTAACCTTAATTTAACAGATGACAGGAATACCTTTGCTCCGCCTAGTGAAGCTAGCAAAAAACGATAGTTATTGATAATTTACATCATTTGCCTTTGGCCGCTTCAGTCCAATGTGAAGGTATTCCATCCCTCATATTAACCTTGAGTTAATCAATGATAGCAATACCTTCATATGAGCCTATTGCGGCCAGTGAAAAACGCAAATAGTCAATAGCTCACAGCGATTTCCACTGGCCGTTCCAGGACAATTCGAAGATATTCCAAATTTTATTCTAACCTTGAGTTAACAAATAATAGGGATGCCTTCACATCGCACTAATGCAGCCAAGGTTACAGAATATCACTAAATATGTCTATATTTTGAAAGAGTTATAAGTTTTGTGGTATATGTTTGTCAACAATTCAAGTAAAATATTTGGAATGCTAATAAAAAGTCTGGACACTTTCATTTTTCAGTACCTCTAAAAATAACAGAGATGTCTGAAAGTGCACCAAAAATTTGGATGACCCTGTACGTAATACAATGCGTGCATTAACAGTAACATTCTATACCTTACAGATACCTTTCTTACACAATAGGCAAATATACATAAACGTATAATACTCACGTGACCTAATGCTGCTTTGACAATTCGAACGTTAAACGTAATAACAGTCGTACGTAGCTCCCATAAAATGTAAAATCTAACACACTTTTTTGAACTTTCTTCTTAACACTTCTGAACTCGGTATCTCTACTTGCGACTGCTGGTTGAAAACAACTGATTCGTTGGTCCGAAGTCTGATCTTGCTAAACTAAATTTGTACGAGCGGCGCCACTCCAGGGACACACGCAGCATGCACAGTGAAGTCAAACGGAAAAATAATCAATAGGCAGATCCGTAATAAGCTAAACGTGTTAAATATTTTTTTTAACATGTAGTGAGCACAGTATGTCAAAAATCCTTTACCAATTCATGATTTTCAAACACACCTCTTATATTAATGTATTTTGGCAACGGACTAAGTCGTTTTCAATACAAATAATTAAAATTGTATTTATTTCTCACCTGTTCTGTCTGTGGTAAGAAAGTATGCTCTCCTTAGATATCAACCGGCACGAAGTCATTGATTACTTAATATTTTTATCATATTTTGACGTCAAACGGTACACTGTTAAATATGTACCATTACACTTACTGTATTTAAACTTTGTTTCCTAAATTTTGAATTAAAGTCAAGTTTATAGATACTAAAACTTTAACCGGAGGTTTATTTTTAAAGGAAGGTTTTAGGTCTGGTCAACGGTGTTTGCCAGTATCAAAAGATATACACGAAAAAACAAAATTTCAGTTTTCAAATGAGAATAAGTATCATACTTAGAAATCAGGTTTCAAGATTTATGTATATTAATGATGTGTGATGAGAGAGATATTTTCCTTCCTAGAGAGCGACACTGAAGCTCTTCTCCATCAAATAAGGGAGAAAACATTTATTCTCTACGGAGTTTGTGGAAAAAATGCAATTTCTAACGAGTTGCAAATATAAGTCGTTTTAATTTTGCTGTTAAAGATGCGCTCCTTCCTGAGTGTAGAACTATAGTTACCATCGGCTACTATGGATCCTGTTGGTTAACTGAGTTATGAAATGAAGATCACAGCTTCCATTATGTAACCAGTTGAAAAATGAAACGCATTTAACACCGGTGTTGATTAAGAAAATCGTCACGTTATTTGCCAAAATTAGAAAAAAATTATTGATTTGTGAAATTAGACATTTACCTATAATTACTTTTCGGCTACTAGCTCTAAATGGCATCGTTATTAAATGTGTTGGGTGACTGTAAACTACGTCACCTTGTATTTTTCTAAAGCAGCTGAATAACCGGTGCCTAGGAAACTAATCGGCCATAATTTCATCCACGTCCTAGTTGTTCTATTCATAGTTACCATGGAAATGAAAAACAAATGAAACGCTACTCATAATGTTATAATTCAAAGTGCATTCTTTTATTATGATTTGGATTTAATTTACAATTAATTTTTAGTAGTGGAAAAATTTGCATTTACACTGAGTTGCTAAAATACTTAGGACCGTCACGTTACGACTTTTATTTAAACTTGACATTCGGGTCACGATAATAAGTTTCACAATATTGGTGTAAAGATACTATAAAATAATTATTTATTCATTACACTTCAAAATTTTGTAGTCTATTACAATCTAATTACTTATGCATTTATAACATTTTATCACATCAATAATTATATTCGCGATAGTATTCATATATTTATATCTACCTATATCATAAACCCGAAGTGCATAGTAGAACACTATGGATAAGCAGCTACATATTTCCAGGATTATTATTTACGTAATAGGTACTTGATATGTAGTTTTTGGAACACTGGTAATCATAAGACACATTTAAAGCACCACATTATGAATTGTGGTTAAGTAAAAAGACGTTTAACTAACGATCTCATAATATCTGCCTCGCATTACCTAACAAAATTTCTTGCAAAATTAGAGATATGTATATAAAGATAAGAATGCTATTTAATCTTTGTTTCTTTTAACAACTAGCCAAACTCAATTTAATAATAAAGTAATATAAATAAATAATAAATTGATTTTTAGACTACATACATATATGTATCTAAATAATTTTTTATAACATTCTCAATAATAGGTACTCATATAAATTTAAATTCGTTTTATGTTAAATGTATGGCTTGCGTCTTTTTTACTTCATATAAAATAATACCAACCACATTTTCTTTTTATTATTCACTAGTTACAAACATGATCACAAATTAGATCTTAGAATGAGATAGATAAGAAAAAAAAATCAAATTCCAAATTCCCGGTCAAGAATTGTTTTGAATGTTTTTATAATAGACTATTAAATACTCCTAGTAAAATATAATTTATTGAGCAACTTTTTAAGCGCAAGGTAGAAAAAATATTTAAAAATGGAACGGTCATGATTGAGTCATACATTGTCAAGGCGTTGAATTTTGAGCTCTAACTGACTCCTTACGTCCTTGCGAGACCTTCATTAATAACAAAGCTATAGCGTGTAAGTGAAAATGGTTAACTCACGACACTTATATTGATTATCCACTATCCATTGAAATAAGTATGAAAATTATTAAAGATACTGAAACTAAAAATAATTCAAACCGTCCAAATTTTCTTAATTATTTTTTTCAGCATGTAAAGCATTCACAAAGCACATTTTCCACTTTGTGGAAGAACATTACCAATATTTATATTTATTTTCAAGACAGACACGATCAAAACAATAATAAACGCGTTATCCACCACATGGCCAACTGCTGATTGATCTACACCTGCAGATGACAAATCGTTTTATAGAGTTGTAATTAGTTTCGTTTCATTGGTTTTGTACGTACTTATTTAAATATTATTAACTGTTGTTTGTGATTTGTTGATATTGTCATGTATTCCAACTTTTAATTTATTAAGTTATTTTAGTAATAAACTCGCATGTCATTTTTTATTATATTTTATGGATCCAAGTGAGTCCTGCTCAATAGTTTTGCTGTGACTGTGCGTGCACTTGTTTTGATCATGTCTAATTTGAAAAAAAACTTTAGATGTGAGTGAATTTACCTCTTTGGCCCTATTTTTATCTTACTCGCACAACCAATCGCAAGGCAGCCTTGGCATTTTATTAGCAGGCCATGGTAAATATCCAGCAGTTTTAAACACCCAATAGTCATAGGACACCTTAGCCACCAAACCTAAAAATTCCATTGAAAAGGAAGCAATTCCTATGCCTGCACTTCCATAACAATACGCAATGTAAATACTATTTTAGGTTCGCATTTTCCGGATAATATGTAAAGGAAGGTTAAACCATATTTACCAACAAACAGTAAAACCTCCGCGGTTATAATGTAATAAATGAAGTCAGTCCAATCCTGTGGACTTTGACACATTTTAGCAGCATCTAATTCAATAACTTTAGAATTCATGTTATGACATTTTATGTCATCATAGTCGGGAATGTGACTAAGTTTCGACAACAACCACACCTGGAAAATGAATAATTAAATTTTACAGTTTTCTACAATCCGCCGTTTTGTAATATGTGACTAATCACGTTATTTATTGCCCTTCAGTTCTAACAGAAATGGATCTGTTATGTTCTCAAAATTGAGTTAAATCTCAGAAAAAAAAACATAATAAGTGACTTATTTTTTTAAAGTGCAATAAATCATAACGACGGCTAAATATACACAACAATTGCTTAAATACAACAAACAAACAAACAAACCGTTTTCAAATATTTAAAGGTCGCATTTGCTTCAAAACTGTGAATATGCGATTTGTTTGCTCTGTCATGTCTACCTTGAGTTTCATAGTATTGCAATCGCAGTGTATTTTATTGAAACCCAGTTTCACTTTCCGTTGATTGTAGTTCCTTTCAAACTGAATATTGTCTAATACATACGTTTCCAACTAAAAAGTTCAATAATTGATCATATTAATAAATAATAATAAAAAAAACCTCTCAGTAGGCAGTGAACCGTAAACGTTTGGCGTTGATTAAGCCATTTACTATATCTGAATGACCTTTAGAGTAGATAACAGATGAATTTATTCAAGACATTCCTGTGATATTTCTACGCCTACTTTGGATTTTTTTTTAAATCATCAACCATATTATATAAGTACACACATCATTCATATTGATTCACATACCACTCTAATGTCGTTGCGTTGAAGACTCAAAGTATTAAAATTACTTATAAATTTAGTCCCTTCTAATGGTTGAATGGAAGAAATTCTGTTATTATCTGCAATAAAATTCCTCAAATTTTGGTAAGATGGATCACTCAATTCCTTTATAGATGTTATCTACAATCTCAGTTCTTAGATTGCATTACTCAAACCAACATTTCAATATTTTGCTCACTTTATTGTTGCTCACGTCCAAATAAATGGTATTGACAGGCAGCGGTACTGGCAAAGAGTGAAATTTTTTGCCTGAACAGTTCATTGCCACTTCAATAGTTGATAACTTTTCTGGAGAAAGGTTTAGTCGATATGTTTCACAAGAGCAATTGTGGTGGCAATTATTTTGTAACTGTATAATAAATATCAATATTACAAAATATAAGAAGAAAATTATTGGTGACGCATTTACCTCATGCATCGCTTTTACTTGCAAAAATGGTAAAATCTCCGCTGTTTTAAACCATACAAAATCCTTAGACGTTATGCAGAATGTATCATTTTCATTGTTAAAAGTTATTTCTGGACGGATAAGTAGAGTATTTTTCAGTTTTGAACAAATTAGATTTTTATTATCTGTAAATACATATGCTATAAAGGCAATTTATGAAGAATTTACCTAATTACTTACTAGATATGTTTAAACTGACACTGCCCTTCCGAATATTAGGCACCTCAGTCAAATTATTGTGAGATAGATCCAAAACACTCAAAGTGTACAGAGTCGCCAGAGATCGGTTTTCAATGGTGTTAATGTGATTTGAGGACAGATTCAAACAGGAGACCCTACTGTGTTTGGCAAATTCTCCTTCAATCCTGCTTATGTTTCCATCTGTGATTGTCAAATAACGAATCAATCTTAGTACTGATTGAGAGGAAGTTAGATTAAATGTGTCAAAGGTTGCATTGCGAATGTGAAGAGCTTCAATGCCATTGTTTGAGGTGATGTCTGCAAATGAACGTCAAATTTAAATGATAAGTGCTTTTCAATCCTCATTTTAGAAACATTGTAATAAAACTTTGATATTGTTATAATAAGGCCTTATCTGGATGAAAATTTCAATAAAAAACACAAAACTGACCAATACTCTGTTTTATTTTAATGTTTCCATGTATTTTATCTGTCCTATCATTGTCTAAGTTTTGCTACAATGATCTTGAAGTTTAAATATATGAAACCCAGAACCCAATCTACGTATATATTTGTGGGATTTATTACTATCCATTAACACTACACTACCATTTTACTTCCCAACTAAAATCTAAATATGTTTTAAATTAGTTACTAATATGTATAGTAACACAAGGTATACTCAGTAGAAATATTATACTTACTAACACAAGCCAATCCTTCAGTGAGTGTGAAATGATTAACATCACAACAGATAGCTGCTTTTTGGCAATCAGCTAGTAAATGACATCTACATGTGTCTTTAGGAGGAGGACACATTTCGGGTAATTGATAAAAACATTGATTGCTGCAACTGCTATCGTCAGGAGCAAGAAGTGAGGTAGATTTAATGATAAGAATTATAATATATAAAATTTCATACCACACCCTCATCTGAAACAAAATAGGTGGTCTTTTGAAAAATTAGAAGTGCAAGTAGATATTTAAAATTTAATCCTTAAATAAACAGTCTTTGAGGTCTCCCTTACATACATACATAAAGAGAAATCCTCTTGGACAAGACCCACAAACATAATAAATTAATGTTTCAAAAATATAAAATAAGTAAACAAGTTTCAAGGAAATACAACCAAAATTTTAACCCTAGAATTTCGAAAAATTGAGGGCAGAATCTCTTCTTAACTTTATTTTAGATCTATTATATTAAAATAATTTGTTCACAAATTTTACAAAATACATTCAGTTTATGCAAAATATATAAAATTTATATCAAAATATAAAAAATTAAATGTTAAAAATCCCTGTGAAAAAGCTCACCATGTCAAGGAAAGTTAGCGTGACGTCAGAACGCCCGGAAAACGTTTCTACAACGTTGTCACATATAAAATACCGCGTTAGTTTTAATGGTTGGTTTAAGTCTAATGTCATTCATCAATAATGGCATTAATGGTGCACTCGATTCCAGCCATTGTTTCGTCCAATACTATAAAGTGGAGAATTCAATTTATTATTGTTTTTAAGTATTTGTATTAATAAAATACATAGGATAGAAAAAAAACAGCATTTTCATTTAAGAATATATTCTCGTACAAGATAATGCTTGTTAAATAATGCCACAATGGTGAATGTAAAGATGAAACTACGATTACAACCCAAAAATACCATAGTTTCTTATTTAAATGCAGTTTAATATTTGCACTCATTTGAGCCAAAATTAAGACCTAACCACCGATAATTCCTATTCGAATTTGTAAGCCCTTAAAGCTGTTGAGCATTAACACATGAAACTCCTATTTCATACAAGTCTTACATGCCATACCCAAATCATGTCATACTTCAGTGAGAACATTCGACAACGTCGACGATCAGCAAGGCTACCAAAACCACAAAACCTTTGCAGTTTTTTGACACTACCACCAACAAAACGAAAATTAAGCAACGAGATTCGTCGGTCTTTTGCTGTTACGTAAATGTCAAAATTCTGAAAAAATCTTCGGTCGTTCCTTCGGGAGAAGAATAATCGAAGATTTTTGAACTTTGATTCGCTAAATTACATAACTCGAAGAATCACCAAAGGCTGAAAGATCGTTAGGTAACTTTATCAGTTTATTTTTTCTGCCTTTACTCTGATATGGCTGCACGGGTGGGAAGAATTTGGGGTGCTAGGATACTAAAGTCCAATACAACACACTGCTTACGACAGGTGAGTTGTAGAAGAAATCGTATCCTTTGAAATTTTGTTTGTAAGCTTTTACCTACAGTAGCTTCATAAAGAGCAGTTTGGGGTTTTATTGGCAATTAAATTTACTTGCACTTGACAAGTACAGGTTAGATCTCCCTTTTAAAAATTTTGAATCAATGATCCTCTGTTATATCACCACCAAAGAGATATAAATAAATAATGCAATTTTTCAGTGTATTCCAGGTATCAAAATAAAATAAATACATTTACAGATAAATTCATTTTCAACTGCAAGGGGGCTAACTACAGGGAAGAAAGCAGTAAGTATTTTTACTTATTTTTAATATTTTCATAAAAAATTTAATTGAGTAAAAAAAAGCTACTTTTTTTTTATACGAAACATGAAATGTTTTAAATTATTTTGATTAACAGACGCCTTGCATAATGAATGTTCTCTGTTAGTACTTATATTCAAATTGAAGCTCATGTGTCACAATAGAGATCTCAACTTTTATTATTAAATATTTATTTTCACCTAAGGAACTAACGACATTCTATTATTTTTGTTATTCTGGGATAGTTTCAATTTGAGCTAGAACATGTAGATATTACATATTTTCAGCTACTGGGTGGCTTGGGCATTCTTGCTGGAGGTGCAGGAGTTTTGATTTATACTTTGGACCAGTCTGTTAGGGCATCAGATCTTGAGTTACACCCTCCCAAGAATCCCTGGAGTCACAATGGTTGGTTTAATTCCCTTGATCATGCCAGGTAGGTTTTATATTTCAGAATGTAATATTGTATTATAACTTGGAGCAGAGTTGTGATTTTTATATACCCATAAGTAATCTCATACTTCAAATTCGAACTTAGACCTATTTAGTTTTCTTTCCTGGTTTCAATCATATAACAACTTATATGGAATTCACTTAAGTACCATAGCAGTTTGTATGAAGTTCATCTAATGTGTTTAGGAAATTTTGTAGAGATACATGGTTTTTACTTGGTGTACAGGGGTAGCAAATTGGTTTTTGGATTTTTAGTAGCCAATAAATAGGTAAAAATTTTATGTAACAAATTTAACATATTAATTTCTTAAGTTATTATTGAGCACCATAAAGAATATGAATATTAAACTCCACAGTTTCAAACTTGTTTGAAACATTAGTCACAGTTAAGTTGAATTTCCTGTGACAAAAACTGATATTCAATAACTACTGTTTTAGACACAAAGGAATTTGTATTAGTTTAATTCTGATTTTAGCATAAGAAGAGGATATGAAGTCTATAAACAAGTATGTGCAGCTTGCCACTCTTTGAGGTTCATTGCATACCGTAACTTAGTGGGTGTTAGCCACACTGAAGAAGAAGCCAAAGCTGAGGCAGAGGAACAAATGATTACTGATGGTCCCAATGAGCAAGGCAATATGGTTAGTTAGCATTAACTTAAAAAATTTGAACATATGGTAAAGATTTTAATATTTAAATACATCTAGTTCCAACGACCTGGTAAATTATCTGATTATGTGCCCAATCCGTATCCTAATGAGGAAGCTGCAAGGGCAGCAAACAATGGTGCCTTCCCACCAGATTTGAGTTATATTGTATTGGCAAGACATGGAGGTAATTCCAGTGTCACTTATTGGTTTATGCTCAGGTTTATATTGGCATTGGATTTTCAGGAGAAGACTACATATTTTCCTTGCTTACTGGGTACTACGACGCACCGGCGGGTATCAATTTAAGAGATGGACAGTATTACAATCCCTATTTCCCAGGCGGAGCCATTTCTATGGCCCAGGCCTTATATAATGAAGCAATGGAATATTCAGATGGAACGCCTGCCAGTGCTAGTCAGTTGGCAAAGGTGAGTTTTAAATGAAAATGAGATAGAGAATGCATAGTTAAAATTTTAATTTTGGCAAATATCTTAAAAAATGTAGAAACAGTGGCACAAAACTTAACGTACATTTTGATTTACTGCTTTGATTAGGATGTCAGTACGTTCCTAAAATGGACATCTGAACCAGAATTTGACGATCGTAAGAGAATGACCATTAAGGCCATTGGCGTCTTAGCCATTCTCCTTGGACTTAGCTATTATGCCATGAAATTCAAGTTCTCCACTATCAAGACAAGGAAAATTCTATTTAGACCTAAGGAAAAGTAAACTTCAAGATGAGCCCTCAACGTGACTGTTAGCCAATTGTTTTCTCTTATAGATCATCATACTTTTAAGCATAATAATTTTACGGATTTGTAAATACAGAATATTGTAGGGTGGTACACATACGTATGTGAAATTTTTTTTTTTTTCAAAAAGATGTAATTACCTTTTTTCTTTCGGTTTGTCTTGCGTAACAGTTGTCACGTTATTTGTTAATTAAATTATATGTTTAAATTTGTATTTTTTTGTTATACATTATTTTTAAATCCAAAGAATTAAAGTTGGCGAGATGTCATCGAAACGTGGCAATGGATAACTGACCTTTATAGTTACATCATTAAGTTCGACACAGAACCGAGTTGAACCATCTTTCTTAATAAATACTACAGGAGGCTACCACAGACTACTAAATGACCCTCCTAGAATTTCCTTTTTTTTTAGCATTTTATTCAGTAAGTTGCTGACTTTGCTTGACTGGTTGTTTAGCCAGAAACATCCTCCGCTAATGTTAAAGTGTAGACTAAAGGTCGCTGGTATTGATTTTATGTACCACGAAATTTATGACTTTCGGCGTTTTTTGTTATTAAAAATGTGGGATTCAACCACAATAAATCTAGTGGTAGATTCAAGTTATTTTTTTAACAGGTGGTGCTTATTCCTTGTGAAAGCCTCTATAAATTGCGGGGAATATCGATTGGAAGTCTTCACCTTAAATGTGTCCGATTTTCTAGATATGCACACCTACTATAATGAATTTCACTTCAATATTTGATCATTTTGTATTTTGATCCTCATATTATGAATTCGTGATGTCTTTTTTTTGTTACGTGTGTGCGACAAAATTTGAAGTCGTGCAAGGCAGAGGTGTTCGTCACATTACTGTCAATCATAAAGAAAACTTAAAATCCTTTATATTAATTTTGAGACATTTTGAATAGGCATGATTCTGAAAGAGTAAAAATGCCGAATTTTATGAAATGTTTATTAAACCCAAAACAGGCAAGGTTGATTAAAAGAACTAAAAAGTTAACCTACACCTGAATTAAACGATAACAAAAGAAATATAATATGGCTGACAACTATTCCTCCTGATTCTGAGTGGTACTTGCATTACCATTTGGCCTGTCACTGGAGACTTCAATTGACAATGGACTATCTGTGAATATGACTAACATTGTTACTTTGTAAGAATAGAAGGAATCAGGCGCTCGAAGCGGTTACACTTATATCTTTTTTTAACATGTTTCTCTAGTATTAGCCCTATTATTAGCGCTGCTTAACCACTTCAAGATCCTGAACTCGAATCTGCTAAGGTAATAGAATAAATAAATCTGCCATAGGCGAAATAAATACTAGCTATTTTACTAGAAAGCACATACAATGCTGTTACATCGACGCCCGGTCAGCGCACTTCTATTTAGTATTCGGAAATTTAAGATATTATCACCAGGAATTCATTAAACAAATTTACTGAATGAGCAATTTTGATTCGACTTGGTTACATTGCCATTTGCGTTATAAATAATTTCATTTTTATTATAAGAGAAACCACTTTGCAAAATTTTAAATTCTTAAGAGTATTACAGTGACATTAAAGTGAATGACAAAAAAAAAACAAAAGTAAAAATTCTATGAGTTAAGCCTTTCTATTTCATTAATTAAAATAACTATGAGGAACCCCGATTCATAAACCTCTGTAAATTCTTCTGTTAGGTCACAAACTAGAATTAGGCAAGAGGCACTGCTGGTTGTTACTAGAGATTTAACATGTTAACCAAATCAATCATAATACTTTATTGAAGACTAATGTTGGTATTTTTATATTGTTTAGCTTCTTAGACCCTTTAACAATGTCCAAATGGACCTTTATAGATTTTGTAACACCTCAAAAAACCAAGGAAATTGTGGATGTAAAACAATCCTGCCTATATCCATTGTATTCTAGTGTGATAGCTGTATGGTCTTTGCTGTAAGCATTCCACAAATGGAGCTAGTTCAACAAAGTCTAGATGTGTTTTTTTTTGCTGTACACTTTATGTACATAAGTAATACTACAGGTATGAACATTGTATCATTTCTTACCCACAGGAAATGTAACATAATCTAATTCATCTTTATCCCAGTTTTCACCTGCAGATGTAAATGGAATTCCATATGCTTCAGTTGAAGAAAATTCTCTTTCCTCTGCTTGGTCTGTTTCAACAACTCCACCATCAGAATCCAGAAAATCATGATAACTAGAAACTGAGCTAGAATCATCAATGTTGATGTCCTAGACAAAATTACAAATGAAATTACTCAACAATGGATATGCGTTAAAAACTAAATTATACTTCTAAAATATAATTGGGATCATCTTCAATATCATAAGAGCTATCATCATCGTGGGAATCATACAGATTGTCTTCATTCAAATGTTCATTAGGTGGTGCATCAAAAAATATTTCTGCATCAGGCTAAAACATTAATTTTTCATGAATGTAATATTGCATATATATTTCATGAATACATATTTTCTGTAACTATGGATACAGATTACCAGTTTTGGCAATAACTTACTATGTTTTCAACAAATTCAAGTTCATTAAAATCCTCTTCATTATCAGACTCTTGCTCAAATGGACTACCAATGAATTCCTTCATTTTTAAAACTAGGTTAGGAAAGCAAAACACTTAAATCCTCTTGTTGGTTTTGAGACTTTTTCTTATTGGGAATTCTAAATTTTTTGATTATAATAGACTTCCCTTTGATCTTTATCTTTTTTAATGCAGATCTGACTTCTTCTAACTGAGATTTATCTTTAAATTCAACTATACACCAACGCCGAGACTTCTATAAAAAAAAATCCTCTACAATCAAACTCACAGACTATTAAGATAGCATCGAAACTGAAAAAATGTGCATCTAATATTTATCTTTACCTGTCGTGGTAAAACAACAATTGAAATTTGAGGATGTAAATCTAAAATTTGCTTCTCGTCGACAATTTTCTCAGGTAGTCTCAAATATAGCTTGTGTGCTTTGATATCAACTCCACTAAAAAGAAATATTGCAATTTTAATGTAGCTACACTTAATTTTTTAGATTTTGTGTGTGTGCAAGAAAAAACGGAATGGGATGCAAATATATGGAATCATAATAAGATTGGTACTTTTTCGTTTAGTGAATTTCAATTTTTAACCATCAATCTTACCCCATTTCACATTCCAAAAGACAAATCCGAACAAACGACTAACAATTCAACTATTACTAGAAAAGTGATATAAAAACAAAAAGGACACCACAAACCACTGACATTGACACGCTCGACAAGAAAATATAGCTGACAGCTATCAACAACCGTAATAACTGGCGAATAATCATGGCCATGAATCAGCAACAGCGCTTTTCGTTAACAATTTAATGTAAAATATTGTCCAAAATAATATACGTAATGAATATGTAATATAAATTTGAGGGATCTTAGATAAAAATCAAATGTGATTTACATATCACATTTGCACAACTGCGCTTTATATCAAGATTATCTACAGTGTTCACCACTCACTAGTCACCTCTCAGTTCTACCAATTATCCTGCAAATTAGGCGGTGCCGCATTGACAGTGCCACACCATAAAAATATCGAAAACCGAGTGTTGACGCTAAATGTTGTTAGGTTGAATACTAGTGTATTAGAAGGTTAGGAAGTTTGGTTTGAAAGACTCGTGGTTCGTTTTATGGTTTTATTGTTTTACTTATTCAGAGAAAAATTTAGTTAGTTTAGTAAACGCCAAACGCGGCTCTATTTTAAGAACTTAGTAACTAAGCTGATCCGCAAGTAACCACCCAGATAGTTAAAGAATATAAGTTAATTTCGGTAAATTTCAAAAAGTGAGGATGGCCGTGATTGTATCCACTGTGGATGGAACTTCTCAAAAATATGACAGGAAAACTGAAAAGTCCACATTCCTGCTTGCCCAGGATCTAAACTATAGTCGGAAACTTGCTGATAATGATGAAAAGACTCGGAAAAGGGCTATAAAGTACCTAAAAAAATATTTGGAGCACAGATATAAAGCTTCTGGTAAATAGGAACCTAATTACTTTGTACCTCAATCCCTAATAATACTAATTATATAGAAAAACAAATTTGGTGATAGTAATAATAATAATATTAAAAGTAAAACATATTTATTTGGCCTAAAAATAATGGTGGCTTTGTTTAGGAGAATAAGGATTAAAAAATATTACAAAAGTTTGTTATACGTCATTCCATAAAGGTGTATATCAAAGAAGCAATGCCTAATCCTTAGAAATAAAGGTTAAGGATTTTGCCAGCTTTTATCTTTAAACTTTGCCCTCAATCTCATTAAAGTATATGAAATTTATACAAATAACATTTCTGTCAATCCATGAGTTGCCTTATAGTTACATTTTGTGAGGAGCTTAATTGAAGCCTTGTTATTTTATTTTTATAAACCTATTTGTATTTGCAAAACCATAAAATATTCTCATAATGTGTATGTGTTGTAAAGATGAAAACTTTTACTCTTTTTTTGGTTTCTTTGAATTTTTAAAATCTCAACAAATTAGTACTTTTACATAAAGTCATACACCTGTTGAGGTATATGCATGAGATAAAGATACCGTAAATGATCAAGCAACAGTAACTGTATTTAAGAGGTTATCTGTTAACTTACTGGCTTAAGATCTATAGGGTGCTGTCAAAAGATAGACTCTACCATGCAGGAATGCCTAAAACATTACAGTGGTATTTAATGAGTATTTAACAATTTCCTCACTCATATAACCCAATATTTACAGGGTGAGCCATAATTGAACAAACAGAACAAATGAATGTAGAAGGGTTCAAAATATGATAACTTGTTGAATTTTGTTTTTCTAAGATTAATAGTTGAAGAGATACTGACCCCCAAAGGTAGCTTATATATAAAAATAAATAAATGAAAGTCACGCTGATGTAATGCCACATTTAGGATCCATCACATGCACGACTTTGGCAAAATGCAAATAGCTTACCAGTCAAAAACCACATAATTTTTGCTGATAATCCCTTTAAATATATTTAGTTGGTTTTATTCTTCAAAAATGCAATTTTATTTAGAATGCTAAGGTCTTTGACAAATTTTGATGGAGAATAAAAGTTAGAATGAAATTTGTCATTACATGGTATTATCTGTTTGTTAGTTGCTTTGCAAATAAATAAATTATGACTCTTTTTAGACCTTACCCCTTATCCCTAATCCACCAACCCTTCTTGAATATTAATGAATTTCATATTTCTCCGAATTAAAGATGTTGATACGAATAAAAAATATTCTAAAATTGATTGCGTCGTATAAACGCATTACTAAAATATGGTGTTTTTTAGAAATTTGCAAGCAAACTTTGGAGGTCAATATCTCTTTAACTATTCACTGTAGAAAACAGTCAACAAATTATCATATTTTGAGGTTCTCTACATATAGCTGTTCTGTATCTGTTCCATTACAACTTACTCTCTATGCTTGATCAGACATATAACATAATTTTTAATGTTAAATGTCTGCATTTCATTTTTTATATCAAAATTATTCAATTGCTAAATCTGTATTGTTATAGGAATATCAGAAATGAGCTTAAAGATTTTATGGAAAGGGTTATTTTATTCAATGTGGATGTCAGATAAACCGTTAATTCAAGAAGAATGTGCAGAAAATATATCAAAACTTATTCATAGTTTTGAATTTAAAGAATCCATGCAATTTTTTCATATTGGTTTGTTGACAATGCAGAATGAATGGATTGGTATTGATCAACTTAGATTGGACAAATTTTTGATGGTGGAGTAGTAATTTTGAAAGGAAAGAATCCTATTTAAATTCTTTTCTTATAGTTTGTAAGGCGATTGCTCAGACAAGCCCTCGTAGTGCTAAAGGGAAAAAAATTTAAAAAACGACCTAATGAGACATTTGTTAAAGTACTTGAAGATACAATCCTGTCAAGCATCAACTACACACCATTAGGTCTGTTTATGCACTTTACAGAAATTTATCTAGAAGAACTGGCAAAGGTAGGCAGTGAAACGGTCTAAAGAGTAAATTACAAAAATGTCAAGTGTTGATAGGTTTCAGACGGTGTGTTGCAACCTACACGAACAACTGAATTATTAAAACCATTTATCAATAGATTAGCATTTGCCAATAATAGTTCTATTATAAAGTGGATAAACAAGTTCATTTTTACTCATCTAATGAAGCAGCACAAATTAGGTTTAGAGTATGAAGAAAAGTACAAAGTTTGGCGGCAGGTAAGTTAATTTTTGTGAAGGAAAGATGTTAAATTTTTTAATGATTTAATTAATTGATGTAGCAAGGATTTCGGGGGTCCATTTATCAAATCCAGAAGGTGGTTGTTCCTAACGAGGAATCCGAAGAACAACATTCTGACGATGATTTGCAAGAATCAGTCCTTGAGGATAAACCTTTAGACCCCCGAGCGGGTAGAGTAGATGTTGAACTTCCACAAATTCTGTTCAATGCTAAGGAGTTATCTGAAGCATTTCTGGCTATTAAACGCGATCCAAAGACCACTAAGAATACTAGAGTGCACTTAAATATTTGGGCTGAAAAGTAACGATTTTGTTTTTACATTACAGGGTGACCCGTTTGGAAACACATATCCCCTTATTTCGGAAACTTTACCACTTATGTAAAAAAGTATTATATAAAAGTTTTAAGCAATCATATACGTTAAAGTTTGAAATGTTTTTTATACAGGGTGTGGTAGTAAAGCTAGAGAGAAACAAACTTTCTTAAGATAAGTAAAACACCTTTCGTTGTGATTGTATTTGATAAAAGTTAATCAAGTCGTCAGGATAAGTTGAATGGTACTCTCTATGATATTACTTAACTGGAATAATCTCTGAGGGATTCGCACTTTTAAAAAGGGCACCCTGTACATACTACCTGCAAATGTTTTACATAAATGAATACTGATTTTAGATTCTTGAAGTTACACAATGGAGCATACCCTTTGGGAGTTAAGAAATTGGTCACCAAAAAATTAAAAAAGGATGTGGATATGAATGTTACCAGGGCGGCCAAAAGACTCATTAAATTTGAACAAAAATTGTTAGCTGAAAGTGTAAACGAAAAAAAGAGAAAGAGAGAGGACACTCTGGAGGAAAAGCTGTCTGAACCTAAAAAGAAAAAGTTGGATGCAGACGTGTTAGTAAATGATCTTGGAATGCAGAAGGAAATTAATCCTAGTGGCAATAGGGACACAAACAAAGGAGAGGAAGGAATAAACACTGTAAAAGAAAGAGATGTGTTGGCTAAGAAGGAGAGGATAAAGGCAAAGAAAACGAAGAGCAAGTTACTTGAAAAAGTAAATAAGGAAGATTTATCTTTTGACGAGTTCAATTGTTGTTTTGAAAGAAATTCTGGTTTATGGCATGTGACACAGGAAATACACGGAAAAAATGGTAAATTTATGTTTAAACTGGACGAGGTGGATGGTTTTCAAATAATTTTTTTCGCAGATTTAAGTGGGCAATCTCCGGACGAGAGCGAGAATGCGGGATTCGAGGTATTTTACAACAATGGGGCTGCTCATAAGTTGTCAGCTCAATCATTCAAGAATGCTAAAAGCAAACGTGATTCGAGTAAGTTGCGAGGAAAAGCTCGGGTAGGTAAGCCATAGATTGAATGATAATTACTCTTTTAAGATCGTTGAAATGTAGAAGATACGGAATTTCTTAGTACAAGATGCAGTGAGTCCCAGTTATAAATGTGAATCTATGATGTCAGATTTCAAAGAAAAAAAGGAAGGTAAAAAAGAACGTAACTAGCGTTCTAAATGCAAACTTTCAAAAACTGAAATAGATAGTTGAGAAATGAAATCTTGAATCTACCACTGTTTTGTAGAATTCACTAATAGACAATTTACTGAAGCGACAAGCCAAATAAGCGGTAAACGAACACTGTCATATTCCAGTAATATCAAAATTGTCTTTAGATCTGAAAGTGCTAATTAATGGCCCATATCATTTATAAAACCATTATTTCTCACAATGAGCTAAATAGCCACACTGTATAATATGTTTTGTCGTAGATCAGCTTGGCTTTAACACCAAAAAACCTGAATCACTCACCTAAAATATTACAAGGGGTAAAGTCTGTTTCCCCGAAAAAAGTGGTGATCAACACAAAACTGAACATGTCCCAAGAAATCGATGATCACATTCAGCAAGTTAAAGAATCGCCTGGAGTGCCATGGGATAGTAGCAAAAAGCCAGGAAAACCCTTACTTAAAAGGTCCACGAAGCCCAATTGTATTAATCCTTTTTATAGGTTAAAATTTTGAATTATTTCGTGAAGAAGATTTCTCAATTTTTGTTTCATTGTTAACCAAATAAAGAATCACTATTTTTCGTCGGGGATAATACTCGTTTTAACGCATTAAGAATAACCCACGGTTATGACCTTCAATTTACTTTTATTGATTAATTTACATACATATAAAGTATAACAAATTAGTCCCTAAAAAAATATTTACACCTAATTCGTCTAGCTGCCGTACTCGAATTTAAACTAACCAACTTAAACTAGCTACATAATCGTGAACCATAAGCGGTTGTAAAAATCAAATTGTAATAAAAAACACAGCTCTTTTCATGCTCGACTGTTTGACTTGAAAGAAGACCAAAAATAAAGGCAGACTTTTGGTATACCTTTTCATACTGTTCTAATACGGCACTTACTTGTGGGACAAGATAGAGCGCTTTAAGCGGTCTTTTTAAGTTCTTCATTTAAGGGAAGGCTGTAATTAATAAGATATTTTTTTACAAATCTCATATATGCGGTTCTAACGTATTAAAAATTGGGTGGTACCATTAAAATCAATTGTTTTGCCTCTGTGTAAATAAGTGACAGTGACAACAGCAGAATTTTACATATAAGTGAGATTAGAAATTTAACAGAGGCTAAAAGTTGAAATACCATCTACATATAACTAAAATATTACTGAGTGCCGTTAGGCAACTGTCAAAATTTTAATGAAGTCAACACCACGAATGCGACAAAACAACAAAAATTGCCTAAATGAAGTATGTAAATAATCGCACAATCCTTAGGACTCTAATATGATATAATAAATCTTACCATTAATTATGAAAAAGCAAAATATTTCTGCTTCTCATCAGTCAGGCGGCCACAGTAAATTCAGTTATTCATACTGACATGTGTTAGTGGATTCATGCTATAAAATATCGTCCCCCAAAAGGTTCTTTTAAACCGGACGCCAAACAAAAATTGCTAAAACATGACTAGGGAAAATAAATAAACCTCATCAACGACTTCCATTCAGCGCATCATGGCACTTTAACCGTCAAATTAGCATGCTCCAGTTCTAGGATGGTTTTGTTAAATAATCGCTCGTTTTGTACACTAATTGCCTCGATTCTCGTCTTTAGCACTTCAATATCGGAGGCAAGCTTGTTGATAACTTGTCCCTGGGTAATCGGATCGATTAAAATGGCTCCAGATACGTTGATATTCGGCGCCGTTTCTTGAGTTTGATTAATGTGGATAGTCTGGTGCAGCGTGGAGGTGATCGGTTGATCATTTAGAGATTGAATCACTTCGGCCTTATGACCTGAAATGACAAAACTCCTAATTTAATTTGTAAAATTGAATTAACTACGACTGAAACATGTTTAGAACGGTGAAAATTTCGATTGTACAAGAAATGGATGCCGACTTGGGTATTTTAAATGAAACATCCTGTATATTGTCAAATCTATTCCGATTGTTACTTGTTTTCGTGAACTGATGTTTGAAATATGACAATTTTTACCAAAATGTCTTTTTCTGAAACGAAGATAGAATCTCATATACGAATGGACGCATAGGGTGGGGGTTTGAACACAATGTGTGCTTTACATACATGGATAGAGACATGCCAGGTGACATAAAAACTTTTTTGTAGGAAAAGGATTTTGTATGGTTGGAACCGACGCAATTAATTAGATAATTCAGTGGAATATTAGCGCAGCAACAACCAGACGTTTGTTATTCTGATTTAAGTAATATTTGATAATGTAGCATTGTTCTTTGATTTTGAAGACTCATGAGATGCAGCACACTAGAATAGTTGACGTTTGATGAGTGAATAGGTTCACTTGTCTATCATTTGGTGATAAAAGCGAAAGTTCTAATGCTCTACAGTTGTACGTCTTATTTTGCAGTATTACCTTCAAGGTTTTGAAGGTGTTGTGTTTGATACTGATCGCCAGTTCTGCGTTGGTCAGTTTGCGCCTCCCTTAAATTAGGATAAATCTTCGTTTCTATCTGATTAGGAGTGTCCAACCGTTCGGCATTATTATGGATCAACGGAGGCTCGTACGGGGATTTCGCGTAGAATGGCGCTAAGGCAGGCATGGTCGGTGATGCCTGCTCTGGTACATAACCCAAATATGCGTTTGGTTTCGCTGTGATTGGTAATTCATCCAACGTTGGACAGTGATAGGATACTCCCGTGACTTTAGTGTGGTTGGTCTCCATTTCAGATGTGATTTCAGGCAAGGCGGCGTCGCACAAAATAGGATTGTCTGAAATACATTTATCTAAATAAAGAAAATATGTAAATGCAAACATCTTACAAGAAAGTACAATCTTTAACGTATCGTATGGTCCATCGTGAACTCCGTGTTCAAGTTTACACCTCGTCTTAGTTACCAGATCCCTGCCCAGAGCAACAATTTGATTACTGGATAAGTCCGCGTCGCATAACACTGGCAGACCATGGAAATCGTGCTCCAATATTGTTAGTTGATTATGAGTAGCTTTCAACTCTGATAATCTTGGAAGATATGTCTGAAAAAATGAAATCTCTAAGAGTTTCGCTTCGTTGTTTACATTTGACGTTGGAATCATAATAATGGACTTGTCCATCTTGATTTATAATATACTATTTTCGAAAAAATACCGGCACACACGGTGTGTGAGTGTAGAAATGGGAGAATGATCGTGCGCTGGCCAGGAGGAGAGTTCTCAACCTGGATCAAAGGACGATCGGGAATGAGTTGGTGGAGAGCGATGAAAAATGGAAGGTATTTGAAGGCATAGTATAGAGAGTGACGAGGGGGAAGATAGCGAGGGAGAATAAGAGGGGTAAAACGAGCAACCGAGTCGACGTGTAGCGGGTTCGAATGACCGAAGATACCCCCCTTAAAGTAATGTCTAGCGGCGAAGAGCCGAGGTTTTTAGGGGTAGGCGCTCTCATCAGGGGCAAATCCTACATAACCCAGTTGCCGGATAACAGGCTGGGTACCTATGAAGGCTTCCCTTCTCCACAAAAAAAAGTTTGGTGCCCCATAGTAAAATATTTAATCATCGTTATTAGTCTTTGTTGTTGTGCAGATGTTGCGTTCGTTCAGATGTCAAGAAGCTCAGAGTTTAAAATAAAAAGAACTTTGAGTGCCGAAAAAAGTAGCGCTCTGCATATATTTTATAGAAATACACCTTGAAAAGTTTTCTAATTTTCGAACTATTAAATATGTCTTTATATCTTACACGTTTCACCTCAGATTTCACAGTATTTTTGCAATATTTGTAAGATTTGTTATTACTCAGAAGAACGGACACATTATGTATAAAAAAGTCCTATCTCACGTTGCTTACAGTCATATAGGCATGCATAAAGGTTCAATGTTCATATAGAAGATTCTTAGTAATTAATTTTCATAATAATGTATAAACTATCTTGGTGGCAACAATAAAATGTTAGTAATGAAAGTACTGTATTTATAATTCACACAATTTTTGCTAAGCAATCTGTATTTATACACTGTATTTCAACAACTTCGCGTGATTTTGCACATGGCCTTTCAGGAGACCGTGCATTACTGGAAACAGTGGTTTATCATCATAAATAGAACCAACACTGTTTTACATCAACAATAAAGCATTTTACGCTTTCTCACACGTTGCTTACCTTACTCATTTCCTCCAACGTTTTCAGTTGATTGTGAGATATATCCAACAACCTGAGCTGATCCAAATTGATCAAGTCATCCGGAGATATCCGTCTTAATTTATTGTAGCTCAGATCCAATCGCAATAGTTCCGAAAGGCCGCTCAAAGCCGCATTCAGCACTTCTAACGAATTATGGTCCAGTTTTAATTCGGTGAGTCTGATATTGGGTTCCACCAGATTCTGAAATCGTATTTATTTAAGATACCTTTTCTCTCAAGGTTCATATAATAAGTAGAACCGCAGCGTCGAAATATTTCAGTTAATTACAATATTGAGATTGTCAAATTGAAATAGAAGAGACTACATATATTTGTAGGCCTTAAGACTCAATCCAAGTTAGCCGTATCACAACAATATTCTACCAAATGCTATTGTTTGAGTGTACCCTCTCCAGATCAGATCATTACTACATATCTTTTGCTACTACACAATTTCAAACTGTTATTTCTTACCGAAGCGGGTCCTACGATGTTCGAGATTTGATTATAAGACAACTCCAGACGATGAAGCCTTTCGAGGCCGAATATTTCGCTGAAGCAAAATTCGGACAACAAGTTGTTACTTAAGTTCAAAGTTTCCAAACTTTTTAGCGGCAGCAACGAGTGATTCAAAGTGCTGATTTGGTTGTAGGCTAGATCTAATGTGTCTAAAACTTCGCATTCTAGAAAATCCGTTGCGGTTATCTAGAACAGCTTTGCTTATCGACACTGTCAAACGCTACATTATGAACTATTCGTACCGTATGTATTTGGTTCGATTTCAAGTCTATCCGCTCTAAAGCTCTACATCCTGCAATGGCGCCGTCTAGGGAAGTTATCTCGTTGTTGTTGAGAAAAACTGTTTCCAATCGCGGGTAATCTGACAATTGTTGAGGAATCCTCACTAACCTGGTAATGAGACGAACGTTGAGGTACAGTAACAGCGTGAAGACAACGCTTAAGTGAAGTGCTAATACCTACCTGTTGTTGGATGCGTGAATCATCTTTAAATTAGAAGCTTCATACGGCAGTTGTCCTTCCAAATCTTCGAACTCGTTTGCATTTAGAAACAACCAGCTCATGTCTCTCAAACCTGAAAAATATGCGGCATTTATTACGCGTATTTATCAATGAAGCCGTAGGGATGGGACACCAGCCGAGGATTCCAATAGATATATTTTGGTCCAGTAGGAATGTAAACATGGTAATGTAATAATGCTGTTATACGATGAACATGAGCAACTGATGTCAGAGACAATGCATCACTGCCCCTTTTTAGTCGTTACCTGTTAACGTGCCGTTCAAATTGTAGATCCTATTGCGTCCCAAGTGTAATCGCTGTATTTGTAGAGGAATCGAGTTTTTATCAATCTTGGAGATTTGATTCCCCGGCAAAACTATCGTGCGTATGTCTGCCAAACCCTGTGGGACAAACTTAATTCAAATATATGAAATATCTGTAGCCCGATCGTACTTAAGATCTCTTCAGGCCTCAGGTATCATGTCAGACACATGCGGTTTAAATTTGTTTTTACATACTTTCCGCACAGGATAAGGAACGGACTAAACCTATTTACCTCAAAACTATTTAGCAGTATCTCTTTTATATTAGTTCTGCCAAGATCGACGGTTTGGATATTAGGCATGTATTTCCATAGGTGTCCTGGAATCGCGTCGATACTAGTGTCGGCGAAACTTACGTAAGTCACCCTTGACATTCCGGCGAAGGTATTTTCTTCCAAAAACCTATAATTATAAAGTTCAGCATGAGGAATGTTTTTATCTCATTGCCATTACTATACAACGTATACAAGATTTAGTTTACACATATTGAAATTTCCAAAACTATAAGATTTTTGAAGTCGGTTAAACTGTAAAAGTTCTAGACAAGATTTTTTGAAAAACTGGCATTTTGGCTATCTAAGAATTTTTTAAAATTTAACCAGATCGGCCGGTTCGTTTTCGCATTACGTTGCTAACATAAGAACTTTCAGTAGATTTTTATAATGATTTGGCCAATCTATTCGAGCGGAGCATTACCTTTTGCAAACTCGACGTAAAGAATATTAAGGAACATCCCTCAATGAAATGTTTGATAAAAAATTCCGTAGAACCGTAGTCATTACAGGTCTCGGCATCATTTAATCAGTACGTACCGAATACTGAGACATTAATTTGATTTAAAGGCAGACAAGTTATAAATGAAACAAGTTAATTGGCCGGCTGGGTGTAGATTTTGCGCTGGTTGACATCATAATGGATGTAATAAGGTAGTAGATACCAAAAGGGAATACGCACGACCATACCACGGAACTAAGCGCGATTTCTCCTTTGGTGGCGCCTGAGAGAAAGAGGGGCGTCACGCAATGAACAGTCAGGGGAAATGCTCGCGTGTCCGCTACAGAGTTGCATATGTACAACACTCCAAATACTCTTTATTTCATACTTTTTGCGCAGATCCATTTACCCCGTGCTAATTTGAGGCAAATACATCCAATATTGTAACATCCAATGTTGTAATGCTAAGAACCGTACCGTACCGGACTATTGAGGTATACGTTTAACATTTAGATACGATGAGTATGATGTACGTAATAAGACCACAAAATGGATAATTACTCACAAGTCTACTTTGCGGTAGCCAAATAAAATAAAAACTGAAATTAAGTTTTGAAATGTGTGTTAAAGGCGAAATATGGAATAAATCAAGAGAAACTTACCCAATTTTGGAGAGGGCGACCGTAAAATCACCTTCTGCAGGTGCGTAAGTGCGCCAGCATTATAAGTGTCCTCTCTCTAATTAAACTTGGATGTAATTTCAGTTCGTTATATTGTCAAGAAACGCTGTGCATTTTGAGTCACAACATATTTTTTGTAAAATAGACGATGGTATAAAATAAAATGATATACGACACACGTAAATCACGTATGAAACATGCAATGGAAATAACTATAATCTAAAATCTTTCAATATCACCCTATTTAGACAACGATGAATTCCGCATAACGTTCAACCTGTGAGAATTCGCCTCAAGCATCCCAATTAATTAATTAATTTCGCTTAATAAAACAATTGACGAGTACCCATTTATTATAAATTAATCTCTCGGCTATTTATTATTCGATGCCGTAAATCGAGGCGCCACTTAATTGCCAGTAAAACGATAATTTTCCGACACGACTTATGGCTCTTTTTTCGTCTCCATAAACCGCATGCTGCAGAAGAAATATCTACCGATACTTCACAGGTTCATTCGACAGACCTTCTTCGATTTCAATCTAACAAACCAGATGAATCGCGATGAATCGTTCTAATAATGCATTTAATGGGAAAGCCAGTCTCGTTAGGAGCTGTCACCACTGGTTAATTGGCCATTCCAAGAGAAATAGACTGCGTTCTTGTCACGTGCCAGACCACGTACGAGAACAAGGGGACTTCGTTCGGTTTACATTGGAAGAAGAAAATCCCAGGAATGTGGTTCACGACGGTTTCTTCAAGTCTTGTGTTTTAGGTCTATATGGCGTCATCCCGGCATTTATCGCACTTACCCCAAATAGTCGTGGTTAAGTTTGATGCTCTCAATTGTAACGTTAATTTCCCGAAACTGCCGGTATTGCAAATCTTGCAAATTGGACCTCTCCAACCTCAAGTTGATCTTCTCATGGGAATGGAAGTGGCCTCTGAGCAGGTCTACCACCTAAAAACCATGTAGAGTTCTTTAAATTGATCCACTTTAATTTCGGTTTCGATCTCGAATTTACCTGTGTGAAACTAAGCATGTTTTCGCACGTGATGCTAGTAGTCCTAGTTTGAGGAGTCACAATTTGGCAGTCGCAGGGGAGGATATCGCGCCACATGTGGCACTTGATGGCTGCGGACGCACCCATCACTGTTACCATCAAGGTTAAGGACAATCTCATCAATGTTTTGTTCATTTTCGTGTGGAGTTTCAGCTAGATGAGAAACAAGCATTTGCAATAAAGAGAATGTATGTAGTAGAATGTAAGTGTATTATATGTAGCAATTGAACGGTTTAGGTTAAAGATCCCCAAATAAAACTGGGAGTTCCCCGCCTGGATGACAAGCTGACGTTTAGCTTTTCTCACTCGTTTGGTATTTACACATCATTGCATTAAAAATCATAGAAGATACAGTGTGTTTATTAATTTAATTTTGCCACTTTTTTAAAGGGCTTTAGCACCATCACTTTTTCGAAACAGTGATGTCATTCACATATGCATTTATTCGGTAGTTTTAGATTTTCCAATGTCGTAATGATAGTAACGTAATAATACGAATTACTATCACTTTTTTATCGCACACAGGCATGGACGTATTTAACTTGAACATGAAGTAAATTTTCATAGATACCAATAATCTGGCCAATTCTCAGGAACAATTTTAAAGTTTCTATGGAAACTAGCTTGATGTTAAACTTAACAGAATATTAATAAAGTGGCGCCTTAGTGCCGGTTCTTCAATGTCCCGCTAAACATCACGTGAAGCAACTTGCAGTCAAGGCTAACCATCAGTCAAAGTGCCTCTGTTAATAAGACGGTCCATATAGCTGTTCTTACTTCGACTGTTGGCTAATCTTTAAGTTCAGTGTGAAAAACACTTCATCTGCCAGTTAATTGTTAACTGACACCTCTCGTTCCGTAACTGGATACTTAAGAATCGATCCTAAGGCCTAAGATTATTAAAGAAGTGTTTAAAATTTCATATGTTTTTTAAGACTTTTAATTCCCTTACATAAAGGATCTTATGCTGGAGATTACATGACCAAATGTTATATGTTACATATTAATACTGAAGATACGTTGTGAGTGCTCACGCAAAAACGTTGCATTTGTTGGAAAAGTTAGAAAGCCAGATTGTTTTTAAAATATTGGTTTTTTATGTTAAACAAACGGCATACAAACTGTTTCTTTTGCGGAATATCAAAAAAAAGTTAGTTCTTTAGTACTGTTTTTTGAGTGAAATAAGTAAATAAACTAACTTGATGCTAAAATTAACAGCACATTAATTATTTGGCCTTAAAGGGCAAGTGATGAGCTAATAATGTGCGGTTACCTTTAACTGCAAGCTAATTCCTAAAAAAACATTACAATCGAGCCGTATGATATTGGTCAAATTCTTTGTTTTCTTGTTCTCTTTGTTAATAATTGGATCCTCGGTAGGTGCACTGGTGATATCACAACTGGCTTCAGCCAGTGGGTTAAATTCACATGGAAAATAACTGGGAGATAGGAGCAACTGCGAACTGCAAATAAATCTTGGGGCCGAAAGAGTTAACCAATATGAGACTTCTTTAAGGCATTTTCACAAATACGAACATCAGTGAAAGTTAATGTAAACTACACACTAAATAACGTTTTACAGCATGTAAAAAACTTACATTTGCTAACAAAAATCCAAAAAAGTGCAGCGGTAAAAAAAATCACTGGTCGCGAGCGGTCACTAAAGTCCATACTAGGTAGCCCAAATAAATATGAAGTCGCGTGGAGGAGGATGAAGTCTCTTTCGTGCTTCCCAATCTATCGCGAGCACCGGTCCACTACTAACCAGAGACTACTAACCGGCTTCTCATCCGTTTGACAACTCCATGAAATAACTCAACTTTGCCATCGGCGAGCCGCAGGAGAGTCTTATCTTACAGCACCCCGGCGCCTGCTGTTGCGGAAATAGCGGCAAGATTAGGCGCCACTGAAACAGATACACAAGCGACAATACTGATGCTCAGATGGACGGACATTGGTCGTCGCACCTTAAGAAGGCGACGACGATGGACGGGCACGTTAAAAACGGCCGCAGGAGTTAAAAACGGCCGTCCATGATGACGACGATTCTAATGGACACAAAATAATAATTCTATGCGATAATACCGCGGGATTCCAATGGGTGACCCTATGGAACGGAAGGGTGACGAAAACGATATGGACTGACATAAATAATTACCAAACCGAACCAAAAGTTAAACAAAAAATAAAAAGGTAGATAATCGCATGGATGTGGTGCTGGAGACGCGCAATACACCCTAAATATATTGGTGGTTTCCAAATATATAGAGAAGCCAATTTCAAAACTCAAAATGTTAAAAAAAGTTGCCATAGACTGTTGAGAAATTAATGAGAACAGAGGGCCGGATTTTTCGTAGTACGCCCTTAAAATGTATGCCCCTGTTTGGAATTTCTACTATCTATTACAATCAAATGAATCTGACAAAAATCACAGAGATAAGTTAATACATGCAAAAAAGTGGTGCAAGATCAGTGCGCATGTTTTTTTTGAATACCCCAACGATGGGACGCCTCATTGTTGCAGTATAGTATTATGCGACGCTGTCAAGCAGTGCCCAGTGCCGTACATACTTGGAACTAGGCAGTGTGACGTTACGGGTCTCTAATGTACGTTTAAACGCTCTTTTACGGTACACTCACGAAAATTATTATACAGTTGACACACTGGATCTACAACCCTACTAATTGGTTGAAAATTTAATTTTTTTATTTTAACACAATACTAGTATGTTGAGATGATGCTGTTATGCATAAATTCTCGACGCGGAGGTGCTTAACAAGAAAAATACGGTCATACTTAGTGCATAACAGTGTTGTGTTGCCGTACTGAAATGACAATTGAAATTACCGTACGCGTATGAATATTTATGGTAGTGCGTCGATGACGTGCACACAAAGATTCGTTGACTCTACTATAGGAACTGTTGATAATGTCTCTAATCGAGGACTATTAAAAATTTAAACTTAATAATGACTCACCCTCTAAAGAAATTTCAACTCTTTCTTTAGGGTAGGCGTACACGAAGACCGCCACATGGTCAAGCTATTATGATATTTGCGTACAAAATGAATTATCGCCATTTCATGCGATGACAAAAATGAACATATTTCGCATACTTGTTCAATTGGCAATGGATTTAATATGTTGTTTACTCATCGAAATTCCACATAATTTTAACTTGGGCTAGATTTAGAAAATCGCTTATCTTGATATACCTAATATCTACATCAACGTTTTTTTTTTAATTTAAGTGAAGAGTGATTCAAGATTCAAACTTCGAGCACAGGGACACACCGAGCGTGTCCTATTCTGCATATACCGAAAGAACCAATATTTTGTTGTGTCCACGTAAATATACTAAGTGATTGCGAACACGAGTGCTAATATTCAAATTAAAAGGAATTTGGTCCATGTGTCTTTATCGCCTTTGTAATTTTTTCCCCTTATAAAGTGGTTTTGAAGAAAACAAGCTTCGACGTCTTTTTCACTAAACGAATAACCACAAGAGCTGAAATGCCAACAAGATTTAGCTAAATATTTTAACGATCTGATTATGATGTCATTTACAGAAGTTATTGAAAATATTGTTGATGTCAATGGACAGATGATGCAGTAGCTATACCTGAAAGTCTAGTGAAAGGCCGGCAGCACACTAATGTAACAAAAACTTTTCTACATAAATATATTTTTTTAATTTAGCAACGTAACAACGAACACACGTTTTGTGCCAAAATGTTTGTTCATTAGTTAACGTACACTGTTGAGATAAAACGATTTCGACTAAAAAGTCTTGAAGTTCTTGTAATCATGATTTATATAATCAGCGATTTCAATGAATTCGAGGAATATATTAAAATTATGTGTCTGAGGCAGTGATTGCCTCTTTATGCAAACATTTTCGTCGAAAATCAAATTTTTCATAACAATTCGTTGCAGTCTGTGCTTTTCCCTTATCTACGCCTAATAGAAAAATAATAAACAACTTATTAACGACGATGACCTATAGCTCTCCAAGTCATTACTCAAATTTTAGGGCGTTTTTGGAGCCACAGAAAGAGATTACATCAGTTGGACAGGGACGTGGCAATAAAATGCTCGCATCGAGGCCTACCCCCACTGGTCTCCGTTCCCGACTCAATCGTACTTAATCGCTGCCTGGATTATTATGAAACACGTTCCATCATTTTGTTGCAAAGTCGAATTTCAACCAAGTGGTCAACCAATATTTCCAGTTTTAATGATTTTGTCTTGGTTGCGCCAATGAAACGGTCTCACGCAGTCGATGTTTTCTTTATTAGGCGGCGATAAACTGTTATAATTGAATAATCATGTAGTTAAATGCCAATCAGAAATTGTTTTAAAGTACAAGACGCGGTATTAATTATTCGGTTTTGTAATTTAAGCCTGTAAGACAAATATTTTTGTTTTGAAAATTTATCGCTTGATTAAGCGTAAACTCCGCCTCCAGGCTATTCGGTGGCTCCTCAAGTATGCCCGCAATTAAGGACCTATCAATCCTTAACCATTCAACCAACATAATGAATGGCATGGCATGTGCGATAAAATAGGACAAAGCATCAGGCAAATGAAGAAACAAAAAGGTCTAGAAGGCAGAAATTCCGATCTGTATTAAATCGAAAATTCCACACGAATGACAAATGCCCCAGTTGCTTCATCTCGTCCTCTGGCGCCTATAAAAACAAACAAATCACTTTTGAACCGCAGAACGGCAGTAAATCGCTAAAGAAGCCGGGCATCTATTTCATGATGCTGCTTCTGCATTCCAACAATTTAATTTATGGTATCCCGAATGCGAACTTATTTCTTACGCCAGATTTAAATCTCGATTATTAATCTTCCGTTGCGGAACGACTTGTTGCATATCTAAAAATAACTCGAGGACCTTAAATTTAGGCATTACGGGTCTTAAAATACACTCAACCCACCCGATTCGAAGTCCACTTTTTATTTATTTGCTTGTTTTCAGACTCGGCCCAAAATTCGCTTTTCGACATCTGGACCATGGGCGCCTTTCGGATCATCCGGCATGGTCTTCGACCGGTATGCGAAGGGGGCGTGCGTCCACGCTATTCAATTTGAGACGTTCCAGTCTTCAATCGCACTGGAAATTTTAAAAAATAAACGAAATACTTCAGAATCAAACTGTGTAGTAACCCGAGGCCTCATGGAACATAAATTTTTCTCTGATTGGAATCGATTGATCCGTTTTTCTGTGACACAAAATACGCGATTGCAGCATTAATTACGATCACCTTATTTCGACCGATCCTGCATCTTCTCTTGCATTAACGCGCTGTAGCACCCTGTATACATTCCATGAAACGAATTTCGCTATATTTTTTCAGATCGAAATTAGCGAGCTTAAATGGTAGTTAGAAAGGCCAATTCGTATCACGACCTCTGACATGTGCCAATAAAAAATTAATAAACCTGATTTGTTTGTAATTCACGTCATAAGCGAGTAGGCAGTTGCATACGACAACGACTAATAATTAACAGCTAATAAATCCTGTACAAGAATAAGTTTCAAGAACAGATAGAAAATACCTAAATCGCATTAAGCAAAAGCGATAAAGCAAGATTCTAAAGTGTTCCATTAACAATGACCAAGTTGACATCCACTTTTGGTATTCCCGAAAATGTATTCGTCTATTTTTCCATAATGCATTGATGCAGTTCTTAGTGCGTCATTCTGTAGGTATTTTATAGATACATTATTTCCTCAGTCTTTAAGTCCTTACTTTCATGGGTACGCACATATGAGAACCAACGTTTCGGTGGTTGCCTAAATTGATTAACCTCAATTTCTGCTACTTCTGACCAGAAGCATGGTACTTCCAATGTTTAAATTTTATTAACAAATAAAAAAAAATTGTGTTAAAATTGTTGGTCATAAATTAATTATTGAAAACTAGCCTGAGATATTGGGCACGAACCACACCACAATAAATTTCTTTGGCGTTTTCTTGTTCCCATAAAAGTATGCCGATGATCATTTGTACTTATCTTTCAAACGTGTCCCAAAGGAGGAGGAGGAGGAGAACACAAATGAGGATTCCATCGCATGCCGTTTTGCAGTTGAAAAGTCTTTACATCCTTCAAGAATTCATTTGTTTTCCGAGGCCATTCCGGAATATGCGTGGTTTGGATCTAAGAACTGCCATTTTGTTCACAAATTGCAGCAAATTAAAAATATTCATTTTTAAAAAATAGATAAAAGAGAAATTAATGAATCTCCACAAGGAAAAATGTCGGAAGACGGTTTCACATTAGAATTAATGACTGAAGTGAGTATACATTACCTACCATTTTCTTATCTAGTTTCAGAATCTTTATTAGTCTTTTTGTTCTCTACATGGGACGTCTTTAATGAGCGAATACGCAGCGTTCTTACAAAATTTCCTCGACAGTGAAAATGCTGATCAACATACACTTAAAGAAATTCAGGCACTGATGTTAGAGCATGATTTAGAACCAAGTTTCGAAGAAAACCTTGCCGGTAAGGGAATACTATATCCACTTTTTGGATAATCCAAATATGTTATAATAAAATTAGACCACAGGGAAATATCTACAGGGTTATTCATTACATCTAATCCAATGCATATTTTCCTTATTATCGCTCTTACGAAAATCTTTAAATTAGCAACAATGGTAAAGTAAGAAAAACGCTTTCAAATTAACCGAAATACTACAAATTTTACCAAATGGTTAGACCTAAATATCTGAAAAGCTGCTAAAAATACATTTTGTCAGATTTGCGCTGCTTGTGTGTTCAATTTAACAATAGATTTATATATTATTTATGCGATAATTTAACTTCGTAGGAAGTAATAGCTGTTTTAAAGGGTCCGCATAGAAAAGATATAATGCGGCAACTTCGCCAATTGTTATGTTTGGGATTACAAATGTAGGTATATGTATTATTGTAGCTTTTGGAGAATTGGACATCCATAAAATAAATAAAGATTATTATAAATAACATTTTTTTGCTTAAAAATAGAATGCCACAGAAATTATACATGTACAATGGTTAAAATTTACTAACTCCAATGACGGTCTAAAAAGATTATGTTGTTAAAAAAGCCAACATGATTGTGAAATTAATTAATCGGTCAAGGGAATCCCAATACCAAACGGTCCGTTTAATTTGATGCGCAGTTTATTTAAAACCAGAAATTTGACACTTTTAAATTTACATATAATACTTGGTATTACTTAGTCACCTATCTACTTGATTTGTGGTTTTAGCGAATGTCGAAAATTACGAAAAACAACTCCAACTCATCAAGGGTAAATCGGACAACCTTACTATCCAGTTGACAGCCAAGAAGGAAGCCAACAAGGTCGATGCTGCGGAAAAAAAGTCTCTAATCGAGCGATTTTATGCGGTTGAGTGCGAAAAGGCAAACAAAGATCTGCAAAAGTCGAGTGAGAAATGGGATAAGATAGGCAAGATTTTAGCCTATTCCCGTTGAATTGTTTAAAAAAATATTTTTTTGGTGTTAGAGCTAGAGCTCAAAGAAAATAACGTGTTGGCAATTGCAAAAAAAAACATTCAATTAAATGAAATGAAAAATAATTTACAAATGCTACTTTCTGAGAAAAGTGCTGCAATGTCAAGAGCTAACGAGGAAGCAAAAGCTTTAAGGGTACTACTTGATGAAATGAGGGCGCAATATGTAAGTCGTAATTATTACATAAGACAAAATTCAATAGCGCCATAAGTACTTTAGATACAACTGCAGAACAAACAAAGATTCGGTTTGAAAAATTATATGCATTTTGACGTTTTTCCCGTCCAAACTAATGGTAACCATTTTAAAGAAAAAGACATTTCATTGAACAGGATCGCATCTCACCAGACCCCAAGACATAAAATCCTTACTAAGGCTCAATACTCTGGAAAATTACATAACATGCTAGTCTACAAACAATCTATGCTAAAGCCTAACCCCTGCAATTTTCTTTTAAAACACGGTATTATGTCTGGTAAGAGAAGAGTATTTCACTTAACCTGTATATCTACGAGTTATAATGTATATTATTTTTCGTAGATAAATTTTCCCTGCCTCCAGTTATAGCCTCTTACAGTGGACAAAGCAGCTTAAGTAAAGTTATGAAAATCGATGAATCAACAATCATTGAAATGGCTACTATTCAACAGAAGAATTTATCTGATAATGGGTGTGGCAGGCCTCGAAAATTACCTACAATTTACAGAGCCAAAAATCTGAAATAAAATTAATAAATGTAGTTTATGATTCATTATGAAGATAAGATAACATTTCATTAATTACTAAATTTTCAATGAAGATTGTTCCACAGATATTGTCATATACATATATAAAAGTTTTTAACTGAACTAAATTCATAGAATATAAAATGAAAACAGTGTACTGTGTAACAATAACAGTATAATTGAAAAAAAAAATGTAAAAGAGAATTATAGACGTATTTATTGAAGAAAAATATTACAAAAAGAATTCTATTCACCTTCCATCAATCATTCCTCCATGTTGTTTCAACCTCATCAGTCCTGTACCTTTGTGTAATAAATGACTCTTTCCATGACATTTGATTTCCAGATTTAAACATTTCATACCCAGCATGAGCAATCATTACCCCATTATCGATGCAAAAACGTTCGTCTGTAGCAAACAAGGTAGCCCCTCTTTCACTACACATCTCACCCATCATTTCTTGCAGACGTAGGTTGCACCCCACTCCACCTACTAAAAATTGGCTTGTTCTCTACATAGTTAAGGATAAGAAACACACATACCTTTCAATAGAATGCAAACTTACCAATTAGAACTTCATTTGAATTGCAATGAGCTAGTGCCCGTTCTGTAGTTTCAACTAGCATTGCAAAGATGGTTTCTTGAAGAGAAAAGCACATGTCTTCTGGAGTAAAGCCTTGTATCAATAAAGCATCTGATCTTTCTTCTAGATAGCTAAGAATTCCTTGGAACTTGGTTCACTATAAGCTTTATAACTCTCTAAGTTATTTACTCACCTGAAAAGCTGACATCCATTCCTTTGACACAATATGGTAGAGGAACATATTTTGACCCTATTTTGGCTAATTGTTCAACATTATATCCTGGACTAGGGTCGTTAGATAATTTTAAAATTCTAGCAAATCGATCTAGACAATTCCCTATAGCTATATCTATAGTTTCTCCAAATATTCGGTACCTTTTCCTTGCATAAGCAATAATTTGAGTGTTCCCTCCACTTACATAGAGGACAGTGGGATTTTTGGCACCAGTTATTAATCTTCCCATTTCAATATCTAATCATGTATTAAAGAAATATTGTAAGTAATTATAGACTTCTTATTCAAAGTGCCAGTAAACGCTCCTTGCAAAATTCTAGTACAAATTTAAAATTCTACAACCTATGAAATCTAAAATTTACTAATGACTAAAATAAAATGTTTCCAAATCCATCAATTTAAGGTTTTTTTTACTTTACTTTATTATTGATAGTTATTCAAGTAAGTTTCAGTAGAAACTTACTAACACCATTTACTAAAGTCACCATCCATGTAGGTACTAGGAAAAATATAAGGATACGTCCAATACAGTGATTGACACCTAAAATTGGTTTATTCCATAATTGAGCAATTGTCCTAGCAACAATTGCCACTGTAGCCAAAGGAGCCCCCATTCCTGGCCCTTTTGTGTAACAAATTACATCCAAATCTTGAGGTGATATCTGAATAGAAAAAGAAAATTAGGCTTTTAATGCTTTATACATATTAATATTGAAGCATTTAGAAAAAAAGTGAAAACTTCACTATTTTATAGATTTTTGTAGAAATGCTAATAAATAAAATATTCATTGCTTCAAATATAATGAATTATCATGTGTATATTTTAAGGTACTTCCAAGGGATTTCTGAGGTGTTTTAATGCATAAAAATCATGAGCAACCTACCCATGGGTAATTCACAACTACTGTGACTTTGAAAGCTAAAGCATATTTGAATTAGACTGAATTATCTCTAAAAATGTTGCTCTCTATGGCTTAAACAGAGTTCTGTTAAACCTGACCCTGATATATGTATAAGAATACACATATAAAATTTGTTTTTCTTGATTAGCCATTACTATGGCACCAATGCATTCCTTATGAATGTAAAATTTTATAAGGGGCATGTTTTACCGAACTAAACATAAGCCATGATGCAATAATGAGACTTGAGATTTAAGCAATATACCTTAGCTTGATCCAGGGCTAACTTAAGAACTTCTAAAATATGTCGTCGATGGTGCTGGGCAGTTTCTTTAGGCATGAACCCTTCACCTGGTGGTGTTATGTATGTTTTCCTTGGATTAGAAAGAACAATACCGTCTTTAATGATACCAACGCCTAACTTATTGGCACTGCCCTCTAATCCTAAAGCAATTACCATGACGGACCGCGTATTAAAAAAATTAATATTTTCTAAAATTTTGATGATTTTAATAGATACACTCCAGTTTCACAACAATACAACGCATCACTTGATTTACAAAAACCTAGACCATACATTCAGAACTGGCAACGTGGCATTTGTGAGAAAGTCAAAGAAATAGTGCAATATGGAATATAGATAATTTCTCCAACAATCTATTGGCGCATTAAAAATTTTAATCTAGCGGGAAGCTGACAAAAAACCTGCAACACATGATTTTAAATATGTATTTAATAACTTAAATATATTGACTGAGAAAAACATGAATAAAAAATATTAATAGCAATTCATCAATATATTTATTTTACTTATAATTTATGAGTTTGCTGATAAAGGCGTCTTTGTTTTCAGTGACAATGACAATTTCAAATGTCATCTGTCGAGCCTGAAACATTTATCGCTCATGGTTCTGACCGCCATTTTCCTTTATAAGCATAGAGCGTGTTTGGGGAAATTCGCTGTAAGGATTTTTTGGATTTCCTCCAACAATTAAAATAACAATTAGTTATTCACAGCAATACCGAACATCAACGAAACCCTAAAAAGGTAAGGCAGGCAAGTTTGTGTCATTTAAAGTGGAAATAACAGTTCTTTTCCATCCTAAATGTGCCCATATATACAGTTATAAAAGTCGAATGTCCGCAATGTAGTTCGTAATGTAAAGTATACGCGAGAGACAATTAGTAGTTTGTGCCGCGAGTAAAGTCATTTAAAAGTAGTATTGGGGTTTTACTAGAAGAATGAAGCGACCAAAATTCTTTTTGAAGTTGAAGTGTTTAAATGGTAACAGGGGAGTTTGCGGCTCTTCGCAGGTAAGACCAACTTCACAGGGGATCCATCCAGACTTTATTTATTATATTAAGATAAGGACCAATTGAACATGTACTGGCATCGTTATATGGAAGGTAATTTCCATCGAATCCGAGAGACTAGTCAATGGCCTATTCTAATTTCTATGGAAATTATTCTTCTGACCAAATTTTACAAAAGAACCAATGGCAAGCTTTTAGTTGTCATTTCAACAGGAACTTTGTGTTCTCACTAGACTTTGCGGAACTTTAATAATTTGGCACTTAGAGGTGAATCTTTTGTGTGTAGTTAACTTTAACTGCAAACTAAATTCCATTTAAATGTTGGAATGGAGTGTAATAACCCGCTCCCACAGAAGCAACAAGAGACAACATTTGTAATTATGTGAAATGATTAAATTTGTGATCTTTTTATAGATTTATTTTTTAAGTTTGCATAATCTGTTTTATGGTTTACATTTAAATCTATTGAACACAACACTTATAAATTAGTGGGAGGATGGCTAATTATTGCATATAATATTAGCCTATTGACAAATCATTTCCTTAACAGCTTATGACAGAATGCTCAGAAGTATATTGATATGGATCCAAGCCTGTTGAACCTATGTGGTTCTTTATTGATTAAAAAATGTTGGAAAATGACTTTGTGCATTGTTTTGGAGCAGCCTATATGCCAACATCTGAGCCTGTAGTCTCCACTTATATAATTGTTAGAATTCTTATATTATTGTATTTTCTATTAATTTCACTAATTGGTTCCTGCCAACTTGGAAGACCAAGAAGCAATACTAAATACCTTTAATTATTGCCTTTGTCTGACAAACTTCAGGTAATATCATTTAATTGGTTACATATACAGTATTAAGTATAGTTTAGTTAATGTTTTTGCCAATACATTGAGTTGCCCAATTGTTGTCCTCAGCTGGGGCAATGCCAGTCATGGAGTCTGACAACTCTAGAAGTGGGTCTTCTAGTAATGAAAGTGATAATGAGGATGTTCAAAGTCACTCTAGGTCTCAAACACCCCGTAGCCATTCTCAGAGTCCAGGTACTGAACCTCAAAGTCCTGACAGCAACAGGTATTCTAAATTTCCCAACAGAGTGTTGTATTTTCATGATGTATAAATAGATCTAGGTCACGAAGCCACTCCAATACACCAAAAAGTCCGTCTCTATCTCCAGAACGTTCTGTATTGAATGGGCCACGAAGTCCTGAAAAGGCCGATTCATTGAGCCCTGTAGTACATAGAAGCAGGTAGGTGAATATGAAATGAAGTAGTGTTTGCTTCCCCAGTTCCACTTTTCCTTGAATTAATAAAATAACAGAATGTGTGTACCTTGGTTTAATATAGAATGTCTTAGATCCAACTCGGCTTTGTCATATGGAAGATCCCCTGAAAGAAGTAATCACAGCAGCCAACCATTAACACCCAAGTCGACACTTTCTCATGGCAGTGTCTCTCCTCCCCCTACACCCAATTCATCTAGGGCTAGTCCTAGAGGACTGCGATCACCAGTAAGCTCAAGGGACAATTCTGTTAGTCCTAGAGTTCCGCGCAATCCTCAAAAAGTGCACCTCAAATCGAGAGTATGTTTTACAAATTTGCAGACATCTCAATATCTAACCTGCCAAAATTAGGGATCAGACAGTGAAGATGATACCTCAAGAAATTTGAGAGGAAGAAGCTCGAGCCGCTCAACCTCGCGAGGGTCCAGAAATCGAAGTAAAAGTGGCAGTGCTTCAGACTCTTCGATTGGCAGCGTCGATTCTTCCGCAAGAAAAAACAAAGATGTTACGCGTGCAACCGATACGCGACCTGAGGACATATCTGATGGTAACGATTTTGTTTTATTACCGATTGAGGTTATTTGGACTTAAAACTTCAGGTGACATGGAATCGGATCACGGCAGTTCAAGGAATAAGGCGGAAAAAGGCAAAGTTACAATTACACATGAAGATCTTTCTGACGTGTCAGATCTTGAGGATTCAATAGGAGGACATTCTGAGAATGAGAGACCAGTTGAGTCAAAAAAGCACAACGAACTGAAAGCTGAAGAAAAAAATGATCATAGAGAGGATTTGGATGACAAATCGCGCAATGTTGAGAAAAAGGTTGTGTTGCTATCAGTAATATGTATATTTTTAATATGAATTGATTTAGCAGCCTTTTGTGGACGGGTCCCTGACTAATGCTCGACCTGACGAAGGCGAAGAACAGCTAGATTTTGAAGCAGAAGATGGGGAATGTGAGGAAGTAAAGTCAAAGGATGATGAAAAGGAAGAAGGCGAAGAAGATAAAGAAGATCATCAAGCAATTGTCAAAGAAGAGAAAGAATTAGAAGAGGGAGAGGTAAGGGAAAGAATGTGAAGCTTAGAGAATCTCAATTACAAAAAAGTTGTTCACTTTTAAATCTTGTTTGAATATGTATTTGGTTTTCTTTAGGTTACTGATGAAGATGATGCAAGACCCGAAGAGACCGAACCGAGACCGATATGTCGATTTTTTTCGCGAGGTGCCTGTACATGGGGTGCCAGTTGTAGATTCTTGCATCCAGGCGTTACAGACAAAGGTAATCATAATATAACTTTCAATGGAAGGAAAAAGCAAAGTTGAACTTTTCTTTTAGGCAATTATACTATGTTCGACATGGTGAGACCTATGCTTCCCGGCGAATACGGCATGGGGAGGATGGGGGATGATAGACACTACAAGCCCGAACCACCCCATGTTGAATCGGCCTGGGAGAGGGGTCTAAGGACTGCAAAGGAGATGCTGAAGAAATCCATGCGTCGAAAGGAGCAGGACATTGATTTCGAAGAAAAGAAAATGAATTTGAGCATAGCGCAAGAGGAATTTGATAAAGAGAACGGCTATTACGGGAGGATTCCGTCGCCGGAACCCAGATATGTCCGACATATTCCGGAGTACGTGGCTAGACCGCCTCCTGAGGAGTATTACGGTCGGCGACCTATCATGTATGAAAATGAGTACATGCCTCCACGCAGGGAACATCCAAGGCCGTACCGAGAAATGCCTCCTCCGCGAGGACCACCCCCCGACTATTACAATCCAAAGTATGAGGAAGAGCCTCCTCCGCGCGCTCTTGAACGTCCCGAAGCACGTGATCGCGAGCGCGACCGAGAACGAAGAAAACCAAAAAGAGAAGTGATTGTTCAGAGAACAGAAAATAAGGACGAGCGGCCAACCAGAGGTGACGAGTGGCAGGACCCTTGGATGCGGTCGAAATCTCCGAGCCGCAGGAAAGATAGAAAGCGATCATACAGCTCAGGTTCGAGTTCGTACTCTAGCAGTTCATCACGCAGTAGCTCGGCGAGCAGCAAGAGTTCATATCGCTCTCGATCCGCTTACAGGCGTGACAGGTCTAGATCAAAACAACCGGGAGCGAGACAGGTTTCTCCCTCTGTAATAGTGTCTGAGAGGAAAGCAGCTAATGAGAGGGCTGCGCTAATGAACCCGCCTGCACCCAGAAGACGAGCACCATCTCCAGGTGAGTTTCTGATAGTGATGGATGTGGTTTCTATCTTGAGGTTTAGGAAATGTGGCCATTTAACACTCGGTCCTGTGTACTGAATTTGTTTTCGTCTACAGAATATCCAATGCTCCTTAAATATTTACGATGGAAAGGTAATCAGGATTGTTAATGTGGTTTTACAAGAATGATATAAGCACCATTGTCACCTTGATGTATTTAGTTTATTAAGCAACTTTGTGACCACTTTGGCTGTCGTGTTAAATATATGGCATTCAGAAAACTTCTCTACATTTGCGAGTATTATACGAATATCGAGCCGTTTGGAAAATGTTATTCTCGCAAATTTTTCCCTCTATAGCTAATCCTGTATTCAGAGAAAATCACGTCTAGGTAGATAGGAAAATTAAGTGGAGTTTTTGCACGTCAGCAACAAAAACAACTAAAAAGAAGACCATAGATCGTTTTTTGTTTTGGCATTTAATTTTCATAATTTTAGCGAACACTTCCTAATTCATCTTAATTTTTGTATCCACCTAGATAGCTGATTTTTACTGTATGTGTTATGTGTAGAGAAGAATTTTTTCGTAAGCTATAAGAGAGGAAAATGCCTCCCCCGTTGCTCACGTAACTCATGAATGAGACACCCGCCAAACGCACCTTAATTACCTGTACGAGCGATTAAAATTTAATTTATCTCACTATCATTAATGATCAGGGATGATGCGGGTAACTGGGGCAGCCAATCCTCCCGCGCCTTCATCAAGAGAGGACTATGGCAGAACACGGAGTAAATTAGCCGTGGCGGCGGCACTCGCGAGAGTAAAGAATAGACGGCATTCATCCAGATCCAGTTCAGGATCAAGTTCTGGAAGCAGCTCCAGTGACTCAGATAGTAGCGAGTCCAGTAGCTCGTCCAACCGCAGCAATTCTCCTCCCGCACGGGACGTTAGGAAGACGTCAGGTGGGTATTTATTCAGTACACGACAACAGCAAAACGTGTCACGTTTTCTTTCGTTCCAGAATTTGTCAAAGCAATCGCATTAAAGAACGCTCCCCCTGAAAAAAATAAAATTAAAATAAATTTAAAGAACCCATCGGGCCCTCGCAAACCTGATGTCGCCAAAGTCGAGGTGACAACCAAGAAACGACCGGCTAGCTCGCCACCCCCCGGAGATCCCAAATCTAAAAAGGCTACCTCCAGAAGAGAGGAGTTGCTAAAACAATTGAAGGCTGTCGAGGACGCTATAGCGAAGAAGCGATCGAAAGTATGAAGCTTTTTCAACTCGTCGTATTGAGTGATGGATTGATTTATCATGCGAAAAACAAACCTTTGATAGTCAATAGTTGACTGTTATTGACAAATTGTCTACTTAAGGTTTTCTTCTTGTGTCGGTTATATGATTAAGATTTGTAATTATCAATGCAAAATGCTCGTTTTGAATTACACTACTTGTTCTCGTGGCTTTGATTGGTGTATCTCACTTGCGATCAGGATTACGACTTTTATTTTTTATTACGTATTTAGAATAAGACTATGAAAAATTAGAATTGAGAAACTGCTGTGTTAAGATTAACAATTGCTATTATACAAAACAGCATTGTAGTATTTCCATTTTGATTTGAAAATAATGATTATTAGGGAGTGTAGTTTGATTTCGATGTCATCTCTGAATCTGCTCGGGTCGGCGCCACATGCTTGCAAATACATAAATACCTACGATCCGTCAAATACCTTTGAGCATAGGACTTATGGCTGTCGAGTGATATGAACATGAATTAAGGAACCTGATGTGTCGCACGTCTGAAGTTTTCCACGTTAACAACGAACTCAAGGTCTTATCGGAATTTTGACAAAGTCAAAGAATGCCTCATTCTATGAAACAACGCTTTTAGGACGTCCGATAGAAGGTTAGACGATTTAGTGGTGGAGTGTTTAAAAGTGAAGCCATTAGCCATCGACAAGTACAAATTCGAGTCTTGGCGCTACGTTTAATCGTATTGGAGTATAGAAAAATTTTGACAGAATCATTAGATTTGTCTAAAAAATACGTCAGTCTATTTAAAGTTGTACTACCTGCAGATAGGCAATGGATATACGTATCTTGCTTAACTAACAAGAACTTTGGTTGTCACGTGATCATCGTCTTTCCTGAAAGACACTACAACTAAATATTGTGCAGATGGGCACAACTATCATAGAATTTATTTAGGTCTTTATTATCAACACAATATAGGACTTATTTCATAAATAATAAAAGACTGAACAACATAAATTATTTTAACATATAATATATCACTTTGTCGCGTTAATTTCAATAAATAATAAAACTGACTAAGTGCCGATTTAAACAACCTTTAACAATGAATTCAATTCATTTAAAGCGAGGATTTAATTAATTTCCTATACATTTTTGGTAAAACACTTCAATGACAGGTACTGAAGTTTCATAATTTTAATAATCAGTGATGATCTTGAGTTGCTGACTCATGGTGCTCTCCCCACAACCAACCTAAAGCCTTGTTTATGTTGAATAGGACCCAGGGAAAAAATCCTGCTCCTTTCATTACTCTGCCACACATACATTTGATGTAATCGGTACACTGTATTAAGGAAAATTTTATAAATAATTGAAATACATGAAGGTTTTTTTATGGTGAGATGTGTAAAAAAAACACCATGTATACAGTGTTGTAGCTGCAACGCTTAAAAAGGATATTATAAGGTCCAAGGTGGATGTCCCTCATTTAAATACAAAACATACATAAAACCGTCTTTACATCTTCCTTTAATTGAGTAATAATAAGGCAAAAATGTGTGAAGTTTAAACCTGCAAAGATTCCTCCTTGTTGTTGTCCTAAACTCAAAGTGGTAAAATTTACTTACTTTCTCTTCTCATAAAAACGAATAGCAGCTGAGTTGGTAGTTAAAACGTGCAAAAACGCTGCTTTTACCTTCTTTCTTTCAGGAGTGGTTAAATTTTTTAAAAGGGAATCTAACAGCAGTGTTGCTATCCCATTCCTACGATACTTTTTCAGTACCCCAAGTGAGAGAATATATGCAATATCACAATCACTAAATGATTTTGCTAAAATCCCTGCATCCTCTTCATGCAAACGGGAATGTGGTATTATTTCAGCTACTATAAGGCCTATTATCTGTTTCTTGTATACTGCAGCAAGTGAATAAAATGAACTGAAATAAGTCATAAAATGCAAACCTACATGAATAATGGGGTGCATCATTATTCAATAAAGAATAAATTAATGATTTCAATTTGAAGGCATTAAGGCTATTGACTCTACAATTTATTTTAATAATAGTGAGATAATTAATGTAAGACAGAATATTACCTGTTGCTTGAAGTAATTTCTTCATACCAATAAAAAGGGTACTCAATTGGAAACCATTCCTGACATAATGCCCTCACCTCATCTAAATCATCTGGACATAAAAATCTTAACTGGACCTCTGCTAATGAATGTAATATAACTTCCCTTTCACTCATGCTCGAGTAGGAATCCTTTCTATCTCCATTAGATTTATACCTTGAAAAATGTTTGTATCTTAGCCAAAAATGTCTAAATTGATAGACAATTTGGTAATGTCTGATATCTCCAAGAGCAATAAATACAAGCTTATTATCTCTGATTGTGGGTGTTAAAAAAATAGGCTGGTTGCGAGAGAGATGAGGCTCCAACAATAAAAAAACTTACCAACTAATATCAGCCATTTGAATTATTTAGCAAGTCGGTCGCTTCTTTTTCATTCTCACAGTAAATCGGGTTCCCTTAAGCTGGGCTCTTCTTTTAAAAATCGCCATTTAGCTAAAAGCTGGCATTGCTAATTCATGGGTGGTGTAAAAATTCTACACCTTATAAAACTCTTCGATTTTGTAACAAGCAATTTTGGTAATTTGTTTTGTTGTGAAATGTAGAATGTAAATTACGGAATGTCACACGTCATCTTGTCTTTCTTTAGATATAATCCGTCAAATATTGTCAAAAAATTTGTAAACATGCAAAGGAGAAATACGGCAACCACGCGATTCACCAAGATATACAGGATACGTCACGAAGAGTTTCTGAAAGAACCAAACAACAAGAGCAATACGTGCATGCAAAAATATTACTAATTTAAAATAAACATTTTAATTCTTAATTGAATATGAATAATTTACGGAGCGTTGAATGTGAATAATATACGTAGTGATGAATATAAATAATATACGTAGCGTTGAATATCTATACATATATTTTTAATGTGTATAATATATTAAGAAAATTGTAGAATCTATGGTATGGCCATTCTTATAGTGCGCACTATTAGATATCCAAAATACTGAGTCAATCAAATTAAGAAAAAGCTGCGTTTTTGAAATGCATTATAGGTATATCCCGCATAGAGTCTATCATGATTCCTGAAATAGCCTACAATTCTTATTGTTCTGGATATCCCAATAGTATGCGTTGTAAAGGTACTATCCTGAATAATATATGCTAAAACAGTATTCTCTGAAGAAATAACTTCCTCGGAATAGTCATTTACGTATGAAGGGATGAGAGAAGAAAATTACGTCCGCGATTGTGTTTATTCAGGTAAGAGTGTAATCTTTCTTTCTGTTCGCGGTATGTATAACCTTTATGCACATGTTATATTTCTTGGACCTTATATATACAAGTAGATTAATACTATTCTTAGATATTTAGTTAATTGATAGGTGTTGTTTTTTTGAGGGCTATTGCCAAGAACGAGGACATGTAAAACTATATTGCCCATTGGTCGTAAGCTTCTTTTCACCATTATAAACTAAGATGTAAAACGAAAATTTTCGAAACATTTGTGCCCAAATTAGTATACATTCCCCTTCATTTTTTCCCTACTGTTTTTTAATATATTTTAAATTAAAGTAGCCAAGTATCATGTTAATAAATTTGCTCCAAGTTCCATCAAGCTTTAGGGTGCAGAAACCTAAAAAACAGCGTTAATAATGGCGAAAAAAATTTACCTAGAAAGCGTCTTACTATAAGAAGATGTCCACTTTTATCCTTGTGGATCCTTTCAGGAGTTCCGACTTGGATTTCTATTGTGCCATTCTTACCATTCATATGATGTTCAATTCTAAAACATAACTTCTGATTAGACAAAAATTACAATAATTAAATACATTGGTTATTGGATCTGGTTGTAACAACAATGATTCAATAATTTCTTACGTTGAAGTATCAATTATAGTCAGCAACGACGGGTCTTTTGTAACATCCACTAACATTGTAATGGCTTCGATTAAATGAGGCACTTCCAATATTAAATCGCCCTGAAATTAAGTGATGAGGTTCGATTCCATATTTCCATGTACAAGGTGTTCGTTTTGGGAGCTTACCCATAAGGATCTTAGTAACTATAAAAAGCACGAGGTCTGTTAAATTCAGACAAAATTGCGCAACTTGGAGTTTAACAATGTGCCGTTCGAAACAACTTATCCTTTGAACTCAAAATTTCGCAATTTTATCCCATCTAACCGATATTATATTTTTTACGGCTACTGAGATCCCCATAGTTGGGCTTCAAAAACAAACTGCATCAGCACTCTAATCAAACCTTTTCTTTTTTTATTAAATCGTCGGGGATCCTGACAAGCATTAGTTTATCTTGCTCGTGGGTAACGACAAACTTTAATCGGTGAAGAGGAAAGATGTGCTTCAGTTTTGCCGTCGTCCCTTTGCCGTCCAAAACGTGCAGATTGCTTTGGGTTATAATTATAATCCTTTCCCTGGGTTTGTAACCATGACGGTCATACTTCATGACTGAAGTAGAGTACTGGAAACAAGGCAAACGGCATAATTCAATAAAATGCCGATGATAATAAGTTCCTTACAATTTCTTTATCCCCGTTAAGTTGACTGGCGTACGTCCTTTTAGATTCTGCGGCTTGATCAGAAACACGGTTTGACTGAAAGGGCTCTGGCACGCTCTGAAGGTAACTCTTCTTCTTTCCTGATTAGCGATATTTAAAATACAGCAACTAAATTTATGCAATTTTACCCTTAAACAGTTGTTCGGCCAACACCTTCAATTCCAGCTCGCGCTTTCTTTTCGACGTTAGGGCCAATCTTAATACAACGATCATTATAAGCAAATAAAAGAAATTTATCGTATACCTGTATCTCCTAGACATGTGAACGGCGTACATAGCTTCTAACAGCTTTGAGGCTTCCTCGCAAACTTTAGGAGCTGACGGCCAGGTCCGACACAAAATGTTTTGCGGCAACTTCGTCGCCAATCTCCGCAACCAATTAATTTTAGTGGTTAAGATAAATCGTTTATTATCCTTATTGAGGGGGTCGTTTCGAGTGATGTAGCCCCGGATGAAGCTGTCAAAAAGTTAAAAAATAGCAATTTAAATAAACCAAAGTCCTGGTGTCCAACTAAACGGTTGATTATAACACTAAATAACTTACGATCTTATAGTGTTCGCAGCCTCCCTTCTTCTTTTGGCGTTAGTTCTGGCCAAATACCGTCTAACGTACTTCTGAATCACAATCACGGACTCTCTGGTTTTTAAATACCACTTCCTTTGCATTAAACCTTTCCAATGGGACTGAATGATGGCCGCAATTTCGTGTTTTTTCAGTTGGAACGCATCCTCGGTTCGAAATAAGGTCTGAGGGTGTCTGATGAAGATTTTAGTTCTAAAGAAAGTACACTTCTATTTATAATATCATAATATCTCTAGGAGGGTTTGCGTACTTTCCCATTTGGTACTCTGCACCCTCGTAAGCGAGCGCGCATACCAAGTGCTGTACGCCGTCTTTGACACTACCAGGGAAGTTTGGCCACGTATCTTTGCTCAAGCATTTATACCGTTTAAGGAAAAGTTCGTAAGTGCGTCGGTATGCGAATCCCGCTCTTCTAACTCTTAGATTCTCCATCAACCCCAAGTATTTGACTTGGTGTTTCACTATATCGTTCTCAAAGATGGCTAAAATGTGATGATAAATGGATCGCTTTATATAAATCTGGTTTTTGAAGAATTTTTGTTTATACCAGATTTCTGAAAATCATTGGGCTTGATGCATCTGATATATGAAGGTTCTTTATCTCGTAGAATACTCATCAAATTATTAACCGAATTTTTGAACTGGGTGATAGCGGTGTCGGGCCGTTTCTTGCTTTTTTGCTCCGACTCCGGGAAAATTGCCTGGATGATGGAGTTCGATGAGGAGGACATCGCTTCCCTTAAATCTCTGTAGAGCAAATCGTTGTTTTTGTCGATGAAAGTAGCGATATTATAGGTTACAGAGCCTGCATAGTGGACTAGACGAAATTCCTGATGAAAATGACCAGTTATATCGGAAATGTAATTTTACCCACTTAATAAAGAACATCTTAAATAAATTTAGCAATATTTCTCATTCAAAGGTTAACATCCGTTAACTTCAGTGTTAGAAGACACATGTAAAAAGAACATCTTCATTGCATATTATATAGGATGTTTGTTTCTGGACGTAAACTATAAGGATCTCGATAACCATAAAATTATCGAAGTCACTTAAATTAGTATCAATTATTTTGAGTTACTTCACCAAATAAGCTGATAAAAACATCATGAAACTTACGTCGCGTCCCATGACTTTTTGAAGTTTGGTGTCAGCTTTCTCGTGGCTAATATAATGCTTGTGATACCCGAGTTCTTTGTCGAATTTGGTCAATAATGTTTTATCGCTGGGCTCCCCCGGTCGCAAGCACTCTTCGTCCATGAACGCTATTAAACCTAAAAATATGCATAATGGAATGTAGTTCAAGGTGCAGCTTTCAACCAAAAAAGTAACCACAATGGTTTTTAATGAGCTTTATGATTCCGTTAAAATTAAAATAATGAAGTTCGCGCAGTGTGAACTTCTATTGAAAAACAAAGAACTTTTGTGATGCGTTAGAGAATTTGCTCTTGTAGAGAGAAATTAGTTACTCACCTTTGTGCTTCTCCTCGATTAAATCGCAGATGATCTTGTTATCGAAATAGACCACGTGCTCCCACTGGATCCCCTCCTTCTCATACTCCTCTTGTTCAGATCTTAGCGTCAGCTCGATAAACAACTGTTGCAACTTTTCGTTACAGAAGTTTATGCACAGTTGCTCGAAGCTGAAATCAATATCACGCTCACATCCACTAGCCTTAATGACATTTCTGCTTAATACCTATTCTTTTCGAAAATCTCAAACCCATATATATCCAAAATCCCTAAAACGGAATTCCGTCTGCTATCACGAGGCACCAATGACAGGTTAACTTTCTTTACCAACCAAGTAAAGAGTCTGTCGTAAACTGCCTTGGCCAAGGCGTCTCGGGCATACATTGCCAAATCCTTGTCCAACGGAGTCTCCACAACATCTCTAATCGTCTCAATGGTTCTTTGACTGAGCGACAGTTTGAACTTCTCACTATCACAGTTGAAGAGCTACAACAAAAACAACTGGTATCAATTTATACTGATAGAATTAACTCTCTAGGTTTATAACGAGAATTGATCTTTCTCGTAACCAACAAAGTAATTAAATCTGACCTTGGCAATTGTCTCAATTAACGTAGGCTTTAGAATAACGGCTCGGCCATTGTCTTCCGAGAACCCTACATTTCCTAAATGCAAAATGCCGGCAACTACATCTAACATCTCGTTTTGTTCTTCCTGCGAAAATTCCAAGGTGGTGAGAGCTTTTTTAACCTCGACGAAATCTGCCTTATCATTTATGGTTACATCGGATGACTTCTGCAAGAGAAGCCACTAAAATACTGATAATTGAGTCTTTAATGATGCTCAAATGCTACCCCGTTAGATAAATAGGAGTAAGCGCTGCTATTTCTCATCAACGAAAGCCTGGATATGGTGTCCTCATCGGCGCCGTTCAACAACTGATAGAAAATGTGAAAATTTCTTTCTCCTGGGGCTTGTCTTATGACTCTAGATTTTTCAAGGAGGTAGTTCAGAATAATACCTCCGACGGGGTTTCCCTGCACAGAAAAATTCCTCACTATTGTGTTTATGCAAAGATTATACAGGGTGTCGTTTCTGGAGCTTAACAAGCCTCAACGATTAAGCTGAGGAAAAAATTAAAATTTTTGTTTGCAAAATTTCAGTTTTTTTCGAATACCTTTAAAAGTCATCAGAATAATTGAAGTTCAGAAACGGTACATTCTTGAATTTCAAATTACATAACTTTGCTTCAAGCTAACCGACTTCATATCTTTGATGGTTTCTTAGATCCTCATGATTGAGCTCCAACAACAGATGCGGTGTATACAAATCACTTACTTCATAATTAAACTGTACGTCCATAAACTTCCCAAACCGACTGGAGTTGATATTTCTATTAGTTTTGGCATTACCGAAAGCTTCAAGGATTGGATTCGAATCTAATAGTTTGTTTTTTACTCTTTCGATTTCGCCTTTTCGCTCCGTTACCTCCGAGATGTATTGAAGAACTTTCTTGGATGCCTCTGTTTTTCCTGAACCGGACTCGCCTAAATGAATAATATTTTCTTTAACTGAGTGGCTTGTATGTATTGCTAACATTCAACCTCAATTGTTCTTTATTCATCGTCGATGAATTCACTAGGACGTAGACTTTCTACTCATATCTCCTTTGTACCAATGACAAATAAACTTACCCGATATTAATATACACTGCTCTCTACTCTCCTCAATAAGAGAACGATAAGCCGTGTCCGTGATAGCAAACCTGCAATCAAGACCATATACCGTAATCTAAACAAACTAGGTGTCCCACCAATAACTGAACAGAGCCATATTTTATGTTCCAAATTTTCAATTTCGGTAGGTGAAAGTGCGAAATTAAAAACCGTTGACGAGACGCATTTAAGAATTAAATAGGGGACTTACACGTGCGGTGGAACCTCAAAGAAATTCTTCCTCTCGTAAGCTTTAACATCCGCAGAAGTGTAAATATTGAGCTGTTTGTAAGGATTTACGCTGATTAAGACTGGCCCGATGTACGTCTAAAATTGAAATTTTATATATCAAATATCGTGTGGATCGTATTTCAGTTTTAGCTCACATAAATTTCATCCTCGTTGAAGCGTTTTTGTAAATTATTCACGAAGGCGTCTTCACTGGTGTGGTCCTCAAGTAGGACGGCGTCCGGAACCCCGACTCTGTGTCGGTGCTCCAGGTGGGACTCCATTGTCGGTACTGTAACACACAAACTGCATTTGATTTACATTAATTTGAATTGTAATGAAATAATGAAGAAGACTGCATAGCTCCTTATTATTTCATTAATGTAAGTATGCGTAAGTGGAAATAATTAAAAATAAAACATTCGTTTAGACGAAGCACCATAAAGCAGTTTATGCAGGCGAATTTCGCTTAATTGGCTATAACATAATAATTATCTCTGAATTATTAACGTAAATTACTAATATTGCATCATATCGTGTCGAAAGCTCATGTACCTAAGACTTAAAATATGCTCTAAACTTGTTGATAATTTTTGCATTATCTGATCGTAGGCAAATTCCTGAGAATCAAGACCACTATGTGGTAATGGACAAACTGCCTTTAATGAAATACATATCATATTGGTGGTAAAATATATAATTGTAAATGCAATCAATTACACGTCGATAATCTAATTATTATTCTATAGATAAGATTGTACTTTTATTATATCATAACGACAAACAGTTATTCAGGTATTATGCCAATTTGAAGTACTCCAGAAATTAGAGACCATACTTCAATTATCTAATCAGCATAAAGAAAGAAATCCTTTATTAGACTACGAGCAGAATACTTGATACACATGTGACCATATAAAGGTGTTTTTTTTGTGGAATTCGTTCTTCGCGATAATATGAACTCGTAACTGATAAATCCAAGTTTATTGGCAATAATCCGCGATATTACATTAATTGATCAATAATAAAAATACAAGATTAACTAATTCAATTATCACATACCCCATATAAAATTCCATACTTGAATACAATTTAGCTTTAAAATATTTCGAGGATTATATCTTCTATGAAATGATTAGAATCAGTTAGCTCGAAAATAGGTATACGTGTCCATGATATCACTTAGATTCTCTGATTTCCTCAAAAATGAGGAAGAAAATATATCCTTGAAGGAGATTGCAGAATTACTTTCTGATAAACTGTAACATTTCCAGAATTCCGTGGAGAAAATAGAAAACTTAAAATTTACTTTTCAGAAACTAACATACCGATCACGAATAAGTAAAGTCACTGTTAGGTATGAATTGCTACTGATTAATATGCGATTCATATTGTGATTACAATAGCCAGATATGCAATGCTGACGCTAAAATAAGGCCAATTACGTTAATAATCGCAAATTGAAAATCCTTTGAACCTCTTATTTCCTCGCAGATTTAAGATCATTTTGTTAAAAATACAAACATATGTATATTTCACATAGTTAGTAGATGAGAACGGACAACCGAATTTCAACATACCAGTGAAGATCTTGATAGTAATATCGAACTTACCTACCTATTAAAAACGGGACGTTATTTGCATATAGAAAGTGAAGGCACAAACACCAACCATAAGCGACAATGCACACGCCTTACTGAGTAGAGATAGATGGCTGGTAATGGCACAGACCCGATAAGATTTCGTTTATCTTGTATTATCTTCAAGAGGACACTACGTCATTAATAACGCATCGGATCATTCGTTTTTTTAAGGTTTTTATGATACATAATCCTTTTTGATATATAACATCAACAGTGGGCACATATGAAAATCACCATTGTTCCTCTAAAAGATTTTTTTCCAGTACGTATTTCTCGCTCTCTGCGTCTTTCTCACGAATAGGCCTTGCAAAGCGAAATTTATCATATATAAATCAGTGACGTTCTAGAAGTAAACCAGAAGACAAGAAAACCCTTAAAAAATTGACTTTATATAATGGAATTATTGTATTTAAAAGGAATTTTTTGTTAATTTACGAAACTTGTAGATGTTAAGCCTTGACAAAGTTAGACATAAGTGGCTCAACAATATATGGGCGGAGGGTAAAAGAAAACGATTATACTGGGAAAAAAACTGTTTTATGTAAATGTCTTTTAGTATTTTTCGGTGTGTTTTGATTAATGAATGAAAGCAGTTTCGAGTTCCCAAAAATGTACAAAATTTTGGAAGTAATTTAATACGAATTGAAATAGAGCAAGTGGACAAAGAAACTAAATTGTTTCAAAAAGACACAGAGCGATATGGTCAGAAATAATGGCAAAAACGAAGACAGAAAACTTGGCTGGGTTCATGGGCTTATGACGTGTGTGCACTTGAACTTCAGGTGTTCAAATTCACATTGCCGCAATCGATAAAAAAGTCCATTCTCCAAACAAAAAAGGAGGAAATCGAATTCGTGAAACCCATCAAAATTATGAATAAATTATTTAATTATTTGCCATAATCTCGACTTATTACCCTTTCAAGACTATTATTTGATCGTTCGCGATGTTGATGATAAATGATGTTTTTATTTAAAAAGCATTGGAAAGGACGCTGAAAAGTGTTTCTATGTATAACTTAGTTCCGATTGGCAGTAGCGCTGACAACAGAAATGATATCATCGCTAACCCCCGCTCGTGGCCAAGACATTGTGTCTCGAATTAGTTATTCGGCCTATCGCGTACAGGACGGTTATGCACGACTTTTCCTGTGTTTTGATTTTGGCGCACTTTTATCGTCAGTCACCGGCGAAATAGTAGGAAAAAAATCATGTTTTCATTATTTAATAAAATGGCAAAGAGGACGAATCCGGAGAAAGAAAAAGTTTCGGAGGGCCTGAATAACAACGAACAAGGTAATCTAAATAAGGAGAGAAAACAGGAAAACGAAACGTCGGAAAAAGCAAAAGAGGATACGAGAGATGACCTTGATGGGTCGCCCGTCAGATCAAGGCAAAATTCGAGCAACATAAGCAGTGTTCCTTCCACAGCTTCCAGCGACGTCAGCCAGGATAAAAGCATTAAAAGTAATGTGTATAGGAGTGGCAGAAGTAGTGAGTAAGTGGTAACTACCAAATGTGGGTTGATTTGGATGCACTTAATTATAATTTACTTAATTATTTTGCTTAATCACACTGCGTTCCAAGTAGGCCTAAACGTCCCGTTTTTTAACCACCCCGCATTTGTTTCAGAAATTCAAAATGGCCATTTGTTTCATTGATACCTATAGAATTTAAACGCGCTGTTTAAAAGATGATTCGATGCTAGGTAAAAAAGGTGCAATATAAACTTTCGATTTTTGCTATGGAACATTCTATATATTATTGTTTTACTAGGTAGATCTAAAAAACATAGGCAGGGGTTTTGTACCATTATTTCCATTATACTTTTCCCAAAGAAAATATTTATATTTCATAGAGTGTGTACAATGAATAAATCACCTTAATTTCACACCATTATCTGTAGTGAAAATGATTAGAGATACGGCCACGGAACACTATTTATATTTTAAAAATCAGCAGAAAGATACCCATCTACTAACACAAAAATTTCCATTACAAATATGAACATTTTATCGTTCTTCTGTTTTACGGATGATCGTTTTTAGGGCATTTTTTAATTTTAGCTAAATTCTATTTTTTAAATAACTACCGCTTAATTCAAAAAAGAATGAGGAGTTTTTTATATTCAAAAAGCAGGATTTGAAGCGCCTACCAACTTAAAATGAACCCCGAACCCTCCTCAATCAGAGGCAAGTTATTTTTTTTTACCCAAACCATCACACTCCCTCCTCTTTGTTTAAGAGTATCTTTTAAATTTGTTTGCTTTAGCGTGTTACTGGATTTCTTTTAGATAAAACCATGTTCGTCTGCTCCAAAAAGATTTAAATTTACTTTTATATATAAATAAAACTTTTTTCCAAAACTTGTTTTCTTTATCCAAATGTTCTTTGGCAAACTGTATTCTGATTTTTTAGTTCTTCAGACTAATAAACGGTTTTTTTCTGGCTGCTCGACCAAAGAATTGATGCTTTCGCAAAACTATTTTTATGATTTCTGAATTCACTGACTTATGTAAATGTTTTTCAATTTCTATAGCCAGTTTGAGAGCACTTATTCGGAATTTGTTTTTACATGTCGCACAATTTATCGACCATCAGTATCATTAACCATTTTTCTTGGCCTTTTTCTTATCTTGTTTCTTAATCTTCCCTCACTTTGAAGCCTTCCTATGATGTGTTGTATTGTTACAGGACTTTTTTATATAATACCGGCAATGGCTCTAATAAACTTGGCCTTTTTTATCACGAATAACTACTAAGTAAATTCTCTGACAGTGGTATGTCTTCTCATGTTGATTTTGAATTAAATTCTAACAAATATCAATTCAAGTCAACAAAAATTGTTTATTCTTTGCATTTTTGAATTTTTTTTGCATTCATAAATATTCTCTTATAAAATTTACCTGTATCATTTTAATTTTGAGATTCGTATTGAAAGCAAATAGAACTTTTTTTCCTTCCTTTGTAAGAATAATTTTTTGTTTGTTTTTAGTTGTGGATATATAGAACAGATATAGCATAATATTGTAAAAATTTTGTGCCCTAGTTTATTGTTCAGTAAATGAAATTTTATTAATAAATAACGATTTCAATACAGGTGTATTATTTTCACTTTGAGCTACTGTACGTAGTAAACTACCAAATGGTCAATTCACTTGGCAAATTTAAATAGTCAATTCGACGTAAATAAAATATGTTCGTAACTTCTCCATGAACCTTCAGTAAGTCAAATTGCCCCCTTTTACCCATGAGCCTCTGCGAGTAAATATTTTATGAACTTTGCTCCTTTGCACCCAATCAATTGCTATGAACACACACTACGTGTTCGAGTCAAATTATTATAATGTGCTAACAGTTTTAACTGCTCCTTAATATTAAGTTGAAAAGCAACAGCAGCTAGGTGAAACATCTCTGGAATTAAGAGACATTTTTACTGTAAAGTACTTCAGATGCGGTTTAAGAAAAATTTGAAAGAGCGCCACTTTTGAAGACGTTGCTCATACCACTTAACTAAGCATTTAATCTGAATTATATATTTTTTTATATCTTGGCGTCATTGAAGTTACGACATTGCATCGAAAATAAATCATTTCAAAAATTTCATTCACACGTACGTATCCATTATTCCGTCAATTATTAAGTTGGTTCAATCAAATCAATCCTTTCTCGCCCGTTTTCCAGGGCTGGCAGTATTGAGCGACTTAATGAGGACAACAGCTTTAGGAAAATTACGACTAGCTACAATAAAAGCGAAGATAACATCAACGTCGTTGTACGGTAAGTCAAAATAAAATTAAACATGAAATTATGTTCTCTTTCGCTATTAAACAATGCCATATACCATACTAAAAATGCAAATCAATATTTGGTGGATATTTAATAAACATTTTAATTATCTGCACACCAATGAATTTAGAAATTTTCTTTATGAAGCCGACAGTTCCAAACTTCTTTAAATCTGGTTCTGCCGCGACAATTTCTATTTAGCATTTCTTTTTGCATTCCAAAAGAGTAAGACCGCTGAATAAGAAGGAAATCGACAATGGGTATTCTGAAGTGGTCGAATTCCCAGGAAATGGCCAGATTATGGTAAGGTCACGTCCTAATTTCCCTATTCGTTTTCCTAAACGGCCCTTTAGGTCCACGCTCCGCCCAACGGGCCTAACGACAGCCAAAAGCCGAAGCTTTTCTCGTACAATGTGGTTTTCGAGCCTGCAGCTACACAGGAGGACGTCCTCCAGTTTTCTGGTAAAAAAAAAAAAAACATTCGAAACTTGGTCAAGTTAACCCAATTTTCTATAATAGGCATGAAAAAGCTTATTTCCATGGCTCTGGAAGGTTTCCGGTGTACCTGTTTCTGCTACGGACAAACAGGTAGTGGAAAGACGCACACTCTAACTGGGCCTCCTGGGCTGGTAGATTCACTTTTAGCTCGATAAGTCAGATGTCTTAATTACTCTATGTTGTAGATTGGCTCAAAGGGAGTGCCCTACAGCGAGAACCATGGGTTGATCTTTCGTTCGTTCATGTACCTGTTTCAGCAAATCCAACAACAATCTAACACTCACTTCATTCTTAAGGCTAGCTATTTGGAAATTTACAATGAAAAGGTACCCAAACTCGGCGTCAATGATGATTATTGGCTTCGATTGAAAACACCCGCCTTGAGCATCTCGTTGCTATAAGGCAATCATTTCATTTGTCCAAGTAACTCTTAGGGGATATTGAATTTTTTTCTAGGTTATAGATTTATTAAATGCGGGTTCTATTAAGAAGCCGTTGGCGGTGCGGTGGAGTAAAAAGGCCTCGGGGTTTTTCGTAGAAAATTTATTCACAGTAGATTGCGAAGAGTTCGACGACTTAGTAGCAGTTCTCGAAGAAGGCTTAAAGAACAGATCAATAGGAAAGCACAACATGAACGATCACTCAAGGTTAGCTATCAGTTAAGTTACAACAAATTTTGACTCTAAATCACATACATTTTCAAGTCGAAGTCACACAATCCTGACGGTTCTCATCACGTCAGAACATCCAGCAGAGAACGGAGTGTTTATTTCTAGAACGGGAAAAATCAACTTCGTAGATTTGGCAGGCAGTGAGATGACCAAAAAGACGCATAGCGAGGGGAAAATGCTTGAAGAAGCGAATAACATCAATAAAAGCCTTATGGTGTTAGGTTACTGCATATCCTCCTTAAGCGATCCTAAAAAGAAGAACCAACATGTACCCTACAGGGATTCGAAGCTAACTAAATTGCTGGCAGATTCTCTGGCTGGTAACGGAGTTACATTGATGGTAAAGTAAACCTATTCTAGATACACCTATTCTTAAGCGCCTTTTTCAGGTTGCCTGCGTTTCTCCTGCAAAATTCAACGTTCACGAAACGCTTAACACACTTCGGTATGCCTCTAGGGCCAAGAGGATTGTCACGAAACCAGTGGTGTTAATGGTAAGTGTACCATCATTAAAAACAGGTCACCACTTTGAAATTCTGTATCACTTTTGCATATTTCTGCAGCTTGTAGCCTGAAAGATATAGATGAAATTGAAGTTATCAGATTGAATTGAATTGATTAGAATTGAATCTGATTGATGATAGTGGTGACCTTTTCTTTCGCAATATTGACTCTACATTGCAAGTGAATATTCAAATTTATTTACATATCGTTGAAAATTACTTCAGTCTTCTGGACCTTTTAATTATTGTATTACCAACAGCGTCCAATATTCCTACAAAGTGTGAATGAAATAGGAGGGGTATTTTAAGGATTGAGTTGACATTCGAAAATATGAAGAAAATTTGGTATGAACATGGGTCTACAAAATCCTTATAAGGACGTTACGGCCCTTCGAACGTGGCCCCCTAGAAATGCGGGACGGCGTACAGGGCGGAAGCCACAATTACTTAACAAATTCCTCTATCCTTTAACTTTTTTTAACAACAACATCGGAATATGATTTTTTATCTATAATTACATAGAAAAGGTACTCTTGATAAATTATCATAAGACGAACCGTTTAAGAGATATGTCGCTTCAAAAGAAACACGGCAAGGTAAAAAGCTGAAATTAGACAGTGAAAATACCTAAGAAAACAATGTTTATTTTTTTGATAAAAGGTATGAAACGATAACACAATTTAAAAAATTAAGTTCAAAATCAATATGTCTTGATTGCCACCTTCAAAGGGCCGTAGCTCCCTTAGAACGATTTATATCAACTTTTTTCATACTTTCGAATGTAATCAGTTCTTAAACTTTGTTTTCTTCTTTCATTTACACCCTGTATGTAAATCCTTTGCCAGACCGATATTATACTTGATATTGAATGATATAAACAAGGTCGCGGCCATTTCAAACTAAAACGATCGCAATTGTCTATATCAAAGGCAAAACGACACGTCACCGCAATTCGTGTTTGTCTAAGGTATGAAAAACAAGCACGAGAGTAATACATCAAAATTGGGAAGAGCTAACATTAATAACTTTTAGGATCCTCGCGAGGCCTTAATTCTGACCTTAAAAAAAGAAATCGACACTCTGGAAACTGAAAATAAACACCTAAAAACGGCCCTACACATTTACTCCTCTTCCACACCATCGCCCGATAAAAGCTCCAGTAAGAACCACGTTTTTACATTCTTATCTTATAAATCATAAACTTTTTATATGTAGATAAACCCAAAACGCTACCCCAAGTAGATTTGGACAATCTCGCGAAAGTGGACGAGAACGAGTTAATGGAGCTAGTGCGTTTGTATGTAAAGGAAAACGGAGATCTACAGGCAAAGAATGATGAACTGTTCAATTCAAAGGAGCTACTGCAAAGAGATCATGAGATGGTTTGTCGAGAAAATGAACGGTTGTCCAAAAAGTTGGAAGAACTCACTTCGTAAGGGGAATTTGATTCTTTCACTACTTATGTTACTTAAAAAAATTTCAGGGGCAAAGGGTAATCTTCTAGATAGTTCACAATAGAGAATGATTTGTCAAGTACATGTTAAAATAAAAATTGTTATACGCTGTTCAGAAGTTTGCAAATTAAAATAAAACGAAAGGATTGCATTTCATTACTGGTAAGACCTATAACTATGTATAATACATGAATATCACATGAAATTTACGACTAGCATCACTGATAATAAACAAGAAATTAATGTTACTTTAAGATTTATTTTTACCCGCTCGCTTCCAAATAATAACAAGTCCCTCAAGATCACTTGTGGCCAACAAAGATTCATCACAGTTAAAACTTACACTTAACACTGTAGTACAATGTCCCTGTAATGTGTTCACTACCGCTTTACTGGTGGTTTTTTCAACGTTTATAAAGTAAACGCAGCCATCTTCACTTCCGGTAACTACAAAAAGTATCCAAGTGGCTTTTTGGGTGAAGTTTCAATTCTGCAACTAAAGGAAGTTTACATACCAACACATGCGCCTTGCCTAAAAGACATTATAGGACAAAACGTGGATTTGAGGCCGTGTTTTATATGGGGGTTTCCAAACTTTCTTTTCATCTGCAGTCCTCCCTCTTCGTCAATCACACTGAATAAGCAAAGAGAGTTATTAGTTAAATTGACTAGCAATGTAGGATCTCGTGCTTCTCTACTAATCCAAGTTCTGTAGCTAAGGCTGGTTATGTAGCTGTTTGGGTCAATGGTTGTCTTTTTTGCTTTGTATAAAGCACCATTGATTTCACATAAAACTGCCACAATTTCCCCATGGTCATTACCTGTGAGTTACATGTAACTGATAGCGAAAGTATAACTGCCAAGTATTTACCAGCCCACACAATATTGCCATTTGTATCTGAAGTCAAACTTAAAATGCATCCTCCAATGCGACAATAATACTTCAAAAAGAGCCCTGTTGAAACATTAACAACTCGTAGTTCTCCTTTATTATTCCCTATCAGAATCAAATTGTTATTACTGGGACGGAATATGCAGCACAGAATTTGACAATTGTTGGGTTCTTTCAATGTCCTCAGGCATGTAAAATCATTGGCCTTCCACAGTTTTATTGTGGCATCCAAACTAACACTGGCAATAAAGTCATTGTTGGCAGACCACTCAAAGGCTGAAATTTAAATTAAGTTAGGTGAGCTAATTTAAATTTGAGTAAAAAAAAATGAATTAATGTTATTACCAGGTACTGCCATAGAGTGACCTTTTAATATTGCCAAAACTGATGGTGGATTGCAAGACACATCACAAACAGACAAATTACCATCTAGAGAACTGCAGCACACCAATGATTTATCATTGTTTGCAAACTTGACCATTGTTACAGCAGAAGAATGCTATAAATGTTATTTATATAATAAGGACTTAAGCATCTACTTTAACGTTTTATTGCACAAATCAGTTTCCTTGGCCAATATAACAGACCAGTTTACTAGCTAGTCCATAAATAGATGAATCAAATGAAACCTTATTAGGCCCATACAATATTTTATAGTCAATTTTATGTTAATAGCTAATAATTTAACTTTTCAATCAAATTTGATCCTTCTCAAATATAATCATTATTTCCAATTAGATATTATTGTGTAAGTAAATAGTTACTTGATCAAATATGTGATGTACACCACTGAAAGCATAATTTTCAGCTATACTATTATCTCCAACAATAGCTCTAGAAGCCTCAGCCTGCCTCGTAGGAACAACTGCATCTTTACCTATTAGCAGAGCCGGGTTTGGTAAATCTGACAAAATATTTACCTGAAATGGAAATTTTAATTGTTTAGTTTTTCCTGATAACCTACCAACATTTTGTGACAAGTTGGACATGGACCCTGACTCTAATTTCTGATGACTACCATAGTGCTGCTGCAAAAGCATGGACCTGAGCTTTAAATATTGTCGCCATTGCTCGTTTGACCTTACAGTTTCTCTTAAGAGCTGGCTGCGACGTCTTATATAGAGAGTTCCTGAAAAATGTGGCTAGATAATGTAAAACATAGATTAATTAAAGGTGTTGCAAAAATACTTACTGAAATTTGGGTTACCTACGGCTCGAAGGGCATTGTACCTGGCATCAATGGCAAAAACTTGTTGTGGAAATGCAGATGCCATATTTTAATATAGTTACGTATTATAGGGACATGAGTTTATTCCATTTATTAATTTTCTTGATTTTTATATTTTTATTAATTTATTTAAGTTTGGTTATTTATAAAATATTGAAAACAAAAAGAAAAAATAAACATACAACATTAATTATAACCTCATTTACTTTAACATGACAGGCAACAAATCTATCGTTATTTGTTTTATCTGGTAACACACAAGGTGATTCAAAAATAGGAGCCACCATATTAGAAGCGTATTTGACACGAGAATATACATTTTTTACTTTTTTTGCTACATAATTTCGTGAGAAAAATATGGCAATTTAAAGATGGAGCAAGTAAAGTGTCTTTTTGGCCCTAATTGGTGAACGGAACATCACAAAGTGTTGAAATTTGGTAGATAGCTATAAAACTGGATTTGAAACATTTTCACAAAAAGAAAAATTTGAAATAATTCGTGGCGTGATGTTTTGGGGAGATACACATGCTTATTTTTTGAAACCTATATTTCTGGAAACTGGTAAATTTAAGCGGATATAAGAAAAAGTACCTTTTTATTGTAATTTAACGAATACAATCTTTTCCTGTCAATATTTTATATAAAAAAAGTTCTATAAAAAAATGAGCATCTATACTCTTCCGAAATATTATACGACAAACTATTTAAAAATTTTCATTTCAAACAAATAGTCCAAGTTCCATTTTATGGCTACTTGACAAATTTCAACAACTTGTGACGTCCCGTTCACCAATTATGATAAAAAAAAAACACTTTAGTGCTTCTATCTTTAAATCGTCATAACTTTCTTAAGATGCAATTTAGAAAAAAAAGTATTCAAAATTTTATCTTCTATTAATGTATGGAATGCGCTCCGGAAGTAGCGACCCAGACTTTTAAATCACTTTGTATGATAGGAAATTACGCGGAACAAACCGCTATATCACTTTTTGTCCTAATTTTTAACAAGTTAGAGTGAGCTAGATTTAGTTTAGGTTTACTCACAGTTACGTATCTATTTGTGTCAAAGTCAAATATGACAATTGTTAAGAATCAAAATAAAAATATCCAAACCTGTGATTTAATCCAAATCAATTCCAAATCTAAATATTAGTTTGTGAGCCACGTTACTAAGTAGATTTTTTTTTAAATAGAAACTTCATATAAATCTGAGTATTTCTTCATTACAACTATATATATAGATAAAACGTGACGAAATAAAACTTTTATAGGGAAATATATGTTTCTAAGGAATTAAGAGGAACATAAAATAAGAATACCTTAAACCATTTCAATAAGTAGAAATAGTTCATTTGATTTTTATTTAACGGGTTTGACCACAAATAAGAACATCGAGTTATTGTGGTAAGTAAGATACTTAATATGGTTTTTCTATTATCAATTTTACCAAGAACTCTACACTTGACTTTACATAATTCATTAGAAATAAATTTCTTTGTGTTACTTCTTACTTTACCACTTGATTGCCTAATTGTTTTTTATTGCTGCCAATTGTAAGTGCTTGACTAATATCTCATGTGATCACATCAATTTTTACCACAACCCTTACATACTAAGACAAGGGTGTTATAATAAGTAAGGTTAGTTCAGATCAGCATATAAATTTCTTATGGTAAAGACAATTCTTAATAACTAGCCATGAATCACAATTGAATAAATTGGTGAAAACAGATTTGTGTGTCGAGACTTGCCCAATTTTACAACAACAGCAAATTTCAGAAAGGTTTTGTCATCCAAATGTAATGCTTTAATTTGCAAACAGTTTAGTCTGCACTGAAGAAAACCTCATATAGATACATATACTTGGCAAGTCATCTTTTCTTGATAAATTCTTCTATAAAACAACTTATGGGAAACTGCAAATTGTAGTTTTACAATTTCATGGATTTTTACTCAATTTCAGATGTCACAATGCTCATATAGTCCCACTAGACACGGAAATGTTAACTCACAGTACTGCCAGAGTACCTCAAATTTAAGTGACCCTGTTGCAAATATGCCTTGTGAAAGTACACTTTTATCTGGACCACAGCAAACTTATTTTGCAGATGAAAGGATTCAAATACCTGAAACATCTCATGTAATTATTATACTTATTCAATGAATAATAATTCCAACTTACATTAATCAGGTTTACCTGTGTGTATATGTGTATGCACAACAAAATATGTATGTAGATTTTGTTGAGAACTCTTGTTTTCTTTCTTCAGAACAGTTTTAGCTTCAAGAAGCTATGGGCATTTACGGGACCCGGTTTCCTTATGTCTATAGCATATTTGGATCCTGGGAATATTGAAAGTGACCTACAATCGGGGACTGTAGCTCAATACAAGTTGCTTTGGATGTTACTGTCAGCTACTATCTTAGGGTTACTTATGCAAAGATTATCTGCAAGATTAGGTACTAAAATCTTATTTTTATTATTTGTAAGGTGGTAAGTCATAAGGCTATTGATCCAACTTGAAGAATCAATGTCTTATTGCTATGCAAACAAAAAGTACATAGATAAATTGAACATGCATGAAAGAAAACTAACTGCTATTCAAGTTACTTACTTGCTCATCTTAACTTATACAAATTACAAATAAATAATGGTATTGATTGCTTCTATTAGAAAATGTTCTTAGTGACATTTTCAACTAACGGAATTTTTTTCTTTTGTAAATATGTAAATAGCTTGAGGCATTTGAATTATCCCAAGCTCACATTGTAGCCAAATAGAAATGTAAAAAGTAACTTATTGTTTTTCAAAGGGGTTGTCACAGGATTGCATCTAGCAGAAATGTGTTATCGAAAGTACAAGAAAGTTCCTAGACTGCTACTGTGGCTGATGATAGAAATAGCCATTATAGGATCTGATATGCAGGAAGTGATAGGGACAGCCATTGCGATTTATTTGCTGTCAGGAACCAGGTCTTAGAATTAGACCAGTATGTCCTTACAGGATATAACTCTGTTTTTTTTTTTTTATACAGAATTCCTATATATGGGGGTGTCCTCATAACAATAATCGACACTTTTACTTTCCTTCTTTTCGACAAGTATGGTCTTCGAAAGTTGGAGTCTTTCTTTGGCCTTCTAATTACAGTTATGGGCGTTACCTTCGGGTATGAGTACATTACGTCAAAGCCTAACGCTCTTGGCGTTTTAGAAGGCATGTTTATTCCATGGTGTAGCGGTTGCGACAACAAGGCTCTCATTCAAGCCGTCGGGATTATCGGTAAGATTGTCCCTGGGAATTGTTGTACATATTCCGCTCCAAGTTTTCTTCGTTTGTTTTCCAATGTGATTACAAATTATATTTCTTGTTTGTCCATGTCCATTAATAAGTTTTTAAATCTAATTAATAAAAATAGATCATTTCATATTATATTGCAAAAGAAGTTCAGAAAATTAAAATTAATATTCATACCTGGGTGGTTATTGGGAAGTCTTTTATATTTAGGTGCTGTAATCATGCCTCATAATTTGTACCTGCACTCAGCTTTAGTGAAATCGAGAGAAATCGATCGAAATAACAAAGAAAAGGTGCGAGATGCCAATTTGTATTTTTTCGTCGAGGCTTGCGTTGCCCTTTTCGTCAGCTTCGTAATCAACGTGTTTGTCGTTGCAGTATTTGCTCATGGCCTCTACCAAAAAACTAACGCCCAAGTTGTGAGTAGTTGACAAGCAAGCCACAGTTTTATTTTCATCCTTAATTTGTAGCATCAGGAGTGTCTAAATTATCCGTCAATCAACGCATCGGTCTTTCCCAACACTGGCCCGGATGCTGATAAATACGTGAATGCTGATCTCTACAAAGGGGGTATCTTTTTGGGGTGTACCTATGGAGTGATTGCATTGTACGTGTGGGCCGTTGGCATTTTAGCTGCCGGCCAAAGTTCTACCATGACCGGTATTTCTAATCGTTTAAATAATAAAAGGGGGAAAAAAACTAAATTTGAACTATATTAGGTACATATGCTGGCCAATTCGCTATGGAAGGATTTCTAAACCTACAATGGGCCCGCTGGAAAAGAGTACTATTCACTCGAACCATTGCTATAGTACCAACGTTTTTGCTCGCGTTTTTTAGTACTATTGGCGACTTAACAAGTTTGAACGATATTCTAAATGCTGTGATGAGCATTCAGTTGCCGTTTGCGGCTATTCCTACTATCGCGTTCACCAGCAATCCCCAAATTATGGGGGAATTTACTAACGAATTGTAAGTATAGCACGTCTACAACATTTTGACACATTTTACCAGAAGAACATAGCAGTTTTTTGCAGAACTCCAGGTACCTTATTGGCAACTGAAGTCATTTATGGTAAATGTTTATTAAAAATTCAAAATCGAAATTAAAAAATTCTTTGTACATATACTGTAAATCGTAATATCCACGATATATTAACTGATATCTTAATCGGGACATTTTTTAGGGGCAACAAAGTTATGTCCACCCTTCTCAGCCTACTAGTGATCTGCATAAACATTTATACGGTGATCACCACAGTACTTGCGTTTGATTTGCATTGGTTATCTTTGACAATCATATCTATCCTGGGGGTATGCTATATCTTTTTCTGCATCTACCTTGTGATCCACATGAGTATCTCAATGGGAAATACCTGGTTGTTAAAATACGACTTCGTAAAGACTTACATAGCTGACGAGACCATTGAGTCGAATCTCGGGGTATATCCGGTCAGTTATTCCAGGCAAGTACCCGTGCTATAAACTCGAACTGTATTTTAACGAACACTGCTTTATTTGTGTGTGGTTTTCTCTTTCAGTGATGTAAGAGCATAAATTTGAAAAATAACATCCGCAACAAGGGTATGTGCTTTTGGGATTTTATGTTATTTGTATGCTTAGTATTGTATATAGTTTTTTGTTTAAAGGAATAGCTTTTTAGTGTTCTTGAGAGAACCATTTCTCATAATTTACTAACCGAACCGTTTTTCCACAGCATGCAATCATCTGATCTATTAAAACAAACATACGTTTACTAGCTTACTGATCTGAAAGTAAGTCATTAATCCACTATTTATATTGATGAAGAGCATTTTTCAAACCGTAAAAGCTAAAGTAAACATTTAATTTAATGAATGCTTACTTTATCGTTACCGGAATCATGATGAAATATTTTGGAAAAATGCTCTGATTATACATAGTATACAATTTAAAATATTTTCCGGGCACATAAGTGATGGTTTAGTAAAATTGGTTCCTGACCTTTCCGTCACAATTGCGGCGGAGATTCTTCAAGACAATAAAGGAAGGGATAAACTGATCTTTCCTGCCTCTCAACATTGACTGAAATGGTGATTAAGCAACTAGGGAATATCCTAAAGGGGATTCATATTTTTCAATAAAAAATATTCTCATTTCCAGCAAAAGCACGTGTAACAATAAGTCATACCATGCTTTAAAAAAAGCTGGTGCTTTTTGAAAACAGATTTAATGCACGCTGGTAACTTAAGTAAATTGATAAATTGGAAGTACTACTAGGACGATTTTCTTGAGGGATTTGTTCTTTTTTCCGGACAATGCCTAGAAAATATTTCCAGTTGTATCTTAACCGGCTGTGAAACGTTTCATAGTCTGATTATAAATTCATGGACAAAAAAAAACGGGCAACATAAATATTATTCAATTTTAATTTTATATAGCTTTTTTAATTTTATATTAATTTTTGTCTTTTTTTTACGAATTGTAGGCGTGTTCATTTTAATCATTACCGGATATGAATTTCGCCAAGTTATAATTAATTTGTCATTATACAGGGTGAAACCAAGAGAGGTGCTTTCGAAATCGAATAAAAATCTATAAAATAGTATAAATGTTATGTAAGATTGAAATTGACTAATATTTAAGTTTTCTGATTCGTTATGTCGAAGTCTGTATATATATAGTACGTTTACAATTTTACAACTTCCTGTACAGAGCGATCACTTTTATAATATACATAGTAGGGAATATCTGAAACGGTAAGAGTTGAAAGGTTGGTTAAATTGGAGAAAAGTTGTATATTTTAATATTTATTATGATTGCATATTGAAATGGTTCCTAAAATATCTAAAAAAAAAACTTGAAAAAGTAATTATTAAAAAACATTAGGAATATTACCAATTCGATTTTTATTAAACTTTGATTTGGCGAGTATTTTTCAAATTATTTAAATTTTCCATACAGATAGTGCACGTTTTTCTTATGTACGCCAAATTGTAACTTTATACCATTAATTCATGAATAAATAATATTTCTGATAATTAATTTTTCGTTCATTTTGCTGTATATTTCGTGATATAGTAAAATTCCAATTATTCATGGAAAAAAGCTGACTATCGGTGTTAACATTGACTTACAAAGGTGATTCAATGAATTTCAATGCACCTGTACCTTTGTTTCTGAGAATGTACATGACTTTGGATATTCCTAGAGTGTGCATTATAAGACTGACCGCCCTGTATACGCTTTAATTTTAACTATTTATAGTTCCGCCTCGGAGCTTCAAAACCAGACTTCCAATCAGGATAAACCATGATACCAACTTTATAGAACATACAAATGGGTTGTCAAAGTTACTTAGGAGTTGATTAAAACGATTTAGTATTCGTATTCTAATAAGAGCGCGTGAAAGATTGTTTTAATTATCAACTTAATGTGATACTTATTGTTATTTTTCAACTAACGTTCTTTAAAGTAGTGGTTGACTTCAAGAGTTTTATGTGTAGTTTTGAACATAATAGAGTTTTATTAAAGTTTTATTGTTATGGAGTTTTAAGCATCGCCTATTCGCATTACCCTAAAGACTGACGATAAAGGACATGATTTTTTTTTTTGAGAATATAAGTAATCAAAACAAGATGTTTAACAATCACTTTTATTTTGAAATACTTCCCTTCTTTAGGAACCAAAATTTCATAAAGATCAGTCTTAATAATAAAAAAAAGAAACTTAAGAAATAAAAATAACTTCTAAGTACAACATAAATTAAGAAATTATTTACAATAGAATCTAACTTTATACAGGAAAACTACAACTGGTATATTTACAATTGCTATTAATGTAGATGGTTAGATTTGAACACAGCTGAAATTAAAAATCACGCCACAAGCGGTTTTCACCTGAATTAGGCCAACACATTTAAGATAAACTTCCCCGCACTCACTGACATTACAGAAGAAAATTATTCACAATTTTGAAGAAAACTTTTAAATCTACTGTTGTTTGCAAAACAGTACTGAACAGTTCCGACCGTTTTCAATTTATAACATAATTTTGATGAGTCACAGATATCCTTTCTAGCTAAAATAATATGGCAAATTTCACTTACATACAAATACATAAATCTAAAGTACTGGCCACGTCTTGATGAACTTACGAAATTCGTTTCGAAGAACGGAAATCGGTCGGATGTTAAGTTTTTCGCTAAAAATAACGAATTTAGATTTATACACGTATTGCTACATTTCGTCACATTTCTATGTTCTCATATTCACGGCTTCTACAAGAATCAATCATTCTTTCAAACTAAATGAAACCAAATTGACCCTATTGCCACATGCGTTTCTTTTATGGATTATCACTAAAATAGAAACATCTGAGAAAGACAAGAAAAAGGTTGCCTTTTCATTAAAAAAATCATGGTAAAATCAACGTTTAAACCGTAAGAATACAAGTATAATAGAAAATACAACAATTTTGATTTTGTACCCTTTTAGTAGGTAACGTACGTTCAATTAAGAACGACCTCTAATTAACACTGGAAATGTAACTGCAAGTCTAAGAGAAGTTCAAATCTCATTATTTCTTATTTCGGCAATTAACCTATATATTTCCAGTGCTGAGGGCAATTTTTATTGAACGCACGAGGTTTAAACGGCTCTTGTGCAAAAAAGAATTATTCTCGCCAATTGTGAAAAGAGAAAATGAGCAGCAAACTCCAAATCTAAATAAAAATCTACGGTTATCATAATGAGGCTTTAAAACGAAAGTGCCAAAACACAGAACTTTTCGATTTGTATAAAATATAACAAAGGCACAATTTTCACGTAAAAACTAATAATAGAAAATAAATAAAATAAATAGTGCTAACCATGTGACAATGCCACTAAAAAATATCACAAATTTATGAAAAACGTAACTCGTACGTACGGTAGTAGCGCGCAAATTGAAATCAGTTTTGGTACCAACAGCTGCCTTTAAACGCAAATCCGCCATCCATCGTTCAAAAGAGAGTTTGGTTCGACATGTACTTTACTGAAGTAATGAATCAAACCTTTATATGTTAAAATTGATCGACTGCTTCTGAACGATTTTTAAAAATAAAATAATAGATTTTTGCTCAAACCAAAATGCATAGATGAGTGAGTTTATATAAGTGTTTTATCCAGAACGCCATCCATCTATCGTGAAAAAACTTCCGCTACAAAAAAAATTGACTATTTGCGGTTTACCTATCTTACACAAAGTTGTAATTTATTATACTTTTATTTCTTCGCAATCAATATGTAAAACCTACGATTTTTCTACACTAGATCAATGGTGTTCTCGGTATAACACCCCCTACACTCTCTTTTATGCGAACATAACGGTCCCTATGGATGATTTCTATGTAACACCTTACTTTGAGTTCCCTTAGGTCGCCGATAAATCTAAACTATACTGACCTATACGACACGACGTCATGACAGTATACTGTCCAAATCGAGACCACTCTGCTGGTGTAGTTGCGACTGTTGCAAATTAAGAATACTGTTGATGGCGCTCTGCACCTGTTCATCGAGGCTGTTGTTCTCCGACTCCTCCTCTTTGCAGCTGCCGTAACTGCTATTGTTTTGCGAGGAGGTGTTCGACTCATAACCGCACTTTTTCGACGACTCGTAGCCGCAGCTTTGGCTGGGCGTTGATGTCAAATTCACGCCACTGTTAGTTCCGCTCGCGTCGTGCCTTTTACTGTGTTTATCCACTCGAAACCTCTTCAGTGTTTCCAGGCGCGAATCGCTGCTCGAGGTCCGTTTCAAATTGTTATGTTGTTGGTGGTGATGGTTGTTGGAAGGATGGTGGTGGATGTTTGCTTCCTTAGTGTTGTCCGGCAGACAGCCTAGCTCTCGTTGTATACAAGCCCACTCGTCGTATTCCTCGGTAACCGGATCCTGATCGGTCACCTGTGGATGCATCTGTTCTTGCACTATGTTCGGAGCAGGGGGCGGCGGAGGCGTTTCAACTGTTAAACTCATTAGATTTGATTCGAAATTTTGGCGCAGCTTGACCAGGGACTGCTGTTCGTCAGCCAGAAACATACGATCTAACATCATCAATTCTGACGTTTGGACTTGTCTCTATAAAAAATAACGGAACCTTTAATAAATTCTGGAATTTCTTTCCATTTCATTGGAAACACTCTAGTCCCAAGTTTAGCACCAGAGTTCACAGCTAAATCGATAAATAATTTAAGTGTTTAGATCAATGTTACTTACCATGCTTTCTTTCATAAGTAAGTACTTGTACTTATCCGTCATTTTATCGTATTTAGCGATGAAATGTCGTGCTGTTAACTCAAATATTTCGTCAGCCTTGTCCAAGTCTTGCCTAGAGAGCACTGGTTGATCAAAACAATGATATCGAATAAGGCGAGCGCATGCGTCTTGTTTGTGTCTAAACGGCTGATGGACGTCCGGCTTAGACGCTTCCTGCTGATCTAGAAGCAGCTGAGACTCGATCCTATAGAACAAAAATTCTATGAAATTAAAAAAAAGTTATGTGCAAGGCCAAACTTACAAATGCGCTTTTTTGGCCAACGGCACTTGCTGCTGCGATGTAGTTTGTTGTTTGATGGTCGGCTGCAGCTGTTGTTGGAAACTTTGTTGCTGTGAAAACACCAGCGGCTGTCCTGAGGAATGCTGAAGTTTCGCCTGAGATGCGGGAGGGCTCGGTTGCTTAGGTTTTGAAATCTAAAAATTTAATATTTTGATAATATATCAAACATTTCACATTCAACAAAATATGTTCTTCAAACGTTATAAACCTGTAGCAAACATTGAAGTTGTCATAATGATTGTAAACACAAACTACAAAATACAAAAATGTAGAACAACAATTTTTTTCACAATTTTCTGTTTTGTTGCAAATTATGCATTCAATCTACGATTTTATGTTCAATCGACAATTGTACGTTTATTCTAAAATTATAATTTAACTATCTATTGCTATTACCTGAGAATGAACCACCTGCGCGTGTGGTGCATGCGATAAATGAAGGTGAATTCCACCAGCATTGACACTCTGTTGTGTACCAATATTTGGCAGTTGATGCTGCTGCGGCGACGATAACTGCGGAGATCCGACTTGGGGCGAGTGCAATTTGGGTGACGGTAACTGAGGAGAGTGCAACTGTTTTGGAAAGAGTGCTGGCAGCTGCGAACCCTACTCCAAGAATACGTGCGCAATACTTTAACAAGAGATGGCGATTACTTACCTGCCCGATCGCATTTAAGCGTTGATGGTTTATCGAATGATTGGCATGGCTAACAACAACATGAGGCTGTTGCGTCAGTCCTTGATGTCCCGCCGTACTGCCATGGTGTTGATGTACATGATGCGAAGGAACCGGATGGTGATGCACCGTAGAGTGAGTTGATAAATCCCCGGTGGACGTGGCAACCGACACTGATATTCTAGGAGACGTGTGCGACGCACTAGTGACAGACTGAAAGAACGAAGTTACTTTAAACAAACGAGTAAATAATGCAGAAGTACAAAGTCAAGTACCGAGAATTATAATCATTAAGGCTTACATTACGACAACATCCAAAACAATGTAGTCCAAACGTACAACAAAGCTGACAATAATACTCAAATACGTAGTTAAATCGGTAGACGTTTTGGTGCATCTTGCAGTTTTATTGGGCTCGAATCAATCATTAGATATAGGAGTCAAAGTAAACATTGTTATTGGCAGTAAACAGAGATAGTAACGAATTGAGAAAAATGTATAAAATGGGCAACGCCGTTATCTTATCGTAATGAGAGTTATATCAATGATCTTGAACCTTCGATGACAATAGCGACACATTTTTAATTTCAAATTCCTTAAATTAATTGTACTGTTATAGTTTACGCGATATCTCTTCTATCGCATACTGCTTGACTTAGATTTTTAGATAACATTAAAATTTAAAGCCAAAACATAGTGCAATATTATAAAGAAATGTCAAAATTTACTAGTAGCCACTGATATCTTTTTATAACACAAAAACAGCTTGTGCCCTTCCGAATTGTAATCAGTCTATGTTGAGAAAAAGCCAGATCTTTTCCACATATGGTTATCATGATTATATCTCTCACATAATTTTCATAATCTGTTGAACTTTGCAGAAAGTATTCTGACAAATATCATTAAGCTCAGAAAATAAAAAGAAGTTACACTGAAAACATTTAACTTTCCTATGAATTCGATACAATGAAGTTTATCAATTTTTATTGAGCTACAAAAATTTATTCACAGCCCCACTGAAGAAACCGCTGAATCAAATGTAATATTTATTAAAAACAAAATACAAGAAAATCAGAATAAATTTTAAAGAAACAATAGCGCGAAGTTATCTTCAGAGTGCACAACTAGACGAGTTCTGCTGGTATTCCATATCAAAACAACGAATTAATATATATACAATGTATATAATAAACAAAGAAACAGAAACTTACTTGAGTGGTTGTCGTTGAGGAGTCCACGCTAGAGCTTCTCGTCACACCTTGATGGTTTGTGCTTAAGCCAGGGCTGGGTGGCTCGCTTTTGACCGAACCCGACGGAGACGGCATGTTTAAACTGGACGGATTCACTATAGTGAGTTGGTTGTTCAAATAGTATACCTGCAAAGAATAAAATTTAAGACGCAATCGCTAACAAGCACGCAAATATTCAAACTATAAGAGGCCATTAAACAATATTACCTTGTCAGGAGGCAGAAGCTTTCCAGAGGCCAAAATTTTCTGCTGCTCAGCAAACAGTACCTTTAATGTGTTATGGACCTCCGCATCACCCGGTTGCAGCCGTGCCGACAACGCTTGTATTTGCAGCTGGATGGTCTTCAAGGCCTGTTGCTTTTGGGGTGTCAGTTGGATCGTCGTGATTCTCTGAAATATTTTAAGTGTAAAATCGAAACACAACTGCAGGCCACGTTCGTACCTGTTGCGTTTGCCTTTCGACGTTATTATTTTGAGTGGTTCCGCCGTGAACAACATTCGTCTCTTCTAGAATTTGTCCCAACAGCTTATCTACGTCGTGATTCACGCTACCGCCGTTAGAATCCTGCAGGGAATGTATCGTGGGACTGACCTTTTGTTGTTTAGGTGATGAAAGTGGACTCCTCTGCCTTTCCTATTTATCATGATAATATACAGGATGTCCCCAAAAAACACGGTTAAACGGCTAATCACAGATTTCTTGATCCCAAATAAATTTGAGGACAGCAAATTAAATTCCGGCTTTCCACAGCGTTAATATATACAGAATGTTATCTTAAAAAGTCTTCGTTAATATAATTAAATTGTTTCTTTTTCTCTCAGGAATCGCCGATTCAATCAGTGATGTATAACTATAAAGTGATTAATATAAAAACAACCAAAAAGTCGATCTGCAAACAATTGTTGTAGTACAGATACATGCTGCGGGTAAATGAAATAAAAAAAAATTAAATAATCGACACAAGAGAACTTGCTAAAACTGATTACAAAGATTAGAGACCCAACCAATTAATATACGAACGTATATACACGACAAGAATAACTGAAAATTGCAATAGATACTAAATCAGTTAAATCAGAGATAAGAGGGGATATATAGGGTAATTTTATTTATTTTTCCATTTGTTGTGGTTGTGAACGTAATAGAGATAGAGTTGATTTCCTAACCCTTTCTTTGTTTTGGGTTTTTGGAAGGCACTGTCCTAGGAGGTTTGGTCTGATTCGAACTCTTGTGAGCTTCTAGGATACATTCGTCTCTCCGAAAATCCCTGTATTTAATGCTTAAGCAATGAAATCTTTACGAATTCTTTTGCGGTTTTTGCGTCAAAATTGTTAAAAGGCTAAAAAATTAATATTATTTGCTAAAATTTGCTTTTTGAGTTCAATAATTGCCATGAAACATATTATATTCACTAAAAAGAAGCAATGAAAAAGTTGCACATATTGTATTTAAAAGGGAAATCCTATTAAGTTTTAATAGAAATTTTTACGAAATGACACTTTTCAGCACTTACCAATTTAACTTGATTTTGTATGGATGGCTGCACCATCGCTTGCAGCTGATGGCTTTTGTGATTCTGGGTTATGGGCTGAACGTGGTTATGCGGAAGCATGTGCGGTTTTGCGCCTTGTGGGGACGGACTATTTACAGACTTCGGTGGTGGCGGAGATTTTATCTGTTCGAGGGTGGAAAGCAACGGTTTTCTGTCGCGCATAATGTTCTCACTCACTTGAATGCCCTCTTGAAGGAGGGATTTCACGCCCTGGATCTTGTTGATCTAAAATTCAAAGTTATCACCTTGTAATCTATAATAATATCTAATTGACGTTACTTCATTCATTTTCTTTACGGGTTTCATTTTCGGGCTCAGTTTCTTCTCGCTCTGTTCTTTGTTGGGACGCTGCATAAATATTGTTTGTCCGTTGACAGTGACTTGCCCGTTTCTAATCAACAAATAAATTTCGTGTTATTTTATTCTCATTCAATTAAAATCAAATTTGTTACCGTTTAAGTTGCTCCAATTGTTCAGGCGTCAAATTGACAACGTATGAAGTGGGATTGTTTTGCTGGTTTGACTGATTGTCTGTCATGTTGTGGTGCTGATGGGACTGATGTTGAATCGGTTGCACTGTTTGCACCGGCGGCTGACTCTTTTGAAAGGGTTGTACCTAATAAAGTAAGATCATGTTTTAAATGTGCAATGACCTGAACAAAACAAAAGGATGGCAACATTTCATCACAATGCACGGCATAATCTACCATAATATATTAGATAAGACATAGTTATATACATGAGAATGTTCAGAAATCGCATACAGTATTCAACTGTGACGCATCAACTGTTCTGAAATTGATCTGGGGCACGTACCAAACCACCAATTTCAAGAGCGATTGCGAACTACTACTTTTTACTCTCATTTTCCCAAATTAATCAAAGTTTTTTTATTTATGGCAAAAATTAACAAAGTTAAAAAATTACTCGAAAGAGCGTCATCCAAATCTCGTTAATTTTTGACAATGCAAATATTGAACCAAAATTTTCAGTCAGACTAGCGACCGGTTCTTGAATATGCGCAACTAAAAATCTATTTTAAGTCAATCAAACAAGAGCCCTAGATGTTTAACCTATCATCTTACAGTTTCAGTGTTATTAAAAATTTACCTTTAAGATTGGCTGGGTAGTTTGAGTGTGCGCCTGCTGGAACCCCTGTACGCTGTGCACTGAAGTTTGCATGGGTTGCGCCTGTACCGACTGGACGTTCTGGACACCCTAAACATTGAACTCAACAAATAAATCCTTTGAGAAAGAGCATTTAAACTGACCTGAGTTACATTTTGAGCAACCACATTCTGAACGGCAGCAGTCTGCGTCATATTTTGCGCTACCACGTTTTGCACGGACGCGCTCTGACTTAAGTTTTGCTGCACCACTGAACTCTGTGTTGCCATATTCTGAGCTACATTCTGCGCCACATTTTGAGCGACGACATTTTGAACCGAACTTTGGGCAAGGTTTTGCGCTACCAGGTTTTGTACGGAACTTTGGGCAAGATTCTGCACATTTTGTGTCAGATTCTGAAGGGTCTGTAATAATTATTGTAAACCACGAGTCAAATGAGTTTTGCAATGCTCACATTTTGCGGTACGTTCTGGTGCATTTGCACGTTTTGCTGCTGCAGCAAACTTTGTATTTGAGACTGAAGATTGTGCACTTGAGATTGTGATATACCATGGACGCTGGGTGGGACCTGCGAATGAATACTGTGGATCGGTTGTGGCTGAACTATTTGCATAGGTTGTTGAAGCGCATTCACCGTCTGGTGCTGAATCGTCTGTTGCACCGTTTGTTGTTGTATTTGTGGTTGTATTGACTGAAAATATTTTGGTAAAAGACAATAAATTATCACTAAACATGACGTTACTTGTATATGTTGCACTTGGGGCTGGACAGTCTGCTGCTGCACAGTCTGTATAGTCTGACTTTGCACAGTCTGTTGCTGAATTGTTTGAACGGACTGTTGCTGAATAGTTTGCACGGTTTGTTGCACAGTTTGTTGATCCATAGACGGTTGCAATACTAATCCTCCATTTAAACCCAATAAACTTTGCAATATCAGCTGACTTTGCAAGTCTTGGTTTAAGGTGGGGTCATGTTGCAACACCAACCTTCCATCTTCCCCAACGGTAAGCTTAAATCCACCGCTCCTTTGAAGCATCAAACCATTGTTAATGGTAAAATTTGGGGTGATAAAAGTCGAATTGAATGGTAAACCTCCGCCGGCATGTGCGGCCGTCGAAGCTTGAGAATTTCCATTCGAGATCATTCCACTTTGAAAGTTCTGATTCAAGACCTGGTAATATCAACCACCAAAGTGCAGAAACAATAAATTATCAATGTTTCTAGATATACCTACCTGAACTACAGGACTGGGCGCGTTTATAGTTTGCTGAGGCAACGCCGAGATGTGAATATTCGAAATATTCTTTTTCGGTTCGGCCTGCACAAAGGCCATCGAAGAATGAACGTTACCCGTAGCAACAGGTTGAGGTTGAGAGGGAGGCTGTGGCGTTGTGGACATTGAATTGTGCTCACTTTCACTCTGGGACGTATCACTTTCGAACTGAATGTCGTCTTCGTCACCAATTCCTAACAGAAAGAATAACTTTTAACATATGATTCCCAAAATCAAAACTCCCTACCCAATACTCTCCCTTATAACTTCAGCCTTGATAAGGCTGACGCAACTCTGGTCATAAAACAATCATAAAAACACTAAACTTTCCTCGTCGTAAAACAAAACAAAAAAAAACTCTACCAGTAGCGCACAATGAAAAAGATGAATCGAATTGAAATGTTTAGTACTTTGAATCTTGGCTCTATCTTATTCTCCATAGTTACTTAATGAATTACGTGCTAGAAAGAACACTAATTACCTGACAACTTCATAATATTGGCTAAATCCAGTCTTTTCTTCTTAACTTTTGGTTTCTTCTTGATGACATGTTGTTGAATTTGAATGTGTTGCTGTTGTTGTTGTTGTTGAGTACTACTGATAATAGTTTGTTGATGTTGTGTTGCATTGATTGGCTGATTGGACACCTGCAATAATTATTTTTTAAGATACAAATTTATTAGATACACATATTAACCTGAGTGGTCACATAGGTGGTGGAAGTTGGTGCCAACTGTACCCCATTGGCTGCTAAAACCCGAACCATTGGTTGTGACCTGGGAGGGGCACTTAATTGAAGCAACTGTTGTGTTGCACAGGCTGGTTGAAGAATCAATGATTGATGTGCTTGAGAAGATGTCTGATAACAAACATAATAAAATTTAATGTAGAATCATCTCTGAATTAATTTTTTTAAGGTAAATAGATCTGGTAAGTTTGTCTAGAAGATTTTGTCTCTCATAAATACAAAGAAATAATTAATTTTATACAAACTCACCTGTTAGTAAAGTAATAAGAGCATTTATTTTTTAATATTTAGACCCAGTTTTTCAAACTCATACTGACTTAATCAGCAAGATAATTTTCATAGACATTACAAAATTGAAGCAGAACATCAGTTCATTTCTCCATTTTCAGTAAAATTATCTAACTGGTAAAATTATCAAAAATTTGGAGAACTGGGCCTCATATAATATCTAAATATAAAGACGAAATGACCTCTACCTGCAGCTTGGCACCAGTGGTTGCCATTGAAGCCTGAGGTCTCAATATAAACTGAACTCCCGGGGCAGCCAACATAGGCATCTGGTTAAGGAGCAATGGTTGGGCGGTTGGCATTATTGTAGCTGTGGCAGCGGCAGCCTGCTGATTCGGAGCCGGAATCACAATTTGCGGACTAAAAATCAATTAACATTGGAAATAGATCTATCCTGTATCATCACAAATTTATGAGATAATTATTGTGCTATTATAGAAATGGAATATAAAATTTAAAAATGTAAGGGATTAGCCTCTTGCTAAATATCAACTAAACTCTAGTAATTATATTTTTGTACAAGACCTTTGATGAGTGACAACTTCACACATTGCTTTAGTTTTTAACTAACCAAAAAGATTTAGGAAGTCTTCATGAGTCTGATGTAAATATTGTGAATATTTATTGAGATAAAAAGCAGTTACTAAACATATTGGCAATCTTGTATAACAACAGATCATGAAAGTGAAACTTACCTCACACTTGGTTTTGGTGATGGCTGTGGGCTAGCACTAGGTTTTGGCAAAATGTTCAAGTGTGGTTTTAACTTAATGATGTTTTGTGGCTGTGATGTGTGTATAGGCCTTGTAATAAGGTTATTATGGATAATTTGCATAACAGGGAAATTGGGTTGTGGAGTAGGGGGTTTTAAGCTTGGCGAAGGAGATTTCAAACTGACTGGTGACGAGTATGGAGATTGTGGATAGCTAGGACTAGGATTTGAGTAGGCTGGAGAGACATTAGGCACCACCACATTAGGCTTCTTCACAAGACTGAGGTTGTTGGAGCCAACAACTGTGCAGTTTGTGCTCATGTTCTCGTAATCAATTTTTTCTTGCTTGATTTGAAAACTGTTATTCTTCGGAGACTTGCACATCTTCTGTAGAGACTTATTAGGGGTTTGAGACATTTTTCACAACACTCAATAGTCTTGGAAAGTTATATCACTGGTTTTAAGTACATTATACAAAATATTTACACCTGGAATGTAGAACCATCTTAGGGGTTAAGATCACCATTTTCATGGTCCTCATAATATCGTTCATGTGTAAATCTAGATACTAGCCGAACTCGAACAGGGCCATTATCTCAGTGTTGAAGATATAGTTTTTCGTAAACCGAGAGAACATTATTTGAAGAATGGCCAGAGGAGCATCATGATGGGGAAAAGCACTGGAGACCGCACTAAACCCGTCGCGGACTCGTGAAAACTACACAATAAACACTTTTAGTTTGGCAAACACTTGTCGCTGACGGTCTAGGCGGCAACACCCCTTTGTACCTGAAACAAATGAAAGAAAATCTCATTCTCAAATCCAAACATAACCTCTAGCAAATTCGCAATTTACTCAAAACAATGACCATTTCGGACCTTATAACATTCACGTCGCCATCGCTCACATCTCAGCCGGCCCCAATCAACACAATTTCGACGAAAATAACGCGTGCGAGCATTGTTTATAAACAGGTAATTGCAAATTTGCAACAAGATAGGTATCACTATGCCGCCATCTTTTACATTTTACGATGCTCCTTTTTTCTTGTCCCTTGTTCTTACGAACGACGGATCGGCGATCAAAGCAGTCCCCCCACCCTGACCTAAAAATGGACCGATCCATCACATATGATTTCCCCTATTTCCTCAAATAATTCGCATTTGTGACTTTTCGACCGCATGGGGCATATCAACAAATCTCGTTAAGTAATTTATGTTTTGTACCAATAAATTTTCAACGCCCACCATGAAAGGAAACATTTCACGTCCATGAAAATAAATCAGATTTGTGGTGGGGATGACTCGGGTGGCCCGGTGGAGGGGGTTAAATTTAGGCCAAAATTCGAAAGAACTTGGTTTAATGGACCAATTTGGCAATAATTCATTCATTCGAATAATTAAACGATTCGAGATAATTAATTTTAATGCGGTGATTGACAGCCACTACAATATGCGATATAAAAAATCGATACATAAGTAAGGTTACAAGGTGAGGACACGTAAAAATAGCTTAGGTCCCACAGTGACAGAAGCACCGCCGTGCCATTTGCGAAAAAACGAGCCCTTTTCAAGCCTTTTTTCCGCATAAATGCTATGGGAATCCTGTCTACGACAGTTTCATGGGTAAAACGATAAAATTCTACGTACCTTTTACAATTTTCACTTCACGGGTTGCGTCGGGGCACACTCTGGGCAAAAGCAGGGAATGCCGTCATCTGATTGGTCAGCCGACGGCGTCATATGATATACAAAAAAATAACATTTGCTTTGAGGTTAGCGCCGTTCCTTCACGATTATCGCCTCTATGGCTAGTTTACTTTAGGCACTTTCCTATAGTGGGAGATAATGGCTGTAGTATGATGACTTAATTATTGCTTTTAATAAATGTAATTTGTAATAATCATAACAAGTAATGAGTTTTGAGCACCCTCCTTGGTAAAAAGCCTTTTACGTTTGTCAATCGAAAAAATAATATTTAAAAGACTTATTAATTACCCTTTATTTTTTCATATAATCCGAATAAATTTTTTCAATCCTCCTCTCCCATATGTTAATAAAATAGGTAAACAACGTCAAAATCGGATTTTCATGACATAATAAAATATAACGACTTGTCGTTAAAAAAACTCGCAGCAGGTGGCGAATTTTCAATGTAGGACGTTAAGTCGTTTGATATTTACCAACAAACACCTGAAGAACAGACAACAACCAATGAATTTATCCAAGACATGCTTCTCATATTTCATCGGCTACTTATTTTTTTAATGATCACTTGTTACTTTTGTACGTGTTACTTAGCAACGCATGAAAGATACAAATAACAACATAGCATTTTTTGAATACAAAAACTTTATCACCTAAAATAAAAAAATTATAATTCGTAGGGATCAATTCGATTAATTGTACGATTTCTAATTAATCAACAGTTCAATGCAAGATAATTTCAATTGAGGTAGGTATGGTATGTTTCTAAACAGATATAGACCGCTCCGCAAGTTAACAGTTTTTCTTACTCCTGTCCTAGGTAAACATGATATTCTAATTATTTGTTATACAAATAATTAAAATCCTTAAATTGTCAATAATTGAAGTCAATCATAACTGCCGTGCACATGGCAATCGATAACCCATCCACTTATCAGAGATATAGGTGTATGTATTATGCAGCAATGAGCTAGAACGCAAGAATTCAAATGTAAAGGAAACAAAAACCAATCAATAGAATAAGGCGCAAAGCGGTCATTTTATCATTTGCACTTCGGCACAACCCATATTGACAATCAATCGCAGCTGTCTAAATTTTACTTCTAAAAAAACGTTAGGTATTGTGAGTATTTAAAAATGTAAAAATGTTTAAATAACAGCCTTTAAGCCAGTAATCATGTAGGTAACGTCAACGCTTTAGCGCGAGTTTTCAATTTCTCGTTTTTGCTGTATCAAGCGGAAAATGCAGATCGCCATTGAGGGGAAGGGAAGGCTGTTTTAAGGGGAAAGGCGTGAATGTGGTGGGGAGAAACAAAGTGGCATCATCGATTCCCCTACACTCCCACCAATAATGCTGCGCGAACATGACCGTGATCGTGGATAATTTTATAGCGGGAGGGGATCTCTGTAATATCGTTTCTCATGAAAGCAATAATCAAGAAACTGTTAAATAAAAATATATTTCTTTTTTAATGATTCTTTATTCCCATATACCGCATGTTTGACGTACGGTATCCTTATTTTCGCGTCTAATTCTGGTTGTAGCATTAGCTTCACCCTTTGCCACGCACCGTTTCCTTTGGTTCTTCTTATTCTTGGTTGCTATTTGCTTTTTCACTCTTTGTTTTATTTCATCAGGATGAATTGTAGTGGTAGTGGATCTGACACTTCTCAACTCAAGCAAATCTTCAAATTCGGAGTCATCAAAACTAATGTTTCTTTCTGATAAATTTGTTTTTGATAGGTCTTGAGTACCATCCTTTGTGATTTCTAATGGGCCAAATTCATTGTTAAAATCATTTTTATTGCTAGATTCATGAAAATGTTCATCATCTGCAATACAGTTAAAACTGCCAATAAATGAAGATAAAAATAATGTTTTAATTACAAACCTGATGATAGGCTCTTATCAGAGGAATCTTCTAATCCTAATTCCAGATTAATATCTTTTGCCATTTGTTTGGTAAATCCAGTACAAGCAACTTCAGCATCTAAGATGTCTATACGCTCAATATCTCTAAATTTGGGATAGTTTTCACTTTCGTAATTAAATCTGCAAGGAAAGAAAGAATAAATTCATACTGAAATTTTATATAATCACCTTTTCTTGAAAAACTGTTTAATGCAATTAATGTCTCTTTCATAATACATCTCAGCATTTGCATGTTCAGTTGACATCATTTGTGGAAAATCAATAATAATGGGATTTTCACTTTCATCTAATATAATGTTGAATTCATTAAAATCTCCGTGTATAACACCCGAATCGGCGAAACGAACTATAAGATTCATTAGTTCATCATAGAGAGCTTCAACATCTTTTACTTCAGATATGTGGTTCAAAAGGGTTCCTAAAGAAAAAATAACATTAATTTCAGATGGTTTCTACAAGAGGCTAAGTAACAGATAAAATGTTAGTAAATATTTGTGAATTTATGGAAATATTGAAAATATTTTGATTTATATTATACTTATTTCACTAGTATGAAATGTTGAAAATTTTAGACTTGAATTAAGTTCTTTGTTTAGACTGTTCTTAATGTAACCAGTTTTGTAACTTTTGTAGTTTCCAAAATCTTTGGAAAAACATAGGCAGCCAACTTTTAGGGGTAGTTCTAATTCTGTCTCTAATTTCCCACCAATATGTCCCAGCTTACAAAACTACATGCAATAATAATTTACCATTAACCAACTCCATTACTACACAATGGCGGTTAAAATCAATAGGCTTAGGTACTGGAAATCTTCGTTCATACAGAGCCTTCATATAGGCAAACTCTTTAGTTGCTGATATGCGAGACAAATACAACCAAGAAGCAGACTTCCTAGGAAAAAATATCACATTTATTATTAAATTTAAATTAAAGATTGAATGTATGAGGAGGTAACTTAGAAAAATACCTATGGTTATGATAGTCCCGTTTCTCAGTAACTTTCCTAAAACACACTCTCCCTAATCTGTGAAGTTTAAGACAGAGTTGTTTCCCATTTGTGTCTGCAATGGTGTATATATTACTCTCCTTTCCAACTCCAATCTGATTACCAAATGAGGCTATTACATCTCGTTTTGTCAAAGAATGCAGGGCCAAATAATCATATCCCAAGTTAGTTAAACGATACCCATCATACCTCTTGCCTCGTTCATAACTTAACAGCTTGTGTTTACATAATTCTCTTAAAAGTTTGTGCACACCACCATGTTGCAAGTTAGCTATTGAAGCTACCATAGGACCCGGCACCAGCTCGTGGTTTTTCATGCCCATTTCTGTTGCGGTTAAAACTCTGAAGTCCTCTGAAGTGAGGTATCTCATTAGGCTGACATTCAATTTCCCCATTTTGCAGCAGATTTCTGTGGGGCTTTTGTGGGATTAAATCAACCTAATTTTTTCAAGTTGCTTTAAAGAGTATCAATTTATAGCTGACTCTTGAATTTAGTTTTTTCATATTACAAGAAGTTACCACTCCTTTCAGATCACCAATTTTATATTTTCTAATATTTCTAATACACACACGTGTTTAGTGTTTATAACATTGTCATTGTCTTATAATATCGGCAATGTCAGTTATCGAAAAGCATATAAACACATGTCCACTCAATAAAAAAAACCGAGATATTAAAAGTGGCAATAGCGTATTGGCATCGATTAGTGATGCGGGGTGCAGTCGAATGTAAAATATTTTTATTTAGATCGTGATCAGTTTATATATTCATTATTACTTATAAATACATATTATTAGCATCAGTATAAAGTATTATGCGTTATTAGCTTTGGGTGATGTGATGTGAACCCGACTTTACATAGAAACAAATTTGATGTTAAAGTGAATAACATACTATTAATTAACATGACCCCGAATAGAATTTTCGAAAAATTATTTTTCTGAATGTAAAGAAAAATTAATTGAATTCATTTTAATTGAAAGTCGTTTAAAACCACAAAGATTGGGAATGAACCGATGGAAACATCCCGTAAAATGACGCCTTACTCTCCAACGTTGTCAATATTTTCCATTAATTGTTAAAAGCCAAAATCATTCAATTTTGACTTTGAAGTTGAAGTGTGAATTGGAATGGATTGTCTCAATGACAGCAAAGTTTGTGGTGTGTGGATGAAAGACGTTTGTTTCGTTTGCGGATTGGTCTTTTTTCGGAATTTTGTCTCTACAAGAGTAAAGACTTAAAACACTGCATTTAGAGTTTAAAATACATTATACTGTATATTGTCTCTGTAGTCCGTGTGCGAATAGCTTCTAAACAACTTTCAGAGAGCCTCTAAGAGCTTGCAGTTGTTGCGATTCCAAATATAATTTGCCTAAAAAGAGTTGGCAAACATGGCTACCCCTTCTGCCGGTGTGGGTAAGATTCTCAACTCCTCTTTAGTTCCTCTTACTATCAAAATTTAAATGCAATAATTTTCATTTACAGTTGTTCCTAGGAACTTCAGACTCCTGGAGGAACTGGAAGCAGGTCAAAAAGGTGTGTCTGATGGTACCATCAGCTGGGGACTGGAAAATGATGATGATATGACTCTCACTCATTGGATGGGAATGATCATTGGGCCCCCTCGAAGTCCTTACGAGAATCGAATGTATTCTGTTAAAATTGAGTGTGGATCCAGCTATCCCGATGAACCACCAATGGCTAAATTCATTTCTAGGATAAACATGAATTGTATTAATTCCACTTCAGGAGTGGTGAGTTAATGATTATTTCTCTGATCAGTTAACTGGAAGATATAGACTATTATTCTCAAGTTGATTTCATTTCATTCTCTCTTGACATGTATACCAACTTTGTCACTATAATTCATCACTATCATTAAGAATAGAAAAGTTTTCACTTAAAGTTTAACTTCAATTTGCTATACCTTTTTGTTGTTTTTTTAACTCACAAGTGTTTGATCCTTGACAGATTATTAATTTAATTGTGGATGTAAATATGTACTGAAACAAAGGTATACTTGAGTTTTTAAGCCACACTTTGAAAGTGTGTTTTTGCAGGTTGATAATCGACAAGTCCCAGTGCTAGCTCGATGGCAAAGAGAATTCACGCTAAAAACAGTTCTGCAGGAATTACGACGTTTAATGACCCTTAAGGAGAACATGAAACTGGCCCAGCCTCCTGAGGGTAGTTGCTTCTAGCCCTGCGTGGAAGAGGGGGGAACCAGACGTCGCGTCCCGAACGTCCACCCAGGGTCGTCACGTTTTTTGGATGTAGATGCGGAAGAGTACACCTGCGAAGTTTTATAATAAGATTACTCATTTGTGACTTGTTTTCCGTTTTGTGTGTCAATTGAGAATCTAATTGCTTATTATTAATTTCCATTATTAGAGGGCTACATATTGTTTGTTTAATAACGCTTTGAAGGAATCACTGGATTTGTATGAACTTGCTGCAATCACACTAAATGCAAAAATTATTCAAGCGTTTTCTTATATCCATTTTTGTTTACGAGAATATTGTATGGAATATCTCTTTGAATGTGGGGACGCAAAACCAATTAGATTGTTTAAGTTATAAAAGCATAATCAACTAATTAGTAAAGGAATAAGTAAATGTAATATTTCAAATGTACATGTTAAGTCTGCTGAAATAAAAGTAATTTTACAGGTAGGAAATTGTGGTGTTTTGTTAGAGGATGATGTTGAAATTACTAAAAATTGCTGACATTAACATTTATTTCTAAAACATTTCAAAAGAATTATCAATTTTTTGAAGACAATTGTAACGTCTTGATATTTAATCATAAAAATGTATCAAAAGGTCGTTTTAGAAGTTACGAAGTGGAACAGATTCATACCTATAACTGATTTTTAACCAATTGGATTGGTTGGTTATCATCAAAAATTAACACGATTGGTTGAAAATCACTGCGAAAGATCAATCTAATCCGAATCATCGTTTCTGAAAAGCCTAATAAAATAGTTTTGGATCTTGACATATGGTTCAAGACAATTTTTATTTTTTTTTCTGTATTCGGAGTTTATTTTATTTTTTTTCGCAAAGAAATTATTTTTAATTTAATATTGTATTAATGTAAATGATATTGTTACCCATTTCCTTATTCCTATTCAATGTTTGTGTTAATTTTCATATAGAAATGAAAAATAAATGTTTTCTTATTTCATTGGCTATTATAAATATTGCATTTACAATATAGAAGAATACTTAAATTGTTTCCTGCTTTCAACTGATTATCAGGCGCCACCAGGTAATGGCTCATTAGTTTTTAAGCCATAGTACTTTAAGTATAAATTGTAGTAGGATTAAAATAGCATGTTACTATTAATAAACCTATTGAATTGAATTAGCAGTATGGCCCTCTTTTGATACTACACTTCCACATGAGGAGGTAATACTAATAGTCGTAGATAATAGGAGCTAAAACCCTGCGATTTGGTGTCGTGCTTCCCATTTCACCTTCCAATTGATCTCCTATATGACTATCCACCGCCAAATAAATATTGTTTAAAAAAATTAATATGAAATTGCTTAAGGATAAACCTGCTAAAGATTCTGATAACTAAACTGTTCAATAGTTTTACATAATTCTCTAAAGTACATGTTTCAGTTACTCATTCATCATCAATTGTAAAATGAAGGCAGGATTTCTGGCATTAAAATCAGTACAAAAATTTTCAAGTTCATCTGCAGAACAAAAAAAGTAAATAATAATTTAAAGAGTTGCATTACCACTGATTACAAAGCTCAAGCACCTAACCAATTACAATACAAATGCCTACATATGACAAAAAAAAGTTAAAAAACTGCTAAAAATTCAAAAAAAAGATGGAGCAATAATTGTTACATGTGGGAAAATAAGACAAACAACATTACCAAATTTTGTGTTCTCTTTGCATTTCATTAGTGATTATTTTGTGAATAGATGTAATTATTTTTATGGCAAGGACATAAAGCACAAACAGTTGATATCATTTTCCCCTGGAAATAAAGGATTTTGTTATTGGCTGTAGTGGCAGTTTATTCATATTCAATTAAAAAAATCACACCAGTTAAATACTTGCAGTAAAAACTATATTCATAACTGAGCAAAGGAATTCTTGACTGTATATCTTTCATATATTCTTTCAAAATAACATTTTAAATTGCTTTACCAATCATTCACAGCTACAATGTTTCATCAACTGCACAGTGGTTCTGGTTACATCCCAGAAATGGAACAAGTTATTAGTCAATTGGAAAGAGGCACACTGGTGACAAAATTTTCATGGAGGAAAAGACCTGAAAGTAAAACTCTTGCCATTAGACGAGAAACTAGACAGCTGATATGGACTCGCCCTATGTCGAATTCTACATCCAAGGCTAGTTTTGAAGGTAAAAAATCGATTTATGTTCATTTGTTGCAAATATGTAACATTTAATAATGCATGATAGGTACAGTTGATCTGTCTGAAATCAAAGAAGTCCGAGTGGGGAAAGCCTCTAGGGATTTTGAAAAATGGCCTGAGGAAGCAAAATTGAAAGAAACTAAATGTTTTGTTGTGTTTTATGGACTTGAATTTAAATTAAGGTCACTGAGTATAGCAGGTAAACTCACCAAATATCCCAAGTTAAAATAAAAATACTTTTTACTTACATTTTACATTTTGCAGCTCTCTCTGATGAAGAACGCAGGCTGTGGGTAAAAGGACTAAACCATTTAGTAAAAGATAGTATTAGTGCACCTTATTCTTTACAAGTTCAAAGTTGGTTAAGAAGAGAATTTTATGAAATGGAGGGATCTAGGGAAACGTATGAATAAAATTCATTAGTCAAGTTTTTTGTTGGAATAAATTTTTGCAGGGTTAACTTGAAAGATCTGAAGTCATTTCTTCCTAGAATTAATTACAAAATTCCTACTAGTAAATTAAGAGAAATTTTCAATGAAGTAGACAACAGAAGACGAGGTGAAATAGGTTTTGATGATTTTACTTTGCTATATCAAAAGCTAATTCTAGAGGAAAATGTAAGTTTACAACATAGAAGCACTGTACACAAAAAAAATATGCAAAATTCTCTCCTAGGTTATCAATGACGTATTCGATAAAATCCGCATTTATTCTTCTAACATGAAACATGTAACTCTTCAGGAACTTCAAAAGTTTTTCGTCCAGGAACAGGATGACCTTTCTTCTAGCGATAAAGTGCTGGTCAGAAACTTTATCTGTGATTTTTTACGAGATCCACACAGGTATCCTACAGTTCTCCTATTTTATTCTGGTATTGATGCAGAATGTATGTTTCAGAGAAGTACAAGAACCCTGTTTCACTGTCGCCGAATTTATAGATTTTCTATTCTCTAAACAAAACGATCTGTGGGATGCTAGTAAAAGCATCGTTTATCAAGACATGACTCGTCCGTTGTGTCACTACTGGATTGCTAGCTCGCACAATACGTAAAAAGGGATTTAACGAAAAGCCTTCATTTAGGATCGTTTATATATGCTCTTTTAGATACTTGACGGGTGATCAGTTTTCTTCAGAATCCTCGGTTGAAGCGTATGCCCGCTGCCTGCGAATGGGCTGTAGGTGTATAGAGCTGGACTGTTGGGATGGCCCCGACTGTACTCCATATATTTTCCATGGACATACCTTAACGAGTAAAATTAAATTTATTGACGTATTGAGGACGATTAAAGAACATGCTTTCGTTACGTCTGAATATCCAGTTATATTATCCATTGAGGACAACTGTTCATTGCCACAGCAGAGAAAGATGGCTAATAATCTGCGGGTAAGATTATTTATGTAGCAATTTTGAAACAGCCCTCGACAACACCGTTGAAAATAATTTGTTGTTTATTTAGGACATTTTTGGTGATATGCTTTTGGTGCGACCTTACGATAAAGACGAGGCCGTCCTGCCTTCTCCTTACAATTTGCGTCGCAAAATTATTTTAAAGCATAAAAAATTACCGGAAGGTCAAGAAGACATGCCTTCGGTGTTCATGAAAATGGAGTCAACTGACAACATGGATCTAAGGTTAGTTTTTTATGGCTTCAGTTCTCTAATGCATGTTAAATTTGAAAACACTATAATATAGAAAAGCAATGCCGAAATTCGAAACTGTGCCGTCTCTAGACTATAGAACATCATGAGAGGTAGTATTGTACGTACGGCTTTTCTAAACGATAATACCATTTTTTTTAAGGAAAGAGGGTTTGAAATAAAACCCTTTAATATTTTGTCTAAGCCGTTCCAGTCTTAAAGCCAATTGATAATTCAGGCGCAGATACACTTCTAATAGTAATTCTTTTGGTTTCAGGAATGCCGTTAAAAGCGGGGAAATGTACCTAGAAGACCCAGTCGATAAGGAGTGGACTCCACATTTTTTCGTGTTAAACGATAATAAATTGTTCTATACTAGTCATTATAAGTTGGATGGAGAAGGTTCGGAAAGGTAAACGTCTTCTATAAGTTTAATGCGGAGTAAATTTAATTAGAGAGTTGCAGGGAAGACGAGGAAGAGGAAAATAACACATTTGCGCGGCCTAACAAAAATGTTCCCAACGAGGAGCTACATTTTAGTGAAAAATGGTTTCACGGTAAATTGCCCAAAGGCCGAGAAGAAGCTGAGCATTTGTTGCGAATTTATGCTCATTTAGGTTCGTTTCATTTCTGACTTTCTTGTTCTCTATTCTCAAATAAAATCTTTAGGTGATGGGACTTTTCTTGTCAGAGCTAGCGTGACTTTTGTCGGCGAATATTCTTTGTCTTTTTGGCGCAACGGCCAGGTGAACCACTGTCGTATACGCTCTAAGCAGGATAAGCAGCAAACTAAATATTATCTTATAGATGGCAAATACTTCGACAGCCTGTACAGTCTCATTACGCATTATAGGTACGTATTTGCTTGTGTTGTTGGGTAGCATTGGATTAGTCAATTTTGTGTAGGTCTTGTCCATTAGTTACCACGGAGTTTTCCATCACCTTACAAGAACCAGTGCCTCAACCAAATCTTCATGAAAACGAAGAGTGGTATCATAAACACACGACCAAACAACAGGCCGAAGACGTATTGAAACGGATAAAGACAGAAGGCGCTTTTCTTGTCAGACCTAGTGAGAACGATATCAATTGCTATACCATTAGTTTTAGGTAAAAGAGAAATTAGAATTCTTGATATTAATCTCTGAATTAAGGTGTATTTGTATTTTTTGTGATCGCTCATTAATTTCCTACATGTTGTCCAGCAACCTATAGGAAATATACATCACAATATGGCAGTTTTTGTTTGAATAAATGAATAAGTTTTAGTGTGTAAAATTTACGAAAGTAATTGACAAAACAGTAAACGACACTGGAAATAACGTTCAAGATAATTTATTTTTTTTAAGGGCTGACAGGAAAATTAAGCATTGCCGAATTAAGTTGGAGGGCCGATTGTATACGATAGGCAGTGTCGAATTTGAAAGCTTGGTGGACATGATTAACTATTACGAAGCTCATGCCCTGTATAGGAGGGTAAAGCTTAGCCACCCCATTACCGAACAGGCTATTAGAATGTTGGCATTGGTAAGAAAAACATTTTTTTTTCATTAAAAAAATATACATATTCAAAAACCTACGAGTAGTTACACACTTTCATAGTAATACATATAACATTGCACCAATCCAGCCCAAAATTAACAGTTATTGGAGTACATACTTAACAACTAAGAAAGTGAAGAATTTACTTAATTGATAATTCTGTACAATATTTTTTTGTTTCTTGCTACAGAGTTGAAACATTAAATACTGAATATTATTATTATATGGTTAAGAATTAGCCTAAACTAAACTAAATCAAGAAAATGTCGATTATATAAAGCAATGATCTTCCTTAAAACTATTTTTCTCAGTCTTACAGTGAGGTAGTTAAATGGTTTCATTGTTACGCTATATTAATAATTATTTATTGCGCTTATTGCTACCATCAACGTTTGCCAGTACAAAGGTCTTGGCAATATTAGAGAGTCGAAATCAATTAAGAATAGGCCACAATGTTATCTATTCAGATGCACTTTTAGATATTCTCTCTCATTTACATGTTTCTACAAGCGCAGTACCTGAGAGACTCAGAGATCATTGACGTCGTCGCACTCGTCAAGGTGGTGACCTTTATTCCAAAATAACTTTAAACGTGAGTTTAGAAAATTTTAACTGCTCAGGAACAGTAATACGGTACAAATAAGTTATTCCACCAGAGATCTCATAATAATCCATATTGTCCCCTTGATGTGAATTTTTTGGCTGTTTGCCATGAGAGAAATATATCGATCTAAAGCCGTTCTTCAAGCTAAGCCTACTATACTCTTATATAACTTCGAAATATTACTCCTAACAATACTTACTCCATCATGCCTGCTTCCCGCTTTACAGCACCTCCTTCATACGCTTGATAGTTGATATAGGGAGAGCCATACAATCCTCTTGCGTATTGCATTCCATCGTTGTAAGTCAAACCGTACCCGTTTTCGGTGTATCCCAAATGAAACCTGGGAATAGTTTGGGGGATTCCGACGGCTTTGATGACCTGCAGCTCTGAAGTAGCTTGTTGATGGGGTGTCAAATTGTTGTTATGAACTACCAGGTTCGAATCGAGATCGTCGTAGTGGATTGGTACCACTAGCTTTAGTTGCTAGGCAAATAAATTTCGACTTTGATATTGATTTGTATATAGTGAAAAAATATAGTCATGAATTATAAAAAAAATACACCAGCAGAAATGGAGCTTAACTGACGATCGAAAGCCCATAGATGGTCTCTGTACTTGCATTAATGTGAACGTCATAGAACAATGTAAGTCATTCGTCAAAAACTACTTGATGTGCAGACAAGCGTCGCAATTTTTGCGAGAATTTCATAGCGCAAGAGGAATTTCATTGTCGATGTATTGTGCTTTTCTGGTTTTTCATTTGGAAAATATGCCGGTTCTAAGAATGTTGTAATATGCCAATTATTGGGACTGGACTGGACATGTTACAGTTATTATTTCTTCTTGTTTTATAGACCCCAGGGTAGCGCGAGACTCGAATAGTACCAATACAAATATTTTTTTACTACACAATTTTTTGATGAATGTATACAACTCATTCTAGTTTAGCTTTTAATAAACTGGAATATATTTAAAGAGAATTAAGAAAAAAAATGTTATGCATTTTTCGCAGTTGTAGAAGTAGGTATAACATGAAACACTTGTGAAAAATGTTCCTTTCAACACTAGTTGCCCAATGCACTTTTTCTTGCATAGAAATATGCGTCGAAAAGTTTTGGGGCGTGTCTCTGTAAGTGTTTTTGTGAACAGAAAAATTTGCTGCATACTTTTCAAAAAGACAGGAGTGTGGACGTGCGACGCAGTCAATCAACTTAAACTACTTACGGCAGGTTTAAGATCCTCGGCACTTAGATAGGATGATGTAACCGACTTTACTACGCTTTGTATCTCATCAGAATTTGCCATGACAGTAGAAGGTGTTGTAATGGTTTCGGCCTAAAACACGTTACAATTATAAAAGCATAACGGATTATTAATATAAGTACCGTGGTTGTTTCTTCTTCATGTGCACCGCCGAAAATGCCGCTAAATGGCATAAATAACCAACTAGACCTTTCAGTTGTTGTACTCGTCGTGCTATTTGGGTTCACGGTATGTTCTTTGGAAAGGTCGAAATTCCTCTGAGATATGGGCATCGGAAGTGGATATTCATAGGCTGGCGAGGGAGCTAAACATGAAACCGCATTAAACTTTCGAATTAATATTATTATTTGTTTAATTTTACCTGCTAACTCAAGTGGTGTTGTCGGTAGACTTCTGTGCCAATGATACATCACCCTACCATCTGTTAGTACCGTTTTTTGAAGGATCACTGGCTCGTATTTGGTATATTTAATCGTAATTTTAGGTTTTGCAGTAGTTGTATCTGACGATCTTGTGGTTGTGGGAGTAGCGGTGGTTGTAGTGGTCAGAGGTATCGCTTGGGATACCTTCTGATATTGAGGATTGGTAACCCAAAAGGGTCGTTTAGTTGTTGTTTCACTCAACGGGGAAACAGTGACGTAAAAACCCGCCTCGTTCTTTTGTATAAAGGCGGGTCGGTTTTTGATAAAAACAGGCCTACGTGTGACTTCAACTAGTGGCCTGACTGTAAACCTCTCAGTACTGCTGATGGGTTTATCTACACCATCGGAAAGGTTCTCTGCAGTATCACCATAACGGTTCAACCCAAATAATCTAGAGATTAAAAGTTCTTGCCCTAAACATTAACTTGTCTGTCTGTATTTTTACCTAGAAAAATGTTGACATTTGCTCTTCAATTCATCTAATGTGAGTATCCGTCCATCCCCTTCTATGGTCGGCTCTTTTTTAGCTTGCCTAAAGTGATCCTGCTGATCTTGATCGGATGCAATGATGTGTCGCAGGTTTTCGTAATGGTGTTCTACCAGATCGTTTTTCCCATTGGTCATTGTTGAAGTTGGTTGAGTTTGAAGTTTTGGATGTTCAGTGGAAAAACCCAGTGCAGTCTGGTTCACCACAAATAGTGCTGCCTGAAAATGATGGCTTTTTGTAATTTTTATGAAGTACATCACTTTCATTACATTTACTTTTAGGTAAACGCTAAAAACTCGTGGCTAAAACTGTTTCTGGTCGAAAATAAATGAATTTTCATTGAAACTTGAAAATTTTTTGTAGCCCACATTATGTATACAAATAGGCCCGCACAAGAGGATACTCACCGCTAAAATCAACACTTTAGCCCGCATACCTCGCAGCGGCATTTCACAATCAAACACAAAAGAACACCTGACCAAAGCCCTTTAAACTCGCCGTAGTACCCCACAGAACCACTGCGATCAGAGTGCAATGCCTTTTTACCTTTCCGCTCGTTCAACCTGTCTGCACCGCGAAGGGATCTAATGGTTTAAAGTTAGATCATCTTGCGCGACCGGCGTTACAAACGAAAATCACTGCCTGTAACTCCCTCGGTGGAGTTTTTTAACCCTTGGCTAGGAATGCAGTGCACCATATCGGAGAACCTCCTATGGTACTGTTTCGGCCGGTGTTGCAACAATGGATTTATATGATTGATACTTATTAAATCAAGAATATAAACCTTACCAGAATCATAGATGTTTGCCATGGATTGTTAATATGGTGACGAGATACAGCTACTTCCATTATTTTCCTTTTGATTCTTAACAGAACAACCAGTGTTTATACAAGATATTAACGAATCACACGTACTTATTTCTAGGGATTAACCTTTAATTGATTTTATCACAAAAAGTTCCTATGAACGTAAGTCCGCAACGTCTTCCTTTAAGAAGTAGAGGGTGTTAAAATTTCATTAAAAATATTCTTTTGTTTAAGTATTTTCGGACTGATATGTAATAATCGGACAAAATTTGGTATAAGGTAAAAGTGTAAAACGGGCATTTACGTTACACGTAAAACTAACAATAATAAAAAATATTCAGAAAGGATTGTCTCAATAATTTTTGTGTTCAAAATGGGATTAAAAAACTCCACAGTGTCAAATATTTGGAAGAATCGTGAGAAAATTTCAAATGATTGGAAATCTAATGACCGAAAGAAAATAATGCGTTTGCCTTTATTCTCCCGGGTCGATCAAATATTATTTAAGTGATTTTGACAAAAAAGGGCGAATAATTTCCCATTAAGTCGTTTAATGTTACAAGTGAAGGCAGGAGAATTTGGAAAAATGATTGGCGATTATTTCAAATGCAGCTCTGAATGGCTTGATCGTTTTAAAAAAAGGCCTAACATTATCAACAATGTATTTGGAAGAATATACAGTGAGTTACCTCAGTAGATAGAAATATTAGATGAATGGCTGGTCCATGTCTGACTTCTAATAAGTAATAATTATACGGAAGAAAACATTTAACGATGACGAAACAGGAATTTTTTTAAAATAAAATGATGCAAGATAAAACACACAAGTTAAAAAGTGAAAGATGTAGTGTAGGAAAAATGTCTAAAAAACACATCACACCCATGATTTGTGTTAATTTTTCTGGAAACGGGAAACGAAAATTACTCGTTATAAGCAAGTGAAAAGTGTTAAAAATTTTATTTAAACTGTTAAGGATTTGATGTTCGGTACTTTAAGAAAATCCTTGGTGTGTAAAAACATTAACAGTCTTCTTACTGACTATTTTTGGAACAACAAGGCATAGATGACATCAATTTTAACAGATTATTTTAAAAAGGAGGACCAGGAGCTTCTCAAAGAAAAAAGAAAAATATTATTGTTAGTTGATAATTGTCCAGTCCATCTGGACCTTAAACTGCATAACATAAAGCTTATTTTTTTCCCACTCAATGTGACGTCAGTTTTACGGCCCATCGACCAGGGTGTAACGTGCAATTTAAAGCAAATTTACAGAAAACACTGGTGAAACTCTTGGAAACTCAGGATAATACTAATATCAAAAGGCTTACTAATTGAGAGATTTTAAATTTATTAAGACTAGCATCAGATGAGGTTTCTACGCAAATTATCAGTAATTGTTTTCATCTTTCCGCCTTATTAAAAACAACTTCTTCTAATATGGAATTTGATCCAGAAGATGATATTTCATTGGCTCAATTAATAAGAGAAAACAAATTAATAAATTCATTGAATTTTGATGATTTCGTAAATGGTGACAACAATGTTGTTATAAAAGAATTAGCTGATGCAGATTTAGTAAATAAAGGACTTCAAGTAGAAGAAATTGAAGATATTAAGGATGTTGATATTGAAAAAGAAACCGCTATTATTCCAAAAGAGACTCTAAATTGTGTACACACTTTACAACGATATTTCTTTTAACAAGAGGACAGCAATGAGTTTTTTTCTAAATTATGTAAAATTAAACTTCATCTGTAGAAGACTTGCATTTAAAAAATCTCTATTCAAAGGAAAATAATCGATTTCTTTAAAAAATAATTATAAATAATGTCAATTTTTATATATTAATTGTTTTTAAAGTACTTAACAAACAAGTGTTTTCTATTCTGTTCTGAATTTATGTTTAATTAGGCATTAAAACGCATTATTTTAAAATTATGTTTGTAATTTGTTTGATTTTTATAAGATAGACATTTAGGTATAATGACTTAATCCATTAGTCCCCTTAAGTCCATTATAAACGGATTGCACTATAGATCTAATAATTAATTATATATAATAAAAATCTTTGACAGAAAATTAATACCTACAAAGATATGTTAAAGTCTTAACTAGTCAAATTAAGGCAACCTTTGCGCCATTATCTAACGCTTAATTTGTTCAGGAACAAGACGATTCATCTGCTTACAATCATACCGCTCCTTCCTACATGGATCCATCGGCCTTTGCCCCCAAGATCACCGTCAAGGCTTTGTACGATTATAAGGCGCAACGAGGTGACGAGCTGTCATTTTGCCGTCACGCCATCATCTCCAACGTGACCAAGCCGCCGGACAGCGCAGACTGGTGGCGCGGTGACTATGGCGGTGCCAGACAGTTGTACTTTCCTGCTGCCTATGTGGAGGAAATCGAAAGGACGGGACCCAATCAGGAAGATGATGGAGTGAGTTTTTATGTAGAGAAGAAGAATATGAGTTTTATTAGTGATCGAATACCAGTCGGGCGATTCGGTAATCCAAGGATCGATAGATATGAAGGGAGCTGTGGTGGAGCTGTTACAAAACGCGGAAAGGCCTGGTCTAGAGTGGGTTATTCGTATTAATCCGGCAACTGCCTTAATGGCGTTTGACATTGCTGTTCAGTCACGTGACTATGTATGTTAATTGTGACGTTTTGACATTTTTAATTAGCGTGATTTAAGGCTTTGGAATGGTTGTCTGCAATTCGGGAAGTGACCCAAAAAGCCACACAGCAGGAAATGCAACATCGAGAGATGGAAAGAGCGTACCGCATAGCCAAGGAACTGTCCAACATAATAATTTATTGCAGGTCCATTTCTTTTAACATGGACAGGGCTAAGAAAGGATTCGTCTTCTATGAAATGAGCTCCTTCCCAGAAACCAAGGCCGAGAAGTTAATCTGTCAGTTGGAAAGAACATTTTTCCTGAAATACCATCAAGTATATTTAAAACTTTTAAATAAATTATAAATTACGATTCACTCTATTTCATAAGACTCAAATATCGAGGGTGTATCCGAATGGTTTGAGAATTGATTCGTCCAATTACAACCCCATAAACATGTGGAACTGCGGCTCACAAATGGTAGCTTTGAATTATCAGACGGGAGACAAACCCATGCAGTTAAATCAGGCCAAATTTAGGGACAACGGCGCTTGCGGTTATCTGTTGAAACCCGAATTTATGACCAGGTATTTTTATGTGATCAACCACGAAATACTGTTTTGGCATACTAAAGAAACATTTCAGGTCAGACTTTGATCCTTTTGACAAGAACTACTTAGATAGAGTAGTAAAACCGGTTAGTGTGGGAATAAAAATTGTAGCTGGTCGACATTTGTGTAGGTAGGTGAAACAAACAGTAACCTTAAGAATGGTAATGTAATGGAGATTTTAGGTCTAGAAGAGGGATAGCCAGTCCGTTTGTCGAAGTGGAAATCATCGGAGCCTCGTTCGATTCTGGTGTGAAACATACGACCAAAAGGACAATGGATAATGGGTTTAATCCCAAGTGGAACGACGAATTTTGTGAATTCATCGTTTACAATCCTCATTTTGCTTTGCTGCGGTTCGTCGTGCAAAGCGAAGACGTTTTCGGTGAGCCGAATTTCATTGGACAGGCCACCTATCCGGTAAGTTCCGAAACCGCAATTTGCAATCCACAATTCAGTATTGATTTGCTCTTTTTAGTTAACTTGCATTCGTCCTGGCTATCGAAGCGTGTGGCTGAAGAACTTGTATAGCGAAGACCTAGAATTAGCCTCCATTTTGATACATATCACCCTTAAAAGCACCACTGAGAATGCTGATTTAAGATAGTACTACAAGATGCATTTATTTTTATATGAAATCTTATTTTAAAAATTGTAGGAAAAGACTCTCTAATTTGAAAAAAAAAAAACTAAGTAATTTGAATGTTATGTTATATGTTATACCAACTTAAGATTGAAATTTTAATTAGTTGTCAGTCAATTATATTGTAGTTAAGTAATTTTAGATGTTTTAAAAGTTTTATATGGTGTGTCAATAGAATGACGATGTGATTTTTATTCCACTGTTTCTCATTCTTACTACTTTTTCAGCTACGTTTCAAGTATAGAAAAAGGTGATTTCACTATTTCACGTTTTATAAATGTCACATTAGCAGGCAAATGCAGATTACTGATGTTAAATCTTTTGGGTGTTCTGTTTGTTTTGACGAATATTCAATTTTAATTTGTTTAATTAGTGAGCTTTGAACATGCCAGTTTAACTGTTTTGCTATGGTGCATGTAGAGGATATAAAAAGTGTGTTATTCTTAGTTTAAGTTTATTTTAGCATCTTCCATTACAACTATTTTTGTTCATATTTGTCACTAAACTTATCAAAAACATCTGGATATTCTTGCTCCCCTAACAAAATATACAAATCAGCAGGCCATTTAAAATGATGCTCATACAAAATATACTTTTCCATAGTTTCTTTGTTCTCATACATATCATTTTTAAACAATAAATTAAAAGTCCCTGGTTTTCTAATTAATTTGCCTGCTTTTATTGGAACTTTTTTGAGTTGATTTGGCATACTACCATAAAAACACATCAAATATTTTTTATGAGTAGGATGACTATATATTCTAACAGGCATCCTCATCATTATTACGTGAAATATGCAGAACAAAAGTATATAACCTGTCAAGAAGACGATACTATCTGAATCCTCAGCTATAAGCATAACGTTACCCAATGCGTTTTTTTCATATTTTTCTGTATTCTTATTCTTGGCACCCTCTGCTGGTACACCAATTTGCCTGCCTTTCAATAAATATGAAACGCCGAGAATAACTGCAGTGTACAAGCTCAAATGTTGGAAACTCAACATCATGTTGTCAAAAGTGTATCTGTAAATTAACTCGTAGTCTTCAGGAGGATTATCAACAAGTCGGACTTCTCGGTTGGTGCGTCGTTTGAAGAACCAGAAGTACGTTCTATTTTGTGGTTTGTTTACTATAGGGATTTTACCCAATAAACACTTCGATTGCGGTTTGCTATTGACTGCATGGAACTTCAAAGTATTTAACGTTGAACGCCGGAGAAATTCATGAATAGTAAATCTTCTGCAGGTGCATATTAATGACATGTTCTCAAATAAAAAAGTTTTTAATACAGAACTTTTTTCAAGCCAATATTATATATCTATTGATTTTTATAACTAATTTTTCTCGTTTACCTTACCACTTTCGTAATCTTAACTTTTTATTTGTCAGATGTCTACTGACTTCTACCACATGTTTTCGATAACCGATGAAACAGAAAGGCAACAGCGCGCTGTTTTTCTAACATTTTTTTAAGATATTAATTAGTGTCTAAGATAAGAGATTTTTACGTAACCCGTAACTATTGTTTAAAATTTTTTAGATAGAGTTAAACAATTGGTTTTAGCCGAAATTTCTTTTCGACTTATTAAAAACTCATACATTATGGTAAATGTTTTACATATTTAAAAAAATATATACGATAATAAAAAAAACATAGGAAACAATAATGTAACGGATTTAAGATATAATTTTTTTTTTCATTGAAGTCTGAAATTTAATTTAGAAAAGCCGAAATCTTGCCTGATTTTTTTGTATTTCTCATGCTTTTAGAATACTTGATTATAAAGACCATAAAACAGCCGAGAGTACAAAGATAGCAGGTGTCTAAGCCGTTCTCCATCCAATGTTACATCGTTGCTGGTTGAATATTAGTAGCAATAATCCGTGTCCTTTAATGGTATATAGCTGTCGCCCATTACCTGTTTATTATCATTTTTATTTAGTATTTAAATTAAAAAACGATTTTTAACTTGTATTTGAGTTTGTGCCTTGATGGTCAGGTAATTCCCTTTCCCTCTTTTTAATTTTAAGGCATTGTTTTTAATTACTACAATTAACTTTAACTAACCCACGAACGCCCATCCATAACGGCCACACCTTCGGTTTTTCATTTTTCTTTCATTACACCTTTCTACAGCTCAAAGCTCTCACTTTAAGCAACGGAAATGTCTACAGGCCAAGACCGGATTTATGGCAATACATTCCTGAATACACGAGATCAATATAACCCAGATCTATATTTCAACCACCCATCGAATCAGCACGACCCTCAGTATCCTAATATTTACCCCTACGACCAGTACCAGCCTGCCAGCGAACACCAGGTTCAGTCTCATTCAGACCACGTTGGCAATTTTACCCCATTTTACATTGCTGTAACTATTTGTGCTATTATCGGATTTACACTCTTTATTCTGAATATTGCCTTGGGTTGCTGCTCTAGATATTCTGACTACTGGAACGACAGACACACAGGTAAAATTGAACTTAGTTTTTTAGTTGAATAATAAATTACTTTTATAGGAAATCGCTGGATTGTATCTTTGTGGACTGCAACTCCTCATAAACAACCTCCTCTTGAGTATTCCTCAGAGCTACAGGGGATTTCTTCTGAAAATCAGGTGGTTTATCATCATCCTCAAGAAGAAGCTCAGTCGGAGGCCGCCGAATTTTTAGAATTAAGGACCAAAAGGGAAAGTGAAATTTAAATTCCTAAGTACCATGTTTCACGTCTATTATCCTATGATGGCCTTTGTAACCTTAATTTTTGTCTTGGGGACTATAATGGGACTATTGAAATGGGGTCCCAAGTTATGCAAAGTAAGACATACTACTTTGCCTTCTGACAACAGAGAATACTTAAGGCACAGGGCTTATGAACAAGAAATATGAAAACATTATTAGCCTGCTTTATCACTCTATAAATTTTGTTTCTCAATATAAGATATTGAAATATAATCCGTCCACTTTATATCTATTTACTGTATTTTATACATATTTTTATTAAAATGCTTTGGATCTGTATTGTGGTATTATTAGAACTGACTATTAACTGTATGACAAGAATTAGTTTGAACTATTAACAAAAAGCAGAATAATAAAATCTAAGACTATTTACCAAACTAAATACTATATTAAATGTAGTGTTACCACTGCAATGATAATGATTGTAATAAAACAAAACTTAATTCATACACAGGCATGGAGACCAGAACTAAGAGTCCAGTATATAGAAGTAACAGTAGAGGACGCAGGGAGTAGAATTTGTAATTTAAGAAAACTTGGCAATAGAAGGTGAGCGATAAACGTAGACTGTTGATTAAGCAGTTTACTATTATCATAAAATGTCTTACACTGAAACTGATGTTTCAACATTTAGTTCAAATTCTTTTTTGTTAAAAACTACCTTTTGTTCACTCAAAGATTGGATTCTTGAAATTTCCATTCGATTTTACTACATTACATACTTATTTCGGTTTTTGTTAATTCTACTGATCTTATCTCATTAACATAACAACACCTTTCTATCCTACACATACATATTCAAGAACATATATGAACGAAATCGACCTTGCAGTCAAAAACCTAAATTTAAATGCTCAAAAAATACTTTTATTTGAGAGCAAGGTTTTCTAAAACTAAATCTTTGAGACAAATATTTTATCATTATTACTAACATTTCGGCTTGATTAAATAGTGTAAGAATTGCCTCTTAACAATCATAAAATAATATAGAAAGAAATCAAATCTGGCCTAATTAATCCAGCTGCTCCCATTTTTTATGTATGACAGGTTTTAACTCCACAATGTGAACATGCACTGCTTGAAATTTTTCAAACTTCGGTGGAATTGGGCATAGCTGATACTTTACCCTGTCACCTGTCAGTGGTATATACTCATCTTCTATACTGCAAAAAAAAAGAGAATTATTAACTTTGTAGGGACTAGGATCTTTGAATAACAGGACTTTTACCACATATTCTGCACCCAAAAATGTTCAAATTTGCTACTTATATCTAGTTTTAACAACAAAGTGTGTATAGGATGGAGTTCATATTGCACATAAGTACTATTTTTAGGCAAAAATCTACTGTCAAATGTGGAGACCCTGTAGTGTGACACAGTGAATATTACAAAAGACAGAAATGGTTCTTACTCGGAAATATGCACGAAAATATCAGCACTGCCATCTTCGGGAGATATAAATCCGTGTCCTTTTGCACGACAAAAGTGCTTGATGTTCCCATATAAAACATTATTTTTCAGTATCCTCTCACAACTACAAAATATTAAAAAAATTGGATGAACGTTATAAACGTTTAAACAGCAATTGATTTGGGTTCCAAGGTTAGAATAAGACAAACAACTAGTTAAACTTACGTAGAATTGGATCTCGTCCTCTTAGTAATTAGAGGGCTGGGAATTAAATGACTTAGATCTCCTTCAGACATTGCACTTGGTGTTCCAATAAAATATGTAGTAAAATGTGTAGTAAACTTAATTACAATATTGCAGAAACAAGATAAATTGGAATACTGGAAATGGAGGAACACCGGCTGCACCACAAAAAAGCACTTTCCTTGTGTTGCACCGCACAGCCTAACCGGTGTCCTACAGTGTTGTCAGTATACTTGATTGAAAATTCTCGAGGTAAATTACAAAATATCACAATATTTTATTACGGTATGAAATATTTAGAGTCAAATAAAATACTTCATCGGTGATAGTACTGTTGAGTCGAGGCTAATAAGTATCAAGAGCTGACAATATGATTTTTTTATGAGATTTATATATTGTTTTTTTACAATGCACAATAAATTATTATCAAATATTTAAATTTTAAATTATTACAAACAAGACATGTTTGTCGCACCACCAACGACGTCGTCATTTGTATACTATATATTTTCCTGACTTGTTTTAAAGTATTCTTCAATTTTCTTTAACTTTGACATACATCAATATAAAACATAAAACAGTTGTTTTCGACATTTGCATTACTGCCTATGATTGTTTTGTTATTTATTGGTCAATTTGTTCTTTTTTTGCAAAATCCAGTGATTTATTGATCGCCTACTTGCCTACCGCTGCGAGAAAAATGTCTCAACAAGAAAGGTATATTCTAAATTCTCACAGAATTTTCTCAAATAATAATCAATATTTTGTTCATTCATAATTTGCAGAGTACAGGAGGAGTTAGAGGCACTGGAAGCTATTTTGATGGAGGATATCACAATATCACATAATGAATAGTAAGTCCCAGTCGATTCTTTAAAATATGAATTTCATTCAAAGATAATCGCTCTAGTGGTTGTGCTGAACTAGTCAAATGTGTAATATTTCCTTCTACTGCCAATGAAGTAGAGAAACAATATGTGCGTGTTACATTAGAGGCTGAGTTACCTGATGGTTATCCAGATTGTAAGCCTGTTATAAGGCTGAAAAGTCCAAGGGGATTGGATGACTCTACTATTAACCATTTGTATAGAGAGATAGAGAAAAAGTGTGCGGAATATTTGGGACAAGCGGTCATATATGAATTAATTGAGGCAAAGCCTTAATTTTCTTGATGATATACATTTTTTAACAATTTAAAATTGTAGTTAATCAGAGAAAGCTTAACTGAGAGCAATTTGCCAACATGCCAGTGCACTGTATGTTTGTATGGATTTGCTGAAGGGGACAGTTTTACAAAAACCCAATGCTTTCATTATTTCCACAATTATTGTCTTGCCAAACATATTATAATAACTGAGAAGCATTTTAAAGAAGAACAAGACAAGTTACCGGCATGGAAAAAAGCTACTAATGGTTTCCAGGTAACCTTTAAATCACTATTTAAGTTTAAACTTAGAAATTAGCACATAGGATACAATTTAGGCCAGCTGTCCTGTGTGCCGAGAGCCAATTTGCTGTGATGTGAAGGAGCTGAAAACTGCTCTGCCACCCAAAGAATTAGAAAATGCTCAAAACTTTGAACTTACTTGTGACTTAAAGATGCTGCAACAGAAGATGCAACAGTTGTTCAATTATCAAAAAAGCAGGGGTGGGATTATTGATATTGCAGCTGAAGAGAATAAGCTTTTATTAATCACCAATTCAAATGAGGTGCCATCAGGGGACACTTCTGAAGTAAAACTTTTTTTTATAAGTTTTTATAGATTTTTATATGTAAATGGTTTCAGGATCCTGGTCCTAGTCTCTCAAACAATCCTGATCAGCCTTTGTCGAATGGACTGCAGGGCCGTAACCAAAGACATTATTCCAAGTACTCAACAAACAGATGACTATGGCATTCCATAGCAAACGATGGTCCTAAGAATACTCATCTCGATGTTATTTGTTTTTGATATTCCATATAGCCACCTGTGCTAATCGTGTTACCTTTCAGGTGTTATAGATGTTTTCGTTTTGAGGTTTTATTTCTGTTTTGTAATCTGGCAACAACGTATCTGACTTACGGTGTAATTGTAAGATGTATCGATTGCAGTTTTAAATGTAATAATAAAGTATATAGAATTTTATCTCACCAACGTTTTGTAGTTCAGTTTAGGGTGCCTCAATAAAACCTTGCCCTTATTGGTTTTGATTACAGGTACAATAGGTACAAAAGTTTATTTTATAGTAATTTTATTTAAAATATAGAAAAGAGTGAAGTAATCAACGAAAGTACTTAATACCAACGACCACCATAAACTTTTCGATGAAAATCTCCGAATCAAGAACCGCTATATGAGCAGCTCTACCGATGAGAGCGTTTGCGGTATTAGGCAAAGCGTGATGAACGTCGTACCGCAAGAGTTTTAACTCCTTTTGCGCCAGTATCGGTTGCATAATATTGTGGACCATTTTTCTGTATACTGTACCCTGTTCGGAAGCGTCTTTTATGGATTCTTTGCATAGCTCTATTCTAGCAGAATGCAAAGGGACGTATCTAAAATTAATTTAATGTATGTGATAACATCAAGACCGTTCAAATTGTAGCGACACTCACGCGCCACTCAAACAAAAATCAATATAAGATTTTAAAAAGTAATCAGTGTTTTCATACTACAGTGAGTGCTACGTTTAATGTATACAAACGGGCGTGCCGCTCATTGGAGTGTGAGTGTCGATTAACCCTGGTGTGAGACAGGCTCATAGATAGGTAATTAGCCACCTGTCTTGTCCAGATCCGCACAACAAAATATTTTTGAAGTGATGTAAATTGCTTTTTTGGCTCAAGTTGTACAAGAAAGTCATTTTCGGATCTGCGGCGTCTTTGAGGCAGAGCTGGAGCAACGATCCGGATTTTTTCCATTTTTGCATAAACCACATTCCTACGAAAACAATTGTTGTAATTGAAACATGTCCTATCTACAGTGTCTATTAAACACTCTCTCAGATTCCTACGAGTTTATTTGAGATTTATATGTGATTTTGATAAATTTGCTAACAGAATTGATTACCTACATATATCATTATTAAAATTCTAAGCTTGTATAATTCGACAAATAAACTTATCTATTGGTCCATTTTTTGGGAAAAAAACTGAGGAGTATGGAAGATCTTTAAATTATGCATATATATTTTTAAATCACAAATAAATTCGTAATCTCAAAGAATGTGAAATGGACTCACTCCTCGTCATTGAGATTAGAAATTACCCATATTAACTAATCCACTACTGTTATATAAAGTTCCTAAATGTGGTCCAGAGAGTGATAGAAAAGTATGCAGTCTTGGTAAGATAAATTTTAGTTGTGGCCTTGTTAAGGCAGACCGAATGATTATATTGCCTAAGGAATGGCCGACGAAACTTATTCGAGTCGGTCTGATGCTGCTAGTATCTAAGTAATGTAGGATTTCGCTAACTAATCTGGAACATTGATCGTTATATAATGTTTATTACTAAATGGTTAAGCACTATTACCGATCAGTCATGGTATCAAAGTCGCTAAACGTATCACCTTGATTTCTCTCAGACATCAAGAAATCAAGATAAGCTCCGGGAAGACCCATCTCCAAGTAGGTTTTCACAAGTCTCAGGTCGGCGGAATTGCCGTCCAACCCGTGAACGCATATCACCAAATGCATACCCTCTGAAAAATGCAATGAATCTTATTAATTAAGATTGGTTTTGTTTGTGGAGCGAGCACCTGGGGAAAATATCCGAAACTCATCAGCTATGTGGAAGTATGGTACTTGGGAAGCAAACGAGTTTAAATCTGAATAGAAAATTCCTTGGAAAGCTAATTGACTTTTAAACTCCTTCTTTGCCTTCAGGAACGGTTTCTCCGATTGCAAATTGCTCTTGCTAAAGTGGCATTCATCTGAAAGATATTTATGTTTGCGTTCGATTCATAGGTAAAAAAGTAACAAACCATTGATCTCGCCGTCGCCCTTATCCGATGAATTAAAAGTTTCAAGTTGATGCCTTTTACTATTTGAAACAGGCAAATCTATCATATGGTACAATAAGTTATCCACGGCATTAATTTCATCCTCACATTCCAGGGCTTTGTCCTCATTTATATCGTCTCCTTCTACTAAAATCAATAAATTACATTTTAAGTGGACATTAATCAGTAATTAAAAGTGTTCACCATTCGTGGTGACGGAACTGGAAGGTGAAACGAGATCTCTAAATTGCTTTGGTGGGGGCAAGGCAATGTTGTCCATAGAAACTTGAGGAGATGGGGTTTGAGTCTGATCACAGTCTTAAACAATTATACAGGTTGTAAATAAAGCATATAACATGCTCGGGAAACGAAAACATTCAAAGAAATAGTGGTGTATTAAGATTTTTGGCCATTATATATTAATAACAACAAAATGGCTGATCCTTTAATTGCTGTTAAAGGTAATTCGGTTCCGCTATTTTGTTGTAATTTTTATTCACATTGGTGGTAAATTTGTCAGTTTTATGGCATTTGACACTTTACGCGTCCATTTTGTCGTACTTTCACGAATTTTTTGTATGTCCCAGTTTCTCACAAATCGACGGGTTGTTACATTTTCTCTGAACGTTTTGTTTTTTTTAAATTTAATAACTTCAAACATTATTTTGGCAATTCATACCTGTTTTGTCATGTTTGATTAAACCGTTTTCAACACCCTTAACACTCGTCAAACAACCTGTATCGTTTTTGAAGACGTTACTGCTACGTTTATTAGATTTTTTACTAATATCACTAATTTTCTTGCTTTCTTCAGATAAGCGTATAATCTCCTTTTCGATTCGATCTAGCTTTAAATCTATAGCACTTATAACAGGATTCGTTACGTCAGTACTAGATCCTAAAGAGCTACTCCTAGAACAAGAAAAATTAGTAATCGAGATGATTTATCAACCAAGTTATTATTTAAAAACTCCTAGTCTTTATCGATGTGATATAATTCGAACCTTTGACCCTTAAGATCTAGAAATTCATTTTTGTAGACTTGATTGTCTAAAACGGTTAGAAATTAAAGTTTTGTTACCAGACGAAATATCGTCAATTTAGAGCCAAATTATTAATGTTCTGTTTATTTTAAAAGCAAACTGATATCCAATAGCAAAGTTAAAATATAACTTCAGTAATATCAATGTCTTTTGGATTTGATGAGGTTGTTGGTCCCTAAACATGAGCGTTCTCAATCAACTTAAGCTTTACCTGGAAGATATCCACCCACTTTGTTCGCTAGTAGTCGAAGATCCGCTCTCATAATATTCTACATCGCCACTTAGTTTCTTCAGCTTGGAATTCAACGAAGGCATGGACTCGGCGGCTGAATTCAGTCTCAAAGGGAGCAGCTCTTCAGATATACACGACGTACTCCGTACTTTTCTTATGATACTATCGCTTAGAGCGGCTCTATTCGCACACCCTGTTTTCCTAAAATTACTGCTTTCGCTTACTAAACTCTCGGTCGAACTACTGGTTGAACCTATCTCAAATAAGTTCAACTTTTGTGTCGGTTTTGATTCTCCATTAGCTATAACAGCCAAATTTTCGCTTTTTTTCCTAATTTTTTGATTTATCAAAGAGCTAAATTTCCTATCTTCGTTACAAGACCGCCGTTTCGGGGAGAAAGTTTGCATCGACGTAGATCTTGGCAGGAACAAGCTGTTGCTATTGGTCGATTGATTGACGCATTTAATTTTATTGCCAAATTTACTGCAATTTTTTTGGTACTTTCTAACGTTAGAATTTTCAACCTGCTTTGCACCTTCTTTAGGCCGCCCATTTTCTCGGGCCTCGATTTTGTAATCACTAACCATCACGCTCTTATACCCTGTCTCGATCGATTTATTCCGCACGGCCTCAAATTTCGAAGTGGAAAATACGTCGTTGCTTAAAATATTTGTCATAGAAATATGAAAACTATTAGATGAAGGTGTCTGCAAGTGATCCAGTGATTTGCTATGTCGAGCCGGGATAGTATTACTAAAACTTGTAGGTTTGTTTTGAGGTTCCCAAATCTCGAAGCCGCAGGAACATTTGGTGTTGTCCGTTGTTCTCGATCGCCTGAATGTTGTCGATTCTAAAAAAAAGAATTTTATTGTAGTATAAAAACATACGTAGGAAATAGCCTATTTCGCACATCTGGATCATCACTGTAAATCAGGACATGTCTCCGCCTGTAGTGACCGAGAGCTTAAATGATATAGTCGATATTAAGAGAAACTAATTTGAGTGAGAAGCAAAATATTAATTTTGAAAAGTGACGTAATAAATTTGAATTATGGTAGTTTTAAAGGTGCATAAACGAATACCGCGAGATCATTTAAATTTCATATGTGAAGTTTGTTAAAGAAAAGAAAGTATGTCAATCATTGTTTGTGTATATTTGGTTATCTAACTAATCTATATCATTTGCTAATTTTTCATGCCGAAAAGCTTCTTCCGGAGATATTTAGCCAATTATTATTTATAGTTTTGATTATTTACCATTCGACCTATGCATTCGTTCTATAATCAGTACGCACAATCGAAAACTTTAAGGAACGGATTAGAGCAGAATATACATGTTATTTCAGAAGTTCTCAGCTATGTTTTCAAAAGTATAAAACATCGGGTGACTTTTTGCACTTAAGTGAATTAACAATATTTTCAGCAATTATTATGGATTTTTCAATGAATTAGAATTTTTCCATTAAAATGTGTTATTAAAAAATAGCCTTAATGTTTAATTAAAATCATAAAATTTAGAATAAATAAAGCAACATACCCTCATTGCGCTCTTTTTTCAAAAATTCATTCAACATCATTTTACAGTATATAATCAAGTTACGAACTATTTCGCATCTTCTATTTCTCTTGTGTAAAATTCTGCAGCTGGCTAGATATGAAATTTAAATGATCTCACTGTATTTACCAAATTTAATACATGGGTGAAAGGGCAATTCTATGAGGATTTTAAAAATGTAAACATTCAATATGGCACTTGTGTGAAAATCAAATGTTTAACAATTTATCTTCTTAGCTAAGGATTTAACAAAAAACGAACAACACTCCTAAGAAGTTCTGAAAAAAGTGTATTAATATTGTAAAATTTTCTTTCTCCTAACTGTAACTATATAAGCGTAATTTGCAAAAAAATTAAAATTGCTAAATTCGTTTTTTCCAAATATCTTCGTAACCTTCTGGAATTTAACCGATTTAAAAACAGATTATTAATTTGTTTTAAATTGCTTAACATTTTTCTATTATAGTTTAGTGTGATTTTGTATCTATCGTCCTTTCCGAAATTCCCACACTATTCATCTCTATCTGGGACAGACTATGGATTATACCATAATGGTCGTAGGAAAAAATTTATATACATTATCTTTATTTCATGCGGCTTACGCTTACCTTTCGGCTTCAGTATGTCGTACTGTTCACAATTCCTCTTCTCGTAATTGAAAGGATTCTGGTATTGGTCCTCGAAGATTATGGGCATCGTCGCACAATCCCCGTCTAGGAAGCTGCAATGCACCGGCAACTGGGGCAAAAGCTGCATATACTTCGATCTACCATTTAAATTTATTCATATTTTACACATACACGAGGTTGTCTCAATCTTGCCTCTTTGTTAGTTCGGACACGACCAAATATTTTTGGTACTTGGTTTCAAAGCAGCTCATGGCAGACTTTCTAGTGTTTTGCACCAGGAAGAACAACTCTGCAAAGCGGCGTACTCGTAGGACGTGGTGCTTTTTGCTTAGCAATTGCTGAATTGCGATTTTGCAGCTGAACGTCAGGAGAAAATAATTCCATAGTTTTGTATTTTCTGCGCAAATGTCGTCCATGCACGATGACGATTTGTATTGATTTTTCTTCAAGAGCTACAAGATACGTTCGATATGCCCTGGGAGGATTGACCGTTTTTTTACTTTTACGAATAAAGCCTCACACAGCAGGAGGAGGTTTTTGTTGTTGCGGTGTAATTGCAGACTGTTTTCAGTTAGATTTATCTGAGAATAGTGTGTGGTGCCACCGCAATAGCATTAACCACTACTGGTGTGTGAGACGTTACATCTGAAAAATTTGTCAGAAAATAAAGTACGTGACCCACCTTAGTGTTATCGTAATCGTTATACTTAACAATAAGCGTATCGTAGTTGTCGGAAACGATTTCTTCTCGTTGCAGCAAAAGCAATTTGTATTCCTTTATGGTTGTTTTTAGATTATTGCTCGATTCCAGTAAAATATTGTAGGCTTCTAAATATACGCGGGGAGATTCGTTAATCCTATTATAATATTTCTGACTGCTCACTTGTGGGACGGGATCGGTTAGTGTAGTCGTAGAACAATAGCTCGTGCGTTTCTTGCTCCAAGATTTTGATGTTTTTGGAGCGCTGTAAATGACACACAACAATTAATCTTAAAGATTAATTAAATTTTCTGTTGATGCTTCTGACTCACTTACCAGCTTTGCACATAACGTAAAATTCCTTTCCTACAAAAAACATTAAAAAAACAAAACATTGAACATGTTACAATCAATCGAATGTGAGTGCATGACTCACTTTAAAGGAGGTCGAACTAAGGCAGTAAGGGCAGCGTGAATAGTAACGGACACAGCTGATAAATGGAAGTAGTCGAACATCACCGGAAGGTGATAATGAAGGCCTTCCACGGGGGAGAAGTTCAGCTGCAATGTCCTGGAAGAGACCAGCTGCATAGCACTTACGGTCGTATCGCTAAACCATAGGTCCAGCATCAAAGAGAAATCTGCTCGGTCCAATGAATCGCGAAGATTGTTACCGTCCACCAACATGTGACATCTGTAATTAAGAATAAAGTATTGCTAATAGAGCTTTTGCAGAAAACGCATCAATATCGAAGAGGATGGTGAAAAAGAACCTTTTACCACAATGCAGTCCTCCAAGTTATTTACATATCTTTCGATATTATATCAATATCAACGAGAGTCAAATAGTCTTCCGTTCCAAATATCCCAATTAATCCGGACTTATTGCGGATGTCACACGGCCCTCGCCTCTCAATAATCCTCCGGAATTTCCGGCAGTATTTCCGAAATCTCGGATCAACTCTGCTCGTTCGTTTTCTGTTTCATTTATTAAGATCGCACGGATTTAAAACACCAACAAAGCAGTTTTTGGGGAAAACTCAAAGTGAAATAAGAAATAATTTTAACCTGAATAACACCACGTCCTTTAAAGGTATTTCCTCATTACGATAGAGTATCTTAAAAGGTTTGCAGGCACCGTAGTTTCCCAAAACTACAGCTGATCCCAAGCCGGTGGTCACATCCGGTGTGGCTACTTCCACTTCTGCCACCATTTTGGATGCGACGCGCAAGGAGCAACGAATCTGGTAAATGCTGGAAAGGAAAAATTCAATCAAAGGCATATCACGAGGTAATGACCAGTGGCGAACATACTGCTGTGATCAAAAAATAAGGTGAATGTTTCATTTAACTTCGCGGGTACTATAAAATCATGAAATTCTTTTTTTCGTAAGTTGGTAGCACCGCTTACGACATTTAAGCAGATTCATGCCAATATATTCGATTGTTGCAGGACAACACTTGTTTTTGTAAACATGCAAAAGTGAATTTTTCGATTTTTACTACGCGTGATTTTGTTGAGCAAAGGATTCCCATTAATTAATAATTAAGTATATAACCATCAAAATCTATCGATGAGAGTCACATGAAGGAAATCAAAGGTTTGCTACTCTAAAATTATCGATTGACAATTAGAGAACTTGCTCATGCCACTGACAATTCATTTGAATCAACTCTAAATATTTTAAAAGATGTTTTGTGCCCTAAACGCGTAGAACTTCGATTGGTTTTAAACACAGTCAATTTTTTTGAAAAAAAGCGTCGTGTTCAAATCTGTCAAACAATGATATCTGACTACCAGTACGCAATGAAATGGATCATTAAAGAAGATGAGACTTTGAATTATGCATACGACTCGGAAACAACCGACCAATCGAGCGAATACCGTGCAAAAGGTAACGTGAACTAACCCGAACCAAGGCCGAAAAAACCGCGTCAAATTTCCTTAAAAATCAAGGCCATGTTGACGGTTTTTTTCGATTATCATGACGTTGTGCATTATGAATTTCTTCCACCAGACTAAACTGTCAATAAGGTATATTATTTGAGCTTTATGCTTCGTTTGCGTGAAGCTATTCGCCTCAAGAAGCCAGAATTATGGACAAACAATTCTTGATCTTTGCACTACGACAATGAATCGTAACGCATCGTATCGTTTTTTCGAATACATTTTGCTAAAAACTCGACGTATATTGTACCAAACCACCGTATATGCCTGATTGAACACCGTTAAACTTTTGGCTGTTCGATAAGCACAAGATACCACTCTTGGGTGACCATTTGGACTCGATTGAGGAGCTAAAAGCCCAATCGAAGCATTGAAGACGATCCCGGAAGAAGACTTTTCTGACTGTTTAAAAATTCGAAAATACGATAGCATGAGTACCATTGTTTTGGACGAGAAGTACTTTCAAGGCAATAAAAATTAGTTGAAAAAATAAATGAAGATTTTCAATTTTATAAATAAATTCACCTTATTTTTTTATCACAGCAGTATAACTGGGCCGATTGGTGTCGTACTCGGGGGTCCTCTTACTATTCCTAAAGTCGCCCTTCATTGTAAGATAGGGTCTTCTGTAACTTAAAACCAGTAGAAACAGTGCAAATGAAGAAAAATGGAAAATTACTAGATATTAATAAGATATATTACGGCTACAACTTTACGTGTATCGACTGCTGTAAAATAGTCAGTAGTTAAAAGACCCTCAAACATTGAGGTACAATCATAATGGATTGCATATTGAGTAGACTGATCACTGACAGGCATTTTGGGTACCATGGCTGAGATGCCAAGGCCAACATGAATTTGATTTCCTTCGAGGCCCAGTTATCCCCAGATCTGTTACTTGTAATGGTAAGGAACTTACCCTCTTTGGAACAGGTCCACATTGTAAAATTTGTAAAGCTCGACAGAAAACTCTATGGTTGACTGGAGCTGGCTCATAATATAGAAGAGTGATCCAACTACATCCCTGAAAAAGATTAATACTTATATTGTATAACCAGCCAGTAAACTTTCGATAAAAATTAGTTCAAGTTGTGCAACTTAACTATTTTGTGCGAGACTACATTGGTTTTCCAAAGCATTTTGCATAAAATTTGAAATGCAAATTTGTGAGTTCTAGGTTCTGGAAATAGGTTTTCCAAACCTAATAGAAACCACCCGAGCCGTCAAATTGGTCAACTTTGCTCTGAAACTCGATTCGACAAAGGGACCCGTTTCTTAGCAAACAGCTTATGTAATATTAAGAGGGTCGTGTCCTACTTCCAAGCCATGTAGATGCAGATATTGCGAGACAGAAGAATGAATTTCGACTCGAAACAAGGAATCTATTAAAGCAATAATGATTGCACCTAATCGAATTAACTTCCTTATTTTGTCACCGGAACTGCAATCAATACCCCATGTAAATCTAATATTAGCCCCAAAACAAACAGCTAGGTCGAAGTCGGTGCTATAATAATAGTCTTTTCATTACGTATTTTACTGAAACTCAGTGGCTTATAAATGACATACAGTGTAAGAGTTTGAACCTATTTTTGTAACATCGAATTGCCCTTTTCTGGAGGTCTCACATAAAAATAAAACTTCAAGTTTGCATGAACTTCTATTAAATTAAGGAAGACATCCACGTAAACGATGTCTTAAGGGAAATAAGAAAAATTGGGTTACATACAGGGTGTCATTTAAGTATATGATCAAACTTGAAGGGGTGATTCTGGAAGGCAGTGAAAAAATGACAATAACACGTAGAAATTCCAAATCGTCTTCAATATAAACAATTTTGTGGATACAAAATATTTTTATTTGCATAGAATCATCAGTTGTTGAATTCAGTTGTTAGACATCTATCACAACTAAAATATAAAATAAATGATTCGTTTATCTCAAATGGAATGAATTGAAATTTTAATATTTTTCGGGTATGGAGATCGCTAAAAAACTTAAGAAGAGGTGTGTTTCATATTTAATGAAAATTACCGAAACCGATTTATTGATAAAAATATGGTTTGTTAGATTAATGAAAAATTTCAACAAACTAGAAGTGCGAAAGCTGCTCCAAAATGTGAAAGACTTCGAATAGCAACTGGTGGCGATCAAGCATCAAACATTCTTTTACCTGACGGTGAAAACTCCATATAGACTACCATCAAACTTGTCAACGAATTTGATGTTTCTATAAAATCGGTAAGCGATCTTCTAAAACGAGAAAAATTTCATTCATACAAAATTTCTTTTACTCAAGAGGTGACGTCTGAACATTTTAATCACAGGATGGCATTTTGTGAAGTAATGCAAAGTAAAGACATTCAAAATGATGCGTTAATTTCTAGAATTTTATTTCCAGATAAAGCAACGTTTTGCTTAAATGGATTTATTCATCGACATAATTACTGGTCGCTACTGGTCTACAGACATTTGATACAGATTCTGTATACACAAAATCTGGAAAAACTCAATCTATGGATAGGTATAATGGGCCACCCGTTCACTGATCCATTTTTCATAGAAGGGAACTTAACGCATCATACTTGCACTTATTTCAAAATGAAATCGTTCCATCAATCGCCGGAAATTTTCTTAGAGAAAATGGACAGCAAGTAGTCTAAAATATTTGGTTCCAACAAAATGGTGGATCACTACATTACACTAAGACTGTAAGAAAGTATCTTGATGGGATTTTCCCTTGGTGACGAATCGATAGAATGGCCGCCATGATCTGCAGATCTTATGCTCTTAAACTTTTTTTTTGTGAAGTCACATAAAATGTGTCGTTTACAAAAATACATCACAAAATTTAGAAGATTTACGTCTTACAATTTAAACAGAATTAGAATTTATAACAGAAGCAACACTGAATAATAGTATAAGAGACTTCGAGGAACGACTGAGTCATTACCAAATTGTTACTGGAGCCCAAATTGAGCATTTATTGTAGGAATTTAAATTTTGTTTGACGTAATAGCAAGTTGCTTTATTCTGTATATAATAGTTTTATTTTTTATGAAAACTTTAGACTCTATTGTAGTTCTGAGTATATTGTTGTATCCCTTATTGAATTACCTTTCATTTGATGTATGACAACGGATTCCTTCCAATTTGAAAATGAAGAGTTAGTAAGGGTAACTGGATAGGCGTGGAAAACTTGACCGTCGAACAAAATGCATTAAATGTCTTTATTAAAATAAAATTATACATGCTTAAACATTAAAAAAATATATCAAGTTTATAAAACTTATAAAAGTGTTTTAATATTTTTTACAAGCGCTGTATTTTAAGAATGTTATATCAGATGCTTCTTACACGCACAGCGATACGTGGTTTGGTAGGCATGTATATTGGCACCTGTATACCTGCGATATCACGAAAGCAAAAACACGCTCTCAAAATCCCCCATTCAGAGGATAAAGTCATTTTTCATTTTTCTGTGATATAAATACCCTTAACGACTCTACGGCGAAAAAACTCCTTAAACTTGGTTTTTCTAAAGCCGAGCTAAATCAGCATTTCTCCCGGAAATACATGGGCAAACTTAATAAAATCCTTATACATCGTTTCCACTCAAAAAGTCATCAGTTAAGGCCACTTGAAATGTTTGAAAGAAAAGGGCGGCGAGTTGCTTGCAGTCAGCGCTTTAAATATTAAAAAGGTTGAATTTCTATAGTTCGCAAGAAAATTAGTAGCTCCTACGTATACAGGATGGTCCCCAAGGGTGTTTCGATATTTAAAGAGCTGATTTTCTCGATTGTTCTAAGGCGAAAATGTTAGCCAAACGTATGTCCCAAAATGAGACATTTTCGAGATACAGAGTGTTAAATACAAACAGTTACCATCGCGGACCACGATTAAAAAGCAATAACAAATCGTAAAAACAACGGAGTACGTACGTATTACTTCTTTTGTTTTATATGTTCAACTTTATCCCTGTAACAATTTTACTATAATTTTCAGCACAGATTTTCAACGAGGCATTTTTTTGTTTTTTCCCAAAAAGGACTTATCGTATGAAAACAAAAAAAAAACAAAATGTTTGGTGTATTTTTAATCGATTATTTAAAACTATGTTTCCAATTTGGAAAATATCAGTAACATACCCTTCATTCCGTTATAATAATTACATGGTAACTCCACGCACGTATATGATTACATTTTTCATACATTGCATTTTTCTTTAAATACAAAGGGGACGTATTCTATGAACTACTGTATTGCTATTTCAATAAAATATCTTGCGCCATTTTGAAAATACGAAGAAAAATATTTTATTTTTCTTAGTATTTAACACCCTGTATCTCGGAAACTACTCATTTTAGGACATACGTTTATATAATATTTTTGATTTAGTCCAATCGACACAATCAATTCTTTAAATATCGGGCCTCCCTATAGAGAAGTGCAACTTGAAACCTATACGTCTACTTACACGGTTTATAATACGAGAATTAGATAAAGTATTGGCTTTGCCGAGGGCTTGTTTATAGAGCTTCATCTTAGGATTAGGTTCCTTCAGGAGAGCATTAAAATAAATATCGAAGAAGGATACTATATACGCGCGGTTGCTTTTCCTTTTTATTGGATTTTGAATAAGGGATGGAAAACAACAACAAGAATGGTTCGATTTTATCGCTCGAAAACAGAAGCAAAAAGTGGTCCAACGGGTTTATTTTCTAGAAAAACACCCCTGACAATTTAGTATTGTAATAACGACCAAGTGGTGGATTTTTCAACAGATACTTTTGTATTGTGAAGAAAATACTACGCATACTATTTAAAGATCTCGATCGTTTAGTTTAGTATGCATTGCACTAAGCACTACAACAATGGTTAACGGAATAGTTTTTTTAGAAACTTTCGAAGGCATTGTTACAATCACAATATTTGAATAAAAAAATCGTAGAAATAAGCAAAATTTATAAAAACGTAACTGCTATGTATCTCAGCACGAGATATTAAATTTTTTGTTGCGGGGATTTCTCGGCAATATGTTCACAGAAATAACCGTTATCACAAAAATAGGCTTACGTTTCCTTTTCAAGCTATTACCCCCTCGGTTTCCGCCTCCTACGCATTGTCCTGGGCGACCTGCCCCAATTCAGCAAGCCAAAATGATGATGATTTGAAGCGTTATCGACGAATTCAACGGCAATGCACCAATTAAAATCAATCAGCCTCCCTAATCATCCGCCGATGCACCCAATTAGCCACCAAAAATAACTTACCAAAAAGTGCTAAAACTCGGCGGGCCAATCAAATCTATTCTTAGGCTCGAATTTTTCTCGTGGCCTCGATCCCAAAACAAATTCCCATCGACGCCCGCCCCTTATCGTCGTCCGATCGGCCGATCGTCATTTTTTCACCGTCGTCTCTCAGTTCAAGACTCGACTGATTCCCCCCTCGATGACGTTTGTTTTTCGGGGAAACGAAACGGGATTACGGGGAAAATTGGGCCAGGATGTCGCGTTTTCCTGCGATTGCCGTCGCCGATGTTACTGACTACTAGTAGAGTAGTCGGACCCTGGCCTATTTCTTGCCGATTCTGGCGCTAGGGCGAGGGCGCAAGTCGGGACGCACGCCAGAGGCGTCTAGATGTGGAGCTATGGAGTCGAGGAACGAAACTGCGAGCATGGAAGACGAAAGAACGCTGTAGTAAAATATTTCTAACAATCGCATATATAGGACGTTTCAGAAATGTAGGATCAAACTTTTGCAGATTGTTCAGAGCAACAAGAAAAGACACTTGATTATAAGAATCCGTACCCGCAAACGTTTCCCTGAAGCGCTACGGCTTTATGATACTTCAAGACGGTTATGTGTGAAAATGTTTTTGTCGAATTGTAGTAAGTGTAATTTTAATTTATTTGTAGACAATAACTGCAGCAATTGTTCAAAATGTCTTTGAACTTTATCGCAGCGGTTTAAATGACACACATCGTTTCTGCAGGTTAAGCAAAATTTTTGAGAATCGTTTTGGACGACTTCGAATGCTGCAGTGATTCATGAAATTTGGTCTTGCACTGTTTTCACTGATGTTTCATAAACCGGAGACTTTACACGTCCTCACAGAAAGAAATCGGATGACCTAGGGGGCCACGGAACTGGATCGCCTGTGCCGATCTAACGTTCTCCGAACTGACGATCCAAATACTGACTGAAGAAAAGCGTGCAACCGCACCATATGTTGCAGCCACATTTGCTATATAACGTTTAACGAGATATTTTGAAGCGGTTCCGGCAGAACACCTTGTAGAAAACATCTACAGCTAGATTCCATTAAACGATTGAATAGCAGGTACGACCCAACCAAATGGTTTTCAACAATACCGGTCCACACGTTAACAAATCAAAGTTGCTGATGAGTTCCAGCGAATATCGTGTGTGGATTTTCTTCGGCCCAAATCTGGTTATTCTTACTGTCAACTTATGTAAAACTGGCTTCATCCGTCCATAAAACAAAAGGTACAAAATTAAATTGCTCAACAACCTAATGAAGCAGCCACTGACAAAACTGAATTCTTGACTGATAATCGACTCAAGTAAACCCTTGAACTTTTTGTAAATGGTATGGATAAATTTATTGTTCACGTAAAACCCACCAAATGGTAACGTGATTTATATCCATACCTCTCGTATCTTGACAACTACTAGTAGCAGGTTCATCTGGCATTTGGTAAAGGATCTATTTCTCAAAATGGATCGTTCTTGCTGTTCTTTATACATCAGTATCGTGTATGGTAGATTTTAAGGTGTTAGCCACAATAAGTTGTCGATGAACTGCAATAAAGCGTTCTTGATAAAGCAAAGCAGCAACTCCTCGTGTTGCAATTTTTTGTTGCTTCATATGCCAGATGCATATCTACCAGTTTTTGATTTGGGCAGTTCTCCATAAATATTGTTTTTTTTATTACGGATGGACATAAGTGTGGGAGGGGGCTCCTTCGATTTGTTAGAAAATTTCGTAGTTGGGAATTGGCTCACGCATATGTTTTATCATTAAACGAAACAATAAAAATTTTAATCAAATTATAAATTTTTTTTTGGATGTGATGTCCTCTGTGTACCCTTCTCGTAAACACCGCTAGATATTTTTGCGGTAATTATCCGAACATTTCGAATGACAATTATGACATTCGCGCGTCAGTAATTGGATCGCGAAAGTTCTTCGTTTGTTTTCAATAAATGAAAAGTGGAAATTAACTTGAAGTTTTAGATTTGAATCAAAAATATAATCTCATTCAAAACAGAAGCAAATAATAAGAAAGGGTATCATCCAAGTCGATCAAAAGACTATCTACGGAACCAAGAAAGAAGAGGTAAGAAAAAAAGGACACCTGTTCCTAGAGGATCTTCCAAAAAGTACTGTTTTGCAAAATATAAGCTCCCCTATTCCCGAAATTTGTGAACTAATAATAAAATTTCCCCTCCTTCAAACGCAATCAAAACTTATCATCGACATTGTCCCAAAGTAGCAGACCTCTGATAGAGGACCACATTATTTTCATCGACTATTCCCCTCTTTTTACTACAAAAACCACAGATAAAACATGTGAAACTGCAGCGTTCCACCCCGACGAAGTGAAATGGATTCTACTACCCACTACAGCAAGCAACTATGATTATTCTTCAGAGTCTTCGAGATATAGCATTGGATGGGTGCTCAATTTCTTGGATGGTGGAGAAAGTAGGGCTTTTCCACGGCTTCACGGTCTTTACCAAGGTACGTACAGTCAACTTTGGTCCATCATTTTTAATTGTAAATTAGGATAAGTAAAATTGGACTTTCTTGCGTTTCAAGCGTCAACCGTGAGCACCTCCGATTTGAGGAGCCAAAACCATTTGTAAATATTGGCTCTTACGTAGGCAACTCCAGCGGTTTCTAGCATTTCTTTTTTGTGTAAGTGTAGAGTACATTAAGCACAAGCGCGTTATTAATAACAATCACGAAATCTTGACAATTGGCGGAGTAGGTTTTGTTCGGGAAAGATGGTGACACGACGGTAAGGTGGACAGTGGTTTTGTCGTCGTCATCATCATTACAAATATCAACGACGATCAGAACGTAATAAATTGTACACGATCGTTTTTTCGTCAAAACTCCGACTTCTTTTTTCCGATAAATTTGTCTGTATTTTTAAAATAACAATATTTCTCGAGTCCTTACCGGTGGTATAAAGTGTTTCGGCCCGGAAGCACCGAAAGTTTATTCGGGCGAGGACAATATTATAATTTACCAAATAGCACTTTTTAAACCGAAACGCGAAAATTTATTTAAAATGTACGTTTCAAAACGAAAACGTTTTGTCATTAATTACAATTGAAAAGCGTTCATCTCGTGCCAGTCGTCAACGGAGAGAATATAATTCTCTTAACTAGGAGAAGATGAGAACGAAAACAAAAACCCATTGCCATTTGAATTTCTAGCGATTTCTCATCATCGGTTATTTTAAGAGTTCATTAAATTTTTTTTTGTTGGATCGTTTGTTTCATTTCTAAAACGAACAACGGATACTTTTCCTTTATCTTTTTCCCTTATCGAAGAGTTATTGATTTTTTTTTCGTCTGTGGTGCCATCTATGAACTTCGATTTTTTCTCCAACCAAATTATAGTTTCCTTCCTTATTTCACGCCCGCCATCTACCGTCTAGAGGTAGAATCTTTTACAGATTTCTTCTCATCAAAATTACAGTTTTCCTCCTTGTTTTACATGCGCCATCTACCGTCCAGGGGCAGAACCTTTTACAGATTTCTTCCCCGCCCAATTACAATTTTCCCCACTTGATTTTTCACCTGTATACCTATAGGCGTAGGAGGCGCATTTAAGACGGCCTGCGCCCCTTCAAAATCATCCCCCATCACCCCAAAAACAGGCATACGGAAGGATTGACTTGGAAAAAAAACCTATGAACTACACCACTAAACATATTAGAACATATCGAATGACAATTAAGACATTCCTTGTCAACAATCGAACCGCGAAAGTTTGTTTTGTGTTTTCATTAACAGAAAAGTGGGAATTAACTTAAAAATTTAAATTTGAAATAGAAATATAATCTCATTTAAAATTGAGAAGCAATAAATAAGAAAAGGTATCATCCCTGTGGAATGAAAGACTATCTACGGACCCAAGAAAGAAGAGGTAAGAAAAAAAAAAAGAAGCCCGTTCCTAGAGGATCTTCCAAAAAGTCCTGTTTTGCAAAGTATAGGCTCCTCTATTCCCGAAATATGAGAACTAATAATAAAATTTCCCCTCCTTCAAACGCAGTCAAAACTTATCATTGACATTGTCCCAAAGTAGCATTCCTTTCGTAGAGGACCACATTATATTCATCGATTTGTGCTCCTGCAATTGGAAATTACCCAAAACTATTCCTCTGGTTTTAGTACAGAAACCGAAGCGTTCCACCCCGACGAAGCGAAAAGAATTCCACTACCCACCACAGCAAGCAACTATCATCATCCTTCAGAGTCTTCGAGATATAGCATCTGTTGGGTCTTCAATTTCTGGGATGGTCGAGAAAGTAGGGCTTTTCCACGGCTCCACGGTCTTCACCAAGGTAGGTACAGTCAACTTTGGTCTATCATTTTCAATTACAATTTAGAACAAGTAAAATTGGACTTTCTCGCATTTCAAGTGTGAATGGGGCGCGCCTGCCTTTTCGGTGGTTTAAGCCCTAATCATTTGTCAATTTTGGCTCTTTCGAAAGCAACCACTTTTATACTTTCAAAGGTTCTCATATATTTAGCATTTATTTGGAGAAATTTGCTTATTTCATCTTAGGGTATTGTTTTATTAACAATGTGAGAAATGTTTATCGGAAGGGACTATCTATTTTAGCAAAATTACAATAATCTTTGTTTAAATTTCCATTATAGTAAATCAGTTCATACGTTGTATCACCAAGTTACATTCTATGAACGAAGACACATTATATCACCAATATTTATTTTAGCAAAATTACAATAATATTTGTTTAAATTTCCCTTATAGTAAATTAGTTGATACATCTTTATCACGGTTCTTATTTATGTGGCTACCACAATGTATCAACAACGTGTCTTTGAAATAATCCACCAACCTTTTGTAGGTAGTTTAATAATTGAAAATTGTAACATAACAACACATTTTAAATAGTGGCATAAAAAATAACAGTCATAGATAAAGAAACAGTGTTAATTAATGTACATATAATTATTTTCAGAATTTCATCCAATGGTTTTCTTTAAAAATTGTCATTTAAAGAAATCCATCATAGGTGAATAATAAACACTTAAACATTCCATTCGGGGAATTCTTCCTATGAATCGTCGTTACCTCGCTTCGTATCCGCGGTGGCGGCGACGTTGCCATTTTTGTCTCTCTCCGAAAATTGCAATAATTTTATAATTTTCACCTTCTTTCGTTATAACAAACGTTTACTTTATTTATACGAGATGTTTTTGGTATTAGAAAGTTATAATTTGGCATTGGGGAAAGATAGAAAAGATAGATTCCTCAATATATTTCGTTTCCCACATTTTAAAGCGATAAGTGCTTTAAATTCATTACACAGAGATACATACGAATGAATATGATTTTGAAGTTGTTAAAACTAAAATTACTTTGTTAATAATTGAAGCTTTATTTAGCACTGGTTAATGGAATTTGAATTTGTTAATGTAAAATAATCGATTTACAGGTAAAAATTTAACAAAAGAAGGTGAATGAGAGATGGTACAAAGGGGGTAATGAGGGGATGTTGAAGGGTTAATTTGCATTATTCGTTAATGCTAAATGACCCCCTCAACATCCACAATGATGAAAATTATTGAGGAAACCCAGTAATTTTCAGAAAAGCATTCATTGGAAGAATTCCCTTATTTTTTTGATTTCTTGCACAATCCGGCAACACTGTACGACACCGGGCCCAAAGAGGGCCCGGCAGAGAAACGGACGCAACGCAAAGATACGTGGAGAAGAAACCCTCCAGGTACCTTGACGAGGAGTCGGCCTCTCGACCGACCCCTCTTTGGGGGTCTTAACCCAATTGTTAGATCCGGCAGAACAACAACGACCACAAGCCGGAGTCGCCCCCCGGTGAACGGGCAAACGGAGGAATCATCAATGGGGCCAGCACCGATGAGGCCTTCGTTCACGACGCCCCCCGAAGAGGTGCAGCAACAAGTGCCGCTGTCGTTAACTGGTCCAGATCCCGAGGGAAAAGACGGCGACAGCCACCGAAAACTTTACTAGTCTAAGTTCTAGGATTTTGCGAGGAGACGGTTTTTTACCGGTGGTTCCATCTGCGGCCACGATAGGAATCGAACGGTACCGAAGGGCCATCTCAGAGGGAGCTGGTGCTGATCGTCACAAGTCGGAAAGTCAGCGAAAGGGAAGGTCCCAGACGGCAATTCGTTGCAATTCAATTCGACGCAATCGTCGGGAACCACCCGTTCTATCCTCACAACGTAACGAACAAAGGATTAATTCCTTGTTCTTGAATCAAAAACGGATCAATCCACTTATTTCAAGAGGAACGATCCAGATTCAAACGTTTAGAGGGAATAAAGATGACAAAAACGTCGTCGACAGAACGGGGGGTTCAATATGGGATTGGGGGCCAAATGGGGGCCGAGACGGAGGATCGGAAAAAGGGCGTTAAGGTACATCAGGTAAGAACCCAAAATAAAACTAACAGAGCAGAGAAGAGGAAAATTTGGTTCAGGTTAGCAGCAGCAGCAGCAGCAGCAGCAGCAGCAGCAGCAGCAAGGGGGCACACCATTGGGAAGTGGCTCGATATGGTTATCGAGGCTGCAGATAGGGAGGGTGTCACCTACACACGGTAGGGGGCGACTCGCTAAAATAGGTAAAAAGCAGGGTTCACAGGGCGTAGCACCTCAAATCCTGGGGACCTAGAAAGAAGATTGGCACCACCAACTTCAAGTTTAAGGTTCTCGAAGAACCTTAACGAGCAAGTAAGCAAGGGGTACAAGGAAATTTTGGGCAAAAATTTCCACATTTGCATAAATTCGCTCCTCATCAATCAATTCACACATCTAGCTTTTACAAAAGACACACTTTGATACATTTTCAGTAGGTAGGTAGGTTTAGCTCGACCAGAACTTTGACTCGAAAGAGTCTGAGTGACCAACGAAGAGACAGGATGTCATCGTTTGCCCCCTTTAGCAAACACTGAACACGTAACATGTTTTTTACAAGGGTTCTCTACGACGAGATCAAGGGGGGCCAGGGACACATCGAAGTTTCATCGACATGGACTCTGTCAGCAGGAACAGGGAGTTGGTATTTGTTAATAATTTTTTAGTAACTCTTTTTTAGCAGCAGAAATGGCATTCGGTAAATTCGTAAGGTGCATTTGGCGTAAGCAAGGTAAAAAGGAGCAGAGAGCAGAACTTGCCGGAGAAGAAAATATCCAAGGTAAGCACAGAAATTTGATTTTAATTTGAATGTCGAATGCTTATTTCCAACAAGGTACGAGTAAAAAATTATTATTATTATGGTACAGCAGTAGGGTCTCTGTACAGGGAACTAATTTAGAAAGGGCCTCATCAATTGTTGTTAGAATGCAGTCAGAAAAAATTCAAAATACAACAGTAATACAAAGTGTGTATTATATTAATAACTGAATTTTTTAATTGAAAAAGTAGGCATTCATCCATTTTAACAATAAAAAATCTTCAAATTTAGTTTTTTTTTTAATTTTATAGGGAACGTAAGAAGCTGTAAAATATAGACACATAAAAGGAATAATTTTTTTTAACTTCAAGTTTTTATAGATATTATTTTTTATCAATTTTTTTAGTATCATCGCATCATAAAGATGTATTATTTTTTCTTTAAACAAATTATAAAGTGTAGGATCTTTCCTTTCATTTCTTACGCAGCTATTTTAACAAAAACCATTATTTACAACAAGTAGATAGTTTACTATATTTCAGTAGAAAGTTCAACTTAGAGAGAATTTTTACTTGTATATTATTATTGTTTTGGTAAACATATACACATTCATACACTGACTCATTTGTTTCAGAGGTAGTCCGTAAAAAGTTTATCAAAGGTACGATTCCATTTTCGATGAAAATGTGTAGTTTATACAGCTCTATAATTTTAAAAAAATCGGGGCTAAACCGCACAATTAATAAAACTAATGCAAATTAGGGGACAGGTTTAAATTAACATTTTTTCATAAAATATGAGAAGGAACCTTCTCTTAAAATTAATGACATCACTTAAGTTACACCCAACATGTACATTTCTTTTAATATTTATTTACAGTGTATTTCCTAAAGGTAAGGAAAATGTTTTGTTTCCTAGATACAAGGTGATAAATGTTTTATACGAAATTTATCAAAACTTACAGCTATAGTTTCCCACTGGATTATTTAAAATGAATTAATTTTAAAATTTCCTAAAACTGTTGAAGAACAAAATACTTAAAATTACTCAGAGAACAATTCAACCTCTAACTACTAATTCACCTATTATTATGTAGGAAACACACGGTAAATACACACATTTGATTCTGGAGGTAAGATCACCTACATTATTACCAAAACGTCCATTCAAAAAATAATTTTTATTCTCTTCTTCATTCCTTTAAATATTTGCATCGTTTGCATCGAAGTACCAAACACCAAACACCCTGTAGATTTACAGTTTGCATTAAGAAATAATTCCAATACTTCACCTTATTATTTTTTTTTTGTAAATGCACAAATGTTAATACAAGCCTTTTTAGGTTAACCAAAGGATATAAAAGAAGAAGGAGGAGGAGGAGAAGGAGGAGAATACGACGGCAGCAGCAGCAGCACAAAGACAAAAAACAACAGCAACATAACTTCGAGACTCTGCAGTGGATAAGGAGGATTTAAACAAGAACAGAAAGAAGATTTTCTCACAGTCGATTCACGTCACCTACAGAGAAGGAATATCATAGGTACAAGATCGTTCACGCCATTTGACAATAAGTTTTCAGTAATTTCAAAACTCATCATAGTATTTTGTAAAAACATAACTTCAATACTTTAATCTCTCTAACGTTCAAGTCGATTACAATACATTCCACAGAGTCTGATATGGCGTCAACGACCCTGTATTTTATTTCGTATTTAAGTTTAGATTAAGCGTTTTCCGGGGTAGTCATCATTCGAGTTAGCAACAAACTTTTAAAGAACGGATCGGGTGAATAATCCTCCCTCACACCCTCACACAAGGGGCGAGTCTCAAGTAGGAGTTTTCTTTTTCTTTTTCTTTTTCTTTTCTTAATACGAATCTTCAGGTTAAATTTATTAGAAATCCGAAATATCAAAAACAACTCAAAACGACTTCTTTACCACTCCAAAACAATCATTCCGTTCCATACTTTTTGGACAAGACGCCAAACTTTTATCTACCGCGACATAGGAACTATTTTAACTAATATAAGTTCAGTCCATTTCCACAAGATTAAGCGAAAACACGATCTTTACAAAATATCACACATTAAGGGTCATTTAAATAGTTTTGAACTTTTTAACTTGAAATTTTAATGTGAATTAAAAGAAACACTTCACAAACTCACTTTAAAAATGATTTTTTTCAAATTATTAAAAATAGGGTTTTGACACCAAACAAGACAACAAGACAAATAAGATAATTTTTACACCTACTAAATAAAACTAGAAGAGAATAAAAAACAGGAATGAAAATGTCCCATGTAGAACTTAAGATTTATATAATAACAACAACAATAATTAAAAATCACAGTCAGTATTTTAGAACGAGCAGGATATTCGGGTGGTTTTTGAGATTTCTCTTAACTTTTCGAAGTCGACATCGCGACACAAATCGAAAACTCCCACTCAAGACGTATTTCGCATATACACGGTGTAGCGTCTGGTATTAGTTGGCGAACCTCGGCTAACCGGAGATATTCGAAAAGTGACTTTTGCAACAATAATTCAGGCATACGTTAACAAAATTTTGTAGCGACGTATAGCTCGATTAAGCTAACATCTAACATTCGCCAAGGTTCGGGAAACGTAAAAAATGGGAGCCAAAGTACACGTTTTCCTCGTAACTTTTTCTTTTCTAATTTTTTCGATCGTTCGGCTCTCTAACAATTCACTCGGTCGTTCATTTATATTTATTTGGATTTCTTCATCGTTATAATAATTTAGATTCGCAAGTTACTTTACAAGTTACCTTAGAAAATATGTCAGTTTAAGATACCTTCTCTAACAGAACCAGAACGATTTCATTTTTTTTTATATTCAAGTCGAGAACGTAGTTTCAAAATATACATATACACACACATATTTGCCGGGTTACTATTACATTTATCAGGTTATTATTAATTTGCCAGGTCACTATTATATTTTTCGGGTTTTTCTTTTAATTTTTTTCACGAAACGGTTTAAAGCTACTCATACTGAAGGGTACTAGTAGCAAGGACGAGACTATTAGTTCTCACTTTTATATAATTCACGTAATTTTTATTTTTTCTTTTTTAATTGAAAGCTATACGTCACTGCAAGGTTTCATCAGGGTAAATTCAGTAATTCAAAAGACATTCGAATAATACCGTCGATTACACGATTCGAAAAGAAACGACTAAGACACTTTAAGCAGCAATCCACCAACGGGTATTAGTAGTGTTAAGTCACCAATCTAGATTTTTAGAACAATCGCAACGAAAAAACCGCAACCCATCACTCCTCCTTTCTTTCTTTTTTTGTTCCTAGGGAATCGGTAGTCTTTTCTCTCAGGTCATTCTTTCTAATCTTCCTCTCTAGTTTCGTTTTACACGACGGGTTCTGTTCTTTTTCCAAACCCAAAACCAAAGCATCCAAATCAGTGATCTATTTCGGATTGTTTTTGAACTATTTATCGTAAACACGTCAAGTCGCCGACACACATTTATTTATATTTCTCGCATAGATTCACGGAACATCTCAGTTAAATTTGAAGTTCAAACAAACATATTTAAAAAAATGTACATACAAGCAAGCCTTCAAAGTTAACATTAACTCAATCTACGCGATTCTCCGTTAACTAACTAACTCATGTTAAAAAATGTTAACCAAGCAAAACGGTTCTAGAAATTACGGATTTCAAATAACTATTCAAAATTAACCAAGATGACTTCCGATTTCAGGTTACATATTCAATCTCGCAACATTACGTAATTTTACAGTTTTTTTAAATTCTTCCATTCTTCCTTTATTTTTGTTTCTTTACTTTTTCCACATTTCACATAGTGGTTCAAATATTATTGCAACATAACTTTCCGTATAAACGGTAAGAATTATCAAAGGGACAGTTTAATTAATTACATACGTCGACAACTTAACGTGTTTATAGTAGATAGGGAAGAGAAGAACATTTAAAAAAAGTGACCTGGCGATAAGTGAAAGGAAGGCAATGACTTTTTTTTTTAATTCAAACATGAGATTATAGGTAATCGACTATTTTTTGAGTGCTCATTTTAGGTTTGGCTTACGAAGTGCGAAGTACGTCCGGGTCAGGTGGAACAGGGGGCAAGGAGGGGATATCAGAAAAAATAGTTCGGAAAGGACCGGACTTTCCAAATTAACAGATCTTTTTCTTTGCGATGGTTCTAGAAATTTAGGATTAGCGACTTTATACCAACTAGGGTTTTAAAGTGTAATCGTCGTTTTTCTTTTAACTAAAAAACTAAGACGGCAAAGAAAGTGTAATCAACAGGAATATCGTTCGAGAGCTTTGAATTTCTGCACGTTGCTAACATAAGCACTTACTCTTTTATTTCGGTAGCGGATCGAGACACTACGCAATTTTCGACAAACAGGGTGATTTTAGATAAGTGGGACAGGCAAAGATCTACAAAAAAAAACATTCAAACAAAGTCTTCTTTATTTTCGGGGCTTCAACTTTTTATAATGTAAATTTGTTTTTTTAAGATCAACTTCATTTTTTCAAACGTAACAATTTTTTTTTTGGAGATGCGAATTCTTTATCGGCAGTAAAAATATTTTTCCTCGAAACATTTTTTTGCTAAAAGTAACGAAATTTACAATTATAACAGACACTAAAAAAAATATTTGATAAAACTTTATTAATTTTGTAGTAAATTAAAATTTATCACAAGAAAAATGAGTCCAACAGACGTCGGTTTTTTACGAAACGATCGTTTAGTATTTTCCAGCATTTCAGTCGTAAAGTTTCGACAAGAGTTTTTTTATTCGAATTTTCGGGTCTTCGGTACTCGACCATAAACTACTTTTTTTTTCAACGATCCCACAAAAAAAATCTGGTGATCAGGCGAGCCAGTTAACTTCACTAACATGCCCAATCCATCTTTGTGGGAAAGTGCATTTAAAATTTTTTCCACATTTCGTAACATAAGGAGCGGTAACTTTTTTTTTTTTTAACAAATTTGATAAAATTGGACTCTAGCGTTCGCGAGATAAGAGTTTGGTATTATTTATTGTGAATTTGATTACTTTTTTGCCAAAAATAATTTTTTTACTGCCAATAAAGAATTCGAACCTCCAAAAAAAATTGGGTGTGAAATTTTGAAAAAAGGAAGGTGACCCAAAAGACTGGTGAAGGTGACTTAAAAAAAAATGACATTAAAAGTTGGGGTACCGGAAATATTCAGACTTCTTCATTTTCGGCACTTCAACTTTCTCATTTATCGACATCGTCAAAAGTCGAGGTACCGAAAATAAAGGGGGTCTCAATATTTTCCTTTATTTTCAGTAGATCTTCCCGGTTACAAGATATTCGCTCGTTTCACTTATCTAGAATCATCACCGCCTACGATTCATTTTTATTTTATCCATTATTATTTTTTCCTTCTCTTTAATTTATCATTTCTTTTAATTTTTATACATACTAACCAACAAAAGACACCAAGCACCAGACTACAATTAATTATACGATACCGACGAATTCACAGACCACTCTCGTCCCATCCCGATCGCGGTATCGCGGTATCTTCACCCCTTTTCATAGAAACAAACGCCCTAAAGACCGAACATAGACACAAACACTATTATTCACCGACATACATATGTATTTTTTTAAATATTTTTATTAATGTTTTTATTCGATTCGTATAATTCGTATTACTTATTTATTAATTAGTTTTTTTAATTCATTTTAACTTTTTTATTATTCATTTTTTTTTAATTTGATTTGTAAGTGTATTACATACAGGATCATTCAGATTCGACGCTCATCGTTGAGATCTCAGCAACCGTAAGAGATACGAGGTGGGTCAAATCGGGACGAAGTCGTACAATTCGGAGCTTAGGAAAATTCCCATTACTTCCGGAGATATCCGAAAAGACCGAAATTTTGAAAACGCATTTATTTTCTGAAGTTATTTGGTTATTGGAAAAGATAATTAACAACGAATGGCACATTATAATCGCCACCTTTTTTGAATTTTAACGAAATGACGTATCAAACATAAACGTTTTCTTAAATTTATTAACTCGAAACGTCACAACAAAGTATCCTCGTTCTTGTTTTTCAAAGCACTCTTAGCGAAATCATTTTGTTTAATATTTTCATCAAATTGCAGGTTGCAGGAAATCTAAACGTGAAATTTCAAACACGACTTAAGTATTTTCTAGAAGATGAAAAGTGGCAATTATAACGTTCCTTTCGGAATATTCCAAATCGTATAACTTCGCCCCCATTTAACCCGCCTCGTATCTCTCACGGTTACTTGGATCTCGACGACGAGCGTCGAATCTGAATAACCCCGTATATATATATACACGTCGGAGATTTATCAGTCCTCAAGTCTAGAAATGTAAAATTTGAGTTGGCAATAAGGGCCATTCGTGAAAACCAGGACGAACAGGTGCCATTGGAAATGGAACGGGAATCGCGAAGAAGACAATAATTAAAAAAAAGAAGGAAGGTAGCCGTCGAGCAGTAGTGAATTCGTGAGCCTCGTTTTTATTTTTTTACCATACCAAACTTCACACACGGCCCCCCTTAATCGCGTCGGTAATAGTGACTAGTGACCTCGTTCGACAGTGCTTCATCTCCACGATAAACCCGTCAACCTGCTCTGCTCTTCAGCCTCATTGCTAACTCAAATTTTACATTAAAAACTTAAGAACTAACAAATCTCCGACATATATATGTCAGAAGAAAGAAACTTCTTCTTATAGCGAAAACAAAAAAACACAAGTTTGTGAGGGACTTCTTTATTTGCCAACGATTGAGAATGGAATGCCCCCTCGCAAGGTGTCGGAGTCATTCCCCGGGTATCTGTTTTTCCCAGCCAATAAACCTGCCATACCATCCACATTCTTCCCACGTTTCCTCTTTATCTTTTAACGTAACGATCTACTTTTACAAGTACAAGTTTAGTCCATTTCCAAGGGAACACTCATAGGTGCTTGTGACATACCACATATGCCCAAGGATAAGATATAACACTACCCTTGCAAGGTGGCAGGTTTATTGGTTGCTTTGAGTGAATTAATAACTAACCCCGTGTCACTTTACTTTATGAAAGCTACATATACATATTTTTTAAAATATTTTTATTAATGTATTTTTTATTTGATTTGTATAATTTGTATTACATATTAATATTTTTAATTTCTTATTTCTTTCTTTTAATTATTATTTTATTTTTTACTCTTTTTCTTTATATTAATTTTTTTCTCTTTCTTTTTTATCATCTTTTATTTTTTAATCCTTATTCTTTTTCTTTGTGTTATTATCATTTTTTTAAAATTTATTGTTTTCTCTTGATCATTTTTTAGTTGTTGCTACTTATTGTTTTCTTAATTTTTCCTCTTTCTAATTTTTATATTTTATTCTTTTTCTTTATTTATCATTTCTTTTTATTTTAAATATTTTTATTTTTTCTTTACTTTTTTTCATTGTTCATTTTCTTTTATTATTAATTTTCTTTACTTTATTTTTTATTCTCTCTTTTTTATCATGTTTAATTTTTATATTTTTCGCTTTCGTTTTTATAATCTTCTTTTCTTTACCGTTTTAATTGTTCATTTTCTTTTCTTAATTTTAATTTTTTTCCTTTGTTTTTATTATTCATGTTCCTTTCTTAATTTTTCATTTTTAAATTTTTATGTTTTTCTTTCGTTTTTCTTTTCGTTTTTTTTTCTCTTTACTTATTTTCATTGTTCATTTTCGTTTCTTAATTTTTATTCTTTCTCTTTTCTTTATTTTTATTATCAGTGTTTTTATTCATTTAATTTTTTTTCTTTATTTAGATTTCTAACTTTCGTTCCTTAATTTTTTAATTCATTTTTTTCTTTTATGTTTTTAATTGATTATTTCATTTCTTAATTTTTTTTATTCTTTCTTTTTTTATTATTTTCTTTTTAATTATTTTTTTTTGTTTAATTGTTTTTTAATTCATATTACTTTTATTCTTTCGTTATCATTATCATTTTTTCGTTATTATTATTTTTGTATATTTATTTAATTTCATCTTTATTGTTCTTTTTTGTTATATTTCTTTTCTTTTATTTATTCTTTTTATTAATATAAGGGTTTTTTTTTTTTTTTTTTAATTGTTATTTGTTTATTTATTGTTATATTTGTTGTTTGTGGAATTGTGTGTGTGAAATAAGAAACAATGAAAATGCCTCCAGTTGTTTTACTTAGCATTAAGAACCCGGGTTGGTAAGAAATGAAACTAAAAGTAAGTCAGGTTAGTTCAGAAAACACAAAACAACAACCCGGGTTAGTTCAAAAAAAAAAAGCTCAGGTTAGTTCAGAAAATGGAAAAATAGAAACGAATCCACGCCAAATTGAAAAATACATTTTGAACTATTCTAACTGATAGAATAATTTACAAAGTATACTAGTTCAGGTTAGTTCAGGTTAGTTCAGGTTAGTTCAGGTTAGTTCAGGTTAGTTCAGGTTAGTTCAGGTTAGTTCAGGTTAGTTCAGGTTAGTTCAGGTTAGTTCAGGTTAGTTCAGGTTAGTTCAGGTTAGTTCAGGTTAGTTCAGGTTAGTTCAGGTTAGTTCAGGTTAGTTCAGGTTAGTTCAGGTTAGTTCAGGTTAGTTCAGGTTAGTTCAGGTTAGTTCAGGTTAGTTCAGGTTAGTTCAGGTTAGTTCAGGTTAGTTCAGGTTAGTTCAGGTTAGTTCAGGTTAGTTCAGGTTAGTTCAGGTTAGTTCAGGTTAGTTCAGGTTAGTTCAGGTTAGTTCAGGTTAGTTCAGGTTAGTTCAGGTTAGTTCAGGTTAGTTCAGGTTAGTTCAGGTTAGTTCAGGTTAGTTCAGGTTAGTTCAGGTTAGTTCAGGTTAGTTCAGGTTAGTTCAGGTTAGTTCAGGTTAGTTCAGGTTAGTTCAGGTTAGTTCAGGTTAGTTCAGGTTAGTTCAGGTTAGTTCAGGTTAGTTCAGGTTAGTTCAGGTTAGTTCAGGTTAGTTCAGGTTAGTTCAGGTTAGTTCAGGTTAGTTCAGGTTAGTTCAGGTTAGTTCAGGTTAGTTCAGGTTAGTTCAGGTTAGTTCAGGTTAGTTCAGGTTAGTTCAGGTTAGTTCAGGTTAGTTCAGGTTAGTTCAGGTTAGTTCAGGTTAGTTCAGGTTAGTTCAGGTTAGTTCAGGTTAGTTCAGGTTAGTTCAGGTTAGTTCAGGTTAGTTCAGGTTAGTTCAGGTTAGTTCAGGTTAGTTCAGGTTAGTTCAGGTTAGTTCAGGTTAGTTCAGGTTAGTTCAGGTTAGTTCAGGTTAGTTCAGGTTAGTTCAGGTTAGTTCAGGTTAGTTCAGGTTAGTTCAGGTTAGTTCAGGTTAGTTCAGGTTAGTTCAGGTTAGTTCAGGTTAGTTCAGGTTAGTTCAGGTTAGTTCAGGTTAGTTCAGGTTAGTTCAGGTTAGTTCAGGTTAGTTCAGGTTAGTTCAGGTTAGTTCAGGTTAGTTCAGGTTAGTTCAGGTTAGTTCAGGTTAGTTCAGGTTAGTTCAGGTTAGTTCAGGTTAGTTCAGGTTAGTTCAGGTTAGTTCAGGTTAGTTCAGGTTAGTTCAGGTTAGTTCAGGTTAGTTCAGGTTAGTTCAGGTTAGTTCAGGTTAGTTCAGGTTAGTTCAGGTTAGTTCAGGTTAGTTCAGGTTAGTTCAGGTTAGTTCAGGTTAGTTCAGGTTAGTTCAGGTTAGTTCAGGTTAGTTCAGGTTAGTTCAGGTTAGTTCAGGTTAGTTCAGGTTAGTTCAGGTTAGTTCAGGTTAGTTCAGGTTAGTTCAGGTTAGTTCAGGTTAGTTCAGGTTAGTTCAGGTTAGTTCAGGTTAGTTCAGGTTAGTTCAGGTTAGTTCAGGTTAGTTCAGGTTAGTTCAGGTTAGTTCAGGTTAGTTCAGGTTAGTTCAGGTTAGTTCAGGTTAGTTCAGGTTAGTTCAGGTTAGTTCAGGTTAGTTCAGGTTAGTTCAGGTTAGTTCAGGTTAGTTCAGGTTAGTTCAGGTTAGTTCAGGTTAGTTCAGGTTAGTTCAGGTTAGTTCAGGTTAGTTCAGGTTAGTTCAGGTTAGTTCAGGTTAGTTCAGGTTAGTTCAGGTTAGTTCAGGTTAGTTCAGGTTAGTTCAGGTTAGTTCAGGTTAGTTCAGGTTAGTTCAGGTTAGTTCAGGTTAGTTCAGGTTAGTTCAGGTTAGTTCAGGTTAGTTCAGGTTAGTTCAGGTTAGTTCAGGTTAGTTCAGGTTAGTTCAGGTTAGTTCAGGTTAGTTCAGGTTAGTTCAGGTTAGTTCAGGTTAGTTCAGGTTAGTTCAGGTTAGTTCAGGTTAGTTCAGGTTAGTTCAGGTTAGTTCAGGTTAGTTCAGGTTAGTTCAGGTTAGTTCAGGTTAGTTCAGGTTAGTTCAGGTTAGTTCAGGTTAGTTCAGGTTAGTTCAGGTTAGTTCAGGTTAGTTCAGGTTAGTTCAGGTTAGTTCAGGTTAGTTCAGGTTAGTTCAGGTTAGTTCAGGTTAGTTCAGGTTAGTTCAGGTTAGTTCAGGTTAGTTCAGGTTAGTTCAGGTTAGTTCAGGTTAGTTCAGGTTAGTTCAGGTTAGTTCAGGTTAGTTCAGGTTAGTTCAGGTTAGTTCAGGTTAGTTCAGGTTAGTTCAGGTTAGTTCAGGTTAGTTCAGGTTAGTTCAGGTTAGTTCAGGTTAGTTCAGGTTAGTTCAGGTTAGTTCAGGTTAGTTCAGGTTAGTTCAGGTTAGTTCAGGTTAGTTCAGGTTAGTTCAGGTTAGTTCAGGTTAGTTCAGGTTAGTTCAGGTTAGTTCAGGTTAGTTCAGGTTAGTTCAGGTTAGTTCAGGTTAGTTCAGGTTAGTTCAGGTTAGTTCAGGTTAGTTCAGGTTAGTTCAGGTTAGTTCAGGTTAGTTCAGGTTAGTTCAGGTTAGTTCAGGTTAGTTCAGGTTAGTTCAGGTTAGTTCAGGTTAGTTCAGGTTAGTTCAGGTTAGTTCAGGTTAGTTCAGGTTAGTTCAGGTTAGTTCAGGTTAGTTCAGGTTAGTTCAGGTTAGTTCAGGTTAGTTCAGGTTAGTTCAGGTTAGTTCAGGTTAGTTCAGGTTAGTTCAGGTTAGTTCAGGTTAGTTCAGGTTAGTTCAGGTTAGTTCAGGTTAGTTCAGGTTAGTTCAGGTTAGTTCAGGTTAGTTCAGGTTAGTTCAGGTTAGTTCAGGTTAGTTCAGGTTAGTTCAGGTTAGTTCAGGTTAGTTCAGGTTAGTTCAGGTTAGTTCAGGTTAGTTCAGGTTAGTTCAGGTTAGTTCAGGTTAGTTCAGGTTAGTTCAGGTTAGTTCAGGTTAGTTCAGGTTAGTTCAGGTTAGTTCAGGTTAGTTCAGGTTAGTTCAGGTTAGTTCAGGTTAGTTCAGGTTAGTTCAGGTTAGTTCAGGTTAGTTCAGGTTAGTTCAGGTTAGTTCAGGTTAGTTCAGGTTAGTTCAGGTTAGTTCAGGTTAGTTCAGGTTAGTTCAGGTTAGTTCAGGTTAGTTCAGGTTAGTTCAGGTTAGTTCAGGTTAGTTCAGGTTAGTTCAGGTTAGTTCAGGTTAGTTCAGGTTAGTTCAGGTTAGTTCAGGTTAGTTCAGGTTAGTTCAGGTTAGTTCAGGTTAGTTCAGGTTAGTTCAGGTTAGTTCAGGTTAGTTCAGGTTAGTTCAGGTTAGTTCAGGTTAGTTCAGGTTAGTTCAGGTTAGTTCAGGTTAGTTCAGGTTAGTTCAGGTTAGTTCAGGTTAGTTCAGGTTAGTTCAGGTTAGTTCAGGTTAGTTCAGGTTAGTTCAGGTTAGTTCAGGTTAGTTCAGGTTAGTTCAGGTTAGTTCAGGTTAGTTCAGGTTAGTTCAGGTTAGTTCAGGTTAGTTCAGGTTAGTTCAGGTTAGTTCAGGTTAGTTCAGGTTAGTTCAGGTTAGTTCAGGTTAGTTCAGGTTAGTTCAGGTTAGTTCAGGTTAGTTCAGGTTAGTTCAGGTTAGTTCAGGTTAGTTCAGGTTAGTTCAGGTTAGTTCAGGTTAGTTCAGGTTAGTTCAGGTTAGTTCAGGTTAGTTCAGGTTAGTTCAGGTTAGTTCAGGTTAGTTCAGGTTAGTTCAGGTTAGTTCAGGTTAGTTCAGGTTAGTTCAGGTTAGTTCAGGTTAGTTCAGGTTAGTTCAGGTTAGTTCAGGTTAGTTCAGGTTAGTTCAGGTTAGTTCAGGTTAGTTCAGGTTAGTTCAGGTTAGTTCAGGTTAGTTCAGGTTAGTTCAGGTTAGTTCAGGTTAGTTCAGGTTAGTTCAGGTTAGTTCAGGTTAGTTCAGGTTAGTTCAGGTTAGTTCAGGTTAGTTCAGGTTAGTTCAGGTTAGTTCAGGTTAGTTCAGGTTAGTTCAGGTTAGTTCAGGTTAGTTCAGGTTAGTTCAGGTTAGTTCAGGTTAGTTCAGGTTAGTTCAGGTTAGTTCAGGTTAGTTCAGGTTAGTTCAGGTTAGTTCAGGTTAGTTCAGGTTAGTTCAGGTTAGTTCAGGTTAGTTCAGGTTAGTTCAGGTTAGTTCAGGTTAGTTCAGGTTAGTTCAGGTTAGTTCAGGTTAGTTCAGGTTAGTTCAGGTTAGTTCAGGTTAGTTCAGGTTAGTTCAGGTTAGTTCAGGTTAGTTCAGGTTAGTTCAGGTTAGTTCAGGTTAGTTCAGGTTAGTTCAGGTTAGTTCAGGTTAGTTCAGGTTAGTTCAGGTTAGTTCAGGTTAGTTCAGGTTAGTTCAGGTTAGTTCAGGTTAGTTCAGGTTAGTTCAGGTTAGTTCAGGTTAGTTCAGGTTAGTTCAGGTTAGTTCAGGTTAGTTCAGGTTAGTTCAGGTTAGTTCAGGTTAGTTCAGGTTAGTTCAGGTTAGTTCAGGTTAGTTCAGGTTAGTTCAGGTTAGTTCAGGTTAGTTCAGGTTAGTTCAGGTTAGTTCAGGTTAGTTCAGGTTAGTTCAGGTTAGTTCAGGTTAGTTCAGGTTAGTTCAGGTTAGTTCAGGTTAGTTCAGGTTAGTTCAGGTTAGTTCAGGTTAGTTCAGGTTAGTTCAGGTTAGTTCAGGTTAGTTCAGGTTAGTTCAGGTTAGTTCAGGTTAGTTCAGGTTAGTTCAGGTTAGTTCAGGTTAGTTCAGGTTAGTTCAGGTTAGTTCAGGTTAGTTCAGGTTAGTTCAGGTTAGTTCAGGTTAGTTCAGGTTAGTTCAGGTTAGTTCAGGTTAGTTCAGGTTAGTTCAGGTTAGTTCAGGTTAGTTCAGGTTAGTTCAGGTTAGTTCAGGTTAGTTCAGGTTAGTTCAGGTTAGTTCAGGTTAGTTCAGGTTAGTTCAGGTTAGTTCAGGTTAGTTCAGGTTAGTTCAGGTTAGTTCAGGTTAGTTCAGGTTAGTTCAGGTTAGTTCAGGTTAGTTCAGGTTAGTTCAGGTTAGTTCAGGTTAGTTCAGGTTAGTTCAGGTTAGTTCAGGTTAGTTCAGGTTAGTTCAGGTTAGTTCAGGTTAGTTCAGGTTAGTTCAGGTTAGTTCAGGTTAGTTCAGGTTAGTTCAGGTTAGTTCAGGTTAGTTCAGGTTAGTTCAGGTTAGTTCAGGTTAGTTCAGGTTAGTTCAGGTTAGTTCAGGTTAGTTCAGGTTAGTTCAGGTTAGTTCAGGTTAGTTCAGGTTAGTTCAGGTTAGTTCAGGTTAGTTCAGGTTAGTTCAGGTTAGTTCAGGTTAGTTCAGGTTAGTTCAGGTTAGTTCAGGTTAGTTCAGGTTAGTTCAGGTTAGTTCAGGTTAGTTCAGGTTAGTTCAGGTTAGTTCAGGTTAGTTCAGGTTAGTTCAGGTTAGTTCAGGTTAGTTCAGGTTAGTTCAGGTTAGTTCAGGTTAGTTCAGGTTAGTTCAGGTTAGTTCAGGTTAGTTCAGGTTAGTTCAGGTTAGTTCAGGTTAGTTCAGGTTAGTTCAGGTTAGTTCAGGTTAGTTCAGGTTAGTTCAGGTTAGTTCAGGTTAGTTCAGGTTAGTTCAGGTTAGTTCAGGTTAGTTCAGGTTAGTTCAGGTTAGTTCAGGTTAGTTCAGGTTAGTTCAGGTTAGTTCAGGTTAGTTCAGGTTAGTTCAGGTTAGTTCAGGTTAGTTCAGGTTAGTTCAGGTTAGTTCAGGTTAGTTCAGGTTAGTTCAGGTTAGTTCAGGTTAGTTCAGGTTAGTTCAGGTTAGTTCAGGTTAGTTCAGGTTAGTTCAGGTTAGTTCAGGTTAGTTCAGGTTAGTTCAGGTTAGTTCAGGTTAGTTCAGGTTAGTTCAGGTTAGTTCAGGTTAGTTCAGGTTAGTTCAGGTTAGTTCAGGTTAGTTCAGGTTAGTTCAGGTTAGTTCAGGTTAGTTCAGGTTAGTTCAGGTTAGTTCAGGTTAGTTCAGGTTAGTTCAGGTTAGTTCAGGTTAGTTCAGGTTAGTTCAGGTTAGTTCAGGTTAGTTCAGGTTAGTTCAGGTTAGTTCAGGTTAGTTCAGGTTAGTTCAGGTTAGTTCAGGTTAGTTCAGGTTAGTTCAGGTTAGTTCAGGTTAGTTCAGGTTAGTTCAGGTTAGTTCAGGTTAGTTCAGGTTAGTTCAGGTTAGTTCAGGTTAGTTCAGGTTAGTTCAGGTTAGTTCAGGTTAGTTCAGGTTAGTTCAGGTTAGTTCAGGTTAGTTCAGGTTAGTTCAGGTTAGTTCAGGTTAGTTCAGGTTAGTTCAGGTTAGTTCAGGTTAGTTCAGGTTAGTTCAGGTTAGTTCAGGTTAGTTCAGGTTAGTTCAGGTTAGTTCAGGTTAGTTCAGGTTAGTTCAGGTTAGTTAGTTCAGGTTAGTTCAGGTTAGTTCAGGTTAGTTCAGGTTAGTTCAGGGTTA